>NC_138173.1:12149718-13514514 GCF_964165515.1 Mesoplodon bidens
GCCCTATTATCTTGTTCCAGTTCTGGGTATCTGAAGAGTAAATGTTCATGGGATTAGATGATTGGCTTACTTGAGTGATAACATTTTAAAACAAACGTAAAAGCATATAATACTTTTGGATCCTGTGATCTGGGAGGGTGTACTCACTACTAAAGTGACTACGAGTTCTTGAAAAAACAGTTATTATAACATCATTTTTTTGTTTAGTAGCACTAACGATTCTGGCATCCAAAATTTATCTTTATTTGCTATTATAATATAGAGTTTAGGAAACCTCTGCACTCACACATAATACGAAAACAAACCATCCTCGCTTACATTCTCAACAAAATATTCTTTCTCTTAGGTAAGTTTAGATAAACAGAGCAGAATCCAACTTTCATGGGAAATGGGAGACGGTAGCGGGTAGAGGTGTGTCTTTACCTCCAGGCTCTCGTGCTTCTCTCTGCTCAGCTGCACTTCCATCCAGTCGTCACCCTCCGGGTGCTCTACCTCGGGCAGCCTGTGGCGAGGGCGCCTGTCCCCTGTCCTGAGAACTCTCTGCTTCTGATCCATCCCCTGCTCGAGACCCACCATCTCCGATCCTACTAGTAGTCTTCCTCCTTTCTCCACTGTTGTTTTGAACAAGTGTGATACTTTAATTGTACACTTATTTGAGATTTCTATATTTTACCCAGATCTTTTCTCAGGACTAGAATTCGGTCTCTGCCAGTATTCTATCTACCAGTGGTTTCCTTAGTTCTTTCAAAAAGTAGTATTTTTAAAATAGTATTTTAAAACACTATTTTAAAAGTAGTGTTTTAATGTTTGATTAGACAGTTGTCAAGAATATAGTTGAGGAAGCATATTAAATATTTGACATTATACTGATTAAATAAAATTACTCTATGTAAATATCCCCCCCAAAAAACTTCATTCAGTAGACTAATTTCTGTCTTCTTGTAATTTAATGTGTTTATTGTATAGAGACGTTTAACGAAATTATTTGACCTACCCTATGAAAGGTAAGTAGAAATCAAAATTCAGTCTGTTATATTAACAAAAAGCCATAGTGATTTTTAAAAAGTTTAATGTCTTATTAAAGTTACTTTCTTTATTGCAGGTTGATTAGAGCACATGCATCTGAACTTAATATAACGTATAATCTTTCAAAGAACACATTAATGTATTTAATCAGAGCACTGGTATTGTTTCTTATAAAAGTTTTTACCTTTGTTTAATCGTCATGTACTTTTTTTAGACATTTCATTACCTGTTTCTTCCCAGTGTGGGGGTAAGAAAGGAAATGGTAATTAAAGCTTTGCAAGCCCAATATATTTTCCTACCCCACAGATATTCCAAATTAAATAAAGTGAATGAGGTTAGTATTATTAAAGTTGGTTGCTAGCTAGGTAATAGGGTTAGGTAATAACGAGGACATTTACTCTCCAAGTATTTTTGTTTAATAATTAATACTACAGGTAAAAACAATTTGCAAGCATCCTCTGTGTATGACAGTTTAATTAACAGGGCATAATCAAAATGAGATATGAAGAAACACAACTGAATTCAGTGCAAAATACCAGAAGCTAAAGGTCCAGGAATTCATTCATTCAGACACTAGGTAGAATGAATTATCATAGCTCTCAAGCAAAAATAAAATAGCAGAGTATTCAGTTAAAGGAAAACTGAAATACGGTATAATGTTGGTGAATGTTGTAACAGTCAATCTAAGTTGGACTACATCAAACAGAAGCCCAGAATAATGGTGATGGAAGTTTATTTTTCTCAAGTCAGAAACATCCAGAGTGGATAGTACAAAGCTGACAGTGGCTCCATTGTGTCCTCAGGGACCAGCCAGGCTCTTTGCCATCCTTAGCTTTGGCTTTCCTGTCAAGGTTAGCTTCTGGCCTTCAGCGACTCTCAAGGCTCTCAGAAGCAGGAAAAGTGGGTAGGGCTAGAGATGAAAGGACTTTCTTTCTTGTAGAGTTGAGTCATTGCCCTCTAAGCAACCTTCCAAGGTGGCTCACCATCTTGTTAGACACAGCTCGGTCACATGACCACATGAGACTGTGAGGGAAACTGGCATATGTTAATTAACTTGATTGTGGTGATTATTTCAAAATGTGTACACATTAACAAACCACCATGCTGTACTATATATATATGTATATATATGTGTGTGTGTGTATAGATATAGATATAGATATATATACACAGACACACACACAATATTTGTCAATTATTCCACAATAAAGCTGGATGAAGAAAAAAGAGAAAAGGGCTTAGAGGCTGGAAAAACCTAATTGTAGAAAATAGGAGGAAATGGATAAATATATAAATTGACAGTTGAAATCTGAATTTTATTCTCAACCTACGAAGCAGTGCATATTAGAAAATCTTTCTTTACGCTCAAGTGAAAATGAGACCATCTGTATAATTACTGCATGGGTTCAATTATCATTACTTTTTCCCCCCTTTTCAGTTTCTTATGCTGTAATTTGGCCCATATTGTTACAGTGTGTCTTGCAGTTTGGTGTATTCTATCACAAGTGGAAAACACGGACATCAAAATGCAGAAACCAAGACCCTGGAGAAGGGCTAATGGATTACTGATAGGATTTGTCAAATATAACCAATAATTAGTTTACCTTTTTTAAAATATTTATTTATTTGGTTGCACTGGGTCTTAGTTGTGGCTCTGGGCTCCTTAGTTGTGGCATGCGAACTCTAGTTGCCGCATGCATGTGGGATCTAGTTCCCTGACCAGGGATCGAACCCGGGCCCCCTGCATTGGGAGCATGGAGTCTTATCCACTGCACCACCAGGGAAGTCCCAGTTTACCATTTTTAACAGCATTAAAAGTTGCATCACCTTAGTTCAAACCACCAAAACAAAACATGAATTAGCAAAAACATTGTTGGAATCTGTGATTCCTCCGGATAGTGTTGGCTTGTGCATATAATGTAGAGATAAAGATGAAGAAGAATGATGCCAACAAGAAACCTGGCGTGGTGTGTATCTACATCAGGTTGATAAGTGCTTTGTTGTTTTGAAACTTACAGCAGGGGTTTTATGTAAGGTCAGCCTGAAAAGTTCTCAGATGTTATGTTCTGCTGTGTTCTGATTAACTTTGAAATGATGATTTTTTATATTCCCTAACAAAGCCTGTGACAGCCAACCTTCTGTCTTCCTTGCAGGACAGAGATCCGGTCAAGGCAACCCCTTCAGGATGATCTTCCTTTCTTTGAGAAGCCCCCAGCCAGGCAGTTTTCCTTACCAAACCTGTCTCTGGAAGAGCCTCCACTGCGGACCATGACACTGGCCAATGAGGAAGCACTGCAGAAGATCTGTGCCCTCGAAAGTGAGCTTGCTGCCCTCAGAGCTCAGATTGCCAAAATTGTGACCCTCCAAGAACAGCAGAACCTCAGTGCAGGTCTGGAAGTCCTACATTTGTTTTAACTAGCAAACTGGAAATTAGGAGAATGCCACTAATTTGAAAAGAAAAAAAAAAGTATATATAGAAGTGTAACTGAATCAATTGGCTGTACACCTGAAACTAACATAACATTGTAAATCAACTATATTACAATAAAAGTTTAAAAAAAAAAAAAGTAACAGCCATTGGGCTTGTTGGAAAATCAGGGGTCAGTCCTCTGCCTTGTCCAGTACAGGAGCCAGTCAAGGTTAAGTAGTTTTTGTTTGTTTTGAACAATCTTAATGCTGTCAGAGAGGATGATGAGTGTATTCTGAAAACACAACATATACATACATTGATACAGTTGAATTGCTACTTATGTGAATGCTGTGGTAAACTTAGTTGTCTGTGATAATGGCACCATTCACATCAGACAGGAGGTAATCGCAAAAGACCACCCTGACAGGGTTGAGTGCTGTTTACTGACCTACATGTCCTGAGGCAAGTACTTGGCCTTTCTACCTCCCTTTCCTGCTTTAAAATGGGGATAGTAGTTACCTATGGTAGGGAGTAAACGTGGAGATTATATACGATACCTTCAGCACATAGTAGCTATTCAATAGTCATTTTTCTCCCTCTTGCCCGGAATGGAAACTGAATTCAGGTCCTGTGACTCCTGGACGACTACTGTTGCTTTTATTTGTGTGTCACTGTCACTTTGGAGAAGAAACTATAGCCTTGACATCCTAGCCCATTAACCTGCTGGTAGGTAGTGGTTGTTTTTCCGAGTGTTGTTCCCTGAGTCCTGGCGAGACTCAGCATAAGCCAGCTCTAAAGGTTAAAGGATAGGACAAGTTATTCTGCCTCTGAGCCACTTTGCTTGCAGTCCTAGAATTTAATGTAACCCCACATGGAAACCTCATCCAACCTGGGTCAGGCCAAGATGGGCAGAGGGTGAGTGCACTCCCCGCACCTGGTGTTACTTAAGGGAAATTTGCACGTAACTTACGAAAAACCGGAAAAAGTCCTGCCCTTTTCTGTTTAACCTATGAATTACATTTCTCTTTTGCTTTTACCTCCCTCTTCTGGCAGACTAGAAAACTACTGTAAATTGTGAGAGAATTTGGGGATTTATGTTAGACTTCTATTTACAATCCAAATTCCTTGAGTAAAACTCGTGTGCATCGAGTTCCCCCTAATTAATATAGTTCACCCCCAAAACAACTCTCTAATCTCCAGTTATGCAGAAAGATGAATTTTTAGGTTCTTATTTTAGAACCACTTTAACTCTTGGTTACTTCTTATTTTGGAAATTATAACTTTTTTTTTTCTTCCCAGAAATTTGTTCAACAATAAATCTAAAACTTTAAACACACTTTGGTCAATGCACATTCTAGTTAATGCTCAATTAAATCTTCTATGTAAATATACTTAAAAAGAGTCACAAATGTATCAAATGGTTTTTTCACATACTCTAGTACTAAACTGTCAAACTATAGATACTGAAGATAGTTACGTGTGCAGTACCGATGCTCTGTTTCATCTAAAAGTAGCTACACACTTGGCAGCAGTCAGACTTGAACACTGGAGATCACAAAAGCGCCCTGTTAAGTTAAATGGAATGTTTCCATCTGGAGAGTTTGGGATTAAATGATACAGTGACTGAGATGCAGGCATTTAGATTCCAACCAAGTAACTGAAACTTCCTTTCTACTTACGTAACTTCGATTCTTTTTAAGGATACTGTTTTCAGATATAAAGTCCTTAACATAATGTTGCTTTTAAAATAGTTTATTTGCCTATTACCAGCAGGATCAAACTGACTTTACCTTGTTTCTGTAGGTGACTTAGAATCTACGGCATCCGTTGCCACAGCGCCACCCTCTGTCCCGCCACCTCCCCCTCCGCCACCTCCCCTCCCTCTGTCAGGGCTCTGCCAAAGCGCATCTGCTATTGATCTGATTAGAGATCGAAGAGAGAAAAACGCCTGTGCTGGAAAGACTTCAGTCAAGAGCAATCCAAAGAAATCTGATATGCCAAATATGCTGGAGATCCTTAAAGACATGAACAGCGTGAAACTTCGGTCAGTAAAAAGGTGAGGAGACATTTGCCTTCTTTCTCACTTCCCTTGATTTTTTATGCCTAAAACCAAGTACTAGGTTTCTTTTTTTTTTGAATATTTGAATTTTATTTTTTTTTATACAGCAGGTTCTTATTATCCATTTTATACACATCAGTGAATACATGTCAGTCCCAATCTCCCAATTCATCACACCACCACCAGCCCTCCCTGCCACTTTCCCCCCTTAGTGTCCATACATTTGTTCTCTACATCTGTGTCTCAGTTTCTGCTGTGCAAACCGGTTCATCTGCACCATTTTTCTGGGTTCCACATATATGCATTAATGTATGATATTTGTTTTTCTCTTTCTGACTTACTTCACTCTGTATGAAAGTCTCTAGATTCATCCACATCTCTACAAATGACTCAATTTCGTTCCTTTTTATGGCTGAGTAATATTCCATTCTGTATATGTACCACATCTTCTTTATCCATTCGTCTGTCAGTGGGCATTTAGGTTGCTTCCATGTCCTGGCTGTTGTAAATAGTGCGGCAAAGAACATTGGGGTACATGTGTCTTTTTGAATTATGGTTTGCTCAGGGTGTATGCCCAGTAGTGGGATTGCTGGGTCATACAGTAGTTGTATTTTTAGTTTTTTAAGGAACCTCCATACTGTTGACAGTGGCTGTATCAATTTACATTCCCACCAACAGTGCAAGAGGGTTCCATTTTCTCCAAACCCTCTCCAGCATTTGCTGTTTGTAGATTTTTCTGATGATGCCCATTCTAACAGGTGTGAGGTGATACCTCAGTGTAGTTTTGATTAGCATTTCTCTAATAATTAGTGATGTTAAGCAGCTTTTCACATGTTTCTTGGCCACCTACATGTCTTCTTTGGAGAAATGTCTATTTAGGTCTTCCACCCTTTTTGGATTGGGTTGTTTGTTTTTTTAATATTGAGCTGCATGAGCTGTTTATATATTTTGGAGATTAATCCTTTGTCCATTGATTCGTTTGCAAATATTTTCTCCCATTCTTAGGGTTTACTTTTTGTCTTGTTTGCAGTTTCCTAAGGTCCCATTTGTTTTTTGTTTTTACTTCCATTACTCTAGAAGGCGGATCAAAGAAGATCTTGCTGTGATTTATGTCAAAGAGTGTTCTTCCTATGTTTTCCTCTAAGCGTTTTATAGCGTCCGGTCTTACATTTAGGCCTCTAATCCATTTTGAGTTTATTTTTGCGTATGGTGTTAGGGAGTGTTCTAATTTCATTCTTTACATGTAGCTGTCCAGTTTTCCCAGCACCACTTATTGAAGAGACTCTTTTTCCTCCATTGTATATCCTTGCCTTCTTTGTCATAGATTAGTTGACCATAGGTGCAGGGGGTTATCTCTGGGCTTTGTATCTTGTTCCATTGATCTGTATTTCTGTTTTTGTGCCAGTACCATATTGTCTTGATTACTGTAGCTTTATAGTATAGTCTGAAGTCAGGGAGTCTGATTCCTCCAGCTCCGTTTTTTTCCCTCAAGACCACTATGGCTATTCGGGGTCTTCTGTTTCTCCATACAAATTTTAAGGGTTTTTTTGTTCTAGTTCTGTAAAAACATGCCATTGGTAATTTGATAGGAATTGCATTGAATCTGTAGATTGCTTTGGGTAGTATAGTCATTTTCACAATGTTGATTCTTCCAGTCCAAGAACATGGTATATCTCTCCATCTGTTGACATCATCTTTAATTTCTTTCAACAGTGTCTTATAGTTTTCTGCATACAGGTCTTTTGTCTCCCTGGGTATGTTTATTCCTAGGTATTTTATTCTTTTCGTTGCATTGGTAAATGGGAGTGTTTTTCCTTAATTCCTCTTTCAGGTTTTTCATCATTAGTGTATAAGAATGCAAGAGATTTCTGTGCACTAATTTTGTATCCTGCAACTTTACCAAATTCATTGATTAGCTCTAGTTTTCTGGTAGCATCTTTAGGATTCTCTATGTATAGTATCATGTCATCTGCAAACACTGACAGTTTTACTTCTTCTTTTCCAATTTGTATTCCTTTTCTTTTTCTTCTCTGATTGCTGTGGCTAGGACTTCCAAAACGATGTTGAATAATAGTGGCGAGAGTGAACATCCTTGTCTTGTTCCTGATCTTACAGCAAATGCTTTCAGTTTTTCACAAATGAGAATGATGTTTGCTATGGGTTTGTCGTATATGGCCTTTATTATGTTGAGGTAGGTTCTCTCTGTGCCCACTTTCTGGGGAGTTTTTATCATAAATGGATGTTGAATTTTGTCAGAAGCTTTTTCAGCATCTATTGAGATGACCATATGGTTTTTATTCTCCAATTTGTTAATATGGTGAATCAAATTGATTTGCGTATATTGAAGAATCCTTGCATCCCTGGGATAAATCCCACTTGATCATGGTGTGTGATCCTTCTAATGTATTGTTGGATTCTGTTTGCTAGTATTTTGTTGAGGATTTTTGCATCTATGTTCATCAGTGTTATTGGTCTGTAATTTTCTTTTTTTGTCTGGTTTTGGTATCAGGGTGATTGATGGTGGCCTCATAGAGTGAGTTTGGGATTCCTTCCTCTGCAGTTTTATGGAAGAGTTTGAGAAGGATGGGTGTTACCTCTTCTCTCAATCTTTGATAGAATTCACCTGTGAAGCCATCTGGTCCTGGACTTTTGTTTGTTGGAAGACTTTTAATCACAGTTTCAATTTCATTACTTGTGATTGGTCTGTTCCTATTTTCTATTTCTTTCTGGTTCAGTTTTGGAAGGTTATACCTTTCTAAGAATTTGTCCATTTCTTCCAGGTTGTCCATATTATTGGCATAGAGTTGCTTGTAGTAGTCTCTTAGGATGCTCTGTGTTTCTACAGTGTCTGCTGTAACTTCTTTTTCATTTCTAATTTTATTGATTTGTCCTCTCCCTCTTTTTCTTAATGAGTCTGCCTAATGGTTTATCAATTTTATCTTCTCAAAGAACCAGCTTTTAGTTTTATTGATCTTTGCTATTGTTTTCTTTGTTTCTATTTCATTTATTTCTGCTCTTGATCTTTATGATTTCTTTCCTTCTGCTACCTTTGGGTTTTGTGTGTTCTTCTTTCTCTAGTTCCTTTAGGTGTAAGGTTAGATTGTTTATTTGAGATTTTTCTTGTTTCTTGAGGTAGGCTTGTATAGCTATAAACTTCCCTCTTAGAACTGCTTTTGCTGCATCCCCATAGGTTTTGGATCATCATGTTTTTGTTGTCATTTGTCTCTAGTATTTTTTGATTTCCTCTTGATTTCTTCAGTGATCTCTTGGTTATTTAGTAGTGTATTGTTTACCCTCCATGTGTTTGTGTTTTTTACCTTTTTTTCCCCTGTAATTGATTTCTAATCTCAGAGCGTTGTGGTCAGAAAAGATGCTTGATATGATTTCAGTTTTCTTAAATTTACTGAGGCTTGATTTGTGACCCAAGATGTGATCTCTCCTGGAGAATATTCTGTGCGCACTTGAGAAGAAAGTGTAATCTGCTGTTTTTGGATGGAATGTCCTATAAATATCAATTAAATCTATCTGGTCTATTGTGTCATTTAAAGCTTGTGTTTCCTTATTAATTTTCTGTTTAGATGATCTGTCCATTGGTGTAAGTGAGGTGTTAAGGTCCCCTACTATTATTGTGTTACTATAACATTCTTTATTTTAAAAGTCTATTTTATCTGATACGAGTTTTGCTACTCCAGCTTTCTTTTGATTTCCATTTGCATGGAATATCTTTTTCCATCCCCTAACTTGCTGTCTGTATCTCCATAGGTCTGAAGTGGGTCTCCTGTAGACAGCATTTATATGGGTCTTGTTTTTGTATCCATTCAGTGAGCCAGTGTCTTTTGGTTGAGCATTTAATCCATTCACATTTAAGGTAATTATCGATATGTATGTTCCTATTACCATTTTCTTAATTGTTTTGGGTTTGTTTTTGTAGGTCCTTTTCTTCTCTTGTGTTCCACTTATAGAAGTTTCTTTAGCATTTGTTATAGAGCTGGTTTGGTGGTGCTGAATTCTCTTAGCTTTTGCTTGCCTGTAAAGCTTTTGATTTCTCCCTCGAATCTGAATGAGATCCTTGCTGGGTAGAGTAAGCTTGGTTGTAGATTCTTCCATCACTTTAAATATATCATGCCACTCCCTTCTGGCTTGTAGAGTTTTTGCTGAGAAATCAGCTGTTAACCTTATGGCAGTTCCCTTGTATGTTATTTGCCATTTTTCCCTTGCTGCTTTCAATCATTTTTGTCTTTAATTTTTGCCCATTTGATTACTATGTGTCTTGGTGTGTTTCTCCTGTATAGGACACTGTGTTTCCTGGACTTGGGTGGCTATTTCCTTTCCCACGTTAGGGAAGTTTTCGACTATAATCTCTTTAAATATTTTCTTGGGTCATTTCTCTCTCCCTTCTCCTTCTGGGACCCGTATAATGCGAATGTCGTTGCGTTTAACGTTGTCCCAGAGATCTCTTAGGCTGTCTTCATTTCTTTTCATTCTTTTTTCTTTATTCTGTTCCACAGCCGTGAATTCCATCATTCTGTCTTCCAGGTCACTTACCTGTTCTTCTGCTATTGATTCCTTCTAGTGTAGTTTTCATTTCAGTTATTGTATTGTCCATCTCTGTTTGTTCTTTAATTCTTCTAGGTCTTTGTTAAACATTTCTTGTGTCTTCTCAGTCTTTGCCTCCATTCTTTTCCCGAGGTCCTGGATCATCTTCACTATCATTATTCTGAAATCTTTTTCTGGAAGGTTGCCTATCTCCACTTCATTTAGTTGTTTTTCTGGGGTTTTATCTTGTTCCCTCATCTGGTACATATCCCTCTGCCCTTTCATCTTGTCTGCCTTTCTGTGAATGTGGTTTTTGTTCCATAGGCTGCAGGATTATAGCTCTTCTTGCTTCTGCTGTCTGCCCTCTGGTGGATGAGGCTATCTAAGAGGCTTGTGCAAGTTTCCGGATGGGAGGGACTGGTGGTGGGCAGAGCTCAGTAAAAGTTTAATCCACTTGTTTGCTGATGGGTGGGGCTGGGTTCCCTCCCTGTTGTTTGGCCTGAGGTGACCCAATACTGGAGTGTACCCGGGCTCTTTGGGCTAATGGTGGACTCTGGGAGGGCTCACATCAAGGAGTACTTTCCAGAACTTCTGCTTCCAATGTCCTTGTCCTCATGGCGAGACACAGCCACCCCCCACCTCTGCAGGAGACCCTCCAACACTAGCAGGTAGGTCTGGTTCAGTCTCCCCTGGGGTTACTGCTCCTCCCCCTGGGTCCTGATGCGCACACTACTTTGTGTGTGCCCTCCAAGAGTGGAGTCTCTGTTTCCCCCAGTCCTGTTGAAGTCCTTCAGTCAAATCCTGCAAGCCTTCAAGTCTGATTCTCTAGGAATTCCTCCTCCTCTTGCTGGACCCACAGGTTGGGAAGCCTGACGTGGGGCTCAGAAGCTTCACTCCACTGGGTGGACTTCTGTGGTATAAGTGTTCTCCAGTTTGTGAGTCACCCGCCCAGCAGTTATGGGATTTGATTTTATTGTGATTGTGCCCCTCATAGTGTCTCACTGTGGCTTCTCCTTTGTCTTTGGATGTGGGGTATCTTCTCTGGTGCGTTCCAGTGTCTTCCTGTCGATGACTGTTCACCAGTTAGTTGTGATTCTGGTGCTCCTGCAGGAGGGAGAGCATGTCCTTCTACTCTGCCATCTTGAACCAATCAATCTCCCAGATACTAGGTTTCTTGAGAACTTTGTTTTATAACATGACTACACGAGTAGCTCTAAGTTTTTAGTTTAAAAAAGATAGTTAACTGTGTACAGGAGCCTAAGAGATTAGCAGAATAAAGACTTGCAGGTAACTTTCCAGTTTCTCCCCCAATTGCATTTGAAGGCTTTTCGTTACTGTGCAGTCATTCATCCAGTGAAGCTGTGCTGTGTCCCTGCTCTGGCAGTCACCAGGCTTTTGGAGAAGAATGGAACCCTAATTGCCCTGAAGGAGCACATAATCTCTGCTCCCGAGAGGACCTGAGTGACTGTTATTGGGCACTTCTGTGCTCTTTCATTGAGCCTTAAATCTCGTGTTTCCACTTCGGTGCATCAGTATGTGTCAGTGTCTGTCAAGTGTATGTGATGCCAGAGAAGTGCTGTTGAGCTCCCTGTGTGCTTCCCGGAGGCATCAGCGCCCCCTTGGTTTATGTTCATTTCTCTCAGGTCAGCACAAGATCCAAAGCCCAAACCGGTGGACGCTGCCGACCCTGCTGCCCTCATAGCAGAGGCTCTGAAAAAGAAGTTTGCTTATCGGTATCAATGTGATAGCCAAGGTGACGTTGAGAAAGGAATTCCAAAGCCTGAATCAGAGGCCACCTCCGAAGGAGTGTTGGTGAGTACTGGGCAGAGTTCTCTCCTAGCGCAGCCTGGTAGTTCACTTCACTGCTGCATGCTCTGAGACATTCAGCTGTGTTTGCCTGCAAGATTCAAAAGGATGTATGCTACAGGATTTACTCCTTCCCTACAGCTAGACTACCTATTATAGAAGAGCACAGAGAAGGAAGCAAAAGTTAACCCCCTGGTTTCGTTGCTTAGTGTCTCCTACGTTAAATTTTCCATGCTGTTTTATTTAAGCATAAGGAAGTGAAATTCATTAGAATAAAATTTATATCTGAGGACAACAAAAATGCTGTGATATAGAAAGGAAAGATCATTTTCTCTTAGGGCACCTGTGAGGAAGTCTCCTGAAGAGGGAGAGACATTTGACCAGGGTCTTGCAGGCTGTGGGCATGCCAAAGGTGGAGACTGAACAGATTTCATGGAAGCGCTCAAATATATTAATTTATACATTACCTTTATTCTGGGTACTGCCATGGGGGATATGTGTTCTTAGAAATTCTAGCATCTTTGAAAGTCTTCAGACATTGAAAAGGAAACTCTGTATCTTCCTTCTTTTATTCAAAGAAGTAAAATTGGACTAAGCTAGGCTCTTGCTAAGGTAATTATAGTTTTCGAGGCATAACTTTTTTGATATGTCATGTTTATAACAACTTGTCAATTCATAAACGTTTTAATGTTACCTAGCTGTTTGGTTTTTCATGAAGGACATACCTTTGATCCGTGATTGGGAGGGGGGCATATCATTACTGTTACATGAACCAGTGTCTTTTTTGTTTCTTTTCTAGTTTGGGCCACACATGTTGAAGTCTACAGGAAAAATGAAGGCTTTAATTGAAAATGTTTCAACTTCCTAATAGTGAGCTGAGAAAGACTATCCTACTAGTTCAGCTGTGGGTGTATTAGGGCTGTTCAGCTAATAGAAATGAACACTATTTGGTAAATACCTGAATTTAGTGTCTTCTTTTAAGTCTCAGAGGATTAAGCTATAACAAAAGCACTCTAAGTTTGTTTGCTTTTAAGAGAAGGTCCGTTCTGAAGTTTTCCATAACATATTTATATTCTGACATGTTTTTAATGTGTAGCCAAGATGTTTAGATTTCCAGTCTGCAAAACAATTATATAGATTTCAGAACAAAGAAAGGACCTTTGTAGATGTGAGTTTTTAATTCTTAACACTAATTTATCTGTACAGATGTTTTATGTGCATGTATTTGGATATAAAACAGGACATAAGATTTAATTAGCAAGGGGGTGACGAGGGTGCCGACAGTGTCGTTTGTTTTCAGTGATCATTTCTATTCAATGATGGAGCAGGTGGAATAACCAAGTTGTTGGAGCAAAATGGTTTTGAGATTGGAATTTCGTCTTACCTGGAACAGAACTTTTTCTCTTAGATTCTCTCTCACGTTTTCTTGGATTGGAGATGGGGTTTGAGTGGGAACCAGATAATGTTTGCTGTTGAAAGGGAGTCAAGGATCACGGAAGCTGTTTTCAGTGTAGTGCTGAGGAAGAAAATGTAGTTTTCAAATAGTGAGGAACCAAATGATTGAATTAAATCTCTTTTAAAGTAAAAACTAGAATGTACCATCTGTTTTTTCAGTTTAATAAATGGCATGAAGATAACTTGCTGCTAATACTTCTGGAAATGTCAGCATAATGGAGTTAAAAAATTTTAATATGGGTCAAAATAGCTTTATAGTGAAACACTGAATAGGCGAAAGAATTTTCTGTAAGTTGCTTATCATTGGTCAGAATGCTGTTTTGCTGAATTACATTATGTAGCATAAACCTTAGGTGCTATTAGGAAGTAGACAACTGCCTTTCTCCTCTGCAACCTCTAAGGAATTGCTATGATGATCATTTTTAAATGCTGCATGTATCTTCATGATTTTCTATATTTCTGTTAAACACATAGTTAATGTCAGAACCTCCTACTTTGAGTAGATATTTGGATCTATTGTTTAAATCTAGTGAAAAGAAAGTTGTCCTTCCTGGGGGGATTAGGAGATGTGAAGACCCTTTTAAGTTATTGAAAATATGTGCAATGTTCTCAATAATAGCAAATATTCAGCTGAACTTTGAACTGTGGCTTTACACGTTGATATATTGTTTCTGATTGTTTTCTATGGTTTAAACATTCTGCCTTTAAAGGAATTCAGAAAATTCGCCTGATATAAATTTCTTAGGAGGTCAAAGTACGTATTATATTTGTATCACTATTGAATTTTGGGCAGTGCTCCAATTACAAGGAAGTTACTGTTGTGAAATAAAACAAACTTTTACTTTCCTTGGGCCATAATGCCTATACAAATGCTTTCATTTTTTTTTTCCACAATAGGCAAGATTCTTTTACATATGCAGCTTCTTTAGAATTATTTGCTTTCTGCATTTTTCAAGGGGAGATATATTGCCTAAAATATATCACCTCTCATTCATTTTTCTCTTAAAGGGACTTCATCATTAAAAAGAGAAAGGCAGTCACTTGGGATGAGTTTCCTCAGGGTTCTCAAGCCTCTAATCCACCTCCAGGACTGGTGAAAGCTCTTTCCTCATCTTCCCCTACATCCATCTCCTTCAGTGTCTGGTGCTCCCACCCAACACAATACCTGAAGTGAAAGATCTTAAAAATAGTTCAGCTGTACATTTTACAGCTGAGGCTCAAAAAGTTGAATAACTGGTGTAATGTTTTCTCTCCTGTGATTCTGACTAGTCTAGGCACTCACTCTTAGAGTGGACCCTTGAAAACGGGGGCGGGGGGCGGGACTTCGCCATCCAATGCAAGGGGTGTGGGTTCCATCCCTGGTCAGGGAGCTAAGATCCCACATATCCCTCCTGGCCAAAAAGCAAAACATAAAACAGAAGCAATATTGTAACAGATGCAATTAAAAGACTAAAATTGGTCCATATCAAAGTTTAAAAAAAGAAAGAAAACGTGGGTATTAGGGGCGCTGACTCCCTCTCATCCTCAGTCGAAAATCCACGCATTGCTATCTCTGCCTCAACAACAGATGAATTGGTAAATGACTCACCCCAGGGTTGGTAGGAAGCTGAAACAGTTTGGATAGGATCAGGACTCAGCCCTCAGTTTCTTTGATTCCATGTACTGTGATCTCTGGTCAAACACAAACTTCTCCCCATATGTAACTTAAAGATCTGTAAAATGAAAATACAGGTACTATATTATTTATTGAAACAAGTCCACATGTAAGTGGACCCATGCAGTTCAAACCTGTGTTGTTCAAGGGTCAACTGTATACATGATGAGTGCGAGTCAAAGAGCACTGGACTTGGAGTTAAAACACAATCCATGTATGTGATCCTGGCCAAGTCACACCTGTTTTTAAAATGGGAATAATGCTCAGTTCAAAAAATTAGGATTAATTAATGATTTTGAACATGTTCTGTAAATGGCAGCCTGCTAAATAAGTTATTACATTATTTTACACAAGGTCACTGTAGTTCCCAGTAGACGATTTCTCTAGTGTTCTCACCTGGAAAAGGTGTCATTCTGTGCACAGGCCTGGGTGGAGCAGTAGGTCTTAGTCTTCAGTTCTGGTTGTCTTCCCAGTCGTAGGCCCTTCTGCAGAAGACTCCTGTCCTCATTTTTTTCTTTTTTAAAATTTTCTGACCACACTGCATGGCATGTGGGATCTTAGTTCCCCCACCAGGGATCGAAACCGCAACCCTTGCATTGGAAGCACAGAGTCTTAACCACTGGACCGCCAGGGAAGTCCGCTGTCCTCTTGCTGTATTAAGAGTTCCTATGAGTCTGTGCCTCAGTGGTGAAGGAAGAAAACACGAGGTAACAACTACTGGAAACAAGCCATCCTCTGGTAACTTCTCCAAAAACATAAGTTCTCTCTGTAGGTTAGATCTGGCAGATACAAAAGTTTAGACTTTCAGGCGTTAGCCCAGTAGCACCAGCTCTGGGATTGCCAGGCAGGAGGAGGCACTTGGTTTGACAACAGTATCGCCGTTCTGCCTGTTACTGTCACAATCTTTCCCGTGAGCCTGTAGCCATCCCCGAGTCCGCTTCCCCCTTCTCATCCTAGAGTCAGCATTCTTCTGCGCTACCCCATTGAGCCTTCTTCTTAAAATTCTTATTAGTTTTTCCTTTTAAACCTTGTAAGCAGGCTAGTTCTTCGTACTAGTGTGATCACTTGAGAACAGATAGGACAATAAAATAAAATAATAAAAGTACATACCCGTGGAAGGATCCAGAAATCTTGGATGTTTCCCTGAAAGCTGTTGTCCTTAGTCCACTTGGTAGGGACTGGAAAACTTCATGTTCCTCTAGCTGGAGCTTCTCAAACTTCTCTCCCCTGGAAGATTCTCCAGCCTCTTCTAAAGGTCAGAGAGCTCCTTCTAGAAGCTGAGAAAATAACATGAGCGTAATTTAGACATTACCAGGAAGCTAAATAAGATGAGCCAAACAGTGCCTCCCATTCCATCCCAAACTGCTGTGGCTGTTACAGGGCAGCCCTGTCCCTCCTAACCGCTGTCTTCCCAGCTGGAAAAGCCGTAATTTGGGGAGAAAGACACTCTTCACAACAGGAGTTTTACCAGAGTTGCAAACAGCTTTGTGTTCACATGGCCGAGGAGCCGTCCCTCTTCACTGGCCAGTCATGCTTGCTATCAGAGGATGAAAACGGGCGAGAGGCAGGTGTGGGGGGACATTGTTGTGTGACGCAGGTGTGGTCAGTGGCGGTGGAGAGCACGTGGTCCTCTGCACAATGAGCTCTGACGCAGCTCCGGAGCAGACTGCCCTCTGCAAGGGGAGCGCCAGCTAATGCAGAGACATCTGTGGCTCAGGACGCAGCCCTGACAAGCTGGTCCAGATCCTCCCTTGGGAATCTGAATAGGAAACCTTGAGAGAGGGACACAGTTGGTACCTGGAGCTCAAATAAGCATGCCATGAGGTACAGGTGTACCCACGAGCAGTTTAAACAAAACAGATAAGGAGGACGTGGACAAGGACACTGAGACTGAACCGTGTGTCAGGACATTATCTTACCTTCACGAGGCAGACATTTTATAAGTTAGGGAGCCACTCAAAAGATGAGGTGACTCGCTAATACATGACTAAAGACCTAAACACAGTCTATCTAGCCATAAAGACAACACTTTAAAAACATTACTGCCTTTCCAAGCAGACACCCCAAGGTAGAGAAGAGAAGAGAAGCAGAAGTGTGGGAAGAAGCAGACGCAGCAAGAAGCCACATCTCAGAGTGCTCAGACCCCAGGTTCCGCTTCTACAGCCTTCATAGGGTTTGTCTCATTACCGTGAACATGAATCCTCAAGATGAAGCTCCAGTTACCCTGCAGTGACCTGAGTGAGACCCTGTTCCCTACAATGGAAAAGTTAACCCCTATCTGTGAGGATTCTTAGATGGAAATTCAGAAACTGTTTTCTGCAAATGTTCAACTAGGAACTTTAAACACATTCCTTTATGATACTTTTTTCAAAAGATAAAGCACCTCGGGATACTGTGCAGCCTCCCGATTCTTTACAGGATGCGGCTCGACAGTAAAGAAACACTTCAAACTATGCTCAAAAATCTCAAACAATGCATAGCTTAAATATAAATGTAATATAAGATGACCTTTCTTAACAAGACTGTTGATGGGACCAGTGGAAAGTTGCAATAAACCAACAGGTCACTGTGCTTCAGTTTTAAAATACAGCTAAAAAGAATCTAATATTAAAAATGGGGGTGTTTCTCTTTCCCTGACCATTCTACCAGACTTCAGGATAGGTTCAGGATGACTTAGCGTAGCTGTAAAAGTAAAAAAATGTTACTGTGATTGATAAAAGTTACTAGTATTTTACTAAAAGTATCACAGTGAACATGTAAGACTTATATTTTAGAATCAAACTTGAAAGCTAAATGATTTTACCAGTCACGGATGTTAGTAAGATTCAATAATTACTGGAAATGGTGTCATTTTCATCATTAACCCAACAAAATCATTCATTCTCAACAATACCCCAACACTTTACACTCATTCTGTGCAATATAGAAACCTCCCATATTACATAACAGATGCTTTCCACACATCATTTTGTCACCCAAACATTTTGAGAACAGAGACCCCGTCTCGGTATTTAGTTTTAATACCTTTATGACATCCAGTGCAGTTCTGCACACAACAGGAACTCGGATACTGTGACCACATGACTTCGGCATTGACAGACTAGTTTCCACATAATTGCTCATGATGATAGACTGATAGCTAAAAAGGAAACACAACTCCAAGTTAATTTGCTCAACATTTACTGATGGCACAGTTCACGCTGGCCCTATGCTAAGCACAAGAGACAAAAAGGTGGAGGAGACAGCTGTGTGCCCCTGGCAGTGCCCCCCCAAGTAGCGGTCACTTCTCCTGGAGACAGTGGACAACTGGGGGCCTTCCAGAGGACACAGGTTGTCTGCAAATCCTCAGCAAACAAGGAATGGCTCAGGCTAAGTCTTGCACATATCTGGATAACTCTGTGTTTCAGATCTATGCTGCTAGTATGGTGATTAATGTCACATTTATTTAAAAACATTCCTGAATGCAGATTAGCTGTCGGTCATTGTCCCAAGCGGGAGATACTGATTGGGAGGAGATTTAAACAAAATATGTATACATTTAAGAAAGTACACATGGGGCTTCCCTGGTGGCACAGTGGTTGAGAGTCCGCCTGCCGATGCAGGGGACACGGGTTCGTGCCCCGGTCAGGGAAGATCCCACATGCCGTGAAGCGGCTGGGCCCGTGAGCCATGGCCGCTGAGCCTGTGAGTCCGGAGCCTGTGCTCGCAACGGGAGAGGCCACAGCAGTGAGAGGCCCGAGTACCGCAAAAAAAAACAAACACATGAAAACACTGTAAACCTCCAATGTGAAAAAAAGTCTTAAGAAAATCGAAAGCTTTAAGAGTCAAGAAAGATTTTTGGAAAGAGAGGCTGTTATAGGAATCTTCAAAGTATTATTTGCACCTCTAACCTGTACCTAAGGTACACAAACATATTTCCCAGGTTGGACAAAGGACATAAAATATTTACTTCTTTTATGTAAAGAGGATCATTATAAACCACCACACTTTCGGAGTGCAAATACTGACCGAGGAACCAGATTGTTTTTGTTAAGCTAAAGCTTACCACAGTTTTCTCTCTGAGGACCTTTAGCCTAGAGCACAGGAGCTGCCCCCATGACTAAGGGCCGGCCCAGAGCCCCAAAGGGCTGCTGCAATGCTCAACAATTCTTTGAAGTCTCCTGTTTTATCTTAAAAATTTATGTGAACTTTGCGTTCTCTTCCGTAATATTTAATTACTTATTTGAAATGTGAGCTTCTAAATTACTGTACTGTTTGCTCAACTTTTTCTAGAAAACCGATGTTCAAAGAACATAGGTCCTGTTGAAGAAGCAGGGTTATAGACGGTACTACCACATATATGTAACAAAACCTGTCTCTGCAGTGGGTTTATTTTATGTGTAGGTGGGGGGAGATGGGAGCAACACTCAGGTGTCCCCCCCTTGAGAATGGCGGTAAGAAAACAATCCTTTGAATATCCAACAGTGAGAAACATGTAGCAGGTCAGAGAAGAAGAAAGCAATCTTACACTGGCAGATGGAGCCCAGGCAGGCGCAACTGATGCAAGGCTGAAGGTCTGACATGCCTGCTGGATGTGCCAATCAAGCAGGCGTGGAGAAGCAGCTCCTGGCAGAGAATCTGTAGCCTCGTTCAGGGGAATGGTGGTCCACAAACGAGTGTCAGCAGGTACGCCCCTGCAGGGTGCATGAGGCGACTTGCTTCCCTTGCTCAGAATCCATGCTCAAGCAACCGGCTGATCGTCATTTGGCTTCCCGAGAATGTCTGCCTAAAGGGGAGAGAATGATTGATAGTTATATTTCTCATTGTAAATTAAACTATTAACACTTACAAAAACCATCAGTTTCTGTGAAATTGGTTAATGTGAGTTTGCTGTGAGATATAGTTCTACTTTCCATGTGCTGACATACTAGGTGTGTGAGCTTGCAAGTTTCCTTATCAGACGCTGGATGCGTCAAATTTGCCAAGATGATACTCCTCATATAAGGGGCCAACTGACCTTCCCCAGATAGCCCTCGGCTCCACCACCATCAGACTTCTGCACCCAGCTGTCCAGTGTGGTGGCCACGAGCCACATGTGGAGACCGGGCACCTGAAACATGGCTGGTCCGAACTGAGACGTGCTGTAAGCATAAAAATACACGCCAGATTTCCAAGACTCTGTAACAGAAAAAAGAATGTAAAACATCTCAGTAGTTTTTTGTAATGACTACATATTGAAATGATAAAATAGTTTGGATATGTTGGAATAAATACCATTAAAATTAATTCCAGCTGTTTTTTCTTTTAAATGTGACTCCTTGGAAATTGACAGTCACTGACTCGGCTCACACTGTATTTCTATCCGACATCACTCTTCTATGCAAGTAATGACTACGTTTGAGTTCAAAGTTTACACGTATCCCTTCTAATAAAATGGACTTGGGAGGATCCAGGAGAGGCCCAGTGGTACCTTTCTTACGCTGATACCCAAAGGAGTATTAAGTGGCCATTTCTTATTACTTGACTTTTAAAAGGCCAACACGAGTAGTAATTTAGTACCTGCACGAAGGCCTGAGGTTCCCGCCGTGGGAACAAAGGGCTGTGGAGTCAGGAGGCTGGGCTCAGAGCCGACTTCTCCCGGCTGTTAGGACTCCGTCCCCTACATCCCGGCCTCAGCTTGCTCACCTGTAAGGTGCAGGCAGCACACGAGCCCGCAGGACTCTGCCTGAACAAATGTGTGGCGAGCGAACGCCGGAGCCGAGAAGCGAATTCTTTGCTTCCCTAGTAATTTAGCGTTGTGGTTTCCAACGGACTGACTTATAGGTAAATATCAAAGATGAAAATGTGAAAAGATAGGTTTTTATTCGTCAAAAGTTAACAGCAACAGGCACGTATTAAAATGAGTATGGCAAAGCCTTTTACAAATGGCTTTACACTCAAGCTTTCTCCCAAGAAAATGACTGTTGCAACAAACTTGTAAACATAATTAATAAACAGTCCTTTACAGTAACAAGGGAAATACAATTGAACTAAAAGAAAGCACCGGTTTCTCTTAAAACTAGATTACAGTTGTGCTTACTACACATAAAACATTTTAAAACAAATTACAAAAGTGGAATGTTGTAAGTTTAAAATTAGTCCTTAGATTTTGTCCTAGAAAACATCTGTTCACATCAAAAGGCCCATCAAAGGGTAACGTTTCATCAAAGGGGGAGGGACAAGAAAACAATGCACTTTTTTCAAATCAAAACAAGAAGTTTGGTCACTTAGCTTTGTGCATAGTTTAAGGCATCTGGAGCGATCTGTTACAGCTGACCTCCCTTCCCCTCCCCACGTGTGGCTGCTCATGATGTCACATTCTAAAATAATAAATAAAAGCTGACGTTCCCAATCCTTCCCACGTGGATAAATAGAACACATGCACAGTCACACATGCACGAGCGTGCGCCACACACACATCCGCACACACACAACATACCTCTCACTCCCTGCAGCGAGAGGGACTTTAGTGCCCTTGCTCTGAAGGACACACCGGCCCACCCCACTTTATTTCATATTGGCAATACCCTGAGCTGATTATGGTGTTTTAAAACATTCCACCCTTTTCTTGCATGTGCAGGTCAAGTGTACATTAGTGAAAACAACATGCAACGTCTTCACTGCGGAATCATAATACAGCTAGGACACGGGTTCTGCCCCGCCCGCCCCGAATTAAAAACTAGGAGTTAAAAAAAATTGCATTGCCAAACAGCACTGGAGTGAAAGCTCGGCGGCACTCTAGGATAAATGCTCAGTTTCCAGTGCACAAAATAAAACGACAGCAAATGGGAGGCTTTGGTGGCATCCAAAGAAGAAGAAAGGCAAACCGGGGGAAAGAGCCGCAGTTTAGGTTTGATCTTTAAAATTCTTAGTGGTTCCTTCACAGTCATGCTCCGAGGCGGACTGAGAACCAGTATTTCAGAGTTGGTCTGTAAACATCGAGTCTGGCCAGAGGCGCAGAGGCTGGGCACTTCACATTTCCATTTTCTCCGAGAGAACTTAGTGGAAGGTAACATACACACTGTCGTGTCAGACGGGTTAAATTCCAAAGATTTCTGCTGAAGGCTTCGGTTCAAGTTTTCATGATGCTTCGAGAAGCACGAGGGCCACCGCAAAACTTCCTGCAAAACTTTGTTATTCCCTTCGGTTCGCTCCCGCTGGGCTTTGCATATTCAAGGTTTCACACGAAAGCCAAATGCATATTGCTGTATGTTTGGGTCTTATAATTAAAAAGTGGGTTCAAATGATCCAACAGAGGAAATCTTGGAAATAAATAATGCTGGCGTCATTCACTTCCCTTGGCAGTCAAGAGTGAAGTTCTCTCACCTCAAGACCCCATTCACATTTCTTACGAGCTCCAGAGGCAGCTGCCCACTGACCGGGGGGGTTAGGATAACCGGTTCTCCTGAGGTAATAACTGTGAGTTCAGCTCCTCAAATGCAGCATCAGCGTCCTCGCTACTGGACTGTTCTCGCTGCAGTCCCTTCCAGCTGGCTTTGTTCAGCCCCACGTGCCCAAGCATTGTCTGGGACAGCCTGGTGTTGGAGAACCGGGCCCATTCTGTGAACAGAGGCTCCACGAGATACGTCATAAAACCTGAGACAGAGAAAAGGTATTAGTGGATGTTCTGAAACTTTACAACGTCGAGATAGTGTTTACCCTCTTAAGTCTTACCTCTTATTTTTCCAGTATTACCTCTTATTTTTCAAAAGATGTGTGTGTAGATTTACACGTCTTCTCTGAAGAATCTATTTAGGTCACTTACTGAAACCTGAAGTAAAGGTGAACTGACAAGCACAGCCCATCTCTTCTGACGACTCCTCTCAGCTGCACCAACCATATCCTTCTATTTCAGCAAACCCGCGGTGGCCCTCTAAACCCTGAGGAGCAGGGCACAGCGTGCCCAAGGCTAAGGGGGTCCCCCCGGGGCTGCGGGTGACAAGGCCAGACTGGGGCACGGCTGCCCTACCATCCGGGCTGGTAATCGTCACACCTGGTCATGAGCACAGTGGGCCCGCTATGAACCCCAGGATTTATAAAGCCCGAACGCATGCCACAAAGTGTGAGTCTAAAACGAAGAGGAGACTAGACAATTAGGAAAGTGAACATCAAAAGTGTACCAGGGGCCTACTTTACAGACACTTCCTACAATCGATATCCCTTAATTCACAGTCAGAAAAGGAGAAGGAGTGGTCTCGGGCCCATCTGCATCTCTGGGTTACATGGCACTCGAGCCCACATTACAGCTGACTTAATACTACATAGTGTCTTACACAGGTTGAAAGAAGCCTCACCTTCACAATCGGATCACATCTATAGAAGCAAATAACATTATCTTCCTAAACTTCTGATCAAGGACAGGAAAATGTACATTCAAATTCTATCACTGCTTGTTTAACAGTTTTAAAATTTTCTTCATCTCCAAAACCTTTTCTTTTCAGCAAAAGACCACATGGACCACAGACAACACAGGTTCCGTTTAGCCAACAAAAAAAATCTCACTGGAAATAACTCAATTTCGTTTCTTTTTTTTTTTTTTGGTGGTACGCAGGCCTCTCACTGTTGTGGCCTCTCCCGTTGCGGAGCACAGGCTCCGGATGCGCAGGCTCCGCGGCATGTGGGATCTTCCCGGACTGGGGCATGAACCCGTGTCCCCTGCATCGGCAGGCAGACTCTCAACCACTGTGACACCAGGGAAGCCCAGCGCCCACTACTTTTAATTAGAAAAGTCATATACAGCCAGATGATTGAAATTTTTAAGTGTACAGATTATGGTATCTGAAGTAGTAGTTACGATATTGGAAATAAGGCTTTCTTCCATTTCTTTTTTTTAAAATTAATTTATTTATTTTTGGCTGCGTTGGGTCTTCGTTGCTGTGCGCGGGCTTTCTCTAGTTGTGGCGAGCGGGGGCTACTCTTCGTTGCGGTGTGTGGCCTTCTCATTGCGGTGGCTTCTCTCGTTGTGGAGCACGGGCTCTAGGTGCACAGGCTTCAGTAGTTATGGTACGTGGCCTTCAGTAGTTGCGGCGCACGGGCTTAGTTGCTCCGCGACATGTAGGATCTTCCCGGACCAGGGCTCGAACCTGTGTCCCCTGCACTGGCGGGCGGATTCTCAACCACTGCGCCACCAGGGAAGTCCTCCATTTCTTTCCTTCATCTCTTCCATCCCCTACACACGTTAACTGAGAACCTTCTAGATGCCAGGCACTGCTCTGGGGTGGCCACGGATAAGCAGTGGACAGACAGACAGACAAGATGTGCTCTCCACAAGTTACGTCTGGTGAGGAGAGAGAGGACAGGGGAAAACGGCATCACTGCAGTCACAGAGCAGAGCGGCTTCTGGCAGCCAAGCCACCCCCTCAGCGCTGGGTCAGGCTGAGCCAGCCGCCAGAGCCCTGTCTTTTCCAGGTGCCACAGTCAAGTCGTGAGCAGCCAGAGCGTTGCACCCAAATACAGAACCTTATTACCGCAGGTTTCACACGGTCCATCTTCTTCGATTCTCCCACTGTTCCAGCTGGTTGAGAGCTGCATCCTGCTTCTCACATCCAGCGAATCAGCTCTCACTTCTGGCTCTATGGTACCTAGGATTCTTTTAGGTCTCAAGTACCTGATAACAGTGCACGGGCCGGGGCCGCGGACACAGCCAGGCGGCAGGACGCTGCTCGTGAGCTGCTCATCCACCTGTGAACCCCCTTAACTGTCCCAGCCCACACGCCTCTCCCTTTTCTCCTCAGATGCCACAGGGCGCTGTGTCAAACGCCTCACCCTTACCCGGTACGTGACAGGCCCTAGTGTTCCTACCAAAGAAGAAAGCCGTACGAATTAAACACGACTTCTACCTGCTGACCGAGGAACCGCTGCACGGAGTTCACTCTAATCGTCCCCTGACTGACCCTAGAAGGGAACCTCTGCAAGCCCCATTTCACCTAGGATTTGATGTCAGAAAGACCAACACCGTTTATCTGTATAAACTGGGCCAACTATGCGGAAAAGAACACCAGCAGTGCCTGTGTCCTAGGGTGCCGTGAGGGGTCAGCCACGTCAACTGTCTCCGCCTTCTACCGTATCCCTGCCCCCCGGGGGACCGGGTCCACAACTGCCCAACACCGACAAGGTCAGAAAGACAAGAACGGTTTGAGGGATCCAGCTTCTTGTCCCTTTTAAAAACTGCAGTTTTTTAGACCCCACTTGCAACGTCTCTCATGAATCAAGGGAGTAACTTACTGAGGCACGAAGTAAGCTGGGGCGTGTGCACAAGCCCTCCCTGCTCTTCAAGTCCCTCTGCCCGTATTTCATCTGCTCTTCCGCATCCGAAGGTTATTCCCTTGAGGACCCGGCCAGAGCAGACGGGCTTCTTGTCCCCTCATCCCCTCCCCTGCCGCCTCCCTCCCCTGCACTCCTGGCCAGTCCCAGCTCCCGGGGGACCCGGCGTCCCCGCGCTGTCCCCGCAGGCCTGGGCCGCACTCTCCCGCATCTCTACTGCTCCCTCTGCAGCCAGATCGTTACTGCCCACTGCCTCCCCCGGAGGATCCTCTGCAGCTGCTGTACAGTGTTAAGAGTTCTGTTTCTGAATTTCTCACCCTGCAGCACAGTCCGCTTCTCCGGGTATTAGCAATGCCATGGTACTGTGCTACCTTCCGAATTTCTAGATACTTTCTCTCTCCGAAGTTTCTGGACACACTTCACTATTGTCACCCGAGTCCTGAGAGGTCCTGCTCAGTATCAGCCACCAAAATTACGCCTGTTCCTCCATATCCTTCTGAGTGACCCCCACTTGGCAATCCACCCACCACACCCCAAACCTGGCCCGTCTTCCCTTGGCTCGTCTACGACAAGCTGCACGTTCTTGAATCGCGGCCCCTTCATCGTGCTTTCTCTTACGGTCACAGTCCACTCAACAAGCAGTTCTCAAGTGACCCCACCCCGAGGGGCAGCGCTGGCCTTGGGGACACACACCCCTCCAAAGGCCAGGTCGGCACCTGGAGCTGTGACGACAGGCATCCAGCGCCTCAAGAGGGGTGACGGCTGCCCGGAGAGAGTGAAAGGTGGCTTCTGGGGGTGACATCTGAGGTGGACCCTCAAGGAAAAGGAGGCTATAGGCAGATGGGGGGCCTGGCGAGGCACAGAGTGAAGGGGCCCCAGGGATTTGGGGAGCCCCGGGGAGTCCCAAGTTTCTGTAGGTAAACGAGGGGGATGGTGTTGGGGAGAAGACGGAAGAGACAACTGGAGGCCAGGTTACAAGGGGCCTGTGTGAGGTGCTGAAGAGTTAGCTTCAACCAGCAGGCAGCGGTGCGAGAAAAGCCGGCAGTCGTGGAAGCTGGTCTTCCCACCGTCAGGCCCAGCGGTCCCAGAACGACACCAGTGAGGCTCCCACTTGGGAAAATTAGGCATTCTTTCCATTTTAGAATGGAAAGTTATTGCTACCTGCTCTTCTTTTTAGGAACTAAAATCAAATGAGAGTAAATTATAAGAGCCAAAAAAAAGGAAAAACCAGAATAAAATTTCTTAAATTATTTAAAAATTAGAAATAAGCATGATTTTAATACTGATATTTCAGATGTACCTCTCTTCTTGACAAACTTAAAATCAGTGGCGTTTTAAAAACCAGTTATATCTAAGTGTGCATAGTTACCAATCTGGATGTTGGCAATAGATTCGGTCTGACGATCACAAAGTGGACTCACACCCAGATGATACTTTTTTTCTATATCTCCTAGAAATTAAAAAAAGAAAAAAATAATTCTTAATGTGGAATATACCTACTGGTTAACTATATAATGAGAGTCTTCATCTTACCTGTAAATTCCTTAGGAATAATGTAACACACTTAATCCTCATGAGAGGATGCCTTCTAAATTAGCTCTTTTTTAAACTTTAAGTTATTCATAAGAAAAGGCTGCCAAGCCGACATCCCACTTTACATGGAGAGGGTGGAAAACGTTTACTAGGTGTTATCCCAAGACTAATTCTGTCAGCATTTTAATTTAAAACTCAGATTTCTGAAAGGAAGGTCCACGGAACGAAGATCCTTGGTTCCTGGCTTTAAATCACAAAACCTGTCTTAGGTGGTCATACGGCCACGCCCTCCACGCAAGACAAGGATGGAGCAAGGGCCGGAAAATCTTTCTGTACAGAAAACCTTCCAGCCGGCTCCACGTCTAATTCATAAATGCCTACACACACGTCAGATCATTTCAAAAGAGAACTGCTGGTTTTCAAAACAGATGCTCAATTTGTGCATTATTGGTTATAGGTGCATCTACTGTGAATTGTCACTAAAACTATCAGGCACCTTCTGCTAGACTCTGCAATTGTCTGAGTTATTTTATTCATATGATGCTAAAAAATGAACTGAATAGATTATCAATCAATACTGTAACTTGCCTTGATGGAAGAACTCCTCTGTTACTTTTTCACTCCACTGCTTGCTTAATTCCCAGGTCCGACATGGGTTACAAATATCAGCACATTTCAAAGCCATCTAGCAAGCAAAATTTTAAAATTGTCTTAAGAAAAAAGGTAAAATGTCAATTTTACTAAGCTTAATATACGTTAATAGTGGGGAAAAGAGCACCTTAGAAAAGAAAAAGAAAACGTTGCAACAGGAAATTCATTATCCTTTATACTGATTTTATGATACTATTAGTTGTAACAATCATTTTTGTAGAAACACTGAAAGGCTACTAAGCAAATTATACACGTCTGATAATTCTGGAGAGGCAAGCATAGGACTGCACTAACCAGAAAGCTACAAAGAAATCAGCCACTTCTCTCTCATTTTTTAGATATGAGAACTTATTAAAATGAAATGCCTTCCCTCAAGATTTAACCACTCAGAAGACTACACGAGAATATTCCATTTTTATTCTAACAGTCGCATGACTTGCTCTAGAAATAGAATCTTTCCAAGCTCATTTTACCTGTAGAACCAAATGCCTATGCCTGATGTCTTCCAGACGTAAGTCGCCTTTGTCCAGATGGGCCCTAAACAAGGACAGGTATTCATTCTGCTGGCTGATGTCCGTGGCCAGTATCAGAGCGCCTATCTGAGCCTCCATCTGTTGTCTGGAATTAGAGAAACATAAAGAGAAGTACAAGTCTTTCAACTGAATAGCTACTTCTTGATTATTTTTTCCTTAAGTCTTAATACTCAGAAAGCTTTACAGGGCCCTAAGATATTCTAACTGCCATTCAACTTTTTTTTTGCGGTACGCGGGCCTCTCACTGTTGTGGCCCCTCCCGTTGTGGAGCACAGGCTCCGGACACGCAGGCTCAGCGGCCATGGCTCATGGGCCCAGCTGCTCCACGGCAAGTGGGATCCTCCCGGACCGGGGCACAAACCCGTGCCCCCTGCATCGGCAGGCGGACTCTCAACCACTGTGCCACCAGGGAAGCCCCCCATTCAACTTTTAACCTACCAAAAAGATGGATTTAAAGAACGCATTTTAAAAACCTGCTAAAATAATCAAAACTAAAACCAAGAGAGTTGGTAGGAAAATACCAATATTCAAACACTCCAAAAAGAATGCCTAAAGGTGGAATTATATGCCTAAGAAAGTCTATGTAAGATTGGCATGCTGCTTGAGAAAATTCTTCGCTGGGATGCAGTGAACAACCTTGGACTCTTGTTTGGTGCCTGAGATCTGAGAGGCAGAAGGAGGGTCAGAGGGAGGAAGAAGAGCCCGTTCCACCACTGACTTCTGCAGACTTGTGAACATGTCTGACTAAAACCTGACCAAGTTCCACCAATTTAATAAAGTTTAGACTCAACTACGCTTTCAGGGCCAAATTCAAGAATTAATTATCCAAATTTTCTGGAAGGGAAAAGGTAACATGTTAATACAAATAACAAATACATTCTATCATTTAAAAAACCGCCTCAAAAACAAATACCGTATGCTAATGCATGCATATGGAATCTAAAAAAACTGTACTGATGAACCTAGTGGCAGGGCAGGAATAAAGACGCAGACGTAGAGAACGGACTTCAGGACACAGCTGGGGAAAGGGAAGCTGGGACGAAGTGAGAGAGTGGCATGGACATATATACACTACCAAACGTAAAACAGATAGCTAGTGGGAAGCAGCCGCATAGCACAGGGAGATCAGCTCGGTGCTTTGTGACCACCTAGAGGGGTGGGATAGGGAGGGTGGGAGGGAGGGAGACAGAAGAGGGAGGAGATATGGGGATATATGTATATGTATAACTGATTCACTTTGTTATAAAGCAGAAACTAACACACCATTGTAAAGCAATTATACTCCGATAAAGATGTAAAAATAAATAAATAAATAAAAATAAAAATAAAAATGTAAAAGGCTCACAGTATTGAACAGTAAAAAAAAAACCTAAGCAAACATAAAAGAATGCTATTATGCAGTATTCCTTATTTTCAGTTTTTATTTGTATTAAAATATGAGAATTCAACAGGGTTGATCATGAAATGCAAAACATGATACAAAGGGAATAATGAAGCAAACAATTTAATCTGCCTTAGTCAAGAAAAAGAGAACTTAATATATACAAACACTGTGTGGTTTAAAAGCAGTTTTTATATTTGTACTATGACAAGAAACAATTTTACTTACCAGAAGTACTGTCATAACTCCAAATGGTATCCCTGAATACAGATTTAAAAAAATAAAAAGTCCAGCTTTTTTCTCACGGACATTACCAAAAACATTTTTGTTTTTTTATGAAGTTGTTTTAAATTGTGAAAGGGAGAAAGGAAAGAAAAATGACAGTAACTTAAATCTTGATACCCAAATGGATTTCTATGTCTCACCTTCTTTCTAGAAGTAGCTGGTTTATATCCACTGACATGGTTTTCCTAAGTGCACCTTCTCTTGGTAAGGCATCATTAAAAGCTTCAGTTTGTGGACCAATGACATGAGATTTTGTTGACCACCACCATCATTATCATATTGGGCTCATTTACATTAATGCTTTTTATTAGCCTTTCAAATGGCCTGCTCAACATCAAATGATATTATCTAAAAAAAATGTAGTATTTTCTGTTCTTTCAATTCATTATTTTATCCTATAACTCTAGCAGTGACTCTAGGACTATGTTATTGAGGATACAAAAGCATTCTTTTCACATCTTATCAGTTTTGAAAACTTCCTGGAACAGATTTTAATGAATCTATTTCTTATACAGATTGTTTACTTTCTATCCAATTTACCTTTACAGCTAGAACTTATGGTTTTATTCAAAAGAGCATAAAATGGAAATATGTAATACCATTTACATAAATAAGCAGTAAACCATGACTGAGCCATTGTGTATTTGGAGTGGATTTTATAGTATCTATGAGTGATCCTTCATAAAAATTCACTGAAAAAAAAATTACTACTGACTGTATTTCAGAACAGGTTTAAATTATTAAAATTTTGATGTAAATTTGTAAAATAAGATAATTTACCCCAAAATTGTGGAACACCTGAATCTAACAACATAATTTTAAAAACTTTATATGATTGTTTTTGCAACTTAATTTCCACAGTTCATAACTAATTAATTTTGTCTTAATCCAACCTACCTGCTTTCTAATGGCATATGTGAGAATAAACCGGATTCTCTCAATAAACCCACTGCAGATCTCCAGTGGTGATTTTCCAGTACTGAGGTATTCTACAACAAAAAGAAAAGGGCATATCTGAGTAAACGGTAAGTCTTTTTCTGCACATAAAGAATTATTTGTAAGTAATATTAATCTGATTAAAATTCGAACATTCATTGAGAATTTATTTACTCCTTTCACTTCTTTAAACATGACACATTTTCTAGAATGCAAGAATATTAAATTTTGCGGATAAAATTGCACTAACCTTGTATAAAGTTGCCAAGTAATGGTTAGTTTTAATAAGGAAAGGTTGATTAACACCTGGATGATCCAGATCATGAGTGGCAGCTGCAATTAAGCTCAGCAAGACGTCCCAAGGAGTTACAGAATTGGCAAGCTGCAGTGCGGCAAGGAATAACTGATTACAGACATATTTGAAACACACTCTGCACCATTACAGTAGCTGTTCTAAATCAGCCCCGACGGAGTGTCGGCGGTCTCCTCCCGCCATGTTTCTCAGACTGCTCATCCAGGCCATGCAGTGCCTGCCAGGGGCTGGTCTCCTCATGACCCTGGCGACAGGCGTGGTATAAGGGTGTTCCTGGCCACGTGGAGTTCATGGATGCAGCTCATCCTTCATTTGAAACTAGCATAATTAAGATGACAGCTAAAGTATAAACCACCTTTTTGAGAAATAAAAGTTTTCAGACGACAAACAGATTTGAGTATTTCTGTTACTGTAGTCAGAGAAGGCCTATGAGGCTTTAAAAACATTTTTATCCTGGTGAGAACACTTAAGGTGAGGTCTACCCTTTTAACAGATGTTTAAGTGTACAATACTGTGAACCTATGACTGAGTGTGTGTGTTTATCAATAAATTGGTTACTGGGCTTCAATCAAGAACCCAAATGCAAGGTTACTTCTGAGGTCCCAAGTGCTGAAGGAAGCTACTGAGTAATCACAGAGCGGAAGTTTATGTCAAACTGGTAATGAAATCCTCTCCCAATGGATGGACAGTTCAGAACAGCACACACAGTGTATTCATCTCAGAAAAAGCCATCCTGTACACTAGCTATTATAAGTTTACTCTCAACGGTCATTTATATTCTTGATAAAATAATCACACTAAATAAGCTTATTTACCTGACTGAAGTTTTCAACGACAAAAAATGCTCAGCTGGAGTGTGTCGCACCTGCTTTTCATGAACCGCCTCTCGCTTCCCGGCAAGCTTCTACTCACCCTTTAAGGCCCAGCTCCACCAGCGCCCCCCCAGCCCACCTCCGTTCTCCGCCTGCAGCCCAGCCCTCGCCCAGCCCCAGCGCACAAATGACTGACTGCGTTCTTGCAGCACATTTCACATCCTGCCACGCTAACACTGCCAGAGTGCAGCGTGCGCCTGTTTAGCTTTACATTGGGGCAGGGCTCTCTAAATGTGTAGGGTCCTGTGCCCTAAGAGTAGAAAAGTATTCTGAGCACAGGCCACCCATATAGGTGTACTTACTTACAGATTACAAAACGGAGCCAACCCATATTGCACATGATAAAACACGGACGAAAACTGAAAAGTTTTAAAATGTGAGATAAAAAATTTTTGATTCAAATTCTAGTATATTCTTTCTATGCCAGAATGGATTTTTTTTCCATCCCCTGAGCCAAGTTCATCTTGGTCTGAAAAAAACCAGTCGGAGGGCCTGAATCCGCTAAAATAGTGTAAGCTGTTTGAGGGCAGAGAATGTAAATTATTTATTTCTGTATTACCTGTAAATGGTATATATATAGAGAGAAACTCCATGAAAGGGTAGAAGATGAAGACAGTTATTTCCTCTGTAGGATACGCAAAAGCATTAAAAAATAAAATAAAAAATAATAAAAGGTTTTAAAAGTGCTGCTTGGACTTCCCTGGTGGCACAGTGGTTACAAGTCCACCTGCCAATGCAGGGGACACGGGTTCAAGCCCTGGTCTGGGAAGATCCCACATGTCATGGAGCAACTAAGCCCATGCGCCACAACTACTGAGCCCACGAGCCACAACTACTGAAGCCTGCATGCCTAGAGCCCGTGCTCCGCAAGAAGAGAAGCCACTGCAATGAGAAGCCCGCACACCGCAAGGAAGAGTAGCCCCTGCTCGCCGCAACTAGAGAAAGCCTGTGCGCAGCAGCGAAGACCCAACACGGCCCAAAATAAATAAATAAGTAAAAAGGGTGCTGCTTACTAATCAAGATGAACAGAAGGCATGCTCCATGGAGCATACTGCATATAAAGCCACATCCCCTCCTGACATAAAAATGTAGGCATGGCTGTGGATATCTTATGAACATGTGATTTGTTAAGCAATATTCAGAAGTGTTATATTCTTATGATAACTTTGGCAGAAGAACAGACGTGTACCAGCCTGGGAGAATGCAATAATCCAGAATTGTTAAAAATTAATGTATGACTTACACATGACATCAAACAGTCAGGCAGATTAAAGAGTTAACTATTAAAAATAGAAACATGAGAAGCAGCAGTTGGGTTGTTAAAGTTCTGTGAAGGAAAAGTAAGTTCTAAGTTTGAAAACAAATCACACATGCAAAAAATTTTTTGAATAAAAATGCAACATTTCTGCTGTTACAAAAATCTTTCATCAGAAAAAAAACTTTATGAGTTTCCTAACAAAGACAAGGAAGTCAATGACATTAATGCAATTTTTAAAACTAGATTTAAAAAAAAAGACAAATGTTATTCCCATTTCTGACTGTTGCTATTAGGTGCCGTTAGGCTCAACTGGAACAAAATTATAATCTATATTCTGAGGTTCAGCTTTGAGGACATAAAAAATAAATACTAAAGTTAGAGCTGATACAAGTACACACAGAAGGAACTTTCAATAATTTCTTGGTTTTCAAATATTTTTTTCTTTCTTTTTTTTTTTTTTTACTTAGAAGAGCCAGGAATTAGCTCTTATGTATAAATCATAAGATATAAAAACCGAAAGCAGGACTTCCCTGGTGGCACAGTGGTTAAGAATCCGCCTGCCAATGCGGATTCCCCCGTGCAGGGGACACGGGTTCGAGCCCTGGTCCGGGAAGACCCCACATGCCGCGGAGCAACTAAGCCTGTGCGTCACAACTACTGAGCCTGTGCTCTAGAGCCCGTGTGCCACAACTACTGAGCCCACATGCCACAACTACTAAAGCCCACATGCCTAGAGCCCGTGCTCCGCAACAAGAGAAGCCACTTTAACGAGAGGCCTGTGCACCGCAAGGAAGAGTAGCTCCTGCTCGCCTCAACTAGAGAAAGCCTGAGCGCAGCAACGAAGACCCAACGCAGCCAAAAATAAACGACAATTAAAGAAAACCAATAACAGCACCAATCCATAAAATAAAAGTTGCTGTTTAAACAAACAAATGGAAGCAGGTTTCCCACTACACACTGTCTATACGGCTTTCTCTTCACGGTCCCCACTGCACCTGGATTCTTCTCCGTGGCTGCCTCCTTCTCAAACACTGCCTCTCGGTTTATATGGTTCCCGTATATGGTTCCCGACCGTCTGTCTGAAGTTGTGAGCTCTCGCCAGCCACCCAGTCACTCCCCAGCACATCACCCTATTTACGTGACTTCACAGCAGCAGTTACCACAGTAGAGGTCAAAGTTCTGTTTATCTGTTTAAAGACTGCCCCCCCCGCCCCCCACTGGGAGGGCAACTTTTTGAAGGCCAGGGACCTTCCCTGTCTTGTTTACCACGGGATTCTTAGCGCCAGGAAAACGGACAGGACAAATAACACTGGACAATGCGATGCCATGTCAAGGACCGGGAAGTAAAAGAGGTACAGTCAACTCTGAGTGACTCTATTTCTATTTTCTTATCTCTATGATAAGGGAGAAGGGAACTGCTGTATTTTAAATCTTAGTGCTTTTATCTGTATCCTTAACTGAAGCCTTGACTGAAGTGTTCACTGAGTATGTTAATGATGAAAAGTGTTTAAAATAAGAATGATCAGAGCTACGTAGGCAAAGTGTTTACAACTAGTGCCGCCAGAGCTGCATGGGTAAGACAGTGTCTGCACCCACGTTCGCCCTGCACTCTCTCTGCCCCTCTGGCCCTGCTGGGTGCCGGTGCTCCTCAGCCCTGGCTTCGGGCTGGGCGTGGCCAGTCAGAGGGTGAGGCCTTCACAGCCCCGTGGACTACGTTTATCTCCTCTGTGTCCCATGGGGCACTTAGCTCCATCATTCCACTTCCCTGGCTGTATGGTGATTACTTACCAATTTCTCCCACAAGACTGTTCAACAGAGACACTTTAGGCTTGGCCCAAAGTTTGTTTTAAACTTTAATTAAAAAATTGGGGTGCATGGGAGTACTCATTTATCAAAACTACACACATAAAATGTATGCATTTTACTACTGCATATAAATGATGCCACGATAAAGTTAATTTTTTTAAGTCATAATATACTTTAAAAATTGGGGTACTTTCACATACTCCACATCTCTTGAAAAATCAGGAGACTGGCAACGACAAGGCTATATTCTCAGAGTTGGCATCAACTAGCGCCAACTGGCTCAGTCAGCCTCCTTCCCACCCAACATCCGGCCGAACTAAGATCCCTGGGGAGGCGAGTTTAGAAGTAGGGCTAAGGGTGGCAGGTGTAACTTTATAACCTCCAGGATCAGGAAACGCCCAGGGGCAAACACGGCTTCCATTAACATCTACAGCTGACGGTCCCCAACCCTGATTTCTCTGCTATGCTTCAGACTCCTTTCCAACTCTCTCCTAGACATCTGCATTCGGATATGGCTCGAATACATTTAACCGCACGTGCCCACGACAGAGCTCATCATCTCTGCCAGCCCTCCCTCCCTTTCTACATTCTCTCTCTCACAGCGACTCCCACCTGCCACTCAGCTGCCGGGGACAGTCTCCACCGACTTCTCTCCCTATTTCACTCCCCTAGATGCATCCAGACACCACATCCTCCATGTTCTGATTCCCAAGAGATCTCACCCAGCATCTGCCTCTCTCCTGCCCCAAGGCTGTCGAAACAGCTCCTGACGGGCAGCGTGCATGTTTCTGGTCTCGTCTGAGTTCTTCTCCCCGCACGGCCAGGAGAGCTCTGTGAAGTCTCCTGCTTCCCTTCCGTAGCTCCCTATTCATCACGGGACCTGACGAGCGTCATCCCTGCCCTCGTGGAGCTCGGCGTAAACGCCGGGTGACTTGACATGTGTGGCCGGGCCGTACAGCCTGACCCTCGCTTGGGCTTCTCCAACCTCATTCTCGACAATCACCCCAGTTCTCTAGCTGTCAACTTAACAAATACAGCCACACCTGGAAACTTGATCCAGCTACATCTCATTCTTGTGAAGGAAGCTTCTGATTTTAAGTCTGATTAAATCATTAACTTAAGGAAAAGTATTTGAAATTAAATCAAGGGCATTTTCTCAGGATTTTCACTGACTGTAAATGCCAACACCTTACCTTAGGTTCTTTTAGGTAACAGTGCATGGCCTGAGTAACATCTGCAGCGTGGACTGCATTGTGGTAAGGGTTTTGACTGTGGTAATCTTCTTGGATCATAACTGCGTCAAAGAAGAAAAAAAAAGACCCCAAATTTAACTGCGAACAGGAGGCATGTACAAATACAAAAATTGCAACAATTATGCATTCTCCACTTACCCTTCTCATGCGGCTATCAGCTAACTGTTCTGATTCGGGGAGATGATAATCACTTATCATAACTCACATGTATGCCCAAGGCATCAACACCACTTTGACTCTTGTTTGAAACTCTTCAAATGGCACGATGGTATTCATGTCAAAATTATAAAATTATTTTTTCCTTTTTTTCTCTTTTAAAATGTCAATCTATCATTGTGCCACACTCCTCTGACTTTTTTTTTTTAAGTGTTTCTCAGTTTAATAAAAACTGTACACTTCAATCAACAAATACTCATTGTAGTAGATACTGTTCTAGGAACTAGGAATTCACCAGAGGACAAAAATCTTTATGAGGCTAAAACAATACAGATATTGGGGAATGTGAACGCGATCCCTGGGACGCTCCACCGGTGAGGTGAGGTTCAGATCTGCAGTTAGTTTTTCAGTAGGAGGGAAGGATGATCTGTTAATCCTGCCTTCTCTGCTCAGTGTCTGTATTACGCTACCATGAAAAAGTAGACTAGGATGAGGGGGTTGAGCTGTCCCCACTGCCACCAAACCTGCACTGTGGCCCTCACAGCCTAACACTCAACCCAGTGATGTCCAGGTGTGGTGAGCCAACCCCAAGGCGGTGAGCTAGGACTCACTGGTGAGAGGCGAACAGCATTCGAATTCTGTATTTACTTTGATCCCATCCTTTAAAATAGCTTTCTAGATACTCGTGTTAATATCTATTTATGTGTTTTATAACAGGTATTAGTACAGTATCGCAGGCATACCATTTGTAAATAAATATGCATTAGAAGTCTCTCAACGTCTTAGGTAATAAATTAATCTTAGTTTGCTAATTAAGAGGAAAGAAAATATTATCACCTTCGTTACAAAAATAAGAATCCTCCTGCTAATTTTCTGCTAACATTTTTCTTTATTTGGTGAAAGACTCCAGTTTTTTTCCTAGCACAGTGCTCTTAAATATCACTGCACATTAAAACATATGCAAAATAATCTTTGAAGTTTACTATCAAGAGATTTCTGGGATCAGAAAAAGAGGAGACCCAAGTGCAGTGTACCTGGATCTGTTAAGGTTTTAGCCTTCAAGAAGTTAGGAAAGGACAGAAACTGTGTCATCTTTGTGAGGAAGCCGTGGCTGACGTGGGAGACTGACAGCAAAGCTGAGCCACTCTTCACCTCACACCCCCAGCCCCCAGCGGCACTGGGCCTTCGCAGCTTCCCCACCCGGAGGTGTGGCCCCCCCTTCCATCTGGCGGGCTCTGGCCACTGGGATGCGGCGGACAGCAAGGCAGGCCAGTGTCCAGGCTGGACTGGGGGGTCTGGATGTGTCAGCGCTCTCCTGCCAACTGGCCACTGCTCTCTGAAGAAGCTCGGCTTGTTGTAAAATAATTTTTTCCCTTTTTTGTTTTTAAAGTGGCTCTATTATGGTGCCAAACTCCTCTGCCTCCTTTTAATTTAACAGGAGATCATGTAGAGCTGAGCCGGATCAGGCCCGGTGTCCCAGCTGAGGCCCACGACGCCGCCGTGCAGCTCACTGGGTGTCAAGGGCGGGGGCACAAACAAGCTCAGCCAGACCAGAAGCAGCGCTCCACAGCCCTGCAGACTCGGGGCTAAATAAATGTGTGTGTTTTTTTTTAAGCCACTAACTTTGGGGTGATTAGTTTTAGAGCAACAGCTGATATAATTGAGAGAAAAGTTAAACAAGTACCAGTATAAATCTTATTACTGTTAAATAGGTTAGAATCACTTACCTAAAAATCTACGAAGTTTCATCATATCTAAATGGAAGTACTCAATTAATCCATGAAGACTAAATAAATGAAAGGTTAAACTTACTAGACTATTTCCTAAAAAGGAAGAAGAGGAGATATTAGCAGGAATACAAGCTAATGTAACTGCACTGTACTTCGAAATACAGGTTTGAATATAAAACATAAAGAGAACTAAGTCCTACTTTTTGTCTATCTAAAATTTACAACTTATTTTACCAGTTTTGAATTTTAAATATCACATGTTCTTTCTATTCTAAGAAAAAAAGATTTTTTGGTTTTACTTTTCCAAAACCAAACAACTGGAAGATAAACATTTTTGAATAGATGAGTTTTTTTTTAAAGACACCAAAGTAATTAGAATTGATAGAAAACTTTGAAAACTGTCCACACGGAGTAAGTTTAATTCAATTTCCCAAAGCACCTAAAACATGGCTGCACTTAACCTCCTCATAAACATCCCTCCACCACGCTGCTCTGAATGGGGGTGTACCAGAGCAAAGTGCCTTGGCTGCATATGCTATGTTATTTAACAATTAAACAGACTGTAGGTTTTAAATCTGTGTGAGCTCATAAATTACTGCCAGCATTCAGACAATAACAATAACATAAACATGATTCCAGTATTCTCGGAAAAAATCTATGATTCTTACAAACATGTATAAAAGACCCAACTAGTCCCATAATGAAAATCTGTAGTAATAATATTTATGAAGAATTACAAAGAACTATCAGGCTAAACTAATTATCCAAAACTGCCTGAACAACTGTTTAGAAGCCCACAGATGAGGAAAAAAGTAAACTAACTGGAACAAGGTTTGCATAAGCAACACTGGAAAGGCTGTGGCAACCAAGAGAGACTCTTCCTAAAAACCATCCGACACATCACCTTCAAGCAGAAAGAAAAAACCATTTCAAATCTTTTACCTTTAAGGAGTTAAATGTAAAAATGCATTCAAATCCTAGTAACACTCTACTGGTACAAACATGAGCCCATGTGGTCTAGAATCATTTGTGAAGAAGTGAGCTATGTTTCTGTTATAACCACTGTAACAACCAACTTTTCTTAGGGCATATATAGAGATATTTCAGAATGTATATTCAAAGAACAATCTGGTTTTAAAAAATGGGCAGAGAATCTGAATAGATATTTTTCCAAAGAAGACATACAAATGGCCAACAGGTACAAGAAAAGCTGGTCAGTATCACTAATCCTCAGGGAAATGCAAATTAAAACCACAATGAGATATGAACTCATACCTGTCAGAATGGCTATTATCAAAAAGACAAGAGATAATAAGTGTTAGCGAGGATTTGAGGAAAAGGGGACCCTTGGTGCACTGTTGGTGGGACTGTAAACTGGTGCAGCCACTATGGAGAACCATGGAGGTTCCTCAAGAAATTTAAAGTAGAACTACCTTATGATCCAGCAATCCCACTTGCTGGTATATATCTGAAGGAGATGGAGTCACTATCTCAAAGAGATAACTGCACCCCCATCTTCACTGAAGCATTATTTACAATAGCCAAGACATAGAATCAACCTAAGGGCCTATTGATGGACGAACAGATAAAGAAAACATGGTGTATATGCAGTGGAATATTACCCAGCCATAAGAAAGACGGAAATCTTGCCATATGCGACAACACAGATGGAGTTTGAGGGAACTGTGCTAAGTGAAGTCAGACAGAGAAAGATAAACGCTGTATAATCTCACTTATATGTGGAATCTAAAACAAAAACAACAAAATCTCGAGCTCACAGATACAGAGAAGAGACCAGCGGTTGGTTGTCAGAGGTGGGGCAAGGGGACAAAATGGGTGCATTGTGTATTTGAATGCTGCTGAGAGAAGGTCTTAAAAATTCTCATCATAATGAATAAAACCATGACTATTTTGCTATTTTACAAATAGCAGATCATTACATTGTATGTTTGAAGCTAACATAATGTTATATGTCAATTATGCCTCAATTTAAAAAAAAGAATATATATTCATTCTGTATATTTAGGTAATCACAGGATTCTCCCAAAATTGTTTCCCAAACCTAATGAAATAAATGATCAATTTCTAGGATCTAGAATAAGTTTTAAGAAAGCTGCAATCAAATGGTAAAATACCCTCATCTGGGGCTTCCCTGGTGGCGCAGTGGTTGAGAATCTGCCTGCTAATGCAGGGGACACGGGTTCGAGCCCTGGTCTGGGAGGATCCCACATGCCGCGGAGCAACTAGGCCCGTGAGCCACGACTACTGAGCCTGCGCGTCTGGAGCCTGTGCTCCGCAACAAGAGGCCGCGATAGTGAGAGGCCCGCGCACCGTGATGAAGAGTGGCCCCCGCTTGCCACAACTAGAGAAAGCCCTCGCACAGAAATGAAGACCCAACACAGCAAAAATAAATAAATTAATTAATAAAAACTCCTACCCCCAACATCTTCTTTAAAAAAAAAAAAAAAAAAAACCCTCATCTGGAATTCAGGCAAATGTCCTCCACCAAGAACCCTAGGGGAATCTGACAAGAACCAATCTAACAAAGTGTACCGCCCATATCAAAATGAAAAACTGTATGCAACACTTTTTCTCATTTTCAGTTTATAAGATACCAGCTGATTTAATACCAGTAAGTAAGAACACAAGTCAACGAAACATGTCAAAGCAAGTGATGATGCTTAGTCGATACGTTAAACAAGAAACAGGCATAGAAGAAGTTATTTTATATGAGAATGGAAACACCTTCTTGGAAAAGAAAATTGTGCTTATAGAAAAGTTACCCTTTATATAAAGATATATCAACGGACGGACCTGCCTGAGGTGTTACGGCTCTCGACAGGTTTTAGGACGTGATTCTCTTCAATACCTGGGAGCTGGTAGGACTGGGCTACGGCTATAACACAGGCCTGGCCACGAGGGTCCTCATGCGCCAGGTGACTTTTGGGGGAGACAAGCCCTATCTTGCTATCTGATGTAACCTAACTCATTCCTGCAAAAGCAACATCAAATATATCCTACCAGAGAGTAACTACTTCCCGCTTTGCAGTGGACAAGCTGGGAATCAGAGTTTTGTTTCTTCCTGGCCCTCCTCACAGCATCATTTGGGAAATCACCAGAGGAAGAAACACAGAACACACCGGATCAATAGCAAGAAGGGAAAACTATATACTTGGAGACTATGTACGTATATCATCCAGAATTCACTTCAGGCTAAGCACCTTTGAAAGGAAAGCAGATCCAATTAAATAACGCAAGTGAAAGGAATTTTCTCCTGCCCACTTGTTTCCCAATAATACCTCTTCATGTATAGAATTCCTGTAACGTCTGGGTGACTGGAATGAACAGAACATACATATCACCATCTGTAAAAGCACAGGTGGGTGGCTAACCATGGGTCGTTTCTACTAGCCCCTAACAACTCCAAGAAGAAACCATTCGGCCACCTTCTCCACAAACAAGGAGTGAGATGAGTAAAGGAAAGCCAAGTGCTAAGTTAACTGACGTGGACTAGTGGCTGTTACTCCCGCCCATCCTGCACTGTCACCCTCATTCCACTTTTATCGCCACGCCCCCTGACTAGCAGGTATGTTCTTTTTAAAAATAAAATCTAGAGGAAAACAATCAACTATTTCAGTGGGTGACAAGTGTCCCAGGAGGCTAAGAATAGGCTATGAGCTCTCGGTGTTTATGTGAGGCTAGACCTTGAAGGTGTTAAGGGCGGCACTGTCTTATCTATGTTTATCTTGAGATAATGACTAAAGTAATATTTGTGTTGCATTAAGAAAGGGGAGTTTTCCCAGATCTAGGAGAAGTTGAGGCACCTATATTTTCAAAAAGGGGATGGCTGCAAGGAAGGACAGTTGATATCAAGAGCCTCTGATAGGCCCTAAATGATATTAGAGCCTTTTCTGTGTGGACAGGCCCAAGTGGGGGCAGGGAGAGGAACAGGCACTAGTCACCAGAGGGCAAAAGAGAGGTGAGCAGGAACAGAAAAGGGGGAAAAACAAAAGGCAGGGAAGCGGGAGGGAGGCTCCGCCACTGAGGAGAACTTTACTGTCTTTACACTTGTGCCTGGGTCGCTCCAGTTTACTTTCAGTCAGCAGTCCACAGACAACCACAAGGTGATCACAAAGGTATCCTCACTACGCCTGGCCATACAGCTCAGAGTGAATGACGTACTGATACTAAAAAGCTAGACCCATGCTATTCTCAAGATGAAGACAGTTCTGTTTGCTTGTCCATTTCCAATATTTGGCTTTCTTAGGAAAGGAGCTTTATTCCAAAGTAAAAAAAGAAAACAAAGTGATTTCAAAGTACAGCAGTGAATCACATTTATTTCATTCTCAACCATCAGAACTGACTTTCTCTCAGTGAACTTTCCACTCTGCTTCATTTAAAACATATTAAGGCAAAAGGGGCCAAGTCTAGCTGGACAACAGGTACCACCTTTTTTTTTTTTTTTTTTTGCGGTACGCGGGCCTCTCACTGTTGTGGCCTCTCCCGTTGCGGAGCACAGGCTCCGGATGCGCAGGCTCAGCGGCCATGGCTCACGGGCCCAGCCGCTCCGTGGCATGTGGGATCTTCCCGGACCGGGACACGAACCCGTGTCCCTTGCATCGGCAGGCGGACTCTCAACCACTGCGCCACCAGGGAAGCCCACCTTTTTTTTTTTAATGCCAAAAATTTTACACTAAATAAAGAATGATTCTCAAAGGGAATTCTGTTCCCATTCCCAAACAGAATAAAGAAAAATGAACCCTTCCCGCAAAGCAAAACAAAACTCAGAAAGAGGTAAACAGATCAGAAACACCTGTCTTGGGGCTTCCCTGGTGGCGCAGTGGCTGAGAGTCTGCCTGCTAATGCAGGGGACATGGGTTCGAACCCTGGTCTGGGAGGATCCCATACGCCGCAGAGCAACTAGGCCCGTGAGCCACAACTACTAAGCCTGCGCTCCGCAACAAGAGAGGCCACGATAGTGAGAGGCCTGTGCACCGCGATGAAGAGTGGCCCCTGCTTGCCTGGCCCCCACTCGCCGCAACTAGAGAAAGCCCTTGCACAGAAACGAAGACGAAACACAGCAAAAATTAATTAATTAATTAATAAACTCCTACCCCCAACATCTAAAAAAAAAAAAAAAAAAAGAATCACCTGTCTTTTTCAAAGTACTCATACTTTCCGTAGATTCTGATACGCCCCCTCAAGAAGCCACGAGCTCTTCCCACCCCACCCAAGCCCGCCATGGAGAAGCAGTGCCAGGAGGAACCACTGTTGCTGATCATTAACACGCCATCTCTCAAGTGAGCAGAGAAAGGAAAGCCTAGGAGCCAGAGCTAGAAGAAAAGCCATCTCTCAAAAGGTCATTAATCTACCACATATCTGGGGCTATCAAAACTGGAATACAAGATCAGAGGATGTCACTGTGACTACAGTACAAAAGAAACCAAAAAAGAAAAATCAAGAACGAGGAGATAGTGATGTTCGCCTTGGGTTATTAACAACGGTAGCATTAATAAGGGATGCCCAAGTGATGATGACAGTGGTTACTTTTGATGACTACTAAGAGTAATAATCAAAAAATAAAAATTTAGATAGATTCTCTAGGCTTACAAATCAGTCACTAAAGAAGCAACACAACAATGCTCCCTCTGCCAGCGGAGGGCTCCTAACCTAAGTAATGAAAGCAGCAGCCCACCAGCAGCTGTACCATCAGTGCAGCAATCTCAAGAGTACATTAACTTGAGTAAGTCAAATTCTTCACTTACCATTTGTTAGTCTATCAAATAGAAAGATATCAAAATTCCAATTTCCAACTTTTTCCAGCATACACTGAAATGAAAACCAAACATTCCTACTGTAATTTAATTTCAGTAACATTCTCTATCTTTTGTAGACAGTCCACAGGAAATTAATGAAAATGGGAAGTGGCTGATTTACTTTAAGAAATGTTAAGTATCATTCTCCTTTTAATCATGACCTTTCCAAACGGCTCCAAAACCTGTCCAGAGGGATAAACTCCATTTGAAAACACAATTATTATTTTGTTTTCCAGTTAATAAATGTATAGGTAAGGTTAGTGCTCCCTTCGACTTATTCCTATACTCCCATGAACGGTCAAGAGTTCTAATATAACTTAGCATCACAGAAGTGTGGTTCATACACTGCATGGTCTAGAAACCAGATTTTTAAAATCGAATAAAAGTAAATTATAATAGCCGAACACTTGCTATATCCCAGGTACTGTTAAAAGTGCTTTACTCTTTACTCACTCTTACTCTTCATACCGACACTATCAAGCAGGCATTGTTTTCAATCCTCATTTATAGATGGGGAAAGAGGCAAAAAGTTCTAATTTGCTCAGCAAGAAAGTAACAGAGCTTAGGATCTGAAGTCAGGTGGTCTGATTCTGGAACCTAGGCACCAGACATCTACACTATACTACACTTAAATTATTTGTTATTCGTTTTCTGAAAATACACTCCCAACTTATGGGTATTTATTTATATTCTTTAAATATCCTTATAAAATAGTCAATAGCATTTACTACATTAATTTTTAGGTTGATGGTTATTTCGGCCAAGTAAATAAATCCCACAACCCTAAAACTCAAATAGATATTTATACACCATATATTTGTAACCTGAAAATTTTGTGAACTTTATTTTCAAGAAAAAATTTTTGTTTTGTATCCAAAACTTCACTGTCATATACATTTATGACCTAATCGACATAAGCAACATTAAGGTACTACTGGTTGAGATTATAATACTAACAACCAATGATACACATAATATTCTCATTCTAAAAGACAAAACTTGTGAACTTTTTAAAATTTAAGGAAAGCATCAGTACTTTTCCACTGATTTGTTTTATCAAACTGGGAGGCAAATTGTTTCACTTTAGTATAACCGTAGAGTGGGTACCCCGACCCTATCTACACAAACTTGACAACATCTGGCCTGTAAGTATTAAGTCAAAGAATACTTTTACAAATATTAGAAACATAAGATTATTAAAAAATCCTCATTTGGTCAAAAACAACCTCAACTAACTTCCACCTTCATTAACATACTTCTTTTAAACTATATAAAGAAAACAATGCACACAATCACTGAGTTTAATTTTTAAAAAATCTAAATCTTCCAAATATCTCACTGATACAAGAGACAATGAAAAATCATTTGACTGAAAGTCATGAGTCTTCCCGTGCTGGGGGAGCTCAACCAAGTTCCTTATACTATTTAGGCCATAGTGTTCTTTTTTTTTTTTTTTAAGGCCATACTGTTCTTAACTACAGAATACAGAAATTAGATCAGACAATACATAATATTCTTCCCAGCGTTAAGTGTGATCTTATAGCTTAACATTCTATTGATCTACTTGCTGTTATAATAAATTGAAAACATTTTCATTATTTTAGTTACTTCAGAAATGTTCCTTGCTCTGTAATACCTAATTATAGGATGAACAGCTAGCTGCTCTAAAGGGAAAACCTGAAAAACGGGTTCAACTGATTTCACATACAAAAAAAGGCTCTATAAATCAGTACCATATGGGAAAAACAAGGCTTCGTTAAACTTATCTAAAAATTAATGTTTTCTTGAAAAAGCTATACACACCTTGGCTTGTCCATTATAATCATCATCTAAAATGTTTAGAGAATTCGAAACGCTGGTACCACGGAAAAAGCGTGACGATCTAAGATACCGCTGGAAACTTAGTAACCTTCTGATATTCCTTGCAGACACAGAAACTTCGATTTCAGATTGAGCTGAAATAAAAGGAGTAAAAGGTGAGTAGAGCGACTCAAAACTGTGCATACCCCTATCTTTGTTGGACCCCTTCTAGTTACATACAAATAGTTCTTAAAATTAATCGGCTGCCATGCCATATTTCTAGGAGAGAAGAGGTACTTTATTTGTACTTTCAATTAAAGAGCTAAGAATGAAGGGGCAAATCGCCAGTTTTATCAGCATTTAGAAATCTAATGAGGAGTGTGGTTAGATTAGTAATCAGTTTTTCTTTGACTTCCTAAGAATTATTACCTTTCACTCCATCGCTTCAATACACTATACAAACACTATGAAGCAGAAAGACAAAATCTAGTTTCAAACAATCCTTCATATTGAGAAGCCAGGTCCCAAGTTATATATAAGACTTTAAGAATTAATTATTCAACTCAAACATCTCAAATCCTAATGAGGTATCATTTCAAATCTTTCCTTAAGAGAATTTTATTCAGAGGAAAAGGAGATGGAATGGAGAATAAAGTAGTTTATACGCTGTAAGAGTTCTAAAGGATAGGGATAAAAATCCTGCAAGAAGAAAAACTCTAGGAAAAAAAAAATGTGGTTCCACATTGGATACGGATACGTTTTCTTTCCATGAGTCTAACAGTCATGTGTCCCTGCAGTGTTAGAATGAACCAAAGTTTCTGGGGGCACCAGACAAAATAAAAGACATTGGTTACAAGCTGTCTTGTAGGGCATGAATGTTATCTTTAAATTCTAGAATCTAACTAAGTTAAGTGAAATGTTCATAATACAAAACATCAAAGTGAAGACTAAGGATCAACAGATCATCATCTCTCATCTTACCTTCCATTAACATCCCACTGGTGGAATGACAGGTAATCAAACACATTCTCTCTTGTGTGTCCAGTCACTAACTGTTCTATTAACCTCTATCACACAGTGTTTTCTCATCTATAAAATAATGGCAATAATATCTAGTTCAAAGAGTGCTGGATTAAATGAGCTAATATACACACGAGTCAGATATATAATAAGTATTAAATAAATGATGGCAATGTAGAGGATAATAAAATTGATGTTGATGCCACTGCTTGGAGGTATGCATCTAGGTAATTATCCTAAGCTCCAAATTTATTTATGTTGCTCTAAATAAAAATATTCACTGATCCCTCATCATTTTAAAATGAACTCCATCTTCTTGGCCTGGAAGAAAAGGCTTCATGCTCCAGGTTCTGGCTCTCTCCAGACTCAACTCAGATGACACCTTCCCTGGGAAGCACACCTGGACACCTATATACACATTCCCCATCTAGGAGAGATGGGAGGCACCTCCTCTGGGTTCTCAAGGCTACCCGTGCAGACACCTCTCACACTACTTTTGATGCTGTTATTACAATTGCTTATTTATCTGTCTTCTTCAACAAATGATGACCTCCAATACAGGCACGGATTATTTTTTTTCATCTTTGTATTCCAAAGCGTAATAATAGTGCCATGTAGGTATGTATAAAACATATTGAGTAAATGAATAAATGCATACTGTTTTTGAAATACCTGGTGAGTTTTGAGGTTCCCATACACTCACGTAAGCCAGAAATAAGATAACGCACAGTTACGTGGTTTTTTTCTCATTTTTCATCCCAGTGGATCTAAAATAGAGTATCTAGAACAACTGTGGAGTTAAATTTTTGTCTTTATCAATGTAACTTACATTAAAAGGACTAGAACCAAAATGGTAATGTTATTAATATCAAGCGATTATGCTTGAACTAGAAATAGTATGTTTGAGGAAATGAGGTTAGTTTAATAAGTTCAGTGAAAGTAATGTTCCACGTGCTTTAAAAAAAGGTATCTAGGGCTTCCCTGGTGGCGCAGTGGTTGGGAGTCTGCCTGCCAATGCAGGGGACACGGGTTCGAGCCCTGGTCCGGGAGGATGTCACATGCCGCGGAGCAACTGAGCCCATGTGCCACAACTACTGAGCCTGTGCTCTGGAGCCCGCGAGCCGCAACTACTAAGCCCGTCTGCCTGGAGCCTGTGCTCTACAGTGGGAGAGGCCACCACAATGAGAGGCCCGTGCACCGCAACGAACAGCAGCCCCCGCTTGCTGCAGCTGGAGAAAGCCCGCACGCAGCGGCAAAGATCCAGTGCAGCCAAAAATAAATAAATAAAATGAATTTTTAAAAAAAGGTATCTCATCTAGCCCTCAACAATGTAAAAAAACCGAGTATTATTATCTTCCACTTTATACACGAGCACACTGAATCTACAAGAGATTATATATAAGATCATACAGCCAATATAGGGTGACAACTAGATTTTTTAAAAAATAAATAAATTTATTTATTTATTTATTTTGGCAGTGTTGGGTCTTCATTGCTGCACGTGGGCTTTCTCTAGTTGCAGTGAGCAGGGGCTACTCTTTGCTGTGGTGCGTGGGCTTCTCTTTGCAGTGGCTTCTCTTGCTGCGGAGCACGGGCTCTAGGCACGCAGGCTTCAGTAGTTGCGGCACTTGGGCTCAGTAGCTGTGGCTCGAGGGCTGTAGAGCACGGACTCAGTGGTTGTGGCACACAGGCTTAGCTGCTCCGTGGCATGTGGGATCTTCCCAGACCAGGGATCAAACCCGTGTCTCCTGCACTGGCAGGCGGATTCTTAACCACTGCACCACCAGGGAAGTCCCTGACAACTAGATTTTAAAACACAGATCTGCTGACAAAGCCTGTGTGTCCACAGTATTACGCACAAGTTTCTTATTACATCTCTACAGTATGGTTTATTGACTGTTTATGATAAAATTCTGTGTATACCATTATTCAAAATTGTCCTTATTTAGATGAAAGTATGTACAGAAAGAAACACAGAGGGAAAAAAGCTAATGTACAGAAATAAAAGTATTCAATTAAATACATATATATATATATATAATTTATTTATTTGGCTGTGCTGGGTCTTAGTTGTGGGCTCTTAGTTGTGGCATGCAAACTCTTAGTTGCGGCATGCGTGTGGGATCTAGTTCCCTGACCAGGGATCGAACCCAGGCCCCCTGCATTGGGAGTGCAGAGTCTTATCCACTGCACCACCAGGGAAGTCCCAGAAATACAAGAATTTAATACGACCCTTCTAGTCTTATTCCTAGAAAAGACTGGACCTGGAAGGGCCAGAGTGGAATGACACGAACACATGGGGAGCGGATGAGAGCTAATTAATACGAGTGCTGCCATCTTTGCATTTACAAGGCACTTTACTGTTTTACAAAGAGCACGTTCACATCTGCCGTCCCATTTAATGATCACAACAGTCCTGTGAAGATGGCAAAGATTATCATCCCCATTTTACAAATATAACCTTAGAAACCAAAGTAGAAATGCAATACAGTTAATGCATTAGAGCCAAGACATTTAGAAAGCTTCTAAAAAATGTTGCAGAAGACACGTATTCTATTCATTATGGAAAAGCAACCTAAAAGAGGTCAAGGTCATAAGCATGACTTCATGAGCGTTCCCTTCAATTTACTATCTTAAATCACACACAAAAGGTAACAATTTTATCACTGGCAATTCCTTTGCATCCTGTGTGTGGACACTGGTAGTAGGATCACTGCTCCCAAATTGTATGTCCAAACTAATCCACCCTTGAAGTAAAGTTGAGAATCTCTTTGGGAGGATAATTACATAAGGTCCCAAAAATTAATAAGCCTCATTTGAAGGGGCTCAATCCACTGTGCTAAGTCCCTACATCAACATGGCAGGATTCACACTGTCAATGGTTAAGACAGGTGGCACTGTCTGGGAGTCAGGGCTCTACCCACAAGATCACGGCTGTACCTCCCCCTGCCTTATTCCTATCTTCTAGGTGACTTCTCACAAGTCACAACTTCTCATTGTCTCATTTTCCTTAACTGAAAAAAAACTAACCATAATTCGTGTCTTTTTTCCTGTTTCACAGAGCCCTGAAGTTGGGACTCATTATCAAGAGTTCTGTTTTGACCACATTAAGTTGAGCACGAATATGAGATACTAACTGAAGGGGAAAAGCTCACTCATCGTAGGAACCCAATGTCTTCAGCAAGACTAATCCCACAAATAACCTATATATATAACAGGATAAGAAACAGACCTTCACTTAGTGATAGAACCAACCTTAACAATTACTGATTATTTCACATACAGTCTAAGAAAGGACGGAGAACCTGTCCAAATGAAATGGCAAATCATCCAGTGAAAAGAATTTCCTTCACCTAGGGGGCCTGAGGAGCCTATACCTAAGAAGATTACATTCCAGAAAGAACTGAAAATCCCATGAGACTTTGCAGAGATGGTAATTAAAACTACCTCAAAGCTTTGCCTGAGACTTAGTATAGGACCAAAATGGGGGGAGGGGTGGGACCAAAATGGGGGGAGGGGTGGTATCTGATTTTTTTCCATTAATCTAATTTTTAATATGTACTGCACTCACGTTTCAAAAATGAAAATCAAGGAGGGAAAGAAGGAGGGAGGGAGAAAAGAACACAGTGAAAAACCTTACCCCTACCCAGTTTCTGATCCAACCAAATGCCAAACTCTCCCCTAAAATGATCACCTTTTAAAAGTTTTGCGGGTATCCTTTCTCAGTTTTTGGATCAAATATATGGAAACATCATTATATACTATGTTTCTACTTCTTTTACGTAAATGGCAGCATACCATATAACCTGTTCTGCACTTTGTTTTTTAATTTATCTTAGAGCTCTTTCCCTATCAGTACACAGAGACCTTCCTCATTCTGAGGCTACAAAGTATTCCATCATATGGATGGACCATCATCTATTTAACCAATCCTCTACTGAAGGGCACTGCTACAACTTCACAATTTGCAAAAATCCCTTCATTTTATTAAATATGCTTATATTTCCACTACTTGTCAGCTTTAGGTATCATTCTTCAATGTTTTATAATTACAAACAGGAAACAACACTGTACAGGAAATCACTCTACATCCCACCTTCTTTGCCTTGTCCTCTTCCTCTTCCAGTGTCGGTTAGTTGTTAGGGTGCTCTTTCCCCCCTCTCACTCCAATCCCCACTTGCAGTTTAAGTTCAGCTCTAGCATTAAACATATTCAATATTCAGGTGCTTTTACCATGGCTGCCCCAGTTATCTTTCTTTGCCTTTGGGTTTCAACTGTTTGACTATAATGTATCTCTGTGTGGGTCTCTTTGAGTTTATCCTGCTTGGAGTTCACCGAGCTTCTTGGGTGTGTATATCCCTGTCTTCACCAGATATGGGAAGTCTTCCACCATTCAAATCATTTTTTCTGCCCCTTTCTCTCTTCTTTCTCCTGCTGGGTCTCCTATGAGTCATATGTTGGTACACGTGATGATCCCCCCGCTGGTTTCTTGGGCTCTCATCATTTTCTTCATTCTTTTTTCTTTCTGCTTCTCAGTCTGGATTATTTCAATGTTCTTATCTTCAAGTTTGCCAATCCTTTCTTCTGCCTGCTCGAATCTGCTGCTGAATCCCTCTAGTGAATTTCTCATTTCAGTTATCATACTCGTCAGCTCCGGAACTTGTTGGGTTCTTTTTTATAATTTCTATTTATTGAGATTCTGATTTTGTTCATACAATGTTTTCCTGATTTCCTTTAGTTCTTTGCCCATGGTTTGCCTTACCTCATTGAGCATTTAAGACAGCTGATTTAACATCTTTGATGAGCAATTCCAATGTGTGGGCTTCCTCAGGATGGTTTTTGTGAAGTTCTTTTTTTCATATCTATGGACCATATTTTCCATTTTCTTTGTATGTTTTATATTTTTTAATTGAGAACTGGACATTGTGAGTATTATGCTGGGGCAACTGGAAATCTAATCTCTCACCCTTCCAGGGCTATTTATTTCTGCTTGTTGTGGGCGGAAGCCATCTGTTTCGTGACTATTTTGTGACCAAACTATTTTTGTCTTTGCATATCTATCTGATTTTGTTTATTCCTTGTTGTGTGTGGTCACTGAAATTCCTGCTACAGTATCTCTGCAGTCTGCCAAAGACCCAACACAGACTTCCCTTAAATGTCTGGCTCCAAAGGCTGGGGGGTGGAGAGAGAAGGACTGATTCTTTAAACCTTCTGGTAGATGCTTCAGGGCAAAGGCTCTGCAGCTGAAAGGACTGAAACCAAGGCAAACATCTGTGCACGTAACCCTCAGGATCGGCCAGACTGACGTCAAGAAGCAACCCCAAATTTCTGGAGGACTAGGTCCCCACTGCCCACCTGGCTTCAGCAAGTCACTAAAGAAACACGGGCCACTCTCCCCACAGGTCGAGGGGCTGAGGAGCGGGGGATGATCACTGGTTTGTGCACACTGCTCAACTGCCAAAGAACAGCAGCCCCGCCCCTCAACAAGCACTCCCCTGGCTGTTATAAGTGTCCAATCAGGGTCCAGAGTCCTGAAATAGTTAATTCTGCCATCTTTTTTTTCCAGTTTAGTGGTTGTTTTGATGCAGGAACCAACCCCTAGAGCTTCCTACCCTGTCATTATTTTTATTTATTTATTTATTTATTTATTTTGCGGTACGCGGGCCTCTCCCTGTTGTGGCCTCTCCCTGTTGTGGCCTCTCCCGTTGTGGAGCACAGGCTCCGGACATGCAGGCTCAGCGGCCATGGCTCACGGGCCCAGCTGCTCCGCGGCACGTGGGATCTTCCCGGACCGGGGCACAACCCCGTGTCCCCTGCATCAGCAGGCGGACTCTCAACCACTGCACCACCAGGGAAGCCCCCGACCCTGTTATTTTTGGGCCACACTGCCCCTTCCCTTTATAGGGTGTTTCTCCCGCTCCCTTCTGGGAGTGGCTGCCCTAAGCCCTCTCTTCCGCTCAACCTGGGTTTGAGAATGGGGACAAGGTGCGTGGAAAGGCTTAGCAGTCCAGAAACAACAACTACCAACAGCCTGGTGCTCTCGGTATTTTTCTATGAATTATTTCCTATATACGTGTAAACATACAGTTTCTCTCTCTCTTTTTTTTTTTTTTTTTTTTTCGGTACGCGGGCCTCTCACTGTTGTGGCCTCTCCCGTTGCGGAGCACAGGCTCCGGACGCGCAGGCTCAGCAGCCATGGCTCACGGGCCCAGCCGCTCCGCGGCATGTGGGATCTTCCCGGACCGGGGCACGAACCCGTGTCCGCTGCATCAGCAGGCGGACTCTCAACCACTGCGCCACCAGGGAAGCCCCATACAGTTTCTTTTTTATCCCAGACAGTTCACGGCATTTTTTTAACTTAAGAAATCACGAACATCTTTTCAAGTCAATAAATGGCACTTACATGTGCCATCATTTTTACTAGCCACATATTATTCTAAAGTATGAAACTAACATAATTTACTAAATCTTTCTGCTGTTAGGCTACTCCTAACTTTCATTTTTCTTACCAACAATTCTGTAATAAACATTCTTATAACTGAATCTTTGCACACGTCCTCATTCCCTTAGAACAAACCCTCAGAAGTAGAACAAGCACATAGGAGCACATTTCAATGGCTTCTAAAACACACTATCAAACTGGAGAATAGGTTTTCTAAGAGAAAATTAGAGAGGTTTCCAGAACTGTCCTAGAATAGCTTCCAAAATATGATCTAAGAAAAGGGAATCAGTAACTATGAATCAAGGATGAAGCATGATGAGATCATGTTAAGATGGAAAATTTTAGTTTCAGGTTTGCTTCACCCCACCCCCAGCCTTCCTCCACAACAGATACACACTGATTCCCTATAATGATTAAAAATAAAATTCCTATACTGAAACAAGCAAGTAGAGGCCACTATTGAGAAGGTATCAAGTTGAGTAAGCAGTATCATTTAGGAACAGATAAAGAGAGGACACATGGGGAACTGGGAACAGGAAAGAGTGATCCCTGAGAACTTAACTAGTACTTTCATTCAGACAGTTTAATGGCTAAAAGGCTCACCCCCTGACCATATTACATAAAATCTGACCCTATTAACCAATATTCTCACGAACTCATTCTGTGACATGAGAAACACCAGTATTTATTTCACAGCATAACAGACAACAGATTAAAGTTGTCTTTATTAAAGCCCAGCTTCCACCAGGCTAGGACTATTTATTTTAAGTCTCGGGCTTGTTCTAGTTTACATGGTTACCTACATTCCAATCCAGCTTAGAAAGCCGACAGGGCTCAGTGACTTAATCAAGTTACTATTAAGAACCGTTGGCGCTGCTGGTTCTCGTCTAAAATATCACATTACCTCACTCTGTGATCATGAACGAACTAATCAACCCACCAAAACTAAATGAGCATCGTCACATAATGATCATGGGAATTACTTCCAGTCACCCACTCCTGGCTTCTCTGAGCCAGTAATGAAATGTGGGATAGCAGCAAATTTAGAAGCCATGTTTTTCTCTTGCTTTTCTCCTTCATATCAGAAAGTGGACAGAAAAAAGAAATATAGATAATAGGTTAAGGAAGCAAAAGGGCTGGAAAATCAACACGTCTTGAGCAGTGTCACTCCCAACTCTCCTACAGACCCTCTCCTCTGTCATCCAAACGGCATGGCAAAGATGTCACCGATATTTAGTTATTAGACAAAAGAGGTTTTTAACAGAAAAGCCTTTGGATCTTGAGACTTGACCACTACTTGCTTTAATTGTCCACAAGAGGGAGTCCTGCAGTCACTATACCTGCTACCTTAAAACCATAACAATCATTTAGATGCATTAGCATTAATTACCCTTGGAGACTGTCATAAAAATTTTTTTTTTTTAATTCAGTGCTGTAAGGTTTTAACTCTAGTCTAGGGCAAGGTCATATTGAATGATAACTGAATAGAAAATATTAAGACATTCTTCGTTCTAATCTCCTCTTTAATTTTCCTTAAAAAGAACGGAAGGCATATCAGAAAGCCTACTGTTAATACTGAATAAACACATTTAGCTACATCTAAATTCAAGTTTTCTTGGAAGAATTTTCACATTTAGCATGCATGGATAAATGGAGAAAAAACAGCTAGGTGTTCAGAGCAATGGTCTTTAGTAGAGTAGCTTGTTCTGATACGGAGAAGCAGTACAGCAGGGCAAATAAAGACATCAGCTCCGGAGTTACATATCTGATTTTGAATTCCAGCCCTGCCCCCTTTTACTAGTTTTGTGACGTTAGGAAAGTTATTTAAGTTATTGAACTGATTGTCAGTTTCCTCATTGTAAAACAGGCCTTACAGAACTGTTGTAAAAATCAAATGAGGGGCCTCCCTGGTGGCGCAGTGGTTGAGAGTCCGCCTGCCGATGCAGGGGATACGGGTTCGTGCCCCGGTCTGGGAGGATCCCATATGCCGCGGAGCGGCTGGGCCCGTGAGCCATGGCCGCTGGGCCTGCGCGTCCGGAGCCTGTGCTCCGCAGCGGGAGAGGCCACAACAGTGAGAGGCCCGCATACCGCAAAAAGAAAAAAAAAAAAAAAAAAAAAAAAAAAAAAAAAATCAAATGAGATAATACAGCAATATGTCTTTTTGGGCAAAGAATAAACACTAACATTAATGGCTATAGTTGTTACAGATATCAATTTTTTTAAACAATATGTATAATTGACATATAACATTGGTTTCATGTTTAAATATTTTTAAGCATATGACTTCATACTATTTATTTTAACAAAGCCAGATTTATTCTTCATGATAGCATAACTTCATCCTGAAGACCACTGTATACTTTTACATACTGTAGAATTAAATGCACGTATTTAAAGATTTCAAAATATGCATATGTCATTACTTTAAAATAAATATATAGACATTCCAAGCTTCACTACAAATCAAAGAAATAAATGAGCTACTCATAATCTAAAATTAGATCAATGTTAACGTGAGAATAAACTAATATTCTTTCCCTTAAGCAATTCTTATAACTTTAGTTTGCAGAATTCAATATTCACTTTGACAGGATTTGATAAAACAGTCAATATAAAACCCTTTTTAAAAGATTACTCTTATTGTTATGGATTAGGCATTTCTTTTCTCCTTCATATTAGAAAGTGGACGGAAAAAAGAAATATAGGTAATAGGTTAAAGAAACAAAAGGGCTGGAAAATCAACACGTCTTGAGCAGTGTCACTCTCAACTCTCCTACAGAGATGGGATATGTGACATGTTGGGTCCCTCTTATGCTCAAACTTAGGACTTAAACACAGCTCCTTATTTGTTACATTCCTAATTCCCTTATTAGTGAGCTGAGAAAAAAGAAGGAAAAGAAAGCACACAAGCCTTACTGTATAATATACAAAATAAAGCTTAAAGTTAAATCTCCAATTTCTCCAATTCTCCAAAGGACAGGCAGAATTAAACTATCATTAAATTTTATTAAGGTTAAGGTCCAAACCATATTCCCTAATCTATGCTATGAAGTTAGAGAAGATATCTAGGAGATAAGATATTCTTTCAACTTGAGACAAAAAAAGAAACAAAAATCAGTGGTTTTTCAAATGCAGGCACTTCACAATCTCCTGGAAAACTAGATACATTTAAAAAAATACATACAGGTGGGGCAGAATGCTCTGTTTCCTAATTCAATTCAGCACAGCAGTACTCATCTCTACAGGCACTGCTTGGCAAGGGGATTGTTATAGGAAGGAGGCAGGAACACGCATGATGAACAGACAGGGGAAAAGGACATGAGATTGTTTCCTGTGACTATGAACGATTACAGAAATGTTTCTGAAACAACCAGATACGATTTCAAGATAAATGAATGACTGGGAACAAACTAAAATTTAATAGAAACTCCAGAGAGATATGACCTTAGTCTATAATACCAGAACTATAAGTAGAGGCTGGCACATTCACATCTGAATGAGAGACTAAATTACAAATCATGGACAGCCACTTTAGTAAATCAAACAAATAATGGCTAAAAAAAAAATACGCTTGTAAATAGGAAAGTGATGAACAGGCAGTACAGTATGAAAGATAATAAGAAAAACAATGTAACACAGAAAAAGTCATGGCTGAGGGAAACGCCACGCCAACAACTTCTATTCTTAAAGGGAAGAAGCAGTAAAAGCTTCGGAATATAAGAGGACCTGAGTTTGTGTGGGAGTTTACTATACATTAAAGACTAAGATAAACTAAGGCAATAAAGTCAGTATGACATAAGCTTTTAAGCTCAAAATAAACGCAGAAACAGATGTTCTTTCTGATCCTATCACTGCGTATGAAACAAGTATCCAAGTCTAACACAGCCCTGTTAGGAAGATAAGAAACAGCACAAAATCAAACACACCTGAGGGTCTAAGGGAAAACTTAATAATTTTGTCTGCTTTCAGAGTGGGTCATTATAATAAAGACAACATGAGACATTTGATTCAACAAAAGGGCAATAGCCAGTCTGAATTCAGTTTACAGCTAACACAGATCGTACTTAGAGAAATACAAATGGGACCCTATGAAGTCTAACTGGTAGAAGATACACAGTTTTAGTCAATTTGATGCAACAGGAATATATTCAATCTCTACAATGAGCCAGAGGCTGCCAGAAACCAGGAACAAAAAGATGAGTAAGGCTAAAAGCCTTTTAGGCTCCAATGTAAATATCCTGAAAGGTTCCCTAGTATGGGGTGGAATAAAGCGCTAAAATGAATAAAAAGGCTCAAGATAATGGGCAAAACACATTTACATAGAATGGAACATTACCATGTGTCAGAGTAAGAGAAAACGGAAAACTGCGTTTGTGTGGACATGAAAAAACATTCTCCTCGTATTACATCTTGTCCAACGTTGGCAGAGAGACCGTGGCTTCCAGTCTGGATGACGTCAATGAGCTTTGGTGAATTCCATGAAAATTTCAAGCTGGCAGCCCCTTACTACTTAATAACCATGCCAGGACCTTTCAAAGGAAGATATCAGGGCACATGTGGAGCAGAATTATAATAACGCTTTTATGTTTAAAGGTATTAGAATTGATTACTATATATGCTAAAAAGAATGTGTAACTAAAAGAATAATTTACTAAATTTAGGGGCATCAAATTTAGAGCAAACAAGAGATGAATTCTGACAAAAAGTCAATATGGAATCCATTTCATTAAGTCCAACTAATTTAAAAGTCAAAGTATTATGTTTCAAGAGACCAGGTGTACGGCCAATTGGACATAGAAAAATATCTGTAGGAAAATTTGGGGCTTTTAATCCACCCTACGGAAAGTTGGTAGGAGGCAACTGACAGGAGGGAGGCTCCTGGTTCTCTCTCCACAGAGAGCGGAGTGAAAGCAGAACTTGAGAAAGCCCGCGGAGGAGGGGCTGTCACGCTAAGGAGAGACGCTCAGGAGCCACGGAGCCGTGTCAGGGAGACCCAGCTCTGGGGCGCTTTTCAGTTCACACCACCCAGCCAGCAGCCTAACATCTCTGCCACTCTCTAATCAATCAGCTTCTCTCTCCCCAGTCTTCTTCTCTACCCCCCATTACCTCTTTCTCCCAGTTTGGTAGTGTATATATTGCTCATCCTTATCAGGTGCCTCAAACCTCGAATTTTCACAACATAAGGTCAGGAGACTAAATAGCTTAAAATTAGTTGAATGCGGGACATCAAGAATCAGTTTATTAAATGCTGGAGGACCAGAAGTCTGGACCTTAGTGGGAGTAATTCCTAGATAGGGCAGGTCTGAAAGGTTAGGGATCTTCTAAAAATGGGATGAAAGCTGAAGTTTTTCAGTAGGTATCAAAGAAGTATTAATGTTAACACTGAAGTTTAAATATTTGTCAGAAACTAATCATCTGCCTATTGAGAAAGTGGACCAATCCTTAAAAAAGAAAAAGTTATATAAAATGATCACATGCTTAGAAGAGCTAGCTGCATTATCTGCTAGTAATCCGAGAGCCCTAAACACCATTACAGGATTCCACGTACAGCTCTGGGGGACAGACAAGGGAAAAAGAGGTTAAGTAAGAAGCACCAATCTTAGTTTTCTGTTATCGAAACAAATAATTAGTGATTAGCATACTGTGAATACTGATGGACTGTCATGACACTTTTTAAGTAGTATAACCAGAAACTGCTTTCTATTCAATAAGCAATTTCACATCTCCTTTTGGGCTGAATAAAAATTTCTGACTAACATGAGCATCTGAAAATTTCAGCAGTATCTTTAATGAGCTAAGATCTTCCAAATTTCTTAATAAACACAACCCATCATATAATTCCCACTGATATGCATGTTCTATCTAAACTGCAAAATGGAACACTCCCCAGAGAAGAAAATATTAGTTTGAAAAAAAAAATTCCAAAAAATGTTTCTGATCATCCTAAAATAATGTCAACAAAGACTTCCTTACATGAAAAATCCCTTTCTCAAATTCAAACTATGTAAATATGTATGATATATATTATCTTTTGCACTATAACATAGGTAATAAGAACACAAACAAAGGTAAAAGAATGCTTCATAGGGCTTCCCTGGTGGCGCAGTGGTTGAGGGTCCGCCTGCCGATGCAGGGGACGCGGGTTCGTGCCCTGGTCCGGGAAGATCCCACATGCCGCAGAGCGGCTGGGCCCGTGAGCCATGGTCGCTGAGCCTGTGCGTCCGGAGCCTGTGCTCCGCAAGGGGAGAGGCCACAACAGTGAGAGGCCCACATACCGCAAAAAAAAAAAAAAAAAAAAAGAATGCTTCATAAAATCTCTTCACTGAGAGATGATACCTGGGAAAATTTGTTTTCTTGCCCCATAGAACCAAGATAATAACACCTGATAAATTGACAAAGAAGTTAGCATGAACAGTCTACTTAAAGCAGCAGAGACCAAAAAACAAATGAACAAACAAAACCCCCCAAACAACAAAACCTAGTTAAGAATGAAAGCTTCTGTATGATAACTTAACAATTATAGTAGAATTTATTGATTAAAGCAGAATCTGTGACAAATTGCCAGACTAACCCTGACTGCAGATTTACACCAGGTCTTTTGCAAACCCTTCCTGGCAAAGAGGATTCATGATCTTCAAAATCCCTCCACCCTCTGTAACCATGAATACAGGTTAGTTTCAAAACGTCTTCCCAAAGTCTGAATTCTCCCATTTCTTTATAAACAACCACAGACCTGGTCTAATACCAGTTAACAAATCTGCACTCCGACTATAAACCCATGATTTTTAATAAATGCATAATTTAATTACCATACTTTAAAAACTTTTTGTTTAGAGATCATTTTGAAATACAAATAAAAAATGCAAAAAGTTGCAAAACTAAATAGTACAGGGAATACCCTTTATCACTACCCTTTACTCAGATTTGCCATTGTTATCATTTTATCCACCTGCTTTACCATTTGTACTGTGTGTGTGTGTGTGTGTGGTGTGTACTTGATTCTTTTTCTGAACAGCTGAGGGAAGGTTATAAACATTCTGGTCTTTTACCCTCAAATACTTCAGTGAATAACACCACAACCTAATACATGTTCCTATTATAAATAAGACCAATGTGAATGTCTTCACACATACACTGACATTTGTGTAAGATTATTCCCTTTGCATACATGCCTAGTGCTGAAATCAAAGAGAAAAAAAATGTTTACGACTCGATGCATCGTGACGAACTGCCTTCTAAAAAGTTTGTAATAACGCAAACTTGTATCACTAGCACCTTAGCTGACCGTTTGCTTAACTTTCTAAATTTGACAGGAATTTGTTTAGTAGTGAAGTTGAACACTGTTTCTGTATTTAATGTACTCATGTGTTCAGCTAATTTTCTTCTTTTGCCTCTTTATACCCTTTTAGAAAGACTCTAAGTCAGAACTTGCTGCATGATAATGCCCATGGCAAATCCTATTGTGAAGATCCATTTGTAGGCCTCACGAGAACGAGAATAAGGATTTATGACAAAAGATAATCCAAACCACAAAAACTCAAGGCAGAAAAAACTGCAATATTTACATAATAAAATTATTATTGAGGTCTCTCACTTGCTAACTTTGGAGCCTGTAATTGTTCTCTAACTGGATAAACAGCTAGAGGAGAATGCACCTTGACATGGTAAACCCAAACACTGTTTATAATAAACCGTCTATATAAAAGAATCTTTCAAAAAAAGCTCAATATTGCAGTGTAGATGTCTAATCTCTAAGCAAATTTAATAAAGACAATTATGTTCAACGTGGAGAAACTCGTAATCCAGAAACAAGTTAAAACTATTCCAGCACCTAAACACACATCAGCAGCACCTCACAAATAGAACACATAGAAGAAATACAAAATTACAGACAAGTAGTAGTTATAATGTACTAATAGTATAATATATGTTTCTAACCTGTTGATATGCATTTTCTCCTGTATTTTAAACTCTCTCTCTCTTTAAAAAGACCCTGCCCTGGGAGGACAGATTACAAGACAGAATCCTAAAAGTAAAGATAACGGTTAAGAGACCACCACAATAACCCCAGACAGTGGTAACAGAGGTCTGAATCAAGCAGGATAGGAGATAAGGAGGACACAAAGGAGAGGAGAACGACAGCTGTTTTCGGTTACTAAATACATGGGACTGAATGCAGACTGGATGTAAGCAATGAAAGAACTGAGAGAGACAAGAATTTTACAACTGGGAACGTTAACAGTGAGTTGAAGGTAAAACCAAAGAGATGCAGAAGAAGGCGTGGGGTGAGGAGCTGTACACAGAGAAAATTCTAGATTCAATGAATTTAATACACCTACCCAGAATTTTGTATTCAGAACATTCTAGAAATTATTTTAAATTCAGCATGCAAACATTTATGTCGTTGTGAAAAATAAAATCGTATTTTTAATTGTATACAAAGGAGAGGGCACATTGCTCAGGCCCTCGAGGGACTACGCCCACCCCACAGCGCTGGCCAGGTCCGCGGGACACGGCTCGGGAGGCTTCAGCCACAGCTCGGGCATGCGCTCACCGCCTGATTAGATCACATTTCACAAAATACGCTCGATGAAAATTTTTTCTTTTCAGAATTCTGAGCTGTGTGATAAACAGAACCTACGACACGAGTAGGGAAGAATGACTCATTTTTCTCTATTTAAAAACCCCTCCAAGTTACGTTATCATTTTGGCTTAGAGAGATACTCGTTTTATAATAACTACAGGGTTAGTTCCACAGTGACAATTCCCAGCTACAGCCTAGAGTCTTAGAACATTTGTCACGATGGGGTCGTGAAGAGAATCTGCGTACCTAGAAGCCGAGTGGCCTCCGCTGTCCTGAGACACCAGACCACAGAGGCTCCACATCAGGAGGTCAGGATGCAAGTGGAGATCCCCAAGCCCGAGGAACATCCTCAAGCCTGGGATTGCTGCACACTGCTTTCAACCATTTCTTGCCCCTAGGTTTCATTTTTCACCCAAACTGAGCATCTTTATCTCTTAGAAGGAATATTTTATCTGTTTACCTTTACTGCCATCATTGATACCTTTGCTCAGACTTTTCTCATTTTGTCCTTAAGATTTTACATCATTTGCTCCTGGTTTCATAATGATTTAGAAGATAAACATCCTATTTGAATTCCATGAGAGAGTACCTCCAACAGTTTGGTCATTTCCAACTTCCCTCCCCCACAGAAATGTCTCCTATTTAAGACTTCCAGCATCTTATAACAATTAAAAATTTCAAATCCTCTCTTTCACTAAATGCAGTAGAAGACAAGGGGTAACCTAGAGCCTCCCAATGCAACTGTGCTTTTCTTTAGGTCAATATTGAGACTTAACCATTTTACTGATATCCTTACTCAGAGCCAATCTTTGTATATTACAATATTTACAAACAATTTTATTTAAACTTTTCAGCGAGTAATATGTTCACGTGAATCAAAATTCAAAAGGGTGTAAAACAAACAGCTTCTTTCTCTCTCACGTCCTCAAGCCACCCAGTTTCCCTCCTGGAGGCAACCCATGTTACTAAGGTCTAATGTGTTGTTACAGAAAAAAACTACATATTGAATCACTCTCGCTTCCTTCCCCAGACAAACCCACTAAGCCTGGAGTATTATCCTTTTGTGCTGTTGGTATTCTTTTTGCTAATATTTTTTGCAAAGATTTTTTTATAGACATTTACACTTAGAGAATTACATTTGCCTCTTGAAAGTTATATTTGCTCTATAAAAATAACTCTGAATGACTCCTTTTTTTTGTAATCTGAAAGAATTTAAAGTGCTGTGAAACTAATTATCAGTCTCTTAAAGATACTGAACAATTTGCCTGAAAAATCTCTGGACCTCACGCTTTTACAGAGGTAACTCTTGTGCAGCTTTCTCCAACACGTTGACCCCAGAACCCTTCTACACTCTTAGAATTATTTACTGCCCCAAAGGGCTTTAGTTTATGTGCATTATATCTACGGATATTTTCCATAATAGAAATTAAAACAAAAATTCAAAATACTTATTTATCATTTCATTTAGAAATAACACAATAGGACTTCTGGTTTCTGGATCTGCATATAAGGAGCTCATAAGTTACCATTCTATCCTAACAACACATAAAAAGCTGAACAGACTGAAAAATCAACAACTGTTCTAGGATCCACTGCAGAGGTGAGGACACAGGGCAACTCACTGACCCAAGACTGGAGAGAGAGGCGAAGAGAGACAACTTACTGGCACAGAGACTCACAAATGGAAACCTCCTTGGGAACCGGTGCCGGGGCAGAGAAACCTGAACTACAACTGATGAACTTCCGGAGGCTTCTCTGAGAGTTAAAAACTCCAGGGAAATCCAGTCATGGGGTGGGAGTGGGGAGCAGAATTTTGTGAGATTTACCTCCAGGAGCTTGACCAGGTTAATCCCACAGTAAATGTCTGCCAGAACTCACACAAGAAGAAGGTACCAATCTGAAAAGGCCTATATCTATTAAAGAAATTGAATCAATAATCAGCAACCTTGCAAAACAGAAAACATCAGGCCTAGAGGGGTTCACTGGTGAATTCTTTAAGGAAGAAATTATACCAATCCTCTAGAATCTCTTTCAGAGGCTAGAAGCACAGGTAACACTTCCTAACTCACTCTAATCAGACATTATAAAAAAAGAAAACTACAGACCATTCTCTCTCATGCATATAAATGCAGAACTTCTCAATAAAATATTAGCAAACCAAATCCAAGAGTCTCCTTCCTCCAAAGAAGATTAACACTTACTTCTAAGCAGGTGGCTTAGAGGCACTAAAATCACAGATCACCTTAATCTAACCATTATTTGAGAAAGTTTAAAGCTGGGATTTATTTCTAATATAAAGCACTTTGGGTCTCTAACTGAAGCATAGAGAGTTTACCAGGACAATTCCCCAACCTTGGTGAACTACGAACACCCGTTTTTGGTTTTCTAGCCTCAAGTGTCCAACAAAAGCTCTGCTCAGCTTCTCACCCACTTTTCCCAGCATTAGCAGATGCCACTAAGGGGAAAAGTAGCCTGAAATGCCTGCCTCGTCCCTGCCTCAACAGCACTCTGATACACTCAAAATACACGTCTTTTCTACTGTGTCTAGTTTTTCTAATTTTTTAAAATGTAGCGTTAATCCAAATAATTTATCCAACATTACCAAAAGAGGAACTCCTCCAAAGACAGATTTAATATGTTTTTTCCCTTTTTCTCCCATTATGCGCCGGAACCAAACAATGTTTGTTTTCAAAATACGCATTCTACCAAACATCTTTCAGGGGTATGGGTGTTTTTAAATAAATCCAAGGGATATATACCTTGTTAACTATGAGATACCTTTATATAATGTCACCTGCACAAAAACATTTTATCTAGAGTAGTGAAGACAAAACATTTAGAATAAAACAACTTTTTGAAAATATAGTTTTTAAAAAGAAAAAAATGTACCAAAGTAATTTCACATTTCAATTAGAAAGAAGAAAAACCAAACCAGCTTTCATATTTTGATGCTTTCCAATTCTACTTGCCTCTAAACATTTACAAGCATTATTTAGAAATAAAGTGTCATGTATTATGACCCAGTATTTTAAAAACATTTTAAACATAATATGTTTTTCCTTGTATTCGTTTTCCCTTGGAAAATTACATAATTTTATGAAGATCTGTTACTGGAAGTCTGAGAGAAATACTGTATCTGCTAACACTTACCGTGGAAAATACGAAAATCAATATATGGATGAGAACCTCTTCTTTCTGATTCAAATCCCGCTCGACTCCTTACGCGTACATCTCCTGGGCAGAATCAGGAATAACACGTAAGTTTAGAAGGCTGCCGTGCAGGAAGAAGCTCCCACATGCAATAAAGGTCTCTGTGGGATCATACCCATAACTCAGGCTACTAATGATATAAATGGAATAAGTAGTTAAGAGCTGATTTATTTGAAAGGGTTTACAAATTTGGGGCACTGAGTTATAAGTCTAGATGAGGTTTTTTTTAGCCTACCCCTATAATAATTATAATCTCTATTTTAGAGTCACCTTCTGAAAGATGATTCATGTAGATGATAATCCAACCTCATCTCTTATTACTCACAAGGAGTTAAAAAAATCCTCAGCACAAAACTTTAAAAAGCCACAATGAGAAGCAAATATTTATTAAGTGTCTACTCTGTGCCTAACACTATACTATAAGGGATATAAAGAAACAGAAAATATATTACCTATTCTCAAGCAGCTTATAATTTTTTAAATGTACAGAAAACTAAAATGTTAAAGATTTTGCCTGAAATGTTTAATCTGATCAATCTTCTTTTTTCTCATTGACAGTGGGTATAGTCAAGGTCTTTAGTTGGGCCTTAAACTTTGTTGTTGACAAGCTCAGTACCGTTTCTTCCTGTATTCATATGACTTTTGGATCCACTTCTCCATACAGCAACATAACCACTGCCATCTTCTGCCAGGTACTCTTTTTGTGCCTTGTAGACATTATTTCATTTAATTCTCTAACCAACTCTGAGAGATAGGAATCTTAACCCCCACTTTCAGATGCAGAAACTGAGATTTTTAGATGTTTAAGGGCACGCACATGCCACAACGCTAGTATAAAGGTGTGCCAGGGTTTAAACCTAGCTCTGCGGGCTCCAAAGGCAGCACCTTACCCACTACACTTCCATAGCCTCCGAGTTTATAACCTTCAAGTCTCCAGTCCCTATTCCTGTGCCCTTGCAGTTCCGCTTGCCTGGAAGGCTTTCCTGCTTATTCTTTGTTTCAAGGTGCCTGTCATCCGCCATGAGTCCATCCCACAACGATTAATCACTTCTCTCACGTGGAGATGCCTTCACTCTCTATCAGATGTTTACTGAGCACTGACTACATGTCAGGTAACACAGCAGTGAGCAAAATATATAAAGTCCCTGTCTTCATGAAGCTCACCCTTTCAGGGAGTGACACAAATAATAAAACAAATAAATAATTTCATTCTATGGAAGATGGTAATAAGCACCATGCAGAGAGTAAAGCAAGGAAAGAAGAACAGGGAGGGGGGAGTAGGGAGAAGTGATTCATGACTGTGGTCAGAGACCTCAGTGAACGGGAGGCATCTGAGCAGAGACCTGAAGGCAGTGAAGCAGTGAGCCACATGGCTACCTGGATGAAGACAGGTCCAGACGTAGGGAGAGCAAGTATGAAGACCCTGAGACGGGAGCATGCTTGTCACGTTCAAGGTCAAGCAAAGAGGCCCGCACGGCTGGAGTGAGGTGAATGAGGGGAACTGGTAGGAGGTGTGGTCAGAGAAACAGTAGGGCCACATCACACTGGACCTTCAATGGGCCATTATAATAGCTTTGGCTGTTACTCCAAGATAGAAAACTACTGGAAGATTCAGAACAGAGGGGTGAGATGGACTTAGGTCTGAAAAGGTTCACTCTGGCTGCATAGACTAGACTCAAGTAGAGACGCACAGGTAGACGCAGGGAGACACTTAAGGAGTGAGTGCATTCAACAAGGCAACAGCTATGGCCTGCGAGGAGGGGGATATGGGGAGATGCTGGTCAAGGGGGTACAAAGTTTCAGTTACGCAAGGGAAGTTCTGGAGATCTAATGTACGACTATGTGACGACAGCTACCAATAAAACACCGAGTAACTGTGGTTCAGTTAGGGATGGTAAACAGCACTGGGCTGGTGAAGTTCTGGATACACTTTGAAGGTATCAGCCAAGAGGATATGGTGATGAAGTAAACGCAGAGGAAATAAGAGTCTCAAGAATGACGCCAAGGTTCCTGACCTGACAACCGGAAGAATGGAGTTCCATTTTCTGAGACGGTGAAAGAATGCAAAATCACAGACCTGGGGAACACAAATCTTTTAACACATATGTTAAATGTGAGGTGCCCATAACCACGTGGAGATGTTCTACAGAGTGAAGAAAACAGGAGTCTAAAACTCTGTTTTGAGGAGAGTAGAATCCTGACATGTCTACAGAGAGAGATGGAGACAGTAAAGAAGAAAAGGCTCAACATTCCTGGGGGAAGATATGTGCTAGAGTAGAATGGAACTAGGCAGGTAAGATACACAAGGTAAATTAAAGAGGGGAAAAAAGGGAAGAAGAGCAAAAACAGGACACTGGAGAACACACAGGCTTAAGACTATGAAAGGGAGTTAATGAAAGAGGCACAAACAAACAACCCAAAACCAAATCACCACCCCAGAAGCAGGTGAAGAATAAGGATGACTAAATATCATAGAAATTGAGCGAGGAATTCTGAGTATAAGGAGAGCAGTCATGAAGAAAAGACAGTAAGAAAAGGTGAGTTAAGGTGCCTACTGCAATCTTTATAGTATGTTTTTAATAGTGTGAATTAAAAGTACCAGGGATCAAGGAGTGCGTGGATGAAGAGAAAAATCTGGCAAAGAGAGGGAAAGAGAGAAACTACACACATATACGTATGTGTGTGTGTATATATATATATCAATTATATATGTATATATACACACATCAAATTCATTTTACCCTCTGGACTTGAGTAATACATTAAAGATTTAAGAACTGAGACTAGGAGAAGACAAATGGCCTTCTCACCAGCCAACTGAGAACAAACACATCCGGTGACAGGACCATGCGATCAGGTAATTCACAGCCTCGTCTTTGTTCATGTTACCGTTTAGTATTCAGCAACTGTACAAATCTAAGACTCTTTTTATGAAGAATAATCAGGATGCAACTTAAAATTGTATACTAATCACAGAGTCCCAGTTATTAAGCCAGAGATTTCTCAATTACCCAAACTCTAAGATGTCCCTCTTTATTCACATCATATTAATTTTGGCTTCTAGACTCAACTTCAAAGTAATAGGTCATTTCTGCTGCAAACGGTGATGAAAAGCTACCTAATGAAAGATATCTCGATCTTGAATAACAGCAGATAACAAAATTAACTGATATTGGTGCAAAATAAATAATTCTTACCTAGCATACGAATGTACAACGCAGTCTGATCAGAGCTGTCATAGGAGATAGCTCCACGCCTCTAGAAAAAAAAAACACGCATTTTAATGCATGACAATTTAAAATGTGATATAAAATTCAATTCAACAAACATGTATTTATTACTTTTTGTGACGCACTGTGCAAGAGAAGGTGGGATAAACAAAATGAAATTAAATACAGCATTTGCTCTTGAAATCTCTAGTTGTGAGGAAGACAAATAATTATAACACAATATGATTAAGCATTGCTGGAGAAGTGGATACAGAGTGAGGAACACAGTAGGTGGAAATTTAATGTCAGGGTACATCATACAAGCCCACTTGAAGAGAGAGCTTCTGCAGAGGTAGACGGAACTGATGGAGAGACACAGTTCACCTACTTCACTATTCCCTTCATTTAAACATGAATGAATAAGCAAACAAGAATCATCAGACATTTGAAGAAACTCTTTAGCTAGAAATAAATGGAACAAAATGAAAAACCAAATGGCCCAGAAGCTACAAGAAATAAGAGAATTTAAAAAATGTAATTAGTGTACTCAAAGGAATTTGAGTAAAACAAAAAATGGGGTGCACTGAAAGAGAACAGATTTAAAAATGCATTTTGAGCTTAAAAATAAACAGGTATAGGGCTTCCCTGGTGGCGCAGTGGTTGGGAGTCTGCCTGCCGATGCAGGGGACACGGGTTCGTGCCCCGGTCCGGGAGGATCCCACGTGCTGCGAAGCAGCTGGGCCCGTGAGCCATGGCCGCTGAGCCTGCGCGTCCGGAGCCTGTGCTCCGCAACGGGAGAGGCCACAACAGTGAGAGGCCCTCGTACCACACACACACACAAAAAAAACAGGTATAAAAAGTATCTTGCAACATTACTCATAATGGCCCCCAACTGGAAACAATCCAAACGTCTACTAACTAATGAAGTACAGCCGTACAGTATTATTCAGTATTCAATATCTAGTGTTGTTATTCAGACATAAAAAGCACTGAAGTACTGATACATGTTACAACATGGTTGAACCCTGAGAACAGTATATTGCATGAAAGGAGCCAGTCACAAAGGACCACGAAGCATATGTTTCCAATTATATTTGCCAAACAGGCAAATCCACAGAATCAGAAAGTAGACTGGTGGTTGCCTAGAGTCGGGAGAGTTGGTGGGAACTGGAGAGTGAACGCTACTGGGCACAGGGTTTCTACCTGCAATGATGAAAGTGTTCTCAAATTAACTGTGGTAATGACTGCACAACTCTGTGAATATACCAAAAAGCACTGAATTTAAAAAAAATCACCCACTTTAAATGGGTGAATTGTATGGTACATGAACTATACCTCAGTAAAGCCGTTATGAAAAATAATGAGTATTGCAAATATTTTAAATATAATTACCCAAAAAACCCCAAAAACAAAAAAAACCTTTGGAAGACCCAAAACACCCTCAGCACGTTCTGCCAACTCCACCTTCACACTCATCTCCCTTCCTCGATCTCCACTTCTTCATTCTGTCTCAGGCAACAGCATCTCTCACCTGGACTCCTGCAATGTTCTGCCCTGCTGACTGGTTTTCCTGCTGCATCTCTTGGCCCCCAGTCCATTCACACAGAAGCAAGAGTGAACATTCCAGCTACTGCTCACAAGTCCTCCAATGGCCCCCACTACACTTGGAATAAACTCCACAAACACCTAACTCTCCATGATCTGCCTACCCCTCAGTCCTCTTGTCCTATCTCCCTCTTTCTACCACTAAGAGCCAGCCACCCTGGCCGCCTTGCCCTTCCTCAGCCACGCCACACGCACAGCCTTGACACCTGCTGCTCTGTGCAGGATCACTGCATCATCGTTCCCGTCTTACCTCTCGGGTTCCAGACGAAATGTCATCTCTTCAGAGAGGCAGTCCCAGACTACCAAACCCAAAGTCACCAGGCAGTCACCCTCCCCAGAGTCCCTACGTTCCTGCTCTGTACAGCACACCTAGCTGACCTATTCTTGTTAGCTTGTTCTAAAACAAAAGCTTCACAAGAGCATGAACCATGTCTGACTTATTCACCACTGTGTCCTTGGCCCTTAAAACTACTATTATTTAGTAGATGCTAAATAAATATTTGGTAAATAAATGATTGAATGCACTTATTGTAAATAAATTAGTGAATAATCATTTACAAATTAAGTTGATGAATAAATTAATGAACAACAGAATTGATATAAAGACAAACTAAACATCTAGAAGATAAAATTAACCAAACCTCATACCAGAATCTAACCTCTGTGGAGGCAGAGACTTTGTTCAACGCTGTATCCCCAGATATAGAATAAATCCCAACATTTAGAATAGTGTCCAGCACATTCTAATGTAATCAATAATATTAGCTGAATAAACAGGCAAGCAAATTCTTAAAAAACAGTAATAAATAGAACTAGCATCATGAGCTATTATAAAGTAGTGTGACACTACAGAGAATCTAGAATCAAATCCAAGAATATACAGAAATTTTGTATATGCTAAATAAAGGATCTGAAACCTGTGGAGAGGAAATTCCCTGGCGGTCCAGTGGTTAGGACTCAGCACTTTCACTGCCGAGGGCTGGGGTTCAATCCCTGGTCAGGGAACTAAGATCTCACAAGCTGTGTGACACAGCCAAAAAAAAAAAAATCAAGTCTGTGGGAAAAATATTAATTATTTGATTAAAAATATTAGATTAAGTGGTTGTTATCTGGAAAAACATAAGGCTGTATTATTACCTTCCTACTCCAAAATAAATTACACATGGAACAGAAATTTTAATGTAAAAAAAAAGCATGAAAATATTAGAAGAAAACATGACTGTATTAAAAAAATCTCAAATAACAACAAGGACCTACTGTATAGCACAGGGAACTATATTCAATATCTTATAATAACCTATAATGGAAAAGGATCTGAAAAAGAATATATATATGTATAACTGAATCACTTTGCTGTACACCTGAAACTAACACAACACTGTAAATCAACTATACTTCAATAAAGTTTTTTAAATTTAAATAACGACTCAAAAAGAAATCTTAACTAGGAAAGGCCCTCCTAACTGTTCTATATAATCCAGAAGTCAATTTGGACACATAAAAGTTAAATTATGTATGGCAAAATATATCATAAACATAGGCAAAAGACAAACTCCAAATGAAGAAAAATGAGTTCAACAGATGCGACAAAGGGCTAATTTTTCCCTGTTACTCCTAAAAATGAAGGGAGAAAAAAGAAGTGTCTTACAAATCAATTACAAAATGAATAATAGTGTAGAAAAACAGGTAGGACATAAATACACTACTCACAGAAAGAGAAATAATAAACTAATAAACACAAGAAAAAATGCCTGACTTCATTAACAAAATACATATTAAGGAAATGAGATGGTATTTTTACATATTAATGATCTTCTTTCCTCACAAACCCCTGGCATGAAATTTACAACTCTTCAACATATACCTAGAAATCTCAAGGAAAAATAATCATTTTTTTTTACTGTTATTATAAAGAAAAGTTACTGTATTTAAAGCCCTCATTTGGATTTAGTATGCAAAATAGCTCCCCAAAACATTGTTATTATCTCCTCGGTGCTTATCATTTAAGAGAAAAACATCAATTAAACTGCTATGACTTAATGTATCCTTAAACAAACAAACAAAAAACCCCAACAGTTCAGGAAATAGAAAAGGAACACAAGTCACAAGCAAAAATAAAATTCTAATTTTCAACATTGGCTGCCTCCAGGGAAGCTGAAGGACAGACACAAGGGTAGGAAGAGGACTTTTCAATGAATATCTTTTGAATTTTGTAGCATGTGTAGTTATTATATATTCACAAAATACATTGAACTAAAATTTAAAGCTACAGTAAGAATGTACTACAAAGAAATCTTCAAAGAAATGGATGATCTCAAAACCCAAGGGACTAAATCATACAGAACACACTGCTGGCAGCATAATGCTTTTAATAAAGTTAGTGTCTTCCACCAACAGAAGACCCTGAGCCTCCTGCAGTGTTTCACGGTAAACTACTTACTCTGGAGCAAACAGCCACTGTAATCACTTGGTATTAAAAGGCACGACTCGCACCTGCTGTTCCCATCGCTACCCCAAGATATTTATCTTATTAGATTTCAAGACTCCCCTTAATACCACCATATTAGAGGAAAACTTAGTAGTCTGGAGAGCACATATGTGGAGATAAATATTTCTATCGGCCAAATCATATTCATGAAACCACAGATATAATTATGTAATAGTTTGTCATGGTCAGGACCTATCAACTCACTAGTATCCAATCAAATTGGGTAAATAGCTTGTTAAAACAAATTTTAACCTGTTATCTCTAACAGTTCTCTTCAGGAGAAGGGTTGCCTTTTTTTTTTTTTTTTTTTTTTAATGAGGGGAAGGGTATTTACTAAAAGAGCCACTAATTAGAAAGGTAAAGTCTCATTTATCACTTTAAGGATTGAGAAAGACTAACATCAGCTATTAAAATAGTATAGGTAAAAAACTAGGTAATGAACATAATCTGGATTATAACTATGACACTAAATTTATTTTAAGGTAATCACTTTAGACTTATTTATAGAGGCACTAACTTAGGGTCTGTATTAGTTAACCATTACAAAAACTTGGCAAAAACGGTAGAATTTAATTTTAATATATTTTAACAAATTACTTTGGGATGTGCAAAATATTCAAGTTATTTTATTCATTACTAATTTAAGTAAGCCTGGTCCACAAATACTTAGCTTAAATGCTATCCTAACCTGCAAGACACAACTCTCATGAAACAAATCCAAATGAGATAACAGAAAAAAATTTTAAGAATGGACTTAAAAAAAAGGTGGACCCATCAATGAATACATTCTGAGTGATAATTTACTCATTTATTGCCTCACAGACCAAGATTTAAATGAATATTATTAAACTGTAAACAGTCTAGGTAAAATAATCTAAAGTAACTCTTTTTGGATAAATATACTATAAATTATAAAATTAGAAATTTGATTTCCATGTTAGAATGTTACTTTAAAAAATAATTATATGTGCTTTATACACCAAGACTGCAGCACAGACTTAACATATATCTTTGTAAAAGACTATCATTTTTAAAGCCATATACTAGTAAAATTGTTTTTAATAAAGACAGTAAAACAAATTTAATCAAATTCCCGTGTCACACTGTCAGTCATAAAACACTCGGGGCTATCATCCACATCCCCACCTCACCTCACCAGTGAATGGAAACAACCGAGAAGCTTCTACTCGTGACTTTTCTAATTTAGCCATCCTGGGAACAGCTCGGTAAAGCAAACTCGTGTAAGTCAAACCACGGGTGAGGCCCAGCTCATCAGAAACTGACAGCCGCAGCATAAACAAGTTAAACTCTAAGGTTCCAAAGGATCCACCACCACACAGACAGGCGTTCTCTGAGTGCCCTGGTAAGACACTCAACCTTGCATCAGGATGAATCGCGGCTCTTCCGCAAAAGATCTGACTTACAAGGTAAATGACCAAAGGCGTAAAAGTTGTTCCTGATATTAGTTAATACGTAACTTTTAAAGACAGACATGGTTTTTTTGTTTGTTTGGTGCAGCTTATGAGATCTTAGTTCCCCAACCAGGGATTAAGCCCGCGCCCTCGGCAGCGGAAGCGCCGAGTCCTAACCACTGGACCGCCAGGGAATTCCCAAGACAGACATGTCTTAAAACTGAGCAAAGGTATCTTAAGTGCTATGGTTTTTATCTTGTTTGGGTTTTCCAGTAAAATAATCTATTGTGCAAAGGCGTGAGTCTTTCCCTTAGATGGTGAAGTAATGATATATTAACTCCTTGCTGAGCTCCTACTCTGTGCCAGAAAATGCTCCAGGCGCTTTCATACAAAACCTCACTTACCCGCACAAGACCTCTGTGAGGCAGGTTTTGGAGATTAGTAAACAGGTCACGGGGCTTAAACACAACAGCGCTAAATACATTTTTGGGTAACGTTACAAAAATGGTAACACACTACAAAAGATGAAGCCCAAAGTTCTGAAAGCAGTTTTCTCTGATGCAGTAAAGTGAGCTTTTTCAGACTGTATTCATCTTACATACGCTAGGAAAGCGTTCCCACCTGAGTGCCTATCCAAGGACGAATCCATCCACTGAACACTGTCCTTCCCAATCCTCTTCCCTATGCAAACAATATATTAAAAAAAAAAAAAAATCACACTCTTAAAATACTAGCCTTCTTTTTGTTTAAAAACTTAATTTAAATTTTTTGGTGGTTATAACAAAAGTTTAAAAATCTCTGAAAACATCCACAATTCCACTAATGCATTATTAATATTAACTTGATCTTCATTCAGTAACTTGGCAAGCTAATCCTTTAAAAACAATTAGTAAATTGGTGTGAGCGCAACAAAATTAATTCTTAACTTACAAAACACAAGATTTAAAAAATCTGAGTGCACTGTTTTTAAGAGATTTCTTCAATCCTATTCACTAAGAAAACAGAACTGCTTCAAGAAAAAGACAATTATGCCTAAAACAATATGCTTAAATGTGAAAAACATTACATTATCAGGGATTCAGACCTCGCTTGAAGAAGAAATATAAAAGAAGCTTTTGTGTTGCTTATTAGCAAACAGTGATGGCCTTATACATTTTAAGTTACTATTCACACTTTTCAATTTCTTAATAAAGGAAGACGAAAAGCTGCCTGGTGGATGAAAGACCATCACTTTTATACAAGTATAGAAAAATAATTTCAAACAGTATAATCTTAAGTATTTCCTACTTTGAACTCTCATTCAGATGGCAAATGGCTAGCATTCTAGCAAGCAGTTCTTTTTTTTAATCATAGCATAATTTTAATAAGGAATAATGAAGACAACTTAATATGGAATGCTAGATTCAGTTGATGAAATACTATAGCAAGCATTTCTTAAGCCCAATATTTGGAATCCAAATTTAAAAACAACAGATATATAATAATCTTACTCTTCTCAACATATTGTAAGTAAGGCATATATTTCAGCAGCAGGAAGACCTTAAGTGAGAACATGAGAGACAGTGGTATTTAGTTTTTTAAAAGTTTTTAATTGTTTAGAAACTCTCAATAATTATACTTTAAATTTATAAGCAACAGTAAATTTGCTATCTCCAGAAGAGAATGTTTAAAATACATACACCAAATGTCTAAACTGTTTAATTCCATAATCTTAAAAGTTGACCTTCTTTAAGTGTAAAAACTTCTTTAAAGGAATGATCCTGAGGAAAGCTACCTCGATACCAAGGAATGATACCATAAAAAGCCCTGGTGGGAGAAGAATTAAAATTACATGCAGTCATCTCAAGCTTCTCAGCTGACAGGTAAAATGTGTAGCTCTTTTAATCAGAGAAATAAAACTGAAGCAAAAGGAGAAGAAACTTGACTAGCAAGTTCATTCCTACCCATATATAAACTAACGATTAATGTCACAATCCTAAAAATAAAGATGGCCTACCTTAGAGGCGATCCACTTGATAAGAACCAAGGCCAGACACCAGATCAATGTAATTCCCATTGGATCAATGAAAAGCCCCCTGCATAGCCTCCCTCCTCTCCCAGAGAGCAATGAGCAAGGAAGATTTGTTAGGATCTGACAATAACCAGCTGTCCCGAGGCAGAAGAGAGGGGACACTGCCTGCCTTGAACCTCACGCAGCTGCCTTCAAACAAGGGTCACCTGACTCTCTGAGAAAATGCTGCCAGCCGGCCTTCCTACCAGCGCGTGGTTAATGCCACAGCCCAGGGCTGGGGAAGGAGAGTCAGTAAAGCTGGAAGAGGGGAGGAAACACCTTCGTGAGCGCTGACCTGACAATCTCTCAAAATATAGGCAAACGAGGTCTCCAGCTGGGCCCAAGCACATCCTCGACCTTAACACCAGGAATGCTTTCAAGTAACTTCCAAAAAATGTCTGGCAGTACTAAAAATCTCCTCATTTCCTCCACGTAGACCAGTGTCACAGGTATAATGTCCTGGCATTTAAAAATATTAATGCATTTTACTCTATTTTTTCAACTTTAAATACTGAATTGGTCAACTCTATTTCCTTTACAGCCAGGATTACTTTATGAATGCTAGGGGCTTTGACAGATAATGTTGTGCTACTTCACATTATTATAATTCACTCATTATGGATTTACTGACAAAGGCCAGCCTATCTGCATTTTTCAAGCAATTAAAAGTACACTATTTCTAAGCCCGACTTGCAATCTAGCTTACACGATACTATTTGTGTTACACGTCTCGTTCTTCTCTCGGCTGTGAGTGAGCTCGGCGGAAGCAAAGTGGGTCTCTATTCGTCTTCATGATCTCTCACAGCAGCCAGCAGAGAAAAAGCCTTTCATGAAACTTTCATGCAAGTATTCATTAAGCTCCAACTAGGTACCAGGCCCTTTGCTGGACGCCAGGGGTATAATCTTTGAGTGAAAACGGAAAGGGCTCCTGCCCTCCCGAAACTTACAGTTTAGTCAGTCTACATTCATCAAAGTCTGCAAATAAATACAAAACTGCAACGGAAACAAGTACGATGGAGCTGCGACGGGAACCGCCAACAAAGCCCCGGGTCTGACCCGGTTAGGAGGTCAGGGGCTTCTTCCCAGAGGCCCTGAAATGCCCCTGAGCTGAACTGCAAGGGCAAGAACACGAAGAGGATGGGAAGAAAGATCCTCCCAGATATGACAACGCACAACAAAGACAAGCAGAAGATTCGAGAAGAACAGCAGAGGAGGCTGGAGTGCAGGCTGTGGGACCGCCATGGTGGACGCCCCGAGAAGGGGCTTCGTCTGCATCCTAAAAGCTAATCCCACCCTGCTGGAGACTTTAGCAGGTTTTGGTCAAGGGCAGCTCACTGGGGTAGGGGCTGGGGGGGCGGTCAGGAGGCCACAGCGGAGGCCCTGGAGAGGCGCTCACGGACTGTGCTGGGGGGAGACGTGGACGGGCTGGGAAACACTCCGGCTGCGACAGGACTACGTCATGGGCTGCAGTTCATGGTGAGACAAAGGCATCTGCCTAGTGGCGGTACCCACATGACGGTTCTAAAATATTTGAAAACAGCCCAAATAGTTCAAATACCAATGCTGTTTTCATTATCCAATCCTCAGTAGGAAGTTTATTTTTTTTTTAAAGTTAATTCTCCACCCGTCAAAATGAGGCATAAATTCAAATTACAGATGCACATCACAATTTTTCTAAGTTGAAGCTATACATAACATATGGCCATACATTTCCCACTACACCTTATACATTATATATATATATACATACATATATATATATACATACCTCTTCTTTCTACTGAACTAACAAGCTGTAATGCTAATCCTTGCACAAATGGAGATAACTTTTTTAGTCTGTCACGAAACTAGGCGTGACATGAGATTGTCAGGGTCCTGGATTACTCTCTGGGCCGTAAGTTTCCAGCCAGCAAACTCAAAGGATGCCCAGGAGTAGGACAGAGCAGCCAGAGGTAATCAGCTCACTCTCAGTAGAATTGCTGGTGGTCATCCTTCATCATCTGCCGCACTAGCCTGGGCTGCACACTCCAAATTAGCCTCCTACCTCGATGCTCAGCCCAGAAATACTTCTTATCCTCACAGTTCCCAGCCAGTCAGCTGCTCGAAAAGTTGAGTTCTAAGAAGCAAATATGATACCGTCATTTTTGGTACATTTTGATAAATGCCTTTTTGGTTAACGGTGAGGTCAAGAATCTCAACTTGCTTTTCATCTAAAAGTGGAGGATTGGGACTTCCCTGGTGGTCCAGGGGTTAAGACTTCGCGCTTCCACGGCAGGAGGCGCGGGTTCGACCCCTGGTCGGGGAACTAGATCCCACATGCGGCAGGGTGGAGCCAAAAAGAAGTAGATAAATACAAGTGAAGGATTGAACAAGGGAAGAGGGAAAGAATCAGAACTGAGACACACAGGAAAAAAAGAAAGGCAGGCCTAAAAATTCTCTCATTTAAATGAACTTCTGTCGAGATTATCCCACCATCTCAAAACTCTACTGGGTTTGGAGTCAAGGGCCTGGGTTTATTTCCCAGCTGTACTGCCAAGAGCTGAGTGAACCTGGGGGAATCACCACCTGTAAGGGCCTTGCTTTCCTCCCTTCACAGGAGTTAAATAACATCTGTAAAAGAATACCTCACTCACAGCAGGCTCTCAATAACATTCAGCCAAGTCCAAATTAAATAATTAAGACCTAACAATGATCATGACCTAACCACTCCAGCTCCACCCCAACTCTGGGCTTAACTGAAATCACATGGTTCATGGGGGCAACGTGTGCTGTGCTTGCCCAGTGCCCTGGGAACCTCTTCTGAGGCCTGGTAGGACTAAGGTCATTTTTCACACCAGTGAATGGTTCCCCAGCATCCTCTTCCTTAAATATCTACTGTATGTCTGACACTGAAATACAGAGATAATCAAGACACAGTCCTTCCAGATCAGAAAATTTCCTATTTGAATAGAAATAGCTACTAAGTTTATGCCTAAAATCATAGCTCCTTCGTTGCTGATGACATATTTACATCACTCAAATCTTACAAAAAACTCAGGCAATACAAGTTTTTCTTAAAACAGTACACTTACCTTTCTTAATGGCACGGACCTAATGGCCTTAAAACTTTTTCCTATTCTGAGATATGAAATATTTATCACTAATTTATCTTGATAAAGTATAAGGCTTCTCTTAATAAAAAATTTTCAATAAGACAAAATAGAAACAAAAGCTGTTATCAAATTGTATTAACACTCCTTTACAATATTATGTCTATTTCTTAGAAAATTATCTTAAAATCTTTCTAAATATAAAATAATTTATTATCCCATGAAGAAATAGTTGCCTCTTTTACAATAATAACAAATGTATTCTTTTACATTAACTTTTCTCACCTGTCTCAAAGCCTTAGTGAACCATGACAGAGCAACAAAAAACATCACTTGACTATACTAGAAAAATTAATGCACAGGAGATAGCTAAGCTTTTGAACACAGAATTTAATACTCTAAGAAAAAAGTATAAAACTCTTTACCTTTCTGGGGCTTATAAAAGTAATATCTGAACAGTCAGGGTATTAAAAGCAAATCTCACTATTTTACGAGCATGATCAATAGAAAGAAAAGGTACAGCTTTGATCACTGTGTCTTAAAAGAGAAGTAATCCAAGCGCAAATTTTATCCCTGGGGCTCTTTGCCACTCACAGGACACCTGTCAATCTTGGCAATAGCCTTTAGCTATCCATATAGAGACTCAGCATGTCCTTCTCTTGACCAAATTAGGCTAACCTCATCTGCATTGACATCAGTGTCTATAATTTTGGAATCCTGTTGACAAGAAGAGCCTATCCCAGAGTTCTTTATACAAATGTAGTGTCTGTTGGAAATTAAAACCAAATTTATAATAGAAAAATGTGAATACTATAGTCTAAACCTTCCAACTGTGCTTTTATCATTTTGAATTCCAACCAATTTTAATACCAAATAGTAAATCAGGGTGGGATTTTTTCTTTCTTTTACTAAAAACCACATATCGGAGCTTATTATTTTTCAAATGTTATGAATTTCAAGAGATACAAAACTGACCAAAAAATTAATCCTTGATAAGTAACAAAAATTATTTAAAAACTATGGTAACATGGGAGTTTTACCACTTAATGAAGACCTTTGTGTCATACTGATTTAGAGTTCTGAATTAAGTTTTCTGTTGGATAGTAATTAATGGCAATGAACATGTGATTAGTCTTGGTATGAAGTAAGTATTCAATAATAAAAACACCCTGACCTTTTACAAACATTCAAGTCTTCTGGTCCAGAAAACTACATTTTATGATATTAAAAGAACTCAGAGATTTGCTTATTGAACGACTGTTCACAGTATTTTAAAAATTATGGGAATTTGCTCCTCGCCATGTCTTCTCACAACACTTTCAGGATCAAGTGACTCCCGGCCAAGAAACGAAAGCAGAATCGTCCCATTCCCCAGTGGATTCGAATGAAAACTGGTAATAAAATCAGGTACAACTCCAAGAGAAGACATTGGAGAAGACCCAAGCTGGGTCTATAAGGAGCCTCGCGTATGAACTGGCACACATATTTATGCTGTGTCAAGGTCACTTGCATCTTACCATATCACTCTGAGAACATCACTACTATCTGAACAGCTGGACGTTTTTTATTGGGAAAATGATTTTTCTCTTTGTGCTTCTGCACTAGTGCTTTGGCTCAGTAATAAATATGTGAGACCTTTTGTCGAAAAAAAAAATTATGGAAAAGTAGAAATGGTCACAATTTCCAGAAGGGAAAAAAAAAATCAGTGGTGTAGATCTGACAACTGTAGAGTTTGGACTTAGGCTGCTAGTATATAAGACCAGGAGAATGTCACAGACACCGGACACTTTAATTTCAGCAAGGCTGCACACATAGTCTCTGGAGGCATCATTGAGAACAAAACAGAGCAACGTTAGGCTGACTGAACAAACACAACCAGAGTTTAAGTACCGGATATCAAGCTAGTGGAAGAATTCTAGAGGTAGCTAACAGAACTCTATATTTGACTTTGTCTAGTTCCACAGTTTATTTATTGGGATGCAGATCGGACTAATGCATATCCTATCTGCATATAAAACACAAAGTATAAACCACCGTGCTTAATTACAAAATAACTTAAAAAGAGAATGAAGTATGAATTTTAAAATAAAATAAACTGCATGCTTATGGAACAGTGGAAATGGAGTTTACAAGTTTCCTTAAAAAAAAAAAAAAAGCCAGAATGTTTAAACTCTAAATTAATAGGAGACAGTAAGTAAAGGCAATCTTAGGGAAGCACTGAGGGTCAGATAAGTATCCAAATCAAGGATACTCCACTGTTCTCAATACAGGCCACATTTATAAGACTGAATTCAGTTCTCAATATTACACTGGAAGATGCATTGATACATAACATTTTTAAATGCAGATAAGGATAATATATAAACTGCTATAAGATAAAATAAGCCAAGGAGTTCAGCTTTATTCTGTGAAATTATGAAAGGTGGAAGTAGACCAATGGGCACAAGTCTGTGGAAAACAGAATTTGATTCAATATTACTTTCTAAGAACTTTCTACAGTTAGAACCATGGAAATCGAAAGGAGCTGCCTCAAACTAGCCTCTGTCAAGGCGGTTGTGGAGCAGGCTAGAAAAAATGACCTTCAAGGTCTCTGCCAGTTCTCAGATCCCACAATACTATACCTGACTCGATTTCATAATCAAAGAAGCCTTTCTAAGAAAGCTGTTATTAAAGGTTCTTCAATGGGAAATTCACCCCCCACCACACCCCACAGACCTAGCCATACTGATTTCCTCAAAGTTATTAACATCTAAGGGGTTACTGGTATTTAGCTCAAAAGAGAATTTTTAAATTAGAACTATTTGTAGGTAAGGAAAACAACTTCATGCTAAAAATAATACTACGAACTGACCACTACTTGTGGGTAAATATACATCAAAATATTTATAACATAAATGACTTAAGAAGAAAAATACTAATCTCTCCGAGACTGGTCAAATTTAAAAAGGAAACGCCAACTGTCAACTATTGTTGCCCTCTCCAAACCAATCAGAGTAGAAGCACAAAAAATTTCTGAAGTATACTTGAGGCACACCGAATAGTACCATTTCATCTCCACATATAGTACTGCAAGAGACAGAAGGAGACGCAGAAAGAGACTTTGAGATCTCCACTGTGCTGGGCATGAAGGATAGAACATAAGTGGACATAGTCCTTGCCTTCACACAGCTCAGACTTTTGTGGGGACTACAATCATAACAAATAACCACGATTACAAGCAAATGTGAGATGCTATGAGTGCCAAATATGACACTTAACCCAGGATTCAGTAGTAGCTAGGAAGACCACTGGGAAAAAGTGACACATAATCTGACTCTTAAATGATTTCGTAAGAGTTTGTCACACAAGAGGTGGGGGAAAGAGTTCCAAGCACAGAAAAAGCAGTATGTGCAAAAATCCGAGGTAAGCAAAATCATGGCTTGTTTATAAAAATATAAACAAGGTTCAATAAATGATAGGACAACTGGTAGTGGACTAGCACTCCCATCATGAACAACTAGAGAACTAGGCTATCTATGTGAAACACTGCTTTCAGATGTTAGACAAGTAGTGTAGGACTTTGATCCCTGAGAGAAGGGGGAAGAAAACAAACAAGGTGAGACCTATAATTGCCTAGGTTTCTTGAAAGCAGTTACCAAACCCCAAAGCAGAGCAGAGTAACCCTGCAGAGCAAGAAGTTTCACAAAGTTGAGGACACAGAGACCGGAGTTCAGGGAGGGTACAATACTTGGATTTTGCAGGGCTGAGTACCAGACAGGAAGAGCTGTGAAGATAACGGGCTCCAGAAGTCTGAAAATGGGTCTCCTTGCGTCTTTGGCTAAATGCTAAGCTAGCCATGTGTAGAACGAGATACCATGAGGCTGGGAAAAGAATAGCTACAGGGGAGCTGGGAAACATCTGGTCCCCACCAACCACAGTGACGAGCTCTCACAGAATACCTGGGACATTCCATAGCGACCCAAGAAATGCCATAGCACAGGAGAAGGGCAAATGTAGCCCATCAATGCCGAACGTTCTACTGGACAGCACTGTTCTGGACCCACATTAACAATGCTTAAAATAGGCCTAAAAGGATCAGGCTGATCCACAAGGAACTAAATTGCTTACCAGATCAAAACTCAACACTCTTTTAAAGAGGACAAGTGAAAAATAACAAATCAGGAGAATAAACAAGAAAATGTGACCCCAAACGGGGTGATGGTGGGAGTCAATAAAAACCCAGAAATGAACAAGATGATGGAATTGGCAGATTAAGGACTTTTACGATGTTATTGTAAATATATCCAAAGATTTTAAAGAAAACATGCACACTATGAAAAAAAGAAATTGAAACTTTAAAAAAAAAGGATCACTTAGAGCTAAAAAATACAACATCTAAACTAAAAATTCGCAGTTGGGCTTAACAGCAGACTAAATGCTATAGAAGAGATCAACAGAAATTACCTAAACATTTTCCAAATTTGATGACAACTATTAATACAGATGTCAAAGAAGCTCAATGAACCCCAAATAGGAGAAACACAAAGAAAGCCACACCAAGATACATCACAATAAAATTACTGAAAAAAACAACTGATACCAAAACCAAAGACATTACAAAAGGGAATCATAAACCCAATCACTCACAAACATAGACACAAAGATCTATAAGAAAATATTAGTAAATCAAATCCAACAATATATAAAAAGGAAATACATATGACTAACTAGAGATTATCCCAAGAATCCAAAATTGGTTTTCTGTTCAAAAAAACAATAAATGTAATTCAACATATTAGAATTTAAAAAAAATCATATAATCATTTCAACTGATAAAGAAAAGGCACTGAACAAAATTCAACTCATTTATGCTAAACACTCTTACTCAACTAAGAATAAAAGGAAACTCCCTCATCTGATAAAGAACATCTATTAAAAAACCTACAGCCATCACCATACTTAAAAATTAAATGTTTTTGCCCTAAGATCACAAAAAAGACAAGGATGTCTGCTTTACATCTTTAATATGGTATTTAAAGTCAGAGCCACTGCATTAAGGCAAGAAAAAGAAACATACAGCCTACAAATTGGAAAGAAAGTAGAAAAACTGTCTTTTATTTGAAGACAATATTATCATCTATATAGAAAATCATAAAAACCCTACAAAAGAATTTCTGGAGCTAATAAAAATTTGGCAATGTCACAGGACACAAATTTGATATATAAAAATCAATTGCATTACTATATACTCGTGAAAAATGATTGAAGGGTTTCCCTGGTGGCGCAGTGGTTGAGAGTCCACCTGCCGATGCAGGGAACACGGGTTCGTGCCCCGGTCTGGGAAGATCCCACATGCCGTGGAGTGGCTGGGCCCGTGAGCCATGGCTGCTGAGCCTGCGTGTCCGGAACCTGTGCTCCGCAACGGGAGAGGCCACAACAGTGAGAGGCCCGTGTACCACACACACACAACCCCCCCCCCAAAAAAAAGATTGAAAAATGAAATTTAAAAAATACTACTTCCAATAGCATCCACAATGCTATTGAATACTTTTGAATACTTAGAGACAAATTTAATAGAATATGAGCAAGATCTGTACAGTGAAAATTATAAAACATTTTTGAGAGAAATTAAAGACCTAAATAAATGGAGAAATATATCATGTCGTTACAAGACTGAATTGTGTTTTCCCCAAAAGATTTGTCAAGGTCATAACGCCCAGTACCTATGAATGTGACTTTACTTGGTTCCTTGCAGATGTAATCAAGTTTAAGATAACAGTATACTGGGTTAGAGTGGGCTTGAAATCCAGTATAACTCATGTCCTTATAAGAAGAGAGAAATCTGGACACAGACACACAACCACACAAAGGCAGAGACTGGAGTAATGCATCTACAAGCCAAGGAATAACAAGGACGGCCGGCAACCACAAGAAGCTAGAAGAGACAAGGAAGGATTCCTCCCCAAGAGCCTTCAGAGAGAACATGGCCCTGCTGACACCTTAACTTCTGACTTCTAGCTTCTAGAACCATGAAAATAAATTTCTGTACTATAAGCCATCCAGTTTGTAATACTTTGTTTTGGCAGCCCTAGGAAACTAATACACATGTTTACAGATTGGAAGGCTCAATATTGTTTCCAATTTTTCTCAAGTTAATCTATAAATCCAACACAATCCCAATTAAAATTCCAGCATTTTTTAAAAAGAAACTGACAAGCAAATTCTAAAATCTATATGGAAACACTAAAGATCTAGGACAGCCAAAAACGTTTTGGAAAGAAAAGAGAAGATTGGAGGACTTGCACTACCTGATTTCAAGACTTAACTTAAAGCTACAGACAATGTGGTTTTTGCATAAAGGCAGACGTAGAGCATCAGAACTCAACAGAGAGTTCAAACACAGACCCACACTTATGTGGTCAATCGATATGTACAAAGGTGCCCAAGTAATTCAAGGGAAAATGTAATCTTTTCAACAAATGGCACTGGAAAAACTATATAAACTTATGAAAAAAAATCTCAACGTGCAATCTCATGCTATACAAAAAATTAACAGATCATTATATCTGAACATAAAAGCTAAAACAATAAAATTTCTAAGAAAAAGTACGAGAATATATTCATGATTTGGGGTTAAGTAAAGATTTCTAGATTCAAAAGCACTAGTCATAAAAAATGTTAATTATGCTTAATTATAATTAAAAACTTCTCTTCAAAGACAGTGTTAATATATGAAAATGCAAACCACAGACTCAGATATTTGCAATATAAATATCTGACCAAGGATTTGATCCAGAATATATTATACATATATTAATGACAACTCATATCTTAATCACAACTAATTCAATTTAAAATATAGGCTAAAAACTTGAACAGACAAGTCACAAAAGAAGATATACGAAGATATACGAATAGCTAATACACACACGAAAAGATGCTCAACATGTTTAATCACTGGAGAAATGAAAATTAAATGAAAATTAAATTTAATGAAAATTAAAACCACAAAATACCACTACACACCCAACAAGAACAGCTAAAATTTAAAAGACTGGCAATATCTAGTGTTGGGCTGTGGAGCAATTAGAACTCTGCACATGAAACATATGTCCCCAAAATGACCTGAACATTAATGTTCATGGCTTCATTCATACAGGCATCCCTCAGAGATATTAAATGTTCAGTTCCAGACCACTGCAGTAAAGCAAATGTCACAATAAAGCAAGTCCCATGAATTTTTTGGTTTCCCAGTGCATATAAAAGTTATGTTTACACTATACTGTGGTCTATTCAGTGTGTAATAGCATTATATCCAAGAAAACAATGTACATACCTTAATTTAAAAATACTTTATTGCCAAAAAAATGATAACCATCATTTGACAATGCAGGGTTGCCACAAACCTTCAGTTTGTAAAAAACACAATACCTGCAAAGTGCAATAAAATGAGGTATGCCCATAGTCAAAGCTGGTAACAACACATGCATCCAACAACTAATTAACGGATAAATTGTGGTATATCCATACAATGGAATACTGCTCAGCCATAAAATGAAACTACTGATATGTGCAATGACATGGATAAACCTCAAAAAACACTGTGCTAAGTGAAAAAAAAATCAGGAAAAAAAGACTACATTTTGTATGATTCCATTTATATGAAGTTTGAGAACAAGCAAAACAAATCAGTAGTGGTGGTCTGGGGCAGGAGCCCAAGGGAGCTTCTGGGGTGATAGAAGAGCACAGTATCTTGACTAGGATAGTAGCTGCATAGGTGTACACATTTGTTAAAACTCATCACATTGTATAAATTATACCTCCATAAAGTTTAATTTCAAAAAGAGAAGCAAAATCTATTTCCTCCCACCCACAAAGGAAGTTTAGTACAGATTACAGTGTAAAGTGAAGGTGGGAGTGATAAGGGATTGAGACTAGAGAATAAGGACTGTCAACAATATTGACAGGTCTGAATTGTGTACAAAGGACAAAAGGAACCTATTGAAAGGTTTTATTTAGGAGAGTGATGCATAAATTATATTTTGGAAAAAATACTTTGGGTGCCAGTGGATGGAATGGATTAATAAAGTGGAAGACTTCAGTCTTCAGGAGCTCTGTAAGAAGGCTGCTGCCTTAATCCAGAATAAGACGATGGCTGAGATTAGGGTAGCGGTCACAGGAACAGAGAAAGGTGACAGGATTCAGGAGACTAATGTGCTCTGTTTCAGGAGAGGGCTCAGGGCCCCAGGGACAGCTAAGTGGAAATGTCCATCCAGGAGTCTGGCTCATGGTGAGCTGAAGAAGGGATTTGGGAGTAATCCCCTCCCAAGCACTCAAGACCACGTGGTAAGATTACTCAAGGAGAGAAGATAAGACCAAAATCTTCAGGCTTACAAACAGGAAAGGACTGGGAGAGCAAAAGACCAAAACTCGCAAACGGTAACTATTCAAACTAAACAGCACATCCCCACGCGTTTATTTTCTCTCACACATAAATATAAATAACATTCCCTCTTATATCTCTGTAACATTAAAGCCAGTAAGAAACAGCTTTAACCGTAATACAAAAAGCAAGTGACAAGAAGGCCAATGCTCAACAAATTTCAAACTGCATCCCCTGGAGGGCTTGTAATAGTTTCTTCCAGACCTAGGCTAGAGAAGGAACTTTTGGTTCAGCTCCTTCCTCCAATCTAGGCTCCCTTAGTTCCTTTACAAAATGAAAGCAAGATAGAGCAGATAATATTAAAAATTCTGCCATCCAGTTCTGTAACAGACACTGATTTGGAAGAAGCAGCCAAGAATAAATTATCGCTAATAATCAAGACAAAACCTGTGTTCCTATTCCTATCATTATTTACCTGGTGGCTGTAATGATTCGGTTTAAGTCTCTGAGATCACAGGAGTCATTTGATCACAGAATCATTTCCAACAGCAGACTAGTTTAGAGAGTGGACCCTACCACTGAAGACAACTGAAAATGCTGGAAAACACAGAAAATACCTACTGAAATGAATCCATGAGCTGGTAACAGAATAAGGAACACTCAGGCAAAAACTAAGTAAAGGCAGGTATGCATAAAGGCAGGCAGAGTACTGAAGCTGGCTCTCACTGCAAGGTCAAAGTAAAGTGGGTGAACCTGAACTCTGCGTCTTTCACAACCTCCTGAGTATATCGAACAAAAAAAGCCCAAAGCCCAGGGTCTGGACCAAGTCTAGAGCACCTCCCAGTAACTATTGCTAATGGAATACAATGAGCAATAATAGTAACATTCTGGGCTCATTTAAAAAAATAGCTTGAATCAAATCATGTGCAATTTGACAACCATCAGCTAGGAGAACATGATACAAATTTAGGCAGGCTAGCAAAAAGGTTGTCCTCTTTTGAATTTGCTACCATTTTGATGAACTTAATTGCAAAGGCAATTAAGACTAATGCTACCTTAAGGAGCTCGAACTGGAACAATGTATAAAAAGCAATGTGGTAAAAGGTTCAGAAAAAAGAACTATGTTCTCTTAAATTAACACCATTTGTTTACATTTAACAAAATGAGAATGCGAAGCCTTCTGTACTTTGCATACGTAATTATAATATTTTGTTTAAAATAGAATAGGCAAAGAATTAAAAGGGCAAAACTAACTTTTAATTTACATTGAAGTACATGGTACTTCTTTGTTCAAAAGAAATGCCTTTATAATCAACACTTCACAAAGAAATTTAAAACTTAATTTATATCATCTAGCATCAACAAATTCTCTCATTACAAAGAAATTTTCTTCATAGACACAAAAAGCACAATGGAGGTTTCCAGGGGCTGGGAAAGAAGGGACTAGCAGTTACTGTTTAATGGGTACACGGTTTCTGTTCGGCCAATGAGAAAGCTGGGCAAATGGAGAGAAATGATGGTTTGTACATCTAAAAATGGTTAAAATAATAAATTTATGTTAGGCGTATTTTAGTACAATTTAAAAAGTACAGAGGAAAAATATTTTCATCTAATTTTCCTCGAAGTCTGGAATCCTCTTAAGTTTGAAATTCATGCCAACAACTATCTTCTTAAAATTGAACCAGGAGAGCAGAGACTTTGGATCAGGTACGTGATCGTGGGTTCAAATCTGAGGTCTACCCTTCCTATCATGGAGTCTTGACACAAAAGTTACATTCTAAAAGCCTTGGCTTCCTCCAGCTGGATAATGGGAAAGTAGACAGCTAAGGTATGCTTAAAGATAATCCAGGAACGTCACCGAGGTGTTCTTACCCAATCCTCCAACACAGTCCCAGGAAAGGGTCATTAACTAAAATTTATAAGCCTTTAAAAATCATTTAACACCCTCTAACCAGTGCTTTAATATATTCAGGCATATCAAAGACTCAAATCAAATTCTATAAAATGGCTTTCCCCTCTCTACAGAGCAGACATTAATCAACCTAGCTCCTACTTAAATTACCAGGTTCTCTAAGTTACAATGTAAGACAGCCATGGAATTAAAAAAAAAAAAAAAAAAACTCATTAACTTACTCATTGTTTTTGCTCACGGTAAAAGCTTGACCATAATGCTCCCCTTATCAAATTTTCAGTCAGTGGCATCAAAAACAGGCAGGCACGTAACAATCAGAAATTCGCCCAAGTTATTCAGGGTCTAAGTCACAATTCTACCCCTTTTGGAGATCAGACATGGCGGGCATAGGCGGTGGTTAACCTTCCTAAGTGTCCAATAGTCCATGCACCCCACACGATACGGGTTACTCTTCTGACATCCTGCACTGTGTGTAATTTTATACCATTATTATGCACATATAATGCTGTTTTGACATCTTAAAAGCCTTTCTGACTGGGGAGACTTGCCCCTCCATGGGATAGCCAACTCTTAAAGATAGCCAGAAGCATGTCTTTGATTATGCAAACCAGCCAATCCAGAGCCAGACCTCCATCAGACCCTTGCATCTCAAAACAACTAATCATCCCAGGGTCAGGCACCAGGCAACTAGGGACCACTCCGGTAGCCCAAAGCCTGCAAAATGATGCAAATTAACCAATTCTGAACCATTCACTCTGCCCTGCATTGCCTTTCCCTAGGAAACCTGAATAGAGGCCATGGCCTAACTTTCCCTTCACTCCTGTCTTCTGCCTTCTGACCACCCTGGTGTTTTCCCACGTGGCCCTGTGTGGCATACCAGGGCTCCTGTCTCTAGGACCCATGAGCATAATACACCTTGTTTCTTCGTGAGCTTTTCCCATGTCTCCTCTGTGGCTGACTAATGTGACTGACCATCTCATAAAAGAATACAAAACATATCCACTGATCGAGAAAATACAAAATGATGTAACACTGAGAGTTCAGTAGTTATGTTTAAATGAATTTTATTTAATTAATCACAGGTATATCTACTTATATTTGAAAAACAATAATATGTATGAGTTTGTTTTTTTAAGTTTACTATTGCAAATACATGTGGATTCATGAATCCCTTGCCAAAATCCCAGATTCTTCTGGGATTTGCCATTATCAATTAGGAACTACAGGTCAGAGGATGATAAGGCCAGGTGTGTGTGTATGCATGCCCTTCCCCCTTCCCCCTCATCCCACCCAAATACACACCTTCTGAAAGAGATATGCCCCCTTCAGTACACCATCACGTCACTTAAAAAAGAAAAAAAACCCTGATAAAACTGAGGGGGAAGAGCTGATATGAGAAAAACTGATATGATAAGAAAAACCTGTATGATCACGGTTAAAAGGGGTGACACTCCAAAGAGCACAAAATCTTTAACCCTCTCATCAAACTGCATACACAGCACCTTATCATACATCCTCCCCTATACCCTATTAGCAGCAATTTTTTTATTAACAAGAAGATACAGAAAACCAGTTAATATTTGCCTTTTATGGCACAAATTTAACCTTATTATCTCATTTTCACCCTTTATGTACCCCAATTCCAACCAAATAATTTGCCCACAATTTCCTGATCAGAGCCTGGACATGACCACTGCCATACCTGTACCCAACTCATTTCCTCTATCTTGAATAAATTCCCTTCCACTTGGGAAAGTCACATCAGTTTTAACATCTCCAACATGCAGTTGTATAAAGAGAAAAATAATCAGTCATTTGGGCCATCCAAATGGCTTATTTCAAGATTTACTGAGGAAGCGTTATAAAAAAAAAAAAAAAACAAACAACTAACTGAAATATGTAATTTGATACAGCTGAAAGATTTATTGTATGAACAATTAAGAGCCAGTTACATAAAGTACAGGCAATTTACAACTGATGAATAAGATATATTTAAAGAGTTTCTTGTTTTGAACCTGGAATACAAACTGGTACTATGCAGCTGCATTCTTAATTTGAGGTAATGTTCCAAGTATAATTGATTTAAAAATTATGACTCCTGTTCACTTAAAAGTTTCTGAAGTGTTGCGGAGAAAACAATTTTCAAAATTAGACAAGTAAACATTTAATTGAAAGGCAGTTATGAACCTCTCTCCCTATATACAAATTTAGTTACTTGTATTATTATACTTTACACCTTACATGAGTCTTTCTTACATTACTGTTTGAGTATAAACTGATATAAGCTTTCTGGAAGGTAGTTTGGCAATGTTTATCAAAAGGCTTTAATCTACACCTAACATTTTAACTAGTCATAACACTTCTAGGAAATAATCTTAAGGAAATTACCGCAATGGACTGACTGGTTGATTACTGAAGTGAAATATGGACTACCTACAATCATTTAAAGTGAATGCTATAAAACATAAATGTTGTGTCTTCAACAAGATTTAATTTAATTCTTGGATACTTTTAACTATTTCAAATTTGTAGTAAAAACAGTGCACATATTCCATATGTAAATACAGAGAGAAAGTAGATGACTAGTTGCAGGGGCTCGGGAGGGAGGAATGACTGTGGGTAGAGTTTCTTTTTTAGGTGATGAAAATGTTCTGAAATTACATGGTAGTGAAGGTGTACAATATTGCAAAACTTTGTGAATACACTAAAAAGCACACTGTACATCTTAAAAGGGTGAATTTTATGGTATGTGAGTCATTTCTCAAAAAATGCACATATTCAAACATTTAAATTTTAACTCTTTGGGGACTCCTACCAAAATATTAATTTATGCTCCCAGAGTAACATCTTTTTGCATGTATCTTAAATTAGGCCATCCTCTGGCATCTCTGTATATGGATACGACTGTTTCATACACGTGTTACTGATTAGCAAAGTTTGGGCTCTGAATTAACCTTCTCTTTTTTCATTTGTGCCTGTGCATGGGTCCTCGTGGAAAACTGTGCTCCACCAAAGGAACTAAGCTCCATAAACAAATGCAAGGCAAAACTCAGATGCATCTGTTCAGCATATATTTTCATTAAAACGAAGCAGCTTTATACTAACAGATGAACATGTAAGAACACACTGGGGTTGTATATTATAATTTGAATGCTTAGTACAACTTTGGCTTACTTTTCTGACTTTATATTTATGACAAACAAGATGGACAAAATTTTAGATATTACTGCTGACAATACATTGAAACTAACATTTCCGACTATTTTTCCTTCAAACTTCTGGATCATTAATTTAAAAATATTCTGAAACTGCAAGGAAATCTCTAAATAAAATGCTGTTAAGGTTTTTTAAACAGCTTTCTTGAGATACAGTTCACAAATAATACAATTCCCCCATTTAAATACACAGTACGATGGTTTTCAGTGTAGTCGCACGTATGTGAAACTATCACCGCTGTTAATAATATTTTTTTCACCCCAAAGGAAGCCCCATACTTGTGAGCAGTCAGTCCCCATTCTCCCTCCCACAGCAACGACCTATCTTGTTTCTATCCTTACAGCAATCAAATTTTTGGATATTTTATATAAATGGAATCACACCCAATGTGACCTTTTGTGTCTGGCTTATTCTGTGTCTCGGCATGTTTTCGAGGTTCACCCAAGTTGCAGCATGTGTCAGAAATTTATTCCTTTTTATTGTTTAATAATATTCCATTATGGACGTAACACTTTTTGTCTATCTGTTTATCAGTTGATGAACATTCAGGGTATTTCTACCATTTGGTTATTTAATAATGCAGTTACTGACAGAAACATTCATGTACAAATTTTTGTGGTGCCTGGTTTTCCTTTCTCTTAGGTATATACCTAGAAGTGAGACTGCTGGGTCATGTGGTAACTCTACGTTTAGCATCTTGAGGAACTGCCAAACTGCTATCCAAAGAGGCTGTGCCATTTCACATTCCCACCAGCAGTGCACGAGGGTTCTGATTTCTCCACACCCTTGCTAAGACTTATTATCTTGATTTTTTTATTCTAGACATCTCTCATTGTGGTTCTGATTTGCATTTCCCTGATGGAAAAGATGTTGGAGCATGTTTCAAGTGTTTTGGGGCCATTTGTATATCTTCTTTGGAGAAATGACTATTCAGACCCTTGGTCCATTTTTTAATTGCATTATCTTTTTTTTTTAATTTATTTATGGTTGTGTTGGGTCTTCATTGCTGCACGCGGGCCTTCTCTAGTTGCAGCAAGCAGGGGCCACCCCTCGCCGCAGCGCGTGGGCCTCTCATTGCGGTGGCCTCCCCTGCTACGGAGCACGGGCTCCAGTAGTTGTGGCACGTGGGCTCAGTAGCTGTGGCTTGCAGGCCCTAGAGCACAGGCTCAGCAGTTGTGGCGCACAGGCCCAGTTGCTCCGTGGCATGTGGGATCCTCCCCGACCAGGGCTCGAACCCGTGTCCCCTGCACTGGCAGGTAGATTCCCAACCACTATGCCACCAGGGAAGTCCCTCGAGTTCCTTTTCTATCCTAGAAATGACTCCCTTATTAGGTATATGATTTTCTCCCACTATGTGGGTTGCCTTTTCACTTTCTTGATAGTGTACTATGAAGTATAAAAGTTTTTAACTTTGATGAAATCTAATATATCTATTTTTTTCTTTTGTTGCTCATGTGTTTTTCAGATCAAAGAATCCTTTCCAAATCCAAAGTCATAAAGATTCACCCTATGTTTCCTTTTAAGTTTTATAGTTTCGGTTCCTAAAATGAGATCTTTGATCCATTTTAACTTATAAGGATCAGCTTCATCCTTTTGCATGTGGCTAGCTATCCAGTTGTTCTACCACAGTTTACTGAAAAGGTACTCTTTCCGCATTGAATGGTTTTGGCACTTTTCTCAAAACTCAGTTGATCAAAGACACATGGGTTTCTATCTCAACTCTCAATTCATTCCATTGATCTATATGTCTACAAGTACAAAAGGTAAGTACTGCAAGCTTAAGTGCCAGTACCACACTGTCCTGACTGCTGTTGCTTTGTAGTAGTAAGTTTTGAAATCAGGAAGTGTGAGTCCTCCTATTTTGTTCTCTCTTTTTGAATGACTATTTATTGCTATTCTGGGTCCCTTGCAATTCCATATAAATTTTCAAGTCAGCTTATCAATTTCTATAGAGAAATAAGCTGAGATTCTGTGCTGAAACTATAGATCAACTTGAGGAGTACTGCCACCTTATCAGTATTTCAACTTTTGATTCATGAACATAGGGTATTTCCCCATTTATTTGGATTTTTGATTTCTTTCAATGTTTTGTAGTTTTCAGAGAATGTTTTGCACTTTTTTGTTAAATTCTTAAGTATTTCATTCTTTTTTTAAAAAATTGAAGTATCGTTGGCTTACAATATTATATTAGTTTCAGGTGTACAACAGAGTAATTTGATATTTTTATACATTACACATCACACAAAGTTATTAAAATATTAACTATATTCTCTGTGCTATACATTATATCCTGTGACTTATTTTATACCTGGTACTTTGTACCTCTTAATCCCCTTTACCTATTTAGCTTATTGCCCCACCCCCCAATTCATTGGTTTTCTTTATCTGTGAGTCTGTTTCATATTTGTTAATTTGTTTTGTTTTTTAGATTCCCACATATAAGTGAAAACATACAGTATCTATCTTCCTTTGTATGGCTTATTTCACTTAGCATAATACCCTCTAGGTTCATCCATGCTGTCAGAAATGGCGAGATTTCATTCCTTTTCAGCACTGAGTAATATTCCACTGTGTGGCACATACACACAACATATATATATATGTATGTATCTATGTATAAAAATAAACACCATGTTTTCTTTATCCATTCATCTGTTGATGGACACTTAGGTTGTTTCCATATCTTGGCTATTGTAAATAATGCTGCAATGAATATTTCTGTGTGTATATCTTTTCAAATTATTGTTTTTGTTTTCTTTGGATAAATACCTGGAAGTAGAATTGCTGGATCATATGGTAGTTCTATTTTTTTTAAAGTATTTATTTATTTATTTGGCTGCACTGGGTCTTTGCACACATGGGATCTTCAGTTGCAACATGCAGGCTCTTAGTTGTGGCATGCAAGCTCTTAGTTGCTGCATGAGGGATCTAGTTCCCTGACCAGGGATCGAACCCGGGCCCCCGGCATTGGGAGTGTGGAATCTTGATCACTGGGAAGCCCCTGGTAGTTCTATTTTTAACTTTCTGAGGAACCCTCGCACTGTTCTCCATAGTGGTTGCACCAATTTACATGCCCACCAACAGTGCTTAAGAGTTTCCTTTTCTCCACATCCTCACCAACCCTTGCTATTTCTTGTCTTTCTGATGAAAGCCATTCTGACAGGCGTGAGGTGATATCTCACTGTGGTTTTGATTTGCACTTGCCTGATGATTAGTGATGTTGAGCATCTTTTCATGTGCCTGTTGGCCATCTGTACGTCTCCTTCGGAAAAATGCCTATTTGCATCCTCTTCCTATTTGTCAGCCAGATTGTTTGTATCAAAAAAAAATACCTAAGAATAAATTTATCCAATGGGGTAAAAGACCTGTGCTCTGAAACTATAAGACATTGATGAAAGAAACTGAAGACAACACAAATAAATGGAAAGATATACCGTGCTTGTGGACTGGAAGAACTAACGTTGTTAAAATACCCATACTACCCAAAGCAATCTACAGAGTCAATGCAATCCCTATAAAATACTAATGGCCTCTTTCACAGAACTAGAACAAATAACCCTAAAATTGGTGTGGAACCACAAAAGACCCCAAATAACCAAAGCAATCTTGAGAGAAAAGAACCAAGCTGGAGGTACCATGCTCCCTGACTTCAAACTATACTACAAAGCTACAGTAATCAAAACAGTATGGCATTAGCACAAACACAGACACACAGATCAATGCAACAGAACAGAGATCCCCCAAATAAACCCATGCACATGTGTTCAATTAATCCACAATAAAGGAGGCAAGAATATACAATGGGGAAAGATAGCATCTTCAACAAATGATAGTGGGAAAACTGAACATCTGCATGCAAAAGGATTAAAACTGGACCATTTATTTTTTACACCATATACAAAAATAAACTCAAAATGGATTAAAGACTTAAATGTAAGACCGGAAACCATAAACCTTCTAGAAGAAAACAGACAAGTATGTGATGTGACATTGGTCTTAGCAATATGTTTTGGATCTGCCTCCCCAGGCAAAGGCAACAAAGGCAAAAATAAACAAATGGGACCACATCAACCTAAAAAGCTTTTGCACAGGAAAGGAAGCCATCAACAAAACGGAAAGGCAACCTACTGAATGGGAGAAGGTATTTGCAAATGATATGTCCGATAAGGGTAATATCCAAAATATATAAAGAACTCATACAACTCAATATTAAAAAAACCACCTCAGGATTTTATTATTTTTAATGCTACTGTAAATGGAATTGTTTCAATTTCATTTTCAGTTGTTCTAGAGTATAGAAACAACTGATTTCTGTATATTAACCTTGTATCTTGCAAACTTGCTGAACTAATTTATTAGTTCTAATAATTCCTTAGTATTTTCTAAAAAGATCATGTCATCTGTGAATAGAGTTTTTCTTCTTCCATTCTGATCTGGATGCCTTTTCTTCTTCTTGCCTAATTGACCTGGCTAGAACCTCTAGCACAATGTTGAATAGAAGTAGCATGACTGGACATCCTGCCTTGTTCCAGATCTTATGGGGAAAGTTTCACCATCAAGTATGATGTTAGCTATGGGTTTTCATAAATACCCTTTATCAGGCTGAGGAAGTTCACTCTTATTCCTAGTTCTCTGGGTGTATTATTATTGACACAGTTATTACATTAATTGATTTTTGAACATTAAGCCACCCTGCATTCCTGAGATAATCCCACTCGGTCAGGGTGTATAATTCTTTATATATGTTGCTGGATTCAGTTTGTTAGTATTTTGTTTAGGATTTCTGTGTCCATATTCATACGATATATTGGTCTGTGGTCTCCTTTTCCTGTGATGTCTTTGTTGGGTTTTGGTATCAGGGTAATGCTGGCCTCACAGAATGAGTTGAGAAGAATACTGTTAATATTTGCAATTTTTCTCGATGAATGAAAAATTTTATCACACAGTCAAAATAAAATAGAAGAATAAATACTGAAGCTGATAATATGATTGGAAGAGCCATCCACAACCCTGTGCAGACAACACTGTTGGTTGTATGTTCAACATCCACCCCTCCTTACCTCCTTCCTAAAGCAACATTTTGTTCAGGTGTCTGGGCAGCCATGTGCTTCAGGGGAGTGCGGGCAGCCTCAGCCCTGAAGAGTGGGCCCTGACTGGTCCAAACCAGTCATAATAGGTCCATCTTTCTTGCCAGAGACTGAGTTAGAAATGGCCACGTAAAACAGGTGTGATGCAAAGTCTGCAGTGGGGCGCCTCATGGGATGGGTTTCTTTAAACTTAAAATGAGACAAAAGGGAAGACGGCCCATTTCTTCCTCTGGAAGCTGTCATGTCTGAATACATGGAACTACTAAAGCCACTGTGCAGCCATGGCATGAGCACAACTCCAACATACTGAAGCTAGAAAAACAGAAAGACAGAACCTGGGTCAGTAATGATGATACTGAGCTGCTGAATTAACCAAATCTGGAGCCACTCTTGAGTCTTCTTGGTAAGTCTTTTGTTTGCAGAAACTGGAATTAGTTTTTTTGCTACCTGCAACTAACAACACTCTATCTGTATAACGAGTGGTGAGCTGGAGCCTGCGCACACTGGCTCAAGACAGCCAGTTCTGCACTTGTCCCATCATCTCGTTCACTGATTTTACATCGAGAGCTTCATATCAACCATGCTAAGAGTAAGGACACTACAGAAACTGGCAAACACCACAACTCAGGGATCCAGTCATTATAAACACTTCCCAGCACGCCACTGGATACAACCCAATTTCAAATTTTTTGTTCATTAAACCAACCTTTTTATTCCCATAATGAAGCTATAAATTAGCATTTACCAAGAGAAGACTGCATATATTTGGGTTTCTAATAAGGCTTTATTTAGGGAAAAAAAACCCTCAAGTATCTGAAATACTGCTATAAAATACTCCATATGAAAAATTACTGATAATGTAAATTAAAAAAAGATTATAAAACATTATGCACAGTAAGAGACAGAAAGAGAGAATATATTTAGATAGACAGATACTAGGGTTGTTGAGCTCGACACCAATATGTTCACACTGTCATCTCTGGGCGGTAGAATTACAGATGATTCTTACATTTTTTGCATGACTATTTTTTTCCCTAAATTTTCCATCATGAACATGTATTACCTTAGTAATGAAGAAAAACACAATTTATGCTTTTAAAAGGAAGAAATTTAGTGTTTTTTGTTCATGAACACAAGAAGACACTATTTTTATTTCATTCGTATCCAGGTAGAGCCTATATAATTCTCTGCAGGTAGGAAGATAGTTCCAGTTTTTAAATCGGATGATTCTGTGCTACTATCTATAGTACAAAGTTATAACCCTGTTCTCTGACACTACCCCCAAGAAGATGTTGCTGGCAGAAAATGAATTATAAAATGCATTATAAGAAGGGTGCTGAATTCACATAATCATTTTGAAAATAAAATCTAAGCCAAAATCTCTCCCATTTTGAAATACGTATGTGATATGATCCGTGAAACTGCATTAACTCTATTCTTAAAGATAATGAAGTAAAGGAGCATTGGCCATGAGTCAAGAGATTTGGTTTCTAGGTCTAGAGGTCAAGCTTATTGGCCCTATGCCTCTGGCAAGCAGCAACCTCTCTGGACCTCTAAACCTTCGCATTTGTTAAATGGGGCTAATACCTACCCATTTCTCTTCACAGTATAAGACAAAGTAGATGAAAGAACTATTAAGTGAAAGATGGTATTATGTGTCACCAGTTCATTACAGACACATCTTAAGTCTTGTAACAATTGTATTTTGTTCCACTCTGATACAAAAGACATCCTTATAACTAGCAATGTATGATGCTAGTTTCCCTGGTAACCAGTTAACTTCCCCACTGCTTTAAAAAGCTTTGTATTTAAAAAAATTTTTCTTTTCTTTGCTGCCTTACTGTTTTTGACTTGTCTCAAAAAATGCAAGAATGATACCAATAGAGTACTATTACCGCAACATGATACTGGATGGGGAGTGAAAGTTATAGATAATTTTCTGTAAGAGATACTGCTGCAAAAGTCCTATAACAAAATACTAGCAAGTAGAACCATTAAAAGAATAATATACCTTAACCAAGAAAGAATCATTCTAGGAATATAACAGTAAGTTAATTTTAGATAATTTAGGATAATTTACCAAATTAGTAGATCAAAGGTGAAAAACTTTAAGCATCTCAAATGCCCCAAAATGCATCTGAATAAAATAAACCACCATTCCCAAATAAATACTCCCAATGAAGTAAAGATAAAAAGGGCAAAGTTATCATTATTTGCAAGTGATTATGAAATAAAAAAGAAAAAGGTACTGAAAAACTATTAGAAAATTCAGTATGCAGCTGATGACAAAATTAACATACAAAAATCAATAGTTTGTCTATTTACAAACAGAAACCATAATGAGAGAAAAGATTCCGTTTACAATTGTAACCAAGGAGAAGTAAACCTGAGTATAAACAACAAAAATGATAATGGACTCTAGTTTTCATCTCTATTGAGGGATCTCAAAAAAGACTAGAATAGAAAGATTCAGTATTAGGATGAGAGCAGCTGTATCAGTCAGGCTCCTGGCAGGAAAACTGATGACACGCTTCAAGGAGTAACTGAGGAGAAATTCATGAAAGAACTATTTACTAAGCACTGGGCAGGGTGAAGCTCCCAGGGGGCAGCAACAGCAGCGGGAAGCTGTTACCACTGTTACTTCCAGACCCTTGGGAGGACTCTCACTATGGGCAAGGAAACATCAGGCAGAAGGTGAGCCTCGGGAGACACACAGTGCTAAGAGGGTGACAGGCTGCGAAATACACCCTGACCTCTCTTCCCTCCCACCCTCCCATCTCCCACCAGTCCTGCCAAGTCTAACAAGAAGCCAGTGGCAAGTCGGCCCGGATGAGGCAGTCCATAAAGGTCAGCCTCCTGAAGCACAGAGCAAGAGGGAGGGAGTGAATACACTGAACGCGCGAAAAGAATATCCAGCACGGCAGCCAGTCTCTTTTGACTGTTTACTCTATGCCAGGCACTGCTCTAACCACTTTATCTAATAATGCCAGTTTGCCCAAACAACAAATTCCAACAATCCCAGTAAAAACGCCCATAGGATATTTTACGGGTAGTGAGAGGGGAGTTTTTGACTAAAGATAAATTCTTCTAGAATAATAACCATGCATGCACAATCAGGTAGGAGAGAAAAGAGGGGAGAATAGTCCTATTACATATTTAAAAATATTATTAAGCTGTAATTAAAACAGTTTAATCCTGGCACATGAATATGCTCACTGAAACACAACAGAGCCCAGCAATAGACCAAACAGACACAACAACTTCACACACGATAAAGGCGGCATTTCAAATACATGGGGGAAAAGGTGTGTTAGTTGATAAATGATTTAGGGGAAACTGGATAGTAAGTAGAGGAAAAAAGCTGGATTTCTGCCTTACTCCTTACACCACAATAAATTCCAGAGATGGAGCAAAGATCAAAACATGAAAAACAAACTGTGGAAATAGAATTATCGAAAGAATAATGTAAAAGACTGTAGGAGAATACATGAAAGATCTATTATCTTGGGGCACAGCAGATAATACTCTATAAGTATGACATATAACCAGAAGTCTTAAGAGGGGAAAAATTATACATTTCACTAAATAAAACTACCACACACAAAAAATTACCATAAAAAGTAAAAAGAAATTAGATAAAATATTAGTAATATTATAAAATGAATTTATTTCCCTAATGGTGGAAAATTACTCTGATACAAGAAGATATTTTACATATTATTTTAAAATATAAATGCCACTAAAATAAAAATATGCATAGTATCACTTATAACTAAAGAGAAGCGAAACAGACCTAATGAGACACCTTTTTTAACCCATCACGCTATCAAGGACTAAAAACATTGATAATACCTCACTGCCAGTGAGGGTGTGGAGATGACAGAAGAAACAGCTGGTATTCTGCACTGTTCAAACTCGCACCATCTAACTCAGGAACCAGAGTATGATCAGCTTTCAAATGGACCCCTCATTGTCCAGGCTGTCCCTACTTTGGCCATCCAAATCTCAGGAGCTAAACAGATTTCAATAACACCACACCTTTCACTATTTGAACTCATTGTACAAACTGTCACTATGCTAATTTAAGAAAAGACCTGGACAACAAGGAACACACTGTGAAGTATACATAGTTTTGTAGGGAGAATGTCAACTGATGCAACCCTTTTGGAGGAAAATTGTAAATGCACGTAGCTTTGGACCCAAGTTCTTCCCCTTCCAGAAACGTATACCATGGACATACGTGGGAATGTAAAGATATGTGCACAGGACATTCACTGCAGCACTGTTTATAAGAGGCACAAAAAAATACTGTTAGCCTAAATATCTTTTTTTTTTTTTGGCCGCACCAACGTGGCCTGCGGGATCTTAGTTCCCCCACCAGGGACTGAACCCAGGCCCCTGCAGTGCAAGTGCTGAGTCCTAACCACTGGACTGTCAGGGAATTCGCTAGCCTAAATATCTTAATTGACAGGGGCCTAAGTTAAAGTACATCCATGCACTGGAATTCATGAGTTCCTAGTCTTCTGGAGATGACTGATACTGGGAAAAGGCCACTTAGTGAACTCTCTCAAGCTAAGCACCAAAATGTGATTATAAAATTGAAAATGATAACTGATTTTCAAGATTTTGACTTGAAAAATAAATATAAAAACAAGTTTAAGTTATAGTTAACAAGATTTAAGTTATAATTTTAACTATGCACAAATTCTAAGAATAAAAAAAAGAATCGTGTTGACTTTATTTTTTAGTGTAAGCTTTTCAACAAAATTGTATGATAACATAATATAATACATCCTTCATGTTTTTTTCTCAATCACAATGATCATCTTTTCAAAAATATTGAATGGCTTCATCCATTTTTCCTATGGGTCTCTCTCTAATCATTTGTATCAAAAGTCACTGCAATCGAATCAGGCTCCCTTAAAAAACAGCTAGCATGTTATTACCACCCAGTAATCCCACTACTGGGCATATACCCTGAGAAAACCATAATTCGAAGAGTCATGTACCACAATGTTCATTGCAGCTCTGTTTACAATAGCTAGGACATGGAAGCAACCTAAGTGTCCATCGACAGATGAATGGATAAAGAAGATGTGGCACATATATACAATGGAATATTACTCAGCCATAAAAAGAAACGAAATTGAGTTATTTGTAGTGAGGTGGATGGATCTAGAGTCTGTCATATAGAGTGAAGTAAGTCAGAAAGAGAAAAACAAATACCATATGCTAACACATATATATGGAATCTAAAAAAAAAAGAAAAAAGGTTCTGAAGAACCTAGGGGCAGGACAGGAATAAAGACGCAGACGTAGAGAATGGACTTGAGGACACGGGGAGGGGGAGGGGGAAGGGTAAGTTGGGACAAAGTGAGAGAGTGGCATGGACATATATACACTACCAAATGTAAAATAGCTAGTGGGAAGTAGCCACACAGCACAGGGAGATCAGCTCAGTGCTCTGTGACCACCTAGAGGGATGGGATAGGGAGGGTGGGAGGGAGAGGCAAGAGGGAGGAGATATGGGGATATATGTATATGTATAGCTGATTCACTTTGTTATAAAGCAGAAACTAACACACCACTGTAAAGCAATCATACTCCAATAAAGATATTAAAAAAAATAAAAACATCTAGTATGTTATCATCTTTGATCTTCAGTTGGCAGTCTGTCAATAGCTTTGAATTTTTTAGTGTCACACCCATGAATTTTGTGAAAACCTGCATACTTTTTGCAAGATAAGCAATTTCATTTTGCAGCTGATTTTATTGTACTTGACCAATAAAAATGTTAATAATGCATCAGGACCAATACTTAAGTGGGAACAAATTTTAAAAGTGGTGCTTTATTACTAAATTTTTTTCTTCCAATAACCAATCTAGTAACATACATACTAAGCAGTCTCTAAGAGAATGACATACCTACTACACTGATACAAAGATGCTCAAGATTTGTGTATTTACGGAACGTTTATTATGATCCCATGTGTTTAAAAAAGATTTTCCTATGTATACTTGTAATACATATCAAGGTGTTTATATGTGACCAAATTTGCAAAAAAAAAACCTTCAAGAAACTATAAGCACTACTTACCTCTGGGGAATTGGGAAGGAAAGGTTTCCTTAACTGCATTCTATACCCTTCTGAATTTTTTAATTTTACCACAAGGAGGTATTACTTTTACAATAATGATGGTGGTGATGATGATGCTATAACTAAGCTTTAAATTAAGTACCTAGTAATGATATAGAAAATCTGTGATTCCAGCTCCCAGGAGTTTAAACTAAGTCCTAACTTAGAAATCTCAAATGCTGGTTAATGAAAAGCCTTTCAAAAGACATTCTTACGTAATACTTGACTACCCTAATAGTTTTTTTCCAAATGTATTACTTCAGAGAGCAAACTTTTCATTCCATTATCCTTTAAACAGGAATGAGTTTTAATGGAACAAAGTTTAATGTAACAATGAATCAAAAAATTCACTGATATGTTTTAGAGCCCACATTGCAACTAACTTCTCAGAAACTACCATTTCTTGAGTTCTGGTTCATATCAAAGAAAAATATCCGCAATTATAAGGACAGGCTACTACAGTACCCCTCTCTTTTCCAACTAGCGGGGCCAGATTTTCTTCATGTACTTCAGCCAAAGCAACAAGTTCCAAGCAGACTGTCTGCTATTAAGCCAAAACTAATGAGATTTGCAAAGTGTAAATCAATGCCACTCTCCTCATTAACTTTTTTGCTTTGGAAAATATAGATTTTCTTCCATTAAAAAACATTATGTTAACAAGCAATTGGTACTACAGTTATTTTTAAGTGAACAGTATTTGAATTCTTCTATTTTATTTTCTACTACAAAAACATATCAGTAGATGAAACCCATATAAACAAAAGCTCTGTTGGAGTCTTCAACAATTTTTTAGAGTGGAAAGGGGTCCTGAAACCGAAAATTTTGAGATCGTACAGACCAAAAGGCAAACGGCTGGGAACAATGTGTGTACGACTGGGGTGAATGAATTATAACATGGTGGAGGTGGGGGGGAAATGAAATGTTACAGATACTTAATTTGTTTTTAGATATAATTCAATGCCTTTTTAAAACGTTAAGAAATGGGGAAAAATGTATTTAAAGTTTTCATATTAACCTACATATTTAAATTTCCAGTGTCTTCGTTTCATCCTGTGGATCTGAGTTACCATCTGGTGTCACTTCCTGAAAACCTTAAGAACTTCTCATATTTCTCGTAAGGTAGGTCTGCTTGCCACAAAGTCTCAGTCTCCGCAGAGGAATGTATTTCACCCTCGTTTCTGAATGATAGCTCTGCTAAATATAGAATTATTCATAGACAGCTTTTTCTCATTCAGCACTTCAGGTGTGCCACCCCACTGCTTCAAGTGTTTCTGACGAGAAGGCAGCCACTGATGATACCCATGATCCTCTGTATGCAATGGGTGCTTTTTCTCTTGCTGGTCTCAAGGTTTTCTCTTGTCTTTCAACAAGGTTGTCTATGTTATGTCTAGGCACAGGTCTCATACTTATCCTCCTAAGATTCACTGAGCTTCTGGATGTGTAGTTTAAAGTTTTTCATCAAATTTGGAAAGCTTCCCAAAAGGCTATTTTCTGTACCTTTCTCCCTCCTTCTGAGACTCCCATTACACCTATGTTGTATGCTTGACTCTGAGGCTCTGTTCATTTTCCTCCAATCATTTTTCTCTGTTTTTCAGATTGAATCGTATCTACTGGTCTGTCTTTAAATTCACTGATTCTTTTTATTAGCGTCTCAAAACTGTTGTTGAGACCCTCTAGTGAATTTTTCATTTCAAGTATTGTAGTCTTCAAGTCTAGAATTTCCATTTTAACTTTTTACTTCAGAATACATTTAGATTTGCAAAGAAGTTGCAAAGACAGTACAGAGACTGCCTGTATATGCTTCACCTAGCTTCTCTTAATGTTAATATCTTACATAATCATGACACATCTGTCAAAATAAAGAAATTAATATTAGTACAAAACTATAGACTTTATTCAGATTTCACCAGCTTTCCCATCAATGTCTTTTTTTCTGTTCCAGGATCCAGTACAGGATACCACATTGCATTCAGCCATTATGTCTCCTTAGTCTCCTCTAATCTGTAATAATTTCTCAGTTTTTCATGACCTTGACAGTTTTCAAGAGTACTGGTCAGGTGCTCACGTAGCATGATCCCAAGTTTCACTCTGTCTGCTGTTTTCTCATGATTGGACTCAAGTTCCAGGTCCTGGGAAAGAACAGTACAGAGGCGAGTGGTTTGTTTTTTGTTCCTGTTTGGTTTTTATTGTTTTTTAAAGTAATTTCTATACCCTTATTGAGAATCTCCATTTGTTGATTTACTGTTATATTTTCCTTTAATTATTTAAATATGGTTGCCTTTGGTTCTTTTAACGTAGTTATAATAGTTGATTTGAAATCATTGCTAAATCTAACATTTGGGGACATTCAGAGATACTTTTTTTGACCGCTTTTTTTTCCTGTGCACTAGTCGCACTTTTTTTTCCTGCTTCCTTCCGTGGCTTGTAATTTTGTTGTTAAACCTATGGATTTTATATAATATACTACAGCAACTCTGAATTCTTGATTCTTTCCCCCCCAATAGGTATTGCTGCTGTCTTACTTCTGTTTCTGTCTGGTATCATGTCTGGGCTAAATATGTGACCTCTGTCTCCCTGTGATATGCCACCACTGATGTCTCTGCTCAGTCTTGTTTTAAATACATCTTTTTATTTTTAAGCCTGACTTCCTAAGGGGTTGCAGCTTTGCATACGTTCAGGGTCAACTTGTGACTGGACAGAGGTTACGCTCAAACACCTGGAGCCAGTGAGGCTCCCACCTCTGCTGATGGGTATGTGCATGGGTAGGGGAGCTCCTGTGAAATTCAGTCTGTTTTCCAGTTTGCCCCAGGTTTATCTTTCCTCAGGCCCTTTCACATCTCCTACGTGCATGCATGGAACTTCAGGGTCAGTCAAAAGTGTGTCAATACCTTGGGCCTGCTCAGACCTTTTCTGTGCGTATGCTCAGCCTCATCCAGGAGTACGTTTGCCCCAAACAGTACTGCAGTCTGCTGTATGAGTGGAGCCACCGGCCCTCCCATGCCACCTCTGAAATCCGCATCCACGGAAAATGCCACTGAGCATCACCCGCCACTCCAAAGAGCTGAGCCCTCTTCAAGGTGAGGTCTTCACGGCCTGCTTCTTGCTGGCAGAACCTCATGCCAACCGAGCTGGGAGAGAGTGGGGTGGAATGTGCGTAGCCCCAGCCAAGAATGCCAGAGATTCCCATTTTTCTTACTCCAAGTTCGACAGCGTTACACTTTTCAAAGCTTTATGCAATTGGCCTTTGGTCAGTCTCCAGAGTAATGAAATGGTTGCTTTACAAAAGTAATGTAGAAATAAATATTCTATTCAAATGTTCATACTCTTTGGACCAGTAGTCCCAGTCCTATACAAACCACATTAGGGAAACCCACAATGTGGAGAAAGCTGTGCACAGCACGTTCCTACTGTGTTATGTCTCCCTTACAGCCTCCTGTACGGCTATGTGGAGCCACGTAAGTTCTCACCAATGCGACAAGAGTGGAAGAGATACCACAGCTTCCTGCTCACCTCCTCGATGTAAACTGCCCTGGCATTCCTCTCTTTCCCGTTCCCACAGACTGGCAGCAACTCACAGACGACCATGACAAATGAAATCCCTGTATTACTTCAAGGAATGGAATCACTTCACCAGCCTGTATCTATTTTCAGGCTACTGTATGACAACTCAATAAAAAGGTATCTTCTTACTGAGTAACATTACAAATCCACATTTTAAAAAGTAACATGTTCTAAAAAGCTACAAAATTAAATGTACCCATTCATCACAACTACCTTGAAATACATATAAAAACATGGCAACCGCATAAAAATAATAATGCTATAATGGTAGGATTATGGATGATTATTCCTTTCAAACTTTCAATAATATTTAGTCTGATAATTTAAAAAGTTGAAATTGTTGAGTTAAATCTGCTCTGAAACATTTACCATTCTGTTTTAAGACTGTCTCAAAAACTGGTTTCAAAACAGATTTAAAGGATTTTAAAAAAAATAAAATTTCCCTATTTTTTATTTATTTTTAATTTTTCAGCCGTGACACATGTGGGATCTTAGTTCCCTGATCAGGGATCAAACCCGTGCCCCGTGCACTGAAAGCGTGGAGTATTAACCAGTGGACTGCCAGGGAAGCCCCAGATTTAAAGGATTTTTATCCTATCCACTTTCATAGCAGTATAAAGCATGGATCCTCTGGCCAATGTTCACACCCAAGGTACCTGGTCTGCAATCCTGCCATTGTGTTTTTTCTTTAACAATGCAGAATTATTTACCCATGTTCCTCTAGGGTACTAGCTAACAGCCTTACCCAAACAAGACTGGCTTCACATAACTAAACTATTTCTACTTTGTAAAAAAACAAACAAAACACAAAACAACAACAACAACAAAAAACCTTTTGCTTCATCTTTCACATTTGTATTTCTTAGAGGAAACAAAGTCTCCATGCGTGCAAGGGGATATACAGAACCTGAACCAACAAGAAGCTTTATTGCCTTTTCTCACCAGCAACTTCCTTCAACCTAAAAAAATCTTTCTGGAGAAGGACAAGAGCTGGCCCCACTATGAAAAGCATAGCTTTTAAGACTGAAGTCCCTACACACCAGAACTAAGAAACTGAAACAGCCAAGCCCAAAGAAAGCAAAACAGAGCTGCTCAAAACTCTGTTGTCCTCTCATTTTTCAAACTACAGTAGTCAGTAGTCCCCTCTTATTTCACGTTCCACACTCCACGGTTTCATTTACCCCCGGTTAACCGCAGTTCGAAAATATTAAATGGAAAATTCCAGAAATAAACAATACACAAGTTTTAAAATGTGCATCCCTCTGAACAGCGTGATGAAGTCGCGAACTGTCCCACCTGGGACATGAACCATCCCTTTGTCCGGTGTATCCTGCCCATTAGTTACTTAGTAGCCATCTCAGTTATCAGAACAACACCGTATCTCAATGCTTGTATTCAAGTAACCCTTATCTTACTTAACAATTATTCACTTAATAACGGCTTCCAAGTGCAAAAGTAGTGATGCTGGTGACTCAGATATGCCAAAGAGAGGCCGTAAAGTGCTTCCTTTAAGTGAAGAGGTGAAAGTTCTTGACTTAAGAAAAAACTGTATGCTGAGGTTGCTAAGATCTGTGGTAAGAACAACTCTTCTACCTGCGAAATTGTGAAGCAAAAAGAAATTTGTGCTAATTTTGCTGTCACACCTCAAACTGCAAAAGTTATGGCCACAGTACATTCTAAGTGCTTAGTTAAGATGGGAAAGGCATTAGATTTGTACACTAAGATTTTGAGAGAGCTACATCCACTTAACTTTTACTACAGTGTATTATTATAATTGCTCTATTTTATTATTGTTGTTAATCTCTTACTGTGCCTGATTTTTAAGTTAAACTTTATCGCACGTGTGTACAGGAAAAAACAGAGTATGTACAGGGTTTGGTACCATCCATCCACAGTTTCAGGCATCTCCTGGGGGTCTTGGGACATATTCCCCGCAGACAAGGTGGGGGACTACTATATACAATCTCTCTAAAAGTGCAGCTAACTTATACTGGTATCTTGGTATTTCCAAGCCTAATAAGTAAACAAGGTTTGAATAGGGGAAATGTACAGAACCCCATAAAATGTAACAACAAATGTGTCTAATTATAGAAAAAAGAGGTGGCTTTGACACCCTCTAACAAGATGTACTATAAAATATCATTATTTCTAGAGCCACGCTGTCCAGTGAATCAGTAGCCACTGTGGCTAGAGTGCTTTAAATGGTGCTGGTCAGAACCGAGATGTGTGCTCCAAAAATACATAAAATTTACCACTAACATCTTTTTTGTACTGATTACATGTTAAATTAATAATATTTAGGATAGAGTTCGTTAAATAACATACATTAAAACTAATTTCACCTGTTTCATTTTACTGTTTTAAATGTGGCTACAGGAAAGTTTTAAATGACATACATGGCTCACACTGTATTTCTATTGGGCATCACTGATGTTATACCTGAACCAACCAGTCTAGTTTCTAACAAGAAAAATTTTATAACCATTTTCTTTTGGCTTAGTGTTCTCTAGTTCCACACTTATATGCTAAAGAATAAATAGGGTGGGCTTCCCTGGTGGTGCAGTGGTTGGGAATCTGCCTGCCAGTGCAGGGTACACGGGTTCAGGCCCTGGTCCGGGAAGATCCCACATGCCGCGGAGCAACTGGGCCCATGCGCCACAACTACTGAAGCCCGTGCACCTGGAGCCCATGCTCTGCAACAAGAGAAGCCACCGCGATGAGAAGCCTGCGCACCAGAACAAAGAGGAGCCCCCACTCGCCGCAACTAGAGGAAGCCCGCGCGCAGCCACGAAGACCCAACGCAGCCAAAGACAAATACATAAATAAATTTATTTAAAAAAAAAAAGAATAAAGAGGGTGTGTTGACCTGGGGCTACAACCCACAGTGTACTGAAGAAAAGGGCTACCTATAGTCATCACCTGGTTACTCAACAACAAGGGTCCATAATCCATTAAGACAACCAAAGCCCCAGGGGAAATCCAGGGACTTTTTTTTTTTGTAATTTATTTTATTTATTTATTGGCTGTGTTGGGTCTTTGTTGCTACGCGCTGGCTTTCTCTAATTGCAGCAAGCGGGGGCTACCCTTTGTTGTGGTGCGCGGGCTTCTCATTTCCATGGCTTCTCTTGTTGTGGAGCACGGGCTCTAGGTACGTGGGCTTCAGTAGTTGTAGCACGGGGGCTCAGTAGCTGTGGCTCGCGGGCTCAGTAGTTGTGGCACACGGGCTTAGTTGCTCCGTGGCATGTGGGATCTTCCCGGACGGGGTCTCGAACCCGTGTCCCCTGCATTGGCAGGCGGATTCTTAACCACTGCGCCACCAGGGAAGCCCTAGAGACCTTTTATAAAGTCCTCAAGGTTGAAAGCCCAGCCCTGATCCCGACCATGTCATTTACCAGCTTTACATGAGGGGACCTGAATACCTACTACCACTTCGAGGCCCTCCAGAAATCCTTCAGTTGTCAAAGACTTAAGAGTGGCCACCTTGAGATGGCATAAGATCCCTTAAGACAGAAATGACTGTTGCCGCAGCAGCGTATGAGGTGGCATCGCGGGAAGGGGGAAATAGGAGGGAGTGTGGGGAGAGCAGGAAGCTGGACTCTGTAGGATGGGTCACTGACAGGACTTCATAAAGGTTTGACGCACGCTCTTCATTTGCTAAATATCTACTTTGTGTGAAGCACTGGGCTGAAGAGAGCTAAATAAACAGTGACCACTCTTAAGGAGCTCATAGTTTAACCAAACTGAAATCAGGACAGATAGGTACACAAGGTGGCTCTTCTAAGAGTTAACCCTCGGCTGGAACCTTAGGGATGGAAATCAGAGTTGGTTAATAAAATTAAATAAATCAGTAGACAAAGAGCTGCGGCTAAGTGCACTCAGGAGGCAAGGCAGGTTATGGTTAAACAGGAACGCGAGTATTCTAGAGGTATGATGGACGGACTCCAAGAACCCTTTGAAATGTTGTGTATGTTCCTGCATGACCCGTGTGTGTGTATGCGTGTGTGTGTGTGCATGCACACACGTGCATGTGAGAAATACATTACAATCAATAGATTCTCTGATAGTAGTCTCCAAACTTGTAATGCATTTATTTATGAATTAGATACATATAATTTTATGTACTCCATGTAACATAAATAAAATTAGGATCTGAAACAATAAGGTTAAAAATAAACATAAATAAACATTCTAAAATTTTATTTTTACATCTTCAATGGCTTTTCTTGCACAGCCCTCTTGAATACTGCTCTAAGGGACTTAACCAAACAAAAACATGACAAAAAGGAAATTAAAAACCACCACTGATGGGGAAATAAATGTGGAAAGCCTTGAAAAAGTTACTAAAACTACACCTCAAATGGAAATGAACTGAGGCCAACCACAAAAAATTCTTGAAGTTACTTCTGCAAAGTTCTTCTCTGAAAATGAATTTGGAGATTTTCACTGGGATGAAAGAAAAATGAAAATGTTCGCTCTACACACTGCAGGTAATCTATGTTTTTGCTTTTATCTTCAAATTGTCCTCTTTTATGTTAATATTATAAGCCATTAAAAATCCTCTTAAATGTTTGTAAGACATAAATTCTCTCTAAAATTTTAGAGATTTTAGAAAAGCCATGTAAAATGGGTCCTACTTTCCATTTTTCTTACTACAAAATTTGAGTTACTATCACAAAATTAAAAATGTCTGCAGGAGGGTGAGAGGTTACATGCCAATTGCTTTAGTGGTAAGAATGCTTAGAAAGTACATTCAGAAGTTCTCAAGTCATTCATTTTCAATATATTTTCCAAGCATAAAATTTTTCCTTCAATTTCACATTCTTGGTTCTATTCTGGAAAAGTACTTATGTCACCTTCCTTTTACAATATATTTAAAATACAAAGAGATAATTCGCTATAATTTGTTATTGACAATCCATACAACTTATTAAAATGAAAAAGATCTTTATCAAATTAGTACGCTGAAGACAAAAAGTTTGTGTGGAAGAATTTAAAATGCTGAAAAGTTTTATTAACAAAAATTCCCTCTGATGACTACATCATTAAAGAGATAAGACTTACTAGATAAAGGCTTAGCAGTACAGGTAGAACATCATTTTATTAAAAATAGGTCAAGGGACTTTCCTGATGGCACAGAGGTTAGGAATCCACCTGCCAATGCAGAAGACATGGGTTCGAGCCCTGGTCCAGGAGAATCCCACATGCCGCAGAGCAGCTAAGCCAAAACTACTGAGCCTACGTGCCACAACTACTGAAGCCCGCGCGCCTAGAGCCCGTGCTCCGCAACAGGAGAAGCCACCGCAATGAGAAGCCCGCACACCACAACAAAGAGTAGCCCCTGCTCACCGCAACTAGAGAAAGCCCACGCACAGCAATGAAGACCCAATGCAGCCAAAAATAAATAAATTAATTAAAAAAATAAAAATAAGTCAAAAAGGTGGAACTTTGCCACAAATATGACAAAATTTTCATTATCAATATAAAATTTAAAAACTGATTTAAAATATACTAAGCTGCCAATAGAAAAATAAACAGTGGATATAGACAATTCCAAGATAGTTACTAGGTAACTAATAAACATATATTCCAAGTTTAATATCAAGAAAAATCCAAGAAGTGGAAACCAAAAATATTGAAAAGCCATGAAAAGGCACTCATGTGCTGCTCATGGAAATGTAAATTGGGGTCACCCTTCTGGAAAAAAATTTGGCAAATTGACAAATACAGATATTACACAGAAAGTTAAATCAACAGGCTAATACATACATGCCACTTTTCAGCTAAAATTTTCCCCATTCAAACTGTTATGTATACCTTTCCAAGACACATATGGATCTCTGGCATCATTTTACTGGATATAGAGTTTTACGCTGAATTAAAACGCCGTATTTTAACAATATCCAATGATGAGCACTGAAATAACCTAAACATCCATCGTTATCAATATTGCACATTGTTGCCAAAAATCTATGCGCATGTATCTTAGCAAATTGTTCTAACTGTCCCTTTGGATAACTTACAGGACCGCAGAAAGGATGGCATTCACAGTTAAAATTTTGATTTGTAAAGACCTACTGGGTATTCCCAAAAGACTGAAGCAAATGATACTCTCAGCTCCATTTATAAAAATACCTGTTTTCGGGGCTTCCCTGGTGGCACAGTGCTTGGGAATCCGCCTGCCAATGCAGAAGACACGAGTTCTAGCCCTGGTCCGGGAAGATCCCACATGCTCTGGAGCTAATAAGCCCGTGCGCCACAACTACTGAGCCTGCGCTCTAGAGCCCGCGTGCCACAACTACTGAAGCCCACGTGCCTAGGGCCTGTGCTCCACAACAAGAGAAGCCACTGCAAGGAGAAGCCCGTGCACCACAACAAAGAGTAGCCCCCGCTCACTGCAATGAGAGAAAGCCAGCGTGCAGCAAGGAAGACCCAACACAGCCAAAATTAAATAAATAAATAAATATATTTTAAAAAACAAACAAAAAAAGACCCTGTTTCCTCACACCCTGCTAAGATTGGTGTTTTGTTTGTTTGTTTGTTTGTTTTTGCGGTACGCGCGCCTCTCACTGTTGTGGCCTCTCCCGTTGCGGAGCAACAGGCTCCGGATGCGCAGGCTCAGCGTCCATGGCTCATGGGCCTAGCCGCTCCGCGGCATGTGGGATCTTCCCAGACCGGGGCACGAACCCGTGTCCCCTGCATCAGCAGGCGGACTCTCAACCACTGCGCCACCAGGGAAGCCCTAAGATTGGGTTTTGCCAGTCTTTGCCAGTAAGAAAATGTTTCCCCCACCCCCCAAATTTTAAAAATTTATTTTATTTTGCATTTCCTTTATTACTAGCAAGGCTGAACCTGTTTTCCTACATTTGTATTTCTTCCTGGAACTGAGTGAGTCTTCTGCTAACCTTCTGCTGAGTAGTCTTAATTTTTTCCCTATAGATCTTATTATATTGCCCTGTTAAAAGTAAAGAATCCTTCAGGGACTAAGGCCACTCACCACTCCTTTTCAACATCATACTGGAAATCCTTGCTAATGCAATAAGACAATAAAAGGAAATAAAAGGTATATTGATTAGAAAGGAAGACGTAAAACTCTCTTTGTTCACAGATCACATGATCATTTATGTAGAAAAATTGGAAAAAAATAGACAAAAAAACTCCTGGAACTAATGAGTTATTACAGCTAGGTTGCTGGGTGCAAGGGTAATATACAAAGTCAATCGCTTTCCTATATACCAGCAATGAACAACTACAATTTAAAATTAAAAACACAATTCCATTTACATTAGCACCCCGCAAAATGAAATATTTAGGTATAAATGTGTACAAGATCTATAGGAGGAAAACTATAAAACTTGGATGAACCAAATCAAACAACTAAATAAATGGAGAGACATTCCACGTTCATGGATAGGATGACTCAATATTATCAAAATGTCAGTTCTTCACAACATGATCTACAGATTCAATGGAATCCCAATCAAAAATCCCAGCAAGTTATCTTTTTTTTGGGGTGTGTGTGTGCTGCACCATGAGGCATGTGGGATCTTAGTTCCCCGACCAGGAATCGAACCCAGGCCCTCAGCAGTGAGAACACAGAGTCCTAACCACTGGACTGCCAGGAAATTCCCCTAGCAAGTTATCTTGGGGGATATCGACAAACTGATCCTAAAGTTTATATGGAGAGGCAAAAATCTGAGAATAGCCAACTCAATATTGAAGAAGAAGACCAAAGTCAGAGGACTGACACTACCTGACTTCCAGACTTACTCTGAAGCTACAATAATCTACAGAGTGTGGTACTGATGAAAGAATAGACAAATAGATCAATGGAACAGAATGGAGAGCCCAGAAATAGAGCCACAGAAGTACAGTTAATTGATCTTTGACAACAGAACAAAGATAGTCTGAAGCAAAGATAGTCTCTTCAACAAATGGTGCTGGAACAACAGGACATCCTCATGCAAAAATGAACCTAGATACAGACTTTACACTCTTCACAAAAATTAACCCAAAACGTAGCTAACTAATGAGAACCTGCTGTATAGCTCAGGGAACTCTACTTGATGCTCTGTGGTGACCTAAATGGGAAGGAAACCCAAAAAAGAGGAGATATATGTACTCGTATAGCTGATTCACTTTGGTTTACAGTAGAAACTAACACAACACTGGAAAGCAACTATACTCCAATAAATTAAAAAAAATTAACCCAAAACAAATCATAGACCTAAATATAAAATACAAAACTATAGAACTCTTAGGAGAAAACACAGGAAAAAATCTAGATGACCTTGGGTATGGTGATGACTTTTTAGATAAAGCACCAAAGACACAGTCCACCAAAAAAAAAAAAAAATCAAAACTGATAAGTTGAGGGCCTCCCTGGTGGCGCAGTGGTTGAGAGTCCGCCTGCCGATGCAGGGGATACGGGTTCGTGCCCCGGTCTGGGAGGATCCCATATGCCGCGGAGCGGCTGGGCCCGTGAGCCATGGCCGCTGGGCCTGCGCATCCGGAGCCTGTGCTCCACAACGGGAGAGGCCACAACAGTGAGAGGCCCGCATACCGCAAAAAGAAAAAAAAAAAAAAAAAAAAAAAAAAAAAAAACTGATAAGTTGAAACTTCTGCTCTACAAAAGACAATGTCAAGAGAATGAGAAGACAAGCCATGCACTGGGAGAAAATATTTGCAAAGAAGACATCTGATAAAGGCCTATTATCCAAAATGTATAAAGAACTCTTAAAATTCAACAATAAGAAAACAACTCAGTTAAAAATGGGCCAAAGACCTTTAAGAGACATTTCACTGAAGAAGGTATACAGATAGCAAAAAGCATGTGAAAAGATGTCATCAGGGAAATGCAAATTAAAACAATGAGCTATCACTACACACCTATTAGAATGGCTAAAATCCAGACCACTGACAATACTAGATGTTGGTGATGATGTGGAACAACAGGAATTCTCATTCACTGCTGGTGGGAATGCAAAGAGGTACAGCCACTTTGAAGATAGTTTGGCATTTTCTTACAAAACTAAATATACTTTTACCCATATGATCCTACAATCACACTCCTTTGGTATTTACCCAAAGGAGTTGAAAACTTATGTCCACACAAAAATCCAGCAGATGTTTGTAGCAGCATTATTCATGGTGCCAAAACCTGGAAGCCAATTAAGATGTCCTTCAGTAGATGAATGGATAAATAAACTGTGATACATCCAGACAATGAAATAGTATTCAGTGCTAAAAAGAAATGAGTTACCAAGCCATGAAAAAACAAGGAGGAACCTTAAATGCACATTACAAAGTGAAAGACACCATCCTGAAGGCAGAGGACTATATGAATCCAATTATGTGACATTCTGGAAAAGGGAAAACTAGAGAGAGAGTAAAAACATTCAGTGGTTGTTGGGAATTGAGGGGTAGGGATAATTAGGTGGAGCACAGAGGATTTTTAGGGTAGTGAAAATTCTCTGTATGATACTGTACTGATGGATACATTTCATTATACATTTGTCCAAGCTCACAGACTGTACAACACCAAGAGTGAACCCTAATGTATATACATAGTATGGAATTTGCATGATTATGATATATCAATTTAGGTTCATCAATTGTAACAAGCGTACCACATTGTTGGGGGGAAGTTGATCATGGGGGAGGCTAAGCATGTGTAGGGACAGGAGATACATGGAAAATCTCTGACATTCCTCTTAATTTTACTGTGAAACTAAAACTGCTCTTAAAAAAAAGTTCGCTTTTCACAATAACTTCATTGTTTTTCTTAAAATATATATGCACTATGAAGAATTCAAGCAAAAAGTAAAATGAAGTAAAAAAAAAATTCTACCACTCATCCTTTCATACACAGTACACACATAAATGGTTTAGAGAGTGAGCTCTTTGTATATCAAGAATATTCTTTTACTTGCTAAGATTCTTTTATTCCCTAAAGTGGAAAAAAAAGTTTTATTCTTATTAATTTTTAAAATACAGGTGAAATATGTGTTCCTTTTCAAAAGGTTATTCCTGCTGAGTTACACATAAATCACATTTTAACAAATATCTTCGTAACAGGCCCAATACACTTTCAGTAGTGGTTTTGCTTTATCTGACTATACTTTAAGTAGAAGTAACACAGACATTTTAAAAATTGAGTGTGTTTGCCCTTTAACTTTTTCAAATAATCACTGGTCTATCAGCAAATGCTACTCAAAGGAATAATGTTCAGTAAAGAAAGACTGCTACTTACGGAAATCCTATATATCAATCCTTTTATAAGGAAGTAGGGGTATAGTGAGAAAAGCAACAGATTAAAAGTTGGAAGAACTAAGTTTACAGCTTTAATTTTTCCACTTTCTAATTGTGTGATCTTGGAGAAATCCTGAACTTTCTGAGTCTCGACAACCAAATCTTCAAACTGTTGAAGATAAATTAAATTACTTATAAGGTCTCTTTCAAGCATTAATATTCTGATTCCATTCCTAAAGAAGGCCTAGAATGATTAAGTATGGAGATCCAGGATTATGAGCAATCAAAACCAGGAAAAGAAAAAAAAACCTGATGTGTAAGGTATTATTTCTGTATGCCTGTGGAGAACAGTAAAATACAGCAACAAGGTAATACGGTGAAATACAGTTAACAGTGGTCTACACACTGGGTCATGCATACATACCCTGAGGAGCACCTGGGCATGGAGAGTTTCAAGGGAATTGATTTCTAGGTCTTCAACTTCCATATGTGCAATTTTCTAGAACTATTCTACTGACACGTCAGTTTTCATTTACCTCCTCTCCCCTTTCACCTCTCCTCTTCTGCCCTACATAAATCTCTACAAGTCCTGAAACTTACTGTGGAGCTGGGGCCTAACAACAGCTGAGGAGCCAAAAGGAGAGTTTCAAATATTGATGCTGAAAAAGTTAATTGCTCTCCAGACTGGGTATCAAATTTTTTTCAAATCAAGTGGTCACCAGCTCCTATTTCCATGAAAATGGAAGGAGAACCAAATCCATTTGCTACTTGAGAAAGCCTTAAAAGTATTTTTGATTGTGGATCACTTTGCTGTCAACCCAAAAGAATGGGTGATACTGCTAAAATAAAGCACTTTTTATTACCATCTACTAAATTTGTGGACAAGATTTCTCAATACTTTAAAGTAAAAAAGGAAGAGAATCGGTGCAGAACCTCATCTTTTCTAATAATACTTATAAATGGATAAAATAGATTTCTAAATGATTTAAAATAAACAAAATGCATTTCCAATTAAATTTTTACTATTTAATACTTATTAAATTTAATAACTCACATGTTGTTTTGATTGTCTACTGGTTATGACTGTATTGGTAACTCAATCCAAAATAAATCTGATACAGCCTTACAGACACAGGAAATTTCAAATGTTTTAAATTATAACTGTTTTTGCACAGAACTCAGAAGAACTGGGTGACACTGCTTAAGTACTTTCTATTTCCATCTACTAAGTTAATGAATGAATTTACTTTTGTAGAAAAGTATGACACTGTGATTGATAAAATGCTTTCAAGTATAAAAGAATACATTAGGATAAGAATATGCAGAGACTGTCAAACAGAAATGAGTTCAAAGAGAAAAATAAGGGATGTAAAGATTCTGTTAAAATTAAGAGCTTGTTCATGTTTTATTAAAACAGATGATGGGGATATCATATTTTAAAAATTCCCCTGGATGTATTTAAAACTGTAATTTAAATAATACACCAAAATCTACATCATTTACAAATACACTTGGAAGAAAAATTCTAGATATGTAAGAAGGTATCCAGTTTTTTGTGGGTTTTTCCCCTAGTTTTTCAAAGAGATATGTGAGCAAAATATGTTCGAAAACCCTTGTAGTAGAAGTCAAAATATGTCATTAGTCTTAACCTTCGTCCTAAGATACTGCCTACTGGACACCCCAACCTGGAGGGCTCCCAGACACCTGAACTCAACATATTTAAAAAGTAAACTTATAATGTACTCCACCACCCTCCCCCGATCCTCCACACACACACACAAAAGAGGAAAAGAAGAAAAATAAAACCTGCCTTTTCTTCCTTTTGTATTTTTATTACTAGCTTCATGATCTACCTGGTCTCCCAAATTTAAAAGGTGAAGTTTTTTGTTTGTTTGTTTTTAGCCTCTCAAATCAAATCAGTTCCGAGGACCTAACTCCTGACTTCCTATCTCTATTCCTTCCACCACTGCCATTGTTCAAGATCTCTTCACGTGCTGTCATCAAACAACTCTTCTTTAAAACAATAACTGCACTTAAATTTACTTCCCAACATCTCCCATGGAGAGTGAAGCTACTTTATCATTATCAGAGCTATACAAAAATACCTGTCATGCATACAGCTGAGTTACGCAAAGAATTATAGAATCATGAAGTCAGACAGAACCAGAAAAGTCAAACCCCTTGACAGGAACCTCATCCAAGTATCTTTTGGGAATTTTTAATCTCATGAGGCAGTGTACTTCCTCTCTGGACATCTCTGTCAGAGATCTGGGCCCAAATACAACTTGTTTGACTTTTTCTAGGATTATTGTAGTTAAAACAGAGATTCATGTTAAAAGAAGAACACGTAAAATTACACAAAATTCTAAACAAAAAGTTTAAAATTACTTATAATTTCAGCATCCACAGATGGCTTCAGTTAGCATTTTGGGATATATATTGGCTTTTTTTCCTTCCGCAATCATGCACAGTATGTGAATATGTATATATTTTATGATTTATTTTTAAACAAAATCGGGATAAATCTGTAAATACCCTGAGGTTTTTTTGTTTGTTTGTTTGCTAGCTTAATGTTGTAAGCAACTCTTCATGCAATTAAATATTCTTCAAATTCTTCCAAGTATTTTAGTGGGTACACAATACAGAAATAGTAGAAAAGACTAAAATTTATTTAGCCATTTGTAAACTATTTACACTATACATACTTTAAATTCTTCAATGCATTTTAGTGGTCACACAATATAAAAATAAATACCATATACTCACAATAAGAAATACTATAGTTAATTTAACCATTTATAAATTATTTGTTTTCAATTTTTCAGTGATAAATACATGATGAATGTCCTTGAAGATCATTAATCTTTATCTACATTTCTAGTTATTTGCTCAGGACAGATACCCAAAAGTAAATTATCAGGCAAAAGTATTAATTTTCTAAGTATTAATTTTTTTATTCAATTGCTAAATTACTTTTCAGAAAACGTAAAACAATTAGACTCCTACTAGCATTACATGAGTATAATCTTCAAGCTATACACTTATTTTTTTTTAATTTGTCAATCTGAGAGCAAAAATCAGTATCATTCTTTTAACCTGCATTTCTTTTATTACTAGTGTGCTTAAACACAAGATCTCCCTTTCTATTTCTATTGTTTCTACCTATTGGTACTTATCTACCCTCTGAGATAACATCCTTTTTCCATGCAGTAAGAGGAAGTAGAAGAGAATGCATGGGCTTTAGGGTCAGAATGACCCAGAGTTTAATCCATTTCCAGTACCTAGTTGTGTGGCCTTGGACAAGTGACAACTTTAAGCTTGGATCTCTTCCTGTATATTAGCAACTGACCTCACAGAGTAGGAAAAGGCTACAGCAATCAAGAACACACAACCAATCAAAATCTAAGTTAATCCTCTCCTCCTCCCTCTCACTCACATGGCAATCCCTCAAACACTGGAAGACAGCAATGCTCCACCATCTCTCACCAAGCATTCCCCACCTCCATTCCCACCCCTCCTGGTCCAAAACCTGAGTCTTTTTTCTCCAGACTAAATGTCTCCAATTTCTTCAGTCACCTGTCAAACAATACAGTTTTCAAATCACCTCACCACCCTGGTCACTATCTTCAGAGTCTGATTTAGCTTAATCATCTCCTCCTAGAACATGGCATCTAGAACAAAATAGTCCAGATATGGTTTGAAAAGACCAGAGCAAAGGTTATCATTTCAAATAATCGTCTCAAATCGTCAAATTTGTTTTCTTTATCAAGATCCATGAACCAACAAAATCTATAATCCGTAAACCTAAAAGTCTAACTATATTCCACTCACCTTCACCAATGAGGGAGACCAGTTTGAAGGTAAGGGTGTGGAACACGACAGGCTCTTCTCCAAGATCATGCCTGATGCCTCAGACAAGCGAGTTAACTTGCCTGTAAGCTCAGTTTACTTATTCTTGGTAAAAATGGGATTTAATGTCTCTAAGCTCAGTTTACTCACTCCTTGGTGAAAATGAGAGTACTGTCAATTAACTCATAAAGCAATCTTTTGTGAAGATTAAAAACATCAATTACAGTATCTGGCATGTAGGAGGTCCTCAATAAATGGAAACAAATAATTATAATTAATACTGAAGCAAGACTACTGCATCTTTATTAAGCACTGTTTACCAAGTACTTTACATGGTCCTGAGCTAGAGTTTGGTCTACTCAAAACTTCGAGAAACAGAGTAGGTTTTGCCGAAATTTAGTTATCTGATTAATAATTTTTCTTCCCCAAATTATGCCCTGCCTTTGCCCTCTCCTCCCTCTAGCCATCATCTTCAGAAAACGAAGAGCCATCCCTACCAGCAGGTGGAGGCATGGAGCAATAATCCAAAATTATAAGCAAGAGAGACTCTGATGTCAACCACAGGATCAGTGGCAGAGATCCCTTCAGAAGGCTTCCTGCCAGCAGCCAAAATGAAGCTCCGCAGGATTAGAAGGCTCATCTACAAATATAGTTTTTATTCCTTTCCTCACATACTGATCGCGTGAACACTTACACCTGAATGCAACCATGCACAAAGTATCATTTACTTGTGAATAATCTTTTGAAAGGCATATTTGGCAACAATGTAAAAATTAATGGTCTACCTTATTTTCAGGCAAGAACAGGCCATTTAAATGTGGAAGAGAATATACACTTAATAGTCTCCCAATTCAAAATAATCATAAAATATGAGCAATTTGTAGCCAGAAAAAAATATTTTGAGTTGTTTTTAAATTAGAAGATTAAAAGTTAATTGTTGAAGTTTTCTGGAGTGGCCAAAGGGAATGTAAGAATGTCCAGAAAACTTCCACTAAAGATATTGAGTCAAGAGACTTCTAACAAAATTAGAAAGATTTTATAGCCACACAACAAACGTGATACGCACAGTATTTAGTACAGAAAAAGAAAAAAATTAAATTCATTAAGAGGATCTGCATGCAATGAGGGTTCTTTATCATCTAAATTTCCTAGGTGTCTTTATAACTATTAATGATCCCAGACAAAAACTGAGTTAAGCTAAACTCTGTCCGTTTCCCTTTCTTCAGCTCTCTTCTTCCAAGCCTGTCTCTATAGCCATCCCCAGAAAAGAAGTCAATTCTCTAAAACTGCTGTAATCCTTTCTGAAAAAGGAAAAAAGGAGTGAGGGGAGGAAAGGAGGGAAGGAGGGAAGGGGAAAGGAAGAGTTGAAATTTACACTGAAGTGTTCGCAGAAGGCTTATCAAACTGCCTCCAAGAGAATGGACGGTACCTCCCTCTCCCTCTTTCCACCCAAAGTGGGCGCCCTAATCTTCCTAACTCCTGCAAAGAGCTTAATATTTTACCTCTCGCAGGACATTTGTGTTTAAAAAAATTTTTTTGAGTAGACAGTATGTACAACTGACAGAACTCTAGGCGTTGCAACAAATCACCAAAATCTGGACACAGGTCTAAAACCTCTCAATCCACATCCCACAGACTACACGTATTCCTGATGACAACTTATAAACCAGTCATTTGAACACCCTACTCCACAATCAAATCTGCAGTCCAAATACACTATAAATTTACATTAATATTATGTTTGAGCATGTTATTTGAAGTATAGTATAAATACGTATTTGTTCTGAAGTATAACCCAAAATATGGTAGTACTGAATTTAAATCAAAATACGAAGCATTTCTGAAAACAGAAAAATGAAACCAAGGTCCCAACCAAAGGAGTGTCTTGCGAGTGGGCAGGGAGGAAGGTGTCAGGAACAGAATCACTCCCCCGTTCACCACTGTTCACACAACCCATGTACTGGCTTCTAAACGCAGGCTTGTGAAAAGGCAACAACTGTGCTAACAATATTTGAAAAGATGCAATTTACAAACTGATATTAGATATATAACAGCCTCCATAAATAAGCACAGGATATGCAAATCGAATGTCACAAAAGAGGTAACGCAAATGTACAAAAAACAGTTGAGAAACTGTACACCCTTGCTTACTGCAAGTGAAAACAAACTCGGTGTACCACAGCACATCTCCTGAAGCAGTAAAACGTTTATATAAATGTTTATAAAATATTTATAAAATGGTTATTTAACATATAAGTATTACAATTTAATACTATGTGACTGGAGATGAAGGCGATATGCTCATTCATCTTTGCACTGTAAAAGAAGAGAGAATTCTAGAAAGCCAAAAAGTGTTCCTACCTCTCGACCCAATCTAGTGCTTCCACTCTAAGGACTTTATCAAACTTGCATGAAGGTATTAAATGAAGTTTTGCAGCCAACAGCAACAACCTGAAAGTAGCTCTCATGTTCCGCATCCGGAGAATGTGCTACGGACAGATCAACATGACATCGCTACTACCCATCATTAAGCACACCACACACCTGCTCTGCCAATACAGTAGCCGCTAGCCATATGGAGCTAGTTAAACAAAACTGTATTTAAAATTCAATCCCTCAGTCAAAACTAGTCATATTTCAAGGGCTCACCTAGCTATGTGGCCAGTGACTATTATCTTAGGTACTGCAGAGAACATTTCCATCATCACAAAAACTTCTTTTGATGGTGCTGATCTACATAGCTACCTGCGCCTCCTCTCTCCTCCTCCCCTACATGCACCCATTTACCCAGAAACATCTTCTTAACCTGCAGGCCTTACCCTAAGGCTCAACTACCACGTGAGGCTTCCCCTGATTTACCCAGGAAATTCAGGTATACCTTCTTGTAGCCTCATTACAGCTTGATAACCCCAGTACAAAAATTACATCACATATAAGCATACCATTTCCCCCACCACAATCCTGTGAGCTTTGTCAAGGAGAAACCAACTTTTATCCAAGGGGCTCTGAACTGTTCTGGCACATACAGGACCTCGGTAATTTGTCATATACTTAGAACATTACCAAAGACAACAGAGGTGTGGACTGTGACTACAGGTGAAAACTGTTTATGAATCAGGAAGGCAATGCTTCAAAGAAAACCTTGGTTAGGCTGGCAGGCTCCCAAGTGATTTTTTTTTTAAACTACTAATTCTTTACATTTTCTCAGCACCTAACACAAGGAGCCTCGTTCACAGAGGTGGGGTGTTCAGTAAATATTTGTGGAATAGTTTCTGGATTAAAAAAAAAGACACCAAGAATGAACGCTGTGGTAAACTATGGACTCTGGGTGATACTGATGTGTTAGGGAGGTTCATGTACTGCTCACGTTGGGGATACTGATGATGGGGAAGCTACGCATGTTCCAGGTGAGGGAAATCTCTGCGGGTTCCACTCAACAGTGCTGTGAATCTAAAACTGCTCTAAAAAATCAAGTCTATTTAAGAAAAAAGATACAGGTGCTAAATTAGAAATCAAATTTAGCTTATTATGGTATTAAAAGCACATGCTTACATGTTAGATCCCAAAATTTTGTTCAGTAATAATACATATCATAGATTTATGTTAAATTTAAAAAATTAAACCTCAGATTTCTAACCCAAATAAGATTTGTTTCCAGTGCATAGGAAATCTGACTGAAATAAGCCCAGGTGCGGTGTTTTGGAATGCTATCAATACACTAACTCAATTTCCATGCTTAATAAGCACCTACCTATGCAAAGCACTGTGACCACAGTGGTGAACAAGATAATTTCTGCTCTCACAGTATTTTTTTTCCAAATAAGAAACGTATTTTGCCAGATAAATGTTTTTATACTCAACTATCAACAACAGATATCCCCAAAATGGTGAAAACAATCATCAATCATCTTCTGTTATCCTTATTTTTCAAATAATTAAAAAATTTGTATGAACCATTTGAGAAAGTAGTACATGACCTGATTTAAAACAAAAAGTTAATGCTTCATTTACTTGGCATCCTTGGGAGAGTTGGTGCTCCACATAAATGAATTTTCCAGATAACTCGGGCTTGGCCATTTAAACATCAACACTTAAACTGTTCGGCATGGAGGTTTTTTTAAACAGCACAAATCTTTCAACTTTTAAAAACAGACTCCATTAAATGCTATTTTGACTAATGTCAAAAACATGACTGTGTTGTATAACACTCAAGATGCCAAACTTTATGTCCTTTTAAAAAGTTTTTGGCTTTGAAGGGCGTTTCTTTTGACCCCGAGCTTTTGGTGCGTCAGCTGTCAACTTTTGCTGCTATCAGTGTGAACCTGACTCTAGCAGCCTCCCACCCCCCTTCAAATCTGCTGCTACTTGGAAAACGAGTTCGTCAGAATTTTGCCTAAAACACACTGGCTTTGAGAGGATCTCCAAATCTACTTTGGTTGCTCAGAGTCTTCGCTTACTTCCTCAATCTGTTAAAGTCTGGAGAGCCAAGTTTTGGATAAAAGAGTTACTGCTATACCTGGATGAAAGTCCTTTCGTTGATGTCCTACTTTCAACGGATGCTCAGTCAGAGATAACTTCATTAGCCATTCGCTCATTCAACCAACATTACTAAGTCCCTACTAAGAACTGGCCTCCCATATTACAATGAAAATTGAAAAGACTGCTAGTTGTGAACATATTTTAAAATACAAGTACTCTAATATAAATAACTGTTCTACTTAGTGCCTAAGGAAAAAAAAAGAAAAAGAAAAACAGATTTCTTGAAGTCTTTTAAATGAAACTATAAAACCACCCAAACTTTTTATAATTCCTGTAACTTAAGACTTAGAAACTGAAGATTCAAGGGTAAAGAAAGCTTTTGATTTAACCAAATATTTACTTTATACAGCTCTGAGTAAGATTCCAAGATTTTCTACCTCTTTTTCAGTCTATTACAAATTCCCATCTGGCCCTAAAGAAATCACTATGACATATGTTTTAGTATTAAATGATAATCAAAGTCTTGATAATGATAAATATACCCATTCAGCATCATGGTAAGTTTACTGTCATTTTAATATTGTGCATCGCTACTTTGAAAAAAGTGTTAGTTCAGGAAAACTTCTGTCCAAGTTTTCAGAAGTTTCTATACACTTCACTTTGGGGTACAATTTCTTTTAAGTTTTAATAGTAAGTATGGTGTGACTATACAATATTTGCTTTATCTGCCAATCATATTTTTTAAATTCCATTACCCATTTAAATCTAAGGCTAGGAAATGAGTCAAGAAGGAATGGAGCTTAAAGCTGGTCTCTGTGGATTAATTAAGACATCAGGTAAACTCCCTGGCATCAGCCGTAACTTGTTTTAACTACCTTGGAATCTCCCATCTCATTTTCTCCTTGGGATGCACAAGTAACTTTATTCACATTTTATAATTTTACAAATGAGTGCTGATTGCCTTGATTATTTAGACTGAACCGGAAATGGGTATTAGTCATGTGCTGCTGATATAAGAAATGAAAAAGTTACTACCATTAAAAACCTTTTTAATGCATTAGTATCTCTTCAGTATTAAATTTGGAACCTGAAAATGCTTTAAGCAGTACTGTAAAGGCAGATCACGGACCTAACTTTAAAAGTAACTATGTAGCATTATTTTTAGATGTCACTTAATATTATAGTAATCTTTACAAGTTGGCTCTGACCTCATTAGCATACCACCTTGTCCTGCGAAAGAAGTCTGAGTTTAAATAAAACCAATTCACAGAGAAACCCAAATATAGGCTACGGCTCTCTCTCTACAAACAATTTAGGCAAAGAAGCAAATGGCAAATATTTACTGGACACACCTACTGTAAGTAAATCTCTATCGGGTGCTATCCACATTACCAGTAAAAACCAAAAGAAATACAGACCTGGCTCAAGATATTTACAATATAATAGGAGAGAAAAACATATACCCCCATAAAAGAAGCTAATATTAATCAACAGGAAAAATAAATATACGTGATTTAAAAAGTGATCGTGAACATGTGACGTTCTGGCAGCAGAAATGGAGGGCACTCACTCAGTTCAAATGTAAACAAAACAAAATTCTTTTAACCTCCTTATTTTAAATCCGGCAATCAAAATCAGCCAGAAGTAGAAGCTGGGCCAACAGCATCACCATAGAAAAAACAAAACACGAAATTCTCAGGGGCAACCGGTATTGGCCCATTCAAAACAAAGTCTTCCTGGGAGTGCTCCATCAGTAGTTTTTCTCTTGAAACCTCCTTATCAAATTAAAAACAAAACTGATTCCTGGCTATCAACTTTACGAAAACCGAAGCTTCGAGGAAGCACTCTAGAGACCGATACCACTTAGGGTCCATCCACATCATCGAAGGAGTCGGGGGAAAGAGCAACTGGGAATCGGCCTATTGTTCGGAGGACCGCAGGACCGTCCGAGCACCGCAGGGCGCGCGGGAGCTGCGGGAGGCGAGGCGCGCACCCAGCACAGGTGTGTGGGCGTGAGGGTGGCCAGGTGTGCCCAGGACCACCGCCGACGAAGAGAGTCCCAACTTCCAGACCGAGACGTCGAGAAAGGGGGGAAGACGAAGTCATTCCTGAGTCTTAAGCCGCTGAGCACGGAGGGGGGCGGGCCTGGGAAGGGTCTGCAGGGCTCCCAGAGCCCACCCGGGTCCAAGCTTGAGCAGGCCGGGGGGCTGAAGCCCCGAGGGTCAAGGAAAAGGCTCTCGAATCGAGGGGCCAGACTAGGAATCCCCGAACAATGGGCAGTAGTGGACCTGGGGTGAACGGCGAGGACTGGGGAGTAGGGGTCGCGGAGGTGAAGCCAGGTGGGAGGGGGGAAACAACAGAGAAGCCCCCAGGCGTGGGCCCCCGGCGGCGGCGGCGGCGGCGGCGCTTACCTGTGAGAGCTGCCGGGGATTGGGGCAGCCGAAGAGCGCGGAGCTGGAGCTGAAGCTGATGGCCCCTCGGCGGCTGAGGACGTGCTGGGGGACCGGCCTGTCCAGGGGCAGCACCGGCAGCTGGTAACATACTTCCATTGAATACGCCCGCCCTGCCCCCGCGCGGCGCCCGCCCTGCCGCGGCCGCCGGCCCCTGCACTGGGAAGGGGCCGCGGCTCGGGGGCGCCGGGCCGAGGCGGGGGCAGGGCGGGCGGGCGTCGACCCCGGGCGGGGAAGCCGCGCTCACGCCTCCCCCACCCCAACACTCCACCCGGGTTGCCGGCGGCAAGGCGCTGCGGCGGCGACGGTTACGAAGAGCAGCACGCGCCCGGCTCCGGGGTGCAAGCGGGGGCAGCACGAGCCAAGTGGGAGGGGGAACCCCGGCGCCGCCAGGCTCTTCGGCCGAGAGGAGAGGGTCCGGGGCCAGCGGCGCAGGAGCGGAGCAAGGACAGAGCAAAGCGGTGCAAGAAAAGACTGCTGGAGCTAGCAGCGAGACCCCAGAGCGCGCGGGGCTCGGGTGCAGCCACCAGCTCCGGCCGCCGCCGCCGCGGTCCTGCCCCTCCCCTCCCCTCCCCCGGAGCCTGACTTCACTCCGCCGCCAGCGCGAGCCCGGCGTAATTCACACTTTGCAGCCGCGGACCCTGGGCCAACCACCGCCGCCGCCACCGTGACGTCACGACGCTGCGCCGCAGGCCCCGCGCCGCCGCAGCGTCCAGGGAGACCGGCTAGCAGCGGAGGGGTTGCGCCGCCCTCCTCCTGTGCTGCACCTTGGAGCTCAGTCTCCGTCCTCACTCGCTTCACGCTGCCCTCCTCCCCCACCAATCCTCGTCCTGCAGGCCCCCCAGCCAAGGCGCGTGCGCACGAGGCCCCACCGTTTGGGGACATTCCCCTTATCGCTAAACTCTGGCGTTCGGGCGCGCTGAGAGTGTGGGGTGGGCTCAGCCTACACTAGAGGCGCGGTTCCGGCTTTTCGGCTCCAAAAACCCAAAGCACGCGGCCCACTCGCTGCGCTCAGCCGCGACCGCGGGGTCACCGCCGGGTTTCCCTCCTCGAATTCCCATTCTTGGGCTTCGCTCGGGACCGCTGCGGCAGTGACGTCAGCGGGCCGCGCGGGCACCGTCCTCCCCGCTACGTCACTGCCAGTCCCCCGGCGGGGTCGGGCTGGGCGCTCCCCTGGCAGGTGCGGCCCCGGGGCCGTCCCAGGCGGAGGGGCCAAGAGCTGAGCCGAGAGCGCGGGCGTGGGGAGGGGGCGAGGGGTGGGGAGGGAACACCGAGACTGAGAAAGAAGAAGTGAGAGTATGCACTGGAGAATATAAGGGAAGGATGAAAATGAGAAGCCAGAGGGGGAAAGGAGACTGCATGCCCTTTTACCAAAAGTGTTTTCGTTTCTTGGCTTTGATTTTGTAGAAGGCAGGAGAAAATAACTCTTGACATGGTTTGTAAAGTGCAGGTTCATTTTGTCACATTTCTTCCCAAACCATCAAAGCTTTTCAGCTTCCACCCTTTGTTTCAAGTGCATTCCAGCCTCTGGGACGTCACCCTGAACTAGCTTTCCCCTGCTGGCAAAATTGTTGATTTGGCTCTGCTTTCAGGTCACCCAAGCTTCCACTTCTGTGCTATGACCAGCCACTGGCAAGGTGGCAGGTCTCTGAAAGTACTGCATAGCCAGTACCGATAAGATCAGGTAACATGTGCTCTTGATCCCATAAATCAGCAGACGTCTACAAGACCTTTTATCGTCTTTCCATGACATCTGTTTCTTTTATATCACTTAAAACTTTCTACCTTCTCGTGGGCATTTTTCTACTTGTCTGCTTTCTACTATTAAAAGGATATCACTTCCAATGTGGTTTTTGTCTTCACTAGATGGTAAGCTTCCCTTCAGCGCAACTGTTACCAACCGGGGGTTCTTGTACTCATTACTAAGATGCCAGACGGGAAGCTCAAGCAAGGCTTTATTGGGCCTCTTGCTACTGCAGGAGGGAGTGAAAACAAATAACAGGTTCCCTTGCTAACTGGGCGGGCAGGGGGAGGGGGAGGTCCTGAGCTGGTCCCTTAGATGGGGTGAGGGAGGGGAGGATCCTGGGGTCGTGCTGGGCGGGTGGCTTAGGTAGTCTACCCACCCCTTTGACGGTGTTGTGTGCAGGGATCCTGCACAGTACCCTGCTTTTGCTCTGGACACTTCAGAAGTGGCAGGTGGGTTTTTGGTCTTTTTGTATCTTGTTCGTAATTTGCCCCAGCTGTGTATGCATGCATTTATTTTTAGTCCCTTATTGTTTTTGTATTCTCTTGCTTGAGGAGCTGTTGGTCTAGGTGTAAGCACTGCAGCAGAGGGTCTCCGGTCCCAGCCTGTCTTCCACCAACTGACCCAAGTCATCTTTGAAACCCTAATTACTCCCACGACGTCTAGCAGATTTGAGCATCCTCTGTATACTTGTGATTAAGCTGAGTTCTCCCTCGTATTTACATCTGACAAAAACCCCATGAGGTAATAGTTTCTAAATTGAAAGGAGGCTCAGGGAAACATGACTTGCCTTAGATCTTCCACAGATAAATGGCAGAACTTACCTCAAATAATGTCTGAATTCTGTGTTCATCTAAACACCCAGAAAGCTGTATTGGTGTGATATCAGACAGTATATGCCAAGTAACTCTGTCATATTTAATAACATCTAAGAGACTTGATGAAATCATTTAACAAGACTCAGATCTCCCTCAGCAGAGAGGGGAGCTAACATGTACTATGCACCCACTGTGAACTGTGATAGGTATTCTATATAGTGTTTAACTTAGCCCTATGCAACAGCTGCAAAAGTAAAAACTTGATCCCAACTCTACAGATGGGGAATCAGGTTTCGAGGCCATAAATCATTTGTGCCACTGAACTCTGTTCTGTATGATTTCAGAGCCATGCATTTCCACCACACCGTGTGGTTGCTCAAGACCAGAACTTCAGCTGTTTTCAGTGTTCTTTACTGTATTGGAGAGTGTATTAGGGTTCTTCAAAAAGCAGAACCTATAGAGTAAATACAGAGCCAGTGAGAGAGAGCTAGGGAGAGCGAGAGAGAGAGAGAGAGAGCGAGAGAGAGAGAGAGAGAGAGCAAGATTGATTTGCCACCCATGTTCCTCCTCCAGAGGGTAGAGAAGCTGGAGGAGCTGCCCCCTGGCCAGTGAGGAGAGCTATTGGATCATGTGCAAAATCACAGTGGTGCCTGGGACCCTGCAGGGACCTTTCAAGTGTAATGGCTGGTGCTTCACTTCCACTTTTTAATTCTTTTGCAAATTTCTATTGTGGCCAACCATAACCAAAACTATAAAAGGAAGAGAATTCTGGGAAATGTAGTTCCAACTTAGCTAAGCTGTCAGAACGTAGCCACCCCAGTCCAACACTTGCCAACTTGACATCCATCCATACACTCTTCTAATCGTATTTAATTTTCAAATAAAGAGGATAGCAAAATCATGCCTCTGTCCATATGATGCAACTCTCTTTCATATAACCCAAAACAGCTCCCTCCTTCCCCAAGAGGATAGAGTCTTTGAGTGATGTTAATTCCTCTTCTTGACGAGTCACAGTATATACCTTGGCTATCCTGTAACTTATATACTAAGATATAAGTTTACCTACTATTAACACATCATAGGGGAATGAGAGAGGAGTAAAAGAAAATAATTGGTTAATAAATACACAGATAAATTCATATCAAAATTAGGAAAAATGCTCAGAACTGTTATAGTCCTTGTATCTGCAACTGACAACATGATCATAATTACTATTTATAACTATTTTCTTGCTCCCATTACCTGTCTCATATCCCATTTGCCCTCAGCAAGCATCTCCGCTGAAAATGATGTGGGTCACTCCACTTGCCTTGTGGAGTGACCCAAACCTTCATTCCTAAAGGATCTGGGCCAGCAGAGGTTCTACTGCTATTGGTAGACGTATTCTTGGTTGTAGTTCTCCACTGTCATAACACGGAGCATTGGAGTACTAAGAGGCACCCCCAGAGAATCACCTGCATTCCAGCCATATTCCTCCCTTTTCCCATTGTGTAGCAACAGCTCAAAATCTGCTTAGTAGCCAGGGTCAATCATCCCAGGCAGTAGAGTAACCCCTTTCTTTGCATGTTGGTTAACTAGCACAAGGCTCGACAAATGGCCAAGTGGCAGTCTCAACTTCCAGTTTAATTGAACTCTTGCTGTGTACGTACCCTGGTGGAAACATTCTTCTTTGAGAACAAAGACCTCTTTGGGCTCTGGACCAGGAGAGCCCAAAGTTGCAGGAATGGGAAGCAAAATTTTGCACTAGGGGTAAGAGTAAGAGGCTCTACTCCCAGTCCCACTCCTTGATTCCTGGATCATGGATATACATTTAGATTTAGAACATATGCCCAAACACAGAGAATAGTATCCTAGCTACATGAGGTATTGCCACCCAGTTGGTATGACTGATTATTGAGTCTTCAAAAGGCCATTCCAATGAACCTTAAAACATGCTAAATGAAAGAAGCCAGATACAAAATGCTAAATATTGTATGACTCCATTTATATGAAATATCCAGAATAGGCAAGCCATAGAGACAGAAAGCTAATTAGTGCTTGCCAGGGGCTGGGGAGAGGGAGGAATGGGGAGACTGCTTAATGGGTATGGGGTTTCCTTTTGGAGTAAAGAAAAAGTTCTGGAGCTAGATAGAGGTGATGGTTGCACAGCATTGTGAATGTCCTTAATGCCACTGAATTGTACATTTTTAAATGGTTAAAACTGTAATTTTATCACAATGAAGAGAAAGGCCATTTGATCATCCTATTAAGCCAGCTACTTCAGGGTAATAGGCAACATAATAAGACCAGTAAATTCTATGAGCAGGAACCCATTGCTTTATTTGCTGTAGAATGAGTTTCTTGGTTAGAAGTAACACTGGGTGGAATGGTGTGATGGTGTTAAGTCCATGCATGGTGGTTTTGATAGAAGCATGGCAATCGGGGAAGGAAACTCATTTCCAGAACAAGTACCTATTCAGGGAGAAAAAAAGGGCTGCTTCTGCATAATGGAAGAGGCTTAATGCAATGTACCTGATGGCTAAGTGATACCTCCAGGAAATGGAAGCTTAGTCTTACACTCAGCTGTAGGCAACTTGAGCACTTAAGCAATAGCTGTAGCCAGATTGGCCTTGTTGAGTGAAAATCAATCCTGCTAAAGCCACATCTAACCCTCATCCTGCCACCATGGCCATGTTGTTCATGAGTCGGTTGGGCAAGGCCAGGGGTTGATGGAGGAAAAGGCTGACTGTATTTTTACATAAATATCTGATAGGATTCACCAGTGAAACTATCTGGACCTGGATTTTTCTTTATGGAGGATTTAAAATTATTAATTCAGTTTCTCTACTTAATAATGCTTATAAAGTAAGCTCTGTACTTTCCCTCCAAATAGTCCCCAAGGTACATCCCCCAAATGTTAGAAGTGGTCGGATTATGGTTTTTCCTTTTCTTTTAAAATGTTTTCTTGATCAAGTCTATTTGCCAAGTTTTCTAAGATAAATGTTATTTTGTAACAAAAATTAATTTGTTAAAAATATAAACTATGAATAAAAATAAAATGTTTAAAATGCAATGATGAATGTTTAATGAAATAAAAGACAATTGAAGGAAATTTTCACCTGAGGGTTGGTTGCTCTAGACTATTTAGTAGCTCAACACTAATTGACAAGCACCTTTCTTGGTGGTACACTGATGAATAATCAGTCAGAGGACATCTGGCTAAACACAGCAGATTACATACATGCATCCATCATTGTTCCCTCCCCAAACCCTAAGTAAATGACACTGAAGGAAGAAAATAAGGCATAAACCCAGAAAGACAGAGAGAAAAGAAGGGGAAATGAAAACTGACAAGTTTGTCTTCTAGAAACTGAAAGGGAATGGACAAGTTGTACTTGTCTTGGCAGAACAGAAAGCTAAAACCTAAGCTTACAAATGGGGAGGTCTATATCCACCCCATTCCTGCTGCAACGACCAGAATAATTGCAGAAATTAGAGGCCCTAGCTGTTTTGGAAGGCAAGGATGTAAGTGGGCTGAAAAAGAGGCAGATCAATTGAAGTTCTTTAAAACAAGTGGTTAGAACCCCAGATCTCCTCCACAACCTTGTGCTCTCCTTCACCTCAGCAGAAGACTGGATAGATTGAACCAAACAAGCTCTGGACATGGGTTCACCAGGCAGAACTGAGAGTGGGGTGAGAGTACCATATGGAAAGCAGTGGAATAAATGAGACTCTGCCTACTTGTTGACAGCCAAGTTAATATCCTTGAGGCAAGGGGTTGGAAGATTTCTCTTTTAGAAAGTGAACCTATCGAAGGCAAAAGTTTTACAGGTTCTATCAGTTTGGAGTCTTCCAACCAAATAAGTGGGTCCACACATAAATCTAAGGTAAGTCCTACCCATATACATGGAGTTACAAATAGCATTATCAGTGTCTCATTCTTAAATGTGAAAGAAAAATCAAGCATTACCAGAATTTGAATAGATATCATAAAATGAGAGACAATAGAAAAAACAGAAAAACAAACAAGAAGAAACAGAAACAATAGACAGAATCCTCCCTCCAAAAAAAAAAACCCAATAATATCTATTAATAGATAATATCTAAAATTGGGGTGTGAGTTAATAATATGGAGCTAAATATTGTTAGGAGCAATTTAAAACAGTGAACATTCTTGCCTCAGCAGAGCAGGAACTGGTAGAATACTGAGATGGAACAAGACGCTCCTAGGTTTATTATAATATAGTAGAACTATTGAACTCTAAAAGCTATGTATTATTTTTCTCATTAAAAAATTAAAATAGGGCTTCCCTGGTACCCAGTGGTTAAGAATCTGCCTGCTGATGCAGGGGACACGGGTTCGAGCCCTGGTCCGGGAAGATCCCACGTGCCACTGAGCAACTAAGCCCGTGAGCCACAACTACTGAGCCCACATGCCACAACTTCTAAAGCCCACATGCCTAGAGCCCATGCTCTGCAACAAGAGAAGCCACTGCAATGAGAAGCCTGTGCTCCACAAGGAAGAGTAGCCCCTGCTCGCCTCAACTAGAGAAAGCCCGTGTGCAGCAACAAAGACCCAATGCAGCCAAAAATAAATAAATTTATTTTTAAAAAATTAAAATAATTATAGTGAGTTCAACTGTGTTCCCCAAAAGATATGTTTAAGTACTAACTTCTGGTACTTATGAACTTATTTGGAAATAGGGTCTTTGCAGATGTAATCAAGTTAAGGTAAGGTCATATGGGATTAGGGTGGGCCTGACACCGACAACTGGTGTCCTTGTAAGAAGAGGGGGATTTGGAGGCCCACAGAGGGAAGAAAGCCATGTGAAGACAGAGACTGAGATTGGAGTGTTAAGTCTACAAGCCAAGGAACATCAAGGACTGCCAGCGACCACGAGAAGCTAAGAGAAAGGAATGAAACAAATTCTCTCCTAGAGCCTTCAGAGGGAGCATGGCGTTGCCAACATCTTGATTTTGGACTTCAAGCCTCCAGAACTATGAGAGAATACGTTTCTGTCTTTCTAAGTCACCCAGTTTATGGTAATTTGTTACCGCAGGAACTAAGGAAACTAATACAATCGTGTTACTCAACTTCTGTGTATCCGAATTGGAGCAGGAGATGTTTGACAGAGGGTCAATTCTTCTAAGTACATTTCCACACTTGAGGTTAAAAAAAACTAATCAAGTTAGCTGGGGTTTTTTTTGTTTGTTTTTTTAGGGCACAGTATAAAACCCATCTGTTCAATTAAGGGACGTGGGAGAACTGGCAAATGTGAAGCACGAATTTTGGTCTCTAGTTATAAATATTTAAGTGTACGCCTGCCTGAGATTTACTTTCTGTTTTTTAAGATACCCTTCTCTCCTGCTATCTCTGGAGAAGAATAGTTATAAAGGATAGGGCCCTCTTCCTTCACACCCTACACAATAATAATAAGGTAAAATGTTGAACAGAGAGAACATTATTCAAAACAGCAAACTCTTTCTTTTTTAATTAAAAAAAATTTTTTTTTTATTTTTGGCTGCATTGGGTCTTCATGGCTGTGCATGGGCTTTTCTCTAGTTGCGGTGAGCGGGGGCTACTGTTCGTTGCGGTGCACGGGCTTCTCATTGTGGTGGCTTCTCCTGTTGCGGAGCATAGGCTCTAGGTGTGCAGGCTTCAGTAGTTGTGGCACGTGGGCTCAGTAGCTGTGGCTCTAGAGTGCAAGCTCAGTAGTTGTGGTGCATGGGCTTAGTTGCTCCGCAACATGTGGGATCATCCCGGACCAGGGCCCGAACCCGTGTCCCCTGCATTGGCAGGCGGATTCTTAACCACTGTGCCACCAGGGAAGTCCCCAAAACAGCAAACTCTTTTAAAGTGGACCTGAATATTGATTACTAAACATTTTATCCAACTAATAAGTATCTCTGAACTTGTTAACTGCCATTTTTGTATGAAATAGTAACAGATTTAAAGAAACCACTGGTGTTATTTACTTTTCCTACACTTTTAATTCCAGTGTCTTGTCTTAGGGTCCAATATCTTCTTAAAAATAATGAGATATTGGGCTTCCCTGGTGGCGCAGTGGTTGAAAGTCCGCCTGCCGATGCAGGGGACACGGGTTCGTGCCCTGGTCTGGGAAGATCCCACATGCCGTGGAGCGGCCAGGCCCGTGAGCCATGGCTGCTGAGCCTGCGCGTCCGGAACCTGTGCTCCACTACGGGAGAGACCACAACAGTGAGAGGCCCGCGTACCGCAAAAAAAAAAAAAAAAAAAGATATTGAAGGTCTTAAAGCAGTTGGTTACAGGGTGTTATGGGTTGAATTATGTCAGCTCCTCCCCACCTCTTCACCCTCTTCACCCCCTCAAAAAAAGATACATTGAGATCCTAACCCGCAGTATCTCAGAATGTGAACTTATTTGGAAATAAGGTCATTAGAGATATGGTTAGTTGAATTAAGATGAGGTCATAGTGAATTAGGATGGGCCCATAATCCATTATGACGGGTGTTTTCATAAGAAGACAGCCATGTGAAGGTGGAGGCAGAGACTGGACAGATGCATCTACAAGCCAAGGATCACTGGCTGTCACCAGAGACTAGCAGGGAGACATGGAACAGAGTCTCCCTCAGAGCACTGAGAAGGAACCAACCCTGCAGACACCTTGATTTTGAACTTCTGGTCTCCAGAACTGTGAGAGAATAAATTTCTCTTGTTTTAAGCCACCCAGATTATACAGCATAACATAAAATTTACCATTAGCCACCCAGTTTGTGAAACTTTGAACAGCAGTCCTGGGAAACAAATATTCAGGGCTAGGACTTCCCTGGTGGTCCAGTGGTTAAGAATCCACCTTCCAGTGCAGGGGACACAGGTTCAATCCCTGGTGGGGGAAACTAAGATTCCACATGCCGTGGGACAACTATGCCCGTGTGCTCTACAGCCCGCGTGCTGCAGCTACTGAGCCTGCATGCCACAACTAGAGAGAAGCCCACACGCTGCAACAAAGAGCCCGTGCGCTGCAACTAAGACCTGATGCAGCCAAATAAATAAATAAATAAATAAATAAAGCAAGATGTCCAAAAAAATAAATATTCAGGGCTTTTATCAAAATTATAATACCTGGGGTGAGGGAAAGAGTCCTTTAAAATTTTTTCAATTCCAGTTTTTTCATTCAATAGTCGTTGAGTGACTACTATGTGTTAAGCCCTCCTCTAGTCACTAGAGATAAAATAAGACAGAGAAAGGTCCCTGTCTGAATGAAGTGAAAACTCTAATGGAGAAGAGCGGTAAACAGATAAACACATAGCATCACGCAACAAGCTAGTTTTAGGTGCTGTGAAGAAATATAAAACAGGGAAGTGTATTAGAAAGTGGTATTTAGAAGCTTATGGAAGGTATCATTGAGAAGATGGCATCTGAGTCCTGAATGAAGTAAGGAAGTAAGCTAGGCAAGGATCAGTGGGTACAGAAGAACTTTCTTGATAGAGGGAAACAGTACAAACACCCGGCACATGAGTAAGGCCGATGTCGAGGGAATCCAGTGATTGAGACGCAGGGAAGGGAGATGAGACCAAATCAACGCAGGCTCTGATAGGCCTGGTTAAGGACTTGGATATTATTCTAAGTGTGACGGGAAGCCACTGGAATGTTTTATTGTTTTGTTTTGTTTAATCAGAGAAGTGACATTCTCTGATTTATATGTTTTAAAGATCTCTCTGGATGCTCTGTAGACAATGGTTTCTAGATAAAAAGTGGAAGCAAGGAGATCAGGTGAACAGCTTTTAAATAGCCTGAAAGAGAGATGGTGGTTATTTATAGATAACCGTCTAAGCCAACAAACGTCATCCCCTTTTCAAGCTAAAAATCACAGAATCATGGAGTTCTTCCACATCCACTGAACTTCCTTTCTTTTGGCCACGCCATGCAGCTTGTGGGATCTTAGCTCCCTGACCAGGGATTGAACCTGGGCCCTCGGCAGTGAAAGTGCAGAGTCCTAACCACTGGACCACCAGGAAAGTCCTCCCGTGAACTTCTTTAGAGCAGATGCTAGCCAGAGTTTCTGAATAAACCAGTTAACATCCATTTAGAACATCTTATTCACAGCTCAAAAACAAAATAACTGTAAAGTTGAGGAATAAAAATGAAATTGCTATTGAAAAATCTCAGCATTAATTTTTTTAGGTAAACAACTTTTTTAATTAAAAATTTACAAGGTATAGCAAAATATTATGTATATATTAGCAGTATCGAATCAATTTTTAAATGCAACCAAAATAATTCTTCTACTTACAGTATTTAGAAATATCACATTGTCTAAGAATTAGTAAAACTTCACAATTCTTAGAGTGAAAGGAGTCAGTATTCAAAATTCAGTTAAATTTAAAGTGAAATTTGTTCATTTGGAAATAAGTGAATATAATTAGTAATAATGGTCATGAATCTAGAAAATGAAATGATCCAAGGTCAAAACTTTAAAAAAAATTTCTCAGGACAAACAACTCAGTTTAAAAATGGGCAACAGGACTTCCCTGGTGGCACAGTGGTTAAGAATCCGCCTGCCAATTCAGGGGACAAGGATTTGAGCCCTGGTCCAGGAAGATCCCACATGCCACGGAGCAACTAAGCCCCTGGGCCACAACTACTGAGCCTGCGCTCTATAGCCCGCGAGCCACAGCTACTGAGCCCACGTGCCACAACTACTGAAGCCCGCGAGCCTAGAGCCCGTGCTCCGCAACAAGAGAAGCCACTGCAATGAGAAGCCCGCACACTGCAACGAAGAGTAGCCCCGGCTCGCCGCAACTAGAGAAAGCCCACGCGCAGCAACGCAGGCCCAACGCAGCCAAAAATAAATAAATTAAATAAATAAATAAAAATACCTTTGGAACCACAAGAAACAAGTTGCTTTTACTTTAGACAAAGTTCAGTCTTATGAAAGAGATAACTGGACTAAATGTTTTCCTTAATCTGTGTAGAGTTTCACCTGACAGATAACCCACAGCCGCCCCTCCCACACTCTATCACCGTTCAAGTGAAATCACGCTGTTCAGACTTATTAACAAATGCAGCAATGACGAAAATTCTCAGAGAAGTAGAAATAAAAATGTTTGCACAGGCATGAATAAAAGTTATCAGTGAAAAAACATGCCAACTGTTCTGGAAAACAAGTGGCCAGAAATGGCAGTGAGGGGAGAGAATACTCTGGCTTTTGCACAGCTCACATGACTCGGAGTCTTTGGAGTTACTGGTATCCTCACAGCCCTCACTCTAGCATTTCTAAACTTCTGTTCCCACGAGGGCCTTGCCCTTTTGTCTACATGTCTTTGCTCATGCTATTCTCTCTGAATTGAGGGCCCATTCCTTCCCACCCAGCCCACCCAGGTTCCCCAAGTTCGAATCCCATACATCATCTGATGCAGTTTAAATATCCATCTTCAATGAAGCCTTTCCTGAATTCTCAGCTGGAAGCAATCTCTCTCTTAGGAGGTCCTGTAAGACCATCTGTACTTCTCTTAAGGCACTCCCATTTCTGCATGGTATGATTTTCTTTATTGTGTACATAAATGATCTCTCCGGACCCCTAAATACAGATGTTCTCCAAAGATCTCTCCTGGACCCTATTCTCTTGTCAGTCTACACTACTGACAAGAGTGTAGATTCACACACTCAGATACGCATATCCCTCCACCACAGCCATCTCTCCACTGCTCAACTCTCTCTCACCTCTATAAATGTGACTCCAAAATCTCCATTCCCATCTTCAGTCCTATGGTTCTCTCAAGTTTCAGCCCCTTATTTCTGACTGCCTGTGAGATTTCTGCACCGAGCTGCCTCTTTAAACCTTAAACTCACTAAATCTACAGTGGAAATGATCATCTTCCTTGCCCAAATTTCTTCCTCTGTTTCTCCTTATGCTAATGACACCACTGCCTTTGGGTGCAAACGACCCAGATGCACCTGTCCAAACCTCTCGTGAAGCCTTGCTCACTTTTATGTGACAAAGGGTATTAAGTCATGGAAAAAACACTAGAATCAAAGTCGACAGTTCTGAAACCCACTGTGGTCATTAACTGATCATGTAGTTTCAGAAGAGTTTTTCATCTTTCTAGCCCTCAGTTTCCTCATCTGTAAAATAAGTTTGGAGAAATGATCTCTTTAAGTTCCCCTCCAGCTTTAAGAATTCCCCGAAATCTATAATCAAAATCCAGAGTATCTCCAGCGTCTCTTAGCAAAAACGAATTATGAGTTCTGAAAACTCATGATGAGTTTTTCCTTCCATCTTTTTCTTGCTCTTGCCCAGGTATGGCTGCCTCTGCTATGTTATTCCAATCAGATCTTTTGCTTTCCCAGCAAAACCCTGGTTCTGCTCTCTGGAATTCCCTTCCTGACTTACAGCGGTCATCTGCTCAAAAACTATTATCAGAGGACAGTCTCTGCAAGGCTGGATAGGTCAAGTTTGATCATTACATAATGAAGTTACCCATTTACTGAAGTCATTTCTATGTACTCGGTACTTTGTTAAGTGCTTCGTAAATACTATCTCATTTATTCTCACAACCACCCAATGAAGTAGGTATTTTTACCCACATTTTACAGATGAGAAAACAAGCCTCAAAGAGGGTTAGTGAACTGCCCAAGACCACACAGTGCATTCTCTAACATTTTTAAAATCAGACATAAAACACTCTTAACAATACTGGTTGTCTTTCTAAGCTATGCTGCTTAGAAACACATGTCTGGCTACCACATTGTGACCTTGCAGTGTCCAGTTCTGACCCGAAGATATCCATAAGACCTACATTGCAAGCCAAACTGGTTTCCCTTTTGCTTCAAGGAGAGAGTTGTGGCATTGCTGATAACAGTCATTAAGATTATTGTGGCAGATCAAGGCATCTGTTTTCATCAGACTGCCTTTAACTCTAAATTCGAGCAAAGCAGTGAAGATTGGTGTACTTTAGACACTATCTTTCCAAATGAAACCTTCTAGAAATGGCACAGCAAAATTCTCAAGAATAATCTCCTTTCAACCCTGGGGATTCCATTCCAACTGCTGATTTGCCAGATCCATGTTTTGGTGGCCTTCAACATAAAGTTTCTTTCAAAGAGGGTTTTGTTTTGGTTTGGTTTGGTGGGAAAGGTTATTATTTCTGTCTCTACTTCCAGAATGCACTTTGTTTTGATTTTGTGAGTTTTACTTTCCTGATTTCATTTACATTTTAGCTAGTTGAGTATTTTTGGCAGAAATTCCATGAAAAAATTATTACGCATTGAATATGGTATTTCAATCATTTGGGCTTATTGCTTTTGAAATAGAATTCAGTGTCATAAAATTGATTATTTTAGTAGAAAATGAAAAGCCATTGAAACTGTCCACTCTATTAATCAGCTTTGAAGAAGTTATTATCCCAAGGAAAAGCAAATTCTCACTCATCAAAAGTTGGGATATTTCGGGCTTCCCTGGTGGCGCAGTGGTTGAGAGTCCGCCTGCCGATGCAGGGGACACGGGTTCGTGCCCCGGTCTGGGAAGATCCCACATGCCGCAGAGCGGCTGGGCCCGTGAGCCATGGCTGCTGAGCCTGCGCGTCCGGAGCCTGTGCTCCGCAACGGGAGAGACCACAACAGTGAGAAGCTCGCGTACCGCAAAAAAAAAAAAAAAAAAAAAAAAGTTAGGATATTTCGAGTTACAACAAGATACAGTTGGCCCTCCATATCTGGAATCCCTGGATGAGAAGCCAGCAGATATGAGGGCTGACTATAATACAGCCCTTTGATATAAGGGACTTGAGCACCTGAGGATTTGGGTATCAGGCGGGTCCTGGAACTAAACCCTTGCGGATGCTGAGGGTCGGCTATAATTCTATGAAAGAGTATCTGTTGACTCTTACGAGCATAGTTACTGCTTTCTCAGCATCGTGCCAGAAGCAGCTTCTTTCCTGTAAGGGGTCATCAGCCTTCAATTGTTCTCTCATCAGCTGCTCATTATTTCTCCCTTTTAGAAAATTTCCTTTTCCTTACTCTGTAGATGATTTATTTCCTCATCTAATTTTCTCTATTTTTTTCTTTTCCTGAGGCCCTTTCCTACAGACCCTCCCCCAAGTTTTCTTCCATATCTTCTGTTTATCAATTTAAAAAAGCTTACAGTTTTCTTACTGGTTTATATCAACTCAAACATTAGAGCATGTAGAATAATGATAGAGATCTTAGGACTATTTAGCTTTCATTTTGTTACTTATTAAAGTAAAAGAGAAAGGAAATAGATGGCTTAGACTGGAATACTGAGTATCAAAGGCTGCTCAAAGAAATTTCAGTCTATTATTTATGTGATATTTTTCTTACATGGAACTCAAAACTCTTTTGTGTATTGTCCTTATATATGGTTTTGCAAAGAAGTTCTGGCCTGTCATCCTACCTTAGAAGATCTTTGGGAGATCTAGTCTCTACAAGAGTAATTACTATGGAAAACAGTATGCAGGTTCCTCAAAAAATTAAAAGTAGAACTACCATATGACCCAGCAATTCCACTTCTGGGTGCTTATCCAAAGAAAGTAAAAACACTAATTCAAAAAGATATCTGCACCCCCATGTTCACTGCAATATTACTTACAATAGCCAAGACATGGAAACAACATAAGTGTCTACCAATGTATAAATGGATAAAGAAGATGTGGGGTGTGTGCGTGTGTGTGCACGTGCATGGGTGTATACACACAACGGAATATTACTCAGCCATAAAAAGAAGGAAATCTTTCCATTTGTGACAACACGGATGGACGTAGAGGGCATTATGCTAAGTGAAAATGTCAGATAAAGACAAACACCATATGATCTCACTTATATGTGAAATCTGAAAAAAAAAGGGGGGGTCATAGATCATAGATAAAGAGAAAAGACTGGTGGTTGCCAGAGGCAGGGGGTGGAAGGCAGATGAACTAGGTGAACAGGTTGAAAGGTACACATTTCCAGTTATAAAATAAATAAGTCATGGGAATGTAACGTACAGCATGGGGGCTACAGGATTACAGCTAATGATACTGTACTGCACATTTGACAGTAGCTAAGAGAGTAGATTTTTTTTTGGGGGGGTGGCCACATTACGCCGCATGCAGGATCTTAGTTCCCCAACCAGGGATCGAACTCATGCCCCCTGCAGTGGAAGGGCAGAGTCCTAACCATTGGACCGCCAGGGAACTCCCGAGAGTAGACCTTGAAAGTTCTTATCACAAGAAAAAAATGTAACTATTTACGGTGACCAGTATTAACCAGACTCATTGTGATCATTTTGCAACGTATACAAATATTGAACGACTATGTTGTACACCTGAAACTAATACAATGTTACATGTCAATTATATCTCAATTACAAAAAAAGAATCTATACAGGATAAAGTCAGATCTGACAAGTCCCAGCTTTAATGAAAATTTCCCCCTGTCACAGACTTTAACTGCTAACAAAGACATAGCATGAATCCAATTTTCTGGTCCCTCAGGAAAACAGATAGAGAAGAGATACTTGGGAAAACCATGATAAGTAGGTAGGTAGATAGATAGATAGATACAAAGATAGAAAGGAAGGAAGGAAGGAAGACAGTGGGACAGAAAAAGGAGAGAAGACGGAAAGAATGAGAGAAAGGAAACTCAAAAGCACGGCTGCTCTAAGTACATCATCTTAACAAGAGATAAAATCATCAGAAGTGTTCCAGAAACAGACAAGACTTGAAAGGCAAACTATACACCCGACTCTGAATCTTTTGTGATGTCAAGGTTCTATTAATTCATTAAATACTTTTTTTTGGTTTCTTTTGTTTTTTGCGATACGTGGGCCTCTCACTGTTGTGGTCTCTCCCGTTGCGGAGCACAGGCTCCGGACGCGCAGGCTCAGAGGCCATGGCTCACGGGCCCAGCCGCTCCGCGGCATGTGGGATCCTCCCAGACCGGGGCACGAGCCCGTGTCCCCTGCATCGGCAGGCGGACTCTCAACCACTGCGCCGCCAGGGAAGCCCCATTAAATATGTTTTAAACACAGATATCATTCCCCTGTCTCAAGTCTTACTCTTCATTGTAACAATGAAGCACTTAGATGAATGCTGTTTTTAAGTTCAGAATTAGACAAATGCTTTATCAAGGTGGTATGATGCCATTTTTACTTCACTGCTGTCCTCTCTTTTCTAACCATTAAAGAATGAAATTGATCATTTATTATTTTACCAAAGTCTCACAGAATCCTTGAATTTGTAGATGACTCTCTAAAACTTGGAATTAAGGCCCCCATGGCTTCTGTCATAGATAGCTGTCGCTAGGAGTGGGACAAGCTTTCTCTTTCAGAGCTAAGAAATAAAAAGAAACCTCTGGAGCAGGTTGGGGGAGAGGATTCAGCTGTTTATTGTCTAGCCCTTTGTCCTGAGAGGTGTTAAGCTTATAAAATGATTTCTGTTATTGCTTCCCTCGCAGTGAGGTATGGAAATAAATTCCCAGATTTAGTCTTTCCTTGGAGAGCACAGCTGCTGTCTTGTTGGCTTCCAGATGCACCGGGTTGAGAGGTCGTAGGCAGCAAAGCCAGACTACATGATTCTCTTTTTTTAAACCAAACGATGCACCCATGATTCAAATCATTGTCACGGAGATGCTGAGAGAACAATGAGATCAAAAACTTTGAAAAGAAAAAATTACTCTCTCACCCCTGACGCTCAAATTCTTTTCATTTTTGCATATTTCCTTCCAGTCCTGTTGATAGGTAAATATATATTTGTGTGGTTGCAATTTCAGATCTTCTTTCTTAAAATAATGGCATTATTCAAAAGCTCATTTTTCAGAAGTCTTTGTTGCCCTTTACCTCCTTGGGTGACATTTAACTAAGCCTGGCTTCATAAACATCAAGTGTGAAGGGCCAGAGAGAAAAACGTTGTTGTTACATAATCTTAGCACTGATTACTCACATCTCTAGCATGTTATCTGACCTCCCCAGTTTGGCCTAAATTTCATTTTCTGCTCATATTTTAAAGTATCCCACCCCCAATATTTCATTCAATTTGGGGGGAAAATAAACAGATATAATATCTGACATTTTAAGGAACTATATAATTTTTTTTTTATATACAACCAAGAATTTTGTAGCTTATTTACAATAGACTGACAAAGCGTTGCCATGGAAGACGTGACATCACCAGGACAATGAACGTGAGAAAACTGTCGACAGTGTCACAATTACAAAGGAGAAATAAAAGGAAAGGAAAGCTTTAACTTGTCAGGAGGTCAAATCTCCTAGGAAATGAAAATATTAGGGACAGTTGAAGGTCCATGATTTTTTCTAATTTAGTGTTCTAAGGATCATTAAAGCTGTACTATTTATCTAGAGAGACTACTGCAAAAGAAGTGTTGGTTTTCCTAGCTTAATGGTCTGTTATGAATTCAGATTTTACATATTACTTAATCATAATTGTGAAAATTCTGTTATATTCCTATTCAAATAGAAATGGAAAAATTAATTGAGAAGAACTTAAAGAAAATCCATTAGAGAATAACATTTCGGTGATTTTTCTATGGTATTTTCAAGGCACATTTAAAATCATCTCACTGCTTCTTTTCTGTTTTCTCAAGTGGGAAAATTATAACATCTTGAATACTGAAAGGCTTAATGAGCCTATAAGATTTATAGAGCATTAAAAGAATAGTTTTCAAATCCACACGTTTGTCATTCATCCTCCCCTGAGAATAAATTTTCATCCTTTTTTCACATGATATCATAGATTGATGACGAATGCTGTAAGAAATCATCTAATCACTCCTGCTTTCAGGTACAAGTAAGTCTTGATCTAATCTGGAAGGAAAGTTTTCTGTAGGGAGCTAAAACACTTTTCTCAACACTGTTGGTTTTCCTTCCGGTTGTGCCGACCTGCTGGGATGGCCTCGGATTCTGCATCTAGATTTCTTTTAGGGCGCCTGGTAAAATCTGCCCCAGGCATTAACTCTGGAGATAGCCCAGTTCCTCTTTGATGTTTCCCATTTCCCCTGTGGGGCCTCTTTTCTTCCAGGCCCTACCTGGTGCCCTGCCTGGCTCACACCGTGAGGACAGCCATGGGCTAGCGGTCTAGGCAGGCTGGCTGGGTGGGCACTCAGAGGATTCTCCCTGATTGAGCCTGGGCTTCATTTCCACGGTATTTGTTCCTTATTCTCTCAACTAGGTAATTTCCCTTCATCGTCCCTAGAAAATTCTACTGAAAATTCCTGAAGTCTCAGAGGCTTCAGTTAGTTGTCAAGTTTATTCGCTATAATAGGAAGTGAACTTCTTTCTTCTGGAGAAGCAGACTAACTTCTTTTAAATCATGATTTATTTCTGTGTAGAGATGTACAGGCTTCTCCATGTGTGGCTCGCTGGGTGAGCATTCCAGAAGTGAGATAAGATGGGATCAGGAGGGCTTCCCTGGTGGTGCAGTGGTTAAGAATCCACCTGCCAATGCAGGGGACATGGGTTCGAGCCCTGGTCTGGGAAGGTCCCACATGCTGCGGAGCAACTAAGCCCGTGCACCACAACTACTGAGCCTGCGCTCTAGAGCCCGCGAGTCACAACTACTGAGCCCACGAGCCACAACTACTGAGCCCACGAGCCACAACTACTGAGCCCGCACGCCTAGAGCCCGTGCTCCGTAACAAGAGAAGCCACCGCAATGAGAAGCCCACACACCACAATGAAGAGTGGCCCCACTCACTGCAACTAGAGAAAGACTGCGTGCAGCAACGAAGACCCAACACAGCCAAAAATAAATAAATAAATAAAACTATTAAAAAAAAAAAAAAGATGGGATCAGGAGCAGATGGATTAAAGTAGGGGATGCTGAAGCTTCAGGTCCTCTTTTTACATAGGTCTTTCCAAGGCTTTGGGAAAGGCCTAAGCAATGTGTTCACGTGCCATATGTTTTTGCAAAATTTGTAAAATGAAGATATTTAAGCCACTCTCAGTTAACAGTACTCTCTCGCCCCTTTGACTTGCCCCCTGTAGTGTTTGTCCTTGTGTTAGGTGTGCTGGAGTGGCTGTGGACATTATAGGATCCTGGTAAGTGGAAGTTAAGTTGGTGATACTGTTAGTTTAGGTCTCATAGGGTATCTTTATGTGGTTTGCAGTCATTTCTGTAGTAAGTTAAGCTACAGCTAGGTGTCCTGGTGAAGGAATAGCTTCCAGGAAAATTTGTAACTCCCATTATGCTGAGCTACCTGGCGCCATGACATAAAGGGGCCAAGCCGGGTTTATACAACATGAATGGGTCCCATCACACCTCTTACCAGGATTGTGTAGGCAAGTGGTGGAGAAACGTGTTTGAAATGTCCTAAGCTAGTGTGTGGAAAATTCTTCCAATCATCAGATGTATAAAACTGTGAGTACAGGATTCAGTTTGCATAGAAGCCTAGGCATAACCATGGCTTTCCAGTTGGAATATATATGATGATGTAATGTACAATTATCAATGCACCATATATGTCTTTCTTTTGTGATGAGAATTGTGTGAAATAGAATTGATCAAAATTCTTTTGATTTTAGGGCACAAACTTGCAGCAGTACTAAAAACAGCAAGTATGTCTGTGTATGAGGTTGTGATGATTTATGCATCCCAAGTGTCAATATGTAAAACAAATTTTGATCAACTATACCACAAGAAAGACTGAATTATTTTTCTATTCTCTTCATAGAAGATGATATTACAAAATAGCTGTTGTATAAAGAAGCTACCGAAGTGCATTAAACCAAAAAAATGTATAAAAAAAGTAATATAATGGTATGTCAGGAAGTTAATTAATAAAAATATCATGTAATTTTCCTGGAGTTTTTATTATTAATGGTTATTTGTCAGTAATGGCTATTTGTCAGCATTAGAATGTTTTTAACTTATTGTAATTTGTATTATCTTTCTAATTTTTAACCTCATTTTGCATTCACATTTTTGTATTCTTTGTTTTTTTTTAACAGATGACTTTATTTTTTAAAAAATATTTATTTATTTATTTATTTGGCTGTGCCAGGTCTTAGTTGTGGCACGTGTGATCTTTAGATGCGGCACACGTGATCTTTAGATGCGGCATGCGGGATCTAGTTCCCTGACCAGGTATCAAACCTGGGCCCCCTGCATTGGGAGTATGGAGTCTTAACTGCTGGACCACCAGGGAAGACCCATAATTGTGTATTCTTTTATATAAAGAAGGGCCCCCAGTTATGTAAGCTTGAATCTGTACAAAACCTGAATCTGCCTCTGAATGAAATGAGATGATCTAAGTCAAGCTGATCCCTGGCATCTGACACAATGAGCTAATCAAATAAGAAATGAAGTTAGTAAGAAAAATAGTAAAAATAAAAATAGTCAAGGTGCTATAAGCTAGGCAAGGAGCAAGACGTATCTTTTTTTAAAAATAAAAACATATTTTTTCTTGGTGGGTATGATGGTCATAGGTTTAGATGAGATTACATAAGGGAAAGTATGTGACTTGCTTCTATAGTTAAATTTTTACTGTATTTTTTGAGCTCCACTTCTTCTCTCCTATTCCAAAATATACTATTAGTTGCTTAGCACTGGAGGAATATTAATGTTAAACATTTTTTTAAAAACTTACTTTTGAGGGTGTTTTTGTCACCAGAATTTTTTATGAATTCTTCCATTTATATTAGAGGAATTTTCTCTAAACAACATAAGCCCAAAACATATACGTAAGGTACTCAGTGGATTATTGAATTGTCTTTCCTACCTACTTAAGCAGGGTTCTGTCCAGGGGAGCCTACTTTTCCTTTCAAGCGTATGTACAAATTCAGCTCCTTAGAAAGGGTAACTAAGTGTCAGTGGCATGTCAGGCTATAGATTATTACAGCGTCTGAGAACCAGGTTTCTCGGTGCCGCCTCTATAAATTCTCGTTAGGATGATTAGTTAATTCTTGCTCTTCATTCCAAAGGTCTGAATTTCTGGGGCAAGCAAAGGCACATTGCTGGTGGTAGATTCTTGTGTCTGGAATTTGCATTCCTTGTTATCTTTGTGAGATCTGGGAGTTTCTGATCTTATCTACCCCAAACATGTTCCCAAAGCCCTCAAAAGTGCTATTCACTCTTGGTTTCCAATTGACCGACCTTCATAATGAAGGGTAATGGTATTGCAGGAAAAGCACAAAGAAACTGTCTTCTACTTCTGCTGCTGCTTGAATTTTTATCTTTTCATTCTGGAGCTGGATCCTTTTTTCTGGAGTATTTATTATCAGGTTTTCATTCTCCAGTATAAATCTTACAGGCAGTATGTAGTTGATTAATGATAATAACTGGATTGAGACTCTGTTAAGATCCTGCTCTGTCTGCTTTTCTCTCTCTTGTGCTTGAGCTCTGCTAAAAGAACTACTAGACAGTTTTGCTCAAACTGCGATGGAGCACAACAAAGCATTTAGAAAATCCAATTATGGGAAACAGATTGCATCTATCATGTTTTCCACACATCCTAATGCAACATGGATGTATAGAAAATATTATATCAGGGACTTCCCTGGTGGTGCAGTGGATGGGACTCTGCGCTCCCAATGCAGGGAGTCCAGGATTGATCCGGGGTCAGGGAACTAGATCCCACATGCATGCCACAACTAAGAGTTTGCAAGCCACAACTAAGACCAGGTGCAACCAAATAAATAAATACATATTAAAAAAACAAAACAAAACAGTTACCAAGGTCACTGGCCTCTGGGCCAAGACTTCAGGAAAAAAAAAATTTTATCAAAAAAGTTTTGAGAAGATATACAGAAGTTGCATTAAGCTTCATTTAAAAAAATTTCATAAATTTTATCCACTTGAGGAACTACATTTAATTTACATGTTGGTTTTATTGTCATTAAGTATTTGCAATTAGTTAAATCTATTGTGTTCTTTGTGTTGGAAGAATGACTCAATAGAGGTTTGTGAACTGCTAAGCCAGTATGAATGACTTTCTGTAGACTGCTATACCAGATCAGAAAAATCAGTCCCCAGAAGCATGGCAGCAAATCTGCCAAATGGCACAACTTGGTGCTTATCAAGTCAAAAGCCTTTTCTGTTTATTAAACTGTTCAAGGATTGTGAGGAGAATATGAACCATTATACCTCTACTGCATTTTACTCACAAAAAAACAAATTTCTTCCAGGCAAATGCTCCATAATCTGAAAATACTGATAGTGTAACACTTTTATTCAAACATTCCAGCAAATCATTAGCCATTGTGTAACACTTGCCACAGAATACTCAGATTCCATTTGGCCAAGTTTGAGCCTGCCAGTATTTTAAGTAAGTTTTTATATATGTCTATTATTAAATGTATTATCTAATAACTATATTATATAACTTATATACATTTATAGGTAATCCTTATACACAAAAAGATTTTAACCCAAACCCCCAAAGGATTAACTACAGAACTGGAAATCAGAAGACATGGATTTTCTCATTTTGTTTTCTTATAGTTTTGTTTTAATTATTAAAACAAAACATAGGGCTTCCCTGGTGGCGCAGTGGTTGAGAGTCTGCCTGCCAATGCAAGGGACACGGGTTCGAGCCCTGGTCTGGGAAGATCCCGCATGCCGCAGAGCGACTAGGCCCGTGAGCCACAATTACTGAGCCTGCGCGTCTGGAGCCTGTGCTCCGCAACGAGAGAGGCCACGATAGTGAGAGGCCCGCACACCGCGATGAAGAGTGGCCCCCACTTGCCACAGCTAGAGAAAGCCCTCGCACAGAAACGAAGACCCAACACAGCCGTAAATAAATAAATAAATAAATAAATAAAAAACAAAACAAACAAACAAAAAAACATATACGTAAAATGCTCATTTTAACAATAGATGAACATAAAGAAAAAAGTTAATAGTCTTTCCCCGCTTCCTTTCCTAAATCGCTACCTTCTAGTAACTAAAACTCACAATTAGTTAGGTATTTTCTCATACCTTTCTCTAAGACAACACAGCTCTATAGATCAGATTTTGCCCATGACTAGCTGGGAAACAAAGCACGAGACTCAAGACTTGCTTCCTCTTGCTAAAAATAAGAATGATTCAAAACCACAATGAGATACTACTTTAAACTCATTCGGATAGTTAAAACAAAAAATACAGGCAGTAACAAGTGCTGGCAAGAATGAAGAGAAATTGGAAACCTAGTACACTGCTGATGGGAATGTAATACGGTGCAGCCACTATGAAAAACAGTTTAGCAGTACCTAAAAATATTAAACACAAAGTTAATATATTTTACATATAGTGTTTAATATATTCTTTATATATATGTATGTATATCATATAGCATATAATGTGTTAGAATATGACCTAGCAATTCTACAACTAGGTATACATACAAGAGAAATGAAAACATATGTCCACACCAAAATAAATGTTCTTAGCAGCATTGTTAATTATTGCCAAGAAGTAGAAACAACCTAAATATCCATCAACTGGACAAACAGAATGTGGCACATCCACACAACAGAGTATTATTCAACCATAAAAAGAAACAAGATACTGACATGAGCTATAACATGGATGAACCTTGAAAAGATATTGTATGATTCCATGCATGTGAAATGTCTGGAATAGGCAAATCAGAGACAGAAAGTAGATTAATGGTTGTCAGGGGCTAGGTTGTCAGGCTTCTTTTAATCCACAAAAATGTTTTATAATTAGATTCTTGTAATGGTTGCACAACTCTGTGAATATACTAAAAACCACTGAACTATAAACTTTAAATGGGTAAATTTTATGGTATATGAAGTATATCTCAATAAAGCTATAAAAAAGAAAAATAAGACTGTTTAACTTAGTTGCTCTACAACATCTCTTTAGATAACAGAATTTCTATCTCTTACACAATGTGAAGACACTAACATGTTCTTTCTTACTTTGTTGACAAATTCATTTCAATATCAAATTCTTCACCTGTTCATTGGAGTCACTACATTTCCTCCATTCTCTTAAAATAGTTCTTCATAGTTATGCTAAAGTTTAATATTTATTCTACGACATGAATAAACTTGACATGAGCTTTTATTTAGGGCAACATAGAATCTAAAATATCTTGGTAAAGAGGTAAATAAAAGTGAGTTGTCATAACTAGTGTCCTTCTGGCTTCATATACGCAGTAGGGTCTGTTATTCGTCCTAATAATTGATCAGAGAGTCAAGAGAGCAAAATATTGGACCAATCCTGTATGTATGGGATATCAAATTTTAGTTTCTAATATTTTTAGTACAATTATCATATTTCGTAGCCTCAAAACAAAATATGCAAATAAACTTAATTTAGCTGTCATTTTGGCCAAGTCAAATGTCCAACAAAGGAACCATCCCTGTACAGACAGACCTTCAGTGACTGGTCTCAGGTATCTCAGAAGGCAGGGGCTTCTGGGCTACAGCCTGTCGCAGTGGGGGAGGGGACCAGAGGCTACATTTGCAAAAGATTGAGGAAGCTCCTAGTGATCATTTATGTCCACACACATTACAGGAAGATGTATGACAATTAGGGTGGGTCAGGGGGAGCGGGTAAAGCCTGCCCCCACCCTTTTCTTGGTGCTGGCACTGGCTTAGCATTTTCTCAGTACTAGCAATAATTTTCTCCTTGCCTGTACTTCCAAGGTAGAAAGCTCCTCTATCCATACTCAGAGAAGGCAAACCTGAGCATGACCCTGACTCCTAGACGGTAGCCAACTAGACCAGCGTTGGGCCTTTTATTTAAAATAAACTTATAGGGCTTCCCTGGTGGTGCAGTGGTTGAGAGTCCGCCTGCTGATGCAGGGGACACGGGTTTGTGCCCCGGTCCGGGAGGATCCCACATGCCGTGGAGCGGCTGGGCCCGTGAGCCATGGCCGCTGAGCCTGCGCGTCCGGAGCCTGTGCTCCGCAATGGGAGAGGCCACAGCAGTGAGAGGCCCGCGTACCGCAAAAAAAAAAAATAATAATAATAATAATAAAATAAACTTATAGCACTCTCCTTAGAACTCTCACTTCTTGGAACTGAAGTCAGTGAGGTCATATATTTGACTAAAGTAAGATACAACTTAAAGTAAGGGAGACAGAAAATAGGTTTAGAAAAGTAAGTTGAGGTCGGGTTGTAGAAGGCACAGCGTGCCAGATTAAGGAGTTTGAATTGTGTCTTAGAGGTGAAAGGGAGAAATGAAAGGTTTTGAATAGGAGATTGGCAAAAGTAAAGAAATGGTGCACGGGAGAAGCTGAGGGAAGGCGGACTCTGAAGATAAGTCTTTGCAGACGACTGCCATGGTCCTGTTAAAGGGTCTGGACTAGAATGCCAGAGGCAAAAGGGGCAAAGAAGGGGGAAGAGGTTTCTGAAGCACTGAGGGGTAAGAGTCAGTGGAAGTTTGTGGCGGATCAGATACGGGAGTAGAGGGATGAGGACAGGAATTAGCAAGCATGAGGGTGACGTTAAATCTCAGAACAGTGAGACTGCCGATGCCGTAGCATAAACAGGAAGTCTGGAGGGGGAGGCATTTTGGGTCTAGGTAAATGGTTTAATCAGCAGTTGTCAGGGCCAGACATGTGAAATGAAAAGTCCAGCAGGTCACTGAAGCCAGGGAACTGGAGCTGAGAAGTGGTCCTAGTTACACCTCAGGTCTTCACAGTGTGACAGCTGACGCTGTGAAGCTGGACAAGATTTCTGAGGGAGGGCTGATCCTCGGGGACCCACCACTGTCCTCGGACAGGAGGAGTCCAGGAAGCAGCTGCCAGGGAAAACGGGGGGTATGCCAGAATTTCACTGCATCTCTGAACACCAGGAAGAAAGGGGGTTCGAGGAAGAGAGTGGGGAGTAAACTATTTCAAAAGCTGCTAAGAGAATGGGGATGGAATTTAGTGAGAAGTTGAGCTTAAGTACATAGTTGCAATGGAATCCTCCGGCCGGAATTCATATAATAAGGGAGTAAAGGGAGAGTAGTGGAGAGAAAATAGAAGCAGAAAGTAGGGTCACTCCTTATAAGAATTTAGCAATGAAGAAAGTAGAAAAATAGTAAATTATCTGGGAGGAGTGGAAGGGGTTAAAAGAAGAGTTGCCTTGTTCCACTTTCTCTCCACTGGAGAAGAGACCTGCATGTATGAAGATGGCCAGGAGAGAGCAAAAACAGTTCAAACTACTTAAAAAGAAAAAAATGAGAGAGAAAGGTCCACATATTTCAACGGTTTTCAGTTTCTGTTAGAGCTGTTTCTTCAAATCAGTCTCACAGGGAAAACTAATATGTAAAATAAAAGTGGAGTTGCTCTGATGAAGTTTACTCTGTGTGTGTGTGTGTGTATGTGTGTGTGTGTTTTGGTTGGGAGGTGTTGCCTTGGGGTTCACTTTCTTCCATGAAAATCAATGACATGCCTCATTTGGCCTCCACATCAATGGGGAAGGCATTTCTATTGTTCCTAGTTTACACTTGAGAAAAATGATTGAGTGGCTTAGTGACTTATTTAAAGTCACACACCCAGTATGGGGCAGAGTCAGGATTAGAACCCAGATACTACAGCCCCAAATCCCTGTTCTTTCTGATACATCACTCAAAAATGCCTTGTTCTTTCTGCTACAGCACACTATCTTCCCTGTCTAAAGGAGGTCCTTTGAAGAACCAGGAGAAACAAAAAGAAAATAAAGTTCTGGGGAAAATATGTGGTAAATAATAAGTAAGTAAAGTCAGCAAAGTCGGCTCATTTGTCTCATCAGAGGCCCTAAAAGGTAGTGCATTTTAGGAGGAAGTTGCCGTCACATGGCATCTTCTTTATTTTTGGCTGCGTTGGGTTTTTGTTCCTGCACACGGGCTTTCTCTAGTTGTGGCGAGAGGGGGCTACTCTTCATCATGGTGCATGGGCTTCTCGTTGTGGTGGCTTCTCTTGTTGCAGAACATGGGCTCTAGGTGCGCAGGCTTCAGTAGTTGTGGCATGCGGGCTCAGTAGTTGTGGCTTGTGGGCTCTAGAGCACAGGCTCAGTAGTTATGGTGCACGGGCTTAGTTGCCCCGTGGCATGTGGGATCTTCCCGAACCAGGGCTCGAACCCGTGTCCCCTGCATTGGCAGGTGGATTCTTAACCACTGCACCACCAGGAAAGTCCCCCCATGGCATCTTTTAAAAAATGATCCCTTATTGAAAAACATGATTTTTCTTCTTTTCAGAAGAGACAGGCATTCCTGATGGAAATGTAAAATGGCGTAGTCTCTGTGGAAAACAGTATGGTGGTTCCTCAAAAAATTAGAAATAGAATTACTGTATGACCCAGAAATCCCATTCTGAGCATATGCCCATAAGAATTGAAAGCTGGGACTTAAAAATATATTTGTACATCAGTACTCATAGCAACATTATACACAATAGCCAAAAGGTAGAAACAACTCCAAAGTGCATCAATAGGTGAATGCAATACACAAAATGTGGCAAATACATACAGGCAAATGGGATGTTGTTCAGCTTTAAAAAGAAATAAAACTGTGATACATATGCTACAACATGGATGGACCTTACAGACTTTATGCTGAGTGAAAGAAGCCAGACACAAAAGGATAAATAGAGTGTGCCTCCACTTGTGTGAGGAGCCCCAGAGAGTCAAAACTATGGAGTCAGAAACTAAAATAGTGGTTATCGGGGCTAAGAGAGGGAGCACAGGGAATTATTTTTTAATGAGTACAGAGTTTCTGTTTGGGATGATGAAAAAGTTCTGGAGATAAATAGTGGTTTATCTACACTATGTGTGGTTGCACAACAATGTGAATGTACTTAACGCCAGTGAATTTATACTTAATTTATACTTAAAAATGATCGAAATGGTAAATTTTAGGTTACATAAATATTATTATTATTATTATTATTATTATTATTATTATTATTATTTGCGGTACACGGGCCTCTCACCACTGTGGTCTCTCCTGTTGTGGAGCACAGGCTCCGGACGTGCAGGCTCAGCGGCCATGGCTCACAGGCCCAGCTGCTCCGCGGCATGTGGGATCTTCTCGGACGGGGGTAGGAACCCGCGTCCCCTGCATCGGCAGGCGGACTCTCAACCACTGCGCCACCAGGGAAGCCCTAGGTTACGTATATTTTACCACAATAAAAACAAAAGAAGAATTTTATCCTTTGTTGCCTCCTCTGCCATATTTAGTAATGTAATTTCTTGGCTTCCATAATCACTGTTTTAGTTGAAAAGCAAGACAAACTTTGTTTTTCCTTGCAATGGGCATGCTTTTGCTCATCTTTAGTTTTTCTTAGCATGCCTGAGAGACCCTCAAATGACTGATCATCAAACCTCTATATTAAAAATGATTCTTATTGGATTTTTCTATCTCACCTAGATTTTCTAGGCATATGTTTCTTATTTCTGGATCAAGAAGTGTAAATGAAATCAAACAGTGAGAAGTCCTAAATTTTTTTCCAGGAAGCATGGAAGGCTACTAAGATACATCCCAATATTAGCTAACTTATTCTGATGTGGAGAGCAGTCTGATGATATTAGTAAACTAGGAAGATCATCCAGACCCTTGATACTTAAACTGTGATGTGTGGACCAGCCGGGACAGCATCGCCTGGGAGCTTGTTAGAAATGCCTAACCTTGGGCATCATCCTAGACCTACCAAATCAGAATCTGCATTTTAGCAAATCCCCAAGTGTTTCCTATGCATATTTGATGTCTGTGAAGCACTAGTCTACCCTGCTTTCTTAAATGCAACGCAGAAATTTTTTTCTCCTTGGAGAAAGAGAGCTAGAAGTAGGGCACAGACATTTACTGCAGATTTGCTATGTAATAGGCACTATAGTATGAGAATCACCAATGCTATATCATTTAATACCTACAGTAACAACAGAGGTATCATCTATTGCTCCCAATTAGCAGATGAAAAAACTGAGGCTCAATCTTCCCATTGTCATCCAGCTAGGAAGTGCCAGGACTGGCATTTGACTGCAGGTGTTTCCAATGCCAAAGCTTTTTCTATTACACCAAGCTATCTTTTAAGCATATGAAAGAGGGCATTCTAAAATCTTCTAGAATAAAATATTACTCAAGACTTTCACTAAGGAAAACATGGCATGAGTCAGAATCATAAAACTATAAACATCGAGCATTTATTTTTATCATTGCAAAGTCCTTTCCTTTGTTAATCCTCACAATAACCAGGTGAGGCAAAAATTATCTCCATTCTATAAACAAAAACGCTGAAGCTCAGAGTAGCTAAAGGTTTGCCCACAGTCATAAAGCCATGAGTCAGAATTGGAATTAAGGTGAGAAAGCTTGACTGTTAACTGCCAATACCCTGACTCTCTGAAGTCATTTAGATACTTAGAGAGCCAAGGTAACTCTTCTACAGCTGTTAGCTACTGTAGTTTGTAGCCAGCTGGATTGATACGGGGCGTTCAACTTTCCTTGATGTGACGAAATGAAGCCACGTGGAACCCACCCATGCATTACTGCCTGGCTTTGCCCCACACTATCCACCAGTATGTATTAATTTATGAGGTCCTGTGATCAGATTCTCAGAAGATGGTAGTCTTCAAAACTCAGCATGATGTGAGCCCGAGTCTCCCTGCCTATTCTCTCTCTTCTCATGTGACTTGTCTCTGGGATCTGGATGCCCAGCCACCCAGGTGTTCTCTCCTCACTGCCTAGAACAGGCTGCACCCCTTCCAAACTCAGGCCTGTTGCACAGCTATTTCCTTGGCTTCTCGCGCTCACACTCCTCTTTGCTAACGATGATTCATGCATTCTTCAGGTCTCAACCTTCCTTTCACTTCCTCAGGGAAACTCTCCCCAGTGCCCTAGTCTAGGTCTGGCTCCCCTGTTGGAGACTCTCCATCATGGTACTTACCACAAATGTAATTTATTAATTACTTGGTTAGTAATTTCTTCAAGGTATAACTTCCTCCACTAAACTGTGAGTTCTGAGAAGGCAAGAACCATGTTTATTTTTTATACTATTCTCTCCGGGCACAAATACCTAACACATAATTAATTTTCAATAAATATTTGTTGAGTTAATCAATGCATATCAATAATGTCTGTGAAAACATTTTTGTACACTGTAAAGTTTTATACACGTGGTATTGCTATAATCATTATTTGTACTCTACTTAGAATTTATCTTATATTTTAGTGTGATTGATAATAATAAATTTATACATGTTAAATTAACTGTAATACATTTTCTTTTATTTTAATAGCTGAGACTAACTTTGGTCAGTCTTGTGGTTTTATATGACATGCATAGGAAGGGCAAAAGTTAACCAGACAAAGGCAGGCAGATTTTCATTCAGCTGTGACAGGAGAATCCTAACTAGACGAGAAGGGTCTAAATTCCACACTTGACCTCTTGCCCTTAAGATGAGGAGTCAATTCTAAGAGATTCACACTCACACTAGAGGAGTTGTGGCCATCTTTCTGGTACTACTTGTGTTTGCAGACAAATGTGTTTGGTGTTTTGTTTGTTTGTTTTTTGGGTCAGAAAATGTAGATCATGTTACACAAGATGCTTCCAGCTTCTGCCATAGTTTCCAAGATATTAAAATAAATTCAGTGCCCAACTTTAACTCTTCAAAGTCTGGCATTCCATACTTTTCTGCTCTTTTTAAATGACTTCTGTTCTTATTCCTAATTGTCCTGTCTTACATTGTATTAAAAAAGTCCAGAGTCGGGCCTCCCTGGTGGCGCAGTGGTTGAGAGTCCGCCTACCGATGCAGGGGATACGGGTTCGTGCCCCAGTCCGGGAGGATCCCATATGCCGCGGAGTGGCTGGGCCCGTGGGCCGTGGCCGCTGGGCCTGCGCGTCCGGAGCCTGTGCTCCGCGACGGGAGGGGCCACGGCAGTGAGAGGCCCGCATACCGCAAAAAAAAAAAAAAAAGTCCAGAGTCATTTTGGGCAGTAGGCATGATAAAAACCTTAAAAAAAAATATATATATATATATATGATAAAAACCTAAAGAAATATATATATATATTTATATGGCCTGAGCTATCAGCAGTTCAAGAAGTAATGGCATTTTAAAGGAGGAGCTGGCAAAAATAAAGCTATTATCTTTACTACAATCATGGAATTCAGACACTGTGGCATTTGGATTGGAGAAATATATGGTGCATTAAGCTTTCTTTAGTGTTCCTCAAATTAAAATCATATATAACTCCCCTTTTGACTAAGATGAAGTTATCTTTAACAGGATCTCTAAGGCTAGCCACTATTTTTAGTTCATGGTATAAATTCAATAATGTGTAAGAAAGCACTTTGTAAACGTTATTTAGTAAAGGTTCTACCCAAGTGTAATTCTACAGTTATAATTATTCTTACTCTTATTACATAAAAAATCATTTAAAATGTTAAATGTATTGAACCTTGAATATTGAATCTGGGCATTTTGAGCATCTTAAATAGCTGTGCACTGGCTTCTTTCATTTTAAGAGACTAATTTTTTGCTAGCAAGCTAATGACAGCTAACATTTATTAAGAATTTATTGTATGCCAAGCACTGTGTTAAGTACCTTAAGCAAATGATCTCATATAATCCTTACGATCCTAAGAATAGAGCCATTATTATTTTCATCCACATTTTAAGATGAGAGGAGAGGTTAGGTAACTTACTTAAAGTCAAGTTTGAAGTTTGTTAGATATAAACCAGGGTGATGTTCACAGCTTTTAACAGTAGTTATGGCAGGGACACCTGACAATCAGAATGGATACAGACTGTTACCCTGCAGGGGCCAGAAGGTCAGTAAATTCCATTTAGTTCTTGGATTACTGGCAAGTCCAGAGGTGGGATCAATAGCCTGGGAATTTAGCTGAATATCAGCTCTGAACATAAACCAAGACATTTGTGTGGTGAGTAAACGGAGTATTAGACTGAGAATTCAATCCAGCAGATACCTGACTCTGTGCCAGACACTAAGCAAGCCCCTCAGGGTGGAACAGGAATGAGGAAGATGTGATCTGTTATTTTAAGTAGCTTGGAATTGGAAGACCTGAGACTTGGTCTTAGATCTGATTTTGGGAGCTGGGTGACCTTGAGAAAATCACTAGCTTCTTGGAGCTTCTTGGAAAATGGATTTTCTAATCAGTACAACTCAGGGTAAGCAGAGGGTGACTGATTTTTATGGAGCCTTAGATCATTAGTGACCACTTCTTAAAGATCTGCAACTTCCTTCACATATATGTCATGTTACATTTAGCTGATGTTATTTTCTTTTTTGGTGGCACTGTGATAGTCTGAGTTTGAACCTCTATAAGGCAGTAAAATTGATTCAAACTGTTAAATAATTTAGACCAACTAAACCCTGTACACAAATATGTAATTATGTAAATTGCTGTTATTGATGTTGGAAGGTAACTGTTTACCCAATGAAAGCTAAAGGTGTTCTCTAATTAAAGTCTTTTAAGTTCATGCTGGTATTTGTAGAGTTGAGATGCCATAATTATGTTCAAATGAATTCTTGGAGCTTCAGGGAACATGTGGCTATAGAAAATAATAATCTTGCTATAATTATTTTCAGTGTTTATTTAATGATGTAATGGCTTATGCAATGTTAATGTTCAAATGCAACGGGTTGTTAATGAGGTGATTATTGAAAAGAGCTAAATATGTTATCATTTAAAAAATCTGTGACTGACAATCTAATTTTTGTTGCATTATGCTAAGGCAATACTTTCTTCACATGCTGGATGATAAATGTCATGCGTTACTTTCATACATGGTTCATCTATATAAATATGCTGGGATAGGGCTTTCCAAGGTTCACACTTAAGTGTGTACTGAGAATGCACAGACTCTGGTATTTATCCACCCTCATAGAAACACATATTTCTGAATGTTGTCAGCAACTGACATTCTGGTAAGTGAAGCAACACAAACTAGGGAGATGGGTAAAAAGAAGCAAAAGATTGACATGATATTTCATCTTATAGGACCAATTCCTTTCCTACCTGTAGCACTGAGAGAGCATGCTACTCCTCATATTGGTTTTATTACTCTAAGGCCTGAGTGAACTATATTCAGTGAACACTTCCATGAAACAACTACACCTGCTTCAACTACTGAACAAGACTGCATTGTCCAAATCACCAAGGCACCGGTTAGCTGGAGCTGGACATTAGTATGTTCAGAGTTAAGAGACTAGAGAAGTCCTCATATCATTGTGTATAAATACACCCATGGAGGGGCCATTCAGTTTTGCTTGTCACAGGACAATTGATGGCATAGTACTGCATGTGGCAAAGTTGGAAAGTGTCAGGTGGACCTGGGTTCAGATCATGGCTCTGAAACTTAGCTGTGACTGTGGTCAAGATACTTATTCTCTCTGACCCTCAGTTTCTTTAGACCAGGGTTTCTCATCATTGGTTCTACTGACATTTTGATAATTCTTTATTGTGGGGGAATGTTCTGGGCATTGTAGAATGTTTGGCATCTCTACTCACTAGTTGACAGAAGTTCCCCCCAGTCATGACAATCAAAAATGTCTCCAGGGCTTCCCTGGTGGCGCAGTGGTTGAGAGTCCGCCTGCCGATGCAGGGGACACGGGTTTGTGCCCTGGTCCGGGAAGATCCCACATGCCGCGGAGCGGCTGGGCCCGTAAGCCATGGCCGCTGAGCCTGCGCGTCCGGAGCCTGTGCTCCGCAACGGGAGAGGCCACAACAGTGAGAGGCCCGTGTACCGCAAAAAAAAAAAAAAAAAAAAAAAAATGTCTCCAGACATTGCACATCACCCCTGGCTGGAAATCACTGCTTCAGATGTTAAATTATGAATTACAGAACCCACTTCATAGGTGTGGTAGGCAGAATAATAGCCTCCGAAGATGTCCCTACCCTAATGCTTGGAACCTATGATGATGTTACCTTACATGGTAAAGGAGGATTAAGGTTGCAGATGGAACTTCGGTTGCCAGTCAGGTGACCTTAAAATAGGGAGATTATTCTGGATTATCTGGACCCAATATAATCACAAGTGTCCTTATAAGTGAAAGGCTGAAGCAGAAGAGGTCAGAGTTGATATGATGTGAGAAGGACTTGGATTACCTTTGCTAGCTTTGAAGATGGGTAGAGATCCACAAGCCAAGGAATGTGGGTAGCTTGCAGACGCTTGAAAATGCAAAGAAAACAGATCCTACCAAGAATGTACAGGAAGGAACACAGCCCTGCCAATGCCTTAAATTTATTCCAGTGAGACCCATGTCACATTTCTGACCTACAAAACTGGAAGATAATAAATTTTTGTCCTTGTAAGCCATCGAGGTTATGGCAACTTGTTGCAGCAGCAAACAAAAACTAATACTATAGGGCCATTGTGAAAATTACAAGATAATGCATATATGTTACTATTGCCTGACAAACAGTAAGTGCTCAATCAATGTTAGTGACTTTTTTATTATTTTGGGAAAAGTTTAGTTCATAATTCATTCATCTGCAAGTTTTAATGATGTCCTAGGCCTTTTTTTAAATTTTATTTTTTTACACAGCAGGTTCTTATTACTTATCTATTTTATACATATTAGTGTATATATGTCAATCCCAATCTCCCAATTCATTATCCTAGGCCTTTTAAAAGTATCCATGGATTTCGTGCAACATGCAGTCTGAGCATGGCACTTGTTCAACTGTAGCAAGAAATCCCTCATACTACTGCTTGTGTGTTTCAAGCTACAATTCTATTCTCTATGTTCCCAGCTCTCTGAGTCTTTGACTCCCTTCTCTAAAGCCTTTCTTCCTGTGGCCACTACTCTAGACATGTGCCTTTGGCTTTGGTCCTTGGAGCTCTCTCTTAAGTGTGGTATCTTTTCTTGTCTTCTGGTCCCCTGCATACCAGCTGTGATAAGCCATGTAAGACTTTGTCCTAAACCCACTGTAATTACACAAATTGTTCTAGCCCACCAGCCAGCCCCTTTCCTGGAGTGGGTACAGGACAACTGGAATACTTCTGTTTTATATATTTTGATGCTCTGTTGTTTGGTGCCGTTACATTTAGAATCATTATGTCTTCCTGGTAGATTGATTCCTTTGTCATTGTCAAATGTCTCTCGTCATTTTCTTTTCTCCAAAGTCTACTTGATATTCATATAGCCACTACTGCTTTAAAAAAATAATGCTGGGCTTCCCTGGTGGCGCAGTGGTTGAGAGTCCGCCTGCCGATGCAGGGGACGCGGGTTCGTGCCCCGGTCCGGGAAGATCCCACATGCCGCGGAGCGGCTGGGCCCGTGAGCCATGGCCGCTGAGCCTGCACGTCCGGAGCCTGTGCTCTGCAACGGGAGAGGCCACAGCAGTAAGAGGCCCGCGTACCGCAAAAAAAAAAAAAAAAAAAAAAATAATAATAATAATAATAATACTGCTTACATGATATAAGCATCTTTCTCCGTCCTTTTATCTCCCACCTGCTTGTGTACTTGCATGTGAGACGGGTTTCTTGTAGACTCCCTACTACCAGATCATGTTTTTTAATCCACTCTGCCAATCTGTCCTTAAAGTGATATGGTCAGGCCGTTGACCTTTAAAGCAAGTATTTATATGTTAGGGTTTAAGTCTACCATTTTACAACTTCTTTTTTATCTGTTTCCTGTTTCTCATTCCACTGTTTCTATTTTTTACCCTCCTGTGGGTTACTTGAATATTTCTCAGATTCCATCTTGATTTATTTACTGTTTGTTTTATTTTGTTTTGTTTTAGCGTATCACTTTATATAGTTTTCTTAGTGGTTGCGCTAGGTATTACATATACACATGTAATTTCTCACAATCTACTGGTATCGATGTTTTCCCAATTTGAGTGAAGTATAGAAGACTTACTTCTATTGAAGCTTCCTCTCCACTTTTAAAATATGGTTGCCCTAAGTGTTACAATAAAATGAGCACCACATTAGACAGTGTTATGTTTTCTACTTTCACCATCAACATGATTTAAGAGAAACATGAGGCATAAGGATTACAATGAATAGACTGAGAGTCCAGAAGTAAACCCTGACAGTTACGGTTAATTGAGTTTCAACAAGGGTACCCATTGTTTCAATGGGGGAAATATAGTCTTTTCAACAAATGGTGCTGGGACAACTGGATATCCGCATGCAAAAGAATGAAATGGGACCCTTACCTTGCACCATATACAAAAACAAATATTTCTCCAAAGAAGATACACAAGTGGCCAACAAGCAAAGGGAAAGATGCTCAACATCATTAATCATCAGAGAAATGCAAATCAAAACCACAATGAGATCCCAACTAGGATGGCTATAATCAAAAAGTCAGATGATAACAAGAGTTTTCAAGAATGTGAAAAATTAGAACCCTCTACATTGCTTGTGGGAACGTAAAATAGTCCACAGTTGGACTAAAACTTCGATCCACGGTTAGTTAAATCCACGGGTGTGAAACCTGGTGATACAAAGGGCTGACTGTATTTTGAAAACATTATGGATCATGAAAGAAGCCATTCACAAAAGGACATGTATCATATTATCTAACTGACATGAAATGCCTGGAATAGGCAAATCCATAGAGACAGAAGGTATCAATAGATTAGTGGTTGCCAGCAGCTGACAGGTGGGAGTTGGGGATAGAGAGTGACTGTTAATGGGTAAGGGGGTTCTTCTGGGGTGATGAAAATAATCTGGATTTAGATAGTGATGATGATTGTACACCTTTGTGAATATACTAAAAATCACTGAATTATGTCCTTTAACAAAGTGAATTTTTTAAAAAAAGAAGTGTATGAGGATAATCTATTATATTTACCCCCATTTTTATCCCTTCTGATGTTCTTTCATTTCTCTCTGAAGTTCCAAGCCTTCTTGAGTTATCATGCCTTTGCTGTTTACAGAAACTTCCTATAGCTATTCTTTAAGGGTAGGGTTTTTTTTAGCAAAGAAATGCTTCAGTTTTCCTTTGTCTGAGAATGTCTTCATTTCCCTTTCATTTCAGAAGGATATTTTTGACAGATATAAAATTCATGGCTTACAGTTCTTTTCTATCAGGCCTTGAAAAATGTGCCACTTCTTTCTGACCTCCGTGGTTTCAGATGCAAAATCTGCTGCCATTCAGATGGATGTACCCCTGTAAATATCGCATCATTCTCTCTGGCTGCTTTTGAGATTGTTTTCTGTTGCTTTTAGTTTTCAGAAGATTAATTATGATTTACTTGATGTCAATGTATTTCATTTTATCCTACTTGGGGTTTTCTCAGCTTCATGAATCTGTAGGTTTATATTTCCCCAAAAATTTTTGGAGAAATTTTCAGCCCTTTTTTTTTCCAAATATTATTTTAGTCTCACTCTCTTTTTTCTCTCATTCTGGGATTTCAATGAGTCAAATGTTAGCTCTGTTGTTATTGTACCATAGGTTCCTGACACTGTTGTTGTTGTTTTCAGTTTGTTTTCTCTCTGTTTTTTCAGATAGAATAAATTTTATTAATCTGTTTTCAAGGTACTAATTCCATTCTCTGTCATCACTCTACTATTGAACCCATCCACTGAGCTTTTTATTCCTGAATTGCATTTTTCAGTTCAAAATTTTGGGGGTTTTTATAACTTTTTTTTTTGCTAGATTTTCTATATTTTCATGTGTTTCAGGAGAATTTGTAACTACTTTTTGAAGTATTTTTATGATGGTTGCTTTAAAATCCTTGTCAGATGAGCCTAACAGGGCTAGAATGGATAAACAAATGCAGTAAACAGTATTGCATAAAGAGTGTTGGCATCTTTTTATTGTTTTTTCTTATGTAAGTTATAATTTTCATGGTTATTTATATAATAAGTGATTTTCAATTATATCCTGAACATTTGGGATATTATATTGAGCGTCCAGATTCTCTTTAATCTTCTTTTAAAGCAGCAGCCTCCTTTTGAGGTGTATCATGGGACAGGTGAGTTTGCTTGCTCAGCTTAACAAGCCCCACTCACACCTCTTTTGATGAAAATGGGGCATCAGCTTGCACCACCTTGTTGCCTCCAAGCTGGGGAAAGAGTGTCAGCTCAGCTTTCCACTGGCTTCTACAGGACACCAACACTATCAAGGTTAGAAGCAACAATATCTGACACAAATTTCAGTACACCCTCCTGGGCTCCACCTCATGTTTGTGGGTTCTAGCTTGTATTTGCTTTCCCCAAACTTATGTCAATCTTCCCTTCCAATTTGCCTGCATCAATCTTCAGCATCAGAAGCAGAGACAACAGGCTTACAGAGGTTTATTAAGCAGCTTCACAATTACATAATGTCTGCTGTAGCTGATCCTCTTTTGTATATATTCGTATCTCCTAGTAGTTCTGCCTCTCTGATTGAACTTTGACCGACACACCAAAGCCAGTATTTCTTCAACAGTTTACTGATCTCCCCATACTGAACTTCCATAATTTTAAGCAATAGTTGGGGATGGTGACATCATGATTTTTTTTTTTTTTTTTTTTTTTTTTTTTTTGCTGTACGCGGGCCTCTCACTGCTGTGGCCTCTCCCGTTGCGGAGCACAGGCTCCGGACACACAGGCTCCGCGGCCATGGCTCGCGGGCCCAGCCGCTCCGCGGCATGTGGGATCTTCCGGGATAGGGGCACGAACCCGTGTCCCCTGCATCGGCAGGCGGACTCTCAACCACTGCGCCACCAGGGAAGCCCTACATCATGATTTTTTAAATAAATGTTATATTTTAGAATAGTTTTAGATGTATAGAAAAATTGGGAAGATAGTGCAGAGAGTTCCCATATTCCCCACACCTTAGTTTTACCCTATTATTGAATCACAACTTTATTGATATATTATATAATTCACATACCATACCACTCACCCATTTACAGTTTATAGTTCAATGGCTTTTAGTATATTCAGAGTTGTGCTTCCATCATCACAATCAATTTTAGAACATTTTCATCCCCTCTTTCCCCCAAACCTCTACCTATTAGCAAACACTTCCTTTTCCCCTCCCACCTCCCCAACCCTAGGCAATCACTAATCTACTTCATGTTTCTATGGATTTGCCTATTCCGGACATGTCACATACTTGGAACCATACAATATGTGGTCCTTTGGATTGGCTTCTTTCACTAAGCATTATGTTTTCTGGGTTCATCCACCTTGTACCTACTACTAATATTTCACTTATTGTTATTGCTGAATAATATTCCATTGTACGGACATACAGGAGTTTTAAAAATCTATTCACTAATTGATGGACATTTTTGGCTATTTCAATAATGCTGCTCTAAACATTTGTGTACTAGTTCTGGGTGAACATAAGTTTTCTTTCTTTTCTTTTTTCTGTTTTGGCTGCACTGCCACATGGCTTGTGGGATCTTAGTTCCCTGTCCATGATTGAACCCTCGCCCCCTGCAGTGGAAGCGCAGAGTTCTAACCACTGGACTGCCAGGGAATTCCCAGGAACATAAGTTTTCATTTCACTTGGGTATATATCTGAGAGTGGGGTTGCTAGGTTTACATTTAGCATTTTGAGAAACTATCAGGCTGTTTTCCAAAGTGGCTACGCCATTTTACATTTCCAACAGCAATGTACAAGGGTTCCAATTTCTCCACATCTTTGCCAACATCTATTATTAGCTGTCTTTTTTTTTATTATTATAGCCATCCCTTTTGATTATAGGGTGTGAAGTAGTAGTTCACCGTGGTTTGAATTTGCATTTCCCTGATGACTAATGATGTTGAGCATCTCTTCTTGTGCTTTGTTTGCCATGTAATTATTTTCTTTGGAGTAATGTCCATTCAGACACTTTGCCCATTTTTAATTGAGATATTTGTCTTTTTACTATTGAATTGTAAGAGTTCTTAATATATTCCAGGCACAAGTTCTTTATTAGGTATATGATTTGCAAAAATGTTCTCTCAATTTGTGGGCTGTCTTTACACTTCCTTGATGGTGTCTTTTGAGGCACAAAATTTTAATGTGGAAGATGTCCAATCTATCTACTTTTTCTTTTGTTACTTGTGCTCGTAACATCATCTTTTAACTGAAATCCTGAACATTAACCTATTTCACAACACCCTCACTGGCAGTAGAGTCATTTTAAAACAAAACAAAACTTGTAATTTTGCTAAAATTAGTATCTCAGTAAAACTATAGCTTAAACTCTCATCAGATGAACTGGTGCATGTGTGCAAGGCACCAAAAATGCCCGATATAGTCTACAACTTGCACCACTGAGATATGCTCTACTGATAACTGACTCTTCGAGATGAGGGCCGGATATAATTTGTAAAATAAACCAGACTTAAAATGGGAAGCCCAGTGAAATGACCCATAATCTCCATTCCTACAGCTGTTGCCAAGATGATAACTAATATTCCTCATCTCCCTTCTCCACAATTCATTTTATATTTTCTTCATCCTTGGTGTAGATATAAGAAATACAAAACAACTCTTTAAAATGTGAAGACGCTTTCTGGTTCTGGACTTACATTCTTTTTCCCAGTGTTTTGCTATCCTTTCCCCGTCAAAGTAAACCTTCTAGAAATTGACCCATACTATGCAGTTTTATGAAGAAAACATTACTCAGTGAAAGACAGTAAACCCCAAATAAAATCAGCTTCATTTTCTCTATTCTGATGGTATTTCCCCATAATAATCTCCTAGGGAAGAAGTATCTGATTTTATAATGTTCCATTGCCAATTATCTTGATGATTCTATATACCAGCAATTTATCAGGATCCATAACTGACAGTAGCAATTATTCATAATTATAACTTTTTATAACCACATTTACATCACCTCTCTATCCATTTTCAGTGAGAAAAAAAGGACAAATTACAAAGAACTAGCTTTTCTTTTGATTCTCCCCTTTAAGTACAAGAACAGGTAAAAGATATTTTAAAATCTTGAAAGAACTAGTTTTTTTATCTTTTACACTTAGACTCTATGCAGCTAAGCAGTTATAGAGTATTTGGGGCCTATGATATCAAAATGAAGATCCTTCATTGTATGCTTCTATTATAGCATTTCTCACATTGAAGTGCAATTAAGTTTTTCCACAATCATGTCTCTCATTGTGAGTTCCTTAAGAAATAATAGCCATTCAAAATGTCTTCGTAGGATGCTGTATATATTACATAAGTTATAATGATCACAACCAACGATCATTTTGCAAGAGATAACTAGTTGGTGGCAAGTAAGCGAAGCAACTCTAGGTAAAAGGACAAATCTGAAAACCAGAGCTGATCAACTTCAATTTCTATATATCAATAATCTCTTCTCTATAAAAGAGCTGCATGTTAACAAGCATGTCTCAGATAGGAACTTCCCTAAAGGAATGATGAAACTTGAAGTTAAAGTGTGTACCGAATTTGATTCTGGACCTGGGAGACCGCTGACTTCAATGACAGCCTCCTCTGTGAGCTGTATGGCCGTCCATGAGAAAGGGTCTGATGTGGGCTCAGAGCAGTAAGTAAAGAACCCTGCTTCACTGAAGGTCAGAACCTGCCTGAAAAAGGCTCACAGTGGAAGTCTCAGGCCTGAACAGAGAAGAACCTGGAGGACATCCGAGGGTGAGAAGAAAGTGGGATCCCTGGCTTGCTCCTTGCTGGGGGCTATGAGTGGCTGTGTTCTCTGGCAACCCTCTTCAAACAGCACTTTCTCTGGATTCTGGCAACCCCAACGTTCATGCCTAGAGGTGGTAAGAGCTCCCTGCAATTGCTAGCACCAGGGTTCTTCCCCAACTTCTGTTGGTTTCCCTAAACCCTGCTCACACCTCTATACACAGACGAATTATTAATTCTCTTTAATTACTTAGTTGAGTTGTGCTGCTTCCTGCTGGGACCTGAGAGATATGCCGGTGCTGCTGTGTGATTCTCCTCACAGTTCCTGGGGGGATGGAGAGTACAGGTTTATTTACAGTTCACCTGTGCTCTGAGGGTGTAGCCTTTTGAAGTCCCAACCTTATGGAGAAGGAACACTTGGCTTGAGAATTCTTTTCTTCTTTTATCAGCTCACTAATGCTTTTAAAAAGATGATGGGGCCTCCCTGGTGGCGCAGTGGTTGAGAGTCCGCCTGCCGATGCAGGGGATACGGGTTCGTGCCCCGGTCTGGGAGGATCCCATATGCCGCGGAGCGGCTGGGCCCGTGAGCCATGGCCGCTGGGCCTGCACATCCGGAGCCTGTGCTCCGCAACGGGAGAGGCCACAACAGTGAGAGGCCCGCATACCACAAAAAAAAAAAAAAAAAAAAAAAAAAGATGATGTTTTACCTTTTATCCAGGACTCTCAATTGTTTTCAGCATATAACAACCATATTACCAGAAATGGAGGTCCTCTGTTATTTTTTTGTTGTTGTGGCAGATGAGAATTTTTATCTTTCTCACCCCCTTTTCCTCTCCACTCTCCATCCTCCTGATTTTGTACAACACAGGGGCTTTCAGTTTAGTTTAGCTTTGTTTTTGTTTTGCTTATTCTATATTCAATGTTTTCCTGCTTTGACTATGAAAATATTCAATGCTGAATCAGAAAAATGTACTATGATTACCTTTTCTATTTTTCCAGTTGATAATCAACTTTCCTTAATTTTCCTAGTTTTTTAAAAGAGCTATGACTAATCTTTCTGTGCCACACTTATCCTAAACATCTTGACTGATAACTTGATTGGGTATAAAATCCAGGGACACAAATCATTTGCCAAAAGATTTTTAAATGCATTGATCCATTGTCTTCTAATTTTAACGTTGCTACGGAAAAGTTTGATGCCATTCTGATTCCCAGTCTTTTGTATGTCTGTGTTTTTTCCTCTCTCTGGAAGGTTTTAGGATCTTCTTTTTTCCCCCCTACAATTCAATATAGTGAAGTTGATATGGGTATTTTCTTACAATCTATTTTACTAGGCATTTAGCCACTAATATCTGGAAATTCTTGTCCTTCAGTTTTGGACAATTTTCTCAAACTATTCCGTAACTTTCCCCACTTAGTTTTCCTTTTTTCTTCCTGGAACGCTTATTAGTTCGATGTGGTACCAGTTTTCTAGGACTGGTACTCTAATATTCTTATGTTTTATGTTCAAGCTTTGTCTGCTTGTTTTACTTTTGGTGAGATTTGTTTAACTTTTCCTTCTAACACGTCTATCAAATTAAAAAATTTTTGATGATATTTTTATTTTCAAGAGCTTATTCTGGGAAGTCTCTGGCGGTCCAGTGGTTGGGACTCTGTGCTTTCACTGCTGAGGGCCCGGGTTCAGTCCCTGATCAGGGAACTAGGATCCTGCAGGCTGAGCAGCACGGCCAAGAAAACCCCAAGCAAAACAAAACAAAAGAAGAGTTCTTATTCTCTGTTCCTTTTATATAACATATTTTTCTTGTTTAAATATGAAACATCTTCCCTTATCTCTCTGGGGATATTAATTACAGTTTATGATTTCTTTCGGTCTCTATCTTTTGTGTCAGAGGCTATGCTCAAAGAACTGGTGACACACCAGAAAGCAGATTAGAAACTGTGTGTAGGGAGTGGCTTGCAGACTGATAAGCGTCACTGTCAGTCCGTAGTTCTCTATACCACCCGCCCCACCCCCTGGGGACATTCGACAGCAGTGTCCCCTCTACTCCTGCTCCCCCAACAAAGAAGTATCTGGTCCAAAGTGTCAGTAGTGCTTAATTAAGAAACCCTGGTGTAGGTCAGCATGGCCAGCATGCTTTCTCACTGTGGACCCCCTACGTCAATAGCTAAAGGACTTTCCTCTGGTGCGTGTGGTCAGTTTCTCCACAGAAGAATCTTCCAGTCCCCTACCAGAAGGTAAAAACCTGGAGGCTCGCGTTTGGAATGGGCAAAGGGAGGGTGCTGGCAGCGCTCTTGAGCTTTAATATGCAGACTTTTGCTTGAAATCCTGGTTTTACTCTTGTTCACCTGACCAATCTCTTTGTTAGTATCCTCTCTAGTTCAAATTTCTCCAGAGGGATGGTCACCAGGCTGCGAGAGGTAGGAATGAAGATGTGACAACTCAATTTTCCCTTTTACAAACTTCTCAATGATCTTCTTCGTATTAACACCCTCACCTTTCAGGGTGCTGGTGTCTCCGCTTTCTGAGCCATACTGGGATCCTGTGAGTCAAACTGGCTTGCTTCTGGCCAGTATCACCTCTGCAGGCGCTTAGATTTGACCTCCCTGTGTTCTGCTAAGTCATTTATCATTCTTCCATCTGATTTCCCTCCTAGTATAATGTGGTTTGGGGTTACAGATGTTTCCTAGATTCAGAGATGAAATTTAAGTTTCTGTTTCCTATTCTCCATGTGAGCAGAAGGCACTGGAAATGTCTTTAAGAAGGAAGTAATCAGGACTTTATGCCAAACTGCAGAAAACTCTTATTCTCTCCATCTTTAGTTGCTTCAAGTTCACAATTAAGCATAGTGTCTTCCTTTGCAATACGATGATAGAAGCTCTTTGAGCCTCTCTCTTCTGAGCCCTCATGCCTCCATCACAGATGTACTATAGCTATTGGTTTTTATGCAAAGAGGACAAAAGTAATGAATAAATACTTTGGAGGCCCAGAGGAGAAATGAATACTTTGGTAGAATGCAGGAGGATTTGAGAGAGGGGAGTCTTTGGTTGAAATTTAAAGGCCGTTGAGCACCTGGCTGTCAAAGAAGGGAAACAGAGTGGAGGGAGCAAGGTGGACAGAATTCTAGACAGCGAACTACAGGTAAACAAAATGGGGCAATGTGCAAGAACGGTTAGGGAGAATAACAACGGCTGACTCTTACTGGTGCTTAACTAGTGAATTCATCTAATCTGCACTCGCGTTAATCCTGTGAGGAAGATACAGTGATTATTAACATGCTCCTCACTACATATATGAGGAAACTGAGGCATAGAGAGGGTCAGCAACTTGCCCGAGGTCCCTCAGCTAGGAAGCAACAGAGAGGGGATGGGAGGCCCAGGCTGTGCAGCCCCACAGAGTATGATCCTTATGACCACACTAGACTGCCTCTTGGTGAGAAGTGTCACTACCGAGGTTGGTGAGAGCTGGGAGACAGGACTGGTGAGGAAGTTGGAAGCCAGTTTGTTAAAGGGTCTTGTATGACAGGCTGAGGGGTTTAGAATTCATCATATTTATCATGTTTCTACAACTCACTAGCCTGGGGATCCTAAGCAAGGCCAAACTAAGAATTTATCTCTAAGTCCTCTTGATCAGTAGTTCCCATCCACCAAATGAAAAGTTCTCAATGCTTCTTTTTTCTGGGATGTTTCTTAAGTCTTAGGGCTGCGAGTTGCCTCCAGAGCAGCTGGGTTGGCCTAAACCATTTTTCAAATCTTACTGCTGTTCCAACTATCCCCCGACCCTGAGCTAGGATGGCCTCTCCCAGTCAGCGGCACTACTGATGCTCTCTGGTCAACTGACCTTTTGCAAATGGGTTCCTGATCACACATACCTTTGCTGATTGTCTCTGGAAGGATCAGAAAATGGAGCAAAAATCTAGAGAGACATTTACAGAAGGAGTGCTTATATGCAGATAAAATATTCCTTGGAATGTGGGGCAATTTCTCATTTTGTTACCAGAGACTAACATGCAATGGGATCATTAAATAATTAATGGTCATGGATATATTTACATAAGTATGTTATAGTTATCATGAATTATATATTAAAGTCTCTTTTCACAAAAGTGCAATACGGTCTTACATTGGTAGAAGATTTTGAGCCTACATGCTATTGAGCACTTGATTAAAAAAAAATCAACAAATATGATTGAGCACCTCCTAAGTGTATGGGAGATACGAAGAAGGGTCAGGTATAGTCCAAGACTTCAAGCAATATACAATCTAACCATGTGCCATTTGGAATGATTTTATATACATTTTTGTTTGTTTCTTATTCTTCTTTCCATGTCTCAATTATAAATTACTGAAGTAAAAAGGTCCTGCTAGATATCAGCCCTTTTATCAGACATTCATACGTCTTACAAAACTTAGCACCGTGCCAGTGTCATACCAGGAACTTAGTCATCATGGCTTCCTTTCTCATTTGCAGCTTCTATACACTTTAATGGTCTCTGCAATAAGGTAAATTCTTTATTCACATCAACAGTGGAAGACCTAAACATTTCTTAGTAGTATCATTTATTTCTGGATATATATTATATTCAACTAGTTAATTCTTTCCAAGTTCATGTAAATGTAAATACTATAAAGGCTATACTTTTAATTTTCTTCTGACTATAAAAGTAATACACTATAGAACATGGTAGAAAAAATAAAAATCACCCATAATTCCCCCACTCAGAGATAAGATTGTTAATACTGCAAAATATTTCCTCTCCAGACTTTTATATTTATCCTGAGGAAAGCGCCAGAAATGATAAGGGTCTTTTCATCTTTTATGCATATGGATGCCTATTATAACATTATTTATCACATTTAAAATTAAAAACAACATAATTGTTCAAAAGAGTGTAATTATTTTGGGGAAGTGTTCGTAAGAATTGGTATTAATTTTTCATTGGTAGAATTCAGCAGTGAAGTCAGGGCCTGGGTTCTTCTTTCTGAGTAGTTTTGATTCAATCTTTTACTTGTTAAAGGCCTGTTCAGATTGTCTATTACTTCTTGAGTTAGTCTTAGTAGTTTGTGTTTTTCTAGAAAGTTTTTCATTTCATCTTACAGTATCTGATGTTCAATTGTTCACAGTATTTCTTTATAATCCATTTTATTTTTCTATGGTTAGTAGTAATGTCCTCTCTTTCATTTCTGATTCTAGCAATTTGAGTCTCTTTACTTATTTCTTGGTCTCTCTTGCTAAAGATTTGTCAATTTTGTAGATATTTTCAAAGAACCAGCTTTTTGTTTCATTGAATTTTCTCTACTGTTTTTCTATTCTCTATTTCATTAATTTTTGCTCTAATTTTTATTACTGCATGCCATTTGTTTGCTTTGAGTTTAGTTTGTTCTTTATCCAGTGTCTTAAGGTAGAAGGTTAGATTACTGACTTGAGATCTTTCTTCTTTTTGAATACAGGAATTTATAGTTGTAAAGTTCCCTCTGAGCACTGTTTAGCTGCATCCCTTAAGTTATGGTATGCTGTATCTTCATTTTCATTCATCTCAGTGCATTTTCTTATTTCCCTGCTGAGTTTTCTTTGACCCATTGATACATCTTTTTCTACTCTTTCACTTTCAATCTCTTTATATCTTTGAATCTAAAATGTGCTGTAGGCAGCAAAAAGTTGGATCTGGTTTTTGAAATCCAGTTTCATAATCTCTGGCTTTGGGTTGGATTATTTAATCCAGTCACATTTAATGTTATCACTGATACGCCTGAATTTATGTCTGCCATTTCATTTTTTGTTTCCTATATGTCTCAAGCCTCTTTTGCTCCTCTATTTTTCCTTTACTGTTTTCTTTTGCATTAAGTGAATATTTTCTAGTACAATATTTTAATTCCTTTCATTATTTTTTTCATGATATTTTGGGTTATTTTCTTAGTGGTTGCTCTAGGGCTTATCATATGCATCTTATCAGAATCTGTTACAGATTGACACTAACTATTCCAGCGAGATATAGAAATGTTACTCCTATTTAACTCTAGTCCTTCTTCCCCACTTTTGTGCTATTGTTATTATTTTACATATTACACCTATTTATTTTATAAATTCAATAATATAGTTCTAAATATTATTTTATATAATTTTAAATCTTTTTAAAAAGGTGGAAGTAGACATCCACATGCAAAAAAAAAGAAAAGAATCTAAACACAGACTTTATAACTTTCCTAAAAAGTAACTCAAAATGGATCATAGACCTAACTGTAAAATGCAAAACTATAAAGCTCCCAGAAGATAACATAGAGGAGAAAACCTAGATAATTTGGCATATAGTGATGCCTTTCTTAGAAAGAATACCAGGGACTTCCCTGGTGGTCCACTGGTTAAGACTCCACACTCCCAATGCAGGGGGCCCAGGTTCAATCCCTGGTCAGGGAACTAGATCCCACATGCTGCAACTAAAAGATCCTGCATGCTGCAACTAAAAGATCCCACACGCTGCAACTAAAGATCCTGTATGTGGCAAAGAAGATCCCACGAGCCGCAACTAAGACCCGGCATAGCCAAATAAATAAATAAATATTAAAAAAAAAAAGAAAGAATACCAAAGGCACAATCCATGAAAGAAATAATTGATAAGCTAGACTTCATTAACATTAAAAACTCCTGATCTGTGAAAGGTGATGTTAAGAGAATGAGAAGACAAGCCACAGAATGGGAGAAAATATTTGCAAAGGACACATCTGATAAAGGACTATTATCCAAAATATAAAAATAACTCTGAAAACTCAACAATAAGAAAACAAATAACCCAATTGAAAATGGACGAAAGACCTTAACAGACGCCTTGTCAAAGAAGACATAAGGATGGCAAATAAACATATGAAAAGATGCCTCACATTGCAGGTCATCAGGGAAACGCAAACTAAAACAACAATGATGTATCACTACACAACTATTACAATGGTCAAAGTCTAGAACACTGACAAGATCAAATGCTGGTGAGGATGTGGAACAACAGGAACTCTCACGTCACTCATGGGAATGCTATACCCATCATTCATGGGTATAGCCACTGTGGAAGACAGTCTGGCAGTTTCTTATAAAACTAAACATATTCTTACTATATAATACAGCAGTGGTGCTCTTTGATATTTACCCAAAGGAATTGAAAACATAGGCAGAACATTCTTGGACATAAATCACAGCAAGATCCTTTTTGAACCAGCTCCTAGAGTAATGAAATAAAAACAAAAATAAATAAATCGGACCTAATGACACTTATAAGCTTTTGCACAGCAAAGGAAACCATAAACAAGGCGAAAAGACAACCCTCAGAATGGGAGAAAATATTTGCAAACAAAGCAACTGACAAAGGATTAATCTCCAAAATATATAAGTAGCTCATGTAGCTCAATATCAGAAAAACAACGAGTCCAATCAAAAAATGGGTGAAGACCTAAATAGACATTTCTCCAAAGAAGACAGACGGATGGCCAACAAACACATGAAAGGATAGCTCACCATCAGTAATCATTAGAGAAATGCAAATTAAAACCACAATGAGGTATCACCTCACACTGGTCAGAATGGCCATCATCAAAAAATCTACAAACAAATGCTGGAGAGGGTGTGGAGAAAAGAGAACCCTCTTTCACTGTTGGTGGGAATATAAACTGATACAGTATGGAGGTCCCTTAAAAAACCATATGACCCAGCAATCCCAGTACTGGGCATATATCCTGAGAAAACCATAATTCAAAAAGATACATGTACCCCAATGTTCATTGCAGCACTATTTACAATAGCCAGGACATGGAAGCAACCTAAATGTCCATCAAAAGATGAATGGATAAAGAAGTTGTGGTACATATATACAATGGAATATTACTCAGCCATAAAAAGGAACACAATCGGGTCATTTGTAGTGATATGGATGGACCTAGAGTCTGTCATACAGAGTGAAGTAAGTCAGAAAGTGAAAAACAAATAAAGTATATTAACACATACATGTGGAATCTAGAAAAATGGTACTGATGAACCTATCTTCAGGGCAGGAATAGAGACGCCGACGTAGAGAACGGACTTGTGGACACAGGGTGGTAAGGAGAGGGTGGGACTAACTGAGAGAGTAGCACTGACATATATACACCACCATGTGTAAAACAGGTAGCTAGTGGGAAGCTGCTGTATAGCACAGGGAGATGAGCTCGGTGCTCTGTGATGACCTAGAGGGGTGGGATTGGGGGGTGGGGTGGGAGGGAGGCTCAAGAGGGAGGGGATATATATATATGTATAGCTGATTCACTTTGTTGTACAGCAGAAACTAACACAACATTGTAAAGCAATTATACTCCTATTAAAAGTAAACAAATAAAATGAGATGCCATTTAAAAAAAAGAAAAGAAAACTTATACCACACAAAAACCTGCACATGGATATTTTTAGCAGCTTTATTCATAATTGCCAAAACTTGGAACCAAAATGTCCTTCAGTAGGTTAATGGATAAATTAACTTTGGTACATCCAGGCAATGGAATATTATTTAGTGCTAAAAAGAAATGAGTTATCAAGCCATGAAAAGACATGGAGGAGGAATCTTAAGGGCACATCCCTAGTGAAAGAAGCCAATTTGAAAGGCTGCATACTGTATGGCTGTAACTATAAGACATTCCAGAAAATGAAAAACTAGGAAGACAGTAAAAAGATCGGTGGTTTCCAGGGTTGGTGGTGGATGAAAGTGGAAAGACAAATAGGCAGAGCATAGAGGATTTTTAGGGCAGTGAAACTGGTCTGTATGATATCATAATGATGGACATATGTCATTGTACATTTGTCCAAACTCATAGAATGTGCAACACCAAGAATAAACCTTAAGGTAAACTGTGATCTTTGGGTGATTATGATGTGTCAGTATGGGTTCATCCTTGGTAAAAAAAAAAAATGTGCCATTCCTGTTAGTAATGTTGCTGTTAAGCAACAACAGGACAACGAAAACCTTCCCCCCAGAATATCTTCCTTGTAAATTCCACTTTCTCTTCATTGACAAGAACTGTTTTCATGACCACTGTCATCTTCAAAAGAGTTTGAAAGAAATATCTTAGCTCTGGACTCTCTGTAGTTGAAAAAGACAAGGGGGAAGACTAAGTGGCATCTGGGTCATCAGTCCATTATGTGACACACCCCAAGTTCATACAGCTAGTAAATGGTGCAGGACAACTCTCTTAGCCTCTCTAACAACCTGCCTGCAGGTGTTCAAAGATTAGAATATACAAGTGATCAGTATAACATTTTGCAGTTTTATGACTTTTAGATTTGTATCCACAGAGCCAGACAGAGGACTGAGAGAATTCATGATCCATGACATGAAGAGGGCTGGAAAGCTGTTGTGTGAGAAAGATCTAAAAAGAATGCAGATTCAATCATGCAATAAAAGGATTAGTTTAATTCAGCTAGGGTTAACAAGGGGAGGGTGGCAGGTGGTTTGTAGAATTCCATCTACCAAAATCAACGTGTAATAAATAAAAAATAATACAAATTAAAGATAATAAAGCTGAAAGAAGAAAAGGTAAAACAAAGCCAGGGAGCAAGTATTAGAATCCTGTCTTATACAGCTTCTGTTTGCAAGCATGTATCCTCAGGGCTGAGTCCTGCCTGGACTCTCACCTGATAAGTAGCCGTCTCAGGGTCTAATGGTCAGCACAGTCACCTCAACTTGCCCAGGATGTTACAACTTCACTTCTGTCCAGCTAAGTGTCCTTCCAACCACATGGAGTTTTAGAATTAAATTTAAATATAATAAATTTAACCAACCCACAAATGATACTTTTGTGTAAAGTATAGGAATAAGTAATCATTGGGGTAATCTATATTTGTTGTTTAAAGTGTAATGCTTAAGGAATCTGACACATCACCCATGTGCTTTCAGCTTTACCTGAATTACTGATTTCAGACTTATAATTTCAAATTAATAGGCATAATAATTTGGCTAATTTTATGAATAGTTCTTAAATTTTTAGGATAATATGAGATTCACTAAATTAGCATTAAATTAGCTCATGAATTGTTTTGCTTGTAATGATTATTTAGTTTACCTTAATATCTTAAAAGAGAACAGTAAATATGTGAAATTTGCAAATGTAGTTGAAATATTTAAGGAAGTGACGAAATAACTTGGGGAATTTGTAAATGGGAATGATTATTAAAAGGAATTCAGCTTGTTTAGTTTGATTTAATCAAATATTAATAAAAGAATGAGTAAAAATGATTCATATTTTATCAGAATTATAAATAGAAGAATACGACTTATAAATTGCACTTAAAATGTAAGGAAATTAGGTTTTAAATTTTGTAATGTTAATAACTAAATATTAATTTAAAATTAAAGTAGCTGTAAATAGTCCCTTCTCTGCACAAAGGCCCCTCTTGGACTTTAAAGGCTACTTGTTGACACATTTTCATTCTGGATGAATAGAGGCTTTATGTAGCAATTCAGTGGTTACGCAGCCCATAGCACTTGTCTACACAAGGACAATAAGCTGGTTAATGCCAAATATGAAGGGAGCAGCTGGTTCCAAGAACTCGTGGTGCACTCTGGTTACTGGAAGGGATCTTGCTCTAAGATCCCAGCCACTCTAGTCCTTACATGACATTCTACCTAAAACCAGTTTTTCTAACGATAAAGAGAAACATGTCCTTGAATTAAGGCAAACCAATTTGGGGCAAACCTGTCCCACTCAGCAGGTTTGATTACTCTGACAATGGGGCTGAATTTACATTGCTCAGCGGATACCTGAACACATGGCTTTGGGCCCATGTTCTCTTGGTGAGAGGCTCCAAGACCCTCCAGAAAAGGGAGAATTTGATATTTTCTGTAGAACAACTGAGTTGAGGTTGTATCAATATCCTTCCTTGTTCAATAGTACTTCAGTTTATTTATCTTGGTTACGTCAAAATTGCTGGATTGAGAATTCATCTGCTGAAGAATCATTCAATTCACTGTCCTCTGTGGAGTATTTTCCTTTTTACGTGTCTAAATTGATTATCACTAGAATAAAGTCCTGTTTCGTCAGGAGGAAGGGAGGGCTTACTTGGTTGTTCTTTATGGCGTCTCCCCTACGTGGAGCTGCAGGAGAAGGCATTCACCAACGGGTTTTCATGAGTTGGACGTTTGTTGGTAGACGCGCCCCTTGAAGTAGGCAACGGTGTCTCTGTCTTTGATAATGAGTCACCTATTCCTTGGTGACAATCTGCTTCCCAAGTAGTCAAGAACCCTCTAATGCACTCCTTCCTAAAATCTCTATTACTTCAGCAAAGCTTCCTTTGTCACTGGCTTTATTTTAATTTGAAAACATTTACCTGACGCTTTCAAGAGGAACCTCAGTTCCAAAGCCCTATTGTGTGACAGGACAGACGAATTCACAACAAAACGGCTTCCCTGACGGCAAGGCAGACACACGGGGAACAGGGCGCTCAGCCCTTTGGCTTCCAGAGGTGATGTCTCACCACACAGCGTCCTCAGGGCGGCAGGGATTTGGGATGGGTCTCCAGCCACATCTTGGGCGCAGGCCTCCGTGCCACGGTCTGTGCCCCCTGCAGGCCTTCCATGCGGCCACAGATCCCGTCTGTTCTGGGCCCTTACCTGTGCCCTCTCTCAGCTCTGTTAACATCCTTGCCTTCCGAGTCTGGCGTCCGGCCTGGGCTGTCTCTGCTTTCTCCAGCTGGGGCACCAGACCCAAGTGTGGAAGAGAGTGTGGCTGGGCCCCTGCCACCATCGGGAACACAGTGCTGCTCACTTTCACGTGCTACAAACCAGCTGGAGAAATGTACATTCTAACCTATCTTCCTCCTCTCTTTCTTTCTCTCCCTCCCTTCCCCTCCTGCTCTCTCTCTTTGTACCATTCTCCCTTCCTCCCTCCCTCTCTCACTCCCCCCCTCTTTTTGTCTCTTCCTTTCTACTTTCTTTTCTCCTTCCTTCCTTTCGTTCCTCTTCTTACTAAGAATCCTGTGCCTAATGAAGGTTATGTGATTTCTGTCTCTTGTATAAATTTGAGTTATACTTCAGAACATCTCCTTCTCCACCCATACCAGGATTCAGGGGAAAAGATGTGTGGTGGCGGTAGTGCTGTGCTGAAACTCATTTTGTCATTCAAATGGCAGCCTTTTAAAAATGTCCTTCAATTCAAAAATGGCCGCCTAGATGCACTATGGATACTTGTTTATAGTGTGTCAAATAAGACTCTGAAGATAATTTTCTTTACATCACTTGTCTTTACATCACTTGTCTTTACTTCCTTTTGAAAAACAAGGCTCAGTTTTTTTTTTAATTCACTCTTTAGAAAAAAATAATGTCCCTACTAAATTCTGGTGACATTACTGCTGTTGGGTCTCAGAATCCCCATCAGTAGCTGTCACTTACGTTCAAAATAGCTTGCCCATTATGCAGGGATGGGGAAAAATTGTTTTCCATAATTAGTTTTTAAAAATCCCGAATAAAGAGGATATAAGTTTTGTTAAAAAACAGAATTGAACCGAGAAAGTCTGAAGATCTAATTGGCCTTACTCAGTGATTCATGAATCAGGCAGCACCTCATATAGCAAATACAGGCGTACCTCAGAAAGTATTTCGTGTTTGGTTCCAGACCACCACAGCAAAGCGAATATCGCAATAAAGCAAATCATGAATTTTTGTTTCCCAGGGCATAGAAAAGTTTTTTATACTTTACTGTAGTCTATTAAGTATAAAATAGCATTATATCTAAAAAACAATGTCCATACCTTAATTAAAAAATACCTTATTGCTAAAAAATGCTAAGCATTCCCTGAGCATTCAGGGAATTGCAATCCTTTTGCAAAAGTAACATTAAAGATCACTGATCACCATAACAAATACAGTAATAATGAAAAAGTTGGAAATAATTTGAGAATTACCAAAATGTGACACAGAGACAAGAAGTGAGGAAATGCTGTTGGAAAAATGGCGCCGACAGACTTGCTCAACGCAAGGTTGCCGCAAACCTTCAATCTGTAAAAAACCTGCAGTGTCTGCGAAGCGGAAGTGCACTACACCGAGATCAGCCTGTCGACAGACGCGCAGAGAGGTTGTACAAAATGGAAGGTTTTTATGGGCAGAAGGAGGGTGGGGCAAGAAGGTATTAGCAGAAGAAAAGAAAGGGTTGTTCCAGGCCTGGCCTCCTTCTTTGGGAGGAAGGAACAGCAGGGGTCTTTATCCTGCCGATTACCCCAGCAGTGTTGAGCAGGAAATTTCAGATTGACTGTCATTTCTGGGAGGGATTCAAACTGCAATTAAGTCTCCGTTTGGTATCGTTTTGGGCCTTCTGCTGCTCTTTCTTTTTCCTTTTTTTAAAAAAACAGTTTCTAGTCCTTAATTTTGGAACGGAGGCCACTGCAGTCATTAGTTTGTAAGGCATGTGCGCTGTACATTATACTGGCTTGTGTATTCTTCCCTACTTGTTTTGTTGTGTTTTTTTCACTCCTGTAGCAGCAGCTGGTCTCATACACTTACCAAGACCCTGGGTTTCCTCCCTGTGTTGTCATACCAGATGTGCTCAATGAGGTCCTGTTTCTGCAGGACCAAGTACAGCTTCCTGCATGCTGCAGAAGCAGAAGCTGCCTCTGAGAATGAGTAAGTTCCAGACAGAAGAGTATTCTACAAATTATCAGTATAAATTAACTTTACAAGAGACGAAGCGCTAATGACAGTTAACCATGGTTGATACCACTCTATGTGCACTTCCAGTTTCCCAACCTTTGCCAAAAGACCTGGAGCAGGTCAAGAAGATGCTGATAATGCTGCTGGGCCTGGCACCCCATTATACCCTTCAGGTACCGTTTAGCTGAAAGGAACACCTTAAATCTGTGAGGCTGACTCCTGTTAATTTCAAAGATGGGCAGGATGCTTGCTTGGGTTTGGGTGGTCAGTAGAGGCAGTGGGATGGGCCTGGACCCTTAGAGGAACTCATATTCAGCAAAGGGAAACAGTAGGTCAAAACTGCACACTGCACTTTGTCACCCTCCCTCCTTAAAAAAGGACCCATAGGGGCTTCCCTGGTGGCGCGGTGGTTGAGAGTCCGCCTGCCGATGCAGGGGACACGGGTTCGTGCCCCGGTCGGGGAAGATCCCACATGCCGCGGAGCGGCTGGGCCCGTGAGCCATGGCCGCTGAGCCTGCGCGTCTGGAGCCGGTGCTCCGCAGCGGGAGAGGCCACAACAGTGAGAGGCCCGCGTACCGCAAAAAAAACACAAAACAAAAAAAAGGACCCATTTATCATGCTGCCAGTTTCTAGTTCTGCCAACGTTATTTCTGTCACTTCCCTGGCATCTAAAAATCATTTAAATACGAATATAGCACTAGCACTACTAAGCATTTACTATGAGCCAAGGGCAGTTATTTAATTCTTTCAACAACTCCTTGAAGAAATTATTATCTCCACCTTGCAGACAAGGAAACTAAGACTCAAAGAAGTTAAGAAACTTGCTAAAGTCCAGGAGAACACCAAGAGGTGGACATGGATGTGATCTGCCCTGAGTTCAAGCAATGAGGAGCTGCACTGGCTGCCGAGATTTAAATATAATAATAAAACTGACGAAAAGTCAGACTCTCTTTTTTTTTTAGCATTTAAAAAATTTGTCGTAAAATGTACATAACATAAATTTACCATCTTAACTTTTTTTTTTTTTTTCGGTATGCGGGCCTCTCACTGTTGTGGCCTCTCCCATTGCGGAGCACAGGCTCCGGACGCGCAGGCTCAGCGGCCATGGCTCACGGGCCCAGCCGCTCCGCGGCATGTGGGATCTTCCCAGACCGGGGCACGAACCCATGTCCCCTGCATCGGCAGGCGGACTCTCAACCACTGCGCCACCAGGGAAGCCCATCTTAACTATTTTTAAGTGTACAGCTCAGTGTCACTAAGTCTATTTATAGTATTGTGCCACCATCACCAGCATCCAGCCCCAGAACTCTTTTCATCTTGCAAAACTGAAAATTTGAACGAATTAAACAATAACTCCTCATTCCCCCCACCTTCCAGTCCCTGGTAACCACCGGTCTACTTTTTGTCTCAATAGCTTTGACAACTCTAAGTACCACATACAAGTGGGATCACACGATCCTTTTGTGACTGGCTTATTTCACTTAGCAGAATGTCTTCAAGGTTTATCCATGTTGTAGTATATGTCACAATTTCCTCCCTTTTTAAAAGGCTGAATGATATCCCAGTGTATGTATATACCACATTTTGTTTATCTATTCATCCATCCATGTACTCTTGGGTTGCTTCCACTTTTTGGCTATGATGAATACTGTCCAATGAACGTGTGTGTGGGTGTGGGTGTGGGTGTGGGTGTCGGTGTGGGTGTGTCTGCGTGCATGTGTGCATGTGCATGCATGTGTTTAAATCATTATATACCAGCAATTCTAGATAATGTCAGGGATAAAATATTCCTTTCAGAAAAAAATATTTTGCTGGCCACATTTTAAGCAATTGTTGTGGGTATTATGGAATTTTAATAATAGAGTATATGCCTCAAAACTAGCACTTTTTTTTTAAAACTAGCACACTTTAAAACTTACTTTTTTTTCCTTTAATAAACACTGGATTCTACATGGAAGTGATCTGAGAACAAGAGTTATAGAATCTTCCTCTATCTATTTAGAGAAATTAGTGATGGGTTGAAATTGTTTGAGCTTGCTTTGAGTGCAATTCATATCTTGAACCCCTGTGGAACTACCTATTCCTGTGTTTAAATACTAAATTTAAACTAAACAATGATAGCACATGATTGTAAATACAAAGAACAGAACTTGAGTCACTTTAATGCTGTCATTCTATGCGAACAGTTTGGAGTTTTTGTTTTTAAAATTTAAAGTAATAAAACAACTGCCAACTCTGAGGTATAATCTGTTCACTTATTAAATATTTTGCTGAATTTGGATATCGTTAGCTTTGAAATGTACTTTTAAAAAACTGTTAATTGGGCTTCCCTGGTGGCGCGGTGGTTGAGAGTCCGCCTGCCAATGCAGGGGACGTGGGTTCGTGCCCCGGTCTGGGAGGATCCCACATGCCGCAGAGCGGCTGGGCCCGTGAGCCATGGCCGCTGAGCCTGTGCGTCCGTAGCCTGTGCTCCGCAATGGGAGAGGCCACAACAGTGAGAGGCCCGCATACAGCAAAAAAAAACACAACCCTGTTAATTGTTTTAAAACTAAAGAATTAATCAAGAAGATAATGACCATTTACCAATTATCACATAAATATTACTGAAAAAGCTTTGTTGTACAGCAGAGAGGATGTTAAAAATAACAGCTTACTCAGGTTGTCAAATATCGTAGGTACATCAAAGTCACAAGCTTATAAGTAGCAGGGCATGTGTTCAAATCCAGATTTGTCTAATTCTAAGCTTTTTACCCCTACTCTAGGCTATTATTAGTAAGCATGCCCATTTTCTAAAGATAGTCTATTATCTAGCAGTACCGCGTAATGGCTAAAACACCTACTACAGAGCAAGTACAATGTCATGGTGAACATGGCACTCTCCCTCTCCTCTCAGTGGAAAGGAAAAACTGTGTAATAGGTGGAGTGTTTTTTAAAAATTAACTGGTATTTTGGTTTTTATATTGCTTTTGTTTTGAGTGTGGAGCAATGCCAATCAAGATCTTTTTCTGTTTCTACCTAGATGGAGAGCCCTGCACTGTGCTTGTAAAGCCCAGTTACCTTTTACCCATCCTATCCTATGTAGTTGTAAAGGTGGCCCTGAGTTTGCCAGCGAACCAGTACCCAACTGGTTGGCACACACCTTACCTGCTTCTAGTGGACTGAGGAAGAATATTCTGGTTTGACTCAGGGCAGAGGAAAGAGACTTAAGTGGGAAAGACAGGATGCCTAGCTCTGTGTGTGTGTGTGTGAGTGTGTGTGCACGCACACACGTGCATGGGGCAGAGGGGCAGTAGAGGTTTCCCTAGATGTAAATAAAAGTAAGGAGTTTGGAGAAAAAAAAAAAAGTAAGGAGTTTGAGGGTTGCTCTCTATGGTGGGGTGTATAAGGTGGGGTGAACTCTGCCTGGCCAATCCATGCTGAGGCTCTGAGTGGCTAGGAGGGCTCTGTGTCCTCCTGCCACCAGTGGAAAGCATTGCTGGGGTGAGGGGTGGTCCCCGAGTCCACCAGACAACCGGCACCCCGCCGGTCAACTGCAGCATCATACGGCTGGAGAACCAGTTTTCTGGTATTGCATGAATTCAGAAACCTTGGCTGACTTCACGGGAGTGTGGGACGGGGTGGGGAAGCTCAGAGCCTGACTTTTTCTGATTCCAGAGGATGAGAATGAGAAGCGCGTTTAGTTGCTTTTAGTAAGAATGGAATGTGACATTTCTCGCACCTGAAATTTATTTGCTACACAAATCAACAAGCAAGGGCAGCGCAGAGGGAAGAGCAATGCTGGGTGCGGCAGAACGCACGGGGGGCACTCGGGAGGGGCAGCGAAAGCCTCCCAGGAAGAGAGGTCCAAGCCGAGAATGAGCAGCACCAGCTGGGAGAAGGGGTATTGGGACGCACCAGAGGAAGGTGCTCCAGGCAGAGGGCATAAAGGCACAATGGCCAGATGGGAGAAAGGGCAGGCGGCCCTGAACAGGTAGGGTGGCTGGAGAAGAAGTTATAGGGGGGAGGGTTGGCACCAGGTGAGATAAGCGGGGGACAGATCAGGAGGACCCCATGCTGGGAAACTGGGGATTTATCCTGAAGGCCATGGGGAAGACAACTGTTGTGTTTTATGCAGAGGCATGAAGGGATGAGATGTGGGCTTTGGGAAGATCACCCTGGTGGCCAAGGGGAAAACAGACGGTAGTAGGGCAAGACCAGTCAAAGGGAGGTAAGTCAGGAGGCCATATCTGATGTTCTGTGAAGCCTCATCAGAAATCTATGGAACCCTTGAGGCACCCCAAATCTGCATTTTTCACGAATCCCATGATAAATTCATTCTCCACAGGCACCTCAGATTTTATATGTTTCCTAGGGCTGCTGTAACAAAGTATCACAAAGGGTGATTTAAGACAAAAGAAATTTATTCTCTCACAGTTCTGGAAGCTGGAAGTCTAAGATTAAGATGTTGGCAGAGCGCTTCCCTGGTGGCACAGTGGTTAAGAATCAGCCTGCCAGTGCAGGGGACACGGGTTCGAGCCCAGGTCTGGGAAGACCCCACACGCCATGGAGCAACTAAGCCCGTGCACCACAACTACTGAGCCTGCGTTCTAGAGCCCACGTGCCACAACTACTGAAGCCCGCGCGCCTAGAGCCTGTGCTATGCAACAAGAGAAGCCACCGCAATGAGAAGCCCGCTCACTACAACGAAGAGTAGCCCCCGCTCGCCACAACTAGAGAAAGCCGGTGTGCAGCAACGAAGACCCAATGCAGCCAAAAATAAATAAATTAATTAATTAATAAAAAAAATAAAAGATGTTGGCGGTCTCTCCAGGGCTCTGGGGGAGAATGTGGTCCATACCCAGCTTCCAGTATTGCCTGCAGTCCTCGGCATTCCTTGGCTTGTAGATGCATCACTCCAGTCTCTACCTCTGTCATCACATGGCTCTCTCCTGTGTGCCTCTGTGTCTTCATACTGTCTTCCCCCTGTATGCCTGTCTGTTCTCCTCTTCTTATTAGGACATCAGTTAGATTGGATTCAGAGCACACCCTACTCCAATATGATCTCTCATCTTAACTAATTGTATCTGGAAAGATGCTTTTTCCAGATAAGGTCATATTCTGAGATTCTGGGAAAGACATGAGTTTCGAAGGGACGCTCTTCCGATACAGGCTTCGTGTGAGCACATCAAAGCTGATCGCTGCTGGCTCTGAACCCAGAGGCTCCGGGCTGCTGCTTCGACAGTTACTTTCCTTTATAGAGTTCACCTCAAGGCAAAGAGGGACCAGCGTATTCCAGAAATACGTGTCCTTTGATAGTTATGCATAGATGATTGTACAGGTTCACTTGGCTGTTTCATACCTGGAAAGGCTGTTATTCAAGTTCCAGGGAGTAGAAAGACTGTAACAAGCATCAGCCCTGCTTAAGTATATTTTCCATTGAGACAACATATATCTTCAACTCAACATAACCTTTACTCCATGAAAACAGAAGCCACATAAATGGTTCTTTAAGGCATAATGCTATGCAAACATCCATGTTGATTTTATTAAACACTAAAGGGAAGGTTTGAGCAATTGTTTTAGGGGCGATAATTTTATTTTAATTTTGAGGCTAACATCTGAGTATAATTTGGAAACTTATCAAAAAATTGAGAGAGAAAGCTTGTATTTTGTCACCAAAAGTTAGTCTTAGCTATTTACCAAAATGATAAAACCAGGACATTAAGAAACTGAGTTAAATTCTTATTAGATCATATTGCATATGTATTTAGTACAAAATAGTGACACAGTATGATTGTCAGAACTATGTCTCGCCTTCTGGAGAAGGAATACGTCTCCAATATGTTGTAAGATGAGTACTTTAACATTGTCCTTGCTTTCAGTCTGGAGTAGAACCCTTAAGCTTTACTGTTTTTCTGTAAATTCAGACCATGTAGTCCACAATGATCGAGACTACTTTAAAGACTACACGTAGAGAATAAAATTCAAGGAGCTTAGTAGGTCTGTTGTTCTGGTCTGTGGAGAGAGCTCCTTTTGGGCCCTGAATCCATCATGAAACATATTGCTTATTTCGTCTAATGAGAAGTTATATCTTATCAGACTGCCATTAAAGCTCTTTTCTAATTTGTTCATAAAAGTTTTGAACTGGTAGGGCAGGAACAACAGCCCTAGACACTTCTCTTCAGGTTTACATCACCCTTTGGTGAAGCACCATCAGCCACATGCAAATCCACGTCACTGTACCATCACCAGGCCTAACCTAGTTTTCCCAAATGCCTAACGGTGTGGTATGGGAGACTGCCAGGTGCCTTGCTAAACCCACTGACGCTACGCCTACCTACCTCTTTCTTTATCTGACTTGTTAGTAACTAGGTGTCGGGGTAACTATGCCAAAAAAGCAATGAGGTTCATCGTGGCTGCTTTGTTAGTGAACCCACTGTACGGCTCTCAGTGGTCACATCTTTCTTTATTAGGAAAAAAAATATTTTACAGTTTTTGAATCTTGCCCAGGATTAACATTACCAATACACAGTTTCCAGATATAATAATAACCCCAATCATTGCCATTTTATTGAGTGGCTACTCTGTGCCAGGCATGGTATTAAGTGCTTTATTTGCATTATTTCATTACATTTCCATTACAAGCCTAGGAGGTAGATTTTACTCCCAGATGGAGAATGAGGGCCAGGGCTATTTAATTGCTTTTCCAGATCCACATGGCTTGTAGGAGACAGCCAGTATCAACCGCACATCTGTCTAATTTGTAAGCCCACGCTCATAACTACAGCTCTGACCACCTGATGACATCCTGCGCAAATCCATAATGCACTTCCCAAATGTTTGTGTTATCTGCTAAGCGTCTCCTTTCTCTAGGAACCATGTCTTATTTCTCTTTTTACCCCCAGTGTTTAGCACAGTACTTGTTACCTAAGAAGGTTCTCAATAAAGTTTTGTTAAGTAAACGCATTAAAAAACATCTTCCTATGTCTGAAAATTAGGAGGCCTTTTGCCTTATCCGACACCTATCTTCTTGCCTAGGAATTACAGAGAGTGGCACAATTATCTCTGGGTTTCTGGCAGTCAGGGTTTCTCATAATATCCTCTCTGTCCAAGGCTTAAAGAGAGCCTTTGTCTTAGTTTTTTTAACATGATGATCATCACCTGTGCAGAGAGCACAACGCAAAATGGAAAATGGCCCTTTTCCTTCAGGGCCATTAACTTTTCACCGACTGCCAGATATGAACTTACGCCTACTATATTCTTGGTCTCTAAACACAAATTACTTCTCTTATTGCCTTTAATCTTGTTCTTTATGAAATGGATGGCCATCTTTAAATCCATAATATATGGGGGTAATACACTTAAAACTTTGAACACTGAACACTTCTAGGCCTAAAGACTCATTCTTTGACTTATTCATGAAGTCACATTTAAAATATAATTTTAATAATGTCAGAATACTGGGAGAAGAATAAGTTAATAAATGTTCCCTAATACTTTAAGAATTTTGAATTATGTGTATATATATAGCAATCTCAAAAATGGAGAAAAAAGCAAAAATGATGGTTTTATTCTTTAAAATAGACATATACTCTATTTTGGCTTTTACTAACATCTACCAATTTCTTCCTCCTTGCCTATTCTCTCTCTCTCTGTCTCCCCCTCACACACACACACACACACACACACACACACACACACACAGGGGAATACATGCTCAGCCAGTATGCTTTGATAGCTATCTCTTGCCAGCCAGGAATACTGTGTTTTGGGTCAGTACTTTGGAATGGGCTTGACATTCAACTTAATGTGGTCCCTAACTTATTAGTCCCCAGGGAGGGAACTGGTTGGCAGAAACCAAGACCTTCCCTACTCAAGGGCTGAATGCATCAAAAAGATGAACTTAGCAAATGCCAGAAACAACACTGAACTCAGGAGAGCCATTTGCTGAGATACCCAGATAGGAAGGAATAAAGCTGGAGCTTCTCCAAGTCATAGCGGAACCAGATAAAGGTCAGATGTGGAGTGGGAGTGGAGGGAGAAATGGATAAAGGAGATCAACTGTATGGTGATGACAGGAAACTAAATTTTTCGTGGTGAGCACACTGTAGTGTAGACAGAAGTAGAAACATAATGTTGTACACATGAAACTTTAAAAAAAAAAAGCCAGATGTGAATCTGGGTTAAAGAGAATACCATGGCAAACAAATGGAAAGAGAGGTCTGTCCACTGATCTCATCAGGAAGGTTTGTCCATTTTTTATCTCCCTTTGTCCATGCTGTATATCTCATAAAGTGGTAGAAATTCATTGCCTCCTTTAAGTGCTGCTTATACAGCTATTCAAGTCATTTAGTTAATTCACTCATTAACCACCATTATTAGGAACATTACTAGATGTTAAGGATGCAAAAATGAGTTAAGTCAATATATTTTCAGAGTAGCAAGCGAACCAATCATGCCCATCAGTACACCTGTTCTCCATCATAACATAACACAAAGCAATTAGAAAGCTTTAGCTCTAAATCAATGTTACAGGTGACAGGAAAAGGGATACATTATTATGTGGTATGCACGCTTATCAAAGTGCTTATAAATGTAGCATTAAGTATTTTAAACATATGATGTGTGTATCTCAAGCCTTACCAAGATATGATTACAAAATAAAGGCACCTGTATGTCCCAGACCTTACCATGATGTACTATTTGATACATCTAAAGTCACACTTTCAATAATAAATTATTATGCATTGAGTGCTCAATTGTGAAATTACTGCTTTTCAGTGTCTCATCTACTTTTCCTCTTGCTCCCCTTCTATATTCACACATACACACACGTGCACACATTCACTTTATTACTACTATTAATTTTTTTTTTTTTTTTTTTTTTTTTTTTTTGCGGTACATGGGCCTCTCACTGTTGTGGCCTCTCCTGTTGCGGAGCACAGGCTCTGGACGTGCAGGCTCAGAGGACATGGTTCACGGGCCCAGCCGCTCCGCGGCATGTGGGATCCTCCCAGACCGGGGCATGAACCCATGTCCCCTGCATCGGCAGGCGGACTCTCAACCACTGCGCCACCAGGGAGGCCCCTGCTATTATTTTTTTGATTAAACCCTTTGAGAAAAAGTTGCAGACATCATGACCTTTCACTTCTAAATACCTGATCTTATGTCCTAAATACATTCTCTTACATAACCACAACTCACTAATCGAATTCAGGAAATTTAACAGAGATATATTACTATTATCCAATACGCATCCCATATTCAAATTTTACCAATTATCCCAATAATTAAATGTCCTCTATGGCATTTATTTCTTGGATCCAGGAGTCAATTCAGGATCACACATTTTATCTGGTTGTCATGTCTCTTGTCTCCTTTACTCTAGAATAGTTTCTCAGCCTCTCTGTGCCTTTCATGAAATTCACATTCTTGAGTACAGGCTAGTTGTTTGTGGAACATCCTTCAGTTCACTTTCTCTCATTCTTTTCCCACGTTATTTTTCAGAGTTTCCCAGGGCACTGCCTCATGTGTGATCTGGAGCTGGTCCTTCTGGGTCTTCTGTCTGTCTGTCTGACTTCACTGCCCTCCACGTGGCTGCCACCGCTGCTCCTGAACTTCAGGAGAAGGCCTGGCTGTCCACTGCTGACACCACCACTCAGATCTTCTCAGACCTCCGAGAAAGTGTGCTGCAGGCCTCTCACTCCAAACCCTGGATGGGTGCTCCTTACTTCCTCGCAGCACACCTGAGGCCAGGCTAGAGCCTTTTTTTTTCTTTGGCGGTATGCAGGCCTCTCACTGTTGTGGCCTCTCCCGTCGTGGAGCACAGGCTCCGGACGTGCAGGCTCAGCGGCCGTGGCTCACGGGCCCAGCCACTCCGCGGCATGTGGGATCCTCCTGGACCGGGGCTCGAACCCGTGTCCCCTGCATCGGCAGGCGGACTCTCAACCACTGTGCCACCAGGGAAGCCCCAGGCTAGAGCTTTTTAACAAAACTTCATTCAATGCTTGAGGGTAACACAAGCATAACACAGAGAATAATGTCAAAATGCTACTGTAAATTGACTACTCTTAGAGCCCACAAAACATGACCTCAGAGTCGTTAAATAAAGTAGCTCCTGCTTCCAAATGGAAGGCTCGACTCACTCTACCACAAATGCTCCCATAATGTCCCTTCTAGGGAGTCCAGACCAGCAATGCACCTGGGCCTAGAGAGAGAAAAAACACTGTCCTCAATGCCCTCACTTCCTGATTTAGGAGGATTGTCTTCCCAGGATGAGTAATACTGAAAAGAATCATCCCCGTACAGGGAACCACACTTTTAAGTATTAGGCTCACCTACCTCAGCAGGTCCCATCCTCCCAGACCACATATACTAATATTAGGCTGTCTAGTTTATGTAACACCACATGTGGGCCACCAAGAATCCAGCCTGGAAGCATTACCACAAACAAAGTACAATTCCTTTACAGCCTTTCCTCCAGCATGTGGTGAAGAGTAGAATGGTCCTTCACACACCGCTACTACAGCCGGGTTTTCATTCCTGATCTCCCGTAAACAAATGCTTGGGCAAGAATCCATCAACACATCACCCAAGAACAACCAGCACTTTTCAGACATAAGAAATTCTAAATCTAGATTGAGAAAAAAAATTATAACTCTGCAGGAGCATAACTGAGCTTAAGATGCACCCAATTTACGTTACTAAATAGACTGTTCAAAGCATTTGCATTTGGGTTACTTCGTCGCATTTTGTCCTTCTTTAAGAAAAACCGTGAGTACTTACTTGCCCTCATATCTACAAAATTAAAAGGCCCAATGAAGTTATGTTTACAAAAACTGATTTAGCAGTTTGGCCCCAAAGGTAAATTCCAGTCTCAACCCGAGAGATTAAAACTGCTTATAATTTCAAGACGGGAAGGTTTTCTAGCCTCAACTATCTTTACTATTTTAAGGCAGATTTTCAGCTTCTTGAAACGTGCCCTACCTTTCCAGCTTTGTTACCCAAAGCCCTCTCTCAGCATCTTGTGCTCCTGCCAAAAAAAGCACTTTGCTGATCTCTGATTCTACCCCTTACACTTCCAGACTCTTGCCTTTGTGGGCCTCCTATCTTTAATACTTTCCCCATCATCCCAATCTCTCAAAATTTTACTTAGCCTTCAAAGACCTACTCTAATGCCATCTCCTGATCTTCCCAACTGGATGTGATTGATCTGTCCTCTTAAAATCCCACAGCACAATATGTGCACCTTCTTCTTTCTTACAGCAGTTATGTTCTACTTTATGTTGCAGGTGCTGGGTTCATGTCTTACCTGTTCCACTTGGCTTTCTCGAGGCTGGTGACAGAGCCCTGCTCACCTTGGAATCTCTCCCATCATCTCTCATGGTACTTTGTAAATACTAGGCATTCAAAAATATTTATAGAGTTGAATTTAACTAAAACCTAGTGAATACAATATCTCACAGGAAATTGATGGCTCTGACCTAAATTACATCACATGGCAAATCTGAAAATATTAGTTCAAGAATGAAAGATGAAATGTTTCAATCTGTTGTTGATTTGCCAACCACAACTTTGGCTAAACACTAACAAAGAGAGGCATTGCAAAAAAAAAGCCCCCTTTCAGTCAAAACTAATGGACATATGATGACACAGAGTAGAACAACTGGATATTAATGATTCCTGGGTTGTACAGCTTGAGATTTATGAGAAAATCTCATACAATCTCTGAATGAGAAATAAATTGCTTCTGCTCTCTCTACTATTTTGTTGGCTATACTAAAAGGAAAATAAAAAGTAGAAAACAAGAATGTAATATTCAAAAAGACACATGCACCCCAATGTTCACTGCAGCACTATTTACAATAGGAAGGACATGGAAGCAACCTAAATGTCCATCAACAGAGGAATGGATAAAGAAGATGTGGCACATATATACAATGGAATATTACTCAGCCATAAAAAGGAACGAAATTGGGTCATTTGTAGAGACACGGATGGACCTAGAGACTGTCATACAGAGTGCAGTAAGTCAGAAAGAGAAAAACAAATATTGTATATTAACATATATATGTGGAATCTGAAAAAATTGGTATAGACGATCTTATTTACAAAACAGAAATAGAGACACACATAGAGAACAAACGTATGGATACCAAGGGGGAAAGGAGAGGGGGTGGGATGAATTGGGAGATTGGGACTGACATATATACACCATTGATACTATGTATAAAATAGATAACTAATGAGAACCTACTGTATAGCACAGGGGACTCTACTTAATGCTCTGTGGTGACCTATATGAGAAGGAAATCCAAAAAAGAGGGGATATATGTATATGTATAGCTGATTCACTTTGCTGTACAGTATAAACTGACGCAATATTGTAAAGCAACTATACTCCAATTAAAAAAAAAAGAATGATGCTCTTAGTGCAGATGCATTTGGAAAAAAAAAAGAATGTAACAGACTAAAAAAAGATCTTTAGTGACACATTTCTGGTGATATTTTGGTCACTTCAACACTGTTACCAAATATAGTCACTGAAGGCTTATTATAATGGACTGCTGATCAGCTACCTCGATCACAAGGTAATGAGATGGAAAACATATTATATAACAAGTGTACACGGGTTCTTCTTGGGCAAGGCTCACCTTTCTTATGAATACAACCTCTGGAAGCCTGTATTCATAAGAAATAGTACTTGCCCGCAGGGTATAGGTGCTCTGAAGTCTTCTGAGGAAAGAAGAGAATAAAAAAAGAGAGATTTATTTGCAATTGTGGTGAGGCAGAGGGAGAAGGGAGAGAAAGGAAAAGAAGGGAAATGAACATGAGCAAATGCCATGTTTGCTGGAAGACTATGAACTAAGCAAGGTGACTCTTCTCAATGACCTCATGCACATGCAGGAAATTTTACAAAATCACAAAAGCTTGAGGCAACTGTACATCTTATGAAAACCAGTAAAGTGCCCAAATTCTGCATCATGGTTTTTGTGGGAAATAAAATAGAGATAGTAAGTTCTGGTGCCGGGGCCTGAGTCAGAGGAGATCTGGAGGCCTTAAGTTGGTGAGAGTCCCCAGAAATCCTGGGGACTTCCCCACCCCCTGAAAATTAGAGGTTTTGAAAAAATTTCCCCCAGAGCACAGAAATAGAGAGGCTCTTAGATAAAATCAGCATTACAGCAACTTCAGTGGTCACAGGCTTATCATCTAATATTCTAGGGATATTAACCCATGACGTATTTACATAAACACTACCTCCATTTATAAGAAAGGCAAATAATGCTTGAGGCAGTATAATATAGCATTTATGAGCATAGACTCTGGAGCCAAATGCCTGAGTCTGATTCTTGGTTCCACTTTTTTTTTTTTTTTTTTTTTTTTTGTGGTATGCGGGCCTCTCACTGTTGTGGCCTCTCCCGTTGCGGAGCACAGGCTCCGGATGTGCAGGCTCAGCAGCCATGGCTCACGCGCCCAGCCGCTCCGCGGCATGTGGGATCTTCCCGGACCGGGACACAAATCCATGTCCCCTGCATTGGCAGGCGGACTCTCAGCCACTGTGCCACCAGGGAAGCCCCTTGGTTCCACTTTTTACTAGCTATGTGATCCTGGGCATCCTCTGTGCTTCAGCTTCTTCATTTGAAAAATGGGGGAAATAAAAATACACATCTGTGAGCAAAGGGTTTAACAAAACCTATTATCCCTCTGTGAGACTTAAACATTGGTTGACTATCCAGCTCTGTTCTTGCAGTAATCTGGGAAAAGTAGAAATGTCAACCATGTTACTAGACATCATTGTTTATGGTAAAAATGAACCCTGAGTGGCAAATTGCATCTGGACTGGGAGGAATTAGAAAAAATCTATAAATGCCCAGTGGGCATTTATGGGGATGCCATGCTTTGGGCTTCCCTGAGTACGGTGACCCTTAAAACTAGGCTTGTATCTTTCAGGATCCTTGTAGTTATGCCTATAAAAATCCTACAGGAAATATTAACATATGATCCAGGAATCATGCTCCTTGGTATTTGCCCAAATAAGCTGAAAACTTAGGTCCACACAAAAACCTATACACAAATGTTTACAGGAGCTTTTATTCGTAATTGCCAGAACTTGGAAGCAACCAAGATGTCCTTCAACAGATGAATGGGTAGACAAACTGCGGTACGTCCATACAATGAAATATTATTCAGCAATAAAAAGAAATGAGCTATCAGGGACTTCCCTGGTGGCACAGTGGTTAAGAATCCGCCTGCTAATGCAGGGGACACGGGTTCGAGCCCTGGTCTGGGAAGATCCCACATGCCGCGGAGCAACTAAGCCCGTGTGCCACAACTACTGAGGCTGCGCTCTATAGCCCTCGAGCCACAACTACTGAGCCCACGTGCCACAAATACTGAAGCCCACGCGCCACAACTACTGAAGCCCATGCGCCTAGAGCCTGTGCTCCGCAACAAGAGAAGCCACCTCAATGAGAAGCCCGCGCACTGCAACGAAGAGTAGCCCCTGCTCACTGCAACTAGAGAAAGCCGACGCACAGCAACAAAGACCCAATGCAGCCAAAAATAAACAAAGAAACAAACTAATTAATTAATTAATTTTTGTTTTAAAAAGAAATGAGCTATCAAACCAGGAAAAGACATTGAGGGATGTTAAAAAGGTATTGCTAAATGAAAGACCAAAAAGGCTACATATTGTGTGATTGCAACTACATTACACTATGGAAAAGGCAAAAACTATGGAGACAGTAGAAGGATCAGTGGTTGCCAGGGGTCTGAGGAAAGACGAGGATGAGGAGGTAGAATACGTGGGGGTTTTAAGACAGTAAAGCTCTTCTGTACGATGCTATCACGGTGGACATGTGACGTCGCGCATTTGTCAAAACCCACAGCATGTACACCAAGGGTGAACCCCAGTAATACACTAGGATGTTAGTTAATAGCAATATATCTTCATTCACTCATCAAGGGTAACAAATGTCTCACACTAATAAAAGATGTTAATAATAAGGGAAACTGTGTCGAGGGCTGAGGGGGTATGTGGGAACTCCCTGTACTTTCCTCTCCATTTTTCTGAAACCTAAAACTGCTCTAAAATATCATGTCTATTAATTAAAAGGGGGGGAAACCCTACAGGAGGTATTGGCTCTGGTGAAGAATGAGGCTTCTAAGCCAGGCAGATCCTACACTTATCCCATGTGGGTCCTATTTCCTGCCCCCAGGCTGTTGCACTGTTTCAAGAACTGCCACGGAAGGGAAGTGTCTGAAGTGCCCTGCTGGTGAGCTGTGGTTCCTCTCCTATATCCCGAATAGGCTGGTGGTCCGTCGTCACTTGGTGAGTCTGAGAGTTTGGTTGAGCCTAAGAAGATCTCTTGGCGGGCTATGCACTACCTCATAGAATTGTTGGGAGAATTAAATGAGCTAACTTCAGCAAAATACTCAGAACAGGGCTTGAGACGTGTAGACGCTATAGAATTGTTAGTTATAATTGTTACAGGGATGAGTGGCTATAGTTTAACATTTTAATAATTATATCCCCCGAAATCATGAGTGACATGCCATCTGCAATGTCAGATCAATATATAGTGTATATATGGATGTATCCATAGACACAGATATATCCACAGATACAGATATAACATATGTTCTTATTATATAATGCCTTGGGTGTAACTTGGTGTTTGTTTTGTATTCTTTTATGAAATGGTCAGTCAGGTGCAGCCAAAAGAGAAGACACAGGAAAGACTCAGGAAAACCAAAACAAACAAACAAACAAACAAAGCTTATTAAACTCACAGGTTCTAGAGACAGGAGGCAGAGACCACTTGGGCCACATGAGAAAATAGGGGAATGTTTCAGAGATTACAGTATGGAACCCATGTCAAGACTACATCTTTAAAAAGTCCTGACCTCAGGGCTTCCCTGGTGGCGCAGTGGCTGAGAGTCCGCCTGCCGATGCAGGGGACACGGGTTCGTGCCCCGGTCCGGGAAGATCCCACATGCCGCGGAGCAGCTGGGCCCGTGAGCCATGGCTGCTGAGCCTGCGCGTCCGGAGCCTGTGCTCTGCAACGGGAGAGGCCACAGCAGTGAGAGGCCTGCGCAAAAAAAAAAAAAAAAAAAGTCCTGTCCTCAGCACAGCTAGGTTCCCCTAAAAATGAAATAACTGATCCCTGACCTGTTCTGGAGAATTTATCTGCCTGAAATCTATGCTTTCGTTGCTATTGTATCCCAAGGACCTACCATAATGCCTAGCACATATTAACTTATTCATTTATCCACACCTGTGGAGGGCCTACAATGGGCCAAGCTAGGCTAGCAGCAGTTTACAACATCCTAATTGGACGTATGAACCCTGTACCGAACACACCCTATGTGCCCCCTCGGACTCCCCTGGCCTCACCCAGCTCTTGGGTCCTCTGCCCCTTGCTTCTCCTCAGCTGTTTTTGCAGCAATGAGCTCCCTGCCTGATCTGCTCAGTTCCAGACTGTTCTACTGCCTGAGGCCAATGCCCAGGGTCTTTGGTGCCTCCCACTACTTCTTCACATGCACTCGGATGAAACACCATGTCACAGGTTACATAAAGCTGGCTTCGCACACTGAACAGGGCAGGCAACATCACAGGGGTTTGGGGGAGTTAACTCCATGGGCACACACTTTGATCGGTGGAGATGGCAGATAAATTTCTTCTCTGTCCCTCCCTACAACGGACTGTTCCACGGTATGGGGTTCCAGGACAGTGTAAAGGAAATGGCCCCTTTACAGTAGAGGTCCTCTGTGTCTCTTCATGAAGGAGTGACACCATCCTGCTTGCTTCTAGCCTCATTTCCTTTCTCCCTCATTTTTGCAGCTTTGACATGGCACCTCCCAGTGAAGCATGAGCAATTAAGCGTTGCTCTAGGCTCTGTTTTCTAGTGAACCTGGGCTGAACCTTGCCCTGAATAATCCCAGTTACCAACCCTTCTGCTCACTGTACGTGGGTCCTCTCCTGGCCCCTTTCATTCAATTCACATTCCAATCTCACTCAGCTCAGCACCAGGACTCTCCTGATTAAATCCTGACTTTCGCTCTATGTCCTCACACCCATCTTAGTTTATCCCAGTCCCCTTGGTGTCTTGTGTTTGCTCTTCTGGCCTCCATTCTCCTTCTTACCATATTATTTTAACAATATTTTAGTTTTTATTTTATTTTTTTGGCTGCACTGCACGGCTTGTGAGATCTTAGTTCCTCAACCAGGGATTGAACCCGGGCCCTCAGCAGTGAAAACATGGAGTCCTAACCACTGGACTGTCAGGGAATTCCTAATATTTTTATTTTTATTTGGGAAATTTCTCTTACCCTTAGTGCAGGTGGTCCAGGGGGAGCTAAACTTCCTTCCTACACTGCCCAGGTCTTGGCCAACCAGTGGATTCCCCCAGTCACAGTGATTAGTTTGGAGATAGGCATATGACTAAATCAGTACCAACAGAGCCAGTCCTGAGATCTTTGTTGGAATTACTGAGAAAAGAAGCTCTTTCTCCTCTTAGAAAGAGACAGGAAGAGAGCCTGGACACGAGTCAGTCTGAGAATGAAGCCAGACCTGAGGGAGAAAGACAGAGGCTGGCTTTTGGTGGGGTTTGAACTACTGAATTCATTCATGCCTGAAGTTGTTTTTTTTTTTTTTTGCGGTACGCGGGCCTCTCACTGTTGTGGCCTCTCCCGTTGCGGAGCACAGGCTCCGGACGTGCAGGCTCAGCGGCCATGGCTCACGGGCCCAGCCGCTCCGCGGCATGTGGGATCTTCCTGGACTGGGGCACGAACCCACGTCCCCTGCATCGGCAGGTGGACTCTCAACCACTGCGCCACCAGGGAAGCCCATGCCTGAAGTTTTTTGCCCTGAAACCTTTCAGTTTTTTAAGTGAATAAATTGTACTTTTGCCTTCCTGTTCCTGCAACTGAAAGTAGACAAACTAATAGAGTTCTCTTTCTCTATAAATCCTAGCCTCTTGGACATTTATATAAAAACCCGGGGTACCCAAAGTGATACAATAGCAGGGCTCCCTAGAACCTTGTGATGTCTATAACTTTCCACTATAGTGTTGTGGGATGAGCTTAGATGAGTCACCGCGTACAGGCACGGATTGAGTTACTGGTCCTGAGGGCAGACACTCCGCACCTCTACACCTGGTACTCAAGCAGCTATTCTCCAGCACACTCCGTCCTGGCACATCTCGCCTCTTCCCTTTCCCTCCTGACCCGTGTTTCTGTCTGAGTGCTTTGCCAGCAATCTGATGCAACTTCTTAAATTCTTAAAACTGCAGGGGAATTTTATGGCCATTCAGGCACATAGTTCTTAAGTTCTTAAGCAGAGCAGGTGGAATTTCTGGCACCCTACCAAACTGGAGGGACAAAAGGGGTCTCTTGCAGCAGGATGTAGAGGCAACTCTAGGAGGAACTTCCCAGCCTGACCATCCTGTGCCTTCCAAGGTCAGCTCCGGTTTATCAGTTCTACTTGACTCACGTTCCTGTCTTTCCTAACTCTTGGTTAATCCCACCTCTCCTCTTAATATGGTTTTACTTCCACACTTTGGCACACACTCTTACATTGCCCTGGGTAATGTTTCTTCAGCATCCCTTGATGCTTTGGACTCTCTTCCTTCAACTTGTCCCTGTAAGAAGGCCAGTCTTATAAATTCGGTTCCAATCTGATGCATGGGACCCAGACACTGGTGAAGTCTAATTACTGTGAAATAGAGCTACTTAGTTTACTCGGACTCAAGCTCACGGTGTACCAGTGTGTCCTCGACCAGCACCAAAGGACAACTTAGGAATTCTTCCCCTCCCTTGCCAGGGTTCCAGTCGACCTCTAGAGTTTATGCAGCCTGCTCTGTTCTCAGCAGGCTGTCCTCATGCCGTGATCAGATGTGTATTGGGCAAGGTCTAATGCACATGCAGGGGATTTCTTGTTTACATGATGAGTGAATGGCTGATGGATGAGATCGTGAAGCACAGACTGAAAAATATTCCCACTCATGTAATGGGGCAATTTTCTCTGATATGTTAACCCATTTAGTGCAGCACACTTTCTGGATATTTTCTTGGTGTCCCTTGCAGAAGCCATACCTCCAGTCTACTGGACAGAAACACCCTGGCCAACCAAGTGAATTTTCACATAACTATGATGGTAGAATGAAGGTGTAAGATACATGGAACAAACAGTAACAGTGAAACATATTGAGTATCTTCTATATGCAAGGCCCAAGCCAGGTGCTAGGGGTTCAGACAGTAAAACACTGAATTAAAACATTACTACAAATTGTGAAATGTGCTTTAAACGAAAAGAGCAGGAGGCAGAGACCGAATAACAGGGGAGGGTGACCATCCAGGGAAGGCCTTTCTGAGGAGGTAATGTGAGGTAGGACCAAAGAAATGAGGAGACAGTCATCATGCAAGCAGTTGAAGGAAGGGAGAGTGTCACGGCCAGGAAGAACAGCATATGCAAACTCCCTGAGGTAGGTATGTCAAAGAAACAGAAAGAAAATCTGGGTTGCTGATGGACAGTGAGCAAGGAGCAGAATAGTACAAGAGGAGAAGTGAGGTATGGTCAGTGGCAGGAAGGAAGGCCGTAGAGAGCTTGCATATAATTCTAGGTGAAAAATAAAGCCACTGAAATGGGAGAATAACATGAAATAATTGAAATTCCAGGCCATCCTTGCTTCAAAGTGCATGAAGAATGGGTTGTAGGATGCAGAAGAGAAAGCAAGCGGGGGAACCAGTGAGGAGGCTGCTGCTGAGTGCAGTGGCCTTTGGGAGGCACCGAGGCCTTCTCCATCTACTTGGTGGTTGAATCAACATGACTTCCTGTTGGGTTGTATCTGAGAAGTGAGACAAAGAGGAAGCGAGTATGACTTAGATTTCTTGCTTGAAAGACCGGCCCATGATGGTGCTATTAACTAACATGGGGAAATCTGAGGGGAAAATGCACTCGTGAGAGTGAGCAGAAATCCATTCAGGTTTTGGAATTAAGTTTCAGCTGTGTGTGAGACAGACAGAAGGAGAAGTCCAGTGGGAAGCCAGAATATACACCTGGAACCTGGAAGGGGTCATCAGCATACAGATGGCATTTAAAGCCACGGGATACACAGAGATCTGTTGCATTTCTATACACTAACAATGGAAGATCAGAAAGAAATTAAAGAAACAATCTCATTTACCATTGTATCAAAAAGAATAAAATACCTAGGAATAAACCTACCTAAGGAGGCAAAAAATCTGTACTCCAAAAACTATAAGACACTGATGAAAGAAATCAAAGATGACACAAACAGATAGAAAGGTACCCCATGTTCTTGGATTGGAAGAATCAATATTGTCAAAATGACTATACTACCCAAGGCAATCTACAGATTCAGTGCAATCACTATCAAATTACCAATGGCATTTTTTACAGAACTAGAACAAAAAAAATCTTAAAATTTGTATAGAGATACAAAAAACCCTGAATAGCCAAAGCCATCTTCAGGAGAAAAAAAAAAAAAAAAACGGAGCTGGGGGAATCAGGCTCCCTGACTTCAGACAATTCTACAAAGCCACAGTCATCAAAACAGTATGGGGCTTCCCTGGTGGCGCAGTGGTTGAGAGTCCGCCTGCCGATGCAGGGGACACGGGTTCGTGCCCCGGTCCGGGAAGATCCCACATGCCGCGGAGCGGCTAGGCCCGTGAGCCATGGCCGCTGAGCCTGTGCATCCGGAGCCTGTGCTCCGCAAGGGGAGAGGCCACAACAGTGAGAGGCCCACGTAACAAAAAAACAACAACAACAAAAAAAACAGTATGGTACTGGCAGAAAAACAGAAATATAGATTAGTGGAACAGGACAGAAAGCCCAGAGATAAACCCACACACTTATGGTCAATTAATCTACAACAAAGGAGGCAGGAATATACAATGGAGAAAAGACAGTCTCTTCAATAAATGGTGCTGGGAAAACTGGACAGCTACAGGTTAAAAAATGAAATCAGAACTTTCTTTAACACCATAGACAAAAATAAACTCAAAGTGGATTAAAGACCTAAATGTAGACTGGATACTATAAAACTCTTAGAGTAAAACATAGGGAGAACACTCTTTGACATAAATTGCAGCAATATCTTTTTCAATCCTTCTCCCAGAGTGATGGAAATAAAAACAAAAATAAACAAATGGGACCTAATTAAACTCAAAAGCTTTTGCACGGCAAAGGAAACCATAAACAAAATGAAAAGACAACACACAAAATGGGAGAAAATATTTGCAAATGATGTGACTGACAAGGGATTAATCACCAAATTTACAAACAGCTCATGTGGCTCAATATTAAAAAAACAAACAACCAAGTCAAAAACTGAGCAGAAGACCTCAACAGACATTTCTCCAAAGAAGACATACAGATGGCCAAGAGGCACATGAAAAGATGCTAAACATCACTAAATATTAGAGAAGTGCAAATCAAATCTATGAGATATCACCTCACACCAGTCAGAATGGCCATCATCAAAAATTCTACAAACAATAAATGCTAGAGAGCGTGTGGAGAAAAGGGAACCCTCCTACACTGCTGGTGGGAATGTAAATTGGTGCAGCTACTATGGAGAACAGTATGGAGGTTCTTTAAGAAACTAAAAATAGAACTACCATATGATCCTGCAATCCCACTCCTGGACATATATCCAGAGAAAAACATACATGTAGTTCACTGCAGCACTGTTTACAATAGCCAAGACATGGAAGCAACCTAAATGTCCATTGAAAGATGAATGGGTAAAAAAGATATGGTACATATATACAATGGAACATTACTCAGCCATTAAAAAGAATGAAATAATGCCATTTGCAGCAACATGGATAGACCTGGAGATTATCTGACTAAGTGAAGTAAGTCAGAGAGAAAGACAAATATCATATGATATTGCTTATATGTGGAATCAAAAAAAATGTTACAAATGAACTTATTTACAAAACAAAAACAGACTCACTGACTTAGAGAATGAACTTATGGTTACCAGAGGGGAAGGGTCGGGGGGAGGGGTAGATTGGGATTGACATGTACACACTGCTGTATTTAAAAGAGATAACCAACAAGGACCTACTGTATAGCACAGGGAACTCTGCTCAGTATGCTGTAATAACCTAAATGGGAAAAGAATTTGAAAAAGAATAGGAACATGTATCTGTATAACCACTTTGCTGTACACCTGAAGCTAATACAACATTGTTAATCAACTGTACTCCAAAAAAAAAAAAGCCATGGGAATAGATGAGGTCCTCAGGAGAGTGTGTGGTAGGAAAATAGGAGGGAGAGGTTCCTTGGCCCCAGTCCCTCCCCTCAAGTCTTCTCCACAACTCCTAGTCCTTCCTTCTTTAGACTCCATAAGTAAAAGATACGGTGCCCTCCTTCCCTCTCACTAAGGAGCCTAATGGCCCCTGAACAAGTGAGCCAGTTCTGGTCATCCTCTCAGAGAGCCCAGGCCTTAAGCCTGTCCCCACACTTCTGTCTTCTACTCTTTCAGATAAGTCTCCTCTCCCAACTCCTAAGGTGGACAAATGGTCTTCATGCTCAGAAAAGAAAGGAGGGAAGGAAGAAACCTCAAACAACACTACCATCACCACCCAGCCAAGCAACTAAACCAACTAACAAACTACAGCATGAGCTCTCAGAAAGGAGACTACCCCACTGGCCAAGTCTTGAGGGACTGTCTGCTGTACCTCTATTAGCCTTGGGGTGAATCATGTTACCAGATTGCTCTGCTTTGCCCTGGCAGTCAGTTTTTCAGTGTATAGCATGGGTCACATGCAAGGCTGAAACAAGATAACTTGACTGGCTCTGGGCCAACCATGACCGCTCAGGATGAGCATATGTTCCACTGAAAGTGGGTCACGAAGCCAACACGCACCTGTAAAGACATCACATATCTTTCTGTGTGGTGTGTGAGCTCCAAACACTCCACTGTGTAATTATCTGTTCTTTAGATGTGAAATGGTCAGGATCTTCTCTTACCTCTCTGTGAATACTCCCTACTCCTGGCAGATTCACCCTCTTACCCTTTCCCACCAATAGCTCCCAGACTGAGCCAGGAACAAACTCCTGTACCAGAAAGAAGCAAACAGGAAGTGTCCTGGTTGTCGCTGCAGATTACCCACCACACTGAGGTTTCCTCTCGGTGCTGTACACCTCTACTTCGTTCATTCTCCCCTGCCCGTTTCCTTCCGGTGCACTGTCAGGCCGCTTTCCTGGCCTTTCTCTGCAGTGCGTAAGCCCACTTGTTTCTTACCTTCCTAATTGGTTCTTACCCTACTACTTTCTCTAACCAGTCATCACTGCTGCTCAGACTGGTGGTCTGATTCACAGCTTTGCCCTGATGCTTCATTTGTGCGTGCATCCAGGCCCCTGGCACCTTATCAAGTTGCAAAGCTGCTGTGCAGCCCAGATCCACGGCCTCTGCACATTCTTTGCTCTGCCAGCTCCAGCTTCCTGCCTGTCTTTCTGCTAAGCCAGTACCCCTACAGTGCCTCTGCTGACATGTAATGCACGCATGCACACTGCTTTTTGTTTCATGACTGCTCTAAATACGTGCACGCTGGTGCCGTGCATCGTTATTTATATATTTCACGACATTTTGGCTCAGCCGTATCTACTCCATCTCTGATTGCTTCCCACCAAGAGGGTCTGCCTCCTGCAGCTTTGCCCGGGTGGTCAGCATTGATGTGTATCACTACACCTAAACAGGTTGACACTGATTCTTAGAAGTGTTTCTTATTCTCGTCCTAGGAACACTGCTTCATGTTAGCTCATCATCCAGAGCTTCTTGGGAAATCTGCATTCAGCCAGCACATGCAAAGAGCAAGGCAATGGTGGGAATAATAAACTGATGGGTTCCAGCCTTCACTGATTTTTTTTTTTTTTTTTGCGGTACGCGGGCCTCTCACTGTTGTGGCCTCTCCCGTTGAGGAGCACAGGCTCCAGACGCGCAGGCTCAGCGGCCATGGCTCATGGGCCCAGCCACTCCGCAGCATGTGGGATCCTCACGGACCGGGGCACGAACCCGTGTCCCCTGCATCGGCAGGCAGACTCTCAACCACTGCGCCACCAGGGAAGCCCCTTCATTGATGTTTAGTATTAAGTCTGTCTCGTAAGTGGCATTAATGAAATTGCCTAAGGGAAGGAGGTGTGACTGTCCTTAGTGCTGGAGACTGTGTGTCCCCTGAGTGCATTTGGTTTGATAATATTTCCATTCCCCTAAAAAAGTTAGCATGCACATGTGATTTGTTTTGGACAAAGAAATGTGAGAAGTGATCTGTGTTATTCCAGGTGGAAACTTTAAGAACTGGTTTGCACGTTGGCACATTTCCTTTTTTTCTGCTGACTTACCATCTAATTATCAGCACCGTCTAATAGAAATATAATGCAAGCCATATATGTAAATTTAAATTTTTTAGTAGTAGTCACGTTAAAAAAGTAAAAAGTGGGATTTCCCTGGTGGTCCAGTGGTAAAGAATCCGCCTTACAATGCAGGGGACTTGGGTTCGATCCCTGGTCAGGTAACTAAGATCCCACATGCCGCGGGGCAACTAAGCCCGTGCGCCACAACTACTGAGCTCACGTGCCTCAACTAGAGAGCCCGCGTGCCGGAAACTACAGAGCCCATGCGCCCTGGAGCCCACGTGCCACAACTAGAGAAGAGAAAACCTGCACGTCACAACTAGAAAGAAGCCCGTGCACCACAATGAAGAGCCCGCGCGCTGCAATGAAAGATCTCGTGTGCCACAACTAAGACCCGATGCAGCCAAAAATAAATAAGTAATAAATAAATCTTTAAAAAAAATGGTAAGAAGAAAAAACTAAAATTAATTTTAATGACATGGTTCATTTAACCCAATATATCAGAAATATCATTTCCATAGGTAATCAATATTAAAAATTATTCATGAGAATTTTACATTTCTTTTCCATATTAAGTCTTTGAAATCTGGTGTGTATTTTACACTTACATCTCATTTCAGACTAGACACATTTCAAGACTCAGCCAGAGATGGCTAGTGACTACCATGTTGGATAGACTAGGCTGCGGCCTGTTAGGATGTATCTATATATCCCACTAAGTTTTAAATTTAACCACCAAAAAACCATGAGCCAGAACTTTAAAAGTCTGTGACTTTCAAGACTTAAAAAGATCCTTGGGTTCCCATCTTTGGATGGGTAGGAGGCTAGACCCCAAGGAAGGCATATCCTCCAATGTTCACTCCAGATGTGGTCAAGGAGGATATTAGAACAGAGGGTCTAAGTACATTCTCTGGGGCTTCCCTGGTGGCGCAGTGGTTGAGAGTCCGCCTGCTGATGCAGGGGACACGGGTTCGTGCCCCGGTCCGGGAAGATCCCACATGCCACGGAGCGGCTGGGCCCGTGAGCCACGGCCGCTGAGCCTGCGCGTCTGGAGCCTGTGCTCTGCAACGGGAGAGGCCACAACAGTGAGAGGCCTGCGTACCGCAAAAAAAAAAAAAAAAAAAAGTACGTTCTCTGCTCCCGAGTTGATCCCTACAACACATACGCAGTGGGATTTCAGAGTTCAAAATGACTGCTGAATGTATATATACGTTCCCAAATTTTAGTGGAGAGAGACTATTAGGGCATGAAGAGAAAATACTAGAGCAACTGCGGGATGGTAGAAATACTGAAAACAAAGGGAATGAGAAATTATGGATAAGCACGTAGATTCTCTTTGGGATTATTTAAGGAATAAATTTGGAATTACATTTAAGTGCACTGGCTACTGGGCTGATTCCCAGAATATAACCCCTTACAGGTGTTGCTCTCTATGTGGCCATGACACCACGTGAATTACCGTGAAACAAATCAAGCCTGGTGTCAGTCATCATTAGGAACCGCCATATCCATCCTCCAGACACCAACCAGCTTGATCACTATAAATGTATGTGAGACTGTTCTATTCCCCCACTGAAATGCTCCAAAGGCTTCCCACTCCCTCTAAGATGAAATTTAAGCTCGTTTAACGTGGTATCCAAGGCTCTTCATTACGTGGCTCCAATTTTCTTCTGCGGCCTCATTTCTCGTCACTCACTTCCTTTTGTTTTACACTTCAGGAACACCAAAATATTCTGAGTTTCTTGCTCACACCATGATGCTTCCCTTTATTCATATTTTGCTAGAATCCCCTCCCTTCTTTTTTGCCTGGTTAACGCCTGCTAGTTGCTTAATTCAAGTGCCATCTCAACGAAGTCAGTGCTGTCTTCCAGGATGATTAAATGTTCTCATTTGACCCACCCCAAGACCTTGCATATCTGTCATTAAACTTATCACTTTGCATTAAAATTATTTATTTATGCATAGCTTGTTCCTCAGGGCTTGGCAGATGCTCACTAAGTGTTTCTGGAATAAATATTTCTGAAAGACAGAGCCAGTGACCACAGAGAATGGATGCGGGGATCCTTCCCAGAGAGCAGGGTTATCAGGGGTTTAAAAATGTTTCTCAAGTAAGTGGCAGTTGAACAGTTTGTTGCTGAAATAGCAGAATCTGACTGCAGTTTATAGTTCTTCCTTGCATGGCAGTGGCATTTCTATGCCCACAATGGGTCATAATCTCCAGAACTTTATATTTTTTACTTGATAGGCCACTGAAATTCTGATGGTATAAGCTAGTCACCTTTTCCTTGCCAGCGTATCAGAGAAGAATCCTAAATGCCTCATCTTTTACCATGGCTTGTAGACTTCCTAGCATGGAGACAAAGCTAAGACAGAGATTAGAACCCAGTGTAGCAGTTTCTGTGGCAGAGGGAGCTACTCATGTGGTAACTGTGATAATGTCTTGTCTGATTGTGCAACCACAGCTAAGGCCGTAATGGCCCTCGACACAACTACGACATTTAGAGTATATTTTTGGACTATAACATGAAATAAAAGATACTTGGTAAGCAACTTTTTATCAAATGCCAAGATTATTAGAAATTTGTGGGACTGTCTGCCAAGGAAACCACCTCTACAGCTTCTTTTCATCTTAAAACTTGTATTGCTTCTTCCTTGTGACTACCTTGGAATCTTACTATGCATTTACATGACCCCCTGACCACAGTGAATTGATTTATGAGTGGACCAATTATAAAACTCCTCAACTGGAGTTTAAAAATCAACATATTTGATTGCTACAGAGATTGTCACCTGACCTAAGATTGACAAATAAAATCCAAGACTGTTGGGCTTGGTAAAAGAAAGGTTGAAAGTTGTTCGATGGAAGACTTGGAAGATGAATGTAACCAATTTGCAAAGAGAAAAGAAATGAAAGATATAGCTCCTGGTAGATTTGAGGAATACTTCCAGCTATTCCTTTGAACCAACTACTCTTCCCACAGTTTTATCACACTTTTTTTGATAGAGTGAGGCAAGGAATTCCCATTTTTGCTTGTACTTACGTGAATTGGATTTCTGTCAATTGTAGTCAGAAAAATGTCAGGTATTGTGCTATGTACTAGCGACTTAAAGATAAAAATATACTAGGGTCCTTATCCCCAGGAGCCCACGTTCTAGTGAAACAACAGTTTTAAGTCAACTGATTACTTATTACTTTTTTTTTTTAAAGATTTAATTTTATTTATTTTTGGCTGTGTTAGGTCTTCGTTGCTACGAGCGGGCTTCCTCTAGTTGTGGTGAGCGGGGGCTACTCTTCATTGTGGTGCGCGGGCTTCTCATTGCGGTGGCTTCTCTTGTTGTGGCGCATGGGCTCTAGGTGCACAGGCCTCAGTACTTGTGGTGCGTGGACTCAGTAGTTGTGGCTTGTGGGCTCTAGAGCACAGGCTCAGTAGTTGTGGCGCATGGGCTTTTGTTGCTCTGTGGCATGTTGCTCCGTGGCATGTGGGATCTTCCCGGACCAGGGCTCAAACCCATGTCAGGGCTCAAACCCATGTCCCCTCTGTTGGCAGGTGGACACTCAACCACTGTGCCACCAGGGAAGTCCCTAACTGATTTCTTTTATACAGAGTATCTCATCTATTATTTTAGCAACTCTGTGAAATAGATATTATCATTGTAGTAGACTCTTTTGTTTTTCACAATAGATACATGTAGAGATCTTGGGAATCCCAAAGTTGAAGATATAGTAGAGAAGTAGACTCTGCATTATGTATTTTAAATTAACAAATGGAATATTGAATTTGATGGTATATGCATTCCTGTTATAGTATTAGAGACACAATCAATTAAGCATTCTTCTATTTTTTATCCAAAACTTTTGTTAAGAGCTACATCTTTTTTTTATTGAATGTTTTTCCCTACGAAAATAAATTTTAAATAAACCATGAAAATAATTGCTTATGTGACATCAAGAAGAAAACAAAGCTCTATTGAGTTGTCTGCAGATATTGGTAAGCTGACTAAGGGCAGCAGCCTCACAGCATAATTTAAATGGATACCTCAGCCAAATGACAAATTATTTCATGTTACGAACCTTCAGGATGATCCTAATATAAATGTAGCCATGAATCTTAAATTACGGAATATTCATATCCTACTGTATTTATAAATGAAGAAACAGAGAATCAGGGAAGGAAAGTGACACCAAGATAATAATACACCAGTTAAGGAGGATAGACTTGGGATTCAATCATATTGGCTTATCTTCTGGTTCAGAAGTCCCTGCCCTGTTAAAGAAAGGAGAACAAAAGATTCACCTCTATGGTGGATTAAAGATGGTCACAAAATCTTTGGCACTTCTCCCACTGAAAGTGGAGTCTATGTTTCCTCCGCTTGAACCTAGGTGGGTGCTGTGACTGCTCTAAAGGACAGAATATGGTAAAGGTGACACTCTGACAGTTTTTGGGCCCAGGCCTTAGGAGATTGATGGCTTCCACTTCCTGTCATTTGGAACACTCACTCTTGGAAGCCATCCTCCAGGGAGAAGTGTGGCTACCCTGAGAGCACCATGTTGTGAGAAGTCAAAGCCCCGTGAAGAGGACCTGGAGAATGAGACACTACGTGGCACAAGACAGAGACCAAGGAGCACTGAGATGCTAGACATGAGTGAGACACATGAGCCATCTTGGAAGTGGATACCCAGCCCCAGTGACCCCAGCTGACAACAAACAGATCAGACACACAAGTTGCCCAGCTGAGGTCATCCAAATTCTGAACCTCCAAATTTTGAGCAAATAAAATAGTTGTTTGGGATACTTAATTTTGTGGTAGTTTGTAATGCAGCAATAGAAAACAGGAACAGATATAGGTGCTCTCATTACAAAAACTGAAAACATGTGGCATTGATTTGGGGACTGGACAGTGGGCAGAGATTGAAAAAGGGTGTTAATGGAGAAGAACAGGAGGTTATTATTAAGGTCTGGCAAGAGGGCAACCTCTATTTTTTGGTTGTAGAAGGTTTAATAAAACTGTCACCTGACATATTTTGGAAAATATAAAATGTACCTAATAATAAACTAGTGGATCTCAATAAGTAGATTTCCAGGCAAAATGTTAAGAGTGCCAAATAGTTCTTGTATCTGCATACAGCAAAGTATAGATAGGGAGAAATTAGCTAAAGATGTTATTCAATTTTTTAGCAGGATTTAGAGGAAATATATAGAACCCAGGACTTGTTGGCTTCAAAACAGCACCATTTCTGATCTGCTTTCCGGCTAAGAACATACTTTCAAAGCAAGAAATAGCCTCCAGGTAAAAGTAAAAACCAGGGCAGTAAAACAAAGTAAAAGAAAGACTCAGGGTAAAGATGAAGTCAAAGCTGCAAGCATAAATCCCTTTGATAAGATCTCAGAAACATTTAAGTTGATGCCCTATCAGCTAGACAAAAGATTTTAAGTGCCTTATCATCCTTCTCTATTTTTTTTTTTTCTTTTTGTGGTATGTGGGCCTCTCACTGTTGTGGCCTCTCCCGTTGCGGAGCACAGGCTCCGGACGTGCAGGCCCAGCGGCCACGGCTCACGGGCCCAGCCGCTCCGCGGCATATGGGATCCTCCCAGACCGGGGCACGAACCCGTATCCCCTGCATCAGCAGGCGGACCCTCAACCACTGCGCCACCAGGGAGGCCCATCCTTCTCTATTAAACAATAGATTCTAGTAATCTTAAGGCTACTGTACCATCCTTCAGCAGATTTCCAAAAGGCCAAAGGCAGAGAAAAGCCTATCTCAAAAGGATTTGTGGGTAAGACTTTGATCTAACAGAATGGATTATAGTTTGATATACAGGAATCCCACAATGTTTTTAAAGGAATTAAACCACCTTGGAGTGAAAGGGTCAGAGACAATATCAAATTAAAAAGAGGGCTTTGGACTCCTAAACTAATACAGGAAGGACTCAGGCTGAGAAACTCACTCAGGAGAAAACATAGGTTATTTTTTATGGAAAATGAAGACTGTCTTAGAGGGCAGAACCAAGAGCCCAAAGGTCAAAAGCCAAGAACCACAGAGAATCATACCAAGGCTGCAGGTCTAGAGCTTCATCAAGAAACTGGCAACATGTGCCTACCTGGATGTCATAGTGTTATGGAACAGTGACTGCTTTGTGTCCCCCATCTTCCCCATTTTTGAAAGGGCATGTCTACACATGACTGCCCCAGAATTGTGTGTGTGTGTGTGTGTGTATGCAGGAAACTTACTTTCTTATTCAGAGGAGGACTTCAGGTTGAGAGGATATATACCTGAGGAACCAAATATAAGGAGGCTTATCTGCACCTCTCCCTGAGATCTGTAATTTAAACCTAACGACAAAATGGGGTGAGACTTCTGGGGACTGTGGAAGGGGGATAGTGCATTTTGCATGTGGGAAGAATATAATACTTTGTGACCACAGAGCAGACTGGCCACAAATTCTTTGACACTCCTCCCACTGATGAGTGGGGAGTTTGGGTCCCTCCCCTTGAATCTGGTTAGATTCTGTGACTGTTCTGATCAGTTGAATATGGCTAAAGTGAAGTTGCACCAGTTTCTGAATCCAGGTTTTAGGAAATAGGCAACTTTTTTTTTTCTTTTAATTTTTATTGGAGTATACTTGACTTACAATGTTGTGCTGGTTTCAGGTGTATGAAATTGGCAACTTTTACTTTCTGTTTCTTTGAAGTCAGCTGCTACTTGAGAGGTATGGCTATCCTGATACCACCACGCTGTGAGAAGCCCAACCATGTTGGAGAGGCCTTGGAGGATAAGACATCATGTGTGGGGAGAACTGATGTGCCACAATATGAGTGCAAGAGTCATCTTAGAGGTAGATCATCCAGTCTCAGCCACCACAGATACCTCATGGATCAGAAATAAACCCTTCTAGAATTCATAATATATAAACACATGAGCAAAATAAACTGGTTGTTTTAAGTCACTAAGTTTAGGGTAGCTTATTACACAGCCATAGGTAACCAGAACAACTTCTATTTTGAATTCACTGTTTAATCAAAAGCACTTGCTCTCCCCATTCATAGAATTTGTTATATTTACAAAATTTGAATCTGACATTATGATTTCTGTTGATAGATGTGGCAGAAGTGATAATGTCTTAGTTCTGAGCCTGGGCCTCAAGAGGCTTATGTGCTTCTGTTCTTTCTCTTGTAAAGTTTAGAAGTTGAAGAAATGAGTCATCCCAACTGAGCCCCCCCCCCCCCCCCCGCCAGTTGACTGTATACTTATGAGTAGCCCAGCTGAGATCATCTGAGCCCAGCCTGGACCAGAAGAACCCACCCAGTTGGATCCAGCCTAAATTGCCAATGTGAAGAATCATGAACTGAAAAATGGTTGTTGTTTTAAATTGTAAGTTTTGAAGTGGTCTGTTACATAGCAATAGCTAACTGGTATATTAACCTTCTATTTGATTTATTGTCAACCAAGAACGAGGTGGAGAAGTATTGGTAGTTTTGTCCAGTTTTACGTAATTTATTTATTTATTTTCTTTATAAATGTGAAGATGAAACCAATAAACTAACTTTTAGTATTTCTCTGTGGCAGAAACAATGAAAATATAGCAACACTGTAACATTCCTGCCCAAAATTCAAAAGCTGAAACCAATTATAAGAAAAATCAGGCAAACTCCAATTGAGGGACATTCTTCAAAAGTGTGAAGGTCATGAAAGACAAGGAAACATCAAGAGACTATTACAGTTTGAAGGAGACTAAAGAGACATGACAAAAAAATATAACACATGATTCTGGACTGGATCCTTTTACTATAAATAGCAGTTTGGGACAACGGACAAAATTTGGGTGGAGTCTTATGGCTTAGATGGTAGCAGTGCATCAGTGTTAATTTACCAATCTTGATCTTTCTTTGGGGGGGTTGTTAAGTGGGAAATGTCTTTGTTTATAGGAATTATGTACTAAAGTATTTGGAGGTTTTGGGGCACCATGTAGGCAACTTACTCTCAATGGTTCAGTTTTTAAAAAATTAAAAAAGAAAAGAAAAAATATTATAGAAAAGAGAAATATTGGTAGGGCAGTTCTGGTCCTGCAAGATAATAAAGAACAGGGACCTCCCAGTTAAGTCAATAATTTGTTCTTGATAATCAGACTTACTGCCCAAAAAGTGCTGACTGAGAGCCTATTTTTTACTATTTTTATGGGAAAAATTAAATGGTTGGTACATTAACATAAAACACCCAACTAATTTTCCTAACATAAAACCAGAACAAAGTAAAATACCTGTATATCAGATACATTAGGTTAGTACATAATATGTTTAAAACATCGCTTTCTCACCAAACTGAATGGTTATTCACAAACTTTTGCTTTGCATGTAATAACCCAGATGTAATCCCCACTGCTGACACTTAAGTGTGCTTTTCAAAATGGTCTACACATTATTACATCGATATGACTCTATTCTACTAATTTTATGTCACTCAAGACTTATTATGTATTTTTATTACTATTTATTAACTCAAGTCTTATTCTATCCATAGTTTTGCTTAAAATGTGGTATTGAGTTTTATGGAAAAACATCAGTTTCCTATGTAACCAGTGGTGAAAAAAATATTGTACCAAAAATAAGTATGTTCAATGATGTCTGGGTAGTACAGTCCAAGAGGCATTCTAATGAAAGAAAATGTTACCTCTGGAGACATATGGGTTGTGCCTGTATATTATAAAGCTACAATAATTTCAGCTGTAAGTCTTAAACTGATAGCTCAATAAAACAGAACAGATTGACCCTCAAATGTAAGAATTACTTCTGTGCCATACAACATTATAAATATTCAGCAAATAAATAAGAGTATTAGCTAACTATTGAGAAAACAGCTTACAGCAATATATCATTATGGACACTAATTCCATATAAAGAGTTAAACAGAAAATCTGAAAGAAAATGGAATTGAATTTGTCCACTTTATACATGGAGAAGGGTTTCCCAGTTTAAAAGCAACTTCTTCTTTAAAAGAAGTCAATAAAGGGAAAATACACATATTTGGTTACAGTAAAAAAATTTAAAATATGGGTGTATGAGTTTAAAAGTAAAACAAATATTTATAGCAAATAGCAGACCAAAATATTAAATAGTATGAGCTCTCACAAATACATAAGAAAAACATTAAGACACTGATAGAGATGTGGGAAAGATCACAAAAAGACAGTTTGTTTATCAGAGAAGAAATACAAGCAGTAAACCAAATTATGAAGAAAAGAACTCTGAGGGGGACTATCATAGCCATCAATTAAATCAGAGAAGTCATTAAAAATATCACAAAATCCAAAGGCAAGAAGGGTGTGTGATAAACTAACTGGGTACTCTGCACATAACTAGAGTCTGTATAAAAGAATAGGACCCTTTGGGAAAGTAATTTGACACGCTGACCCAAGAGTTATAAATATTAATACTTTTTGATCCACTGAATTTTTTGGAATTCGCTCTTCTTTTCACACAGAGATGATCATTACAATGTTGTTTATAAAACCAGAAGAAAATGTGTGTGTTGGAGTTGGCGGTGGGGGGCAAACGGAACAGCTACTGGCTAAGTAAGCTATGGTGCCAACACTTTATATAATAGCTTGAAGTTGTTAAAAATGACTCTAAAAATGAACAAAAGTAAAGACACAACCTTTCAAAAAAAGTAGAACACAAAGTTGTATACCTTGTATAATCACCCAACTTCATCACATAAGAACCAATGCATACAAATAAGTGGTGAGGTTATAACCAGGACATTAACAGTGGATGTAAGAAGTGATGAGATGATAAAAGATTTTTTTAAAAAACCCCTTTTCTCTGTTTTTACAAATTAAAAAAGAACATACATTGCTTTTTTTTTTTTTTTTTTTTTTTTTTTTGCGGTACGTGGGCCTCTCACTGTTGTGGCCTCTCCCGTTGCAGAGCACAGGCTCCGGACGCGCAGGCTCAGCGGCCATGGCTCACGGGCCCAGCCGCTCCGCGGCATGTGGGATCTTCCCGGACCGGGGCACGAACCCGTGTCCCCTGCATCGGCAGGCGGACTCTCAACCACTGCGCCACCAGGGAAGCCCACATACATTGCTTTTATACTTAAAAAATAGAGTATAGAGAAGAGATGATGTTTTATTGCCTGCTGTCAAGTGGAAAAATTTTCTTATGCAACTGTTTAACAAGCATCACCAAAAGTCCAAGAAACAATCATACAGATGCCGGTGGCTGCACCCTGGAAAGCATAATTGGATCATAGACCACAGTAAAAAGCCACTATCCTACAAGGAGCTGATGACAACTCTAAATAAGGCTGAGGTCATGTACCAACCTGCCCAAGGAGACTTTCCATATAGTCATAGCTGCTGTAATACTTTACGAGGCTTCATAAACACATCAAATGCACTGGCCAGGAAATAAGCCTGGTAGTTAGGTATTTTTGTTGATGTTCAACATAAAGTGTGTCTATGTTTTTCAGCTTTTCATAAGGTTAAGGTCACTGTGGTTTTCCATTATAAAATTGCTTTTGGAAGAAAAAACCCAGCAGTGCCACTGTACAGTGCGTTTTTCACGTAGGAGCAATCAGTAGAAGTATCCAGTTTTCGTTTTTCAAAGATCATATAAAAAGTTCAAACTGGACTCGTGCTGGTAGTATTTTAAATCAAGGAAGGGCACTGGTGATATCATTTTACTTGTAGTTTTGCTGCTTCTCAGACTGGAGGATGTTTAAAGTGAACGTAATACAGTAGGGGGTAATCCTCCATTTAGCTTTACAATTCTATCAGCAAAACGCCAGGGGAAAAGGACTATCATGTTCCCTTTGAATTGCGTTTTTGCAACCTGAGATTCAAGTTCGGGTTTCTTGACGCACCCCTGGGCAATGAATCTGAATTAATTATTGTGTCCAATTTCCTCCACCTAGCCTCTAAGACAAGCGCAAACAAGCCAGCAATGGTTACCCTCATGGCCACTAGAGATTCTATCAAAGGAAAGTGCAGATCAGTACAGTGTTCTGCTGATAAGAATCTATCCGTTGAGAAAGGTCGAAGGCAGAATCAGGATGGCACAAACTGAAAGCTATTGGATACACTTAATATCTTCTAGTTTAATTCACACCTTCCAGGTATGGATTAAAACACATCACAAAGAGCTTTGCTGTAATGATCGAAGGAGGTGATTTCTTTCTTTCTTTCTTTTTGTACTCTACGAGAAATTCGCCGGGCACTGTCTACAATGCAGAAGGCAGGCCTCATGCCAGGTTGTGTGTGTGCTAGTTGGTTTGCCTCCCATTCTTATGGAGAAAACAGGTTTTTTTTGTTTTTTTTTTTTTGCGGTACGCGGGCGGGCCTCTCACTGTTGTGGCCTCTCCCGTTGCGGAGCACAGGCTCCGGACACGCAGGCTCAGCGGCCATGGCTCACGGGCCCAGCCGCTCCGCGGCATGTGGGATCCTCCTGGACCGGGGCACGAACCCGTGTCCCCTGCATCGGCAGGCGGACTCCCAACCACTGCTCCACCAGGGAAGCCCCGAAAACAGGTTTTTTTTAATGACAGGTCTGAGATTTGTCCTCCTTAAAGAATGACTCATGAAAACAAAAAAGCAGATTCAGGCTTTTTTGAAGTTTCTGCTTCTCTGAAGATTTGAAAGGACTGGTACCCACCCTCAGAATGTCTTATTTCCTGTGATATAGTTCCCAATAAATAGTGAGTGGATTACCAAAGGAATTTCATCACTTTGTCCTCTGCAAACTGTGCGCTTGCTCTCAGATTGTCTTTTTGCCTTGGCTGTAATTCTCCATAAATTCTATTAATGAAGCCCTACAAAGGCCAGAGCTCTACTGCCACAAACCAACGAATACCTAGGCCACCAGAAGCTCGGAAGAGGAAAGGAAAGATCCTCTACTTAGAGGCTTCGGAGAGAACACGGCCCTGCTGACACTTTGATTTTAACTTCTAGCCTCCAGAACTGAGAGAATAAATTTCTGTTGTTTTAACCCACCCAATCTACGGTACTTTGTTACAGCATTCCTGGGAAACTAATAAAGCAATGGAGGTGTGCCATGCTTGGGTGAGTATCATTCAGCATCATGTATGAGATACCTCTTCTGCAGAAAGAAAATGGAGATAAAGAAAAAAACTATTTTTTTCAAAGCTGTATAGGAGTTTGGGGTTGTTGACTATGAAATTTTGTGACTGGCTAGACGTCTGCAAAGTTCATCATCAAGTTCCCTAATGTTCACTGAAGGTCCTGATGTCTCATCCATGTCATCCATGTCTTGATAAGGTTAAGATGCCATAAGTGACCAGGGTGACCAAGCCACTCAGGCAGTGATTAAAGGCCTGAGCCAGGAGTCTGCCTCCAAGAATTGCTCCCAGAAAATCAAGATTGGGCCCTTGTAGGGTAAATGATCCCTATCTTAGCTCTGGTCTAAGGATTCTCAGTTGGAGGTGGGATCCAGGTGTGGCCTTGGGATTCCTGGCTGTCCCTGTGTTGTGAGGCTGTGTCCTGGGCATGGTAGGTGTCAGGACAAAGTGCAGGGTCGACAGACTGGTTCTGCTTTGAGGTTCATGCTGGAAAGGCCTCAGTGGACTGGTACCGACTGCTAAGAGCTGGCTTGTGCTGAGAAGGATTCTGATGCTACACCTGGGTCCAGTGGACGGAGCTGTGACTGATGCACTCTCATCCGTGAACTTATACGAGGACGTGGGGATGGGGAATGTCTGAGCCTTGGCCGTGGATTTGGCGACCTTGGGCTAAGGCGAGCCTCCTATAGGCTAAAGTAGTTGATAATGGAAGACTGAGAATTACTGTTCCAAAACGGAATAATCCAAGATGGTTAGCAGTTTGTTTATGATTTAGATCTTAAGAGTCCCGGTCTAGGAAAGATTCCCACCTGCACCAGTCCCCTGGGAACTTGGAGTAGTCAGAGTCCTGAGGGAAAGGACTCTCTCTAGCACAGTAACTGAGGTAGTTTTACTAAAAGGACTGTTTGCAAAGATGCGGGGGCAGGGTCTCGAGAGCGCAGCAAAGGACACGGCTTATTTTAGGCCGGTCGGAGCAGGAAGCCATTTCTACACTTCGGTGGGAAGGGGCGAGGGAAGGGAGACTGCTGTGCGGAGAGGCTCCTGATGGGGGCTGTGCGTCCTGGAAAAGCTTGCGGACCAACTGCGGAGCCTGGAGAAGCAGGCGAAGAAGGAGCCAGTCTCCCTCTGCCTCCTGCTAGTGACTCCCACTGGAAGGAGGAGGGGGATGCAGTCCACACAGCCAGCCTCGGGGGGCACAGGGCAGGGTGTGGACGTGGATGGAAAGGCTGCTGAGAAAATGGAGGTTAGCCACACGGACGTCTTCAGTCAGAATCCTTCTCACTGCAGGTGACAGGACCCTATCCCGATCTAACAAAGGAGGCCAAAAAGGAGTCTCAGAGGAAAACGAACAAGCTTGTTTGAACCTCAGGAAAGCTGAACCACGATTTAAACACTGCCATCTTGAGTTCTCATCCCCGCCTTTTACTCTGCTTCAGCATTTTTTTTTCTTTTTCTTTTTTTTTGCGGTACGCGGGCCTCTCACTGTTGTGGCCTCTCCCGTTGCGGAGCACAGGCTCCGGACGCGCAGGCTCAGCGGCCATGGCTCACGGGCCCAGCCGCTCCGCGGCATGTGGGATCTTCCCGGACCGGGGCACGAACCCGTGTCCCCTGCATCCGCAGGTGGCCTCTCAACCACTGCGCCACCAGGGAAGCCCTCTGCTTCCGCTTTTTATTCTCTTACATCAGTTTCGTCCATCAGCAGCTTCTACCCTGGTACCTTCAACACCAAAGAGAGACTAAATTCCTATGTTCAGTGTGAGAAACCTCAGGACTGGTTTGAGGTTCAGCTGTTGCCAGGGCTTCAGGTGCTGTGACCGGCTGACCCCATTAGATGCTCTACTTAGAGGCTTGGGCTGGAGAGAGGAAGAAATCCCCAGAAAAGGGAGCCAGTCCCAGGAAGAGGGAAGGGTCCTGTGCCAAAAAGAAGAACAGGTGCCCCTGCAGGGAGGGCGTGGAAGTGGGGCTGAGGATGGGGAAATCGAGGAGGGGGAGGGGCATTCCAAGCTATGGGCCATGACAGGGGCTCAGGCTGAGATCTGTAGAGAAAGGGCAGGCGTGGGCTTCACCCAGAAACTGGGGCCTTCACTCAAACCATTCTCCCTCCTGCTCACGTGGCAGACGCCTCACTGACTACGTTTCAGGCGGCCAAAAAGCGTGAAATTCTCAGCCTGGTGTATGACCTGAGTCTGGCTTTCCTATTCAGTCATCGTGGCTCCCACGCACACGGTGGCCTGCGGTGCATCTCCATCTGTCACAATCCTACTCATCATTCCAGACCCTGCTCGAATCTCACCACCTCCATCAGAACATCCCCCCTCCCACCTGCAGAAAGGGAGCTTTCCATCCCCTGGTCTTCCGTCACTATCAGAGAGCTATTTAAGTATTTATCAAGGGCAGCTTTCCATCAGACTTCTTTATCTAGTCAGCGTCCCGAACCACATACCTGGGGCCTGTGCATTTTTTTTTTTTTTACAACTTTATTGGAGTATAATTGCTTCACAGTGGTGTGTTAGTTTCTGCTTTATAACAAAGTGAATCAGTTATACATATACATCTGTTCCCATATCCCTTCTCTCTTGCGTCTCCCTCCCTCCCACCCTCCCTATCCCACCCCTCCAGGCAGTCACAAAGCACCGAGCTGATCTCCCTGTGCTACGCGAGGCTACTTCCCACTAGCCTTGGGAGCAGTGGAAGGAATGGGGATTTGGAGCCTGCTTTGCGCCCTCCCTCCTACTTTACATTCTCCCAGTTGCTTTCTCCTTCCTCTCATTCTTCCTTTCTGCTCTTGGTTCTTCATTTGTTGGTTATAAATATAGTCACTCTTCTTAGACACATTGGGATATATTTAGGATTAGAGTTTGGCCTTTAAAAGCATGTGCCTACAGGAAGATCAACTCCATGCTTTGTGACAACCTAGAGGGGTGGGATAGGGAGGGTGGGAGGGAGGGGATATGGGGATATATGTGTATGTACAGCTGATTCACTTTGTTGTACAGCAGAAACTAACACACCATTGTAAAGCAATTATACTCCAATAAAGATGTGGGGGGAAAAAAAGCATGTGTCTGCAACACTAGCTCCTAACTCTGCCATGGCTAAGCATGCGATGAGGGTTGTAAAGCAAATGTGACTGTATTTCCTTTTAGAAACTGACGTGCCTCGTAAATGCCAGAGTTGAAATTCTTTAGGGGATGCTATTTTTATGAGAACTCTGACAAAAGTATTGATTATGAAGTCAAATTGGTCAGATGTGCAAAGGCATCAAACATCACTTGCCTGTCGGAAGGGAGAGATTGATCTGACCTCTGCAGCTGTTGCTACATTATAACTCTTTTGTTCAGATATCTTACCTCAAAATCGGTTTACACTTTACTGTTAAGAAACAGAAGTGAAACTGTTCATTGAGTGGATTGAGGGTTGATGGGCTTTCCTTCTTTCTTTTTTGGCGTTAACCACACGTGTCTTTAACTGTACACAGCCTTTCTAAATGACCCTTTCGGTTTCTATAGTTACTACTTTGTGGACTAAAGTTCAACAGTTTATGGGTTGGACAATTTGACTTGGTAACCCCCTAAGCACATTAAAAAGACAAAAAAAACAAAAAAAAAATTAATATCCCTGTGAAAGGGATCTGCTGCAATTCAGGTAAACAAGAAGTCTTTGAGTTTTATGACTACTAGTTAACAGCACCTCTGTGCCAGGCCATAGTAATCAATCAAATGAAATGTAGCTTCTAAATAGTTATCAAATAAAGCCACCATTTTTTTTTATCAGAAGAGGTAAAGGAGAGGACTTAAATCTTTCTGTTACTTCCAGATGTCAACAAGCAATCCCATCTCCTTCATCTTTTTTCTATCAAACTAAAGAAGGAGGAAGAGACAGAGAGGGAGAGAGACAGAAAGAGAAAGAGAGAGAAGGAAAAAAATTAACTTCTCAAGAATAGGTGCTACGTTTCTTAGATGAAAATCTTTAATTTAGCCGAATAAACTGGAAACTGTAGCACTATTCCTCTTTTGGCACTAAGCCCCCATCATGACATTTCATTGAATCCACATTTCTACACTAATTACTGTAAATTTTCTAGCAGTAAAACAGAACAGTAGTACAACAAATGTGATGACATTCAAAATGTTCCACTGTGACACATGACTGACCCAAGCTGCAAGGGAGGTTGGGAAAGAGGATATTTAGTGTTTCCAGCTTCTACAGTGGAAGATGACCAGAGGAAAAAGGAAGTTAGGAATGACAACTGAGTTAGTCAACCAAGTAAAAGAAATGGCTTGGGCACTGGCAAGGGGGTGGGATGTACAGGGTATGTTGAAGAAAGGTCAAGTAGATGGCATTTCACTGGAGCTGAGGGTAGGTGAGAATTAAGAGATGAGATCAGGGAGATAGCTTGGCATCGGGACCTTACCCACCAAATCAAGGAGTTTGGGATTTATCCCTTTAGCAATAGAGACTCACTGGAAATTTGTGAGTAGAAAAGTGACATGATTAAAGCAGTCTTTGATCACCAATAATCTGGCCAGAGCATAGAATGTATTGAAAGAGGGTGAGCCTGAGGAGGGGGCAAGAAGACCACTGCAGTGGTCCCTCCACGAAGTAATAGGACATGAGTCAGAATGATGGCAGTGGTATTGATGAAAAAATACAACTATGGAAGGGATTATAAAGTATGAATGATCAGGGCTTGTTGACTAACGGAGGACCAAGAGGAGGGAGCAACAAAGATGACTTCACAGCTTTAAGCCTGGGTAACTGGGAAAATAGCTAATAGAAGCAGGAAATCAAGAAGGGAGCTGGTCTTAGCAAGAAGTTGATTAGTTCAAGGTTGTTGTTTTTCTTTTTGTAATTTTTATTGTTTGGCTGCGCCGCGCGGCATGTGGGAATCTGACTTCCCGACCAGGGATCAAACCCGCGCCCCCTGCAGCGGAAGCACGGAGTCTTAACCCCTGGACCACCAGGGAAGGCCCTGATTAGTTCAAGTTTAGATGTTGAGTGTGAGGTAGAGGCAGCGGGACATGCAATGGGAACATATAACAGGCAGATAACACGCAGCCCACAAGATGCTGGACATGAAGAATAACGCTGCCTCTGGTGCTGCTTCCCAGGATCTATATATTTGGCACAGGAGTTGTGATGGTGTTTCTTAGAGGACAGTTTATAGAGTAGAGGGAGGCAAATAAAGTAAAGCCTTCAAGTAAAGCCTGAAACCTCTGAGGTGAGTAATAATAGCCCCCAGCACAAGAAATGGACATTCCATGGCCAGTAGGATGAAATACCCGGAAGTATATCCCAAAACCTGGGAAAAGAGCATCTGGGCTGTATAACAGCTGACACAATCCCCAAAACCACACTGACTAAGTGTTGTCACCAATTTCTGAGTAAGAAAGAACTAGAGAGTATTCAGAATCATCTGTAGGTTTATATCCAACTTACTTGTTCAGTAAACTTTAGGTGTAGGTCAGGTCCCTGACTTAAAGATCCTCTCTATCAATTGTTACAGAAAGATAACTAATCTGGGTAGACGGGAACTAACCAACACAGTTGAGATGCTGTGCCGGAATTGACAAAATCAGGACAGACATTTCAGAATGCTTTCTTTGCAAGGCCTGTTTTGCTCTGATCACGCCTGTTGCTACAGAGTTGATGCTGGCTGAAGCATAAGTTGAGCAAACGGTGATCTCCGTGCAGCCAGTCATTCACCTTGAGATTAAGAGGACTTGATTTTCAGAGGTAGAGGGAATAAATATGTTTATCAAATTTTCTGCATGGAGTAGGAATACCTTTTTTTTTTTTTTAGAAAAAAGTTAACAAGAAAAACTCAACCCAGAAAATTAAAATATTGTTCAAAAAAGCTTTTGAAGGAGCTGTAACAAGGTGATTGCAATCATCCTTATAACAGTGTAGCTTTGAGCATTTGACCTTCCTTCCATGGTTTTCATCATGTCAGAGTTTATCTGTACACTGCGATGCTAAGGCAACCAAGAAACACACAGTAGGACTCGAACACCTAAACTAATTTTGTGAATGCCAGCTACCAGATTTCCTTTACCTTGTGTTATATAAAGCCCAGAGACCAGCACTTACATTCTACTTTGGTTTATATTTTGAACACTGTTTTCACTTTATAGAGAATGATGGTTATGAATGTATACTAGATATAATTGTATATGGAGTTACATGATGTACTGTTTATGTAAAAGATATAAGATGTGTGAATCCATGTATGGGGAAGAAAGTGTGTGTCTGTTTTAAAAATGTACATAGGGCAACAGCTACCAAAGGAAAAACATCTCAAAGAACAAACAATAACAACAAACAATCTTGATTATATGTGAATTAAAATTAAAGGCTAAGTTTTTTGGATTTTTTTCCAGAAAAAAACCAGACATGTAAAAAAGTCTAACTGACATCAGAGATTTATTGAAAATGCCATTGTTTTTGCTCTGGCACTTTCTACAATGAGCGGCCCTGTCAGTCAGGGGCCTGGGGAAGCAGGGACGTCTGGGAAAGAGGGCACAGACATGAGTAATAACGGTGATGGGGGCTGGTCAGGAGACTCATGGGGGTCCAGAGGACACCAGTGCTAGGAAGCAGATGGGTCCACTTAAGGTAATCAGTCAGAAACTGGGCAATTCAACTCCATAAACATGCATCAACTCAAACTCTGGTGAACAATGTAGTCAAACCCCTGCCTTCACCATTTCAACTTGTAGCCTGGGCACTACAGAAAAACTGAGGTCTTGTTCCTCCGCCTTGACAAAAATGCTTGGAAACCCTCCATGTCAAACCTTGAGTCCTATCAGGCCATTTCGGCTTGTTTCTTGCTTTGGGCACTTGGCTGTAACTGACTGAGATGCTTGACCAGGACTCCTGCCCCCTGGTGCCCAAACCCTTTGCCTGGTGGGTCACTGACTCCATGGCCCCAAGGCTCCTCACCTGATTTCTCCCTTCTTCTCTCAGAGGCTGGAACCTGTTTGCCTACAAGACCTTCCTGAGCCTCTACCATCTGGTCTTTGCCTCCCCCCTCAGCCCTCCCCATCCCTCTTCCTAGTTGATCCCGATCCTGGCTCCTAAGCCTTAACATACTGAATCATGAAAAGGAAGATCTCCAGGAGTGCAAGTTCTTCAACACTGTAAGCTTGGTCAAAGCTGGAATGTGCCTGTGAAATTCAGTGCTGCTTGCCCAGCGCCCAACAGCGCCCACACATGCTTGGCACAGAAGAGACATGAACAGAAGAATAAAAAATGAAAGTAAGCTGAAAATGTATTATTTACCCCGAGTAGGAAACTGACAAAAATTTTTAATATGGATTGAAACAAAACGTGTTTCTGCTTAATCATCAGCTTATTAGAACATTTTAAAAATGAAAACGTTTATCTATTTATAATTAAGTGAGATTTAAATCCTAAGTATAATATTTCACGCTGGCATCCTCAATGTCTCTCAAACACATCAAGCAGCCTCCCACTCTAAGGCCTTTGTATGTGCTATTCCCTCTGCCCGGAATTTTCCCTCAGTCACTGCAAGGCTCATGAGTTTTCTTCTTCCACATCTCTGCTCAAATGTCACCACAGCAGACAGGCCTTTTCCTGGCTCCCCATCTGAAATAACACCACCCCATCACCTCTAGATGCTTTGCCTGGCTTCATTTTCTCCTCACCTGACATCCTGCATTCATGGGTCCATTTCTGTCTCCTCCCACTGGAACTGTATAAGCTTCACGAGGGAACACCTTTCTTTTCTTCACTACTTTATCCTCACTCCCTGGAATGGTTCCTGGTGTAAGGCAGGTGGTCAGTAACTATTTCAATGAATGAATGACTGAAGGCAGACACTGAAATATGCACTTTTAAATCTGATGCTTGAAACTACGATCTTGACCAGTACTTCATTTCAATGGAGTAACCGTTATGGTTGGACCGTATAAGAAATTATGAAAGCAAGCAGCCTATTGCATTTAATTTTACTGCATTTAACTACAGACTAAACGTATGTTTATAAACCTCTGATACTGGGGTATATTTTCCTCTTATTTACCCTTTTGATCCCCTTAATCTACTCTAAAATATGTTACTGCTTACTCAGTAATATTTTATCTGCAGGGTAAATACGACAGACAGGGCTTCCCTGGTGGTGAGCGGTTAAGAATCTGCCTGCCAATGCAGGAGACATGGGTTCGAGCCCTGGTCCCGGAAGATCCCACATGCCGTTGAGCAACTAAGCCCATGCACCACAACTATTGAGCCTGAGTTCTAGAGCCTGCGAGCCACAACTACTGAAGCCCGAGCGCCTAGAGCCTGCGCTCTGCAACAAGAGAAGCCACTGCAATGAGAAGCCCGCGCACCGCAGCAAAGAGTAGCCCCAGCTCGCCGCAACTAGAGAAAGCCCATGTGCAGGAACGAAGACCCAACGCAGCCAAAAATAAACAAACAAATAAGACAGAACGTCTGCCTCCTAGACCCACATAATGAATCATAAAAGTACAGAGCCACGTTACATATAGCAAAAGCAGACCTCTTCAAGCACACTCATGTTTAATCTTTATTATTATTAATTAATTAATTTTTTTACACAGAAGGTTCTTATTATCTATTTTGTACATATTAGTGTATACCTGTCATTCCCAATCTCCCAATTCATCACACCCCCACCCCCACTCTCCGCTTTCCCCGCTTGGTGTCCATAAGTTTGTTCTCTACATCTGTGTCTCTATTTCTGCCTTGCAAACTGGTTCATCTGTACCATTTTTCTAGGTTCCACATATATGCGTTAATATACAATATTTGTTTTTCTCTTTCTGACTTACTTTACCCTGTATGACAGTCTCTAGATTCATCCACGTCTCTACAAATGACCCAATTTCGTTCCTTTTTATGGCCGAGTAATATGCCGTTGTATATATGTACCACATCTTCTTTATCCATTTGTCTGTTGATGGGCATTTAGGTTGCTTCCATGACCTGGCTATTGTAAATAGTGCTGCAGTGAACACTGGGGTGCATGTGCCTTTTTGAAATATGGTTTTCTCTGGGTATACGCCCAGTAGTTGGATTGCTGGGTCATATGGTAGTTCTATTTTGAGTTTTTTAAGGACCCTCCATACTGTTCTCCAGAGTGGCTGTATCAATTTACATTCCCACCAACAGTGCAACAGGGGTCCCTTTTCTCCACACCCTCTCCAGCATTTGCTGTTTGTAGATTTTCTGATGATGTCCATTCTAACTGGTGTGAGGTGATACCTCACTGTAGTTTTGATTTGCATTTCTCTAATAATTAGTGATGCTGAGCAGCTTTTCATGTGCTTCTTGGCCATCTGTATGTCCTCTTTGGAGAAATGTCTATTTAGGTCTTCTGCCCATTTTTTGATTGGGTTGTTTGTTTTTTTAATACTGAGCTGCATGAGCTGTTTATACATTTTGGAGATTATTCCTTTGTCTGTTGATTTGTTTGCAAATATTTTTTCCCACTCTGAGGGTTGTGTTTTCGTCTTGTTTGTAGTTTCCTTTGATTTGCAAGAGATTTTAAGTTTCATTAGGTCCCATTTATTTTTGTTTTTATTTCAATTACTCTAGGAGGTGGATCAAAAAAGATCTTGCTGTGATTTATGTCAAAAAGTGTTCTTCCTATGTTTTCCTCTAAGAGTTTTATAGTGTCCGGTCTTACATTTAGGTCTCTGATACATTTTGAGTTTATTTTTGTGAATGGTGTTAGGAACCGTTCTAATTTCATTCTTTTACATGTAGCTGTCCAGTTTTCCCAGCACCACCTATTAACGAGATTGTCTTTTCTCCATTGTATATCCTTGCCTCTTTTGTCATAGATTAGTAGACCATAGGTGCATGGGTTTATCTCTGGGCTTTCTATCCTGTGCCATTGATCTATATTTCTGTTTTTGTGCCAGTACCATATTGTCTTGATTATTGTAGCTTTGTAGTATAGTCTGAAGTCAGGGAGTCTGATTCCTCCAGCTCCGTTTTTCTTCCTCAAGACTGCTTTTGCTATTCGGGGTCTTTTGTGTCTCCATACAAAATTTTAAGATTTTTTGTTTTAGTTCTGTAAAAAATGCCACTGGGGGCTTCCCTGGTGGCGCAGTGGTTGAGAGTCCGCCTGCTGATGCAGGGGACACGGGTTCGTGCCCCGGTCTGGGAAGATCCCACGTGCCGTGGAGCGGCTGGGCCCGTGAGCCATGGCCGCTGAGCCTGTGCGTCCGGAGCCTGTGTTCCGCAACGGGAGAGGCCACAACAGTGAGAGGCCTGCGTACCACAAAAAAAAAGAAAAAAAGAAAAAAAAATGCCACTGGTAATGTGACAGGGATTGCATTGAATCTGTAGATTGCTTTGGGCAGTATAGAAATTTTCACAATATTCTTGATCTTTTTTTTTTTTTTTGTGGTACGCGGGCCTCTCACTGTCGTGGCCTCTCCCGTTGTGGAGCACAGGCTCCGGACGCACGGGTTCAGCGGCCATGGCTCACGGGCCCAGCCGCTCCACGCCATGTGGGATCCTCCCAGACTGGGACACGAACCCGTGTCCCCTGCGTCGGCAGGTGGACTCTCAACCACTGTTCCACCAGGGAAGCCCAATTTTCACAATATTGATTCCTCCAATCCAAGAACATGGTATGTCTCTCCATCTGTTTGTGTCATCTTCCATTTCTTTCATCAGTGTCTTATAGTTTTCTGAGTACAGGTCTTTTACCTTTTTAGGTAGGTTTATTCCTATGTATTTTATTCTTTTTGTTGCGATGTTAATGGGATTGTTTCCTTAATTTCACTTTCTGATCTTTCGTCATTAGTGTATAGGAATGCAAGAGATTTCTGTGCATTAATTTTGCATCCTGTAACTTTACCGAATTCACTGACTAGCTCTAGTAGTTTTCTGGTGGTATCTTTAGGATTCTCTATGTATAGTATCATGTCATCTGCAAACAGTGACAGTTTTACTTCTTTTCCAATTTGTATTCCTTTTATTTCCTTTTCTTCTCTGATTGCCGTGGCTAGGACTTCCAAAACTATGTTTAATAATAGTGGCGAGAGTGGACATCCTTGTCTTGTTCCTGATCTTAGAGGAAATGCTTTCAGTTTTTCACCATTGAGAATGATGTTTGCTGTGGGTTTGTCATATGTGGCCTTTATTATGTTGAGGTAGGTTCCCTCTTTGCCCACTGTCTGGAGCGTTTTTATCATAAATAGGTGTTGAATTTTGTCAAAAGCTTTTTCTGCGTCTATTGAGATGATCATATGGCTTTTATTTTTTGATTTGTTAATATGTTGTATCACATTGATTGATTTGTGTATATTGAATAATCCTTGCATCCCTGGGATAAATCCAATTTGATCCTGGTGTATGATCCTTTTAATGTGTTATTAGATTCTGTTTGCTAGTATTTTGTTGAGGATTTTTGCATCTATATTCATCAGTGATATTGGTCTGTAATTTTCTTTTTTTGTAGTATCTTTGTCTGGTTTTGGTATCAGGGTGATGGTGGCCTCATAGAATGAGTTTGGGAGTGTTCCTTCCTCTGCAATTTTTTGGAAGAGTTTGAGAAGGATGGGTGTTAGCTCTCTCTAAATGTTTGAGAGAATTCACCTTTGAAGCCATCTGGTCCTGGACTTTTGTTTGTTGGAAGATTTTTAATCACAGTTTCAATTTCATTACTTGTGATTGGTCTGTTCATATTTTCTATTTCTTCCTGGTTCAGTCTTGGAAGGTTATACCTTTCTAAGAATTTGTCCATTTCTTCCAGGTTGTCCATTTTATTGGCATAGAGTTGCTTGTAGTAGTCTCTTAGAATGCTCTGTATTTCTGTGGTGTCTGTTGTAACTTCTCTTTTTTCATTTCTAATTTTATTGATTTGAGTCCTCTCCCTCTTTCTTGATGAGTCTGGCTAATGGTTTATCAATTTTATTTATCTTCTCAAAAAACCAGCTTTTAGTTTTATTGATCTTTGCTATTGTTTTCTTTGTTTCTATTTCATTTTTTTCTGCTCTGATCTTTATGATTTCTTTCCTTCTGCTAACTTTGGGTTTTGTTTGTTCTTTTTTCTCTAGTTCCTTTAGGTGTAAGGTTAGATTGTTTATTTGAGATGTTTGTTGTTTCTTGAGGTAGGCTTGTATTGCTATAAACTTCCCTCTTAGAACTACTTCTGCTGCATCCCATAGGTTTTGGATCATCGTGTTTTCATTGTCATTTGTCTCTAGGTATTTTTTTATTTCCTCTTTGATTTCTTCAGTGATCTCTTGGTTATTTAGTAACATATTGTTTAGCCTCCATGTGTTTGTGTTTTTTACATTTTTTTCCCTGTAATTGATTTCTTATCTCATAGTGTTGTGGTCAGAAAAGATGATATATATGATTTCAATTTTCTTAAATTTACTGAGGCTTGATTTGTGACCCAAGATGTGATCTCTCCTGGAGAATGTTCCATGCGCACTTGAGGAGAAAGTGTAATCTGCTTTTTTTGGATGGAATGTCCTATAAGTATCAATTAAATCTATCTGGTCTATTGTGTCATTTAAAGCTTGTGTTTCCTTATTAATCTTCTGCTTGGATGATGTGTGCATTGGTGTAAGTGAGGTGTTAAAGTCCCCCACTATTATTGTGTTACTATTATTGTGTTTTTGTGTTAAACTGCTGTTAGCACTTGCCTTATGTAATGAGGTGTCCCCATGTTGGGTGCATACATATTTATAATTGTTATATCTTCTTCTTGGATGGATCCTTTGATCATTATGTAGTGTGCTTCCTTGTCTCTTGTAACATTCTTCATTTTAAAGTCTATTTTATCTGATATGAGTATTGCTACTCTAGCTTTCTTTTGATTTCCTTTTGCATGGAATATCTGTTTCCATCCCCTCACTTTCAGTCTGTATGTGTTACTAGGTCTGAAGTGGGTCTCTTGTAGACAGCATATATATGGGTCTTGTTTTTGTTTTTTTTTTTTTTTTTTTTTGCGGTATGCGGGCCTCCCACTGCTGTGGCCTCTCCCGCCGCGGAGCACAGGCTCCGGACGCGCAGGCTCAGCGGCCATGGCCCATGGGCCCAGCCGCTCCGCGGCATGTGGGATCCCCCCAGACCAGGGCACGAACCCGTGTCTCCTGCATCGGCAGGCGGACTCCCAACCACTGCGCCACCAGGGAAGCCCGGGTCTTGTTTTTGTATCCATTCAGTGAGCCTGTGTCTTTTGGTTGCAGCATTTAATCCATTCACGTTTAAGGTAATTATTGGTATGTCTGTTCCTATTACCATCTTCTTAATTGTTTTGGGTTTATTTTTGTAGGTCCTTTTCTTCTCTTATGTTTCCCACTTACAGAAGGTCCTTTAGCATTTGTTGTAGAGCTGGTTTGGTGGTGCTGAATTCTCTTAGCTTTTGCTTGTCTGTAAAGCTTTTGATTTCTCCATCGAATCTGAATGAGATCCTTGCCAGGTAGAGTAATCTTGGTTGTAGGTTCTTCCCTTTCATCACTTTATATATGTCATGCCACTCCCTTCTGGCTTGTAGAGTTTCTGCTGAGAAATCAGCTGTTAACCTTATGGGAGCCCCTTGTATGTTATTTGTTGTTTTTCCCTTGCTGCTTTCAATAATTTTTCTTTGTCTTTAATTTTTGCCAATTTGTTTACTATGTGTCTCGGCGTGTTTCTCCTTGGGTTTATCCTGTATGGGACTCTCTGTGCTTCCTGGACTTGGGTGGCTATTTCCTTTCCCATGTTAGGGAAGTTTTCGACTATAATCTCTTCAAATATTTTCTCGGGTCCTGTCTCTCTCTCTTCTCCTTCTAGGACCCCTATAATGCCAATGCTGTTGCGTTTCATGTTGTCCCAGAGGTCTCTTAGGCTGTCTTCATTTCTTTTAATTCTTTTTTCTTTATTCTGTTCCACAGCAGTGAATTCCACCATTCGGTCTTCCAGGTCACTTATCTGTTCTTCTGCCTCAGTTATTCTGCTATTGATTCCTTCTAGTGTATTTTTCATTTCAGTTATTGTATTGTTCACCTCTGTTTGTGTGCTCTTCAATTCTTCTAGGTCTTTGTTAAACATTTCTTGCATCTTCTTGATCTTTGCCTCCATTCTTTTTCCGAGGTCCTGGATTATCTTCACTATCATTATTCTGAAATCTTTTTCTGGAAGGTTGCCTATCTCCACTTCATTTAGTTGTTGTTTTTCTGGGGCTTTATCTTGTTCCTTCATCTGGTACATAGCCCTCTGCCTTTTCATCTTGTCTATCATTCTCTGAATGTGGTTTTTGTTGCACAGGCTGCAGGATTGTAGTTCTTCTCACTTCTGCTGTCTGCCCTCTGGTGGATGAGGTTATCTAAGAAGCTTGAGCAAGTTTCCGGATGGGAGGGACTGGTGGTGGGTAGAGCTGGCTGTTGCTCTGGTGGGCAGAGCTCAGTAAAACTTTAATCATCTTGTCTGCTGATGGGTGGGGCTGGGTTCCCTCCCTGTTGGTTGTTTGGCCTGAGGCGACCCAACACTGGAGCTTCCCCGGGCTCTTTGGTGGGACTAATGGTGGACTCTGGGAGGGCTCACATCTGAGGAGTACTTCCCAGAACTTCTGCTGCCAGTGTCCTTGTCCTCACGGTGAGACACAGCCACCCCCACCCCCACCCCCCCGTCTCTGCAGGAGACCCTCCAACACTAGCAGGTAGGTCTGGTTCAGTCTCCTATGGGGTCACTGCTCCTTCCCCTGGGTCCCAATGCACACACTACTTTGTGTGTGCTGTCCAAGAGTGGAGTCTCTGTTTCCCCCAGTCCTGTCGAAGTTCTGTAATCAAATCCCACTAGCCTTCAAAGTCTGATTCTTTAGGAAATCCTCCTCCCGTTGCCGGACCCCCAGGTTGGCAAGCCTGACGTGGGGCTCAGAACCTTCACTACAGTGGGTGGACTTCTGTGGTATAAGTGTTCTCCAGTTTGTGCGTTACCCACCCAGCGGTTATGGGATTTGATTTTATTGTGATTGCACCCCTCCTACCGTCTCATTGTGGCTTCTCCTTTGTCTTTGGATGTGGGGTATCTTTTTTGGTGAGTTCCAGTGTCTTCCTGTCCGTGATTTTTCAGCAGTTAGTAGTGATTCCAGTGCTCTCCCAAGAGGAGTGAGAGCACGTCCTTCTACTCTGTCATCTTGATCCAGTCTCCCGTTAATCTTTAAGTGGATCCTCTAAGCAGGGCATTTGACAGAGTGATAGCCAAAGTGCATTTATGAATTAATGCTTTTAAAGCCACCTACTACTCAATCATGGATAACTCTATTGAAAAGTCTTTTTCCTGTGTCTAATGGGCAGTTCCAAGATGATACCAAGGGAAAATATACATCAAATGTGGGCATTTGTCATGATACATTTTAGATATCAGATCCTGAACTTTGGCTTCCCTGCTAAGGCAGAGCGCCAAGAAAGTATGCATACACTTGTCATCAAAATGGATATAAAAGGATTATAAACAAAGATCAGAATAACTGAGGCTGTGGAGGGACAGTGGTGATCCAGAATGTCCAAAGAAAAGTGTACGGGGCATTGAACGGTGGTTGGATTCTTAGATTTTTTTTTTTTAAGCCTCCCAAGCAAGATTTAAACTTTATTCTTTAGTTACTGAAACATAAGGCAGAATCTCCTGCTGTTCTTACTCACGTCTGAACTGTGACTAAAGCTTTACAGTGAAGCCCCAAGGCCTCTCCCTCTCTCACCAGAAGCTGGATTTAGCAAATAAGATCCCTGGTCTGGAATCAGAAAACCACTCCCCTGGCCTTAGGAAAGTTACTCAACTTCTCTGAAGTCTCAGGCTTCTCACCTTTTAAATAGAGATAATAATAAGATGTATATCATAGGTCATTGTAAATATTAAATGACATAATACACAAAAGTGCTACGATGAAGACCTGTGATTTAGTACGTACTCAATGAATTAATATTGATTACTTCTTCCACATTCTTTTTGTACATTAACTTTTTCTCTCTTTTCCTTTTCCTTTGTTTTTCCCTTACCACAGAGCCCAACTGTAATTATTATTTGCAAGTATTTATTGAGAATCAATCAATTACCATTAAACAAAAGAAGAGTCAATAGTTTGTGAGGATTTACTAAGCAATTATCAGAAGCAAGGGGCTGGGAGAGACTGTGTACTTGGTCCCTGCCCTGTGGATACACAATCACACAGCAATGCAGGCAGGTTATTCTTCCATAGCTTGAGGCAACACTGCTGTTGAGTTGCTGATGATGGCTAACCTTGACAGAGCAAAGACCTGCAGTGTCTGGATTCTTAGGAAGTCCATTCCCATTTGGGAGCCAGAGGCTCCTCGGTAAGTGTTTCCTGGGATGCGGGGTGGGAGGGAGCTCCTTTCTCTGCCTCCTAGAGTCCCTGAGCTCCGGATATCAAGCTCTGTGAACTCTGGGGCAATGACTCTCTCAGGGCTGTTTCTGAGAAGCGGGCCTATCTAGAAAAAGGCTTTGCAAACCAGAGACATTCAGCTCAACTCTAGCTGGACAGTGAGCTGTGGAAGCAGTTTCATGGAAGCCCCCTCTGCTCTTTTCCTGCTCCCACTTTTGTTCTACCTGATCTGCTCCCCACCCCTTACCACACCCTTCATGGGACTAGCACTCCCAGCCTTCATGTTTCTACTTCATCCACGCTGACATGTTTACAATTGCCTGAAAGAGCCTTGTCTTCTCTCCTTCCTTTATTACAGGCAGGGCCGCTGTCTCTGCCTTTAACATTCTTCTTGGACCAGCTCCGATTTGTCTTCAAGACTCAGCCCAGGTGCCACCTCTGGGCAGTCTTCCTTCATCCCCATCCTACACCAAGGTGCTCCTCTGTGCGCCCCTGGGGTTTCAGTGCCTGTAGCCATCGTGGTCCTCAGCAGTGAGTGTGTAGCTGCCACGACTGCCTACTCTTCTGGAGGTGCTTTGAGAGGAGAGACCAGGTTCGTCTGTTTAATCTCTGCATCCCTAACACACCACAGTGTCTGATGCTTAGAAAGTCCTTAGAAAATGACAGTGGGACACATGAGCTAGAATCTCCATTACGTTTCTCCCTACACATACCCCATCTGCAAGTGAGATGCTGTCTGTTCTCCCTAAATGAATAGTTCAATAAGTTTATGCTGGGAAAGTGTGCACCTTCACCCGACGTCTTGAGTACTGGAAAGGTTAATGCCTACTTGGCAATGAAAGTTCTGTAAGAAGCCTTGGAGGAGAGGGATGATGCATGTTTGAAAATTCAGTAATGACTCTGATCCGTGGTTATTGCTGCATCTCTCCTGGATTCCACTTATAGAGAACTCAGGGGCTCTGAACTACTTAGGAAAGTGGTACAATTTTTTTAATGACTAGAAATGACCCTGTATTACCCTACAGTCTTGTCCAATGAAATAAAAGAGATATTGTGAATGAGCAAACAAGACAAAACACCACCGATTTGATTCACATACTCTCCAGCCTCCAGTTGGGGAGAAACAACTGTTTGTTAGTTTTTTAAAACAGTGTGGACTCCCAAATATTTCTTGTTTCTTTCCTGAGATAATATGTCCAGACATCACATGCTACATTGTCATAGGGAGCAATTACAGAAATGAATCCCAAAGAAGAACATTCGTGTGGCATCCGTGGCTGTTCGACTTGACTTCTTAGAAATCCATAGGGAGGTCCTCGGCTGAGTAATACTGAGGATTTATTGAACACAAAATACTTCCCCGCAAACAACTAGCACTATTGTATCCTTTAATTTTCTTCAAAATAAACTCTTCCACCTACCTTTGCTTCAGGGTGCCCTTGGTATTGATGGCTGTCATTCCATGAGTGACAACGGGTAGAAATGGGGGACTCTAACTCCAACCTACTTTCCAACAATATCACCACCTAGAATTTGTGAAATAAATGTAGAAAAAATGGCTTTAAAAGCTTGAATATTTGAGGAAACCTTCAAAGATGAGCATAAAAATATGCAATGAAAACAGAATGGTTGAAATAATTCTTGTATCCCCGGGATACCTCCAAGAAAATGCCCTAGGACTTCCCTGGTGGCACAGTGGTTAAGAATCCTCCTGTCAGTGCAGGGGACATGGGTTCGAGCCCTGGTCTGGGAAGATCCCACATGCCACGGAGCAACTAAGCCCATGCGCCATAACTGCTGAGCCTGTGCTCTAGAGCCTGCGAGCCACAACTACTGAGCCCACGTGTCACAACTACTGAAGCCCGCGCGCCTAGAGCCTGTGCTCCGCAACAAGAGAAGCCACTGCAATGAGAAGCCCGTGCACCACAACGAAGAGTAGCCCCCGCTTGTTGCAACTAGAGAAAGTCCACGTACAGCAACAAAGACCCAACGCAGCCAAAAATAAATAAATGAATAAATAAATTTATTTTTTAAAAAAAGAAAAAGAAAATGCCCTAAAAATGTCACCATAAAGAGATAAACATTATCACTATCAGCAAAGAAAATTTACATAAAATTTTCTAAAGTATAAGAAGGGCTTTGACCAGCTAAGAGGTGGTGTAATTATTGTAAACAAAAGGTATGGGCTGTAGTAACAGACCAAGATCAAACTCTGTTCCCTCACTTAGTAGCTGCATAACTTTGGCAAATTACTTAACTCCATGAAGCCTATCTTTTCTATCTTTAATTTGGATTCCTGACTGCCTCATAAACTTATTGTTAATTCATTTGCACAATTATTAAGTGATTATTTATTGAGCTATTACTAGAAACCAGACACCATGCTGGGTGCTAGAGATTCAGTAATAAGATACAATGTTTTCTCTCAAGGATTTCATTGTCTAGGAGCAGAGACAGTTGAATAAACAAAATAATTGCAATACATTGTGATACCTGCCTTAATACGGTAAGTTCAGGGTAGTATAAAGGAGGAAATGATCAGTCCGTGTAGGGCAATCAAGGAAGACTTCGAAAAAGAGATGAAGTTTAAGTATCCTCTAAGGTTTAACAGAAGAGCTGAGGTAGGGAATAGAAAGACATTGAATGCAAACACAACGGAAGGCTCAATGGCATGATGGGAGAAACTTTGAAACTTCAAGAGTTTAGGAAGCATCAAGTGGCTCAGCATGTCGATACATGTAAGTATCAGGAGAGGACTGGTGACCATCTGGATGAGAGGGCTTAGCGAAGGAAGGATGACACCCAGGTTTCTGTAGTGGGTGACTAAGTTGAGGTTGATGTCTTACTGAGGGACCTAAGAGGAGGGACATTAAGAAGAAGGGATGATGAAGATAAAGAGGCAACTTTGGGACAAGGTGACTGTGAGGGTTCTGTGAAATGTCTAGATGAAATGTCTTGTAAGCAGTTTAATGTACTGGTCTGGAGCTCAGAAGACAGAACTGACCTGGATATTCAGGTCTGGAAGCCAGAGCCTCATATGTAAGACCAGATGAGCACTTGGATATTTTCTCCCACACAGGCTGGCCTCAAGGAAAATGAGGAAGTCTGAGCTGTGGGGCTGGTGTCCAAGGGGGAATCGTGCTTCAGTTCGCAGTCTTGGGGGGAGGAGTTGTAAGCTTGAGAAACCCTGTGGCCCATTTTTAGAGCAAAACTGCCATCATAATCTGCCAAAACCCACAAGTACCGTCAAAATTATTCGTTATTCGCTTTCATTTCTTTAACATTTTGAATGAACACAGACCATAGCAATACCTCTTAAAAGCCCTGTCTCTTTCCCATTTATGTCCCTTTCATCACAAAGTGCTCCTCCAACCCTCATACATGTCCTGAAAAGCCTTCCCCCACCCCAGTCTCCAGATCTCCTGTTCCTATCTCCCTCCCACTTCCCCAAAGATGAGTCTGGTAAGGCAAGAGAGGCTTCTCCGGGGGGGTGAGGGAGGAGAAGAAATAAAACCTGCAAAGTCAGGATCCTTTTAGAGGCCAGGAAGAGGGGAAAGGTTGGAAGGACTCATGCATTAATAATTTTGTTCTTGTTACAGTAGACTCAAAAACCAGGCTGATCATCTAAATAAGTCATGCATGCCAAGAGGCTTAGCAGAGAGCAAGGATCGTGTTCCAGGAAGTGGGATGGAAACCAAACAAGAGAAGAAGGTTCTAAGCAGTGGATGAACGGTGTTGTCTAGAGAAATTCCCTAGGCGGCAGGGAATTGCTGCAGCAACTTGTATAGGTTCTAGTGATCTCTGACACCAGAAGAAAGGAGCCATTAAAGGTCTTGGTGAGGCCTGGACATCACTGGAAGAGGTACAGAATGAGAAGAAAATAAGAGTCAGGACAGAAGCTTAGGGAGCAGATTGTAGGAGAAAGTCAGTGAAGTGTTCTGGTGAGAATCTGTCAGGAGGTGGGAGAGAACCAGGAGTGTGTGGTGTCCTGGAAATTAGGAAGCATTTTTTAAGGAGACAGTGTCAAGTGTGTGTCCCATCATCATCAAGTTTGATAAGGAATTGAAAGTATCCATTGGATTTGGCATTGGGAGGTCACTGGTAACCATAGCAAAAGCATCTTTAGTGAAATGGTGGAAGCAAAAGGCAAACTGCAGTGTGTTCATAGAGAGGGAAAGATGAGAAACTTGAGACATGAGGACAACCGTCCCAGGAAGCCTGTCTGAGGACAGGAGGCAAGACAGCAGCTAGAGGAGTCGGTCCCCTCCTCTCTTCTTCCCCTCTCCCTGACGGGCAAGACTTGGACCTCTTTAAAGGCTCTTGGGTAGGATCTTATGAAAAAGAGTCTAAAGTCCAGAAAGGAAATGATAGAGAAGGAGGGTGAGTGAGGGGGAGAATAGATGGATGGAGTCACCTTGAATGAGAGGAAGGAATATCCCTTCCTCTGAGAGTGGAGGAAGGAAGGAAAGTGGCAGATCCAGGAAGGTTTTAGTGCGAAAGCAGGAGGTGATCAGCCAGGAAGCTGAGGGAGTTTCTGTCTGCTAGCCTTCAAGTTCTCTGCAAGGCCGTTGGCAAGGTCATCTGCTGAGAGTAAGGTATGGAGGCAGGAGCTGGATAGAGGGACATAGTGAGAGGTCTGGAACAGTGACAGCAGGGAATGGGACAGGGGAGAGAAGGTACATGGCAAAAGGCTCGAGTGTGTGGGACCACACATTAGAGACACCGAGTATATTTGAGACTTATAGTATATTTTTCCCCAGCTGCACCTGGATGAGGTGCAGAGATGCTATCATGAGATGTGTTCAGGGACAGCAGGTTGAGACAGGTGAGGCCTTCGATAAATATCTGCTCCCCTACTACGAAGTACAGGTTGGTAGTATAGAAAAACATGCACTTGTGACTTTCCAATGGGAAAAAAATGTTTTCATTTGGTGATGTTAATGTCAAGGCCATGAAGGTCTTCTAAGGTGGTTGGTTTCAAGTTTGGATAGATAAACTGTAATATCCGGTGGTGCCACTTGGTTATTGGACCTGGGGTTGTGACTGCTCTTATCTTGAGAACACAAAAGGGGTAATCAACTCCCTTTTTGCCCTACTCAAGTCATGGGAGACAAAAGAATCCCAACAAGTCCAATTCTATTGCCCTTGTAGACAACCTTCAACATTCCAGGAAGCAGTAGGACAGTGACTTTTGGGGAATATGCTCACAAAGTGTCCACATACAAGGCCATTTCTTACAACTATTTCATGAAGGCAGAAATATTTCTTTTTTAGAAAAGAGGTTTGAATTCAGATGAGGCAGGCTAAACGTAACAGAGCAAGAGCCAGAATCAACCAATTTGTCCTCTTTTGCCTGGCTAAGAAAGTGAACCAAACTTCCAGCAGATACAAGTCAAAGCAGGAGAGGGACATGGGGGTGAATCAGACACACACCCCAGAAGGTACTGAAAGGACTTAAAAGTAGGGCTGAGGCTTCCTTGAAGAAGAAGAAATTCTGCCTGTGGATAGCAGCTTCACTCTGTGTCCCAAACCCCAGGCTACCCTTCCTTATGGATTTCGGATTCTCCTAGTCAGCTCCCCAAATCCTGTAAACCAATCGCAACAAATCTCTCTCTTTTAAACTGAAGTATAGTTTCAGGTGTATAGCATAGTGGTTCAGTATTTTTACAGATTATACTCCATTAAACTTTATTACAAGATAATGGCTATAATTCCCTGTGCTATACAATATATCCTTGTTGCTCATCTATTTTATACATAGTAGTTTATATCTCTTAATCCCATACCCCTGTGCCCCTCCCCCCTTCCCTCTCCCCTTTGGTAACTAGTTTGTTCTCTGTATCTGTGAGTCTGTTTCTGTTTTGTGTATACATTCATTTGTATTATTTTTTAGATTCCACGTATAAGTGATATCACAGAGTATTTGTCTTTCTCTGTCTGACTTATTTCACTAAGTATAATCTTCTCTAGGTCAATCCACACTGCTGCAAATGGCAGAAATTCATTCTTCTTTATGGCTGAGTTCCATGTATTTTATATATATATATATATATATATATATATATATATATATACACATATATATATATATACACACACACACACACACACATATATATATATATATATATATATATATATATGCCACATGTTCTTTATCCATTCATCCGATGGGCATTTGATTTGCTTCCATATCTTGGCTACTGTAAATAATGCTGCTCTGAACACTGGGGTGCATGTATCTTTTCGAACTAGTGTTTTCATTTTCTTTGGATATATACCCAGGAGTGGAACTGCTGGATCATATAGTAGTTCTAGTTTTAGTTTTTTGAGGAAGCTCCATACTGTTCTCCATAGTGGTTGCACTAATTTACGTTCCCACCAACAGTGTACGAGGGTTCCCTTTCCTCCACATCCTCACCAACACTTGTTATTTGTAGACTTTTTGATGATGGCCATTCTGACAGGTGTGAGGTGATACCTCATTGTAGCTTTGATTTGCATTTCTCTAATAAACATATTTCTTGATATCTGTCTCCTACTGGTTTTGTTTCTCAAGAGGAACCCTGGCTGATACAGTACGTCCTTCAGATGGGTTGTGAAGACTAAATGAAGTAGTGTGTTACTGTATAAGAAGCACCTGACACAGTGCCAGGAACAACAAAATGGTGTTGCAAAATGCCAGTTACTATCACGACGGCTTGGTAAACACAAAGTTGAGTCTAGCTGACTCCCAACTTGACTCTTCACCCAGTAACTTGGTCAAGAACTGTAGTTACTGGTCTGGCCTCTATCACAAATTCAATGTAACCTTGAGCAAGCCACGGCCTCTAAGGGCCCTAGTTTCCTTTCTGTGAAAGGAGGGACTGTGAACCAAATGATTTTTGTACAAACTCTCTCAGCTCTGATGTTCTCTGGGTTCGTTTTGACCCAGTTTATTAGAGTTTTATTAGGTCGCTCTACTTCGTCCAGACACCAGACAAGATCTTTTTCATTACTGTTACATTCAAGGCTGCTTCTGTACAAATGACCCTCTAATTACTGGGTGGTTTATGGCCTGAGAATGCAAACTAAGTGTAACATTAACCTGAGCAAAGCATTTCTGTTATTTTAGTCAGTGATTATACAGCTCCTGTTCTACCCCAGAATACAGGCCATATGGGATGTAAAAAAGCACTCAATCTGGTCCCTGACCTCAAGGAGCATAGGGGGACATCTAAAAATCCAATACTACTATGAGGGAGTATATGATCAAGTCTAAGAACCACAGGCTTTGAGAGAAAGGGGACAATGAGATCACTCTGAGCTGGAATGATAAGAACTGCTTAGTAAAAGAGGCAGGGATTCAGATAGATGAAATGTCTGTGTAAGAGATGAGAAAGAAGTTCAATCTCCTGCTCTTGCTGTTTGTCATGTATTCCAAAATTGGATGTGTGAGATTTGGGGGGCTCTTTATATTGTTGCTTGCCTTTGTTGCCGCAGATGATAGAAAGGTGTCTGCTTCCTAACTTCAGGCTTTCTCTCCTGCTCTCCCTGGCATGTCCTGTGCAAGGATGAATGGGCAGCAGGCGTACCACCCTGCATGAATTTACCTGCAGACACCATGGCAACCCCCATCATCCATGTATTTGGGGAACCCCCTACGGGAGATTAAGTCCCATTAAGGTGGGGTCCATGCTTCTCTTGTCTACTGCATAAATATTTATGGACTAAATCACTAAAATCACTGCTCTCCAGAATATAGGAGACATAAAGGGAAAGGTTTCCTATCTGAACCTTTCAATGGCATTAAAGCTCTAAAAATAGTGATTCTTACACTTTGGAAATCCTCTGGTTTTCAACATCAGCCCAATCTGAATCCCTGCTCCCACTCCCTGCAAAATGCTGCTTAAACGCTGCTGGCAGGGCTTCTTATCCAAAGAGCCATTGACAGAAGGACTGCCAAAAACCTGCTGGAGCTGAACAAAAAAACCAGTGGGTGTGGCAGAATCAACGTCATGCTTGAATGACAAGCAAACACTAGAAGGATTAATTTTACAGGCTCACCTTTGAGATCAGATAACAGCAGCTAGACTTTTCAAAGACAAGACTCATTTTTATCAGTTTAATAACTAGCTCTTAGCAACACAGACAGTTCTCTTTAATGGACAAAACAGAGGAGCCTTATGAACAGTTAAATTTAAATTGTTCACTAACCTTACTTTAGTTTATTGCCTCTTTCATGATGATCTTTTGCTAAATGAGTCTAAAAAAATACTTGGTGATGTGTGTAAACAAGCCAGAAATTCACAAGACTGTGGTCTTAGGAAAGCAAATAAACAGGGTTTACAAAATAATTCAGAACACTGAAAGAGGCAGTGTTTGGGGTGTAAATATAGAGTTTTACAAACAAGATGTTAATAATCATAGGTCAATATTTATATAAGGATTGCTATAAAGATTGGAAGTGGAAAAAATGTCCTCTGGATTCAGAAATGTCTCCTAGTCAATTGCAAAATGATTCTGTACATGGGTTCTAAACATTTATAATCCAACAGATTTTTGCAAATGTTTACTGACCTCCAACTATGTGCAATGAATAGTTCTCAAAGCATACTGCATCCAATCAAGGCAATCAGTCATTCCATTTTTATCCAGGCCTGGACTATGAGTAGCCTGGGTAACGTAGTGTACATATGATGTCCTTGCCTGTCCCGCCTCTATGTATTCCCCCCTCTTCTGTTAACACCACCTGAATTTTCCTTTGGGGAACCACTCTCCCCCATTCCACACTATGTGTTTCTATGGGGTTGATCCCATCCTCCCAGCTCCAAGGGTATTCAGGCGATCATGACCTGCTCAGTTGTCCTTTGGCCACAGTAATTGATTTCGAGATGGGCATAAATATAGACTGAAATAGAGATGAGTTTGGTGATATAAGCCAGGCTAACAAGACTAAATTCTGGGCTTCTGTTGGAAAAACTTGTGCAAGAGAAGCTTTCTTCCCACAGATTGCAAGCTGTAAGGGTGATGAGCTAAGGCCCTGCCTAGAAAGACACCAACACAGAAGATGGAGAGGGAGACCAAGTGCTGTTGGGTATTTTCCACTTGCCCCCAGATCTCTCTCCTGCTCTCTACCAGCTGACTAAATGGACTCGATCTACCTCTCTTCCCTTTGGCTTCAAGGTGGGAATGCTGTCAGGAGATCAGAGACATTAGATCATTTATTTCCCAGTGCCTTTCCGTGGGGTCCCCTCAGGTTAGCTGTCTCTCTGCTGAAGGCTATGGCTTCTATCAGGGGACCTGTTCATATAGCTCACTGTCTTCAGGTTCCAGGATCCATACTTGCTTTACTCCTTTAGGCCTAGAGACGGTAACGATGTCCCACTACTGTTACTTGCTCTGGTACTTCAATACCCCTTGTAATTTCCCTAAATCCTGCTCTCATCTTTATAAGTAGTCCTCTTTTTAAAACCTGCACACAGCACCACCAAGGGGTGGGCAAAACACCTAAGCCACCCTCTGGCCCGACCCCTGGACACACCCGTACCCTCACCCCCATATAAGGAACAAGCTTGCCGCCCGCTCCGGGAGTGAGCAAGCAAGAGAACCTGTTGTTTGTTCTCGCTCCCTGCTGCTGCAGCAGGGGCCCCAGTAAAGCCTTGCCTGAAACAAAACAAAACAAAACCCTAATTGGATGGAGCCATCTATTCCTGCCAGGACCCCGACAAATCAAATGACATTATTTGAGTTCTGGATTCAGACATACTTAAAGATAATGACACTCCTGACTTCTCAGTTACTTGAGCCAATAAATTCCCTTTTTCCTTAAGGCTGTTTGAACTGAGTTTTCTGCTGCTTACAACAGAGGGTCCTAATACAGTTTGTTAGGTTCTTTTGATTGCATAGACTTACACAAGACTCTTAGAAAAGGGGAGGTTGGGCTTCCCTGGTGGCGCAGTGGTTGAGGGTCCGCCTGCCGATGCAGGGGACACGGGTTTGTGCCCTGGTCCGGGAAGATCCCACATGCCGCGGAGCGGCTGGGCCCATGAGCCATGGCCGCTGGGCCTGCGCGTCCGGGGCCTGTGCTCCACAATGGGAGAGGCCACAGCAGTGAGAGGCCCGCGTACCGCAAAAAAAAAGGGGGGGGGGAGGTGGCATTGTTATGGACTCAATTGGGTTCCCTCAAACTCAAACTTACATGTTGAAGTCCTAACCCCCAGTACCTCAGAATGTGATTGTATTTGGAGATAGGGTCTTGAAAGAGTTAATTAGGTTAAAATGAAGTCATTACATGGGCCCTAACCCAATCTGACTGGTATCCTTATAAAAAGAGATTAGAACACAGACATGCACAGATGGAGAACACTGTGAAGACACAGGGAGAAGACAGCTATCTATGAGGCAAGGAGAAACCAACCCTGCCAACACCTTGATATCAGACTTCTAGCCTCCAGAATTGTGACAAAATAAATACCTGTTGTTTAAGCCACTTGGCCTGTGGTACTTTGTTATAGCAGCCCTAGCAAACTAACACTGACACCTATAAACTACAACTGGGAAAGGCATTTCTAGAGGCCAATGACTCTCCCCAGCTCCCTGAGCCAACATGGTCTCTTAGCTAAGTTATCTGTATCCCTCTGTAAATTGGTTCCATTTACCTTTATTACTCACTGGCCAACCTTTCCATATTCCCCACAATCCAAAGGAACCTAAACTAATAGGCTTGGCTAACTACCATTGATACTACTGGAGCGAGACCTTTACACTGATCCACCTCATGGGTTTCTGGCCAGCACTGGGTAAACTGCTTTTGGATCATATGCCTTCATCTGGTTCCACCGGTGGCTGCCATGTGTAGGGGACAAGTACATGCTGGTTCCCTGCATAGAAAGTGGTGGGAGGGTCAGTTTCAGGGAGAAAGAGAAGCTGGATACAGCTGGTATTTGACAAGTCCAGCATTTGGTCTCCTGGGCTACTCGCATTAATAATTACAGGAAAACGTGAATACCAACACATACTGCTCATATTTGGCTTCAATTTTTTCTGTAGTAGCCAGTTTCTCATTTGAGTTACTCACAAGACCCACTTTCTTGACCTTGAGTTTTATAAGATGCCCTAGAACCCTTACAATAACCACACTGCTTTGCCTGACCTCGTTTGATGTGTTTATTACTTGAAAACCAACAAAGCCTTGATTAAAATAATTTCCAAAGAGAACAGTAATTCTGTCCAGGGAAGAGGATCTGTTAATGAGTAAACGTGGCTTTTATGGATTATTCCCGACACTGCTGTCAACTTGGTGACTGTGCTTTGATCTCTTCACTTCCTCACGTACAGAAATGGAAGGAATACTAAAGGACGTCTTCCACCTCCCAGTAATGCTGCCAGAGAATCTTAAGAAGGTGCCTCACGGGGTCACCTATTCCCACCTCAGACAGGAATTGTTTCCTTCTAGTTTCTGGAACCCTAAAGAAGAGAATTTTTCAAACTTCCTGAAGTGTTAACTTTTTCCCCTTCTCCACTAACTTCCCAGCAACTCTTTCTTTACTTACTTCCTGATACCACGGAGACAGAATCAAATGGGCACAGACGTAAGTGTCACAATTTGTGGTGCCGACACCATGTATCCAGCAGTGTGAACCCACTCCTGTCAGTAGTCATTTCCCCCTTGGGGGAGGTCAGGAATGGTGCGTGGCAGCTGGGCTGGGGTGAGGGGAAGCTTGTGGGGCCCTGAGGCTCTCAGGCTTCCTCCTGCCCAGGAGGTGCATCCAGCAGGGTGACCAGGGCCATTTCCCTGGCATCCAGGGGTCTGCAGGTGTGGGAGTCTGAGTGCATGGGAGAAACTTGATCCTTTACCAAAGCTGAATATTTTGGGACAGGTTGGGGGGCGTGGCACACGTGGAAAGCCATCTTTTATTTACTAGAGACAAAATGTAAAAACATGGGAAGATTTAAGCTGAGAGAGCCGCAAGATCAAATTTTCACCCTGGAGAGATTACTCTGGATCACTTTGAATGAAGAGCGTTTGGAAGATGGGCAGGCTGGCGGTAAAGCCAGGCTCAAAGGCTGTTGTAGGAAGCCAGGCCAGCGGTGATGATGGCCTAGAAGAACTGGAGCCAGTGGGGATGAAGAGAGGAGGGCACTGAGAAAAATGTGGGGATTACAAGTGTGGCTAGGCCTGCTGTCCAACACCCCAGGAGGGACGTGTGCAAAGGTACATCTGCGGGGCCAGGATCCTTGGCTTTGGTGTTGAGGAACTGGATGCCATGGCCGGGACCAAGGCAGAGCCACTCTGCCCTCAGTCCTCTCTGCCCAAGGTCAGGAAAGAACTTAGAGACCTGGTAGCATGTTGTAAATTCCTTAGAAAGGCAGATGGATCATCCCATTCAGAAGAGAGTGGTACAAGCGGACTCTCATATGCAGCAGAGGTAGCAAGGCTCGGCAGAGACATCTCTGGGTCACTTGGAGATGGACACAACCGGTGAAGGGCAGGACAGCAGCCCTCGGGGAGTGCCGAGGAGCATTTAGGTGTGGAGCTGAAAAGTCTCTGTACTCCCCTCGGAAATTAGATACTGACGCAGCCCAGCTCTGGCTGGTCTTTTGGGGAAAGGAGCTATTTCAGAGGGAGGAAAACGGGGATTAAAGCTTTGAGTGGCAGGAGATGTAAAAAAATCTTTTCCTAACCATATTTTTACCCCTCGCCTTCCAACCCCCCTCCATTTTAGGGACCACGTGAACGATGAATACTGGAGGCCAGACTTCTGTGCGGTGAGGCAGAGTGTATTGTCAGGTAACTGTTTGCTCTCTCCACTCCTCCCTCCGTGGACAAGACGGTGTGACTTGCTTTGGTCAATAAAATGGGAGCAGAGACTTAAACTGTGCTTGTGTGGTTTAGCTTAGCCTTTTGCCTTCCTGCCCTTTGCCATAAAAAGAGCCTTTTCCTTCTGCTTAGGCCCTAGAGTAGGGGCAGAGAAGCAGACCTGAGCCACCTGCAGGTCGGAGCAGAACCACTGCAGGCAACCTAAGATCCATGAGCCAGATGCCTTTGTTTTATAAGTCATGGAGATCTGGGGGCTGTTTATTACGCAGCATTATTGCAGTAAAAGCCGACTGACATAGAAATGAGTCCTTGAAAATGTGATGCTCCTGAGAAAAAAGCATAAAATATGTGTCTTTGGTCTTGGGACTAAACAGCAGACAGCAAGAAAGTGTTGGAAACTGGAAAAATGATGATCCATCTTACGAAGCAGTAAATATTTGGTAAAACTGTCACCTGAGATAACCTGAAGGCAGAAAATATAACTCATGAATGCGTGGTTTTGGGTGAAGAGATTTCAAGATACACTGTTACTAGCATGAGTTGGTTGCTGCTTTTCATAAGGTCTTTCAAGAAGGAACTGACCTGCTTGCAAGCAGGAATGAAAGAGTGAAGAGTGACTCCATAAATTCCAAGACTTGCAAATTTTAAAATAGAACTGTGTCTCATCTCCAAATAGAACAAGAAAAATTGAGAGATGTTTAAAGCCACAAAGGCTGATGAAGATATGAATAAGACCCAGTCTCAGGACAAAGAGCAAATAAAAGTCACCATCGTACTCTTTGTAAAACCTTTGAATGGATTAAGGTGGCACTCAATAAATTCTTTCATCTGGACAAACTAACTTGTAGAAAAGAAATAAGGACTAGGTTTCACAAAACTTGATAAACTCAAACTATCTGTAATTAAGTCTAGAGAGAGGGAGGCATGACTTGAAAATGATGTGGATATGGCTGTTGTCTCATGGAGCTAACTTGAATCCACACACAGAAAATTTTAATAGTTTCTGAGAGACATTTAAGTCCCAAAGCAGCCTTGCCAGGATTAAAAAAGACTGTGATTTTTTGTTTTTTTTTTCCTAAATGAGATTTTTACTCTTTGAGCCATAATGAAAGATCTTAGGATGATAATAATGTATCAATATGGGTTCATTAATTGTGACAAATGCACCATATTACTGTAAGATGTTACTAACAAGAGAAACATGGTGTTGGGTATATGGGAACTCTCTGTACTCTCTCAGCAACTTTTGTGTGAATCTAAAACTATTCTCAATTAAGATTTTATTTTTAAAAAAAAGACCTGAGGGTCCCCAACATTCTACAGGCAGATAGTAGGATGAGGAAGCTGCTCAGCTGCCAGGGAGGACATATACTTCTTCAGATGTGGCCCAAAGAGGTCATGGAAAACTACCTCCCCCAAGGTGGGGCCAAGAGCCATGAGAACAATGGATAGAAGAGCTATTCCCAGGGAAGAGAATTGGAGCCTGAGCAAGGAACATTCCCTACCTCCAGGTTGGGAACTTGGCAGTGTTTGCCCAGTGAGATTTTAGAATTGCTACAGATCTGTGACCGCTTCCCCTTCTGCCATGGGCTTTTTATTTTTGGAAGCCTGTCTCTGTTCCACTATGGTATGTGGTGTCCCATATAATCTAGGATTATGGTATCCCAGAATGAAAGACCCATAGAACATACCTGAACCTGACTCACAGCTCAGAGTACGGCTGCCACAGCTGCCCAGCCAACCTGTAGGCAAGATGTAAAAGTTCTGTTATTGTAAACCAGTGAGAATTTTTTGGTCCATGGCAAAACTTGATTAATACATCTGGCAAAGGTTCCCAAAGAACTGAGGAATGGCTCTAGATGGGATCTGAGCCTACTAAAGGTGAGAAAGTAGGTGGAGGAGAAAGTTGTAGTGCTTCTCTAGACAATGATCAGCTCTATCTCCAAAATCAGGTTAGAGTATTCCAAACATCACATCCACAAGGTATATCAGAAATGTCCTCAAATGACTAGAGTCCAGAATTTTATATCAAACTTTAATAATTAGTGATACTATTAAAACCCAGACAATAACTATAGTTCCAAACAAGGTCCTATTCCAAAGAAATTCCTTGGGAATGAGACTGAGATATAGAATGTTAATGAATCTTAGAACTGCTTAGATAATTTTTTTGTTTTTGTTTATTTATTTATCTATTTATTGATATTTTTAGAACCTGTTAGATAATTTTTATGAAGAAGACACAAATCTTTATAACAAAATCTTAACTGCATTTTTCTAGTAAGTATCTTGAAGGCAATTATTAAAATAGACATCTGAGATAAAAATTAACTTCTGTTTATATAAAAACATTAAAAATTCACTTGTTCATTTTTTGAGCCATAAACTTGTACCCATTAAGATGAATATAGGAAGAATTAAAACTCTTTTATTGCAAAATTATTTGAGTCTGCCAACAATGGATAAATTAATAATAATTTTGACATTTATTTTGCTCCAATGCAAACTTTATATATTTAATTTCATGCTAAGCAATATTTGATATAACAAAATACCAACATAAAATAATTCAGATTTATCCATGGAGTTTGTTTTAATGGGAACTGACCTATGTTTAATGATTGCAAACCACTTTAACAGGTTTTACTTGTTTATATAAGAGACATTTTTAAAAAGACATTTATTTTTCACTTTTCCTGGCATTAACTAGGGACAATCTCGTCACAATTCTACTTTACAAAACTACAAGGTAGGAACACTCAATTTGATGTTCATGTGAAATATAATTACCCACTTTTCTTCCTTTACAACATGTACTCCATAGACAGGATGACAAGCCAAGGGGTACATAATACACTGCCTGTCATTAATAACAAGTATGCTCTTCTGAAATTATTTTACAATAGCACTTATTCAGAATACCCTTTACTTGCTTTTTGGACTACTATGGATATTATAGCACTTTAGCAAGTATTGCCTGTTTCAAATCAAAGATATAAATAGGAATTTATTAAATAAATGAATAGACCAGGTACAATCATAAACAAGTATTGTAAATTTTAACATATACAAAGTTTCATCTCTGCCCATGACTCTTAAGGTGGTTACACGGGCAGGCTCTGGGTCCCTATGCCAGGACTGCAGAGAGATACAGCTCCTCCATATTGCCCTAAAGAAATATCACACATTCTCCAAGGCTCTTCAAAGCCCACCTACTAAATGAAGTCTTTCTTGAGTCTCCCGAGCAAATGTGATCTCTTCTTCTTTTAAATCCATCCATAATAATGATAAAGCAAATAATAACCCAAATCCCACTGACTTATCCTTGAGAACTTCCAATATGCTTCATCCAGGCTAAAGTCTACATTCGCCGTCCATCTCACTTCTTCTTTGCAGCACTCCTACAAAGCAGGTATCATTATTCCCCCTTTATAGATGAGGAAACTGGGCAAAGATTTGAACTCAGGATTTAACTGAGTTTTTGTTGTTGTTGTTGTTAACAATCTCTGATCTTTTTTTTTTTTTTTTAAATCTTTATTTTTGGCTGCATTGGGTCTTCATTGCTGCACGCAGGCCTTCTCTAGTTGCGCCAAGTGGGAGCCACCCCCCATCGTGGTTCACAGGCCCCCCAGTGCAGCGGCCTCTCTCATTGCAGAGCACGGCTCCAGGTGCACAAGCTTCAGTAGTTGCAGCACGTGGGCTCAGCAGTTGTGGCACACGGGCCCTGGAGCATGCGGGCTTCAGTAGTTGCAGCACGTGCACTCAGTAGTTGCAGCACATGGGCTTTAGAGTGCATGGGCTTCAGTAGTTGTGGCACATGAGCTCAGTTGCTCCACAGCATGTGGGATCCTCCCAGACCAGGGATCAAACCCATGTCCCCTGCATCAGCAGGCAGACTCCCAACCACTGTGCCACCAGGGAAGTCCCACAATCTCTGATCTTAATGATAGTCAATCTCAAGGGAACGTCATAACCTTCTCCACGTGATCCTTGACCTAAACAGAATCTCATGTGTTTGGCCCCGCTACCTCAGATCTCTCTTACCCCAGAATTCCAGTGTATTTTCTCCCCTTAGTTTCTTGGCTCTTTTCAGCCCCACCACCCAGCATACTGTACCAGCCTCAAACCCAAACAGGGTGCTCTTGGCTGAGTACTAGCTTGAGTTATTTTTCTCTCTCACTTCTAGCTGATGCTACTCATGATCACAGTATCATCTGAGGAGGAAGGTGTAAGCTGGAGGTAGAATATGCTACCACAGCATTTTGTTTGTTTAAAAAAATGTTAGGCCCCGGTCCCCTCCATTTTTTCCCTCTTATATCTAAATTCTGACACTCCTGGCCTGTAGCAGTCTGTAAGAGGCATGAGTTCAAGGTGCCATATGCTTCTCTGGTGCCTGTCTATGGGCCAAATAGAGGAAGAGTATGCTGGAGAGAGCACTGACCAGGAAGATGACACCAAACCAACGGTGACAGAAGTTGAACCGCAGCTCTCCAAGGACTTCGGTGACTATGGTGCGGTGCTCCGGAGGCATGCTCATTCGGATCAGCAGCACAGAGGAGACAAAGTACATGCCCATGATCTGTGCTAATAGCAGGACAATGACATTGGAGGACTCACTGCGGGATATGGCATAGAAGAGCTTGGTAAGAGTGATCAGCACTCCTCTAATAGACGTGACAAAGATTATTCCAATCAGAATGAAGGAAATGTGTTGGGACCAGGACTTCACATCAAATTGGATCCCCAGATAATTCACAGTGATCTCAATGCCTCTTGTGACTGGATCCGTTTTCCCAACTGGGTCAAAAACGCTATTAATGGTTGCCATGAAAATTTTCCAAACACAGTAAATAGAGACAAAGTAACCCAGAAAATTAAAATATTTCCCCTTGAAAGTTTTGGAGTATTCTATTCTCTCCTTGGTAGCACAGAGATCAGCCGTTCCCAGAAAAAGCTGCCTGCTTAGTTCTTCCAAAGCATCCACTTCCTGTTGAATAAGAGTACGATTTTCACTTCCTGGTACTGAAGTGGTTAACACTCTTTATCATTCCCCAGAATCCAGATGGTTTGTTATGCACCCCCCCTTTCTGGAACATAGTAGCTTCAAGGACAGGATTTAACTCCAAAAATGGTGATCTTAACAACTCAGCTGGAATACTTGGTTTGCATTTGAATTGCATGTGATTTCTGTCTCCCTATTCAGTCGGGGAGTTCTTTGGGCAGGTACCCTATGTGACCGGCTCTGTATCACTTTATATCCCTTCATAGTGTCTTGCATAGTAAGAAGTAAAAACAAATACTGGATTTTCTATATTCCAAAAAGCAGCTACTCTTTCCACATTTAAATGTCTCTTAAATTGGAACACACGTTCAATTGGTGTCTTGATTTACATGGTAGTCTTTTCCTTCTTTCTTCTCCTAAAAAGCTGTTATTAGCCCTTAGGTGTTTCCTATCGATATAACCTTAGGATCAAGTAGTAGTTAAACTTGGATAGAAGTTTAACTATTAGAGAAAAGATTAGGTCACTGTGGAGGTAAGTTCCTTTAGATTTCTGAATGCCACCTGAGTACTAAGCAGAGCAGAAATTCAGAGGGGAATCCATTTGAAAGCGAAAGGGAAGGTAATCAGAGGTAGCTCATTAGAAATAAAACATTGTGAATTCAGTGGGTTTCAAGGGAACATGCAGATTATACTAAGATCTCATGAGGAGGGGGAAACTGCTGAACATTTATGTCTCTGTGATGCCCAAACTGAGGTAAGACAGAAACACAGATGGCGGGTAACCAGGAGTCCATGTCCATCTGACTCTGACTGCACATACTCTCCTACCAGATGTCCTGGCAATGGCATTAGAATGAGAAAAATCATGTGAAAATACTGTAAACAGTCTTTCAGGCAGGGACATGAGTAGCTTGTCCACTAGCTTGAACGAAGTCCTAGGAGAATTTGGGAGTGATGTCATGAAGGGAGTCATTATGTATGACACAATATCAAGCCTGGGTACTTCTGTATCCTCCCTGTCTTGCTTTGGACATTGGTACTGTGGCTTGAAAGGTAACGCAGTAGACTATTCTTCCCATTAGCTTGGTTTGGAAAAGGAGGAAAGAGAACTGGAAGTAGCTGTGTCAGGGAAAGGGGTCTGGGTTTAAGGGACAGTTTGTGTTTTTATAAATAGAAGAGACTTGAGAATGTTTTTATGCTGAGAAGAGAGAGTCAGCAGAGAGAGAGAGAGAGAGAGAGAGAGAGAGAGAGAGAGAGAGAGAGAGAGAGGTAAAAATTAGCTAAAGGGGATAATTAAAGGAGCAAGTTCCTTAAAGTAGCCCCTGAGAGCCTGAATAGGGCTCAGGGCACAAAGAGAGGTATTAGCGTTGGTCTGGAGGAGGGATGGGTTTTCAACTGAGCTGAAGGAAGGGTTAAGAGAGGGTACGGATGTGGATGCGTTCAGAGTGGTGTGGGGCTCGAGTTGGGAGAAATAACACGATGACTTCTCAGTTCTTTGCAGAGGAGATAAGTCTCACTGCTAAGAGTGAGAGGGAAATAGGTCAGACAGAAGGCTTCAGGAGATTGAAGAAGGTTGACAATGACTGTTCAGTGGACAGTGGAAGAGCTGCCTTGTGTTGAGGGCATGATTGGGGTTTGTAGTGGGAGCAGTCTGCATGGTGTTATGAGGTTCTTCAGCTGGGATAACTATTTGGGGTAAAGAAAGGGGAGAAGAGGCAGATTTACCAAGGGCTGAGCTGTTGCTGGAAGAGTTCAACAGGACATGGAGCAAAGCATCTGAGGTGTGCACAAGAGGGTGGTTGATGGGATGATGGCATCCTAAGCTCAACAGGGTAAATTGGGAAAATTGGTATGGTCAGTGGAATGTAGGCTTCTGTGAGTTTCAAAGAGCAGTTTAATAGGAAGTGGTCGGTTTGGAACGACAGGAGGAGATGATCAGAGAGAGACTGGAATTAAAAAATTTAGAACTGGGTGATAACAAGATCTGGGGGACTCCACAGATGTGAGTGGAGCCAGCCAAGTTGAACTGAAGAACCCTGAAGTTGAGGACGATGGAGTGTTGGATTGGATCATCCATAAGACAATGGAAGCCACCTGTGACAATATCAGGCATGCAAGTGTTGAGGATTTTTCCTTAAAACAAAACAAAAATTTAACTGTAGTGTAACAGAATCTACCTTTATTTTTTAAAAATAATAGACTTTAATTTTTTTGATCAGTGTTAGGTTTATAGAAAAATTAAGCAGAAAGTATAGGCATTCCCATATCATCTTTAACTATCCTGTTATATGTGTGGTTTAATCATATGTTCTCTCAAAGCCTTTGGAGTGGATTACAAATAAATGCATATCCTGATTGCATTTTATAGCACTAAGAATTTGACTTGCTTAGAATTATTGATAATTGATAAGCTCTAACCCAGCTGTACTCAGAAATTCCTTCTCACCTCTCTCATCTTACTTATCAAAAAAGTACCCATCCTTTCAGTCATTTCATATGCCTTCCACTTCATGAACTTTCCCTGACTGCCAGACCTAGATGTTGGTTCTCTCTCCTTTAATATCTCATGGCACTTTGATAATAATTCTCTTATGATACTTATACATTGCTTTCTGGTAGAATTTTTTTTTGCTATTTAACTTATGCACCATTAGGCTCTAAGCTCTGAGGACAATGTCTTTGTTCAACTCATCCCCTGAGGCACCTGGCACGGTGCCTTGTGTACCACAGGTTTGAAATTAACATTTGTGGAAGTGGATGAATTATGAAGTGGAAATCCCAACTTTACGAAGGAGGTAAACTAGGATGTAAATATTCTTTCTTTCAACAAAGGGATTGACTTCATGTTTTTGCTAAATAATTTGTTCCCTTAATGCATTTAATATATAATTTTCAAAATTTCAAGTGAACTAGAAACAGTTCAGTTCCAAAATTTTAACTGACCTAGGAACAATTTCTTGGCACAAAGTACACGTGTGTAACCACTAATTTTGGATTATTTGAAGCAAATCTTGCTCTCGTGTTTTTGTTAACAGACAGAGTTGATACCAAAGGTCTTTGTTCAGACCTTTTACTGCCTCTTGTTTATTTGTGCTTCTCCTGGGAACTCTAGCTCAGCTTTTAAGCCCAAACATACTACCTTCTCCAATGTAGAAGAAGGTGTAAGTAATATAACTCATGTTAGGATGATCCATGGGGGAGAGGGCACACAACCTCTGGGGTCGGATGTTCCTCAGGTTCAATCTTGTCTCCACTCACTACTACGAAGCTCAAGGAAAATTTTACTTCTCTCAACTATGTCCTTACAGATTAAATGGCGATAATAATATACCTACCTCACAAGAGAGTGGTGAGGGCAAAATATAATGTATGTCAAGTACCTACTCACAAAGCTCAATAAATGATATATATGTCCCTTACTCCTGAGACATGATTGTGTCTGCTTCTGTCATGGGTGTAAGAAGTAGAAAAATTTTCTGAAAAGGTGGCTTGCTGGGAAAATTAGACCAATATCAGCTCCAGTCTTTGGGAATGTAGATCTTCACAGTGTGTCTTATGTTTGGTTTAAAGCATTTCCAAAAGACTGGGTCGTGGGACTTCCCTGGTGGTGCAGTGGATAAGACTCCACACTCCCAATGCAAGGGGCGTGGGTTCGATCGCTGGTCAGGGAACTAGATCCCACATGCATGCTGCAACTAAGAGTTCGCATGCCACAACTAAGGAGCCCAGAGCCACAACTAAGACCCAGTGCAACCAAATAAATAAATATTTAAGAAAAAAAAAAAGACCAGGTCGTTATGTCCAAATGGAATAATTTGGACATACATGTGTACATGTAATGTAACAAATACATTACAAAGCAAAATATAAAATTTTAAAAATTTCCTAAGATGGTTGAGTTATTGGTCCTGTATATAACTTTCTGTTCTTCAGAGAGGAGCCACCTAGCAAAGGCGGTCCTATAAGGATCACCTTACAGGATCTTACAAGATCTAAAGTCCCTGAGACTTTAATTATGATATGGTAGAAAATGTCTCTGCTTGGATCTGTGATCACTTATTATTTTAACCTTTCAAAGCCAGTAATTTTAAAGCGTTCGACTCAACTACAGTACTTTTATTAGTGTGGAAATGTTTTATTGCAGCTTGGCTGACATTTTCTTTTACTAATGTCATTAGCACTACGTAAAAATGAATTATGTTGAGGTGTACAGTACTATCTTTGTTTAGAGAAAATATGATGATGTTTATGAGCACATGAGGTGGGTCTCCTGGGGGTAAACACTAACAACATATATCTTTCTCATCCTCCAGGCATGCTTACATTGCTAATAAGTACAAGTACTTTGGCTTGGAAAAAGGTCTGGATTTAGATTTACTTTTTCAAGATTATGTTGAATTCTCATAACATCCTTTAAAGCAAAGTCTAGCTTCAGAGTCACTAAGGCTTAATTAAAATCTCTAGCACACAGTCTGGTCGCATCCCTTACCTATTTTGTAGCTTTAGCTCCTGGTAACTGTTGTATGCTAACACTGGTGTTCAACAGGTCATTGAAATCAAATTAATGCAGGCATCTTTGAAGTCAGAGATCAGTTGTGTTCATCTACAACATTTTCACATATAACAGGTACAAAATAAAGGAAAAGTGATTTTGTTTAACCTTGGAGAATCCTGAATGGATGGACGAAAACTGCAAGCATTTTAGCGGGAAAATAATTATTTGTGGAAAAAAATTCTAATTAAACAAAATAAAATAAACAAAGAACAAAATTCCTTGGTATATAAATCCTTTTCTGAGTCTTTAAGAGGTAAAGACTCAAGGTCCCAAACCGCAATTCCTAGGTCTTTGAAAGTGCCTTTAGAATTTCCTACTTTCTTGGGCAGAGCACAGGGATTCTCAAAGTGTAGTCCTGACCGTCAGCCCCCTCATCATCTGGGAACTTGTTAAAAATATAAAGTCTTGGGCCTCCCTCAGGCCCCAGAACCCGAATCTTTAGGGTAGGGCCAGTGATCTGTGTTTTTGTAAGCCCTCAAGACCCTCTGATGTTCTGCTCTAAAATGTGGGAGCCTTTGACCTACAGCAATTCTTCTTAAATATTTCTGTGCAGCAGAAGCCCTTGGAGGGTTTGCCTAAACAGAAGTCCCTAACCCAGCCCCTGAGATTCAGTGGCACTAAATTCTGGGAGTTGTATGGGAACCTGCATTAATTTTTTTTAAGATTCTGGTATAGGTGATCTATAAAGCACAATTTGAGAAATTCTGGCTTGAAGTGGATTTAAGTGTTAACAAAATTAATATTTTTTTTCCCACAAAATTCCCCTCCACAACTGAGCAAAAACCTTTAAGCTCTGACTTCCAAGCGTCTATAACATTCATTTAGCCTGAAAATGCCTGCTCATGAAGGTATCCCCTCACTGCAGGCTTCCCTCATCCCACTGTTAGAGGGACGGAAACCTCTGTGGGCTCCGCTGTGAGGCTCTGCCCACCTCTTCCACAGGTGTGATGTTTCATCACAGAAGCCTATGCTACAGGAGAAGGGATGTAACCCATACATCTGCAGAACGTAAAGTATTAAGTATATGCTCAGCCAAGATAAAACACAAGTGAGGACCTAATTTTTTAAATTATTATTTTTTTTTTTCTGAGATGATAGCTGGAGAAAGATCACTTTGGGAAAAGGGAGCTCCATCTTTGCATATCCTGCCACGAGAACAGTCTATTCTAAGCAAGGTGACCTTTAAAAGAAATTTGGGGAATTTTTATTTAATCCACGGACACTACTAAAAATATTAATGAAATTAGAAAAATTGTTGGTTCATTTTATGTTTCTTCTAATGTATCCCTGCTTGCTCTATAGGTCTTTCCACTTTGTGTGGTAGGAAGAATACGGTAATGAATATTTTTGCTACAAAAAAAAAAAAAAGAAAAAGAAAGATGCATGTTGTATACTGGCCTCACTAGCTTATTTAGCTAGTTGTGAAATAAAAATCTATTATAACATTTCTGGTTCAACTGAGAAAAAATTGATACTCATTCATTATATTTACAAGTGTATTCCTTTAAACATTTTTATGTTTTATTTTCTACTGTATTAGATTTTTTTAACAGCAAAAGTAATAATGCTTGTTAAAGAAGTTAAACACTACAGAGATGTATATATGAATATAAATGTCCCATATCTCCCTCCAAACTTATCTCCTAAGTATTTGTATTTCAAATAGCCTTTTATTTTTTTTTTAACTTAAGAACAATACATGTCCATTCTAAAACATTTAGAAAAGGTAGCCAAGCAAAAGAAGTGAATCACACACAGTCTCCCATTCTGATATAATCACTGTGAATATTTTGGTGTAGCTCTTTCAATTTTCCCAATACGTGTATTTATTAAAATTGGTCCCTACTTTTTTGCAACTGATCTTTTTTGCTTCCTACTATGTTGTGGGCGTTCTTCTATATCATTAAAATGGAGAATCTTGTATTTCCTAAAGCATGATATGTAATATGTGCCACAGTTGATGCATGAAATGATTTTTTGGTGCTACATGAACACATTTTAAACATTTTTAATGGTTACATTTTTTTGTTTGTAACTGAAAAATATAACTAGTACATTGAGCCTGTAATTTGGCAGATACTGTTGCTTATAATAAGGCTAAAGAAGGTAGTACTTGATAATCAACTTTATGAAGAATGTGTGGATTACTTAGTAATGTGTGACCCTTAGTCATGCCCATGAATGTTTCAGATAACTTCTTGGACTTGACGAGTGTGGGAGTGATGAGCTCACCCTATCAGTGCCAGCGGTCCCTTTCAATGACAAAGTTTTAACTCACCTTGTCCAATCCCAAAATGACAGTCAGAGATAGCCTACCTATCTACGTAATTTAATAAACATCAATATAATGCCCTACCCTAGATAAAAAGGAGAAACAAGAAGAGAATAATTTGTATAAAAGAATATACATTTCAGTGAATTAAGTGGTTGGTCTTAATGATGGATGTACTACCATGATGGACATAATGGGAGATTCACTGAGAATGTGAAGTTGGGAGTGCAGATAGACACAGGTGAGTTTCATGGCGACTCAAACACTGTGAGCAGCATGGCCATTGGCGACACTGATTTTCCAAAATTGTGAACAACTTGCAGAATTCTGAACACAATAAACGGTCTTCCCTGATGTACAAAGTAGCTGCATTTCTGGAAAGATCAGCATATATATATATATATATATATATATATGGGCATATATTAAAGCTGGGCAAAACTTTTTGCATTTACATGTGAAATGGATTTAGGTCTGGATTAGGTAATTACGAATATAGTACTCTTTAGGTCTGGCTCAGTAGACTTTTCACCAGCTTGGATTTTCTGAAAGACATTTGAAGTCACTTGGAATTACCGGTCAATGCCTAGTCACAATTCCTGGTGAGAACATGCTGGCATCGCAGCTGTCTAACACCTCCGGCCCCTCCCCAACAAAGGCAGTGGTACTTCCAACCCCCAATTAACAGCAACAACCAACAACGTTTAGATTTCTAAAATGCTCCCCAGGCACGGTTTCTGCGGACTGTGAGTGAAAACTGCACAGAGAGCTGGTGCAGTTACTGGCACTGGCCCTCTGACTGCTGTGAGAGCTGAGTGTCAATGTGACAGCTGTGCTCTTTCCTGAGGGACAGCAAAGGCCCCTTTCGGAAGTTAACGGTTATTACGTATGCAAGGTATGTATAAATGTGCATAACTGCCATGTGGAATCAGACCTGTACTTCACTTTTCTTACTGGGCCTGCTGTACATCAGTGAGAAAAGAGATTTTTAGTGCAGAAGGGTTAGGTGTGTGGCAGAAATAAAGGGTATTAATTGTGATTTGGTTAAATCAGTTGGTGGTTTGTTTTTTTTTTTTTTTTGCTAGGTTTTAGGACCAAATCAATGCATTAATAGCCTTACTATGTTTTCTTTATATTTGTTTTTATAACTATCTGATACTGAAGGTAGTTATACTGTACTTCCACTTATGTAGTGATAAAAAGTTACCTTTAAATATTCTTATCTCAGTAAAATATGTGAGTTAATTTAAAGGAAGATGTTAAGTAGATATTAGCACAGACGGCAATATTCCAAAGATAGCACATGAATGATCAAAGATTGGGAAAACCTCACCTACAACACTATTTTCATGAGTTAAACATAATCCTTTTTACCACTTTTCTAGTGTTGAGCTTTTAATTTGTTTTCTGTTATAAACAATGCTTCAAAGAACCTCCTTTTTTTTGGCCAGGCTCTGCAGCCTGTGGGATTCTTAGTTCCCTGACCAGGGACTGAACCTGCACCCTCGGCAGTGAAAGCGCAGAGTCCTAACCGCTGGACCGCCAGGGAACTCCCTCAAAGAACCTCTTGTAGCTAAATATTGTTCATATCCGTGATGATTCCCTTACGAGAATTCACAGATGTGAAACTGTCTGGTGGAAGGGCAATGATTATATTATTTTAAAGTTTGAAATTAACAATTTCTTTAAGTTTTTATGAAGACGTTTAGGAGGTTAGCAAAGGGGTATTTATGACCCATGGGAATACTTTCTTCCTTGTTACTCAAAGGACTGCTTAATGCAATTGCCTTCAGGTGTGTTCGGGGACCAAAGCACGATTCTTCCCACCCTTTGGGGAAGCGGGTGGTGGGCAGAACGCTTGGTTGGAAGATCTGGTTTGTAGTTAATGTTACCCTTTCCATTTAATTAGCTTTGTGATCTTGTGCAAGTCACAACCTCTCTAAGCTATAATTTTCTTACCCATAAAATTGTCCTAAAAATAATACACGATTTACCTCACTGAGCTGTGAAGATTAAGTGAAATGATATACGCGAAAGTGGCTTGTAAATGCTAAAGCACGATATAAAATGTTAGCTGTTGATATTATATAAGTGCAATATATATTCCCCTCTTGAGAGGTTCCAAAAGCACAATTCTCTGGCTTCACAGATACAAGTTGTCTCATGCAATGCAGATGATTTTAAAATACCACATGTGGACAGTATCTAGAAAAAGTGAAGGGTATGAAAGAGGAAAGAACTAAATTCCAGTGAGAATCTATTTCTTTACTGCTGGTCCCTTCCCGTTCCCTCCTCAGCAGACACTAGAACCTGATTTGGCACTGCAGCAACACTAATCTTGGGCTTTTGAGCTTTGTTCCTTACCATCAAATCTCACTGAAAACATCGGTTACCCAGAAGTCACATTACTTGTTAATCTAGGATTGGTCTGGTAGCTCAGGATTTCTGAGTTCAGGCTAGGACGAGAATTTGCTATTTCTGGCACCTATAGATTGTTGGAAAAGCTAATGATTTTCATGAGACGCTGTTCTCTTTCCATAATGCAAGTTATTCGAATGGTGTCTTTTTGTGGGTGGATTCAGGTAAGAATCATCCCATGAGCTGCTTATCAGATGCTGACAAAATCCAGAGAGTGGAGCCCGGGGTGAATACAGTGTGTGCAGAAGGGTGAGGGACGACACCGAAGGCACCTGGGCTTGAGATTTAACTCTGCCACTCAACCCCCCCAGCCTCAGTTTCCCAGCTGCAAAATAAGGGAGTCAGACCAGAATTTAGTCGCGAGGTCTCCCATGTCTCTGCCCGCAGTAAGATTCTATAATTCTGTGGGCCAGTTTAGAAATTGGGGGTGGACCTTCCCAACCTCCTGCCATGGGCAGGAGAGGAAGCCTTGCAGCTGGAGGGTCTTAGCTGGGCCTTTGGGAGGAGCAAGGATTCTTCTCTGTGACATCACAATATCCAGCCCAGGCTCAACCCTGGCTGAGAAGGAGAAGGTAACAGGAGGTTTGGCTACTGATGTATTAGAGGTGGACGCTACCTGATGGAGCTCGAAGGAATCAGCCAGCCATGACTCCAGTTCAGGTACGTGACATCTGCTGAGTTCAGAACAGAAATTACTGTGTCTAAAGGAACATGAGGAGAGGACAAGAAGATGGGCGTGTCTCTGGGCTTAGGGATGACAGCATAAGCACAGAGACTCTGCACCAGTTACTTTAGGGTAATGTAAAGAATCCAAACGAGCAGACGAAAGGCCACAGGCGGTCCCACCAGAAGCAGAGCTGGGGCACATGCTCCCAACAGCCAGACTTAACTGCCATGAAGCCGGACCACAGGGCATTTCCAAGACGGTTAGCCCCTCACTGTCCTCCCCCCACCACTGGGGGGCGCAAAAGAGGCACAGGAGGGAGCCGCAAGAGCTCAGTGTAAAATTACTTTCTAAAATAGTCTACAACTGTTGCCTAATGATGTTTATTCTTTTATCTAGGCGTTTTTCTTTTAATAGCTTCTCCCCAGAATGATAGGGAAGAGTAAGCTAAATAAAAAAGAAGTTAACTGGGGCTTCCCTGCTGGCGCAGTGGTTGAGAATCTGCCTGCTAATGCAGGGGATACGAGCTCGAGCCCTGGTCTGGGAGGATCCCACATGCCGCGGAGCAACTAGGCCCGTGAGCCACAACTACTGAGCCTGCGCGTCTGGAGCCTGTGCTCCGCAACAGGAGAGGCCGCAATAGTGAGAGGCCCGCGCACCACGATGAAGAGTGGCCCCCACTCGCTGCAACTAGAGAAAGCCCTCGCACAGAAACAAAGACCCAACACAGCCATAAATAAATAAATAAATAAATAAAATATATATTTAAAAAAATAACTGAAAGAAGTATTTTAATAGAAGATGGTATAAAAATGCAAACAAAAGTAATATAATAAAACGAAGAGAAAAAAACTTATTAATGGGTTAGCAAGCGATACTGATTCTAAAGTCTGGTTTTGAAATTTCAAGGCTTAAAAGGCAAAAGGCCACCCCCTATAAACAGTGAAAGAGAAGGGCCTTCTGGTTGAGAAGTAAAACAGTTCAGTTGAAACCACCTACAGCCCCTCCCCCTAAAGAGCTCACACCAGTGAAATCATCACTGGGGATGCGGACAGTTCTGTTTTCTTTACCTTGCCTTAGGGTTTTGGCTTCTAAAATATTTGTTTCTTGCTGGAGTCTCAAGGCCCTGAGAGGCTCTGAATGACGGCAAATAGCTGCTCTGTTTACCAGTAGGGCGGAGCGCGGGGGTGGGTGCCAGGCCCTGACTCATCGGCACTGGCCTCCCTGAGCGCGCTGGGACCCCAGAGCCACGTACAAGACTGCTCAGGCAGGCACGCTGAGATTCGCCTGCAAGATCCAAGTTTACCGCCTTGCTCCCCAGTGGAAGCAGCGGTCCAGTGTTCCCACAGGTAGCTCAGCTGCCCACAGAGGGCCCCAAGAGCAACAGACAAGGTGGGGAAGACCCAGGGTCTATCCCCAAGACACAATTTTAACACTCTTTAGCCTCCAACCCATTGGGAATAAATATATCTCAGCCGCAAGGCCCAAACTCACTCTGTACAAGTAGTAATAATCCAAAGCATGTAAATAAATTCAGAGGTTCAGATAAAAACAAAATGGACCTGCACATTGACTCTAGCACATATCCAGCTTCTGTCTAGAGAAGCTACTAAAATTTTCACAATTAGATTATGACCCAACCTCTGAAGTCCTTGGAAATTAAAAGCTCATTGGTCCAGTTTTTAGACTTTATTCATTTTATAGTCATTGAAAACTACGTTTAGGTTTAACCTAAAATAATATCCACAAAACACAGAATGTCCTAACTTGTCTACATTTATATTTATTGACTATCATGTTCTCTGACCACTGTGTTAGTCACATACCACAGGCGTTTAGAGTTGGAGGAGAACTAAGAGATCGACCATTCTGGAGGAAACCAGCACAGAGAGGTTAAGTGTCTTGACTTAGGCCACTGGGCTAAGTAGTGCTAGCTTGAGACTAAAGCTTAAGTCCTCTCACTCTTAGCCTGGTGACCTCTTCAGTCCTCCCTGCCTCTTTATTGGTTCATACTTGAACTACTTTAATTTCCAAGTCAGAATATTCTAAGATAAGGAAATCTCATTTTATCACCTTGGTGTGGTTATTGGTAAATTCAGGTACTCTAGGTAGGTGACACTATTCACCAAAGCTTTCCCAGCCTTCACAGCTCCAAACAAAACAAGCTTTGATCGAGGTCAAGAAAAAACACCCAAGACCCCACCCCAAAGGCTGAGAATACAATGAAAATGAATCCAGGGAAACTGACAGGCGACTCTGCCTTGACGCCTCATTAGTAGTAGTCCATTAAAAAACAAATTTAAAATGGCATTTACACAATTAATGAGCTTTTTGCTTTACAATAAATATACAGACTTCCTGTGGCCTTTTCTAGTTTAGGTAGATCACTTTGTTTATGTGTTTGCGTGTGTATACTCTGTAAATGCACATACGAGTAAACACTTCATCTGGCAGGTGTGAGGCTTTACACCATCTCTGGTAACTGACCTATCTTTATTACATAATTTGTCTCCTATATGAGCCTTTCTCGACTTAAACCAGGAATTAACACTTTGTTTAGGGTTATCAATAAGTTAGGAGCAGTCTTAAGTGTGTCCAGGGTTTGTTTTATGTAGAGCTGTCTACATCTTGCATCTCTAATTCATCTGTAAGTTTGAGCCCAGGCACCCCCTGGATACAGATACTCAGAGCTTTTTCCAATTGAATTCATTGCAAATGTATTAACATCAGCCTGAAGTCCCCAAATCTGAAAGAAAATGAAGAACTGCTGGATATAAGCATAGACCTCATTTGCATAGTCATCAGCTCCAAAGGTCTGATTAATATTTTCTAGGACACTAGATTGTTTCTTAATCCACTGAAATGTGTATATCCTATAAGGATCTTCCATATGGTTCTGGGTTTCCAAACAGATTGTCTTTAATAAAAGAGAATTATGAAATGATCATCAACAGGAAAGGACATTCCATCATGGCACAGGGCTTAAACAAAGCTGTGGTAATATCTCTCAGCCTCCATATTAATTTCAAAAGTTGTGTAATATATTGAGTAATCTCGCACGTACTACCACATAAAACCGCGGGAGAAGGCGGACCATGAAAAATGGAGGGATAAAAGGAGCTTTAGTCTCAGATTCTTCACTGTGGGTTTTGAATTCTCAGCTCTCTCCAGTAAGCTGAAACACAGGTAGGCCAAGTGTACTTCTGAAATGTTTTCCACCTGAGAAGACGCATCCTCACAAGCCTTATTAACAGCCGTGGGAGGGAAGAAAAAAAGCAAAAGCCGCCTCTCCAGAGGTCCTGAGACATCTGATCCTCTCTCATGCTGCCACCACCTGGGGTGCCTTGGCAAACAGCTACACCTGCATCTCTGACACATGCCGGACACGCCCCTTCATCTCGGCCCAGCCCCCATGCCCACTCTCCTAAGAATTGTGCAATGAGCCCTTTGTGGCCGGAGGTCTGTGAAGTCTGGAAAGGAATGTGGCCCAGAGCCAACAGGCGTTGCCGCCACCAGGGCCAAGACGGAGCTCTCCTGCTGTTTACCTCACACCTGGGGGAAACTCAGAAGGGGAAGGGTATGCTCTAAAGGGAGAGGGAATCTAGCCCTCGGCAGGAGTGTGAAGAAGCAGCCCAGGGCCTTTCGCCCTTGTCTCTGCAGACCTCCAGAGGCATGCTCTGTGCTGCTCCCGAGACTCGGATCCACTTCGGATCCACTTTGGAGCCATTTCCTTTCCTCCTCATAACTGTGCCCCTACTGAAAGCTGTGAGTGTTAGGTCCCATTGTTCCAGTGCCCCTGTGTAGGGTGAAGGGTGATCGTAATGGGAGTTTCCACTGAATAGTGGTGCTGATAGTAGAGTGCCAGGCGCTGGGGGCAGGACAGCTGGAGAGGGTGCTGTGATCAGAGGCCTACTGGTACCCGTCAAGTGATAACACAAAACCAGCTTCCTATGTCTTCTCTCCACCTCCCCGACAAACACCATCCTGCATCACGACAAGTGCACAAGCTGGCCACTGGCAATACTGGAGGTTGCCTCACCTCTTCTGCCCAGGGAATTAGGTCACGGGCTGAGCCACGAGTACCCTTCTTTTAATTCGCCCAACATCATGATGGCCACACGAGTGGACCTCGAACTAAAAAGAACTAAAAGGAAGTGAAAGACTCAATTCTCAGCCTTGCCATTTGAGCACTGTCTAGTACAACTTAGTATAACTAACTGTAAAAGACAAGTTCTATACTTATCTTACCAATACTGCTTATAAACAAAAGGTGGTCCAAGAAAAATAGACTTTTTAGCCAGTTGAAAAGATCCCTTGGCAGTTAGAACGCCAGTATTATTCTGCTCCTTTCAAGCATATTTAGAAGGCAAAGTCATTTTTACTAGTAGAGGGGAAAGCACTCCTTTCATGTTAGAATGTTCTTTGTATGTTAGGAACTGACTCGTATAGCCAACATATTACCTCTTGTAGCCTGTCCTTTCAAGACAGCGATTATCTTTCTCCTTTCGACCCCAAATGAATTCAGTGTCAGTTTCAATCGAATTTGTAGTTTTTGAAAACTTAAGATGTACCAGGCACTGTGGCAATAACAAAATATTTGGCATAAATTGGGCTCTTTAAGAATTAAGGATTTAGGTGAGGAGACAAGATATACACGTGTGACGAGTTCAGATGCAAAGAAGGAACCGCGTAACTATGTGAAAAATGTTCTCATGGACTTCCAAGTGTCCCAGGGGCTCAGGGCGGGGCAGAAACAAAGGTGTCTCCAGTGTTTTGGTTGCTCATCACGGCAGAATTAGGACTTGGGAGGAATCTTGAAGAGAAACAGAATAGCGACTGACACGAGCTCGAGGAGGAAAACAATTTTCTGGTGCAAATTTTGGCCCCAGAACAATGGGCCTTGGCCCCCTCACAGACCTTATCTCCTTTCTCCCTGTGCTTTTACAACTCCTTCCTTGCATACAATGCAAACAATTCACAGGGCTTCTTTGGGGCCGGGAAAACTGGAGTCATAGAAACATGCTGCCAGGAAGGATGAAGCCCGCCCTAACAGGTGGTTTCTGTGAGAGGCCCTACATGCTATAACCAGGGTTATGTCTGATTTTAATTATGGATGTGTGGGCTTCCCGACCTTACACCTTAAGTCAACATGTTCTAAATCTAATTCATTATCTTCCTCCAGATCCGATCTCCTTTTGTGATTCCTGTCTCCGCCAATGACCTCACCATATTCCCAGCTATTCTGGCTAGAATCGCGAGTCCTCCATGATTCCCAGTTCTCTCCTACCTGGCGTTTGGTCATCAGGTCCAGGAGGTTACAGCTCCACATCTCTTTCGAATCCATCACTTCCTGCCAGTTCGGCCCACTGCTGCCCTGGGCCAGGCTCTCCTCATGTTTCCCTAGGATCACTCATCTCCCCAACTTCATTCCTCTGCACTCTGTCGGTCACCTCATTCTAAAATAAATACTAGAGTTTGTCACTTGCCAGTTTTAAAACAGTTCAAGTTTCCCCATTGTTTAAAAGAATGAGGACTGAACTCCTTATCTCGGCTTCCAAGGTCCCTCACGTTCTCTAGCCTCGTTGGGCCACTCCTCTCCTCTGCCACCCGTCCACCCCGTCCTCCCCACCAGAGGCACCAGACGCACCCCTCTACTTCCCATTCTCCAGCCTGCCCAGCACTTTCCTGCTGCTATGGTCTTTCTCACGCAGGTCTCTTCTGACAGTTGAACTCCTGCAGTTGAATTCCTCCTCAAAGGGGTGACCACTTTCTTCCTCCATCATTTATGATCTTCTCATGACACTCTTATTATTTATGACCCTGTATGCTGAAGGAGTGAACCAGGTATGGTTGAAAGACCCGTGAGAAGGGAATAGAAGAATGTTTTAAGACAGGGACGGGCATGTCAAAGACTCAGAGGAAACAGAACATGGTGTTCAAGGAACTGACCAGTGCACAGAAGTGGGTGGAAAGAGAGTCTGAGTTGAGAGGAAGGGGTTGGGAGGACATGGCACTGGAGAGAGATGCAGAGGCTGGCCCCGATCAGGAGTGGGGATTTTAGCTTACGATCAGTGGGCCACTTTAAAGGGTTTATAAGCAGGGCAGCGATAGGACACTACTTGCATTTTAAAAGAATGTGGTGTCCAGAGAACAGATGGGAGTGGAGAGAGACTGGAGAAAGGGCTATCAGTTAGGAGGCTGGCCAGGTAAACCAAGGAGGTGATGAACTTGGTCTAGATTAGTGACAGTGGGAAGAGAGGAAGGCAGTAGACTTCAGGGAGCTTTAGAAAGGAGAACTGATGAGGCCTGGCTGGTTGACCACACATGGATCAAATGGAGGAGGGGAAGTGAAGGAAGACGGCCAGAAAGGCCCAGAAATGATACTGTACTAGTTGCAGTATCACTTAATGATAATGCCTCACATGGAAGAGACTGGACTTGATCCTGTAGGAAACAGGAGGCAACAAGGATTTCTTGGCTTAGGTAAACCTACATTTCTGGAAGAGAAAACTGCAAATGGTGTGGAGGATGGCCAGAAAGGGGAACACTGATCGCAGACAGACTAGAAGGCAACGCCACTGACGTGGGGTGTTAAATGCTCTCAGTGTACAGCTGCTCAAAGCAGTGGGCCCCTCTCAGCACTGGTGATTCTGCCCCAAACATAGTTTAATAAAAAAAAAAAAGAGTATTTTAATCAAAAAGTTATATTAAACAGTGTAAAATGTTATGCTATGAAAAACGATTCTCCCTCCCACCTCAGTCCCCAGTACTTTTCCTCCATGGAGCTTCTGCAAGTTTTACATCTCTCCAGAAATGTTCTCTGCATACACAAATGTGTCTGAGTATGTGTTATGCACATGCTTTCTGTGTATGTATGTATATATCCACACACATAGATCCACTTTTTTAAATGGGATTACTATACACATGCCCTACTTTTTTGAAACTGGGAAACTGCATATTGTTAAACCACTTTCATACCAGCTTGTGGAACTCTGCTTCATTCTCTTGAATGTCTACGATGGCTGTGCTCCTACAGGGATCTCACAAACCCCAAGTCACACTTGGTTTTAAAGTGCTCTTGCCTGTCCTTTTCCTTGTCCACCACCCTCAGCTCGTGATGTGCTGGCTGCTTTAAACCACTCATGGCCCCACGCTGGGGCACTCTCCCCTTCCACCTTTTCACACGGCTCTTTTCAAATCTGAAGGAAGAGAACTCCCTCTGCAGCCTCACGAATTCAGCACACCCTCAGTTTTCTTTCATCATGGAGTCATCATGGAGTTTCTTTCATCATAGCATCAACTTGGCTTATCAGATTCATAGTCCTTGAGCAAAAGATCAAACGATCCTCTCTAAATTGGTGAAATGTACTTTGAAAATCCTGTGTTTATACAGCCGCACCAAGGGTATCATGAACTCTAAAATGTCAGAGCCCCACTGCCAATCAGAGCTAAGCTCAGAGTAACAGGGAATTTTCTTCTCAGAGATGACATTTTCAACAAGGCTGGTCAAGAGCTCTTCAGACACTTTGTTTTTAGAGGACACTGCAGTTGATACAGGCCTTGGGTCTCATTCATTTGCTAGAGTCCCCAGGGCACACAGGTAGTCAATAAATCTTGATGAACAGACATCTGTGCCTATAAGTATTGCTCTTGAAGTCTTCCTTGCCATTTTTTTTCAAAGAATTGTTGGGCATTTTATCCTCTATTGCCCTTCATAGTGTAAACTGTAATCAGACCCTTTCTTCCTCCCCAACTTGGATTTCAGTGGAAAGCCTTAATTAGGAGACAGGTCTCCTGCCTGCCAGGTCATTGATGGCCCTCAAAGGCTTCCTGGCATTCCTTACAGGGTGTCTATTGTCTGGTCATCACCAGAAAACCAAAAAATGTCCTTTGACACCATCCCGAACTAGCTGTCTGCTTCCTACATTTTCCTTTCTCAGCCACAGCCTGTACATGAGGAGATTAAAATACCCCCTGGAGCCCTGTGACCTTTATTCCCACCTGGAACAAAGTCACTGAACACTGAGTTTCCTCTGACTGCATCTTTCCTCTCCTTATGAATCATTTTAAGGCCCCTCATGTCATCAGGAAGCAGCACATCTCCAGCCTGACCAGCCAAAGTGGACTTGGTCCATCTTCCTTGGCCACCACTGTCCTCGCTCCCGAGCCTCGAATCTCGCTGTGACCGTTTTCTCTGGGTCCCTGCTTGTCTTTGTGCTGCGGTCCTTCACTACCTCTGCAAGCTGCAGAGAGAGGAAGCCATTGAGGGCTTTCTTTACCCTCTTTAGATGAAAGTCAAGTTGGCATTTCAATGATTTCATCTTAGTTAAGACTCCTCAGTACCAATATTATATTAGTATAAATTATATAATTTTTTAATTTTAGAAAGCCATACAAACAGAAAATAATTATCAATACAAATCTAAAATGTCTTTCCCAGAGTTTAAGGTAATAATATTGTCAAAATTACATATATAATTTAATAATGAACATAAAATATATACACATATATAATATATACTATAATACATAATGTGTGTGTAGTATCTTGATATACACATACACACATGTTGTTATAAGTGCTTGTTTTAGATGATCAAATTACATCTTCTGAATAGCACATGAATAACAAGTGCTATTTAAACCCTACTGGCATTTCCCCTGTCTCTTAAACAACATAAATTTACTCAGCTTTATGTACAGGCAACATTTCTTGCCAAATTCTGAAATAACAGAAATAGAAGTCATAAAAGCAACCTTTTTTTGTTTTTTTGTGGGGGAGGCATCTGCTGTATTAGGGTTATCCAGTTAAACAGAACCAATAGGAAAGATATCTATCTATATATCTGTATATTATTTATTATAAGGACTTGGCTCATGCAATTACAGAGGCTGACAAGTCCCAAGACCCACATTCAGCATTCTGGAGACCCAGGAGTCCAAATACCAGCAGGCTAGAGACCCAGGAAATGCCAAAGTTCCAGTTAAAGTCTGAAGGCAGGAAAAAAACTGATGTCCCAGCCCAGTGCAGTCTGGCAGGAGGAAATTTCCTCTTACTTGCAGGAGGGTCAGACCTTTTGTTTTATTCATGTCTTCAACTGATTGGATTGGCCCACCCACATAGGGAGGGCAATCTGTTTTCCTCAGTCTATTGATTCAAATGTTAATCTCATCCAAAAACACCCTCACAGACACATTCAGAATAATGTCTGACCAAATATCTAGACAATCCATGGCCCAGTCAAGTTGACACACAAAATTAATCATCATACCTATCATGTCACCAATAGGTTCAGGAATTTTCTCATTTAATTACCACAAAGACCCATATGGAAAGTAGGCTTATTCCCATTTGCTCAACAGATGTTTATTCAATAAATGTTTGTACATTTTAGAGATGAGGAACCTGAGGTTCAGAGAGTTGAAGTAACTTGTCTAAGGTGGCACAGCTAGTAAATGGCACAACCAGCATTCTAACCTAGGTCTAAATGACTCCATCTGAATTCTTAACCTGTGTGGCCACTGCCTCTCAGTGCTGGTGCTGCATTCCCCCTGGTCCTAAGGCTTGGGGTGGGACAGGTCTGAAGGTATTCGCTATTGGTCGAAGCTCTGGGCAGCAGTGGGGAGGGGCCCCATTTTTGTCTTCACAGGTCTGAACATGGCCGACTTGAGTGCAACGTGGAGCTGCTAGGGGGGCTCTGCCTTCCTTTACCTTTGAGGTCCTCCACAGAACATTAACAGATGCTACTCTTCACTGAAAGCTTCATGCTTGTGCTTTGCACGGATAATATTATTGAAAGTTCACAGTGACCCTGTGTTCTCCCCACCACCCCCCTCTGCTCTGGTAGGGAGAGGGCTGACAGGTCACCGTGGGCTGCCAAGGGCCGAGACTGTGAGACATCTCTCTTAAACTAGTGTCCTCAGAACCACCAAGAGTACCCTCCACTGCCTTAAATGCCCCCGTGGGCCAATCCAATCCTGTTCTACCCCTCCCCCAAATCTGCCCATAAAGCCAGCATGAAATACGCATGAATCAATGATCCTACAGGTGTGTGCCACCGGCTGACTCACCTATGGAACAGGCCTGGGCTTTCCCTTCGTTTGCTTTGCCCCTCACTTTCTACCTTCACCAGCACTTCCGGGAAATGCTGTCCAGTGGTAAACGTACTGGGAGCCCCTAAAGCAATCTCGTGTAGAGGAGACTCCTGTGTCCCCTCTCCCTGTAGCACTGTCTGGGTTGCTTCCTGGAAACCCCCTTTGTCGTGACAACATAAGCAGTCCTGTCACTGCTGCCGAGTTAGCTAGACCACAGCAAACCTCCTGTCCTAGAGAGGAGGGACTGGAGACCCAGGGGCGTGCGTCTTACCCAAGTTCACACTTAGGAGCCAAGCCATCCACCTCCCAGTCCAGTGCTTCTGGGGTTCCCCACAGATACCAGTGCTGATGGGCTGGGGGCAGGGCAGCCTGCCAGTCCCAACCAGCGGAGGCAGGCTGAAGAACAGCGTATCTCCAAGGCGGTGTCCGAGGGGCAGATACGCAGGCTGCACCAGATGAGAGGGGACATCAGCACCCCCTTTGCACGTCTGCCTCCGTATACAATAATGTACAATGATGTAGGTGCAGCACAAACAAAGCAAGGCATTGCTAGAGAAACTGGGATAGGGTGGACCCTTCTTATTAACAGAAGCAGATTCCCTTTGGTCTCACGCTTCACCGGAAGGCCCTGGAAAGAGCTGAGACTCCTATCTGCCTGGAATTGCAGTGAATGGGCCCCCATTCCCAATAGAAGTGGCTTTGGATTATATCATGTGTTCACAGAAACTCAGCTCGACTGTAAGTTTGTGTGGATCTACCCAGAGGATTCTCCACAGCAGGTCAACAGGCATGCATTTGGGCTCCATGGGATGATGTTTCTAGATCAGAGATCCCTGGTCCGGCTCCCTACATCTCATTGCTGGTGTTGTTTCCAGAGCCTGTGAACCTGATGACAGGAGCTGAGGGCAACTGGGCTTGTGTCAGCCAAGGCTCGGAGAACACCATCAGATAAATACTTACACAGAGAAACAATCATTGCTGGGAACAACTCTCAAAATAAAGTAAAATAAAACTGCTTATTGTCTTCAAGATCACTTTCCTTTAAAATAATTTAAACATAAAGGGTGAATGAACTTCAGGTGCTTTGAGAGCAACAGAGCCATTGCTGAGAAGGCAGCACCTTAGAGGTGGAGACAGAATGTGGAAGGTCCTCAGGGACATGGGTGCTCGTCCCGGCTGCCAAGGATTCCTTGGTGCCCTTGGCCGAGTAGCCACTTCACTGCCTGACTTGGGATTCTTGGAACTGGGAGACCTGTGCTCCTACCCAGGCTCTGTTCATAACTGTCTGACGTTAACATGAAACTCCTCTGAGGCTCAGAGGAGTTTCTTGGTTTGTAAAATGGGAACAAGAACACTTTTTTCCCTGCCTGCCTGTCCCAGTTGCTGTGTAGGTCAAATGAACCTACGTGAAAATACTTGGTTAACAACAGAGTACTCTATGTATTTTTTCCTGCGTAGGACATAATGTCTTTTGATGGAAGTGAGGTAGGAGTTTAGGAGGAGAGTGGTGGAGAATGGTGAAAGGATTAGGGTTCCCCTGGGACGTGCAGAGGCTATGGGGCAGGGTTGCAGCTGGGACTGGCGACCGTGGGTCTGTGGTGGCAACATCTGCCTTACCAGTGGCTGTACAACTGAATGTTGGCTGCGGTGGGGGAAGGAATTAGGAGTGTGGACGTGGGAATACTATAATTACAGTGGTGATGTCGGAGTCTAAGCTGAACAGGGAAAGGGTTGAAGAAAGGAACAAGGCTGATAGATTTGGGGAGCTGGGAAATATTAGTGAGATGTAAGTACCACGAACACAGGGGCGTTAGCTGGCGAGGTAGGCAGTGGTGGATGAGGCTGGGGTTAAAGGTTTGCAAGCTGGAGGACATCCAGGTATCTGAATAGGGCAAGGAGCCATAAGGCAGAGGGTGCTGTCTGGGAGGACCACATGGGAGCTGAAGGGCCCCAAGTCAGTGACAGGACTTGGGGTGGAGAGAGTGAGAGCTGAGTGCCAGGATCCTGAGAGAATATGGGTGACTTGACAGATGCGGGGATGGCCATGGGGAGGACAGGACCTGTGGATGGCAGGGACACCAAAGGTCGGGGGCAGAGTGTCCGGAAGGGCTGGGAGGAGAATGCTGATGCTGCTTTGGGGTAAGTTTGGGGTAAGGGAGGCCCGGAAAACAGAATGGCTAAAGGCATGCTCAGATTTAAAATTTGATACGCGGTATACACAAGTCAGTCATTTCATGCACAGATAATAAAAAGTAGTAGGGGCACCTTGGCCTCAATATGTAAACATATAAACCAAATTATAATGGATAACTCCTTTCAGCCATTGACATTTAAAAATATAACAGGCTCAACAGCGTGTGGGATCCGGTTAGTACCAGTGGATGAGGGCCACGCATTGCTAAATTTTCTGGAATTTTTGCAAGCCAGGTATTATGTTGGTAGATTGAAGTAGGCCCAGGAGGGAATAGTTACACCATGGAAATCTACAAACACTACATACTAGGGCTTTTTCTCCCCTGGAAATCTGGCTGTTAAACATTTCCCAGCATACCACTGAATAGGCCTAAATATAACCTCCAAATCTGCCCAAATTTACGGTCCTGTTGTGAGTTTCACTGCGGCACTAAAAGAGATATGTCCTAATCCCCAGTACCTGTGAATGTGACCTTATTGAAAGTAGGGTTTCTGCATATGTAATTAAGATGTAAGTTAAGATGAGGGCATCCTGGAGTAGGGTGGGTCCTCAATCCAGTATGACTGTAGTCTATAAGAGGAGCTGCAGAGACAGACACACACACAGGAAAACACCATGTGAAGGTAGACACAGGGGGACCGCCATGGTGACAGAGGCAGAGACTGCGTATGCCAAGGACTGCCAGCAACACCGGAAGCTAAAAGGATGTCCTGAAATATGTTCCCTCACAGTTACCAGAAGGAGCCCACCTAGCCAACAACACCTTGATTTCAGACTTCCGACCTCCAGAACTGTGAGATAATAGGCTTACGTTGTTGTAAGTCACCCAGTTTTGTGCTACCTTGTTCAGCATTGCTAGAAAACTATACACCTGCCACGCCATCAAGTTTGGGCACAAGGCAAGTGGAAGCTCCCCAGGGTGAGCTGTGAAGGGAAGGTCCCTATTCCCTGTGCTCCGGCGCCCAGGGAACCTTCTCACCTACATCCTCCGGACGTATGTTCTGTGCGGTCATCGGCTACTCCTTGTCAGCTGCCTTGTACGGTGGATGATGCGTTTAAGTGTAGACGTGCTGCCTCCTCTTCTAGGTGGTAACCAGAAGTTGTAAACACAGACGCCTCGTGCGTGGGTCAAGGCTGCTGAGTGTGACGCTGGGGGAGCCACTGCGGACTGGAATGTGCGTCTGCCTTTAAATAAAACGCTCACCCTGCCCTGCTGGCCAAGGAAAACCTGACCAAGACCTGCCGTCTGGGGACCTTTGCGATGTGCCGGAGAGAGAGGGAACGTCTCTTGGCCTTTGCCTTCCCCGGCAGCAGCCAGCAGGCATCGTTTCACTGTTTGTGAATTTGCCACCTGGATCTCGTGGGTCTTCGGTCCTGGCCCAGCAAGTGGGTCTGAGACCTCAGAATTTCCACAAGGGCCCTAAAGTGTCCCCCTTCAGACAGAAACCTCAAAACAGATTTTTCTAGGGTTGTGATTTAAATCCCCTAGCTGACTAGCTGCTCCACACTGCTGCAACACTTCAGCTTCCGAAGAATATGGCAGAAAGGTGGCGTCCCCTCTAGACACGGCTTGCCCCACCCTGATGTTGCCCCACCCTTTTGTTTCCACGAGTGTTTTTCTTGGTGACTCTCACAATCTCAGGTGGCTGAGAGAGAGGTGTCAGGGATACTGAAAAGAAAGGGTGATTTGGGGTGAGGAATCTTTTCAAGTTGAAACTATTTATAGTTCATTGCTTTCTGAACACCAGAGGGCGATACAGGCATACAGATATAGCTGCTCTGCCTTGCTTTTTTAATGTGAGACCAAATGCTAAATATTGCTCATTTGACTCTTTTGCTCAGGTCTCTAAGAAAGTTACAGAGAAGGCTTCTGAGACCATTTTCCGGATGTCCAAGCCCTGGGGCTGGCACACCCACCGAAGGGTGCTGGGTAGGGTTAGAGCTTCCTTTGCGGGGAAGCACTTGTCACTCACCCTCCCACCCCATCCTGAGACTGTCTAGTTCCGGTCAGCTCTTTGGGAGGGTTTGGACTGTGCCCCAGGTAAGAGCTAACTTGTGCACGGACCCAGCTTGTTACTTCCACGGCCATTCATTTAAAACTGGTTTCATGAGTTCTACTTAGTATCTGGCCCTGAGAGAACTGAGAAGCCCGAGAGAGGAGACCCCGTGAGCAGGGATGAGGGATTGCAGAGGTCCTAAGGTTATCACCTGGGCGGCTTGTGGGGCTTTGGTGACGGTGGCCAGCTGACCAGTCTGCGTGTCTGTGGTCTTGGACCAGCTCCTGCCAGTGACCTCTGATGGTGAGGATGGTTTGGCAGAATGTTCATGGTTTCTGGAGCATTATGGAAAGCTGTGTATGCCTCACGGAAGAGTCTGGGAGCAGCTGCAGTAGAGCAGTTGGGGATGCCCATGGGAGGCCTGACAGTGGTGGTGAGGGCCCTGGGAAGGGGCAACTGAGCTCAGCTTTGGAGTCTGAGGCCTGTGAGGAGAGCTTAAGCTGCACAAGTGCCCATCTAGGTGGGCAGCAGGGAGACCAGCATCAGGGCCCATCTAATTCTGCAGGCCTAGAAACCATGGGTGTGTGTGTGCAGTTGTGGAAAAATCTGCACCTGACTACATAACTCATTCAGAGAGGAGCCTGTCTACCTTCACCCGCTGGGAAAGGCGGCTCAGCTTTAGCTGTTCAGTTCTGGGCACCTTCCAAAGGCATTCAGCAGAGACAGAGACTGTTCTTAGCAATGATACGTTGTCGGTAATAAAGCACCACTTACTACACAAGATAGAAGAAGGCTTTGCAGACCAAAAAGCTGTGCTAAGGGGTTGATTACAATTTAGTGGGCTCTAGTTGTTCATCTGAAAGAGAAAACTTCGGCAAAACGAGGGGGAAATGTGTATCTACAATAGAGGGCACAAAGTCATTGCCATTATCCCAATGAGTAAGTTGAAATGTACCACTGGAAGATCCAGTATGGACACTAGAAATTGATGCAAGGCCATGATCTGTCTGGCGCACAACAGGGGACTGCGCTGCTTCTCAGTCCTGTGATTGTTGCAGGGGCCTGGCCACGTGCACTCACAAGAGAGGATTCTCCGCCATTTGTGATTCTATTTCTCAATTCAGCCTTTTAAATGAACAAGGATTTAAAGGAACAGATGTGGAAGGAGAGCACTTGGACTGGACCCCAGTTCCAGCTTTCTGCCCCTCATCATTGATGTTCATGCTTGGGGGGAAGTGATATGACCACAGGTGGTCAGTTATCTCTTTCTTAAAATGGACACTGAGTATCAGATAATGTATTTCACTTGTGAAAAAACTTATTAGGAAATTACCAAGGGTGGTTTAAGTGCAGTTATTAATCTCTAGAGGGAATCCTTTAGTATTTCCTTCACTTTCAAACACGTCTGTTACCTGGGCTGGGTGAGGCTTCATTTGAAAGTGGGCTTTATTAGAGTTAAAGACATGCCTTTAGGCCAGTCCTATTAAACTACCACTTAAATGCCCCCCAAAATAGGAATGACAACTATTTTGGTTTCTATGTACTCTGCTGGTTTTGTAGTCTGTTTAGCCACATTTAGATGACAATTTGTAGAACAATCACTGTATTGGAAACCTTACTGAAAAGAAATTTTGCCTTGAGCAAAAGTTTATGTCTTTGTTTTTATCTTCTATCTTTTTTAGCTAATCAACATAAGAGACATCTTGAGCTAAGGTGAATGGGGAACAACCATGGGCAAAATCAAGGATCAATGTTCTGCTTACAGACATTTTGTCAAATAAACACTTCTGATGGACTTGAAGTCTCCTTGGTTTATCATAGCAATTGCTTACTGTAAGTAAGCAACAAGGTGTTTAAATTTCACATCTGTGAAGTACATGTTATGTTTCCTAGCAGCAGACAAGACACAGTCAATATTTTTTCAGTAATACAGGTCTCAGATTCAGAGCTTTACTTAACCAATACTGTCCTTGACACTGAACTACGTACTGGACCTCACTAATGAACGTGCTTATTGGTAGTTCCTTGTTTAAAGCCATTACTACAATATTTTTCTTGAGCTTTAAAATATGCTCCATCTGGCTCATTCACAGATTGATAAGCAAGGGCATAGAGCAGGCAACAACCCCCTGGAATTAGACTGTGAACTCCTGAAGCAAAGCTCTCTGGTGAGAGCCAGTCAGCCTGGTTTCAAAGCCTGGGTCCACGGCTTACTAGCTGGTGACCTTGGGCAATTCATTCAGCCTCTCCAATCTTATATTCCTCCTCCATAAAATAAGGATATGAAAGTACACACCTTATAATTTTGTAGGGTTCCAATGAGAGAATCTAGTTAACAGGCTAGTTACTATCACCACCAGCACCACCATCCCCACCTCTGAAACCCTCACAACCCCCAGTATAATGCCTTGCACTATATTCATCACATAGCTCATTCTACCTACTGATGAATTACAGATTTGGGATGAAATCTACCAGGATTGCCCATTCAAATTACTAAAATACTTCCAGCATACTCTGTTTCAATTTTAGGGGGTAGAGAGAGAGAGCACCATCTTAACAATTGCTCAAACCCCAACCCTAGAAAATAATCATTAGATTTGTGTTTATGAAAGTACCTAGTATCGTTCTTGGCACACCTATTCCAGGTATTTGATAAAAGGTCTGAGAGATAAAAAGGGTTCATATTTTATTACTCTTTTACAGAGAAGACACAGGTTTAAAGTGACTTGCCCAGAGTCTACAGGAATGTTGTTTTTGGATACTCCTTCTTGATTTAAACTATGCAAAGCCAAATTCTATTTTCTGTTGAATCACACAGATGCCATTATCTTTGCTAAGTGTTTTCTTAGGAAATCCAGGCAATGGAAAATTCCTCTAGAGAGCTGCGTGATCGACAAGTGCTTTCCATATTACTTAACTAAAGCTGTCAGGTCCAGTGAATAAGGAAACTAGTCAGCACTGGCTCTTAATGTGGGCAGCTCTATAGAACCACCTGGAGCCCTAAAAGTGCCTGAGCCAGGCCCACTCTGCAAGATTTTGTTTTGGGATAAATCTGAGAGATGTTGCTTTTGGACAACATGGGTGGGGTCTAGATATCAGAATTCTTAAAATCTTTCCAAGTGATTCTAGAAAGAGCTCCTATCTAGTTCTTCCCCCTTAGTCTTCTATGATTCTTTTTAAAACTGAAGTATAGTTGATTTACAATGTTATATTAATTTCAGGTATATAGCATAGTAATTCAGTGTTTTATAGATTATACTCCATTTAAAGTTATTACAAATAATGGCCATATTTCCTTGTACTGTACAATGTCCTTGTTGCTTATTTATTTTATACAGAGTAGTTTGTATCTCTTAATTCCATACCCCTATCTTGCCCCATCCTCCCTTTCCTCTCCCTACTGGTAACCACTAGTTTGTTCTCTATATCTGTGAGTCTGTTCCTCTTTTGTTATATTCATTCGTTTTATTTTTTTAGATTCCACATACAAGTGATAACACTTGTCTTTCTCTGTCTGACTTATTTCACTAAGCATAACACCCTCTAGGTCCATCCATGTTGCTGCAAATGGCAGAATTTCATTTTTTTTTTTACAGCTGAGTAATATTCCATTGTGTGTGTGTGTGTGTGTGTGTGTGTGTGTGTGTGTGTGTGTCTTGGCTATTATGAATAATGCTGCTCTGACATTGGGTGCATGTATTTTTTTAGAATTAGTGTTTTTGTTTTCTTTTTTTTTTTTTTGCGGTATGCGGGCCTCTCACTGTTGTGGCCTCTCCCGTTGCGGAGCACAGGCTCCAGATGCGCAGGCTCAGCGGCCATGGCTCACGGGCCCAGCCGCTCCGCGGCATATGGGATCCTCCCGGACCGGGGCACGAACCCGTATCCCCTGCATCGGCAGGCGGACTCTCAACCACTGCGCCACCAGGGAGGCCCAGTGTTTTTGTTTTCTTTGGATATATACCTAGCAGTGGAATTGCTGGATCATATGGCAGTTTTATTAGTTTTTTGAGGAACCTCTGTACTGTTTTCCATAGTGGCTGCACCAATTTACATTCCCACCAACAATGTAGGAGGGTTCCCTTTTCTCCACATCCTTGCCAAAGTTTCTTATTTGTAGACTTTTTGATGATAGCCAGTTGCACAGGTGTGAGGTGATATCTCACTGTGGTTTTAATTTGCATTTCTCTGATGATTAGCAATGTTGAGCATTTTTTCAAGTGTCTGTTGGCCATCTGTATATCTTCTTTGGAAAAATGTCTATTCAGTTCTTCTACCCATATTTTTCATTGGGTTGTTTGTTTGTATGGATATTAACCCCTTGTCAGTCACACCATTTGCAAATATTTTCTCCCATTCTGTAGGTTGTCTTTTTGTTTTGTCAATGATTTCCTCTGCTGTGCAAAAGACTTTAAGTTTAGTTAGGTCCCATTTATTTTTGCTTCTGTTTCTTTTGTCTTAAAAGACAGATCCAAAAAGATATTGCTGCGATTTATGTCAAGGAGTGTTCTTCCTATATTTTCTTCTAGGAGTTTTATAGTATTTGGTCTTACATTTAGGTCTTTAATCCATTTTGAGTTTATTTTTGTGTATGATGTCAGAGAATGTTCTAATTTCATTCTTTTATATGTAGCTGTCCAGTTTTCCCAGCACCACTTATTGCAGAGGCTGTCTTTTCTCCATTGTATATTCTTGCCTCCTTTGTCATAGACCATAAGTTCGTGAGTTTATTTCTTGGCTCTCTATTCTGTCCCACTGATCAATATATTTGTTTTTGTGCCAGTACCATGCTGTTTTGCTTACTGTAGCTTTATCGTACAGTCTGAAGTCAGGGAGCTTGATACCTCCAGCTTTGTTCTTTTTTCTCAAGATTGCTTTGGCAATTCAGGGTCATTTGTAGTTTCATATAACTCTTAGGATTATTTGTTCTACTTCTGTGAAAAATGTTATTGGTATTTTGATAGAGAGTGCATTGTATCTGTAGATTGCTTTAGGTAGTATGGCCATTTTAACAATATTAATTCTTCCAACCCAAGAACATGGGAGGATATCTTTCCATTTTCTTTGTATCATCTTCAATTTCCTTCAGCAGTGTTTTACAGTTTTCAGAGTATAGATCTTTCATCTACTTGGTTAAGTTTATCCCTAGGTATTTTATTCTTTTTGATGTGATTTTAAACAGGATTGTTTTTTCTTGCTTTCTCTTTCTGATAGTTCATATTAATGTTTAGAAAAGCAACAGATTTACGTATATCAATCTTGTATCCTGCAACTTTACTAATTCATTTATTAGTTTTAAGAGTTTTTTGGTGGAGACTTTAGGGTTTTCTAGAAATAGTATCATGTCATCTGCAAATAGTCACAATTTTAGTTCTTCCCTTCCAATTTGGATGCCTTTTATTTCTTTTTCTTGTCTGATGGCTGTGGCTGGCATTTCCAATAATATGATAAACAGAAGTGGTGAGAGTGGGCATCCTTGTCTTGTTCCTGACTTTAGAAGAAAGGCTTTCAGCTTTTCACTGTTGAGTATGATGTCAGCCATGGGTTTGTCATAAATGGTCCTTATTATGTTAAGATGTGTTCCCTCTATACCCACTTGGATGAGAGTTTTTATCATGAATGGATGTTGAATTTTGTCAAATGCTTTTTCTGCATCTATTGAGGTGATCACATGATTTCTTTACCCTTCCTTTTCTTAATGTGGTGTATCACACTGACTGGTTTGTGAATATTGGACCATCCTTGCATCCCTGGAATAAATCCCACTTGATCATGGTGCATGATCCTTTTTATTTATTGTTGAATTCAGCTTACTGATATTTTGTTGAGAATTTTTGCATCTACATTCATCAGAGATATTGGCTTGTACTTTTCTTTTTTTGTGGTGTCTTTGTCTGGTTTTGGTATCAGGGTACTGGTGGCCTCGTAGAATGAATTTGGGATTGTTCTTCATCCTCTTCATTTTTGGGGAATGGTTTGAGCAGGACAGGTATTAGCTCTTCTTTATATGCTTTTTAAAATTCCCCTGTGAAGCTCTTGGGTCCTGGACTTTTGTTTCCCGGGAGTTTTTAAATTACAAATTCAATTTCACTACTAGTGATCAGTCTGTTCAGATTGTCTATTTCTTTCTGATTCAGTCTTAGAGAGTTGTATGTTTCTAGAATTTGTCTATTTCTTCTAGGTTTTCCAATTTGTTGAAATATAACTGTTCACAGTATTCTCCTATGATATTTTGTATCCCTATGATATCTGTTGCTATTTTTTCTCTTTCATTTCTTATTTTGTTTATTTGGGTCCTCTCTCTTTTCTTGATGAGCCTGGCTAAAGGTTTATCAATTTTGTTTATCTTTTCAAAAAAAAACAAAACAACTTGGTTTCACTGATCTTTTCTATTGTTTTTTTGGTCTCTATTTTATTTCCTCTCTGATCTTTAGTATTTCCTTCCTTCTGCTGACTTTGGGCTTTGTTTTTCTTTTTCTAATTCCTTTAGATGGTAAGTTAGGTTGTTTGAGATTTTTCTTGTTTCTTATTTCTTTTTTTTTTTTTTTGCGGTACACGGGCCTCTCACTATATTTAGGTGCTTCTGTATTAGGTACATATATGTTGATGAATGTTATATTCTCTTCTTGTATTGATCCCTTTATCATTATATAATGCTCTTTATCTTTTGTTATAGACTTTCTTTTTTTTTTTTCTTGCAGTACGCAGGCCTCTCACTGTTGTGGCCTCTCCCATTGTGGAGCACAGGCTCCGGACGCGCAGGCCCAGTGGCCACAGCTCATGGGCCCAGATGTTCCGTGGCATGTGGGATCCTCCCAGACTGGGGCAGAAACCCATGTCCCCTGCATCGGCAGGCGGACTCTCAACCACTGTGCCACCAGGGAAGCCCCTAGACTTTCTTTAAAAGTCTGTTTTTTTTCTGATATGAGTATTGCTACCTCTGCTTTCTTGTCATTTCCATTTGCATGAAATACCTTTTTCCATCCTCTCACTTTCAGTCTGTGTGTGTCTATTTCTTTTCTTTTTTTTTTTTTTTTTGCGGTACACGGGCCCCTCACTGCTGTGGCCTCTCCCGTTGCGGAGCACAGGCTCTGGATGCGCAGGCTCAGTGGCCATGGCTCACGGGCCTAGCTGCTCTGCAGCATGTTGGATCCTCCCGGACCAGGGCACGAACCCATGTCCCCTGCATTGGCAGGTGGACTCTCAACCACTGCGCCACCAGGGAAGCCCATGTGTGTGTCTATTTCTGAAGTGAGTCTCTTGTAAGATGGATCTTTTATTTTTTATTTTTTCCAATCGGCCACCCTATGTCTTTTGATTGAAACACTTAGTCCATTGACATTCAAAATGATTATGGATAGGTATGTACTTATTGCCAGTTTGCTGCTTCTTTCTGGTTGTTTTGATAGTTCTTCTCTGTTCTTTTCTTCTTTTAGTTACTTCTTTTGTTGTTTAATAATTTTCTTTAGTGGTATGCTTGTTTTCCTTTCTCTCTAGTTTTTGTATATCTATGTAGGTTTTTGATTTGTGGTTACCATCTCCCTTAGCCTTCTATGATTCTATGCTTTCTTCATATTTACAGATTTAGGCACATTAAAATTCCATCCCCTTTGCAACCTCTTTTTAAAAGGGACATTTTTTAACTTTGGAAAATTAGGCGACATAATAGGAATTAACCAATTTGCATTCTGAAACATAAACACTTGATTTTATAGAAGAATTGCAAGAATTGTTCTGTAATTTTGTTTGAGGTGCTGCTGGAGTGGTCACCAACAGCCTCTTAATTTTACACAGCCAAGGCAATAACTTATCTTTTTCCTTTCTAAATTCATTTAACAGAATGAAGCTTACCCAGATGACTCGTCCCATGAAATTTATAAAGTGGGTGGCCTGAATTCCATATATAGCAATAATAATAATAATAATAATGATAACAATAATAATGTAGAAGGGTAATAATAGTAACAGTGATAGCGATAATAATGCCTTTGTACACTGAATTGGGTTGTTTAGATTAGGATTTATTTGTTGAAACTATGTGCCCTTGGACATCACATGTTCAAAATGAGTGGTGCTTGCACCTGCTGCTGATATATGAAGTTTACATTAAACACTATGTACCCTAATGTTTATGATTCTTAGAGTATTTTGGTCAAATATTCAAATTCATCTAGTACCTGCTGCAGATTCTATGCTGATGTATTGGTACTAGTCATTTATTATAATAACCCTAACCCCATGTGGTAATTTAGAGAGGTATATAAAAGGTCTCTAGGAGCACCTAAGGGAATAGTGAAGACCCCAAAAATAGAATACACAGGGAAAATTTGCATGCAATGCCCCCACCCCCCAAACACACACACACACACACACACACACAGACTTCTCTCTCCAATTTTCTAGAAAGGCCACATTGGTTCAATCTTGGAATATTTTCTAGATTCCCCTCTTCAAACTTCAATGATTACATTGGCAATGCTTTTATAGTACATTTGGTGCATTTTGCATCAAGGAGTTATTTATGTGCTTACCATGAGCTATGTCCTTTTACAAATATCATTTGAAGCGCACCATTTCTAGAAAGCCTCACCTGTTTTAGTGGAATATGATTCCATTAATCTCTGGCTGTATCTTTAGATTATATATCAGAAGCCATATGTGTATAGGCATGTGCTGACATCCTATGTGTTAGAGCACACATCAGCATGAATCTTTTATTTCTTCAATTTAAGTGCCCAGGGCCATTGAATGTACTCTTCCACCTGCCTAGAATATATTTGCTTCTACAAACAATCCCTTCATCTAGTTCTTTTCAGTTATCTGCTTGGTTATTTTTGTTCAGGGAAGCTTTTTCTGATCTTCCCTTGTTCCACTGATTTACATAGTCTTACATCTCTCCAAAGTCTTACTTTTATACTTATTTGAGCAATCATTTGATTAATGTCTGTCTCTATTGGTAGGTTGTAACTCTGTAAACCACAAACCCAGAGTCTGTGTTTGGTTTTGTTTACCAGGATATTTCTAGCATTTAGCCCAATGCCTAGAACCTAGTAGGTAACCAACTGTTGAATGACTAGATGAATAAGAAACTATGTTTTCTCTCTGAGAAACAGCTATAGTTTTACTTCACCTAAGAGTTTTGCAATACTTAAAAAAATTATAAACTCATGGTTTAGTCAATATTAAAAAATTAAAAAGTAATGATTTAAGAAGAGAGTGGTTAATTGTGTAAAAATAATGGATTTTACTAAAACTATTTATTAAACTGAATTTGAGGCTTTAAACCTCAATTTTAAAAAACATCACCCATAATCTCACCATATTAATAGAGCAACTATTTTCATTTCATCAAAGGACTCTGCCCTTCTAATTAAACTTAAGAGCTTTGCACAGGAAAGGAAACCTAAGCAAAACAAAAAGACAACCTACCGGTTGGGAGAAAATATTTGCAGACAATGCTACTGACAAGGGCTTAATTTCCAAAATATACAAAAAGCTCATACAGCTTAATATCAAAAAACAAACAACCCAATCACAAAATGGGCAGAAGACCTAAATACACATTTCTCCAAAGAAGACATCCAGATGGCCAACAGGCAAATGAAAAGATGCTCAATATCGCCAATTACTAGAGAAATGCAAATCAAAACTATAATGAGGTATCACCTCACACCAGCCAGAATGGCCATCATTAAAAATCTACAAACAATAAATGCTGGAGAGGGTGTGGAGAAAAGGAAACCCTCCTACACTGTAGGTGGGAATGTAAATTGGTGCAGCCACTATGGAGAACAGTACAGAGGTTCCTTAAAAAACTAAAAATAAAGTTACCATACAAGCCTGCAATCCCACTCCTGGGCATATATCCAAAGAAAAGTCTAATTTGAAAAGATACATGCACTCCAATGTTCACAGCAGCGCTATTTACAATAGCCAAGACATGGAAACAACCTAAATGTCCATTGACATATGAATGGATAAAGAAGATGTAGCATATATCTATACAGATACTTATACAGATATAGATAGATAGATAGATATAATAGAATATTACTCAGCCACAAAAATGAATAAAATAACATCACTGGCAGCAACATGGATGGACCTAGAGATAATCATATTAAGTGAAGTAAGTCAGACAACGAAAGACAAATATTATATGATATCACTTATATGTTGAATCCAAAAAACTGATACAAACAAACTTATTTATGAAATGGAAATAGACTCACACAGAAAACAAACTTATGCTTACCAAAGGGGATAGCGGGGTGGGTGGGGGAGAGATAAATTAGGAGTTTGGGATTAACATATATACACTACTATATATAAAATAGACAACAAGGAACTACTGTATAGCATAGGAAACTATACTCAGTATCTTGTAATAACCTATAATGGAAAAGAATCTGAAAAAGAATACATACATGCATATATGTATGTATCTATATATATATATACACATAAATATATAACTGAATCACTATGCTGTACACTTGAAACTAACACAACACTGTAAATTAACCATACTTCAATTTTTTTAAAAAAAAGGACATTTGTCCTTAAGCTGAAGGGATGATGGAACTTGGGTATTTGGCTTTAAATGTCTTTAGTTCCCCCCACCCCTGCCCCATTTATCTGCATGATGATGGGCTGCTTTCTAAACTCTGGCTGGAAATCAGGATCTATGAGAAATAGCCTTTGTATCTGAAAAAAAACCAACAATATCTAGAGATGAGAGTGCTCTGAAATGTTTATACAAAATAGCACTAGGATTTTGCTACCTGTCATACTAAGCAGCAAACTTAAACACTACCTTCAACTTCAGGAGCCAGGCCACATTTTGCAAAATTCAGGAGTAATATCTGTCTCATTTGACTTAAGACTTTTTCAGTCTGTACGAACTTACTCAAAATCATAGGGAACTATTCTCTCTGTGACCTTCTATTTTATATGAGACTTTGACCATTGTTTTAACAAGAAATCCCTAATTTTTTTTTTGTCTGTGCCATTTGGCATGCAGGATCTTAGTTCCTTGACCAGGGACTGAACCCATGCCCCCTGCAATGGAAGTGTGGAGTCTTAACCACTGGACCGCCAAGGAAGTCCCAAGAAATCCCTAATTCTTAAAACCATCTCAGTTACCACTGTGACTCAGTGCCTCTTAACTAAGATTAGGGTAAAATATTCAGATATGAAAACAGGTGAATTAATGTAGTGAGAAATTACAGTTTCACCCTTATTAATGTTATATGGTCCTTCCAGTAATTTTAAAGCAACTGATTAGTACTAGCCTTAGACCAAAGGAATATAAAATTAAAAAGAACCCACTTTGACTCTGAATAGCTAAAGCAACCTTGAGAAAGAACAACAAAGGTGGAGGCATCACACTCCCTGATTTCAAACTATATTATTAATATAAATGCTATAGTAATCAAAACAGTATGGTATTGGCATAAAAACAGACACACAGATCAATGGAACAGAACACAGAGCCCAGAAATAAAGCCATGCTTGTATGGTCAATTAATCTATGACAAAGGAGCCAAGAATTTACACTGAGGAAAGGACAGTCTCTTCAATAAATGTGTTGGGAAAACTGGACAACCACATGCAAAGGAATGAAACTGGACCGTTATCTTACACAGTACACAAAAATCAACTCAAAATGGATTAAAAACTTGAAGGTAAGACCTGAAACCATAAAAGTTCTAGAAGAAAATGTAGGTGGTAAGCACCTTGACATCGGTGTTGGTGATATTTTGGATTTGATATTAAAAGCAAAGGCAACTAAAGCACAAATAGACAAGTGGGAATATGTCAAACTAAAAACCTTCTGCACAGCAAAGGACACCATCAACAAAGTGAAAAGGCAACCTACCAAATGGGGGAAAGTATTTGCAAATCATATATCCGATAATGGGTTAATAACTAAAATACATAAAGAATTCATACAAATCAATAGCAAAAAAGCAAGCAACCCAAATAAAAAATGGATAGAGGATCTGAATAGGTATTTTTCCAAAGAAGACATGCAGATGGGCAACAGGTACATGAAAAGGCGCTCAACAACACTAATCATCAGGGAAATGCCAGTCACAACCACAGTAAGATATCACTTCACACCTGTCCAAATGGCTATCATCAAAAAGTCTACAAATAACACGTGTTGACGAAAATGTGGAGAAAATGAAGCCTCTTGTGCACTGTTTGTAAGAATGTAAATTGGTGCATCAACTATGGCAAACAGTACCAAGGTTCCTCAAAAAATTGAAAACAGAACTACCATATATTTCAGCAATTTCTCTTCTGGGTATTTATCCAAAGAAAACATTAACTCAAATAGATACCTGCACCCCCATGTTCATTGCAGCATTATTTGCAATAGCCAAGATATGGAAACAACCTAAGTGTATATCAATGGATGAATGTATAAAGAAAATGCGGTATATATCACTTAGCCATAAAAAAGAAGGAAACCTTGCCATTTATGACAACATGGATGGACCTTGAGGGTATCACGCTAAGTGAAATAATTCAGACAAACACTATATAATCTCACTTACATGTGGAATAAAAACAAACAAACAAACCTGAGCTCACAGATACAGAGAACAGATTGGTGGGTGCCATAAGCAGAGAGGGGTGGGGGGAGCATGGTCGTGGTAATGAGTGGGTGAAATAGGTGAAGGGGGTCAAAAGGTACAAACTTCTAGCTATAAAATAAGTCATGGAGATGTCATGTACAGCATGGTGACTATAGTTAATAATACCGTATGGCATATTTGGAAGTTGCTAAGAGAGTAGATCTTAAAAGTTTTCATCACAAGAAAAAAAATTTGTAACTATGTATGGTGATGGATGTTACCTAGACTTACCATGGTGATCTTTTAGCAATATATACAAATATTGAACCATTACATTGTACACCTGAAACGAATTAAATATGTCAACTATATCTCAATCAAAAAAAAAATAAAAGAACCCACTTTGCATGTCAAGAGATAGCACATTTTCTTGATTGAAAGTTCTGGTGGAAACCTGGAAGCAATTCCATAGCAGCATCTGGCTGAGCCAAGCAACAGTTGACTAATGATCAAATTAGAGGTAGCATGTATTTTGGTATCACTGGATGCCTTGTAATGGCAACCTTTGTGGTCATGCATGTTTTATTCTCTCTTTGTTATGTTTTCCAGAGGGATAACCAATTGGCTGATAGAGTAACAAATCAAAAGTAACTCGACGCCATTGACCCGCTTAAGCTCACATGGGAACGACGGAAAGGAGCAGCCGTTTACTCTGAAAGAGCGGAACAGGTATGAAACAATTCCTTGTTGTTGCCTTTCTTTATTTCTTTGCACATCTATTTCCAGACCAGTTGAAAACAGCAAGTTATTCCTGTTTGAAAACACAGAATCGGAGTTACAGGAACAGGTACTGTGGGTTATTTGTAACATTCCCAAGTTGTCTCATCTTCAGGTTGCTGTTTATAGAAGTACCAGTGCAGTCAAGAGGTAATTATTTCTCAATAGCAAACTGTAATCACACTAGGGAGAATTATTACTTTAAAACATAGGTCAGCATTTTGGATATGTGTTTAGCTTTAAGATACAACGCCCTTTGAATAAGGAGATCTTGTTCCAATAAACAGATTTCTATAGAGGAATTATAGAAGTAATTAAAAAATGGTGAAACATGTTGGCTCCTCCAATCACAGCCATCAGAAGTGTTTTTGCTGTTTAATGATCTAATCTCCCCTGCTCACATTCATTTTCTCAGCCGTGAAGGGACCCTGCCAAGAAAGGCATAGTTTGACTTTTTTTCCATTTTCAGAATTCACATAATAGACAGAGGTGAAGTTTCTTTTACTCTGAAGGAAACATTTCATGTCAACATGAAAAATTTAGAACAGCATTTGTAGGGCTCCTGGAATTAGAACCTTTAAAATATGGGTTTGTTTTGAATTGGATGTCTGTCAGCATTGGAGTGTTGAATGTTCTTTCAATTATATCTTTATCAAGAGACAGGTAAGCTGTATGTGGTTTGGTAGTGACTTTAGCGGTCAGTGGTTTAAGAAATTATGATATTAATGGATTGTAATGCAGCTAGAAAGTAATTTAAGTTCAGATGATTGTCATGCACTTATCATGATCAAAATTAAATTACTTAATAACTTTGCATAACAGTTTTTTCTTGATAGGATAGTATAGATGAGAGACTATGAATGAATAATAAAGACTTGAGTTTTGCACAGGAATATTAGCATTCAAAAGGCTACAGAGGAAGAACTCATAAAGATTATATATTATATAAGGAATTAAACAAAGGTATGACTCCATTATATAAGTTTAAGGAGAGTTTTTAGGAGATGTTTTGACTATTGCTCTGTAGTTAGTATGTTCTTGGCATAATGTCTTTATTTTCACACAATAAACAACTAAGGGTTTCAATGTATTACTCTATTGAATTTGACACTAAATGTCATCTGCATTAATAATATATGAAGAGTCTGGTTTCCAGCTCAGCAAGGGCACAGAAAAATAGCAGGTTGTTGCTTGACACACAGAAAGCAACCCTGCAGTCTTTGGGTTCCTTTATGTTTCAGTTTATAGAGTCAGCCAACTACTAACAGCGCTGACCAGCTATTGACCAACTATCTTTTTCTTGTGTTCCAATATTGATGTAATTTTTTTAAGTACCTCAATTAAGAGACGTTGATGTTGTCATCTAAAAAGAAATATTCTGATCTCTTGGGAATAGGGCAAAGAAGATGAAACAGAAAATAAACAAATTCCAAACTCTGTAACAGCCCATTCTGAATATTATTCAATCCACAACATAAAGAAAGTCAGCTACTGGATTTCACTTAGCAGGAATAGATTACAGTGTGATTAGATTTCTAAATAAAGGATGATATGAAAAATTACATAAACCAAAGGAATAGCCAGTTACCATGTCTTCTTGGGCGTGAGTTTCTATGTACAGAACTATTTGAGAGATGGAATCTGCCTTCTTTTTCCACTGGGGAGAGGAGTATGTAAAGGGATGGCTGTGGGGCGGGGAAGGGTGAACCCCACATTGTTTCCCGGACTACTCCAGCCCCCAAGTGACCTCCCTCTCTTGTTCCTCACCTGGAATAACTTTAGGGGGCAGTCTTGGAAAAATAAAGTCCCAGTCAAAACTGGGAAACTGTGCATGCTTGTGCCTTGTTGAAATGGATTTTAGGACAATCTGCTGATTTATGCAAGCCATGGCCTCTCTCTTATTTCATGAGATAGATGATGAAGAGTGAATACATTTTATTCCCTCAAACTGAAACTGTTTCTTTTGAATATAGACAAAAATAAAGGTAACTATTTTTCATATTTTTATTTCTTCTTAGTTCTCTTGACTAGCTCTCTACAAACTTTCTTTCTGAAAATGTCTTGACCCAGATTTATCACTGCTTCTTTTATCCATACTAGTAATGTCTATACACTATATCTGAATCTGTTTGGTTTGAATACCTTAGTGTATGTATATATATACATATATATATCTCTGTGTGTGTGTATATATATATATACACACACACACAGATATATATACCATTGTTATGTCCCTGAAGTATTCACTCTCAAATACCTGCAAGCCACTTTCAGTTTAAAGGTAGAGTAGGTTGCAGTGATTTAAGAAAAATCCACAGTGGATAAGCCTGGCTTAAAGGTGCTCAGGGAACCGCTACTGATGTTTAATATAGGTACATGACACTAAGGAGTATTGGTGGACAGTGACCAGAATCTATTTATAGCTAAGACATGCTCAAAAGAAAACAATGTATATACATTTGTGTACAGGGAGGAATTTTACTGGCTCAACCCAAGGAAGCGTTGATGGACAAACCGTGGGAGGGGATGAGCTGCAAGTGTACCCGAAAACAGCTGGAACCAGGGGACTGAACCCCAGCGAGGCTCGCTCTCCACCTCCTGCCACTGCTCCCCTTCTGCAGGTCTGTTTCAATCTCTCTCATTTCAGGCCAGCCGATACCCAAATTTTACATTTTACAAGTTTTACCATCTGAGAGATTGTTCTACATCCAAAACAAAAAAAAATCTTAGGGAAGGACTCTGGTTGACCTGGCTGACTTGGCTTGGGTAAGGTACCCACTCCTGGTCTCTTCAACTGAGATCACGTAAGACTGAGGCAGGTCTCACGAGACGCCTATGGCAGTGCAGAAGGAGGAGAAAGGAGAGCTAATAGGCTAATGGTACAGTTGTCTGCTACAGTGATCTCTGGTCAGAATGCCCCAAAAGGCATTTGTTAAGTTGGCTTAGATGACCTCTAACTCCATATTCTACAGTCCTAAGATTTGAATCATTATGTTGATATATTCCTTTTTTTTTTTTTTTGTGGTACGTGGGCCTCTCACTTTTGTGGCCTGTCCTGTTGCGGACCACAGGCTCCAGACACGCAGGCTCAGCGGCCATGGCTCACGGGCCCAGCCGCTCTGTGGCATGTGGGATCTTCCCGGACCGGGGCACGAACCCGTGTCCCCTGCATCAGCAGGCAGACTCTCAACCACTGCGCCACCAGGGAAGCCCCAATGTTTATATATTCTTAGTTAGTGACTTTGGGGATCTTGCTACCCAGCGAGATCTTAACATCTCCGAGACAAGTAGGATGCCTGTGGTCCTATTCCTTGTCTACCAAGCCACACAGAAATCCCTACTTTCCAAATCCCATTCATTCATGGCATTTAGTGTGACTAGTGAGAAACCTACCTACCAGTCGCCTCCATTCCTGGGAACAGTTAGGTGGAAGTGTAGGGCAGAGCATCAGTATCCTGAGCATATGTGTGTGGTGGCAGCAGGAGAGAGGGGACAGAAAAGAAGTAGGGAGGGTGTCAGTTACTTGGGCAATTTTCCCTTCAATTGTGAATATTCAGTTGGGCTGTGGTTCCAAGATAGGGCTGAGCTGCAGAACTGGAACCCAGGGATGAATGACCCAGCCCCAGGTCTTGAATTACTTACTTTCTAGGGAAATTGTGATGGTAGGTAAGAGAGGTAAGGTACAGCAGTAGTGAAAATAAGTGCTACGAATTACTGAGTGGCTGCCAGTCAGTATGGACATCTGCTGGATTTTGTTTTGTGGCAAGCAAAATTAGGATTCCTCCTCCTCTTGTCCTTGTGTGAACCAGACATTTGGGACTAGGGCCCCTCTGGCCTCCAGAAGCTCCACTTTCATGGAAGGCTAACTGAGGAGGGGACAACACAGTCATGCCAAAAGAGGAGCCTTTGTCCTTGTGTTGTTGTCCTCTGTTAAGTCAGTTTTTTTCCCCAGTGTCTTCAGGGCTGCAGGAGTTTTGCTTGGGGTCTGACTTTCTCCAGCACTGGCTTCCTTTTCTCCCCTCAAGAAGCTAAATGCTCACGAAAACATTTTGAAGTTCTTCACATTGTCCTTTTCTTTTTGCTGTACGCGGGCGACTCACTGTTGTGGCCTCTCCCGTCGCGGAGCACAGGCTCCAGACGCGCAGGCTCAGCGGCCATGGCTCACGGGCCCAGCCGCTCCGCGGCATGTGGGATCCTCCCGGACCGGGGCACGAACCCGTGTCCCCTGCATCGGCAGGCGGACTCCCAACCACTGCGCCACCAGGGAAGCCCGACACGTTGTCCTTCTTAATCGAATTACTTAGGACCACAAGCGCTCACTGTGCCAGGTTGCGGTCTCAGGGGCCTCTAAGACCACCCTGACCCACCAAACGACATCCAGAAGGCTCTGCTCTTGCCTGTGTTGGTTCGGTCATTAGTCGGGCGGAAGCATAGCTCAAAGGCGGGCGTCCCCCAAGCCCATCCACACTGGCGTGTGCTCATCTGGGTCTGCTGCTCCCACTGTGGTCACCAGGGGTTCCTTGTGTTGGACATGAGTATCGCCACAACCCGGATGCCATCTCCTGAGCCCTGGTATATACATTCATTCACTCTTACAGCACTTGCTGCCCAAAGCCCAAAGCCCAGAGATAGACAGCAATTTTCAAGGAATTTCTGGTCAGAGGAGCTTGCAATCTAAGTAATTTTATTTATTTTTTTCTTTTTTGTTTTTGTGATCAAATACAACATAAAGTTTACTCTTTTAACTGTACAATTCAATGACATGAAGTAAAATCACAGTGATATTTAACCATCACCACTATCTACTTCCAGAACTTTTTCATCATCCCAAACAGAAATTTGTACCCATTAAGCAATAACTCCCCATTCCACACTTCCCCCTCACCCCCCCACCTCTGGTAGTCTGTATTCTACTTTCTGTCTCTATGAATATGCCTATTCAAGGTACTCATATAACAGGGATCATATACAATATTTGTCCTTTTGTGACTGGCTTATTTCACTTAGATAATGTTTTCAAGGTTCATCTTATTGTAGCATGTATCAGAATTCCATTTCTTTTTATAGCTGAGTAATATTTCATTGTATGTACATATCACATTTTCATTTATCTGGCTTTTACGAATAATGCTGCTATGAACATCGGTATTTGTTTCTGTTTTTTAATATATTAACTTATTTAATTCTTCAACAGCTCTATGAGTTCGGGCACTTTTTTGTCTCCAATTTATAGATAGGGATGGTCATGCAGCTGGTCATGGCAAGGCCAATATTCCAACCCAGAGGGTCTGACTACAGTACACTCTCTGACTTACACACTGTGCCTCCTTTAATAAAAATAGTTCTTTGAAGTTACTATGTCCTGGGTACATTATACGCATTATTTCTAAATCCTTAAGGTATCCTTATGATGTGGGCTTTATTATCCTCATATTACAAGTGAAGACATTAAGGCTTGGCGAGGCTAAGTGTGGATGCAGGAATGCCCCCAGTGTGTTTGCTTCTCCATGCTTCCCCCCTAGAGCCAGAACACAGCAGGAATATGGCTCCTTGGGACTTGGGACAGCACAGCCCTTTCTGTGCTGTGCTATCTCATGTGCAAAACCCATGAGCACTGTTGGGGGACCTGGTATCCCACAGCTGCAGAGAAGTTCTAACCAGGCTCCTAGATGAGACCAGGATTTTTTTTTTTTTTTTTGATACTTACAGAAAGTTGGTTTTTTGCATTTTGTTTGTTTTGTTTTTTAAAAAAACTCATACTCTAACAATGGCTAGGCCAATAGCCTCAAAGTAAAATAGATGATTATTTCCATTGCTAACTTTGGAAAAGATACAAAAAAGGAGTTATGCAAATTCTGACCAAAAAAATCTATATATACCTGACTTGGGAGGACTGATTTTTAACAATTATGAGTTAGCTGGATATTTAGATAACATTTTGCTTCTATTTACCCATGTGGACAAAGCCATATTCCATTTGCGTGGCTGCCTGTAGCCTTTAAAACCCTGACTGACTTGAAGCTCTAGTGTTGGCTTTCCTTTTTCTTCCCTCCTTTCGCAGCTAACACAAAGATGTACTTCAGATTGTCAGTTTACAAAAGGTCAGAAATGAATTATCTTCCCTTGAGAGAGTGGGATCCAGTATGCATAACCCTCACGGCTATCTCCCCTCTGGTTTTGCAGCTTGAGAAAATGGCATGTAACACACCTGACCAAAGACAGCGGACTATGTCTACATCTGGAGAAGCTCTATATGAAATTCTTGGTCTGCATAAGGGAGCATCAAATGAAGAAATTAAGAAAACGTACAGGTACAGAGGAAGTTCAATGATGATATTTCCTGTACTGCTAGTGAGAGTTATTTTGTGATTGGCGAGTGCCTCCAATTAAAGACATAAGCTTCCTGCTGAGACCTGGTAAACATGAGTTTTGGAACTCATGTTCCATTCCCTATTCTACAGCATAAGCAGTTGGGAATGGACAGGCATCACACTGATTTTATGAAAGAACTCTCTTGTGATGCTGGGCCTTAGGAAAAGGTAGCCTGTGTTCTAGGCCTGCATTGTTAGAGAGAGACAGACATACAGACAAACACTGCAAATGACCAGGAGCTGTGATTTAACCCACATGAGAGAGCATCACCAAATCTGGTAGAGGGATTAAAAAAAATAAATAAAGTGGAGCTTCGTTGTAATTGCTGGATTGTGCTATGCTTTTCAAGTCTTCAGTTTTGATCTTTCATATCCGATCTAATTCCAAGTTAGCTACTTCTGGGAAAAATTGAAATATCTTTTTCTTCAAAGCATCAAGGAATTTTAAAAAGGATTAAGTAAAAAAATAATTTACTTATTGTGCAAAATTTGGAAATCACTAAAAATGAAGATAATAACATTTATCCATAATTCTACCTCTAGTGATAATTATCACTGACATTTTTTCTTCTAGTCTTTTAAAAAAAATCTAGAGAAGACATTTTACACTCGAATTGGATTGATCTATATTCTCTAACTAGCTGTCTTTTTTTTGTCTTGTCCCAATTTTATTTATTTATTTTTATACAATTTTTAAAGGTTACTTTCCATGTACAGTTACTACAAAATACTGGCTCTGTTCCCTGTATTGTACAGTATGCCCTTGAGCCTGTCTTACACCCAGTAGTTTGTCCCTCCCCGGCCACTTGTAACCACTAGTTTGCTCTCTATACCTGTGAGTCTGTTTCTTTTATGTTACATTCACTAGTTTGTTGTATTTTTTCATTAAAATTTTTTTCCAACCTCTTGCATTTCATATTTTAGGAAAATATAATTTTTTCTCTCTTTTTAAATTTTTTTATTTTTATACAATTTTAAAGGTTAATTTCCATTTACAGTTATTACTAAATATTGGCTGCATTCTCCTTGTTGTACAATACGTCCTTGAGCCTATCTTACACCCAGTAGTTTGTACCTCCCACTCCCCCATCCCTATATTGGGCGCATGTATGTTTTCAAATTAGTGGTTTTGCTTTTTTGGATATATACCCAGGAGTGGAACTGCTGGGTCATATGGCAGTTCTATTTTTAGTTTTTTGAGAAACCTCCACACTATTTTCCATAGTGGCTGCACCAATTTACATTCCCATCAACTAACTAGCTTTCTTTTTAACAAGATCCTATCATGAAAATATTTTGGTGCTATTTAATATTGTGATTTTTAATGCCTGCAGCCTATGGCTATTCTGTAACTTAATTACTTTATGAGCTACTTTTTAACATGCAAATTCTTTTAATTTTCACTATACTTAATATCCTTGTACATAAATGATGATGTATATTTCCAATTACTTCCTAACTTATTGAGGAATAAAGCTGTGCCTTTAGAAGAAAAATGAATCAAAATACAAATGAAAGTTGCAGATTTTAATCAGTTACTTCTTGATTTGGCCTTGAATTCGGTTTTTAAACCTATTTTTGTTTGTTTTTTGTTGTATGGAAGTTTAATATTTTTAGGTAGGCAAATTTGTTAGTCATATTTCCTTTATGGCTTTTGTTTTATCTGTTGTGGTTAGAAAGTCTCTCCCGATTATAATATTATAAAAATATTAACCATTATCTTCTTCTAGTACATTTATGATTTTGCTTTTATATTAAATCTTTGATCCATTTGGAGTTTATTTTGACATGAGGAATGAAGATAGGACTCCAGATTAATTTTTTTCCCAAATCACTAGCCCACCAAAATTTACTGAATTCTCCTTTTTTATCTACTGATGGAAAATTCTTTGGCTTTGAATTGGAACCTTCACCATGTGGTAAACTATGGGACCTGAAACATCTTCAAGGAGCATGTGCTGAAGAATAAATGACAGTGGTGAAAATTTTCATTTGAATCCAAATAGTTCTGTGAAAATGGTAGATTTTGATCCAAGTCAATATCAATCTTCTAGTTTATATTTTACTTAAGGTGCTGGAGAAGAAAAAGTCTTTGCTGTTTCGTTGTGCCCTAGAGCTACCCAGGAGTGTGGCTGGGAGCTGTTCAGCCCCCTCTGGGTAGATGTCCTTGGTGAAGGGTCACTAAACTTGACCTTTAACGCTTTGGGCTGAGACACTGTGCTGGGGTGGGACTGGGAATCAAAGTATATGCACTGTAAGCATAATATCCTACACAAAGATGATACCCCAAATGAGAAGAAAAGTGATGTCTAACTATAAGTTCTAAAGCCCGCTTTACTTTACAAATGTGACTTTTAATTGCCTTTATTTATTTTGTAAGCTAAAATTTCAAGTCATATCCTAATTAAGACACTAATTATGCTGAGTTGTTTGCAAGTTTAATAATTACAACCTAAAGTCTTTTCATGTAATCAGTGTCTTCCTATTAATTTTGTTTTAATGTCATACAAATATTATTTTTTCAGCTGATTAGGGCACTAGTATGCTGCCAAAAGCATCTACTTCTAACTAAATTACACATTTGTATTCTGCAAGTTATTCAAAATGTATGAGCAGACTGAAAATCCACTGAGAATATTATTCTTATATTCAGGGATCTGGATCAAAGCAGTGACAATATAGTGAAATTAAAAGTCAGTGAAGTTTAATAAAATTACCAACTGTTGAATCCATACGGATTGAAAAAATCCAATATTTTTTAAAAATATTTTATTTTATTTTTGAATAGATAATATATTCACCTGATTACACTGAGAACACATAAACAGGTATACAAAAAAATTCTCCCTCCTACCTCATATCCCCCACGTTCCCTCCCCAGGGAAAGAAATTCCTATGTACCCTGCTAGAGAGATCTTATGCTATATAAACATATAAAGAGACCTTCTGGTCTAGGCAAGATGGTACAGGCTTGTCTCTCACAGATCCTCCCTGCTAATAAGAATGATGAAAACCCTTGGAAATAACACAAGAGACAAAAGAAGAGAACCTTCGAAAGGTAGATGGAAGAAGAAGAGATGAATTGGTTAGGGATCACAGGACCAAAGGAGCAACACAGTGACAAAGCATCTTACAACTCTGCACCCAAGAAAAGGTAATCCAGGCCTGGCCTTTCCCAACACCCGCTCTAGCAATGGAAGGCAGCCAGGTAGTCCTATTCTTCCTCTAAATTGAACTGAAGTCCTGCCAACAACTCTAGGTAATCCCAGCAGAAACAGCAAAGAGGACCAACTGAATGTCCGCCTAACAAGAGCCAGCCAGAGGACTTTCCCACCAGCCTGAGCCTCCCCTCTCCCACCCAGAGATCCCACTTTACAGGGGAAATTAACAAGAGGGATTCTGCCACAACAAACACCCAGCCCAGGAAATGTTTTTGTCCCTGCAGCCTGGAGATTCCCTTCCCCCACCTAAAGGCACCAGACATCCAGCCTGGGAAGGCTCCTTTCACTTCCTCAACTAGTACCAACAAGCACCAGTAGCAGCCCCAGAGGCAGGAGACAAACCAAGCAGACCAAAATAGCACCATGGAGTTTCTGAAAACTAGACTGTCACTGGAACCACTGACCACAAAAGTAGGCTAGGACCTGCATGCTAAACCCAAACAAACTGACTGTCTATTAAAATGAAAAATTTAAATAGGACCCAGAGTCTCCTAACATAATAGCCAAAATGTCCAGATTAAAATCACGCATTTTATACAAAGAACGAAGGAAATCCCAACTTGCATGAGAAGAGATCATCCCCTGACTCCCACACAGAGATGAACCAGTTATTGGAATTATCTAAGTATTTTAAAGTAACCATCATAAGAAAGATTCAACAAGGAATTTCAAATTCTCTTGAACCAAGTGGAAAAAAATAGAAATTTCAGCAAAGAAATAGAAGTTGTAAAGAAGAACCAAATGGAAATTAGAGAACTGAAAAATAACAGAAATAATATAACTAACTGGATGAGCTCACTAGTAGACTAGAGATGACAGAGGAAAGAATCAGTGTCCTCCTCAGGACAGATCAATACAATGCATGCAATCTGGACAAGAGAACATAAACTGAAAACAGTCACAGGAAACTGCGAGGCCATAACGAAAGATCTAACATTTACAGCATTCATGTCCTAGAAGGGGAGAAGAAAGAGAGTGAGACTGAAGAGTATTCAAAGAAATAACCACCGAAAATTCCCGCAATTTGGCAAAACATGTAAACCTACAAATCAAGAAGCTGAGTGAGGGCTTCCCTGGTGATGCAGTGGTTAAGAATCCACCTGCCAATGCAGGGGACATGGGTTTGAGCCCTGGTTCAGGAAGATCCCACATGCTGCAGAGCAACTAAGCCCATGCGCCACAACTACTGAGCCTGCGCTCTAGAACCCACGAGCCACAACTAGTGAAACCTGCATGCCTAGAGCCCGTGCTCCACAGCAAAAGAAGCCACCACAATGAGAAGCCCACAAACTGCAACGAAGAGTAGCCCCCTCCTGCCACAACTAGAGAAAGCCCGCACGCAGCAACGAAGACCCAACACAGCCAAAAATAAATAAATAAATTATTTTAAAAAAAAGAAGCTGAGTGAATCTCAAATAGTATAAATCTAAACAAGTCCATACGAAGACACATCATAATTAAACCTCTGAAAACTAAAGACAAAGAAAATAAAAGCAGACGGAGAAATAACACAATGCTTATATGGGGACAGTAATTCAAATGACAGCCGATTTCTCATCTGAAATAATAGTGGCCAGAAAGAAGTGATACAACATTTTTCAAGTGCTAAAAGAACTGTGAATTCTATATCTGGTGAAACTATACTTCAGGAATTATGGGGAAGGAAAGACGTTCTCAGATTAAGGAAAACTACAAGAATTAATCACTAAGCAGATCTACTCAAAGAATGGCTAAAGGATGTTCTTCAAAAGAAAGAAAATGATGAAGGAAGCAATCTTGGATCATCAGAAAGGAAGAAAGAACACTGAAGAACACAGAAATATGGGTAAATACAATTGACTATCCTTCTCCTCATGAGTTTTCTAAATAATATATGATGACTGGTATAAAAATTATAATATCATCTGATACTCAAGACAATGATATTTAAAAGTGGAGAGGATAATGGGACCTAAATGGGAGTGAGCTTTCTGCACTTGACTCAAATTGGTCAAACACTGTTATCAGTAGACTGTGATAACGACTAAAAAGAATACACAAAGTAATACATTCCAAAAAACTAGAAGTAAATCAAGATGGAATCCTTGAAAATGCTCAAATAACCCCCAGGAAGACAAGAAAAGGGAAATGGAGAAATGAGAAACAGAGGAAACAAGCAGAAAACAAATAAATGACAGACTTAGCCCTAATATATTAATAATTATATTAAATGTAAATGGTCTAAGTATGCATTATATTTTTCCTTTCTTGTTATACAAATGGTGGTGCACTATCACTCCTACATTGTGAGTTGCATTCTTCTCTTAATATATCTTGGAGATCATTCTAGGAAATGATCAGTTCATTAAAAGTTTCCATTTTTTCACATTGCTGTATAGCTTTCCATGGCAGAGCTGTCTCATGATTTAATCATTTCTCTATTGATGGATAGTTAGGTTGTTTTCCATCAAGGCTTCCTTTTTAAACCAACTTAGAGCTTCTCTGAGAGGCAAACAGAAAGTTTCCCATGGTCCCAGAAAGGTAGATAGAGGTGGGAAGAGGGAAACTATCTTGGTGTTCCTGTCCACTTTCCAGTTTTGCTATGTACCAATTCTAAATTCCTGAGCAAGTATCTAGTGGACCCAGCTGGGTCAGATGCTCGCCCATGTCTACCCTGCTCTAACTAGAGATCTGGAATCGCAAATCCCCACTACCACTTATCAAGGACTGTAGGATCCAACCCTATGGGAAGGAAAAGTGGCTATGTTCTCTAAGAGGGGTACAGAGTTGGGAAGGAAACTGTCAATATCTCTAGTCCTTTATTTTTTAAGAGAATACCATAAACAGCCTCACAGACCTATCTCAGCGCCTTCCTATGTCTATAAACCCTTATCATAGAACCTTTCTGTCAATAAACCATCTTGTCTTCCTATATCATTGTTTTTCCTACATTACAAGTACCACCATACTTCATTAGTCAGCTGATAAATTGGAGTCCCCAGCTGTTTCAAAGGACAGCAGGGAGGATGACTAGAGGAAGGTTTCTACTGTGCCAGTCCATAATGTACTGAAGCACTTGCCTCATTGAGATGTTGTAAAGAGAAATGAGATCACTTTTTCAAAGCGCTTGGAGCCCTTTGTGGAAAATCACAGTGAAAATACCAGGTACTGTTATGAATGGACAGACACGCTCATCCTTCAAAGTCTAGAATTATCCTGCCATTTGGTGCTACTGTTCAAAAACCATTTATCTAGCATAAAGTGAGTTTTTGCTCCATGTCAAAAGTGCCATAGCACAGGGTGAGACTCGTGGTATGAGTCTTATCCAGGGCCTTCATTATGGAATAAATCTGCCTTCCATATTACAGAGCATAATAATTCCAAGGAGTCTGAACTCTAAGCCTTATTTAATTCAATTCCCTCATAGCTGGGTCATGTCACTTAATCCTACCAATGTTTCTTCACAAGATGAACAAATATTTTCCCCCTATTCTCCCACTGCTTAAGAGTCTTTACTCCCCCTTTTCATGCTGTCTGAAGGAGACTCACTTGAGTTAAGCTTTTAAAGTTCAGATACACCTGGAATGGCTAAGAGGTTACCCATCTTTCACATATTTGCTGTAGCTTTAAACAGGCATGCTTTCCCCCTCACCTAATTAAAGCAGTCTCTCTGAGCCAACAGAAATTTTGAGTTAGGAAGCTGGCAGAGGAGGAGAGGAAGAGAGAAATACTAGTGAACCGTGGGACAACTGGGGACATGGTAGGTTGCTGAAATAAGACACTCAAAGATTATTTTCTACATTGCCCCCAATACCAGTCTTTGGCCCCTTTCAAGTGACTCAAGAGCTTAGGTTCCCTGTAAAGTCTCCACCACCCAAGTCCTTCTAGGAGGCTCCCCTGGGAGAGTCTCCCAGGACCCAGGAATCAGTTCATTCCCATGTAGCAGGACTGCTCCACCAAACCAAGTTTCCACCCTGTTGATGATACCTGCTTTGCCATTCACTCAGGGAGCATGTCCACGGCCACTGCTAGGTACAACCCGGGGCATGCTAGGCTCTGCTGCTGCAGGTCCCTGGTTCTCAGCTGGGTACAGCTGCTCTGCTGCTGTTCTGTGTCACTCTCCCAGGCCTGGCAGGCATAGCAGGGGCTCCTTGCTAACTACTCAGTGCTCAAGTCTTCTGACTACTCCTCCAGGCCAAGAAGCTGCCTCTGCTATTCCTCTTGAGACTCAAAGGAGTCATAAATGCCTGCTGGGCTGTGCCCTTGGGAGGTGGGGGTATGGATGTAGGGAATGGCTCCCTCATTTTTGTGATACTCTCTTAGAGCCCCCAGTGAATGTCAAAGTTTGGTAGAAAAGCTTCCAGCTTTTCTTGTAGATCTCTTTTTCTATAGGACCCAGATACGTGCTCAAGGGTGAGTCAGAGACTGGCAGTAATGATGCTATACCTAGAATCTCCACCCCCTCTGACAGATAAACATTTGTTCCCTTGATAAAGGGTCATGTTTATCATGTCTGGCTCTTCCTTCCCTAAGACAGCATCCTTTCCCAGAACACTCTGCAGTTCCCAGCCCACCCCCAGAGAGGCTTCTGTCAGGCTGCCCTACCAGTTTGTCAGACTCACCCAACTGTGACTGCACCAGCAGGGTATATGGCTTAGACGCCTTCTGGAAGGCTCTCTAGCCCTGGGGGATTTCTGGGAGGCTGCCATCACCATGCTCTCAAGCATGCCCTGATTTGTTCAAACTCCCGGCCGTGCAGGGCAGGCTGTGATGGCTACAAGATGCATCCCTACCATAGCCCTACAGCAAGGCTCCCTATGTTCTCCTTAAAAACCCAAATCACGTAAATGCAGTTTGTCATTAATCTGATGCTCAGCAAGCACTTTAGGTGTGTGATTAGAGCCTTCTTTGCTTGATATTGACTGGCACATAAAAATCCTTCACTCCAAAATCAGTAGATTGTTGATCTATACCTCATACTGCTATCTAATTATTGCAGAAGCCAGGAAGGCTGTTCAGATCACTTAGCAACCACTGGTATGTTTAGAGTCTCCTACAATCGTAATGGCTTTATAGCAGCAACTCTTGTTTATTACCCAACAGATATTTATTGAGCACCTACTATATGTTGGGCATGGTTTTAGGCACTGAGAAAATAGCAGTGAACAAAACAGACAAAATCCCAGCACTCCTGTAGCCTACATTCTAGGCTGGGGAAATGAGGGAGGCTTAATAATAAACAGATAAGTAAAATATACAGTCTACCAGATGCTGGTAAATGATGTGGAGAAAAGCAAAGCAGCGCTAGGAATGGTGCTGGACGTTACATATTCTCTTTGAGGTGTTTCACACAGATTTGAACACTAAAATCCCTTTACTGCAGTGAACTCTAAGTATATAGTAACAGTCAAGAGTGCAGGATATGGAGTCAGAAAGACCTGGATTCAAACCCCTTCTCTTAGCCTCATTTGTCTCACAGTAAAATACAGATAACGGTACTGACCTCAGAGGGTTGCTGAGGATTAAATGAGATGATACATGTGAAGTGTCTAGCCAAGGTCTGGCACATGGGTACTGGCTGCCACAAAGGATACATAAGAAGTGAGAAAAACAGCCTTAAAGAATGGCATTCTTCAAACCTGGCTGGGGCATGGGTGCAAAGAGACTCTCTAAGGAATGTCTGTGTGTGTGCGCATGTATGTGTGAGGGTGTGTCTGTGTGTATGTGTGTGTGTAAGAGAGTGTGTGTATGTTTGTGTGTAAGAGAGTGTGTGTATGGGGGGTATTTAGATTCTGTGACATTTCAATTCCACTGAACACGTTTAAAAGAGTGTTACAACTTATATTTTAACATGCCAATGTTTGTAATATGCTGAAAATTGCACCCTTTGCATCTATTCACTTTTTTTTTTTGGCTGCTCCCCGCAGCATGCAGGAACTTAGTTCCCCGACCAGGGATCGAACAAACCCGTGCCCCCTGCAGTGGAAGTGAAAAGTCCTAACCAGTGGGCTGACCGGGAATTCTCACATCTATTCACTTTTATCAAAAAAATTTTAGATACCAAGTTAAGACTGTGGAAGGAGCAATTTCTCAAAATTATTTTAAGGAGCATATAAGCAGAAAGCTAGAATCTAATTGAGAGAGAGAGAGAGAGAGAAGGGGAGGGAAGGAGAGAGGCAAGAGAGAAGAGAACAAAAAAAGAAGAAACCCAAACATCATACCCAAAGCGCTTACAAGGACCCGAGGAACCACTGCGGTGGGCTGGAGGAGGGGGCGTGTCGGGAGCTTCCTTGAAGCCCTCTCCACGCTGCATGGCCCCCTGTGCTGCCCCATCAGAGCATGAAGTCCTCACAGGTTGCAATTCCCTCTGTCTTGCCTTTCCCACTCCATCAGCTCCTTGAGGGCAGGCAGTAGGCTTTGTCTTCCACTGCACTTCCAGTCCTGGCACCAAGCCAATATTTACCAAATGCAAGAAGGAACTGGTCAGCAAATAGATTTTTGCCTGTGAGTTTTCTCCTTGATTATATTCTCAGCTTCTTTAGGACCATTTCTCAAATATTTGGTCACCTAGCTGAAGAGGGAGTCATATACTGACCCAGTACATAGAGAGGGGCAGATCAGCTAGGAAAGACCACAGTTTCAGTAGAGACACAGTACATTTTACATGGCTGTGGAGCCTTCAAGTGAGAAGTACTTAGGGGATAAGGAAGGGAAAACTCTGTAGAAAATAGAGCCGGTTATGCAATTTAGAGACTCTAAGTCTTGGGTATTCAAAATCTCATAGGCAACGTAAATGTTAGTTTTTATGTACACTGATGTGTACATTTTTGAAGTTAGATAAAAACAAACTTAAGATGGCTGAAAGGAAGGCTGACTGGTTCCCGTGGTGTACGTGGTGCAGGAGCCTAACATAACACTGGCCAGCTGGATAAGAAATCAGATACAGATCGAGCTCTTCCTTAGGTCCTCAGAGAACGGCAAAATCAAAGTGAACCATTCTGTGTATTAGCACCTGGGTCTCTGTGCCCATGGATGAGCTTAATTTCTCCTTGTTGACAAGGTACCAAATATCTCAGTTCACAGGGTAGCAGGGACTCAATTGATTTTTCTATTTCATTCAATTTCACATGGAACTTTCTGGAAATTATCTTCCACCTCTGAAGAGGTGAGTTGCCTCAGAGTAGACCAAAGTGTGGCAATGCTGTTTTCACAAGGAGCAGGAAAGAGTGTCATTTCCATAGTGATCTGTGGCAACCCCTATCTGTGGTGCTTTTACCCATCTTTATTAGCAATTACAGGTCATAACAGAGGCTGCTTATGAATAAAGTTTAAATGTCAGGGGAATGCATAGCTAATAAGAATTGTAAATATTTACAAGGCAAAGTGATGATTCAAGCTCACAAAATAAATTGAAATTAATGTCTATCAAGCACTAATTTGTTTCCCGAGTTCTAAAACCTTCCACTAGAAAGAAGAGTATATGAGGCTATGTCAGCGTTATCTTCCAGGTCAGTGCATGACCTCCTGTCTCCTATGGCAAATCTTCCACTTGATCCTTAGTTCTTCAGGCAGCTTCCCCTTCAGTTATTCCTGGGCACTAGAATCATTAGGATCAATGGCTTTTTTTTCCACTCACTCATTCACTCAATACCTATTTACTACTAGATACCTATTATCAATACATTATACTATGAAAGATGAATATACATATCTATCTATATATCTACATCTATCTATACCCATCTGTAACCACAAACTTTGTACCATTTAAAGAGCTTACCTTATAAAAAGTTAGATTTAGTAAGGTTTAAAAGACACATACTAGAAGAAGACAAGCAAAACAAGGGAAATTGTGGTGAGGGGGAGAGATTAACTTGAGCACAGAATTCAGGTTAATCATTTAAATGAAAGTGAACGCTTCCTGCCATTATTCATCCCTATCCCAGGCATTATGCTAGGTTCTGGGGATACAATTCTAAGCAAACCATTGTCACTGATCTCACGTAACCTGAGGTCCAACGGAGGAGACAGAACACAATCAAATGATGAAAAAAATGAGTGTACAATTACTGATGTGATGAAGTGTTCTAAAGGAAAAAGGATGGCCTCATGAGAGTATATACCAAAGCTGATCTGGACTAGGGATTAGAGAAGTCTTCCCCAAGAAAGTTAATGCAGTCTTCATTTTAGGACAATTTATACCAATTTATATAGTACTAATTATACCAGTCAAAGAAAAGCCAGAAGGACAATCACAAGAGCCACAATGAGTCATTAATAACAAGAATAATAAAAATAACCAACATATATGGAATGCTTCCTATCTGCCAGGCACTCTGCTCAGTGATTTATATTCATTATTCAATTTAATGCTCACATCTCTGTATTGTAGATACTATTATTAGCTTCATTTTACACTTGAGAAAACTGAGGCTTAGGAAGGTAGGATAAGTAGCTGTCCGAAGTCACATAGCAGTAAGTAGTGGAGTTAATACCAGCATTTGGGTTGCCTTATTCTAGAGCCTACTACTCTTAACCATTACATCTCTGATTTTAGAATAGCTACCATGAATCCAAAGGATTTAAAGGCCTGAATCTGAGTGAGAGGCCACACTGAAGGATGGAGCAAAGATCAGGGTCTGAGAAGGAAGGTTGGGGATGAAATTTAGGGTTCTTAGGCCCAGGTTGAGATTTAAAGACAGCAGTAATGAGAGGAATCCAGAATTAGCACAGAGCTGTAAGTTCCAGACAGTGTGGGGAAGTGGGTCCACTGTCAGCACACCCAGGAGATGACTGCATATCCCAGCTAATGTGATGTTTGCTCTTATACTGGATAGGAGTAGCTTTTGGTATTTACTAGCAAAGTTCTAGATGGTTAAATGAGTCAGAGTTGCAAGGGAGTCCATATAGGTCCTAAGGTGATGTAAGGCACCTCTTTCTGGCAATACTAACTGTTAAGTCCAACTGCTTCTTAAGTCATCTATTGATAAAATAAAATCACGGCATCATTCGGCGCATTTTATGTGCCAGATACCTTGAACCTATAGCTATAACTGATGGACTAGGTACTTAATAAATAACTGGTAAATAAATGCAGGCATGAAAATTATAAATGAATAAATCAGTAAGAAAAGGCAATCCTTTTTTTTTTTCTGGGTGCTTTAGCAATGGCCATCAAGCCAAATAACCTAATACAGTAGTTGAAAGAAATTATGTGGACATAAATTTAAACAACACTAACACTGTTTATCTCATTGAATATTGTTACATCTATTAGGTATCAAAACATTCCTTAGGGGCTTCCCTGGTGGCGCAGTGGTTGAGAGTCCACCTGCCGATGCAGGGGACGCGGGTTCGTGCCCCGGTCCGGGAGGATCCCACATGCCGCGGAGCAGCTGGGTCCGTGAGCCATGGCCGCTGCGCCTGCGCGTCCGGAGCCTGTGCTCCACAACGGGAGAGGCCACAACAGTGAGAGGCCCACGTACCACCAAAAAAAAAAAAAAACATTCCTTAAATCTTCTTTATGTCCATTAGTATTCTTGAAAGAAAAGCATAAATAATAAAAGAATACTTTCAAAGAAATGTTTTCTATAAACAATACATTTTACTGGAATTGTTATAGATATTAAACTATTGATAGGTGATGATATCAATGAAAATGGTAGAATAAGGAACTCTAAAAGTCTCCTCCACCATAAAAGCAACTAAAAATCTAAAAGATTTTTAGAACTATCAGAACTATCAGGATCAACCTTTTCAGAACCTGGAAACTATACAGAAGCTTGTGGCAACTGGGGTGCACTTTTTTTTAAAGTTGAATCATGCTAAGAACACTGAACTTCATGGCATTTTAAATTGTCCTAGTCCTATAACCTGCTCCTCAGCTCAGTTGTAACCTTGAAAATAGCTGTCTGCATTCCTGGTACCAGTGGTACCAGAAGAAGCAGAAAAGACTTCATTTGCAAATAATTGTCATTGGAGGATCTGTCTGATAGCTCCCTGGAAGACTTGCTTAAAATGCTTGTTTTATCTCACCTACATCAAAATGAGTGCTATAAAGTTGCTATGAAAGGAGGGGGGCATTTGTTTAAAACATTTATAGGCAAATTTTTAGTCATTGCTGCCTGAGGTAATGAATAACAGTTGGGGCAACAGGAGACTCACTAAAGAAACTTGGGAGAAAAGGCTGGGGAATGAGATACTTAGGGGAAAAAGGGCTTTGAAAAGCTCTGACCTATTCCTGGGAATCCAGAAGCTACTACCATGCCCAGGGGTCTGCACACGCTCAGGAAAGATCTGAGAAAGCCCTAAGCTCTCACTTCTGGCTGACCTTGAAGAGCTGTGCAGGCAGGAAGTAAAGGCTAAGGCAGAGTTGTAAACTGCCTAGCTGAGTGCTGAAGGTGTGCCCTACCATACACACAGAGCCCATCTGCAAAGACTGGGTGATTTTTGGCTCCAAATGTGTAAGAAAATCTGTCTAATCTTTAGCTGGCCATTAAGCTAATGGAACAGAGACTTCAGTGGCCACACATGACAAAGAATACAGACTTTAATTGCGGCATGCAGGCTCTTAGCACACAGCAATGACGATCCCATGTACTGCAACTAAGACCTGGTGCAGACAAATAAATAAATATTTTTTAGAAAAAGAATACAGACTTTATAAAATTAGGTCAGAAAAGTCACTAAACAAACAACAACTACAAAAAGCAACAACTGAAAACCATAGGGAAAGAGGAGTTTCTGAAATGTAGAGTTGCCAGATTATACTATGCAAATGTCCAGTTTTCAAAAAAAATATTATCAGCCATGCAAAGAAACAAGAAAGGCCCACATGCAGGGAGAAAAAAAAAATCAACAGAAACTGTGCCCGAGAAAGCTCCACATATGGACCTATTAGAGAAAGACTTTAAATAAGCTAAATATGTGAAAGGCTAAAGAAAATCACGCCTGAAGAACTAAAGGATAAAAATGATATCTCATCACATACAGAATATTAACAAAATAATAAAAATTATATAAAGGAACCAAAATAGAAATTCTGGAGTTGAAAAGTACAATAACTAAAATGAAAATTTCATTAGAGGGCTCAATAGTAGATTTGAGTGGGCAGAAGAGAGAAACAGTGAAATTGAAGATAGGTCAAGTTCACTGCATACACCATCATGCATACCAACACATACAGAGTAAGAGTCCCAGGGGCTTCCCTGGTGGCGCAGTGGTTGAGAGTCCGCCTGCCGATGCAGGGGACGTGGGTTTGTGCCCCGGTCCGGGAGGATCCCACATGCCGCGGAGCGGCTGGGCCCGTGAGCCATGGCCGCTGAGCCTGCGTGTCCGGAGCCTGTGCTCCGCAACGGGAGAGGCCACAACAGTGAGAGGCCTGCATACCACAAAAAAAAAAAAAAAAAAAAAAGAGTCCCAGAGGAGAGAAGAAAGAGAGGGAAAGGGGAGAAAAGAATATTTGAAGAAATAATGGCTGAAAACTTTCCAAGTTTGATGAAAAATATTAATCTACACATCCAAGAAGCTCCATGATCTCTAAGTAAGATAAACTCAAGAACATCTTCACTGAGACACATCATAAACAACTGTTCAAAGCCAAAAAGTATGCTGAAAGCAGCAAGGGAAAAGCGACTCATCATGTATAAAGGGTCCTCAGTAAGATCAACAAGTGATTTCTCATTAGAAACTATGAGGCCAGAAGGCAGTAGGATGACATATTCAAAGTGCTGAAAGAAAATATATGTCAACCAATAATTTTATATTTACCAAAATTATCCCTCAAAAATGAAAGAGAAATCAACACATTTCTAGAGAAATAAATAAATGAGTCATTAGCAAACTTTCCCTATAAGAAATTCTAAAAGGAGTCCTCAGGCTGAAATGCAAATACATTAGGCACTAACTTGAACCCACGTGAAGAATTAGTGGACACCAGTAAAAGTAACTTCATAGGTAAATATAAAAGACAGAATTAATCTGTTTGTTTGTAATTCCTCTTTTTTCCTATCTTATTTAAAAAACAACTGCATACATATACAACTCAACATCAAAAAAACAAACAATCTGACTGAAAAATGGGTGGAAGAACTGAATAAACATTTTTCCAAAGAGGAAATGCAGATGGCCAACAGGCACGTGAAAAGATGCTCAACATCACTAATAATCAGGGAAATGCAAATCAAAACCACCATGAGATATCACCTCACACCTGTTAGAAGGACTATTATCAAAAAGACAAGAACTAACAACTGTTGGTGAGGATGTGGAGAAAAGAGAACCTGTGCACACTGTTGGTAGGAATATAAATTGGTACACCCACTATGGAAAACAGTATTGAAATTCTTAAAATTAAAAATAGAACTACCATGCAATTCCACTCCTTGGTATTTATCTAAAGAAATCAAAAACACTAACTTGAAAAGATATCTGTACCCATGTTAACTGCAGTGCTATTTATAATAGTCAAGACATGGAAACAACCTAAGTGTCCATCAATGGATAAATACTATTCAGCCATAAAAAGAAGGAAATCCTGCCATTTTTGACAACATGAATAGACCTTGAGGGCATTATGCTAAGTGGAAAAACTCAGAAAAAGACAAATAATGTGTGATCTCACTCATACATAGAATCTAAAAAAACCCCAAACTCATAGATACAGAGAACAGACTGGTGGTTGCCAGAGGTGGAGGCTGGGGCTGAGTGAAATGGGTGAAGCTGGTCAAAAGGTACAAACTTCCAGTTATAAAATAAATAAGTCCTGGAGGAAAATACAAAATTAAAAAAGCAAAAAGAATAGGCTATAAATGTTTTTAATAGAGATCAAATTGTCATAACTTGATGTTGTATGTGTATAATGCTTTGCCATTAATATTGTACAGTGTGCTTAGCTATTTACCATAGGGGAAAAAAGCATCAAATAATTAATAGTATAAGAGCATTCCAACAAAGCTGTTAAGAAAGTGTTAAATAGCTTTGAAGCTAGCAATTCATGTATACCTTAAACAAAACGAAACAAATTTCTATCTAAAGTAGTCACGCTTAAATAAACAACAGAGAATTGTGGTTTCCAGGGACTGAGGGAAGGAGGAAATGGTTAGTTGTTTAACAGATACAAGGCTTCAGTTTGCAATGGAGAAAAGTTCTAAAGAAAGAAACAGAAAGAAAGGAAAGACATATATATGACATGACATGTGAGTTTTTAAAAAGAACACCCCTTCACAGATGATTCTTAATACCAGATGTTGAAAACCACTGATTTAACTGGTGGGCAGAGGAGAAATGATAAGCATAGATGACTGCAGTAACACAGTCAGATTATCCACTCTGTTCCTGGTCCTTTTATGAGAAGTGGCCAGCCTCTGGCTTGTAGGGAGTGAATCAAATCCTGTCTCTGATGTGTTCACTCTACACTCCAGTTCCTGCTCTTCCTTTCCCAGTTCTTTGTCTGCTCTATCCTTACTCGATGTTTGCATAACCGCTTGCTTTTGGTGCACTGGTCACTTTGGATAAGACACACTCCTTCTGCCAACCTTGGCCCTAAGGGACCCACATGTTTGTACTACCTTGCCTAGCCTCCCAGCCAGGGCAGGAGAAGAATCAGGAAAACATCCTAGAAGCCGAGAGAAAAGAAGGAGTGGCCAATAAACCTGGCAGAAAGGCCGAGTAGAATGAAGGTGCAAATGGGCCACTGGATTTTTCAGTTAGGATGTTGTGGAATGGAAAGCAAGTTCAGTAGAGACCCAGAAGTAGAAGTCAGATTACAGGGGGCTGAAGAGTGAATGGACATTGAGAATGCAACCTTCCTGTGTAAACTACACTTTGAAGAAGTGTACGGGGAAGGGAAGGAGGAGATAATTAACATTTCAATAATGTGAAGGGGAGGGGAGGACAAAAAAAAATAGTTTCCCTTTTTAAAAAACAGTTAGCATGGGCTTCCCTGGTGGCGCAGTGGTTAAGAATCCACCTGCCAATGCACGGGACACGGGTTCGGGCCCTGGTTCCAGGAAGATCCCACATGCCACGGAGCAACTAAGCCCGTGCGCCACAACTACTGAAGCCTGCACGCCTAGAGCCCGTGCTCCTCAGCAAGAGAAGCCACCGCAATGAGAAGCCCGCGAACCGTAATGAAGAGTAGCCCCCGCTCGCAGCAACTAGAGAAAGCCCGCACGCAGGAACGAAGACCCAACGCAGCCAAAAATAAATAAATAAAATAAATTTATAAAAACAAACAAACAAACAAACAATGAGCATGTTTGCTTGCTGAGGAGAAGGAGCTAATGAAGACATTATTGAAGATACTGGAGTTGGGGGCAGAGATTGATGACTGATGGACCAGGATTTAGGAAAGTGCACAGATAAGTAGAGTCTAGAACACACTGGCCAATTTAATTTTAAAAAGGAGAGGTTCTTCTTCTCTTAAATAACAGGAGGAGGGAAAGATGGGTGCAATTATGCAGAAGTATAGAAGAAAAAGGGTGTGAAGGAGTTTCTTTCTAATGAACTTTTAACCCCGTTTGAAGTAGGAAATGAGGTTTCTTGTGGGGGGCGGGGAAGCTGTTTGTCTTTATTGCCCCTGATTTGCACAGTTTTGCAATCTTCTCCAGCAATACTGCTCTCCCAGAAATGGGAGTGGAAGTAGTAGATAGCTAGAGTCATCTCCTTGGAGGTATGACAGGGAATCAGAACTTTTAAGGAAGTGAATCAATTGGTTTGAGTAGCACTCCTACAGTATGACCATGAGGCTGAGTCCAAATAGTCAAGGAAATGGAGTCAGTGAAATGGACTGTCTAGAAGAATAGACCCTGGTAGTTTTAAAATATTGGTTTAGGGGGGGAAATGGGTTTAGGGAGAACAAGAAAGTGAGCACTGGGAGCCCTACAAGGGCCAGCGGATGGGCCTGCTACAGGTAATTACCAGGACCTGCTTGTAGCGCTGACATGATACACTATTACTGAGCTTGAGCTAGGAAGCCAGCAGGAGTAAGGCTTACAGACAGTAAGTGCCTGCTCAGGGCTTTGACAAGAACCAGTGGCTGGAGCTGCTGCTGGAAGAAGGAAACAAGGTCTGTGTAGCCATTTCTCCTACATCCTGGTCTTATGATCCCTTGATGTTCAGAGTTCAACAGAGATTGCCGGCTTTGAAAAAACAAGAACGTAAAAATTTCCCCAGGAAATGTAATAAGGTTAGAGGCACAGAAACTTTTGATGGGAACCTGGGCCAGATACAGAGATCTTGTATTATATGCAGCTCTCAGATTCTGGGTGAGCCGTAGGCTGTGGGGAAAAGGATTAAATATAGCACACAATCTTAGTGGCCTGCTGAAGGATGTCAGAGGCCTACTGGTGGCCGAACTTCAGGTCCCCATCCCCTAAAGTAGTACTCTTATGACTGGTATAGACAAATACTTCTAATATTGGCCACATTTTATCTACTGTGTTTGCACAAATACTATAGTCTATCCTATTTTATTAGGGAGGGTAAAGAGCTGCTCTTAAAATTAGCCATAGAAAAGAACTGTAACGATCAGAAAATGACCTAAAACAAAGCTCTATCAATTGGCATTTGAACTTTTCAGAAGTTTAAGTATTTTTAAGTCATATTTTAAAAAAAAAATAAGCATAACGCCTCATGAAGTAAAAATTCTAGTAAAAATCTGGCAAGGGATCACTGAAGCACGATGGGATCACTGTCTCAACTGCCACTAGAGGTCAGCACTGGACTCTCGATGTCATTCTATATGAGAGAAAGGACTGGTCTCTGAAATAGATCATCAATTATGGTTCCCATCGTTATCTCATGCTATCTGTCTTGAATCTTGAATGTGACTGCGGATCCCAGAAAACTAAAGAAAATGTTAACAATTTCTGGGGTGTGCTGCTCAGATATTCCATCTGTAAGTGTGAGGAAATCACAGGACTGTGTAATGTGGCCTTCAGAGGGCCCTGGGTGAAGCCTTGGTACTTGAATCATACATTATGGCAGCAGGTGTTTCAGAAATAATTACACAGTAGGGGTAGTACTGGCATCATTACTTGCAATGCGAACTCAAATGGTGCCCTGACCTTGCTATTCTGTCCCTTGACTCTACACTAACCCTGGCCCAGTGGCTGCTGCTTCCTTGAGTCCCACTTACATTCTCATTCCAGCTTTTTCACAGCACCTTACTGTATTAAAGTGTCTTACGAGGAGGGAAACTGTACTCAGTACAAATGTACGAAATGGCTGTGGGGGGTGGAGAGATTTGGCGGCTGGTCAACGGAAAAGACATGACCATAAGAGCCAGCAACACAACAGGCTTTACTGGATGGTGCTTGAACAGGGTTGCATGAGAGGGGAAGTTCCTCACAGCATGAGACCATCCAGAGGCTTATGGCATGGGGGTTATCATCAAAAAGGCAGGAGGTCAAGGGAACACCCAGGTGAGAGGAAGGTTGGAAAGGGGACTTATGTACCTAGGTGGTGTCACTCGGGAGCATAGTGCGGAGTCTCTGAGTCAGACAGTTCCAAAGGGCCACAGCAGCTTGCAGTCTTATAGCCATAAGGCTCTGTCTTACCAATGGCCAGCAGATGTGGGGTGAGTCTTGCAGATATGTAAAGTAGACAGGCTCTGAATGGCTAACAATCTGCTTGTTTGGGTTATTTGAAAAATAACTGAGGGAATTCCCTGGCAGTCCAGTGGTTAGGACTCTGCTCTTTCACTGCCGATGGCCTGGTTTCAATTCCTGGTCAGGGAACTAAGATCCCACAAACTGCATGGTGCGGTCAAAAAAATTAAAAAAAGAAAAATAACTGAATGTGTGAAAATTTGAGCTTGACACTGGAGGCCTTTTGAGCTAATGGGTCTCAGTCTGCAGTAAAGAAATAAACAATGTAGGGGTCAATACACAGAGGCACTCTTTGGCTCATTCATATAACAGTGGTAAAAAGCTCTCTGTGAAATTAACACATAGTTGAAAGGAGAGAATATAAACATGAAAGATAACCAGGAATTTCTGAATCAGGAGTTTCTGGTTATCACTGGCTAGGTAAAGCACCAGTTCTCCCTTCTGCTAAAAACTAGAAAAACTGAAAGGAAAATTATATTTATATATGTACATCTTAAAAGCATTTGAGAGTAAAGAATTGCTGCTTATTAGGTCATGATATGGGAGAAGAGAAGCTGAGAGGCTGAGCAGGACTCAGTCTTCAGAGAAGGGGGAAAAAACCAGGACCCTGGCCCTGTAAGAATGGAAATCCTGCAATTCCATTTAAACTCCAAAGTGCTGCACCCCAGGAGAAAGGGCAAAAACGGAAGTAAACCATCTGTGGTTAACAATTACTTTGGTAGTCCTCCATAAACCATATCTCCTGGTAGTCTTCTAGAATTTGGGCTGGCTTTCTGACCTGATTTAACTAACAGAATATGACAGAAGTGATGATTTACCTAAATCTTAAAAAGGCATAGCAGCTTCTACTTTTGCAATCTACTTTTGACAACATTTAAGAAATATGACCCTGAGACCATCACATTGTGAGGCATCTCACCTAGCCACGTGGAGAAGCCACGTGGAGAAGCCACGTGGAGGAGAAAAGAGTGCCCAGCCAACAGCCCTAGCTGCGCTTCCGCCACAGCCAGCACCAACTTATCAGCAGGTCAGTGAAGCCATCCTGGAAGCAGATCCTTCAGCTCAAGTTGAGCAGTTCCAGTCAAAGGCAAACAGAGCAAAGACAAACTGTCCCCACAAAGTCCTACCCAATTACAACATGGTAGGCAAATAAATAAAATGCTTGCTGGTTTAAGCTACTAAATTTTACTGTAGCTTGTTACACAGAAACAGACAATGGAAACACCACCCTTGTATGGACTGTAACTGAACTTTGAGCCATCTGGGTGACTGAGAAAATCTCAATTCCTAATATTAGATTAACATGATTCCAGTTTTGTAAATGCCTCCAGACATCTGAAAGTAGGACATAAAAATTCTCTCTGGTATAACATCTTCTTAGTACTCCGATTATTCTTTATAAGTTTTAAATATGTGGCATACCAGAGATAATCAAGGACACAAGTCAAGACAACAAGAACAAGAATCAGCCGAAAGGAGACAATAGAAACAGAACTTCAGAAAACTCAGGTATTAGAATTATCAGATAAAGACATTAAAACATCTATGATCAAGAAGATAAAATACAAGATTGAGAATTTTCACGGGGAACTCAAAATTATGAAAAGGGGCATTCCAGATGTTTAAAATAAACATAAATTATACAACTAAAAAAATACAACAATGAAATTCAAGAATTCAAAGGCAAGGTTTAACAGGTCAGAGAGCTGACTGGACAACAGACCAGAAGAAAATAACCAGAAAGAATTACAGAGGACAAAAAACAAAACAATAAGATAAAATACATAGAGGATCTATTAAGAAGGTCTTAGGTAAGTGCAACTGGAGTCTGAAAAGAAGAGTAGACAGAGGACAAGGGGAAAGCGATTTGAAAACATAATGTATGTGAATTTTCCAGGTTCATGAATGATATCAATCCATATATACCAGAAGCCCAATAAAAGCCAACCAGAAGAAATAAAAGTCTATATCTAAGCACATCACAGAAAAACTGCTGAAAACCAAAGATGGAAAGCCCCTATGGAAAAGAACAAAAATTAGACTTACAGCAGATTTTTTCAAGAGATAATGAAATCCAAAAGACAGTGAACTGAAATCTGGATGAAAGAAAACGGATGAAAGAAAATAACTGATAGCCTACAATTCTTTATCAGGGAAAATACTCTTCAGAAATGAAGGTGAAATAAAGACATTTTTAAGCTAAACAAAAACTGTAAGAATTAATCATCAGCAGATCTACACTAACAGAGATACTAAAGAGTGTTCACAGACAGAAGGAAAATGATCCCAGATGTATGGTCAGTGATGCAGGAAATAACTAATGGCAACAAAATTGGAAAATATGTGAGGAAATGTACACAAATACTAATTGTATGAAATACCATCATACAGTTGACCCTTGAACAACAGGAGTTTGAACTGCATGGGTCCACTTATATGTGGATTTTTTCCCCCAATACCACAGTACTACACAATCCATGATTGGTTGAATCTTCAGATGTGGAACCACAGATATGGAGGGCCAGCTATCAGACTTGAGCATCTACGTATCTGGGTATCCACAGAGGATACTAGAACCAATTTCCCATGGATACTGAGGGACAGTTATATACTAATTGTGTTAAATAACATTTTTTGAGGGCTTAAAAGATTTACAGAATTAAAGTACGGGCTACCAACAACACAAATTGGGAAGACAGTAATAGTGTTAGTGTTCTAAGATTTTTATATTGTCTTGGAGAAAGACAAAAGTACATTGACTTTAGACTTTGACAAGTCAGGGATTTTCTAATTTCTAGGAGAACCCCAAAAGGAATAATAAAAGAATGTGCATTTTCCAAAGCAACAGAGGGGAAAAAAGTATAATAATGAAAAATAATCAATCTAACAGAAGGCAAGAAAGGAGAGGAAAAGAAAAATACTTTAGATGGGACAGAGAATATAATGAAGCGGTAGATTTAACCTGTAATAAATCAACAATTAGATTAAGAGTAAACATAGACTAAATGCTTCAATTAAAAGAAAAAGATTGTCACTGTGAATAAAATAACCCAAAACTATATGTTTACAAAAGACACATCTAATATATAAGGTTACAGAAAATTTGAACATAAAAGGAGAGAAAAATATAGTCTATGTATAAGCCTACCCAAAGAAAGCTGGTGTAGCTTTATTAATATCAAAGTAAAGACTAAAAGTATTACTAGCAAAAAGAGGTGTATTTCATAATGATAAAAGTTCAATTCACCAGGAATATATAACAGTTGTGAATTTGTATACTTCTAAAGAACATGGACTAAACTACAGAAAGCAAAAAGTGACAGAACTATAAGGAGAAATTTGTAAACATACAGTAATAGTGGGAGATTTTAACATACCTTGCTTGTAGAACAATAAAATGGCAAAGAATACAGAAGATTTGAACAAAAAAAATTAGCAAAGAAAATTGATTGTTCTTATATATGAACAAAGCACCCAAAGGTACAGAATACATATTCTTTAAAGTACACATGGAACATGTATAAAAACTGAACATATAGTGAGACAAAAAGCAAATCTCAAATTTTGAAGGATTTAAATCATATAGAATATGTTCTCTCACTGCAGTGCAATCAAGCTGCACTGTAGTGAGAGCAAAAATAAAAAGATAGCTAGAAAATCCCCATATGTTTGAAAATTCAGAGGCACAATTTAAAATAACTCCTGGGTAAAATAAACCACAATTAAAATTAAAAAGTACCTAGAACTGAATGTTTCATATTAAAACTTGTGGAATGTAGTTAAAGTAGTACTTAGAGGGAAATTTACAGAATTAAATGCATGTACTAGAAAACTGAGTCCAGCAATAAGTAAAATAATAAATAATTAAGTTGAGTTTATCCAAGGAACACAAGTTTCATTTAGCACTAAGAAATCAATCACATTAACAGATTAAAAAATAAAAAAATGTATCTTCTCAACAGGTGCAGAAAAAACATTTGATTAAAATTCAATATTCATTCATTCTTAGTAAATTAGTAAAAGAAGAAGGAAAGAAGAATGTCTGCTTTAGTCACTCTTACTTGACATCATACTGGAGGTCTTAGCCAGGACAATAAGGAAAAACATAAAATGATATAAGAATTGAAATGAAAAAAACTTCATTATTTGCAGATTATATGATTGTGTATGTAGAAAATGCAAAAGAACCTATAATTTATTAAAATTAATAAATGAGCTTAAGTTTGTAGGATAAAAAATCAATATATAAAAATCTTTTACATCTGCAATAAATTAAGAAAAATACTTTAATATCAAAACCACACAAAAAATAAGTTCCTAGAAATAAAGCTAATAAAATATATGCAGAACCTAAATGGTAAAATGATAAACTTTGAGTTCTAAATAAGTAGACATACCATACAAATGTCAAATTCCAAATTAATCTATAGAGTCAAATGCAATTGTAATAAAAATCCCAGTAGAGAGAGAGTGAGAGAGAGAGAGAGAGAGAGAGAGTGTGTGTGTGTGTGTGTGTAAACTAACAAACTAATTCTATAATGTATGTGGAAATATAGAGGGCCCAGAACAGCCACAGAACTCCTGAAGAACAACAATATGGAAGAACTTGCTCTTTAAGATACTAAGACATATTTTAAAGGTATAATATTCAAGACTTTATTAGCCCAGAAGTAGCCAAATAGACCAATGGAGCAGAATAGAGATCCTATTTAAAATATAGGGAAAGGATTTTATCTTTTTAATAAATGACACTAGGATAACTGGATATCCATATTTTAAAAACGAAATTGTATGCTTGCTTTCTACCACATTAAAAAATCAACTACAAATGGGTCATTGACTTCTATGTGAAAGGCAAATCTATAAAGATTTTAAAGAGTTTATAAGACAATATCTTCCCTAATTCAGGAAAAGACTGATTAATTAAACTAGTTAAAATTAAGAATTTCTGGACATACAGATGGCCAAAAGCACATAAAAAGATGCTTGACATCGCTAATTATCAGAGAAATGCAAATCAGAACTACAATGAAGTATCACTCACACTGGTCAGAATGGCCATCATCAAAAAGTCTACAAATAATAAATGCTGGAAAAGGTGTGGAGAAAAGGGAACCCTCCTACACTGTTGGTGGGAACATAAATTGGTACAACCATTATGGAGAACAGTATGGAGGTTCCTTAAAAAACTAAAAATAGGGCCACCTATGATCCAGCAATCCCACTCCTGGGCATATATCCAGAGAAAACCATAATTGGAAAAGATACATGCACCCCAATGTTCATTACAGCACTATCTGCAATAGCCAGGACACTGAAGCAACCTAAATGTCTATCAACAGAGGAATGGATAAAGAAGATGTGGTACATATATATACAATGGAATATTACTCAGCCATAATAAAGAAAGAAATAATGCCATTTGTAGCAACATGGATGGACCTTGAGATTATCATGCTAAGTGAAGTCAGACAGAAAAAGACAAATATATGGTATCACTCATATGTGGAATCTAATTTAAAAAATGATACAAATGAACTTATTTACAAAACAGAAACAGACCTACCAATATTGAAAACAAACTTACGGTTACCAAAGGGGAAACATAGCGGGGAGGGATAAATGAGGAGCTTGGGATTAACATACACACAATACTGCATATAAGGTAGATAACCAGCAAGGACCTACTGTATAGCACAAGGAACTCTACTCAATATTCTGTGATAACCTGTATGAGAAAATAATCTGAAAAAGAATGAATATATGTATACGTATAACTGAATCGCTTTGCTGTACACCTGAAACTAACACAACTTTGTAAATCAACTATATTCCAATAAACTAAAAAAAAAAAACAGTTAAAAAAAGAATTTCTGTTCTCCAAAAGATTCCATAAGGAAACTAACAACAACAAAAAAGCCTTAGAAACAGAGAATACATATGCAATACATAAACTGACAAATAATTCATATATAGAATACTATAGATATATTTTAAATCCTACAAATTCATTTTAAACATGAAACTAAAAACTGGTGAAAGACCAACATACACTTAAATAGAGGATATCCAAATGACATATATATCAGCCTCATTAGTAATTAGGAGAATGCAAATTAAACCACAAAGGGATACACACACACACACACACACACACACAAGCTACCAGACCGTCAAACATTAAAATGTCTGTCAATACCAAATGTCAGGGACATGTGCATTGGAACTCATATACTAGTTTCTTATACTTTCACTTGGGTGTTGCCTGAGTCCAAGAGGGCACAAGAGTTCCACTGAACTTCTACTATGAAGACATACTATTAAGTTCCATAGTTGCAATACTTGCCAAACACGCAGGGTTACTAGTCTAGGGTTTGTTTTCACCTGAAAACTGGTTTATAGCAGTTCATTTTCCTATCTACCACCAGTCTTCTTCCCATTATAGTCAGTTTTTTTTCCTAGAAATAATAGTCTATATCTAATATGAGCTCAGATTTTTTTCTTTCTTTTTTTTTTTTTTTTTTCTACCTTTGCTGTTGATGAGGCTGCCTCTGCCATGAGGGCACTTTTAACGGTTCTAGGATATAGGAAGAAACCAGTGCCTCACCCTCCCTCTTCTACTCTTTCATTTTAGGTAGCAGGTAGCCTTCTTCTGGGACATGGGAGGGGCAATAAACTTTGTGGCTGAGGGAGTTTAGCAGAAAGTCACACAGCAATGGGGAAATCTTTGAAACAGGAAGCAACAAAAGGTAATTGGAGAAGGCAGCTAAAAATGTGTTGAGTGGGGAAAGGCAGCTACAGATATAGATGGTGGAACTTAGTTCCCTGAGGCTCAGGGCCAGCCTTTCCAAACAAGAAGGTCTCCTCTGACATTCCAACCCCATGGAGATAGATTTGGTCTTGAGCTGGGGCAACATGGTCAGAACTGGGTCTTGGGTGATTCACAGACTGGTAGAGAATAGTAGGTAGATCTCACCTGAGTGGTAGATGGTGTGAGGAAGAGAACTGGGCACTACAATGCTTAGAATTATTCCATTGCCTGAAAATAGGTAGATCTTAGGAGCCTTTGGTAATTACACCTATAAATCCACATTGATCCTATCTGCTACTCAGTTGAAAGCTGTTATTGGATTTTGAAGTGGAAATTACAGGTATTGATGCTATTTCTAATATTAGTTATAGCCATACCAGATTAACAGTGACGAAGAGTATAGACAGATGTGGAATTAAACGCTCATGTTCTGGTTGAACATTACATCACTTTTAAGTATAAAATGAGAAGTTATAAGAAAGATCTTTAAAGTGAATAGGCAATTTAAATGTACTCCAAGCAACTCTCCTTTCACCCTAAATTCCATACGTGTTTTCCTGCTGTACAGACAACACCAAGGGGGTGAGTCATCGATCAACTACCTCCTTGAGCAATTGTGTAACTTTGGCAGCTGCCTCTGCTAGCCATATTTCCTGAGGATTCCTCAGGGCCAAGAGCATCTGCCAAGAGGAGTCAGAATGCTGCTGATTACCAGGAATTGGATTTGTTACAAATGGAGGTGCTCCAGCCCTCTGAATTTGCCAGCTCTATTGTTAGAGGAATGTGATAAATAGTTGAGTGCATCTGCCCTTGAAAGCTGACAAAGATCCAAGCAGCTTAAAATGACACGTTTCTCCAGATAAGTCTTGGGTAGTGTGCATCAGTCTACAACTGAACCCTAGAAATAAAGAAATATATGTAAAGAGGCATTTTCCAGGGATTTTTTTTCTTTCAGGGCAGAAGTAAGAGCCTTTGCATTTGGTTGGCCTGGACATGATCTCTGGAACTGGTAGGGGAAAATGCTGCAATTGTATTCCAGGGCACAGAGTGAGAATTCCAGGAATATTGAGCCATTAAAATTAATGTGCTTAAAGAATCCACTTGAGACTTTCTGATAATGATTGTTGTATTATTAAAGTTTGAGGACTTCTTTCTTCCTTCCTCTCCCCCTCTAATTTGGTAGTGGGTCATTTAAGGGAACAAACTCTAAAATTTCAGTTATTAAAGGAGCATAAAATTTTTAACTGGAGCTTAAAAATACTTAGGGAAGGAAACTGCACAAGTAGTATGTGTATTTTTTTATAACAAGAATAAACAAAGAATCACCTATAATCCCAGCAATAGTCACAGTTAAGCATGGTTATAACCTTTCATTTTTCTCTTTATTTCTACTTATTTTTCTGCTTTATTTTCCCTATATAAAGACATATATACAATTGTCTGTGTGTGTATGTGCATATATGCATGTGTATACGTGTTATGTGTGTATGTGTGTGCACGTGTCAAGGTCACCAAAGATTTCTGTAACACTAAACCCAGTGATCACTTCTTAGTTGTCACTGTACGTGACCTGTCAATAGTACTTGACACAGGTGACCACCCTCTTCCTTGAAATACTTTGTTCACTTGGATCCCATCACCCCATATTCTCCGGATTTTTCCTTCTGCATCATTGGTCTTTCTTTCCTCCTCTCCTCTGTAGTTCTTCCTTCCCAAAGCTCAGCCCTTGGACTTATGTTGGATCCAACTCACTTGGGAATCTTTTCCAGTTCCATGGCTCTAAATACCATCGACCTGCTGAGAACTCCCAATGTACATCTCCCAGAGTAACTCTCATTTGAACTCAGGCTCATATATCTCTCTACCTCTGTCACACTTGTAAGTCTAATATGCATCTCACAGGTGCTCAAGATAGAACTGTGAATCCTAGCAAATCATTTCCTACTACCAAAAAAAAAATCTCTTGCCAACTCTTTAAACAGTAACTCCAAAATTCCAGTTGCTCAAGCCAAAACTTCGGTGCCATCCCTCATTCCTCTTTTTCTTTCACATCCCACACCCAATCCATCAGCTATCTCTCAAAGTGTACCAGAATCCAACCACTTCCAACTAATCATCCACTACCACACTGGTCCAAACCACCATGAACTTCCCCTAAAAGAGTCTCCTGCTTTGGCCTTTGTCCTCTCCAGACTGAGTGATCCTTCTAAACTAAAGTCAGATCATAACCCTTTTCTTCTCAAAACACTCCAGGAGCTTCCCACATCACCTAGACCAAAAGCCAAAGTCCTTGCAATGTCTTACTTTTTTAATTTAAAAATATGTAGGAGGCAGCATAATGCTCAGGGTCAGATTGCCTGTGTTCAAAGCCTGGTTCTAATTATTAGCTGTATGATGTTGGACAAGTTACTTAACCTCTCAGTGGCTAAATTTCCTAACTGTAAAATGGGATTATTATAATACCAGTCTCATAGAGCTGCAGTGAAGATGAATGAATTAATATTTATAACAGGCTTACAATAGTGCTGGCATGTAGTAAACATTATAAAAGTTCTTTAAAATGACAAAATTGGCATTTTGTGCTATTAGAAGATTTTATCATAAATTCTGCAGGTAAAAAAATGTCTCCAATAAGAATTTATAGATACCCCAAACATCTCTCAAAAAATAAGGATGAAAAATGTTTGATTAAACAAATTTAAAATGAACTATTATTGTTTTATTCTTTTTGTTTATTCTGAGTTCAGAGTTAGAATGTATTATACACCATGATGTATGTTTTTAAATATTTTGGTACTTTTTAAGCATCCTGATGTTAAACTGCTTAATTATTCACCTACTTCCTAACCAGCAATGCTTTAATTCCTAAAATAGGTGTGATGTTTTTTAAGTTCATTGTACAGATTGGCTTATAAGATATACTTTATTTTTTTCTACTTATGGCCTTTTATTACTGCTTTAAAATGAAGCAATTTAATCTAAACCGATAAAATAAACAAAAGCTTAAGGTGCATTCCTACATATGCCTACAATAGGCACAGTAGGGAGAATAAGTCATGTGGAATTTCCAGTAGAGAGTTTTAAAATTAGTTGACTTTGTAGAGGAAAAATTACTAGACTCAATATTAAACATGGCTTTCATCAATTTAAATCTGTCTGTGGAGGGAAGTGAGGGAAAGAGCCCCTAGCCAGAGCCTGATTATCATAGCTCAGTTCTTACATCCATTTTACATTTTTAATACTTGATTATAACTGAAGAATAAAGAATACTCACGTATCACCCCTCTGCCCCCAATACGCACACACTGCAACACAACACACACTCATACCCTTCTGGAATTGCTTTATGATCCACAGAGGAGAGAGGGCCTTGTACTCACAAGTAAATTTCTACAGATTATTTGAAGTGGGAAGACCTATTTGAAAAGAGGTCAAATACACATTTGAATACAAGGTAAGTCACGGTATTTGTCCATAAAAACAAAAGGGAGTTAGGATTTGTGAAAAAATTGTGAAAGGGTCATAATATTTATTCAAGGTGTATAAATCAGAGATTTTTTTTTTGACAGTTGAGTTTAACTTTTAGAATATGTGGTGTGAAGGTTTGTTAATTCTGGAAAAGTCTTCCAGTTCTAAATGAAATTGTGGTATAAACTGGTCCTGTTGCTGGAACTCTTAAAGGCCTCTGCATGTTGAGGTGGGCTACTGATGAGCTTCCAGGTAAAAATAAACTTCACATATTTGCCAACAGCAAAATGTCTAAGACTCAACAGCTATGCAGCTATTGAGAATTCCTTTGAGGATGTGAGGGGAGAAACAATACTACTGTGCCTGCACATTAGAAACACAAGGCAACATTTAATGGAAACTTGCTTAGTTAAATCAACATTATTATGAAATGTAACATTTCATGGTATTTACATGTATAAAAGATGTACAAATGAATAATGCCCTTCTAAAATGTCATTGTAATACCTGTCAAGTAACACTTTTCCTCACTTTTTTTTTTTAATTTTAAAAGAAAATTGGCCTTGAAACACCATCCAGACAAGAATCCAGACGATCCAGGTGCTGCTGAGAAGTTTAAAGAAATCAACAATGCCCACACAATACTTACTGACACGTCAAAAAGAAACATATATGACAAGTACGGATCACTGGGACTCTATGTGGCCGAGCAATTTGGAGATGAAAACGTTAATACCTACTTCATGCTGTCAAGCTGGTGGGCAAAGGTGAACTGGATTTTTTGTTTCTCTTGAAAACAATTTCTTACAAGATCATGATATTATTCTCTCTTTTAGATTCCACCTCAAGGAAAGTCTAACCTTACTATATTACTAAACTCTTACAGATAAAAGGAGCTGTTATTGAAGGATCGTTTTTGCTTTAGTTCACCAAATAATTATAAAATACAGCATGACTTAAAATACTTCTAGATGTTAATTATATTTGAATTTGAAGCTTCAGGTTAATTCTGATTGCCCTCCCTACTCCCATCATGACAAATTAAGAACTGACTCATTGCTGAAAACCTAAAATAATTTATTAGTGTGACAACTGTTTAAAAATTATTATGGGACAAATTTAGCCATGTACTTTCCTATCTATAGCATAGGCTACATCAGCAAAGACAGTACTGCGGAGAATACATGGTAATTAGGTCATAGGTTCACATGGAGCCTGCTGTGAAGTAGTGGAGAAGGAAATGAGGGGAGAAAGGTAAGAATTAAATAGTGGAGCACACTGAGTTGGAGAGAGAGAGGAAGAGAGAGAGAGAAAAAGGATATCTAGTCAAGAAAAAGGCAAGATTTTTAAGGACTTAGTGCAACCGGAATTGACCTTTTTTTTTTTTTTTTTTTTTTTTTTTTTGCGGTACGCGGGCCTCTCACTGCTGTGGCCTCTCCCATTGCGGAGCACAGGCTCCAGACGCACAGGCTCAGCGGCCATGGCTCACGGGCCCAGCCGCTCCGCGGCATGTGGGATCTTCCCGGACCGGGGCACGAACCCGCGTCCCCTGCATCGGCAGGCGGACTCTCAACCACTGCGCCACCAGGGAAGCCCCGGAATTGACTTTTGACAGTAAATTTTGTGTGATTTCCTAAGAATCCCTAGTATATGCATGCTTGGTGATAGTTTTATATTTGTTTATGAGTATTAATATCCTTATCGTCTGATAAAAGTATATTTACATATGAATCATACATATAGTCCATCTGCATCTTTTTTGGACAGTTCACATACATGTAGTAAGTTCACAGTTCACACATTTTGTGAAATCAGATGAACTCACATTCATACGAGTTGTAATTAATAAACAGCAGATCTCCAGAGGCAGATGTCATGTTCAGTAGTACTCTGATTGCTACTTTCTTCCGCTAAACTTCCACTAAAGTAAATCTTGCTAAATTGAATAGTTTTACATACACAGGACGAGACAGAATATGTTTTTGTTCATGGGCATGGGGAGAGAGAGTCTGCAGCCTAAAGCCTCGCTTGCCTTCTGCAGTCCTCAGAATTCCTTTTCTTGGGGATAACTGGGATTCCCACTGAAACCTCCTTTCTTTATCATTGAAGACTTGGGAGGGAGACAAGTTTCTGCCTAGAGGATTTGGAACTTAGAATGAGAGTGTATATATTGTCAATGTCATTTATGACGATAGTTTGAATGTTTATGTAAAATACAGGTTTCTGTAGGAACGTAACCCCCAGGTATGACCCTATTTCCAATGGGAAGGTACATCTGGAGTTCTAGATAATTTACACACTAGCACCTGACTGCATATTGGGGCCTACCTGCATAAAAAGAATAGATTTCCTTGCCCAGGAAGTTGACAAAATTGATCAAAATTCATATAGACAAGCAGAAGCTGTTCAATAGTGTAAGAGATATACATAAAATAATTCCTGATGTGGCTCTTTAAAAATAAGGCTACAAAGAAATCTACCTTCCCCTTCTGCTTGTGCCAAAGCCTAATTGCCCAGTGCCCTTTAGAGTGGCCTGGCACACAGTGATAGGTATTAAGTATGCATTACATGTATGAATCAGTGTACCAATTTGAAAATATTTTAAAAACAGTGGACACCTACTTATGCCTTGTACTGCACTAAGCACTCCAAGGATAAGGCAAGGTTATTTCTGCAACAGGCAAATAATCTAGTTGGAATAATTAAAGAACAAAACGATACATGGATTAAAGGAAATTTTCAGAGAGGAGAAAAAATATGGGAATGGAATAGTGAAAGCAAAAAGGTCAAAAGTAGGTTAAAAAAAGGGGGGTGCTTGTTGGGGCACTGGCTCAGGAACACTGCACAGGAGGCTCTTAGAGGCAGTTGGTGAAGAGGAAGTTTTTTTATACTTTTCAGAATAATTTAAGAAATTCATGACTCTGAAGATGTAGAGAATCCATAGCAAAAAGATTATAGGTGTGAGGGTGTATAAAATCACTTTCTATTTCAAATAACATATTTTTAATAAAATCATAAACTTATCTTGCTCAATTAACAAAAATGGGCTTGTTTTCACTTCAAATTGGGTTGGGAGAGTTTAATCTTTTAATCTTTAGCGATGACAAACTTAGTGAGGAAACTTTTATATGCTCATGGGGAAATCCTGGTGCTGTTCACTAGTTGGAACAAATCATCTCTTTATCTACTAATCAATTAATACATTCATTAATTCAGTGGGCATTTACTGTCTACCACACTCCAGGTACTAAATCCTTAGGTATAGGAGGGATTGAAAGACAACTAACATATAGTTTAGCCTCGAAGAAGCTCACAGTCTGAGACAGAATTATAAACTGATCACTGTCTTAAAAGTGTCAACAAAACAAGACTATGGTGGACATTGGTATGGCGTACAGTTGGGGCACAAAGGAGGGAGTAATCGTTCTGGAGGAGATGGGGATCAGGAAAGATGTCAGACAGAGGATCTTTGAGATAATCTTAAACGCGGAGTGGGTATTTTCTAGATGACTAGGGAATGGGACAGTGGGTGTCTAGGCAGGTGGTTCCATAGGGAGGGCAAAGCTCTGCAGGGATGGCAGGAACAGTGCCATGCTGGTGCAGGGAAGGCACTGGAAGAGGCCAGATGACCATTAATAAGGAGCTCCAGCCTCTTCTAAGAGGCAGGAGAGTCGCTGCATGGGCTCAAGAGAACATGTCAGAAAGCTCCAGCAGCAATGTGCAGAGTGGGCTAGAGGCAAGAGTGGAAGCAGGTAGGTCAGCTAGGAGGCTACTGAAGTGTCCAAAGCAGAGATAAGGGGATCCACTCTAAAGCCCTACCAATCAGGAGAGAGGCAATGGGGAGGGGGCAGAGATGGTGAGGAGAGAGACTGCAGGATGTGGTGACTGAGAGGAATGGGGTGGTGTCAGGGCTAGCTATCCCTAGCTCTTCTTGGTGAGGATGATTCAGTGCCCTTGGTGAGCTCATGTGACCTGTAGAGGTTATGTTCGTTGGTTTGTTTGCTGGTTTGTTTGCTCTGCTTTTAATAATGATCACCATGGCTTAAGACTAAAGAAGAAAATGTCATACTTCATTACTGTGGCTGCAAGTCACTTGTTCCTGGCTTAACTTGTTAGGTAAAACTTTATGAGGAATTTGTTTCCAAGGAAACTAAAAAGATAGTCCTGCATGGAATAAGGATGAGGGTGAATATGTGGTCTCTGGGGTGAACTGTGATGCCTTCAGGTCTCTGGAGGTACAAGGGTACACACTTGATTTCTGGGGTCTCCTACACCCCACTACCCCTCACCCCTGTTTTGCTTTGCCTCTGTTTCCCCTAGACTTTGTTTGTCATCATTGGCCTCTTGACCGGCTGCTATTTTTGCTGCTGTCTGTGCTGCTGTTGCAACTGCTGCTGTGGACGCTGCCGGCCTAAATCATCGATGCCAGAAGAGGACTTCTATGTGTCCCCAGAGGATCTTGAGGAGCAGATCAAGACTGACACAGAAAAAGGTACAGCAAGATGAGAACAGAGTAGGGGGTGTGTCTTCATAGGCCTGGCCAAGCACCAGGCCCCATGGCGATGGCTATCACTAAAGTGAGAGAGAGACAACAACCAAATGGGGGGAATGCCACAGACTTTCACCTTTGGTACCTCTTTTGGAGAGGATGAAAGGACAGTTACCTTTACCAGCCACAGAGAAGAGCAGAACCTGACACTGTCAGAAAGAAGTCATGAAACATGCTGATCACAAAGCAAAGCTAGTACAATTCACAGTCGCATTACAAAAGAGTGAACTGTGGGTTCAGGGAGGTTTGGGTGAGAGTGCCCAGGGGTAGGAGAACCAAGGCAGAAATTTCTCCCAGGAGAAGCATTTCAGCCTGTTACTTTAGGATCTCTATTCAGAGAGAAGGGAATGGACATCAAGAGAAGTCAACACCCCTTGACTTTTCTTCTTTCTGATTACTTGATCATGAGTTTTGGGTAAAACTGGGGGAGGGTAGTCTTTCTTCCCCAGAAATGCAGCTTCCTTCCAAAACCACACATTCAGAGCTAGCCTCAAACCAGCATCAAGAATACTGTCCGATATAAACGGGACTGTTTGCTTTCTTAAACCACCTGCACATGTCTATCAGTGTGTAGGCATGGCCGTGATAGATTACATGATTCTTCAAGTTCACTAGACCCAGCGATGATAAAGAAAAAATGTAAAGAAAGACAACAATCTCACAGAATTCTCATCATCAGGAATACTTCATATTCTCTGGGAAATGCCTTTGTTTAAACAAACTGGAGTCAAACCTGCCAGCATCCTTTCTGTCCTGCAGCCATGATCCTCCTGTCATTTTCTCCTGCAGAATGCATCATTATTCTGGATACTAGACTTTATCGCTAAGTCACAAAGAAGCCTGGACAGCCAAATAAACAGTTCAGACAGTGACCCGCTGCTGTCAGAACTGCGGAAATCAGGCATGGTGCACTTCTGTGTACTGTACGCTGATTCCTTTGATCACAATGTCAGGCATGGTGCACTTCTGTGTACTGTACGCTGATTCCTTTGATCACAGTGAAGCAGAAATTCCATGACATCAGACAGAGGAGAGACTGTTTAAAGGCTTCCAGATACTTTCAAATTCCCTATCAAATGTGATGCTAAGTAATATCCAGTTATTACCCACCCTGAGTCCAGCTTAAAGAAAGGAGTCTTCCATCATGTGAATTGTACTTAGTCTCGGACCACTTTAGGATTGGGAGATCAGAGAGGAGAGAAGGGATTTTCCTGCAAGCTGTGATTCCTTCCCATGGGGACCACTGGGTGGCCAGTCTGGCAAACAGGGGGTCTGTTCCTCACCATTTTTTATTACTGCCCCTGGAGCCAAATTGTAGGCCCGTGGTGAAATATAATTACAACTTTCTTTTGCTTCATTTGGGATATAAAATGACAAATCTTCTAACAGGGCATACACACCGAAAAGAGCAAGCAAGCTGTATTACTCGTAAATGGGTTAAACAGAGATACACACGTATAAACTCTTCTTCAGGGAAGAGCCAGTGACTTCGGCATAAGTTGCTTAAGAATGACGAGCCCAGTGCATTAATCTCATCTGCTCTTTTGAGGGAGATAAACTGTTATTAGATCATGTCAGGGGTCGCTGGGCCCATTGTTCACAGGGTCTCCCATAATATCCATCAACCCAGTCCAGTCACTGACAGAGGACAGGAACGGGCAGTTCGATAGGAGAGGACTGTCGTCGTCAGCCGCTGTGTCAAGCTTATCTTAACTTTTCCTTTATAGTGCGGGAACCAAAACTGGGTGAACTGAACCTAGATACCTCAAATCCAGTGTTCCACACTTTTCTGAAAAGCCTCAAAGTCTTTCCTTTTTAAATTAGATAAAAGCTCCACCAGGGCATTTCAGCAGACCTTCTTTGCAGAAGATTTCTTTTCTGGAACAGAAATTCATACTCAGTGCCAAATTCCACCCAGATTTCCTTCCTGCAGAGTTGTTGGTGATAAATCTACGTGCCGCTCACTGTTCTCAGTTCTGACACCCCAGAGCTACCGATTGCATTGCAGAGGTCAGATTCCAGACTTAGTAAGTCACGAACCCATTTGACTGTGTTACTGTTAGTCTTAACCAAAAGGGAAAGCTCTATCCTATTCCTAAATATCTGAAAGCTCCTGTGCAGAGTTAATCAAGGTTTTCAAGGGCCAGGAACTTACACAATTTGGACAGCCCTTTCAGAGAAAAAGAATATAAAATTACAAATACAAAATTAGATCTGAAAGTGAATACTTATTTATAATGAAAAAAAGAAATTACCAAAAATTGCAAAGCTTAAAAACGGATAAATATCTTAAATATCATAAAATTTGAAAAATAGCAATAGTTTAATTAACTGCCTGACACACCTTTATAATACTTTCCCCCTATGCTTTCTGGGTGCATATTCTTTGATTGCCTCTTCATTTAATAATAATTTCATTAATATCATTTCCTTAGGGAGAATAGAAAAATAATTGTCCTTCCTCTAGCATGTTTCTTCAAAATTTGTTTTTTATTATTGGTAGATTAGAAAAGTTTCAGTTTTACAACTCATTATTGATAATGCTGTCTAACTTTTTAGGGATTGTAGTCAGATTTAAGAAAACTCCTATCTAGTTTATTTCATATATGAGATGTACATTTGGAAGAATTTTTCCACAGACCAATTCTGACTACACATTTTAAACCCTGTTGCCCCTCCATCACCCAATACTTCCAGGATCAGAGCCCACTGGACACATTCATAATGTGTGACACCACGTCTGGCATGGATCTTCATGTCCCCTGAGCAATTAAATTGGGATACTGAGCTATAGGAGTTATCTCTAAACATTGTTGTGCCAGTATGGCTAGCAATAATTATACACAGAGTTGCTGCAAGCCACAGAAACACAGTTTCTGTTCAAGAGTAGTGGTACAGGGTGGGGTTTGCTAGTAGAGAGGAGAGATTTGCTTGGGTTATTGTGTCTCTTTCAAGTATGTGAAAGAGTGTAATCTAACTTCTGCCCTTAAGAAATAAAGGAGGGAAGTTCAAAACAGTGGCATCGTCAATATTCCCTGGAAATTTTAGAACTTGTAAACGGATTCCCGTCTCTTTCTCAGAATAAAAATATAATCCCAGTGGCATTCTAGGAACACAGGGGAACTCTATTATTCTTATGAATCAATTAGGAGCAAATAGAAGAGAGAGAGTGTCTTGGGGGGTTGTCCATACCCCCTTTCTTGTCTTGGAAAATTTGAAGCTTGAAAAACAAAGGTGATGGATACCAGGTTATTTCCCTTCCTTTCAAATGTTCACAAATTAGAAGTTCCACTTTGTGAAATTTTGAGTGTTATATTTAAAACAAGCTCATTTAGACCTTATACTCCTCTGTTAGATAAAGGCCACAATGCAGTCAGAATTCTACCAGTCAAGAGGGCTTTACAGACCATCTTGAGATAGAACACCATTCCCTGGGACCCTGTGTGTGTGTGTGTGTGTGTGTGTGTGTGTGTGTGTGAGAGAGAGAGAGAGAGAGAGAGAGAGAGAGAGAGAGAGAGGGAAAGAAAGAGAGGAAGGAAGGAAGGAAAAGAAAGGGAAAAATGAAGAAAAAAGAAAAGGAAGGAAGAAGGTATAGAAATGAGCATAAATGGAAACCTGTTATCTCTAAATACGCTGGCAAAGCAAACCAAAAATACAAGAGATAAGTTCAATTTTTTCCCAAGCTGCAAGCAGTGGACTGAAAACTCCCAGTTAAACTCAAAAATTTTCTTGCAGAGTCATGATTTCCCCACTTTTTTGAAGGAGAGGAAATAAAGTGTTTAAGGGAGAAGATTTTATAGTGGGTTGACCTTGGATCTAAAAATGTGAGATTCAGAGCACAGAAAAATCTGTTGACTGCTTAACTGTTCTTGCTACTCACCTGGATGAAACCCAAATAAATTCACAGCCACTGATCTGAAGAGGCCATATGGCTTGTAATTAGACTTGCTCTCAGCCAAGATATTGAGACATTTATTACATTTGCTGTTCAGCATTCATCACACTTTATTGCCCAGGAAAAGGGCACCAAAGAAGAGATTAAATGCATCCTTCCTCTTTTCACCAATCCCACTCAATCTCCTTCGTATCCCCTTCCCCCCAGTCAAAAGGAACTGATTTCTAAAAATAATTCAGGGAAAATAATTCTTGCAACTAGTCCAAAGCCCTTTGCTGCTTCTTTATATGAAAATAACAAGTAAGCACCATCAAGGCCCTGGGCCGGGAGAGCAGGACAAGTGAGTCAGCTCAGAACGCTACCCCCACACATTATGTGCCACTACCTTTAGGTTCTTTGCTTGCTGTTCCCTATTTAGAGGTAACTGTTATCCTGAATCATCTGTAATCATTTTCCTTTTTAAAATTTCTGTTTTATTGAGATATTTAGTTGACATACAGCACTGTATAAGTCTAAAGTGTACAGCATAATGACTTGCCTTACATATATTGTGAAATGATCACCACAATAAGTTTAGTTAATATCTATCATCTCATATAGACACACAGAAAAAGAAAAAAAATGTTCTTTTCCTTGTGATGAGAAGTTTTAGGATCTACTCTGTTAGCAACTTTCAAATATGCCACAGAGCAGTGTTAACTGTAGTCATCGTATTGTATATTACAACCCCAGTATTTATTTGTCTTAGAACTGGAAGTTTGTACCTTTTAACCACATTCATCCAATTCCTTGTCCCCTCACCCTCTGCCTCTGGTAACCACAAATCTGATCTCTTTTTCTATGAGTTTGGGTTGTATTTGTTTTTTTATTTTTTTATTTTAATTTTTAAAATTTTTTATATATATATATTTTTTGCGGTACACGGGCCTCCCACTGTTGCGGCCTCTCCCGTCGTGGAGCACAGGCTCCGGACGCGCAGGCTCAGCGGCCATGGCTCACGGGCCCAGCTGCTCTGCAGCATGTGGGATCTTCCTGGACCGGGGCATGAACCCGTGTCCCCTGCATCGGCAGGTGGACTCTCAACCACTGCACCACCAGGGAAGCCCTGTTTTTGTTTTTTTAGATTCATATATAAGTGAGATCATACAGTATTTGTCTTTCTCTATTTGACTTACTTCATTTAGCATAATGCACTCAAAATCCATCCATGTTGTCACAAATAGCAGGATTTCCCTCTTTTTTATGGCTGAACACTAGTCCATTGTATATATACACCACATTTTTTTTATCCACTCATCCATCAGTGAACACTTAGGTTGTTTCCACCTACATCTTGGCTATCATCATAATGTAATCATTTTCTTACTATTCTTTTTAGTATTCCAACTATATATATTTATGTTCCTAATCAAGTTTATTGCTTGGTTTTACATTTCTGAACTTTAAATCAATGAGCTTATACTCAACAATTATCCTTCAACTTTTTTTTCACTCAACATCATATTTCTGAACTTCATTCATACTGTGATTGTCTTTCATTCATTTTTCACTGTTGTATAATATTCTTCTACAAGAATATCCCATAAAGTTTATTTATCCATTCTACTGCTAGTGGATATTTGGGTATCCAAATCCACTTTTTTGCCATTACAAACAGGGCTAGTACAAATATTCTTGTTATGAATGTCTCCTGGTGCATGAGTGCTAGAGTTTTCTAGGTATTGGGTTGGCCAAAAAGTTTGTTCGGCTTTAAGTAAAAATAAAAGACACATTTTTCATTTTCACCAAGAACTTTATTGAACAATGTATTCATTAACTGAATGAACTTTTTGACCAACCCAATATATACACAGGAGTGGAATACCTTAGTCAAAAGGTATGCATATCTACAAGTTATTAGATAACACCAAGTTGTTCTACAAAGTTGCTGCACTAATTTCCATTAGCTAATGAGAGTTCCTACTGCTTCACATCCTTGCCCTCACTAGACTATAAATGTGTGTCAGTCTGGTGGATGAGAAATGGTATACCATTGTGGTTTTAATTTTTTTCTCCTTGAATCCTTTCAGAATCTTACTGGTTGTTTGGGTTTCTCTTTATTTGAAATGCCTATTCAAGTCTTTTGCAGGTTTTTATTATATCATTTGCTTTTTTCTTACTGACTCTTTTTTGGGGCGTGGGTATTGACTCTGTTGATCATGTTTGTTTAAAATGTATTTTCCCAGTTTGTGACCTGGTGTTTCACTCTTAATGGTGTCTTTTGATAAGCCAAAGTTCTTGATTTTAATGTAGTCAAAATGTCAATCTTCGCCTTTATGCTTAGTGATTTCTGTGTTTTGATTAAGAAATCTTTCCCTATCCCAAGGATATAAAGGTGTTCTCCTATATGGTCTTCTCAAAGTTTTATAGTTTTGCTACTCATGTTTACGTGTTTAATAACCTGGAATTGATTTCTGCAAGTGGTATGATGTAGGGTTCCAACTTCATTTTTTTCCATATAGAAAACAAATTGTCCCAGCACACTGATTTCTAGTCTTGGTTTTGATATACATTAAGTTTTAATAGATATATGGAACAGTTTCTGGGCTTTCTGTTCTGGTCCGTTGGTCAGTTTGTCTATCTATATGCAACACCAGGCCCATTTATAATAATTCATAACACTGCTCAGGCAACTCTTCCTAATTTGTTCTTCAGGACACTCTCACATATCCTTGGCCTTTTGCTTTTCTATATAAATTTTAGAATAAGCTTTGTTAAGTCCTGTACCAAAATTTCTTTAAACAAAATATTTGGGATCTTGATTAGAATTGCAGTGACTGTAGATAAATTAGGAAGAATTGACATCTTTAAAGAATGTGAGTCCTCTAATATGTGACATGGTATACCTCTCCATTTATTTAGGTTTTCTTCACTGCCTTTCAATAAAGATATCTCTTTTGTATCTTTGGTTGCATTTATTCTTAATACTTTATCCACTCTCATACAATTATAAATAAATTATTATATATTAGTTGTTGACTTGTTTTTTAGTATATAGAAATGTACTTTTTTTAACATTGATTTCGAATCCAAGAAATTAGCTAAATTCTCTATTTCTAATTATCTGTAAATTCTTTAGGGTTTCTACATACCTATCTATATCATTTGTGAACAGTGATAGTTTTGATTCTTCCTTCCCTTCCCTTATCATTTTTTTAGCCTTTTCCTTGCCTTTCTGTGTTTGTTGAGACTGCCAGTAAAATGTTGAAGAGAAGATGCTTGCAAGATTGCATAATGACTGTGAAGTTTGCTGTAGGCTTTTGATCAGGTTAAGAAAGTTGTCTTCTATTACTATTTCATTAGAATACTTTTTTCTTCACCAATTGAGATGGTAATGATTTTTCTCCTTTAAATTGTTCACGTGAAGAACTATATGAATTGTTTCCCAACGTTAAAACAATCTTGAATCCCAGAGATAAACCCAAAGCAGTCATAATGCATTAAATATTTTATTTTTTAATGAAATGTGTTTGTTAATATTTTGTTTTAGATGTTTGCATCTATGTTAATGAGTGAGACTGGCCTATCATTCTCCCATCTCAAACTTTCCTTATGGGTTCTATATCAAGATTATGCCTCATAAAATAAATTAGGAGTGTTCCTTTTTAACTCTTGAAGTTTGTGTATTACTGGATTTATTTCTTTCTACAGGACTGTGTAGACCTTTCTGGGCTAATGTGTTTTTATACAAATTTTAAATTATTGATTCAATATATTTAATGTTTATAGGCCATTTAGGTTTCCTTTCTTCTTTATTAAAACCATTAGCTCTTCAAAATTTCCTCTTGTTACCTTTTACACATCTATAGTATCTGCATTTTGTTATTATTTTTTTTTTTTTTGCGGTACTTGGGCCTCTCACTGTTGTGGCCTCTCCCGCTGTATCTGCATTTTTGTCCCATTTTTCATTCCTTATATTGGTTATTTCTGCTTTCCTTTTTTAGCCATTCTCACCAGATATTTGAAAATTTTATTCTTCTCAAATAAATATTGTCAGTTTTATTGATTCTCCTGTACATTCTCTCTACTTAATTTCTATTTTTTATTATGTCTCTTAATTTATTGTTAATTTTCTAACTTAATTTTTATACTTCTTAATTTTCAGTCCTTCTTCTTTTCTGATATTAAGCTATTAAGGCTATAAATGTTTCTGTAAGTACCAGTTTGGCTTTACATACACACATGTACATATATGTTCTTATAATCTAAGTTTGAAATATTTTCTTATTTCCATTATGATTTTTTCTTTAATCTGTAAGTTAGGTCTATATATGTCTTAATTTGTAAACCTGTGGGGTCTTTTATCATTCTTTATTATTGTTTGTGTCTAACTGAACTGCATTATTATCAGAAAATGTGGACAGCATGAAACAATATTTTGAAATGTCTTGAGGTTTGCTTATAGCCTAGAACTTAATTGATTTTACATATGTTCCACATTGCTTCAGAACAGTACATTTTGCATTTGTTAGGTTCACTGTTCCATGTATGACTATTAAATAAAGCTAATTTGTTGTATGTATTAGTTTGCTAGGGCTGCTGTAACAAAGTACCACAGACTGGGTGATTTGAAAAACAGAAATGTATTCTCTGGCAATTCTGGAGGCTAGAAACCGAAGATCAAGGTGTCACAGGATTGGTTTCCTTAAGGCCGCTCTTCTTGGCATGTAGATGGTCATTTTCATCTTTTGTCTTCACAAGGCCTTCCCTCTATGTATGACTGTGTCCTAAGTACACAAGTCATACTGGACTAAGGCCCACTCTGAGGACCTCATTTTAACATAATTACCTCTTTAAAGACCTCATCTCCAAATATGGTCACATTCTGAGGGACTGGGGATTAGAACTTCAACATATGAACGGGGTGGGGGGCAGGGACACAATTCAGTTCACAACATTACACTTTTCAAATCCTTTATATCCTTTAAGATTTTTTTGCTTGCTTTATCCATCAGTTACTGAGAGAAGCATTCAAGTCTTCCACCGTGCTGATGGATTTTTCTATTTCTCTATAAAGTTCTGTCAGTTTTTGCTTCCTATATTTTGAGGCTATATTATTAGCATATATAAGTTTAGAATTTTTATGGCTACTTGGTTAATTGAATATTTTATTATTATGTAGTTACCCTCTAGCTCTAGCAATGCTTTTTGTCTCATACTCTGTTTTTAAAATACAGTTATATTAGCTTTCTTTTCATTAGTGTTTGTGTAGTAAATATGTTTCCATCCTTTTATTCTCAATGTTTTTTTGTCCGTATGTTTTTTGATGTGTCCTTTGTAGACAGCATATTGCTGTCCTTTGTAGACAGCATATTCAGTCTGGCCATGTTTTTTCTTTTAAATAGAGTCCGTTTGTATTTTTTATAACTAATGATGTATGTTTTCTTCTATGAACTTGCTCTTTGTGAGAGACAGTATAGCACAGTCTTTTAGAAAACAGATTCTGAGAAATACTGCCCAGGTTTTAATACTAGCTCTATTCCTTACTACCTGTGTAATGCAGGCTAGTTACTTAAAACATTCTGTCCCTCAGTTTATCTGTAAAATAGCTATCATAATTACCCTACCTTGTAGTGCTATTATTGAGTTAATGTACATAAAGCACTGAGAACAGTGCTAGACACATAATAAGTACTATATACATGCTTTCTGTTAATATTTTATTATTATAATTATCACTTTAAGTTGGCATATTTTTTCTGTTTCTATTTTCTTTTCTTTTTTTCTTTCTTCTGTACTAATAGAATTTCTTTTTCACATTCCATTTCTTTCTCTCCTCCAGTTTGGAAAGTATATTCTCTGTTCTATTTGTTTAGGGCTGCCTTAAAAATTTATCAAGCATACTTAAGTTACCAAAGTTGAAAGTTAATTCTTATCTTTACCCTCTCCTGAACAATACAAGAACTTTATAACTCTTTAATTCTGATCATCTCCTTCCTGATTTACATACTATTGTCATAATTTTATCTCAATTTTAAGTCTCATAAATTATTATTGCCTTACATAATAAATAATTGTTTAGTTTTACTTACATATCTACTAATCATTTCTATATACAGCACAAATTTTTCCATATGATAACACTTCTTTCTGTCTGAATTATAACTTTTATTTTATTTATTTTATTTTTTTGCGGTACGCGGGCCTCTCACCGTTGTGGCCCCTCCCACCGCGGAGCACAGGCTCCGGACGCACAGGCTCAGCGGCCATGGCTCACGGGCCCAGCCACTCCGCAGCATGAGGGATCCTCCTGGACCGGGTCACGAACCCGTGTCCCCTGCATCGGCAGGCGGACCCTCAACCACTGCGCCACCAGGGAAGCCCTGAATTATAACTTTTAAATTAGGTCTGCTGGTGGCACAACTTCTGTGTTTATTGTCTGAAAATACCTGTAAATCATGCTTAAAAAAATAAATGTAGCAATAAGAGGGTTTATCAACAAATTTAGGTTGATATCTTCTTATAGTATATTGTAAATATAATTTCATAGTTTTCTGGCTTCTGTATCTGCTATTGGAAAGTGAGATTGCTTTAAAAACCATTATCCTTAGTGTTCTTCAATATCACTAAGATGTTTAAATATGAATTTCTCTTTAATTTATCCTAGTTGGTTCTTGAATCTGTGGATTGGTGTCTTTTATCAATTCCAGGAAATTCTCAGCCATTAAATCATCAAATATTACCTCTACTCTTCTTTTCTTTTCATTTCTTTACGAAAGTCTTATTAAATATAAGTCAGAATATCACTCTATTCTTCATGTCCTTTAGCCTCTTTCTTATTTTATATCTTTGTTTCCCTGTGTCGCATTCTGATTAATCTCCTCAAATCTGTCTTCTATTCCATTAATTCTCTCTTTAGCTGTTAAGCCCATTCATCAAGTTTTAAAAATTTCAGATGTGTTAATGTCTAAAAGAGATTTTTTATTATTATTCATTTCAAAATCCATTTGATCATTTGAAAAACAAATCTAATTCTTTCTTATTCTGTGTCTGGTAAGTGCAGAATTTGAAGTCTTTCTGGGTCTGACTGGCTTTCTGTTGTTTCTACTGGCTCTCACTCAGTGTGCATTGTTCCTATGTGTAATGTTCCCCCTCCCCCCATCTCTCTCCCTCTCTCTCTATTTCTCCCTATCTCTCCCATCTCTCTGTTTTTTACTATGAGTTTATGTTTCTTGCAATTTGTGGGGGATTCTTTGAGGCCTGGGTTGAAGGTTGGGGCCATTCACTTCTGCTCTGTGCTTTTGCACTGGACCATTTTAAACTAAATTATCAGCCTGAGGTTTCTTAGAACACACAGGTATTGTAAACTTGACCTGCCAAATTGTGTGCTCATTAGCTTGCTAACAGACATTTTTAAGGGAGCTCTTCACTTCCTCATCAAAACTCAAGACTAGCAAATTTCCTTGCAGATTTAAGGGTATGGTGATTTAGATAGCACATAACCATTTGGGGTACTAACTTTATGTGGAGAGCTTCCTATTAGACTCTTCACCTAAGCAAACTCTGGGTTTTGACCTCTCTCCCAACCAGAGCCATATATGCAATTGTCCACTGCACGATTCTAGAGGTATTTTTCATATAGATATACACTGTAGTCTATATGACATGGGTGGCAGCCCTGTCCTCATCCCCACAAAATGGTGAAAACTAAAGCTCAAGTTTATCAGCTTTAGAAATTGCCTCAAAGTGAAATCTGGGCTTAGTGCTTTGGTTTTATAATTCTGTAACTAATAGAACTTAAATGAAGAATAAAGACAGTGTATCCTCCCTTTTGAAGTCCTTTAAAGGGTAGGATCCTTAGTATCTTAGGAATTGAATTGATTTGCTAATCATCATTTCAACAAAAATATCTACCACTTGCCCCATTAAATGAAATGTAACATAAGAGGGTGTTTACTGGTTTTCTTTGTTTATTTTTAGATATGGACTTTCCAGTTGTCCTCCAGCCTACAAACGCAAATGAGAAAACACAGCTAATCAGAGAAGGACCTCGAAGTTATTGTACAGACTCTTAATATTGAGCCCATTGGGGGTCCACAGTACCTCCTCTTGGTTCAGTCATGTCTCCAGGTGGTCTTGATGGGGGAGGGTAGGGGACATGAAATGCTGTGAACTTTTCCACATTTGTATTTTATTTTTAGGTTAAGGAAAGATGATTGCTACATAGTTTTCTCAGTATGCAGATTCACTCTTTGAGGAGAACTCCTAATGGAAACACATATTCCATTTTAATGAATAAAGGCCTGAAGAGTTGTTTTATGCTCCTTGCATGAGGTAAGACAGTGGCATTGGACAGGCTTATGAGCCTGCCCTTTATGTGAGCCAGATCTCATTCCTTATAGACTAAAGTAGTATTTCAAAACCAAAGCCACTTTTCATCTATTTAACTAAATGTAGTATTCATATCTGCCTTTAAATATCATCAGCACAACACACATGTGAATTTAGGAGGAATTTTTTGTGTGTGTGGAGATTTTTCCTGTCATATTCAATATGGCTATAGAAATATTTCAAAGGCAGGAAGAAATTATTAGGTAAAGACAAATTGTATTATTTTAAAGTATATTTTTGAAAGATTACAAATTGTCACTTACTGAAAACTGACAAATAAAACCAGGAAGGAAGAAGTTTTGTGTGTACTTGTAGATTGGCATAGAAACAAAAACAAAAACGAAACTTCAGCCTGGTTAAATGTTATAAATGATCCAGAAAGTCATTCTGGGCCCAAACCAGCCCCAAACAATGTGTTTAACAATTTTAAGTTAAAATAATTTTTGTCCAACAGGCTTAGATTAGCCAGACTAAGAAAAAGACACACATGAGGTAAAGGACAGAATTCTAAATTCTACAGCCTAAATTTAAATTTAACGGCATATCACACCCCATTTTCAGTGGGATTAATAACACTGACCAGAAAATGGTCTGCTCTGTGCACGTTGAACATTTATGCTCAGAGGTCATCTCTTCATTTACTTGTTTGATCCTTATACTCATCATGTGGTAGAAACCATGTGCTATTTCTAAAATAGTAAGCAGCAAGTGTTTGTTTTTTTCCAGGTCTTCCTTAGTTCTTTATGTAATATTGCATTTTTCAAGATCTTGTTATGTTTTTATGTAACACTGCATGAAATGCCGTTTCCTTTTTTCTTTGTTTCTTATTCTGCCTCACCACCAAATTACCATTAATTAAAGTTAAATATACATTGTAAGTGGGAATTGGTGTTATAGCTGATAGTTCTGACATAACTAAAACTCTGCTCTAACTCTTGAGTTACTGGAATTTTTTTTTAAATCGACATAATTAAGTAGAAAGAGCCCTGGTTTGAAAATTAAGAACCTGGTTCTAATCTAAGTGCTCACAAACTAGCCCTGTGACCAAGTGAGATGAGAATAATATGGCTAATCTCTCTGACTCTGTTTTCATATCTTCTCTGTTCATATTCCTAATTGCTGCAAGACCAGGTGAAATAGTTAAAGTGAAAGAACTCTGAAAAGTTAAGTATTTAACAAGTATAAGACGGTTTCACATGAGTTTGTATATGTTGATACACATAGACAAATGTAATGTGACTTCTTATGTATATAAACTCTCTCATCCAACAAGACCCATGAAAATACCCAATACTAACAGTGCCAGTGACCAGTAAGTGCTCAGAACTCTACTCAACAATTGAATGCTACTTTCCATTTGAAGGGAACAATGAGATACACAGCCCCATCTGGGGATAATTTGAACCACGACATTTCCTTCCTGAGGACTCTAAGCCAAACATCAGTCCTGTTTTTGAACAGAAACTTACAAGTCACAAAGCTCATCTTCTCTTTCCCTCCCAGACCTCTTTTTTCTTTCTCACACGGAATTTTTTACTTCCACTCCCAGCTTTCCCAGAGAGCTGGTACAAGAGTGGTTGCGATGAGAATAGGGCAGGAATTATAATCAGAATCAGATGGTGGAATTCCTGGAGGCATCCTGGCCAATGTTTCCCACATAGAGCTAGTTTCTAGTTACCACGGTTGTGGCAAATGCATGCACATGGATGTCTCTGAGTGAGGGAATGAATTCTACAGAATGCCCCTTAGCTACATAGAAACAAGGATCAACTCTCCATCTGAGGGGCCACGTAAGCATCTTGTGGAGTTGCCATCTGGAATCACCTGCTATTATTCTGAATCCACAAGCATCTTAGCAAAGAAGCATCGAGGAAAGAAAGGACATGCTGACCATGATCCTCAGCCATGGCTGCCTGGCTCCAGTTCATGCAGGGTTAAATAAACTGCCACTTCAGTGGCTCACTACCTAATCCTGGTCTCCAGGCTATCAGAGAAGGGGATTTCATATAAGGTTTCATAGGTCAACCATTTATTTATCTTTTTGCTGTCTTACATCAGAACATAAAAATATATATGCATTTTTATTTACCAAAACACACACATTTTATTTCTTTGAGCATAAGTGACATTCTATTTCTACATTTCAAATGGTATGTAGACTAAAACACATTTGACATGGCCTGGTCTGACTAAAACACATTTGACATGTAGACTAAAACACATTTGACATGGCCAAGTAAGTGTTTGACATACACTTACCTGGCAATGCACCGGCTGATCTTCTGACCTATAGAAAGGGTTCCAATTAAGGCTACCTGATCTCTGTGACAGGCACAATAATGGTCCCCCAAGATGTGCACATCCTAATTCTCAGGCCTTTCATGGCAAAACCGATTTTATGGATGGGATTATTAATGACCTTAAGATAGGGAGATTATACTGGATTATCCAAGTGGGCCCAATCTAATCACTCTGGTCCTTACAAATGGAGAGCCTTTCCTGACTATGGAGAGAGAGAGGCGACTACAGAAGAATGGTAAGAGAGATGCAACTGACGATCAGAGAATGACTAGAGATATGCTTTACAGATGGAAGGTGTGCAGGCAGCCTCCGAGAGCTGGAAAACTCAAGGAAATGGATTCTCCTCTAGAGCCTCCAGAAGGAAACACAGCCCAGCAAAACACTGATTTCAGCCCACTGACACCCGTGTTAAACTTCTGACCTCCAGAACTGTATGAGTTTAACACTGAATCAGCGCTCCTCACTTGTTTCTTCCTCGTCCTTCGGACTCCTTATTCTATATTCCTCTTATGTTTCACTCCCTCATCCTGTCTCTTTAATTTTATTTTCTGCTTTGTCCCTTCTCTTCCATTTCTCAACACTCCGTCTCCTTCCCTGTCCTCCTCCTCCCACTTCCACCTTCTTTATATTTGACCTTCGTTTCTCTGTTTTAGTTTCTCCTAATCTCTCTGCTCAACTCTCTGCTTTCACATTTACTGGAATTTTTAGATAAACTGAACTTCTGGCAATCTACCCCAACTGGTGCAGGGTGCAGCAGGGAGAGACGGGAAATAGCCTGGGTAACAGGACGTTAGTAAAGGAATGTCTTCCCACCTCCAACTTCAAGCACCAATGATCATAATGCTAATAGGCAAGGGGGGAACAAAAGTATTTTTCATTCAGTTCTCTGAGTATATTGACAAATAGAAATCGTTTGTAGAGACCAAATTTTGTGAGTGAATGGCAAGGTAATTGATTAGCCATTAATTCTGGTTTGTCCTTAGTACTTTAGGAATCTCACTGGAAGGAATGAGTGCTCTCTTGATTTATCTTTAAAAGGTCACTCCCTTGCCGCCCTAGCCTCAGAGGTTAAAAACAAAGGTAGTCAGACACATGGAAAACAACCACCTATGTATGCTTTTGTTTGGGCTGTTGGAAAGGTGCGTGCTGGGAACTCCCTGGTGGTCCAGTGGTTAGGACTCCACGCTCTTATGCCCAGGTTCAATCCCTGGTCGAGGAACTAAGACCCCACAAGCCACGTGGCGCGGCCAGAAAAAAAAGAAAGAAAAAAAAATGTGTGCTGAAATTTTAGGAAGAGAAGTACCCCCATCATGAGGGGCCTCTAGACTAAAGACAGGTTGGAGAGTTTTGGGGGAAGTTCCCAGAGTAGCCCAGACTTGTGTCCCCACAGGGGAGAGACTCTGGTGAGATAGCACTTGGATGCCTGGGTGACAAAATTAAGTCAGGACTTGGTAGACATTAAGATTCCTGGGCCCACATGGCCCCTCAAGGTAACCACACAGGGTTGGACCCTGAGACCTCAGGAGCAACCAGGCTGGAGCAAGATGAGGGGCTCAAAACTTACTTAGGGGACAAAGACATAAACCCTTGCAGACCCCTTATAATCTGAGGAAGGGGAAGGACTCTCAAAACCCGGCTGAAGTGAAATTTCTTGCTATCCTGTTAAACTGCAGCTCTAAGCCAAAGTTTAATTTAGAACACGCCATCAAGAGACTTCCCCCGGATCTCTTCCCAAATGTCATTCTTTGCAGGCTTTCTAGACCACCCTGCCTAGGACTGTTAACACCCTCCACCTCACGCTTCCTATTTTCCTTCTCTGCTTTTTCTCCTTAGTACCTTTTTATCTTTCTCCCGCACCACAAGGCCTAAGATTTTTGTCTGTTTTGTGCCCTGAATTCCCATTGCTTAAAAGAGTGCCTGACACATGGTAGACAGTTGGGGCATATTAGTTAAATGAGTAAATTTTTAACCTGTGTCATAGAATAAAGAAATTCCTACCTGCTAGAAATGCAGCAGCTGCTAGAATCCTTAGTTTTTAGGGAGGCTTAGCATATTAATAGCAAAAGTAATTAATTTAATTAATTAATAGAAAAATTAATACATTAGCTTGGCACCCAGTCAAACCTCTGGCTCAATTTCAGAGTTATCTTTTTTTTTTTAATTTCAGCAGCCAGCCATCCCTTCCTCCTCAATGACAAGAGGGCGAATGTCCATTTCCAGGCAACAGTCCTTCTCCAGGCAGAGAAAGACCTTTATTCAAGAAACACAAGTCCTCCTCTCCCAAACCCCTCTTCTTCCAGCCTGCAGGCCTCCTAAGCACCTAAGTAACAGTCATATTCGTATTATTCCTGAGCAGGTCTAGACCACAAAGGGCCAGAAATTTAGATTCAGTCACGTATAACCAGTTTCTGTAAAACAAAGTCATTTCCAAATTGTAGGTGGCTCAAGTTAGCAGTGATTTCCAGAACTACATCTTAGAGTCAGCATTTACATCTGTGCTTTGCACAGTGCTAAAAATGAAGAGACTAATAAATACCTGTTGATTAATTCTCACAACATATACCACTTCTGAGAAAAGTCTTGCTCCAAAAGGGGACTTAAACATGCTCGGTGCCAAAATGTGACACAATTTTCTGGAATTTTCATGCTATTCCAGGGCTGTCCCCAAGAAGCAAAACTAAATTCCCAGAATCATATCAGCAGTTACAGGACAGCGGTTAACACATTCTGCTCACAGCTGGGCTGCCAACTGAGCTTTCTCAGAGCTGAAAATCTGATTATCAGCTTTTCCAATGCCTGAGAACCCCCAGGCATATCCCTGTTTCCAGGGCCAGGAAGAAGGATCTTACCTGGGAGGGTTTTTTCTTCTTACTCCTGGGTAATCTGCTCTGGTACCCAAATATCTCCACTCCTGAGATGTCCAGATTCATCTCCTCTCAAAGTTTCATCTACGACACACTTTCTTTTCTGGTGAAGAATAATTGGGGGAAATTTTTTAGTAGAGATATTCACTTTGGGAATGAAATTCCAAAATTTTCTTTAATTTTTTTAGAATGATCTATTTGGGCATGTATATACATTAACTATTTACTAAACTGATATTTTCAGAATTAGTATAATTGCAAAAAGCAATATTTTAAAGCTAACCTAGATTAGCTTTATAAAAGTAAAAACTGAAAGCCACCAAGCAATGAAAAGTATTGCCTATATACTGATTAACTTATTAGCATAATAATTTTCTATAAAATGCCTTCATTTCAAAAGTTTATTGTATTTAGCATGGAATTTATTTTTTTAACTCAATGTATAGCATACTAGGAAATTTAATTTTCAGCTATCAAAATCTGAAAGATACATGTTATTCTGGATAAGAGGGTAAAGTTTTAATAGATTTTTAAATGATTCACTTCTGGGCTTATCTCCTGCTTTTCTTAGTTCTCTCTCTTACCTCTTCTCAGCACATCCCATCCCCCAAGCTAAAGGATTTGAAAGGAGGTGGAAAGTGTTGGGTTTTAGTATCACAGGTGCATTTGTATTTGAAAAAACATGATTCATTTTTTCATAAATTAAAAATCTGCTGGACGAACAATAATAACCAACAGTCACCGTGCTCAGGACCTGACACTGTCCTAAGAGCTTTATATTAGCTTTATATATTTAATATTTACATATTCACTTAATGCTCACAACAACCTGTGGGACAAGTACTATCAGCATTATTATTCCCCATTTTTCAGACGAACTAAAACAGAAAGGTGAAGTGACTTGCCCATGATCACCCAGTTAGTGAGGGCTAGAGCAGGCGGGTCCTCAAGTCCGTGATATTAACAGCTGCACTATATTGCCCGTCCACAATGATCTTATATTTCCAACTACATTTGTCCTTCTTGAAAACGAACCTTCTACACCTCCCTGCACAGATCCTTCCCAGGGTTCTTTTATTTTCAAAAGGAACGTCACTCCTGTCACTCCTTTCATTATCTACCTTTCTCTTCAACTGCCCTTTGCCACTTAAGAAGATTCCTCTAGGGAATGGCCCTTACTTAACTCCCAGTGACTTCCTCAAGTAAATCCTCGAAGACTCAAAATCCTCAAATTCCTCAAGAGCAAATTCCTGAAGGCTTCCTCTGTGCCCTCCTCCTTCCCCTGCTACCTGCAGCACCTGTTTTTCTGGGAAGCCCGTGTGCCTTTCGTAGGGCTACCTGCCACTTCTCTTGCCTGACCAGTAACTGCAACGTTAATCAAGTGAGTGAGAAGTTGGATTTTTTTTTCTTCAGGGTTTTTTTAGTCTGTGTTAATCATACAAATATTCACGTATACAGTCAGGAGAAACTGCCTTATCTTCGTCACCTCCCAGGCACCAGGAGGCCCCACCACAAACAGCCAGCCAGCTTGCTTGCTGCACACCACTGTCCAGACGGAGAGGGCAGCTGCTCCAGCAGTCACCCAAGGAGACAGAGAAAAGGCGAGGCGGGGTGGGGTGGGGAGTCGGCTTGCAGTGCTGGGCCCTGGCAACGCCACCACCCTCTCCCGCTGGGGCTCACACTGAATCTGGGGAGGGATTTATCCTTATGCCCACTTCCCACCTGGGCCACCCTTGGGCCACACCAGCTGTCTTGGTGAGGTTCTCTCCTGGCTGGAAGTGCCTTTGATGGACGTCAGGTAACAGCCAGTCCTTGCGGGGGGGAAGAGAGGCTGTTTCTTGTAGAAAAATGCCCCCAATTCAACTGTCCCCATGGCAAAAAAGAAGAAAAGCAGGCACGCGTGCACACACATCCACACACACCTCTCTCCGTGCAGACAGACAGGTTCCTCCTAAGCCTGAGCCGCTCTGCCTCCCCCGCTGGCCTCAGGTCCTTAAGGATGCTGCCTGCCTCACCTCGCAGGTGCCAGACGCCGGTGGTCCTGCCCAGAGGCAGCCTGCCACTTGGTAAAGGGTCCAAGAGGAACAGACTACTGGGGCTGAGGGTAGCCTCTGCTGGCCCACTATGCAGTGGGAAAGAGGGGCTCTGAGGACTTGCTCAGAGCCCAAACCAGCGAGCAGAGGCAGGACGAGTGGTGCTAAGGGCCGCCAGGCCCTGGGAGGACCACGGACTCCTTCCGCCCCGACTCCGCGGCCTCCGCTCGCTCTGGCCTCTGCAAGGAGCGCACCGCTCCAAAGATGTGCACAGAAAGGGTTTGTTCTTGGGAGGGAAGCCAACGTGCTTGGGACAATTACCTTGCCAGGTGAGATGCCTAAAAGCAAGGGGAGGCGCAGAATCCTTGTGGCAGGCCCAGACCCACTGACGTCACCTGTGAAGCCACTGCTGCATAACGGTGGGCAGCCCCCTGGGAAAAGGGGAAGGGGCACCTAGTGTGGGGGAGATGAGGAAGCCTGGAGACCGGCAGGTGTAAAGCCTCCCATGATCCTGCAGGGGCAGCTGGAGATGTGATGCTTTGAGGGCTATCCAGTGAGCAGAACGGCTGGGCATGTGTGGGCTCCAGGGTGGCGGTGTCCCCGGAGCTTGGCAGCAACAGTGGCACCAGTCTGGGCCCAATAGGGCCCTCAAACAAAAAGCTATCGTGAGCCCCTGGCTTGGACCTGTGGTGGCCTGGGCACCTGGCAGGGACTCCCCTCTGCTCTGCTGGGAATGGGGTGCTCTGTGCATAGAAAGTAGGTGCTCCAGTGTGAGCTCTAGTCCGGCCCCAGCCCCAGCGGCACTGCCCTTGCAGCAGGCAGGCTCCACCCTCCCCCGGGGCTTCTCCAGTGGACCAATGTTTACGCCCCCTTTTATTTGGGGGGAGGTGGGGAGGCAAAGAATGGTGGGGAGAAGGTAGGGAGAATTTCATACAAGCTTTTCTCTCACAGTCAAGCTTGAAAAAAATAACCGTCTCGGAAGAGGACGAGGAGGAACAAACAACAGGCGTTTTCCTAACTCAGACACCCAGACAGAGCCAGACAGGCAGGCAGACTCTCAGCCACACCCAGGCTACGTGACCCCTTGCGGCCAATCATCGAGCTGGACTCCCTGTTGTCTCACAGCCCCCAGGGGATGGGGGTGTGACCACAGGCAGGTGACCCAGCAACGGCACCCTAGACCCATATCCCCGGCTACCAAACGAACCAAGACTCGAGGGGAGGAGGGGGTGAGAAGAGACGAGGGACTCTGCATACTCCTGTATCTTTGGCAGACAGCTGTTCTGGCCTGGTTTGAGCTTCCCGTGGAGATATCCACATCTCAACCTGCTCGGATCGCACAGGATGCCAGTGGGGCCACCTGTCCCAGGGAGCAGCCAGCCAATCAACCTGTGCTCCGGCTGGGCTGTGCCTTGCCCGCCACCTCCCAATAGCTAAGCATCCTGCTCAGGGAGGGGGTCCTTTCATTCCCAGCAAAATGTGGTCTCCAAGATCACGCAGTCAGTAAGTGTGGCCCTTCCCCATGGCAAATTCCCCATCTGGGGCTCCATTTTCATACCTTAACAGCTCAGCCTCCACTAACAGGCTGCGAAAACACCACAAAGGACAACTGGAGGGAAACACAGGGAAGGGAGTTGTGTGACAACAGAGAAGCGGGGGACACCTTCACATTCGCCTGCTGCACCCTCGCTGGTGAGCTGCACCAACACCCGTGTGTGTGTGCACGCAGCACACACATATACACAGCACAGAGGCACCGTTCCCAGAGCGAATGGGGAGCCGCTGTATACCAAGAATCCAGAAGAGCAGTTAAGTGTGATGGCGCTTCTCTCCGCCAAGAGAAACATGGAAGGAAAGCAATTCGAATTGTTACAAGTGTGTGCAGGAGGTCACCTCTCGGCCTCACAAACTCCCACGTCACCTGAGATCTGTCCTCCAGGCTTCCTCTGCTGGCCACACAGGGAAGCTTGGTCTTCAGAGAGGTTCTGATGCTAACAAGCCACAGGGTTGACGAGTACAAATGTCAAAGGTGTAAATCAACAGAAGATTAAACAGAAAAGAAGAGGAAAAGCGTGATAACCCATGGGCTGATGCCATTAAAAACAAATGGGGTCAGAGTCTTGTGCAATCAGGTGGCACGGCAGGTGTCCTCCCATAGCACCTACCCACAGAGTCCCCAAGCAGGCCGTGCCAGCTTTGAACCTCAATTGCTTCCAGAGCAAGCAGCTATTCTATACACAGAATGTTATCCCTTATCTAAAAAAATAAAAGTGGGGAAAGAGGGGAAACAATTAACATGTGCTCAAACCTACAGCCTGTCTGTAGGCAAAATAATTTTTGTTTAAAAAGATGGCCTTTTTCCCCCATTTTAAACATTTTTTTCCTTCCCGAGCGCCCTAATGACTTGTTAGACTGACGCCTAATAAACAAAACCCAAAGTGGCTGCGTGGATTTCTTCTTGGTAGCCTTAATACCACTCCCACCACTCAGCATTCACACACACACACGCTGAGTTTACTCAAAATTAGTCTTTCTGATTCTTCCTCTTCTTCCAGGATGGGGGTCAGAGCCACGGGTCCCTGCAATGTGGTCTGCAATCCAGAGGAACCCCTTGCCCTCCCCTCCCAGAGTCAAGCCTTGTGTCTTTCGTTAATTTTTCTTCTTGGTGACACCCGTTTAAGACTGACTGAAGGGGTAAGGCCCGTGGAGCCCCTTACTGTAAGTCGCTACTGATAAGTTGTTTGCGTGACTGCTGGGGGGCAGATTTACAGAGCTCTGGCAGAGTCTACTCTCATCCTGCTCGGTTTGGTCAGGCGCGGGAGCCCATGTGTTTTTGCTGATGGAGTCGAACCCAGAACCCCCAGCATCTTTTGTTTTCACCTGTCGGTTCTTTGGGGGAGAGGCAAACGGGGTGAAGTTTCCTTCTACCTTGCGATGTGGCTGTGTGTGGAACTCCGTTTCAAAAGATGACAGCTGCTGTGCTCCTAAAAGTCCACCCGCCTCCACAGTGAGAATGACCCAGATGACATCTCCATAGTAGAGTCCTGTAGCAGTGCACATCCGCCACGGTCCCTGATCCATTCCGGCTCTGCTGGGGCTGCACATCTGGACGCTGACATCTGCAATCTCCTGGGGCTTTAGCAATCTCACCAACTCCATGTTCACACGTCCAAGCTGGTCTCCCCTGACATATTGAGGACAATCCCCTGGAGGCCAGGCCTCTGCCCCAGAATTTTGGATCCGCCATGTTTTTATATATTGAGCATAAGGGGATATCGACTCCCGTTCTCCTATGGTGACATCTTCAACAAAGGACACAGATGGCACACTGATGTTTGGGCTCTCAAAGTCATAATAGGCGCCAATTGCTCCTTGTAGGTTCCAGCTGGTCATGCCCAGGAAGAAGGCGCAGCCGGCCTGGATGAGCTGGAAGCCGAGCAACCGCTGGAACTCGGAGATGAGCACGTCCTTGTCGGCGGTGCCCAGGCAGCTGAACTTCTGCATCAGCCCAGGGTCCGGGCCCACGTCCATGCCGTCCGTGGCTGGGGCCGGACACTTGCTTCCCCGCCTCCTCACAACTGGGCCGCTACCGCGCCGCCGGGCCCGGGAACCGAGAAGGGGGCCAGACCCTGCTCCTCCGGGGTAGGCCCCAGGCCTCTCACCGCCCGTAGGGATAAACTCACTCGGCCACGGGCTCACTCTCGCACTGGCCCCCACCCCCCAGCGCCGACACCCCGCCGGGCTGCCTCTCACTTCTCCCCTGCCTCCGCCTCAAGGTGGATTTTTTTTTTTAATTTAAAAAGTGATTCTAGAGTAGTTGGTATTGGTAAACAGCTGTGACTTTTTAATTTCTGATAAAGTTCCTGCCACAATTTTCTAGGATGTGTAGATAGTGTTAAGAAAACTTAATATGTTTTTTAAATAACAAACAAACATATGTATGGTGCTTACTATGTGCCAGACCCTATTCTTAGCGTAGTGCTTAATATAGATTGACGCATTTAATCCTCAGAGCAACCCTATGAGGTAGGTACTATCATTTCCCATTTCACAGATGGGAAAATTGGAGACATTAACTCGTGCCATTAATAACAGAAGAACCAGCATTTGGACTCAGGTAGTCTAGCTCCCCCATCTATCTGCTTAATTACTACACCACCCTGGTGCCCTAAGACATATGTGAATTCTGTAGAGTCAGAAACAATACTTATTTAATGTCAAAACAGAGTTCACCCTCAGTATATTCTAACTTGTCCCCTCCCCACTAAAAGTGAATACATAGGTCTGTAAATCCAAGTTAATATATCCTGTTCCATTATTCTAATTCCGTAAGATTGGAATGAGAACCTTTGCTATTATATATAAAAATAAGGCATTTCAATACCACTCATACAATGAGATGTACAATCTTTTCATGACTTTAAATGTTATCTATTCATAATAAAAGTGAAATTATACTCAATTTCTCCATTGTACAAAATAAGGTACAAATCGTGAAATTTCTATTAGTAAAAATATACCATTACTTATGTCAGACTATTAAATTAGCAATCCTTTGTTATTTCTTCATAGTACAAAGGAAATACAACTTAGCAAACTAACTTTTTCTAAAGGAATTTTATCTGCAACCATTTAAAATAAATGTGTGTGTGTATGTATATGTATATACACTGTAGCAATTTATTTGGCTTTTTGCCTACGTCAGTTTTCCACTGTGAGAAGCACAGTACCCTCCACACTCTGGATCTACCTGTGCTTTATTTCTCCCTCTGGTACTCACCACTGGTGAACCTACTCTATATGTTATTTACGGTCAATTTATTGTCCGCCCCTTCAGAATGTGTGCTCCATCCGAGCAGGGATTTGTCTGTTTTGTTTACTGCTACGTCTCCAGCACTGGAACAATGCCCAACGCATAGTAGAGAGTAAATAAAAGGCTGTTAAAGGAATAGGAATCTCTGAAGAAAATCTCCCTGCAACATCCTCCCCCTCCCTCCCCCACCCCCCAAATCATACCTTTGGGGAAGACACTGTGTGAACAAGATGAGGGCTCTGCTTTCCCTGAGTGTGAAGGACTGCAGGTGAGTTTGCAGAGGCTTATGGAGCCCTGGGAAGTGGATGGGTCAGTCCTGCCGTCTCCCTGTAGTACAAATGGCTCCTGTTAACCTGCTTAACGCAGGTGGGGTGCTGGGGGTTAGTCTCACTAAGATCTTTCCAGGTAGTGATTTGGCATATAATTCAGGATTTAGTGTGACTTAATAATATAGTCAATTCTCATTATCATGGCTTCCATATTTGCAAATTTGCCTACCTGCTAATATTTATTTGTAACCCCAAAATCAATACTCAGGGTGCTTTCGTGGTCATTCACAGAGAGATGCAGAACAGCAAAAAATTCCAGCTGCCCAGAGTACCTGCTCCCAGCTGAGACTGACAACATTCTTTTTGTTTCAGCTTTCTTACTGTAAGCAAGTGCCACTTTTTTTTTTGCATTTTTGTGCTTTTTGTTGGTAATTTCACTATTTAAAATGTTTAAAAGCATAGTGCTGCCTAGTGTTCCTAAGTGCAAGAAATTATGATGTGCCTCATGGAAAAAACATGTATGTTAGATAAGCTTCTTTCAGATATGAGTAATAGTGCTGCTGGGCATGAGTTCCATGTTACTGAATCAGTAGTATGCATTAAATAAGGTGTCCTTACAGAAACATGCATAAAACAAGGTTGTATACTGATCACTTAATGATGAAAACGTTGTGAACAGAGGCTCAAGGAACCTTAACCCTGTATTTCCCCCAGAAGCAATGGTTCCGTATTCACTAAATCACTGTTTGCGGTGACTTCTATAGAACCTAACTACCACACATAACGAGAATCAACTGTAGCTCCCCTGGAGTTCTCCAGAAGGGTTCCCTTTCTGACTTTGGAAACATCATCTCTGTGCTTTCTCACAAATAACCTTCCTGGACACAGTAAATATTTACAGAAAGCCATGGATGAGGAATCAGTAAACCTGAATTCATCCCTCCTCCCCCAATGTGGAGGGTCATTCTGAGGAAATTATTTAACCTTTCTTGGTAGAGCCTTGTGATCTGCAAATGGTTTCCTTAATTGAAAGGAAGAATGTGAAAGTCCTTTCATGTTGATATGTGTAAAGTATTTTTCCAAGTTGAACAACGGCTTTGTCCTTCAGATCTCAGGGCATCTTGGCAGCATTTTCATGGAGCTCCATTGTTAACAAATTTCAGGAACTTGATCTTTGGGTTCGAGAGATGAAAAGACAGTTCCCTTGAATAAACCAACACTTTCCTACTCCCAGAATGTCCTGGTCATCACTGAACGTTGCCTGACATCAGAAACTGCCTTTCAACCTCCCTTCTCCAAGGGAGCAGTCCAGCATCCAGTCCCCCTAACTCAAGTGTCCAATTGGCGACAAGTAGTGCCAAGCAAGGAGTCCTGGCTGGTGACTCAGGAGATCTGAACTCTCGTCTGCCGTTGTTCAACTTTGTTACTGAAGGTAAGTCATTTCACATCTTTGGGCATCAGCTCCCTCATTTAAAAGCAACTGTTACAAGCCTCTTAGATAGCCGCATCCAACAGAGGGCAGACAGCAAAAGCAAGAAGAACTACAGTTCTGCAGCCTGCAGAAGGAAAACCACATTCACAGAAAGATGGACAAAATGAAGAGGCAGAGAACTTTGTAACAGATGAATGAAAAAGATAAAACCCCAGAAAAACAACTAAATGAAGTGGAGACAGGCAACCTTCCAGAAAAAGAATTCATAATAATGATAGTAAGGATGATCCAGGACCTTGGAAAAAGAATGGAGGCTAAGACCGAGAAGATGCAAGAAATGTTTAACAAAGACCTAGAAGAATTAAAGAACAAACACCTAGAAGAATCAAAGAACAAACAAACAGAGATGAACAATACAATAATTGAAATGAAAAATACACTAGAAGGAATCAATAGCAGAATAGCTGAGGCAGAAGAACAGATAGGTGACCTGGAAAATAGAATGGTGGAATTCACTGCCACAGAACTGAATAAAGAATGAAAAGAAATGAAGACAGCCTAAGAGACCTCTGGGACAACATTAAACAAAACAACATTCACATTATAGGGGTCCCAGAGGGAGAGGAGAGAGAGAAATGACCCATGAAAATATGTGAAGAGATTATAGTCGAAAACTTCCCTAACATGGGAAAGGAAATAGTCACCCAAGTCCAGGAAGTTCAGAGAGTCCCAGGCAGGATAAACCCAAGGAGAAACACACCAAGACACATAGGAATCAAATTGACAAATATTAGAGACTAAGAAACATTATTGAAAGCAACAAGGGAAAAGCGACAAATAACATACAAGGGAACTCCCATAAGATTAACAACTGATTTCTCAGCAGAAGCTCTACAAGCCAGAAGGGAGTGGCATGATATATATGAAGTGATGAAAGGGAAGAACCTACAACCAAGATTACTCTACCTGGCAAGGATCTCATTCACATTCAATGGAGAAATCAAAAGCTTTACAGACAAGCAAGAGCTAAGAGAATTCAGCACCCCCAAACCAGCTTTACAACAAATGCTAAAGGAACTTCTCTAAGTGGGAAACACAAGAGAAAAAAAGGACCTACAAAAACAAACCCGTAACAATTAAGGAAATGGTAATAGGAACTTACATATCGAGAATCACCTTAAACGTGAATGGATTAAATGCTCCAACCAAAAGACACAGGCTCGCTGAATGGATACAAAAACAAGACCCATGTATATGCTGTCTACAAGAGACCCACTTCAGACCTAGGGACACATACAGACTGAAAGTGAGGGGATGGAAAAAGATATTCCATGCAAAAGGAAATCAAAAGAAAGCTGGAGTAGCAATATAAATATCAGATAAAACAGACATTAAAATAAAGAATGTTACAAGAGACAAGGAAGGACACTACATAAAGATCAAGGGATCAATCCAAGAAAAAGATATAACAATTATAAATATATATGCACCCAACATAAGAGCACTTCAATACATAAGGCAACTGCTAACAGCTATAAAAGAGGAAATAGACAGTAACACAATAACAGTGTGGGAATTTAACACCTCACTTATACCAATGGACAGATCATCCAGAGAGAATATTAATAAGGAAACACAAGCTTTAAATGACACAACAGACCAGATAGGTTTATTGATATTTATAGGACATTCCATCCAAAATCAGCATATTACACTTTCTTCCCAAGTGCACAAGGAACATTCTCCTGGAGAGATCACATCTTGGGTCACAAATCAAGCCTTGGTAAATTTAAGAAAACTGAAATCAAATAAAGCATCTTTTCTGACCACATGTTTTCTATGAAATTAGAAATCAATTACAGGGAAAAAAACATAAAACACACAAACACATGGAGGCTAAACAATACATTACTAAATAACAAAGAGATCACTGAAGAAATCAAAGAGGAAATCAAAAAACAGCTACAGACAAATTACAATGAAAACAGGACAATCCAAAACCTATGGGATGCAGCAAAAGCAGTCCTAAGAGGGAAGTTTATAGCAATACAAGCCTACCTCAAGAAACAAGAAAAATCTGAAATAAACCATCTAACTTTATACCTAAAGGAACTAGAGAAAGAAGAACAAACAAAACCCAAAGTTAGTAGAAGGAAAGAAATCATAAAGATCACAGTAGAAATAAATAAAATAGCAACAAAGAAAACAATAGCAAAGATCAATAAAACTAAAAGCTGTTTTTTTTAGAAGATAAACAAAATTGATAAACCTTTAGCCAGACTCATCAAGAAAAAGAGGGAGAGGACTCACATCAATAAATGAGAAATGAAAAAGGAGAAGTTACAACAGACACCACAGAAATACAAAGCATCCTGAGAGACTACTACAAGCAACTCTATGCCAATAACATGGACAACCTGGAAGAAATGGACAAATTCTTAGAAAGGTATAACCTTCCAAGGCTGAACCAGGAAGAAATAGAAAATATGAACAGATCAATCACAAGCAATGAAATTGAAACTGTGATTAAAAATCTTCCAACAAACAAAAGTCTAGGACCAGATGGCTTCACAGGTGAATTCTATCAAACATTTAGAGAAGAGCTAACACTCATCCTTTTCAAACTCTTCCAAAAACTGCAGAGGAAGGAACACTCACAGACTCATTCTACGAGGCCACCATCACCCTGATACCAAAACCAAAGATACTACAAAAAAAGAAGATTACAGACCAATATCACTGATGAATATAGATGCAAAAATCCTCAACAAAATACTAGCAAACAGAATTCAACAACACATTAAAAGGATTATATACCATGATCAAGTGGGATTTATCCCAGGGATGCAAGGATTCTTCAATATACGCAAATCAATCAATGTGATACACCATATTAACAAATAGAAGAATAAAAACCATATGATCATCTCAATAGATGCAGAAAAACCTTTTGACAAAATTCAACATCCATTTATGATAAAAACTCTCCAGACAGCGGGCATAGAGGGAACCTACCTCAACATAATAAATGCCATATATGACAAACCCACAGCAAACATCATTCTCAATGGTGAAAAACTGAAAGCATTTCCTCTAAGATCAGGAACAAGACAAGGATGTCCACTCTCGCCACTATTATTCAACATAGTTTTGGAAGTCCTAGCCACGGCAATTAGAGAAGAAAAATAAATAAAAGGAATATAAATTGGAAAAGAAGTAAAACTGTCACTGTTTGCAGATGACATGATACTATACATACAGAATCCTAAAGATGCCACCAGAAAACTACTAGAGCTAATCAATGAATCTGGTAAAGTTGCAGGATACAAAATTAATGCACAGAAATCTCTTGCGTTCCTATACACTAACAACAAAAGATCAGAAAGAGAAATTAGGGAAACAAACCCATTACCACTGCAACAAAAAGAATAAAATACCTAAGAATAAACCTACCTAAGGAGGTAAAAGACCTGTACTCAGAAAACTATAAGACAGGCTTCCCTGGTGGCACAGTGGTTAAGTCCACCTGCCAATGCAGGGGACACGGGTTCGAGCCCTGGTCCAGGAGGATGCCGCAGAGCAACTAGGCCCGTGCACCACAGCTACTGAAGCCTGCATGCTTAGAGCCATGCTCTGCAACAAGAGAGGCCACCACGAGAAGACCATGCACCACAGAGAACAGTGGTCACCGCTCACCGCAACTGGAGAGGGCCCACGTGCAGCAACAAAGACCCAACGCAGCCAAAATAAATAAATAAAAATTTTAAAAAACCTAAAAGACATTGATGAAAGAAATCAAAGATGACACAAACAGATGGAGAGATATACCATGTTCTTGGATTGGAAGAATCAATATTGTGAACTATACTACCCAAAGCAAACTACAGATTGAATGCAATCCCTATCAAATTACCAGTGGCATTTTTTACAGAACTAAAACAAAAAATCTTAAAATTTGTATGGAGACACAAAAGACCCCAAATAGCAAAAGCAATCTTGAGAAAGAAAAACAGAGCTGGAGGAATCAGACTCCCTGACTTCAGACTATACTACAAAGCTACAGTAATCAAGACAATATGGTACAGGCACAAAAACAGAAATATAGACCAATGGAACAGGATAGAAAGCCCAGAGATAAACCCACACACCTCTGGTCAACTAATCTATGAAAAAAGAGGCAAGGATATACAATGGAGAAAAGACAGCCTCTTTAGTAAGTGGTGCTGGGAAAACTGGACAGCTACATGTAAAAGAATAAAATCAGAACACTCCCTAACACCATACACAAAAATAAACTCAAAATGGATTAAAGACCTAAATGTAAGACCAGACACTATAAAACTCTTAGAGGAAAACATAAGAAGAACACCCTTGGACATAAATCACAGCAAGATCTTTCTTGACCCACCTCCTAGAGTAATGGGGAAAAAAATAAACAAATGGGACCTAATGAAACTTAAAAGCTTTTGTACAGCAAAGGAAACTATAAACAAGACGAAAAGACAACCCTCAGAATGGGAGAAAATATTTACAAATGAGTCAACAGACAGAGGATTAATCGCCAAAATATATAAACAGCTCATGCAGCTCAATATTAAAAAAAGAAACAACCCAATTCAAAAATGGGCAGAAGACCTAAATAGACATTTCTCCAAAGAAGATATACAGATGGCCAAGAAGCACATGAAAAGCTGCTCAGCATCACTAATTATTAGAGAAATGCAAGTCAAAACTACAATGAGGTATCACCTTGCACCAGTTAGAATGGGTATCATCAGAAAATCTACAAACAACAAATGCTAGAGAGGGTGTGGAGAAAAGGGACCCCTGTTGCACTGTTGGTGGGAATGTAAATTGATACAGCCACTCTGGAGAACAGTATGGAGGTTCCTCAAAAAACTAAAAATAGAACTACCATATGACCCAGCAATCCCACTATTGGGCATATACCCAGAGAAAACCATAATTCAAAAAGACACATGCACCCCAGTGTTCACTGCAGCACTATTTACAACAGCCAGGTCATGCAAGCAACCCAAATGCTCACTGACATATGAACGGATAAAGAAGATGTGGCACATATATACAATGGAATATTACTCAGCCATAAAAAGGAGCGAAATTGGGTCATTTGTAGAGACGTGGATGGATCTAGAGACTGTCATACAGAGTAAAGTAAGTCAGAAATAGAAAAACAAATATCGTATATTAACGCATGTATGTGGAACCTAGAAAAATGGTACAGATGAACCGGTTTGCACGGCAGAAATAGAGACACAGATGTAGAGAACAAACGTATGGACACCAAGGGGGGAAAGCAGGGGCAAGTGTTGGGGGTGGTGGTGGTGGGATGAATTGGGAGAGTGGGATTGACATGTATTCACTAATATGTATAAAACAGATAACCAATAACAACCTCCTGTATAAAAAATAATAAAGTAACTTCAAAAATTCAAAAAAAAAAGAATGCAAAAACACTCTATTGCTAATAACGAGAATGCCAAGCATTTACAAACACTACCAAATAAATAAATAAATAAATGCAACTGTTATTAAATGCTGTATTAGATGACAACTATGGGACTGACTGCCCCACACGTGTTTGCATGTGGTCAAACAAACATGGAAACCATACCAGTGGACACAGAAAAGAAAGCAAAGTTCTCTTTCCTCACCATGCCTGTCTGTATTCATTTGCTAGGGTTACCATAACAAAATACCACAGACTGGGTGGCTTAAACAACAGTTTGTTTTCTCACCGTTGTGGAGGCAAGAGGTCCACGATCAAGATGTCAGCAGGCTTGGTTTCTTCTGAGGCCTCTCTCCCGGGCTTGCAGGTGCGTGCCTTCTTGCCATGTGTTCACATGTGTGTCTGGTGTCTCTCCCTCTCCCTATATCCTCATCTTACAAGGACACTAGTCAAAAGTGGATGAGGACCCACGCTAACAACCCCATTTCAATTGTCTCTTTAAAGGCCCTATCTCCAAATATAGTCACATTCTGAAAGTTCGAGGTTCCCTATAAGTGGGTGGGGGGGGCATATGTTAGCCCGCAACACAGGTCATCAATTTCTCAAAATCATGCCAGATTTCAGTTCGCCATATATTTGGACCATGAGTTCTTTATGAAGCTCTATGTACTTTTTTAGAAATTCCTAATTAGTTTTGGTTTGCTTTCTGAGAAAAGCAACATGCCTTTATCACATCCCTAAGCTCTTCCTCGTCCTTCGTCACGTTCACTGTGAAAGAATCCATTTTCTTCTTCAAAGATCATCTTCCTAGAGCCCTCTGACCTCTTCTGTTTTTTCCTAATTCGTCCTGATTGCTTTCTTGGCTTGCTGCATCACTGTTAACCTGGGATTTACGTTGAGTTCCTGAGTTGGTCCCTTTCTTCTTTTTAAATCCTGGGTACTCCTCTTTCTTGGATTCTTGTTTTGATGAAGTACATCTGTGGCAGACATAAGAGTATTTGCTCCTAGACTGCCTTTCCAGAAAGGACTCACTGCCCAGCTGCAAGGAGGGTGGTTAACTGAGAGCCTCCTGGTGTTAACTTCTTCAGGATTCACCTCAGTTTCCTGGCCAAGGTTGTCAGCTTCTGACAAGGAGGTTGTATAAGGGCCTAGCCATTTCTGCCCCACTCAGGACTCCACCAAAGGGAAATCTGCTCTGCAGCTACCAAGGGGGCAGGCAGAGACTTTGTCAGGTCTGCGTCACTGTCTGATGGCTACCCCCACCCAATACTGTGTCTTCCCCTTTTCTGTTCACGGATGTTACTGTCCAGTAAAATTTTGTACTCTTAATTCTGTATCAGCTTCTGCTTCCTGGAGAAACCAATCATTGTAAGAACCTCAAGTAATATTTTTTTTAAAAATTTGTTTCAGAAAGGAATCACGAGATTTAAACTGTGAGACTTTGTGTCAATTATCTATTTGTCCTCATATGTGATCGCTACTGTGACTGGTTATACAATTCTAGGTTCAAAATTATTTCCCCACAGAACTTTGAAGGCCTTGCTCTACTGTCTTCTAGCATCCAGTATTTCTGATAAGAAATCTGATCATAATCTGATTCTCATTCCTTTGTAGCTAGACTGTTTTTTTGTTTGTTTTTTCCCCACCTATGAAAGCTTTGGGGGTTTCATCTTTATCCTTAATGCTTTAAAATTCCACTAGGTTGTGTCCAGACACAGCTGTTTTTCATGCATCTTACTTGGATGGCCCTTTCAATAACTAGTGTCTTTCTTCCATTCCTCTCCTTACATTGTCTCTGTTTTCCCTTTCTGGAACTCTGACTAGATAGCCATTGTGTCTTCTGGGTCTATCCGCCATGCTTTTAGGTGTATATTTTCTGCTCTCTCTATTCTGGTGTCCTGGGAGATATTTTCCATTCTATCTTCTATAACTTGAAATTTGATCTTTTGCCATAATCAGTGTTATTTTTCACCTTAGCAATCACTCTTAGTTTTCAAGAGGTCAATTTTTCTCTCCTTGCTCCTTTTAATACCACCTTGTTCTGGTTTTTATTGCTGCAATATCCTCTTGGATGTCCCTGAGACTATCAATTAGCATTTTAAAAAGTGCTTTTGTATTATTCCTTGCATCATCTGTTTCCTCCTGGATCAGTTATCTTGTTTGTTCATCTTGGACTTTAAGTTGTTTTTGTTTCCTCTCAAATGTCTGGTAGACATATGTTCATATTCATGAATCAAGGACTACGTTGATGGGTGCTTGTAAAATGCCTGGGTCCTGGGGATAAGCAGGGTTTTTCATTTCTACGGTGCTGGCCCAAGATGCTCCAAACTGCCAACTTAATTGCGAGTGGGGTGGGGCAGCCTTTCTTCCTCTCCAGGTCTCTGATTATCAGGCTCTACTCTGCCGCTCTCCCCAGCCCTATACTCGCCCCACAGGCTCTCCCCAGGCAAATCCACTCTGCCTCATCAGTTCTCCAAGTGGCTCCAGCTGGGGCAAAGGCTGCAGCAGCTGCACATTGTTGTGGGCCTCCGACCTTTGAGCTGATGCCTCTGTGCCTGAAGCCTCTTCGGAGCTCCATGGGGGAAATGGTTGTTTCTGCAAGCTTCTAGAACGTGTATTCTGAGCTGTGATTTTCTCCATTTTGGGCCATGTATCTATTCAATCTCACTTGCTTTCCACAATCCCAGAAATTATTTTAAAGCTCAGGTTTGCTGATTGTACCTACTTTGTTTTCCATGTGGCAGGAGACTTTTTCTTCTTGTATGTCTTTACTATCTTTCACTGGCATCCTAGGAAAGAGGGATGCAATCATATGTGTCCAACCCTTCTCACTGTATGCTCACATGACTGGAAGAGAGGAGGCATCTCTCTGAGGCCTCTTTCATAAGGGCACTAATCCCATTCATAAGGGCTGTGACCTCACGACTTAATCACTTCCCATAGGCTCCACCTCCTAATACCATCAGTTGGGCATTAGGTTTTCAACGTATCAATCTGGGGCCATGCGGAGGGACTAAATATTCAATCTTCGGCAATAGACTAAGGGATAAATGTCAGGAACTTTTAGGGTAGTGGGGATGGAGGGGTGCAGCACCATGTTTCCAACTGTGCACACTAGAGAAGCAGAGAGAGAAGCTGAGAGGCACTGAGGAAAACCACAAGGAGGTTTAGTTACTACTCCTCCATGGTTTCCCTGGGACACTCCTATATCACCGTAATATAGGCCACTTGCTTACATTAGCTCTGTGTGGATTTCTATCACAAGTAAGAGGGCCAGAAATCAAGAAACATCTTGGCCCTCCTGGAACGCGTCACTCTGATCTGGCTGGCTGTTTTGGAAGAGGGTGTATCAGGAGGGGATTACACCAAGGGGCCAGGATTCCACCACAGTGCAGTGATGGCCAAGGCAGTGACCTCTGCAGATAATAAACGCCTGACTTGCCACCCTATAAAATGAAGGTCCTTTCCTCTTAGCCTAATTTACAAGGTTCTTTCCATAAACTTGGGGGGAGGGGTGTGACACATCTCCCCCACCTCTCACAGAAACAGTATTTTTTTTAACTCTCGGACACACTATATAACTTTAAAGAGATACCGGCTTGTTACGTGCGAAAAATGGCAAAATGTGCACTAGGAAACAAAAATAAAGCCCACCATTTCGTTCAAATAGTCTGTGCTTGCCCCACCCTCTAAATTTTTAACTCCTTTTAACCATGTTTGTGTGGCCTTAAGGAAGCCGCTTTCCCACTTAATGACTAGCCCTTTTCCCTAACCTTGCATTTTCTCTTCCTTAACTCATCCTCACATTTCTTAAAACTTTTACTTTGGGGAGCTGTTACCTTACTTGGGGAGACTTAAGAACTAATTCTAAACCCCTTTCCACAAATAAGATCAATAACTTCAAAATAAAAACTCAGTTTGCTCAAACCAACATTATGCCCTCTTGCTTGAAAGGCGCTTGAGGGCAGAACCCAAATCATTAGATGGTTTTTCTGCTCTGCTGACAACCGAGAAGGGGTTTGTTAAATGAAATGTAAAATGGGAGCGGGCTCCAAAGAACCTTGTAAATAACTTTGTTCCCTCTGCATTGTCGGGCATGGCTGGCGTGGTTTAGTAACTGGGTAACTGCAACGTCTTCAAATACCTTCCAAGACCTGACGACCTGAGCCGCGGTAGACGCAGCCCCGAGACATTAACCAGCTTTGTCCTGGGAACTGCGGGCTTGACCTTGGGGCTCCCTCCCCGCTTCCTACCTGGAGCCCGCGGGAACCGCCCCTCCTTTCCTCGGCTTTGCCCCGCGCCGTCCTCCTCGCCCGGCCACCGGCGTCCCGTTATTAGTGTTCGCGAACCTCTCAACATCTCGAAAGTTCGACAGGCGGCATCGGAAACCAAGCCTGGTGGCTCTCCAACCTCGAGGTGTGGTAAACTCTCGACATTTGAGCTTGGGAGAACCCCAAAGTAGTAAAAATCTCTGGTTTTGAAAACTAAGGGGACAAAAACGCCAAGACTGGAAGGACTCGTACCTACAGTCCTCTGATTCGTAGTCGGACGCATCACCCTGCACCACGGACCCCTCACACGAGGGGTGAGGAGACATAAAGGTTACAGAATAGGGAAAGCACACCCGACAGTAACTCCCCTAACACCGGGAGTAAAGAAAAAGTGCGACAGACACGCGGAGGAGTCTTGCCACGAGAGTTCGGAACTCACTCCTGCCGCAGTCAGGCTCCGCGAGCCACAGCCGGATAGTCTTTCTGCGCACGCGTAAAACAACATTCGGGCACCTACTCCCTTCGCGCCCCACTCCCTCCATTACGCATGCTCAATTTCATCTCTGGCTAAGGGTTGAGCGCGCTCTGGTTCCTAGGTATTGAATCTCAGGGGGCGGGGGCACGAGTTCTTCACGTCCCTTCGATAGCTCAGCTGGTAGAGCGGAGGACTGTAGTTGACACTCTTAACGGGCATCCTTAGGTCGCTGGTTCGACTCCGGCTCGAAGGAGACAACGATTCTTTTGTCGAGCTTCCTATGATTTTTATGGTCCTTTCCGCATAAGGATTTCTCTGATAATACATTACTTTCCAAATAACAGGACCAAACCCTTAACTTTCTCGGTGTGAATCTTTTGCGAATCCCGGAAACGGGGACATGCGGTCCGAGTTCTGAGCAAGCGGGGCACTGAGTCTGCGCAGAGCTCAGCGGGGAGGCTGCCGGGTCACGGCCTTCGCTTGTTTCTAAAGCGTCTTTGGCGTTTCCCGAACCCCTGAGTGCCGACGGGGCCAAGCCGCGTCCCGGGCCAACGGCCGGCTCCCCGGGGCCAGGCCCCTGACCTAGTCCTCAGAGCCCGTGCAAGGTCGGCGATGCGAGCGCTCGGGGCGGCGGCTGCCGTGAGGAGCTGGGAGGTCCGCAAGGAGGATCTCGTGCCCAAGGAACCTGGGAATCACGAAGCCTAGAAAAATGACTAAAAGTTATGATGATGGGTTGAGAGCCTACCACGCCGCTCCCTTCGATAGCTCAGCTGGTAGAGCGGAGGACTGTAGAAGGGTATCTATAGCTATCCTTAGGTCGCTGGTTCGATTCCGGCTCGAAGGAGAGAGACTTCTTTTTTGTTACTTTGGCCTTAACCATGAAACAGGGACAAGAATGTGGTCAAGAATATTTATCTTCGCTTCTAAACGCTCTGTTCTGTCTCTAGAGGAAGAGATAAGCAGCCGTGGCCAGCGGTGGGGGATTAGCTCAAATGGTAGAGCGCTCGCTTAGCATGCGAGAGGTAGCGGGATCGATGCCCGCATCCTCCAGTTTTTCTCCTGATCGCCAGTGGTCTTTTTTTGATTCTCATTCAACTCGAACAAGAGTTGAAAGTAGTTGGGCGAGCTTGAGGTTACCGCTATTAAAACTTTCCAGACGAGGGTACTTGAGGGGGTAATTTTTCTAATTTTAAAATTTTAGACCCATTTACTTTGTGAAGTTCACGAAATTGGTTCTTTTTCTCTCTAGAAATGGAGACAGATTGCAACCACGTCTGTCGGCACTCTGAGTCTTTTGTGATTTGTGATTGATGGCTGCACTTACAGGGAGTCTAAACTACGCATAATTAAGGGGACCTGACAGAAAAACAAAATGAAAAACAGAACTTGGAAAAGGACGCTGCTGCTTTAAACTTACGTTGAGCTGAGGAGGCGGGGACTATTCTGGTCCATCTCATCTGCATACAGTGGGGTGCCTGGCTCCTGGCAGATCCAAGACGGATATGATAAAGCAAGGCGGGTACCTGAGGACAGGTGAGGAAGTGGAAAAGACCCTGGACCCAGAGGCTTCTTGTTGGAGGAGGATTCTAACGCCACTTTCCTCCTGGGAAGTAACTTTGGAGAGTTAATTAGAGACCACCACAGAGAGGGAATCAACTGGAGAGAAGTTCTAGCTCGGGCTGCCCTTGAGAGTGGTCTGTTTAGTTAAAAGACATGACAAAAACAAACACAAATACACACACTCATTGAAAAATTCAATTTAGCAGAACACACACAAAGTCTTTTCTGGTAGTGAAGTCTCTCTATCCTAATTTTCTAGAATATAGCCATGAAAAAGCTGTTGAAACGATATTGCAGTTGTCAACACAAAATATAAACCTAGACAAAGGCAGAGATAACACCTTTTATGAGGATTACAGTTGAGAAGTGAAAATACTTTTATCTTATTTCCGTTTTAGGATTCTAGACAACCTGTATATTTTTGTTACCAATGTGTACAACCTGCTGTTTTTTACTGGCGTGTCTTTCATTTTCTAGGGCAGCTTCCATTTTAAATTCTTTTCAGTAAAGTCTCTTTACTGAATGTATAATGATTCACTTAAAATACATCATTTTTTTCATGAAAACAAATTTACAAAGTAGGCAAAAGAATCCTTTTATCAGATGATATGTCCCAATTTCTGGTTGGGATGATGGGTGTTCTAGCTGGTGGGCTGGAGGAGCTGGCAGTGAAACTATAATAACTACAAGAGCAAGAAACAGGTAATAAGTAAAGGAATTGTTAGCAACTGCACCCCAAATCCAGGTGGGGAACACATGTTTGGGACAAGTGAGCTGGGCAAGAACTCAAACAATATCTCAGGATCAGCAACTCAGGTGTGGAATGGAATTCATATAAAAAGTCTATAGATATAAGCTGAGAGGCACTATTGCCTAATGGTTAGTCATGTGGGCTGTGAAACCTGATAGACTTTCTTGTCTTTGCCATTCCCTATCTGGGTGGCCTTGGGCAAGTTGCTTGACATCTTGGTACTTCAGTTTCCTCATCTGTAAAATAGGAATGATAATAATGGCACCTACTTTTAATGTAAAGCCCTTCTTACAGTGCCTGGCACATAGTAAACACACAATGAACATTAGCTGTTATCAGTGTATGTTATTAGCACACCACAGAGGGAAGGCCTGGAGGGAATATTCTAGAGTTTATACGAGCATTTATATAAATATATATGAAAGTGCAGGAAAGAGGTGCTTGGACCTCCTCTGCAGGGAAAGTAGAACAATTCTAAAAATACAAAATGATGGTTAAGTGAATTATGGTATGACCATATAATAGTATAGCCTTTGAAATTTTATTTATTAAGAGCTTTTACTGACTTGGGAAATGTTAATAATTGAATATTAAGTGAATAAAGTAGGCACAGAGCAATATAAACAATAACAATATAAACAAGCATGAATTACCTGTAGGAAACACTGAAGAATGCATTAAAATGTTAACACTAGTGATCTTTGGCTAGTAGGATTACTGTGATTTCTTCTTCCTTAAAATTTAAAAATACTTTCTAAGTTCTGTAATAACCATTTATTAATTTAATTGAAAATATAGATGAATTCTAAAAAATTAAAAGCTAACATTTATTCAGCACCTCTGACAAGCTAAGCACAGTTCTAGTTACTTCACATGTGTTAACTCATTTATTTCTCTCATAAAGAAAACACCAGGCCCAGATGCCTTCAGTGGTGATTTTACCAAACATTTAAGGAAGAAATCACACCAATTGTACACAAACTTCCAGAAAATTGAAGAGGAGGGAGTATTGTCTAACTTATTCCATGAAGCCCTCATTATCTTGATCCCAAAACCAAGCAAAGACATTACACGAAAAGAAAACTACAGACCAATATCCTTCATGAACATAGATGCAAAATTTTTCAACAAAATTTTAGCCAGTTAAATCCAACAATATATAAAAAGGAAAATACATCATGACTGAATGGGTCTTTTCCAAGAATACAAGACTAGTTCAACATTCAAAAATCAAGGTAATTCATCACAGTACTAAAGAAGAAAAACTACACGATCATTTCAGTAGATGCAGAAAAAGCATTTGACAAAATTCAACATCCAGTCCTGATTTTTCAAACTGTCAGCAGGCTTGGAAGGTAGGGAGAAGGGAACTTCCCCAACCTGATAAAGGGCATCAATGAAAAACACATAGCTAACATTATACTTAGTAATATGAATGCTTTCCTCTTAAGATCAGGAAAGAAGCAAGGAAAACCATTCTGGGGTCTCTAGCCAGTGCAATATAGCAAGAAAAATAAAGTAAAAGACTTCCAGATTGGAAGGGAAGAAATAAAACTATCTGATTATTTAAAATACTGATTCTATGTTGAAATGATAATAGTTTATATGGTTTGGGGTTAAATAAAATATATTAATAAAATTAATTTCATTGGTTTCTGTTTTTTAATGTGGCTACTAGAAATTTAAAATCTTATATATGGCTCATATTTGTTACTCACATCTTATTTCTATTGTACAGTTAGGTCAGAGAGGTACGTACGGGCCAAATCATGTCAGGCCTTAGGGATCACAGTGATGATTAATGTCTTTATCCCTAGGGGTAATATGACCATTAATGGGATTTAAATAGAGTGTGACACGTGAGAAGCAGATTGCAGAAGGCAAGAGTAAATTCAGAGACATCAGTTAGCAGGCTGGGGTGGAGGGGAGGTAAGACTAGATTGTGTGCATTGAGGGTGGAGCCAAGTGTCCTTGATCTTGGAGCCAAGGTAAGGAGTTCAGACATGGCCACTGGGAAGGCCTTACACTAAAGTATTTGCTACTTTTAGGGACTGTCACTGTTCATTTCTGGCATGTGAACTATGCCAAGAAATGTTCAGAGGAAAGTACAATATGTTAGTTTTCTAACATTTTCTTAGTGATATGTATGATGAAGTACAATTTATAAACAACAGATTTGGAGAAGGATTAATTCTCAAGAAGAAAAAAAGCTTTCAGCCAGAAGTTTGCAAACTATCTAATGAAAGAAATGCCACTTAGCTTCTGTTAAGTACTTTTCAAGTTAGTTAATTTCATTTTTAGTTTAGCTTTTGTAAAATGTTTCTTTTCACTAAAAACTTTAAAATCACATATTCAAGCTGCCTATTGCCAGAAAAACAGCTAAACTGAAAAGATTGACAATGTAAACCGAAGGAAAATGTTAAGCATTTTGTAGATGTCAAGAGTCCTTGGTGTAAGAAGATGGACGGATGGATGGACGGACGGATGAATGGATCAATACTGCAGGGAAAAACTAACAACCTCATTGTCTTAGTTTAAGAGGACCTTGTCTGTAAACTATTAAGCACTGGCTTTTGTTTTGGCATGGGATTAAAGTGATTTTCAGGAGACTTAACTGGTGCTGGAGTTGACCTGAAAGTCTCAGTCCACTCATGACCTAGTGTTCCAGTCTAACTAAACCTTCTTCTCCAGCAACCCCTACTGTCTGCCTCCATATCCACACAGTCTGGTGTTTCTCTCCTTGTTTTAACGATTTTGTCAAACACCAACTTTCTCACTTCTGGTGGGTAAAAGAAGGAAGAATTCTCCTTCCTCTACCTTAGAGAATGAGCTGAAATCAAGATCAGTCTTCCAGTTCCTCTTGTTTTCTCTTCCTCCAGGGCTGCACGCTGCCTCACTGCTTTGCTTCAAACTATATCTATTTTTTACTTCCCTTTAGCTCCACTTTCCACGTTTGGTTTGATGAATGGCTAGCTAGTTCCTGGAGCTAAGCCTGGATTATTTTCAAGTACCTGGATTTGCAATTATGTATGTTAAAGAGACAAAAGGAACATGGGTAACTGAAATGCTGAGGACATTCTGGAATCCTTGGGAAGTACACTGATTCTGACACTGATTCTCTGGGAACTTTCTAATGCCTCCTATTCCCCAGAGTACTCTGTCTTGTTTTGCAAGTTGGAATCTAGAGTTGATGTTGCTTTTCTAACTATTCTGGGGTTAGAGGAGTTTCATATCACCCTAACCAGAAAGTACAAAATCCACCAAAAGAGAGGAACCCAGTTCCTGCCAGAGAATCCTTCATATACATTTCAATTTTCCCCAAAGGTTTTTTAATATCTTATGTTCTAGGACTTGTGTCCAATATGGTGACCTCCAGCCCCATATGGTTATTTAAACATATGTTTAAATTGAATAAAATTAAAAATTCACAGACTTCCCTGGTGGTACAGTGGTTGGGAATCTGCCTGCCAATGCAGTGGACACAGATTCGAGCCCTGGTCCACGAAGATCCCACTTGCTTCGGAGCGGCTGAGCCCGTGCGCCATAACCGCTGAGCCTGCGCTCTGGAGCCCGCGAGCCACAACTGCTGGGCCCACGTGCCACAACTACTGAAGTCCGCGCACCTGGAGCCCATGCTTTGCAACAGGAGGGGCCACCACAATGAGAAACCCATGTACCGCAACAAAAAGTAGCCCCCGCTTGCTGCAACTGGAGAGAGCCCACGTGAAGCAATGAAGACCCAACGCTGCCATAAATAAATAAGTAAATAATGAAAAAAAAATTCAGTTCCTGAGTTGCACTATACATATTTCAAGTACTCAATAGCTACCTGTGGCTACAGGTTGGCCAGCACAGATGTAGAACATTTACATCATTGCAGAAAATTCTAATGGACAATGTGCTGTAGAGTATGGGGTGGGGTAGCTTAGTGGATGAGTCAAAAGGTATCATTCTGCGCAACTACTTAACTTCCCTGAGCCACAGTTGGCTCAATGGAGATAATAATATGTACTCTAGAGCGCTAGACTAAGAAATGATTGGTACTCTGCAAACATTTATTATGTTTGTTGTGGTGGTGTAGTACTAAAGTAAGGGATTCTAGAACCTCATTTTCTCCCTCCCTGAGATTAAGAACACACTGAGATCTACATTTCGCTGGACCCTGAAGTCTGGGTTCATTTGGCCTGGTAGCTAGAGGTTGAAAGAGGTCAAGAGTCTTCTCTTTCTGTTGTCACCTCTCAGTGCCAAGTCCACCGTGGGCATAAACTCAGGTTCTTAGGGACCCATCTTGCTTCCTTTGACTTATCTGGGGGATTTGGAAAACTTCTGGAGGAGGTGAGAGCCATGGTGGTTTTGCTTCAGCTTCTCAATGTGTCTAAACACACCTGTACTGCAGTGTGGTAGGACTCAAGAATGGGGGGAAATTGGTGCTTCAAACTATGGCAACTTCCTGTGTAATTACCCCTGATTGGTTTCAACCCCCTGTGCTAGGGTGTGGGTAGGAGAGGGGAGGAAGTCATGCACCACCCCTATAAGAGTCCAAGGTGCCTTCAGGAGACTAAGCTGGTTTTCGCATCTCTGTGGAGGCCCAGGTCCACTGCAAATTCCAGAGCCTTGAAGCTGACTTCAATTCTGATTCATTTCCAGAATTTTTGCCATCTCTCAGACTCTGAATGATTTGGGAGCAGACTAAAATTTTCTGGTTCCCCCCTAGGAACTAGAGTGCTACCCCCATGTCCCACTCCCAACTCACATGCCCACCCCATAGATGGCTGGTCTCTGAGAGAGGGAGGAGCAGGAATGGAGGAAAGAGGATGAGGAAGGGAAGGTGGTTCTTATCCATCAACCTGGCTCTTCTTCCTGTGGGCTTCTTGCTAGTTTCCTCTGTAGCTTCCAGGGGCAGTTCTAAGACAAAATGAAAGGCAGAGAGCAAGAAGGAGCAGAGAGTAAAAGGAGAGGGTAGGGTTCAACTCTCCATCAAATAATTCAACTGGGGATTCTCAATGTTCATGCAGTTTCAGAGTGTTTTTTTCTACAAATACTGCTAAGTTAGGTTATGAACCCCACTCACAGATAAAAGAACTGAAATCCAACTAGGTGAGGTCACTTTCCCAGGATCACCAGGTGAGGTGGACATGGGAGCTGGACCTCCTGACTCCCTGTGCAGCCTCTCACTGCATCATCTTGGTTGCTCTGGCTCAGGCACTTGAGTCACCCCTGAGGATTCTACTCTCATAGCCACCAGAGTCCATTTCCTCCTTTCCTTCCCCACTGCCATTCGTCATCCAGTGCCAGGGCGTCATGACCTCTCACCTAGGCAACAACCTCCCATCTGGTCTTTAGCCAGGTCACCTTCACACTGACCTATCCCAACCAGCACTGAGATTAATTTCACCAATGCACAGCTCTCAGGGAAACGTCCCTGTGAGACACTCTCAATGACTTCCTGTTGCCTAATTTATTAAGTGGTAAAAACTCTTCAGCCCAGTATTCATGGGCTGCCAATGTGCCAGAAGCATGCTCTGCACTCCAGCCCAAAGCACCACACGCTCTGTGCGTTCCCGGCACTCCTGTCTGCTTCTGTGCCTTTTCTTGGAAGCCCCACCTACGCCCCACTGCCCACAGAACGACATGCCCATTGGTGTCTAGGTTCCTCAGTGGATCAGTGCAAATGCCACCCCACCCATGAAGCCCTCCTGATTCTTCCAACTCTGGAATTCTCTGGGGTTTTGGGGGGGTTTTTTTGGCCGTGCCGCACGGAATGGGGATCTTAGTTTCCCAACCAGGGATCAAACCCGTGCCCACTGGAAGTGCAGAGTCTTAACCACTGGACCACAAGGGAAGTCCCTGAAGTTCTTTATCACATTTTGTTTTGTACTGTGGTTCTGTATATGCGTGTCTTATCTCTACTATTTATTAGACTGAGCTCCTTGAGGACAATGACCTGTATCTTGTTCGTCTTTCAGGACACATGATAAACACTCAACAAATATTTTTTGAAAGAATGAATTCCTCTTAAAAGGATAGGCTTGGCTATAGTGTATAGTATTAGTTTAAGTGCTTTTCCTTAGGTTGCAAGGTCTTTTACAGTAGAAACTTCATCTTTCTTAGAAAATAGCTCTCTTATTTTGCTCAGACCTCCATAGCCCATGTAACAATAAACACAGTTAACTGTCTAGGCTAGGTGAACTGAATTAACTCAGTAAAACAATGTCACCAATTCCCTTCTTCACTGTAGTTGCTAAACAGACATTGAAAGGAATAACAAAATTCTCCAAAGATCCCTGAAATGTTTATGAATACATATAACTTATTATTAGTTAATAGAGCTTATTAGATTCTCAATAAACTCTCAGTGCACACAGCACTGAGGGCGCACATAACCAGTCAACGATCTACTCCTTACTGGTAATTAATTGCACCCTGGGGCTGTGTTAACAAAATGTGTTCACTGTATGGCGTTTTTTAAATCAAGGAGAAATAAAGCTGCAAATTCATCACATAAAAAAATAGACATGTGGGGCTTCCCTGGTGGCGCAGTGGTTGAGAGTCCGCCTGCCGATGCAGGGGACAGGGGTTCGTGCCCCGGTCCGGGAGGATCCCACATGCCGTGAGCCATGGCCGCTGAGCCTGCGCGTCCGGAGCCTGTGCTCCGCAACGGGAGAGGCCACAACAGTGAGAGGCCTGTGTACCGCAAAAAAAAAAAAAAAAAAAAAAAATAGACATGTGTTTCTTATTTCATTTTTGATCTGATTTTAAATCTTTAACTAAAACATATAGATGAAACAGCTGTTTCACAAAATCCTGGCAAATATCAGAATTGAAATTGATGACTCATGAGCAGACCAAGAATGCTCAGAAATGACTAGGGAAACTATCATTTAAGAAATCAACTTGGTAAATGAGACAAATGCAGAGGGGTATAGATATTTCAGACCAGATAAAACCCAGGTGTGGAAGCAGGATTCCATTTTCAGTGGAAGTCACTGAAAATGGCACTGATATTTGTCCCCCACGATATGGCAAAATAAAATAATGGGTGTGCCACCCCATGTGCCAGTCACTACCTCATTACTGATTGTTGGTGCAAACTAAAATTTTTAAAGATTGCCAAATTTCCTTTGTGTTTCTAGGTGTGTGTAGGGGTGGTGGTGTATAGGATGAAGGAGGATTAGGAAAAAGGGAGAGAAAAGAGCATACTAGAGCTTTATTATACAACTTTTTTTAAAGAATTGGATCAACTGGTATTTGGATATTTTTTAAATTTTGTGGATACTTTTATGGTGAAAAGATTTGAAATCAGTTTTTTTTTTGTTTTTTTTTTTTTGCTGTACACGGGCCTCTCACTGCTGTGACCTCTCCTGTTGCGGAGCACAGGCTCCGGATGCACAGGCTCAGCGGCCATGGCTCACGGGCCCAGCCGCTCCGCTGCATGTGGGATCCTCCCGGACCGGGGCACAAACCCATGTCCCCTGCATCGGCAGGTGGACTCTCAACCACTGCGCCACCAGGGAAGCCCAGAAATCAGTTTTTAAGTTGAAATTTTTCCCATTTCACAACCCTCACAAAGATGAAATATTTAACACTAAGCAAGTCTTTTTAGTTGACTACCCTTGTGAAGCCAGGATAATGATATGCCAAGCAGACATGCTTTGTTTGTTTTCACCTAGGATAGTATGATCACGCTACTTTTGGTGACTCGCTTCCTAAATTCTCAAGACAGTAATGGCATTCGTTATACAGTGAGACTCTTGGACTACATTCTCCCTGGTCCTGGAGAAGCCCATCACCAAGCCCTTGCTGGTTGCTCACAGGGGCCATAGCTCAACGGCTGGGCACCAACATTTGCATCTGTTGTTGACAGCTGTCAGCTTCACCTCCCTCTCCTCACAACCCCGTCTAAATGGGGTTTGTAATCCTCCCTCCCACCCACTCTCTTCACTCCCTGGGGTGGAAATGTTGGCCCCTGTTCTCTGTCACCTGTCAGAATCCATCCTCCTGTCACTGGCTTATACGGACAAGTCTGTCCGCTGTCATGTGACCCTCGGCTGCTAAAAACAGCTCCAGCCCCACTCTGAACCTGGGCCTGAAACAATGTCCTCCACGGAAAGAAACGTAAAGGACACTTGATCACACAATCCTTGGAATTATTTCCAGGAATCACTTGCAGAAACCATTCGAAGCGCCCTTTCCCTGGCAGAGCACACAGGGACGGCCAGGAGATGAGCGCATCTTTGAATTACAAGTCTTTTTCCAAAGAGCAGCAGACCATGGATAACTTGGAGAAGCAACTTATCTGTCCCATCTGTTTAGAGATGTTCACGAAACCCGTGGTCATTCTCCCCTGCCAGCATAACCTGTGTAGGAAATGTGCCAGTGACATTTTCCAGGTAGGTCTGTTTGGAATGTAGGGGGTGGAAAAGATTCCCTCTTCTCCGAATCAAGCGCTTAACTTTGAGGTAATTTCTTTAGAAAGCTGTATAAGGTTGCATTTGTTAAAAAAAAAAAGTTTTTAAAGTGATTTGCTTTGTACTTTGCTGTCAGCCTCCTTCGTACTCTCAAATCTAATTTTATTTCAATCCCAAGAATCATACTTGTTTAAAAAAAATTGAATCTGTCTCAAAATTGTAAATGAATTACTGCCCAAGACATTAATGTTGGAGTTTCTGCCTGGAACTTTTGGTTATGAAAATGCTGGGTGGAAAAGCACCTCATGGTGAAGATGGTACATGGCACTTGACTGTGGAGAAGTGAGGGCCCTGCATTTCAGGACCACTTGCTGATAATGCCCTAAGGGACGATCTCACAGCAAGCTGAAAGCAGGAGTTGATGTTGCTCATAGTGTAACAGAGAGTGAAGAGAAGCCTCTGGAAAGCTACCTGTGGCACTACTCAATTCCTCTTTTCTTGCTTGGCGAGAACAGGCCTCTAACCCGTACCTGCCCACGAGAGGTAGCACTGTGGCCTCGGGGGGCCGGTTCCGTTGCCCATCCTGCAGACACGAAGTGGTTTTGGACAGACATGGGATCTACGGGCTTCAGAGGAACCTGCTGGTGGAAAATATCATTGACATCTACAAGCAGGAGTCCACCAGGTAGGGTTCTCCTGTGTGTCAGACACATCGGAAGCTTGTCTTCATTAGTTGTTTGTTTGTTTTAGTGGGTCACTATACTGAATGCTTGTTTACCAATCAGGGGCTAATTGTTTTATAGGAAAATGTTTTTCCAAGTCAGTCCTTCCCAATGGGAGTGAGAGTTGCTCTTGGGAGGAGAGAAGGAAGCTGGGGCCCATGCTTTTGTATCAATTTCAGAATGAAGTAACTCATTAACACTAATCCAGTCCAGATGGTGATATTGAAAGAGGCATAATGCTGCCCTACCCCCAGCCTTGTATTACATCCCTTGTAGACGTTTCTGCACTAACTACACAGCTCCTTTATAGTTCCAGATTCTACACAGCAGAAAAATTAGAGTGCAAAACTCTAAAGAAAATGAACAGAAATGGCATCTCCCCAAATCAGCCTGTCCTTAGTTCAGACAGTCTCATTTTAAAATTATCTAGAGGATAATAATAAAAACAAAATCCTCTGACATAGTTAGTCATGGTAGTGACTCTGGGAAGTAGCAAAGCAAGGTAGACTCCTGGGATTTAGCAACTTAAGAGTTTAGAGACAGAGGAGGGAACAAAAGGATGGAGCTCAGGTTGTGTTTCCCTATTCTCTAGGTTATTCTTCCTGAATACTCTTGGCATTCACCTGCTGATTGACATGCAGCATATACATCAGTCATTTTTTATTTTTTTGAAAAGGGCTTCTTATTCATCGAATCACCCTGGCTATAGAATTCCTTTCCTAGAGACAACACAGGGGGAGTTCATTCCTAGAAGTGCTGGTGTTGAGGAGCCCTTTTTCAACTGTACACAAGGCAGTCAAGTCCATAGCGCTTGACAGCAATACTGAGACCATCTAGAAATGATCTCACTGTGCTTCCTAGTAGGAGACACGGATTCACGGAACATCTGCAGGGCTCGAAGAGCCTTGTGCTCTTAGAAGGAAAGCTGTTCTATAAATCGAACATATAATTATTATAATTGCCATGGCTATTCATTTCTGCTTAAGATTCAAAACTAAATTAGATAGTGCCAGGATATAGATGGCACTGAGAAGAAGAATTGCTGATGACACGTTGCAGAGATACAGAGTGGGCTATTTCCCTCGCTTCCAAAATCTCTTGAGAAGAAGGAAAGTACCGCTGCTGTAATTAAGATCTGATCTCATTTTATTTCATTATTTTAAGATGCAAATAGATACACTGTCTCTTAAAAAAGTTAACCAGCCAATTAATAACCAACTAATTATTAAGGCTGTTTATATAACAACTGATTCAGTGCCTGCGACAGCGCCTTGCACAGAATAGTTGCTCTGTAAGTACCAGATGTTTAAGCAGCACCATAAATCTTCTTACACGTTCTATTTATTGCAATAATTTTCTGTTTTGCTACTTGCCACAGTGAGAGCTTGATGTGAAATAATAACAATAATTGTTATGTAATCCCGAGAAGAGGAGATGTTAAAATCTGTAGTGTAACACTACATGACACATCCTGGCTTTAAAGTCTATGCAATGCATCTGCCAAAACTAGTGCCTAGGTGAACAAATTAAAAGCAATGAACCAATTTCTAACAATGAAGCTCACAGCTGAGTAGCCTAGTGGTGTTTTTGTGATTATCAAATTCTTCTTATGCTGCTGTTTCTTGAACCTGAGACTTGCCTTTGGGACATTTTTAATTGGTAGCAAAACCACAAATTGTACAAGAGAGCTCGGGCACATGTTTGGACATAAACCCAGTTGTTCCCTGAGGGCTGGGAGCTTTACCAACCCAGAATCTTAAGCCTCAGGGTATGTGAGGTGACTCTGGAATAACTTTGAAATACAGAGTGAGATGAACCCTGGCCTACATTAAGATGGAAGCAGAAAGGGCAGGGGGCTGGTCAACTCTGGCCTCCTGCAGAATGGCTAGAGATTGTAGGTCTCAATAAAACCTGTCCTTCTTATCTAGAATTCTGCCTGGTGCTGAGCTAGCCACAGCTTGCGGGGGAGGTGGGGGGGGACGATGCGAGAAGGAACTAATTTCACTAATATTAATAATGAACATAATGGGACTTCCCTGGTGGTCCAGTGGCTAGGGCTCCGCGCTTCCACTGCAGGGGGCACGGGTTCAATCCCTGGTCGGGGAGCTAAGATTCCACATGTCCCACAGCCAAAAATACAAAACAAAAAACCCCCCATAATAATTAACTTGAAAATACAGCAAGTCAGGGCTTCCCTGGTGGCGCAGTGGTTGAGAGGCCGCCTGCGGATTCAGGGGACACGGGTTCGTGCGCCGGTCCGGGAAGATTCCACATGCCGCAGAGCGGCTGGGCCAGTGAGCCATGGTCGCTGAGCCTGCGCGTCCGGAGCTTGTGCTCCGCAACGGGAGAGGCCACAGCAGTGAGAGGCCCGCGTACCGCAAAAAAAAAAAAAAAAAAAATACAGCAAGTCAAACCAATATGTGTTGAATATGCGTCAGCCACTGTTCAGGGTATTATACACATGAATCATGAGTAATTCTTTAATTCTCACGAGTATTTTAAATATTTTATTCAAAGTAATTCCTATGCATATGCATAATTTTAAACATTCCAGTCGCACTACAAGGCCTCGAAAGAGAGCTGCATTCCCTGCCCTACTCTCTTTGCCCCCGAGTCTCACTCCGCAGAGTCAGCCACGTTTAATTCTTTCAGCTGTTCTTCTGCCATTCATCACCCAGTGATGTGTGTAGGCTACTAGCAGGCTCCTATTCTTTGGTTTTTCAGTTTTAGACATTATCTATTGACTTCACTGTAGACAATTAGGGCTGAGCCCCCGCGTGGTTGGCTTTACCTTTTACTTTTCTTTTACTCTCCCGTGGGTTGAAGCCCTTGTTTCCTGGATCCTTTGTCGTCCTCTTTGTTGGTTTACTCTACTGTTTTTGTGGAGCACATCCTCAAGTAATCCCCTAAAGTGTGCAAAAAGTCCTCCTCCTTCCAGTCTCACCCCCGCCCCCGCCCTGCCTTCTGGGTGCCTGGCCTCTGCAGTCCTAGGGCCTTTGCAGGGGGAGCCTGTGAAGCTTGAGCAGCTTGTCCTGTGCGCCTTTACCCTGCAGGCTCTCAGCAGAGCCAAGATGCATTTCAAGCAGGTCACTTCCCTTCGTCCAGCTGTTCCCAGTTTCCAACATTTGGTTGCATCTCTCCTCTGCTGTTATTTTGCTCACTTTTTGTCCTTATTGATGTATACCTTTTTATTCCCTTACTCTCATTTTAGTGGGATTGCAGCAGGAAACATAAATAAATAAATGCATGCGTTCATTCTGTCATATTTAATTAGAAGACTCCTAGTCCAATTTTCAGATATGAGTAAAAGCTGAGCCTGAAAGAGTTGAAGGAACTCACCTAAGGCCATACGGCCACCACTTGGAGAAACTGAGTTGGGATTAAACTTTGAGATCAGTTTGACTGTAAAAGTACTGCCTGAACATGGAAGCAACCTAAGTGTCCATTGACAGATGAATGGAGAAAGAAGATGTGGCACATATATACAATGGAATATTACTCAGCCATAAAAAGAAACGAAATTGAGTTATTTGGAGTGGGGTGGATGGACCTAGAGTCTGTCACAGAGAGTGAAGGAAATCAGAAAGAGAAAAACAAATACCGTATGCTAACACATATATATGGAATCTAAAAAAAAAAAATGGCTCTGAAGAACCTAGGGGCAGGACAGGAATAAAGATGCAGACGTAGAGAATGGATTTGAGGACACGGGGAGGGGGAAGGGTAAGCTGGGACGAAGTGAGAGAGTGGCATGGACATATATACACTACCAAATGTAGAATGGACGGCTGGTGGGAAGCAGCCACATAGCACAGGGAGATCAGCTCAGTGCTCTGTGACTACCTAGAGGGGTGGGATAGAGAGGGTGGGAGGGAGATGCAAGAGGGAGGAGATATGGGGATATATGTATACGTATAGCTGATTCACTTTGTTATACAGCAGAAACTAACACACCATTGTAAAGCAATTATACTCCAATAAAGATGTTTAAAAAAACCAAAAGTGCTGCCTGAAATGCCTCATCAGCACCAGATGCCCATCCTTCAGGAAACTTGAGGATGGCCCCCGAAACCCCAGAGAGCAGAGGGAACAGGCTACAGACTCCCTGAGACATGCCTGCACAGAACGGCTGGGGGCCACAGCCAGCATTTGGCACTGAGACCCGAACCACAACTGAGAGCTTAGACACCCTGACCTCGTGAAGTTGCCTTTGCGTCTTTATTCTACATGCCACGTTTGTCCCAAGTCTGTTATGTGGCGTAAGGTTTTCATTCTACACCCATTTGTAAGTGGGGGATGCCTCTTGGCCTGCGTTGCCACTTGAACAAGAACAACCTAATAAGGATATTGCAGGCAGTCCTTGGTCTGTATTGCATAATGAAAAAGTAATCACAATCGACAACTAAATGAAGAGCCCATGCCTGTTTCCACATTTTCAGTATTGCATACCCTGCAAATATCTGAGCTCTACAATATCGTCTCTGGTCAGAGCTGCTGACATCAGAGCAGTACGTGGGACGCAGGCTACCCTCGGGAAATGCCTGGGGGAGAGGGGCCGCAGTAGCATCAGCTGTGCCATCTCCCAGTTAATGTGCTCTGGACATTTGCTTGACATTTATTACGAGGTGGAGGTACAGGGGAGGGAAGGTTTTAGAGGAAGAGAAGCCTTTGGCCAAGCAAAGACTGAATCGCCACTCCTAGTCTCTAGATAACCCCTGGAGGCCTTTGTCATTTATAAGTGGAGTCTTCAGGATGTTGTCTGGTCTTTTCCTTTGCCACTCAGGAGAGCCAAGTGACTAAGTTTTCCCCATAGTTCACACGCCTTCTCCAGATGAGCGATTTTATGTTAGAGCACAGGGAACACTGTCCAAGAATCTAGCAAATTCCCTTTTACTTCTCATTCATTCAACAAATATGTACTGAGCAACTACTCTATGCAAGGCACTGTTCTTGGCACTGGGAACCCAGCAAAAAAGGAGACAGACCATGGACCCTGCCCTCATAGAGCTCACATTCCAGTGCAGGAAACAGACCATAATATATATAATGGAATATTATTCAGCCATACAAAAGAATGAAATATTGCCATTTGCAGCAACATGGATGGACCTAGAGAATATTATACTTAGTGAAGTAAGTCAGACAGAGAAAGACAAATATTATATGATATCACTTATATGTGGAATCTAAAAAATAATACAAATGAATCTATATACAAAACATAAAAAGACTCACACCAGACATAGAAAAACTTATGGTTACTAAAGGGGAAAGGAAAGGGAGAGAGGGATAAATTAGGAGTATGGGATTAAACAAGCTACTATATTAAAAAAAATAGATAAGCTACAAGAATTTCCTGCATAGAGCAGGGAATTATATTCAATATCTTGTAAAAACTTATAATGGCAAATAATCTGGAAATATATATATGTATAACTGAATCACCTTGCTGTACACCTGAAACTAACACAATATTGTAAATCAACTATACTTCAATAAAATAAAAATTCAGTTCCAAATCTGAGATGCTTCTAAATAATCATACATTTGGGAAAATGAGGAAAGATTTTGGATTTGTATTTAAATTTTCCAAACAATTCAGAAAACGATTAACAGCCTCAGTCTTTGGATAGGACATATCAAAATTCCAGATTTCGTATAAGTAGGCTACAACCACCCATCTCCCCATGATCTCGAGGGAGCCCACAGCATCACAAGGTGACATAATTTTGATCTTGATGTATTCTAACACCTAAACCATGATGATGGTTAGGGAAATATACCAGGTCCTACCACGTGATGTGAACCTGGGCTCTCCAGGTGATTTCGCAGCTAACAGGTTATCCTTAAGCAGCCATAATTTGTCACTACCTCTCTCATGCTTCTTCATTGCTTGGACATGGTGGTACCCCGGAAGTGCAAACCTCACTAGCACATACAAACCCAGTGCTCCATTATGACCTGGGCAGCTTTGAAAAGTTTTGGTTGGTTTGGTTTGGGAAAACTGAAACTTGCGGATTCTCTGTGAGATGTGGACTTCGGGCACCATGTCCCAGAACAACATTTTGCACTTTTCTTGTTGCCTAAAGCATTCAGTGTAATTGTTCACATTCACTGAGCGTATACTACCCACTCTGAACCACTACTGAGTCCTCAGGAAGTTATGTACATTTAATTTTCTGTGCTAATGGCAGGAGGAGACCCAAACAAATGAAAAAAGCACTCGCTGGTATTTTTCCTCTTTACACACAACTACTTCCAACCAGCGCCGAGATGAATAATCAGAGATTTGGGCTCCCCCAGCCCACCTCCACGCTCACTCCTCTTGCTGGGGCCAGAGGCTGCGGCGGTGGGGTAAATGGGCCTCCCCAAAGCGGGTGCAAACTTGACATTTAGTTTATCGCCAACCTGCTCCTCTTTACCTGTAATTGTAAAGTCTCTCCTGAGAGACTTGTGAGCATGTAGAGATGGTGCCGAAGCAGCTCCTAAGGAAAGAATCTGGTGTTCGGCTTTCAGGAATTGCATTAGCCCGTTTTGTTTTTGTTTTTGTTTTTTGCGGTACGCCGGCCTCTCACTGCTGTGGCCTCTCCCACTGCGGAGCACAGGCTCCGGGCGCGCAGGCTCAGCGGCCGTGGCTCACGGGCCCAGCCTCTCCGCGGCATGTGGGATCTTCCCGGACCGGGGCACGAACCCGCGTCCCCTGCATCGGCAGGTGGACTCTCAACCACTGCGCCACCAGGGAAGCCCCAGTAGCCCGTTTTTAAACTTTGAAATCGGCCAATGGGGGGAATACTGACACCACAGAAATTGGCAAATGCTACAGGTCACAGTCTCCATGTCCTCCCCCCCAGGCTGGTTGGAAATTTGACAGGATACTGCTGATAAACCCGTAGAGAATTTGGAGGGCTCTGAGCGCATGGAAGGGGCTCTGGAAGTCTGCTGGGGGTACAGGGTCGTGCGGGATAGGATGCGATGCTGACCACCCCGTTGGGCCACCCGGCTCAGCTCTGCCGCAACCGGAGCTGACACTTATCCACGTATCTCCTCCCAGACCAGAAAAGAAGTCCGACCAGCCCCTGTGTGAGGAGCACGAAGACGAGCGCATCAACATCTACTGTCTGAACTGCGAGGTGCCCACCTGCTCTCTGTGCAAGGTCTTTGGGGCGCACAAGGACTGCCAGGTGGCTCCCCTCACCCACGTGTTCCAGAGGCAAAAGGTAACAGAGGCCTTTCCGCCCCTCCTCCGAAGCCCCTTCCAAGTGCCTGCATCATTGACTCACTGCCCCCCAGGGAGAGATGCCCAGTGCGCAGGGCCACAGGGCCCTGAGGCTGGGCGGGCGCGGAGGGTAGAGCCGGAAGGGATGCTGCGCACCCTCCACGCGCTTAATGCCCTGGAGGCTGGTGGGGAAGGTGGGGGAGGGAAGAGATGCAGAGGGTCAGGAAGGGGTCCGGAGGGGAAGGGTCGCTGTGTTTGCGCCCGTTGGAGGCTGCTGAAGATGAGCATTGTTATGGGACTCGGTCCGAGCTCAAGCTGCTCAAACATCATTTGAGGTTCAGACTATAGGTAATAAAAGGATAACTTTTTACTCCACTCAGAACATTTTTCTTCATTCACCAACCAAAGATTCCTTTGGCCTTCCTCAAGGCCTTTGCTCGCGCACTCCTAGTTGGTAGAATTACAATGAATGACATTGCGTTACACGTCCCCTTGGGCTGGCCCTCCAGCCTGGGTTAAACTGGCCTCCTAGCCTTTCAACCTAGGCCAGCACTGCGGGCACCGTCCGTGCCCTCACCCCAGGGCCTCAGCCCCCTCATTCTGACCAAATACAGGGTGTCCCAGCTTATCACTCACCTGCCAACCTGGTTTCACCCACCGGCAAGTAGAAGCTTATCCATTTGATGCAAATAAACTGTGGGGTTGTGTGCTCAGAGAGCTGCAACCAAGTCTTGGCATCTAGAGTTTGAGAAGCTCCACATCTCAGCGTCTTTCTGTAAGAATCAGAGATTCCACATTCGGTCAGTGTTTTATACCAAATACAGTATAGAGTTGGAATTAAATTTGGAAACCAAACTTGGGGCAACACCAGTTGCAACCGGTGAGTACTAACTGCTAAAGCAGCAGGATTTAGCAAGATATCCATAACATTTATTTATTTTTCAATCCACTTAAGACTTACCCCCGTTTCCCTTTTACCTGCCCCCCCAGTCATACCTGTTAGAACTGAATGGTACCTGTGTCACACCATTCCCCTCAGAGCCTTGAGGCCCATGTGGGATGGACAGAGGCAGGTGGGCAGAGCTTCCAGCCCGCTCCGGTTTGGCCAAAGCAGCCTCACTTTTTACCTATTGGGATTATTTATTAGCTTCCATTTGAAGAAAGGGTTCTACAGCTTTAAAATGTTTTGCAACCACTCTTCTGGTCCAGTCTTCTCACTTTATATGTGAGACAATGAAGGTCCAAATTGATTACATGTTTTGCCCAACATCATAGAGAAGTTGAAGGCAGAGCTGGACCAAGCATGTAGGTTTCCTGAGTCCCACGCGTTCAGTGTTTCTTGTGCTCCAGAGGCCAGCCTTGCGAGGGGGTGAGTAAGAGCAACGGAATCGCTTTGGGGTCCAAAGAGTCCTGAGAGGAATTTCAAGTTGAAATGTTTTTCCTGGAAACAGTTGAATGTTACAGTTTTAAGTTTGTAATGACTTAGTCTAGAATATGAGTATTTGTTTGCATCTAGCATGTAGAGGATGCGTAATAGGTATACGTTGAATAAATGAATATTTCTCTAGTAAAACTGATCCTGAGCTGCACTAGACAAACAATTCATTTTGGGCCCCTGATGTCACATTTTGGTCTTCATTCAATAAACAATTCTTAGAATTCTTTACCCTGGATGTGCTATTCTCTATGGCCTATAATTCGGTGTTCTTAATGTTTTTAGCAGGGTCACAGTCTCTATTAGGAATTTGATGAAAACTATGAAACTTCTTCCCAGACAAATGCATTTATACACACATCCATTCAGAATTTTATTTACAAGATCAGGAGGTTCTCAGGCCTCCCAACCTCACTGTTCCTCCTTTGGGGGGTTCCATGGACCCTAAATTAAGAACCCATGAGGACACTACTCAGATGAACTCACAGTCAGCGCTGACTAGAAAGCCCCTAAAATCTTGCACCCCTCTTTTCTCTCCATTAGTCTGAGCTCAGCGACGGCATTGCTGTCCTTGTGGGAAGCAATGATCGGGTCCAGGGAGTGATCAGCCAGCTGGAGGACGCCTGCAAAACGATCGAGGTGAGTCAGGTGGCCTCAACGGAGTGTAAACCGTGCCTGAACCCCTGGGGTTTTGTGGCTTCCTCAACGCCACCCTAGAAATCCCCGTTCCAACATTTCAGTCTTTCCGTATAGGATGACCTCCTTCCTGATGTGTCTCTAAAATATTTACCTCCTGGCACAGAAAAGAGAAGTTACCACATGAGGCAACAAGGCAGATCTTACCACATTTATCAAGGTGGTCGTTACAGGTGTTGTTCTTTCTTGGGCAACCTGTTCTGAAAGATTAGCTATAAGAAAAATCAGTTTCCAGAAGTGACAATGAGTGTTTTCCACCATCATAGCACAGTTTCTTTGTGGAAATCTAAACGGTCTTAAGAAATGCTAGCTGGTGCTTTAGAAAGTCATGTGCAGATTCGAGCTGCATATCTAAGCTCTGATAGTGGAGTTGCTGCCTGCCTGCAGGGAGAGAGGGGGTCAGTATCTGGGAGCTCACTGAGGTCAGAGTCCCGGCTCCTTCATCTCCGCTGGCCCTCTGTCTGGCCCAGTGCCCGGCACATTATAAACACTCAATTAAAAACTTGATGAACAAATGGCTCACACTTAGGTTTGGCATGTGAGAAATATTGGGAATCCACTTTTTCTCAAGATCAAATATAAACTATATAAATGCTGAAGCCAAAGGGGTTTTGCCATGTGGCAGATATCTTTCCAAGAATTGAAGGTCCACAGGTTAGTTCAGCCCTGCTGCATGGTGGCAGGTGCAAGCCACCCGGGTTTGAGTCCAGGTCTTCGGCTCTTTAACCTGGAGCAGGTTATTACTACTCCCTGCTCTAAGCTTTGGGGTTGTGCTTCAGTTGGACCTCAGAAGCCTGTACTGCTCAGTTAATGGCATGTTGTCCTTACTGCTGTGGACACGGCCCCTCCTGTTATCTATTTATGTCCTTTTATCCCCATTTCCCACTCCTGTTCTTTTCTCTGTAACTAACTACTTACTCTAACCTGTTTAATGTTCCATTTACCTGTATTCCTACTACATGTGTATTGTTTTATATGCGTCTTTTAATTTTATACATGGTATTTTGTGGTCCTTCTCATTCTGTTTCTTACTTTTTTTAAACTAAACTTTATGTTTTAAGATCCATTCACGTGTACATTCATTCCTTCAGTTCTCTCCTGGAAAAACAGGGCAAAGTACCCATTTTATAGAGTTAACCGTGAGAAGTTAAGTAAGCATAAACACAGTGCTTAGCTCAGTGCCTGGCATATGGTGAGTGCCTGATAAATGCTCTAGTCTTACCATTTTGTCACTTGAAAGGCAAATTCTATCAAAAGCCAAAGGCCAGTTCCTAGATGATGACTTCAAGATGTTGGCCAAAATCATCTCATTTCAGATTTACACATCATTAAAGTCAGTCTCCTCTCTTCCCCATACTCACATTCCTGAAAAGATTCATGATGGATCTGGAATCCATTTATAGAAGGACAGTTTTCTCTTGAAGAGCTCCAAGAGATTCTGAAATGGACAATATAAACTTTTTTGCTTTTTACTTATTCACAGTAAAGGCCAAATACAACTTAATCATTAGGCCATGAATCAGCACTCAGTGTGGTACCGCACTGAGTCTTGAGTGTATAAATAGGAATGTGCTGCTTGTGGGCAAGTGAGGTCATCTCTATGCTGGTCTCTGCTCGCGCCTTCATCAGAGTCCTCTGTCAGGGGAACGGGCTTTCCGTTGGGGACGTTGAGGCTGGAGAACACAAGCGACAAAAGTCCTGTGCCGCACGCTGGGCCTTGAGCAGATGCAAAGGGCCCTGCTCCATTCAGGCAGCCCCCAGAGGACACTTGAGAGGGCGAGGAGAGATTTGACAACAGGTTTTCTTCCTGGAGGCCTGTCAGGGGCACAGTGGGAAGCAGCTGTTTGTTCTTTCATTGAGAACAAGACAAGGAGAAACAAGTTTGAAGTTAAGCCCGCAGGAGGGATTAAGTGTAGATATCAGAAAGAACTGCCTGAGAGTGAAGGTCAGGATGATAACCCCTATTGTTACTGATGAAAACGTTGGTCTAATGTTCACACTTTTACGTGTATTTTCACAGTTCCCCAGAGGAAGCTGTGTAATTTTCCCCCAGGAGGCTTCACGATGAGTCAGCAAATTGTCAGGAGGAGTCCATCCCCTTTACGCATTTCATTCACCCCTGGGATTTCAACTTAAGGAAATAAGATGAAGACGTGGTATATAAACAGGACAGAATGTCTGTATTCATAGGTGGGAAACAAGCCAGAAACCAAAAGTGTAAGAGCAGGGAATAGTGGGATGACAGGTGATTTTCAAGGCCTTCCTTATACATGCCTGTATTTCACATTTTTCTAAAGTGAGCCTGAGATTTTTACAATAACCAATAAAATGAAGAAATGATACATGAATGAATAAGGCTCAGATCAGACAATTCTTTCAGATCAGTTTAAGTGGCTCACCTGGAAATGTAGGCATTGGCTCAGAGCCCCACAGAGGTCTCTGACTTTATGATTCCTACTCGATGCAAATACCCTCCATTTGAAGAGGCCCTGAGGACAGAGACACAGCTATAAATGGCCCCATCGTGCACCCGGAATCACTTATGTGGCCTCCCGCAGAGCCAGGGCCCTATCAGCAGGCCAAGCAGCAGGGCAGCGCGCAGCCAAGCGCACTGGGGTCTACCTTGCCAAGCAGGTGAATTCTGTACCAGGGGTCAGGGTCACAGAGCTCCTGTGTCTCCTGTCCTGCCTGGGGTGGTTGTTTCCCTTTGTGGCTCTGCTCATCACCTGCCTGGAAACATTTTCCGGGAAGCCATTGGCGGCTCCCAGCCAGGGGGTGGGGAGCTATTTTTGAAGAATTCTCTTTTCTGATTGGTGAAGAGCTCCGTAGGGACAGGAAATGGAGCAGCCCCTGGGGTGGGCACTATCCTTCCCTAATTACGTGGCCTCCCATTCGGGGCCCTGACACCTGCCCTTTGGTAGTAGTGCCCGTTCCTTGCACATGTCTAATTTTGTCCCTAATCATGTAATGTCTTGCAGGCCTGGCCTGGGCAGGCAGCTGGCCCAGGATCAGCCCTGGAGAACTGCTGAGCTTAGGATAAATCACGCTGGGGACTCCTTGTAATCCTTTAAACGCAATGTATGCGGCTGATGTGAGTTTGCAGTGATGATGAGAGTGGCTTTGAGACAGACCACAGTCACAAAAGGGAGTCTGAACTGAGTTGGGGAGGAGTGGCATTCCCTCTTTGCTGTGGGCCGATGGGGGATGGAGGAACCCGCAGTCTTCCTGGCCCTCCTGACCGAGGTGGCTCAGCCTGAAACGTTCTCAGAGCTTGTGACTGCAGGTTGTTGGAGGGCCTTCTGGGCTGTTCTAGACGAGCCCAGCATGATCTAAAGCTACACTTGCCTCTCCAGGCCTGGAGCTGTTCTGGGACGGGGTGGGACAGTAGGGGGGGCTGCTGGTGGGGGGTGGAGAATTGCACTGCCTCGGGAGCTCTCTGCTTCCAGAAGAACGTGCTTGACTTTCATTCCTCATCCCTAGAAAACGTAACCTCCCTCTTGTAGTCTTTCCAAATGGCGCTTATCCTAGGTCACTGGAAACCCAAGAGAGAAGGCTACTCACACGAGCCGTCCCGAGGCAGATCGGCCTAGAAATAATGTTCTGCGTGGACGTCCGTCTAGGGGAAACAGCTGCAAGCTGAATCATAAATATTTGATCTTGAGCATTTCCAGTATCTGAAAAACAGCACCTTTAATAAAATCCTCCAATGATTTTGCAATGACAACAAATCCATTATATTTCCAAATCAGTGATTTTAACCAAACAGCTTTGAGACATGGTCCATGCAGTTACAAATATGAAGTATGAATATAGTGAGAGTCATCCTAATAAGCACGCCAGAACTATGACATGTGCTTGAAGAACAGATTTCAGAGTTTGCATTTTGGCTCTGCCACTGAATGATACGACCTTGGTCAAGTTATTTCCTCTCCCCGTCCCTCAATGCCCTCAGTGGAACAGGGGGGTTAATAAACCTTCACAGTGCTGCTGGTGATGACTAAGAGGCACATGCTGGGGGCTCCATACGTGTCACCTTGCATTGCTGTCACACTCAGCTTGGAAAGAGGACACGTAATCTAATGATGCTAATAATTGTTTGAACCACTGGAGCATCTGGAGCATCTTTTAAATGGTGTCGGAATAAGACCTCAAGGTCTTGATCAATTATGAAGGCAGGGTGAAGCAACCCCCTGCGGTGGGAAAAATCGAAAATGAATGGAAGTAGATATTAGCTCTATTCTTTGAGGCTTTGTGATAACTCGAAATACTGGCAACAAAGGGAGGCTGAGCCCCTTCCAGGAAACGTGCTGATTATCCGACAGCAGACGGGAGTGAATGAAACAGCTGCCCAGCTTGCCTCCGTCTGGTCCCATGCTTTCGCTGAACCATGGGGCTCAAGTCAGGGCAGGCTCACCTGACCCTCAGCCTTCAGAGGATTTCTCAAGGATCTTCTAAATGATCTGGACTGGTCCAGAAAACCCCTAATACCAAGAAGCCCAGGAATAAGAATTGAAATGCCATAAGTTATAACATAATTATTCTTCTAACACGAAGTGGGTGGTAATGCAACATGGTGGAAACGAGCATAAGTTTGGGAGTCCTGAGACCCATGGCCATTGAATAGAGTTCTTCCACTAAGCCCTGCACAGAGACACTGAGTGGATGGGGAGGGGCTGAACTCCAGTCTGTGTGCCTTGAGGGATGATATTTTCCTAATTTGTCTGCCCCTTTTCTAGGGCAGCCTGTCAGAGACCTGGGTTCTCATCCTAGTCTGCGCTCACGGGGCTTCTGTCATGTGCTCGTAATTGGAATTGGGCTTTACCAATGAAGGGTTGGACTTGAATTCCTCAGGAGAATCTTCCTACCTTAATATAGTTCTTTCTTTAATATTATTAATCTACTGTCTGATTCTTTGGAGGGGAAGAGGGGTGTTGAGGGGAAAGGGAAGGAAACCCTGTTTGGTTTAATGAAGGGAATTTTGAAGTACCATATGTCAAATGAAGCTGAGTGGGCCCTTCCAGACCCAGAGCTGCTGTTTTGAACAAGGGTGTCTCGAAAGTTGAGGAATGTGGTGTAGATATGAATGGGCCGAGTAGAGCCACAGTTGCTCAGTGACAAGTGATGGGGCTCAGAGCTTATCTTCAGCTCTATTTTGGTCACAGAGCTATGCTCCTTACATGGTAAGAGCAGTGGTCACAATTGTCTTAGGTTTCCTGTCGTGGCCTTGGCACATTCCAAACCTGGGACTGACGTTGCTGGGCTAGGATGTGTAATTCACATCTCAGTGCTGTGATGACCACTGTGAAACTTGCCATGAGTGGAAAAAGGCATCTTACATATAAAGAGGCACCCTATTGTCTAAAGACTCCAAATAACTCCACATTTACCTGAAGTTGTAGAGCCTTGAAACTGTAGAGTGGGAAGGGACCTTAGCAATCATCCAGTCCCATCCCTTCTTGTACACATTAAAAAAACTGTCCTGAGTTAAATGTCTTCCCTAAAGTTGCCTAGCTATTTTTTGCTGTTTTCTTTTGAGTGTTGAAAGAAGAGGTTTGGAGTATCCACTTAAATACCTATGTCTCGGGAACAGAACAAAGTAGGAACTTGTGAGTGACGGCTGACTATTCCTAAATACAAGTCATATATCATTCATTCATCCAGTCGTTCAAACGTTACATGCCATATTTTGCACATGTAATGCTGGGAAATAAAGATGAAATAAACAGAAAATGTTCCTGCCCTTAAGAAGGTTTTATTCCAGTAGAGGAGTTAGACAATAAGGCAAACAAATAACAAGATTGTTTGCAAAGAGTAATAAGTGCCTGGGGAAAGGGTGAGCCACTGAAAATCTAATGATAAAACCTCATAACGGTGCTTTGCTTGGCAGGCTATCTACTCTTTAGTATATGATCATCTATTGCTGATTTTTTTCCATGAAAACTTCTCTTTGCAGTCATGTATCTTATTTTTTCTTATTGCCACTAAAATATAAGGATGGCTAAAAATTAGAATATGTCAATTTTAACATTTCTATAAAGGCAACATCGAAACAATGTTTTTAAGATAAATATTGAAGGTTATCTACTCACTTCTAAGGAAAGAACCAAATGACTACTCAGTTTTTTCTTTTCATCCAGATATTATGGCATTGGTTAGAAACAAATATTCTACCTGTCATTATTTTACCATCTAAATGTGGGCAAACTAGTCTTCCTTTTATAAAATCACCCCTTTTTGGTATATTGCCCCCATACTGGGTTCTCCCTAGAGATGGGATGGATTTTATTTCCATTAAAGTATTACAGACAAGTTTAATTTGTTCTTCTACATAAATAAATATAAACATAACTGTCTTGGGAGCCCCAGGAGGAAGGTCATGTTGCAGTCAGAGGCTCTGCATCACAATATACTTGGAGGCCAACACCAGTGCATTTATGATGGAAGTTACTTCAGTTGCTAAACACACTCATGCAGAAACACGTGTGTGCATACACACACACACACACACACACACATCCAACACCACACCCCACATAGAGGGGACAAAGGAACTACAGGCATCAAAAGGAATAAAATGGACAGTATTTGAAAAAATAAACTTGAAAGTTCAGAATGTATAGATGTTGATTCAATTAGTATACAGAGAAATGGGGGGAGGTACACAGCCTGGAACTGGGCTTAAAGATACGTGCCTTTTTACTCAAATAAATGAAAAGATATGATAAAAGCAAGGAGAAATCTTTGAGGTGAGGAGGTTTTTGTGCAGAAGAGATAAACATGGTTGCTATCATGCTTTTGCAGGTAACAATCATCCTTTAAAGTGTACTCTCTGAAGAGGTTTTGATGATGCAGAGGTCCACGTTTTTTCCATTCCATTTTTATGTTGCTAGAAAGACTCTGTTAAAAGCATTTCAGGTCCACACTTACAAAGGCACAGTAGGTACTGATATCAGAGTAATCAATCACTGTCAGTAGCAAGGTGGCCTCTGAGAGTGTGTTTTTTTGTTTTTGTTTTTTTCTTATAGCATATACACCTGTTCCCTAATTACCTCAGAGGACAAGTTGATAAACTGAGCTGTTTGATGTTCAGTGACTTTCATAGCACTTTGAAGGTCTCGTAGCCAAGAAAGATTGAAGGGTGACCACGTTAGTATCTCATGTATTGCTTCTACCTCAAAGAGTATGCGTGAAAAATAGAAGAATTTCAATTTCATGGAGTATTTCTATTTTTCATTTTAATCTGACATTAGGTTAACCTGAACATCTTAAGTGAATTTCTAAAAGTTTGTAAGTACCAATTTCATAATTCCAAAAAAGAAGCATGCATTTTTCCTCTTTTAGAAACAGAGTTGTCCAACTCTTACATATTTTGCATAGAATTATATTAAAGGCAAGGTCAGCAAGAGAAAAAAAAGAAGTGAGGTTTTTTCTGTTAGAAATTAGAAAATACGATAATTTTTCTACCATCCCCCTGAACACTGGGAAAGTATGGCTGGTTTTTAGATCTTATAATGCCTGATACATAGAAAGCATTTAGTGAACTTTGTTGAAAGAATTATAATGAATATATTTCTGAAACAATTTGAGGATTCTTGCCTTTAAAAGCCTACTTTCAGATGGTAGATTTGTTAAAAGGTATATATTCAGTACATAAGCAGGTCACACTTTTTTTTTTCCAAGTTACTTTAGAGTATATCACAGCTGTGTGGTGGGAGTGGCAATGACCCAGGAGTTCAGAGACCTTGGCTCTATACCAGGCACCAACAGTAAATGGCTTGAGAAAGTGACTTAATTCTGCCGAGTTTCAGTTTCCACATAGGTGAAATGGTTAGTTTGGAGCAGGTTACTTCCGGTAGTCCGTGCAGCTTCAAAATTCTACAGTTGAATGACTCAAATTAAGGAAAATTGAATCTAAATTTAACAAACACTGACATAGTGCCTACTATGTGCCAGGTAATATTATAAGTGCTTTACACACTATGTAGTCATATAATAATTAAGCATATACTATGCATGGGGTAGTATTTCCTACACTGTAAAGTATAAGCAAATGATAGTTGCTATTAAAATGACAGTAATTTTATTAAAGTTCAATATAGTACAAATCATTAAAAAAGCAGAGTAGAAATAAAATAATACTTGGAATTCAAAATAATATAAGAATAAAGTAGTTATCCTGTTTAAACCACTAAGTAAACTTTAGATGGCTGAAATAAGTGATCTAATTTTTATTGGACTTAAGAGAATACACTAGCTGTGACACCTGACGTCACATCGCTCCCACTGCAAACCATTGGCTTTCATAGGCTTGAATGTTCACACATATGAAATCATATAGAAGAAAACTTTTATGAAACAAAGATATTCTACCAATAATACATCTTAATATAGTATTCATTATACATGTTTCAAGTGCACAATTTGTTTTAGAAAAATAAGCTAGAAACCAATGTATGATCACAGAAAACAGCAGAGCTTCTGGACATCAAAGGCATATTTGAGAAGTGCAGTGGGCACATGGTTGCCTGTAAGCTTAGAACAGTAAGTAATACAATGGAAGAAATTTTGATTGGGAAGATACTAACAGGCTACAGTTCCTAGGCCTCATAATGGTCCAAATCTCAAGCTAAATGGCTAAAACTGGATGGAAATTCGGCAAGTCCAGCACTTTCCATGTCTGGACATGCTGCGTGGGCCCTTGTCCTATTACTTTGACAACTGCCGAGACCCCAAGCTTTTCTCACCTCCCTGTACTTCCTCTGCTCTTACTCATCCTTTATGGCCAAACTCGGGCACCACCTCCTCTAAGAAGCTTTTCCTGAGGCAACCCCTCCCTGCTCCCCTCAAATGGCCCCCACCCACACAGAGGGTTGATTAAGGCCCCACCTCTATGCTTCTACAAAACCTGGTATGAATCTCTAACATAATTTGATTATTCAGGCTCCTAGGTCAGATTACACTATTGGCTCGTAGTCTTTCTCATTAAGTAAACTGTGAGCTCCTTGAGAACAAGAACCATGGTTTAATTCATTGTTGGATCACCAGAGCCTTGGATAGTGGTTGACACAAATGTCCCACTTAAGAATTGTTTGTTAAATGAATGAATGGGTGGGTGGATGACAGCAATAGCTATTATTCACTAATAAAATAATTTGAACCATTGGCTCTTCTTTGTGCATTATAATTGTAATTGGTTGGAAACTGTGATGAGAATTGACTGTGTCCAAAGGAGTCAGCAGGGTGAGGGATGTATTTCTTGCACATTTGAGGAGTATCTTCATAATCAACAATTTGGTTTGGTTCATCCTCCCCCGCTTACTCTGAGAATAGTAGATAAGTTGTGGGAAGCTAAACCATCATTAAAAAAAATCTACTCAATGGAGGTTTACTGAGCATCTACTACCCAAAGTGGTGTGTGTCCTAGGCAGACCCAGATTCTATCCTCAAGGAGACCATAGTTTAGATATTTAAGAAAGGAAGAAAGTGACACATGACATCAAAGAGACCAGTGTTTACTAAAATGAAAAAACATGTAATAAGGGTCATACAAGGGTCAGAGATGTCAGAGATAAATGGCCGGATTCACAAGAAGCCCCTACCAGGCAGGAGACCTAGGTTGGATCATCATGGCTCAAAACCTGCTCTAAGTTGTAAAGGTCTTGGACCCAGAGATGGTCGGGTCCAAGGAAATTGGCCTACACACACACACACAAACACACACACACACCAAGCTTACTGGAACTCAGAAAACCAAAAGGCCAATGACAAGGCCAACTAGAAAGTTAATTAGGGCTTAAACATGGATTCAGAGTAAAGGGAGCTGGATGGAATGGGAGATGCTTCAGCCACACAATGCAAGTGCACAAGCCTGACCTCACATGCAAACCTTCTCTCCAGGAATCAAAGACTAGATCCAGTATTTCCCTCTCTTGGACAGTACTGGATAAATAGAGGATCTGGTGGATACAGGTATATGCCATACATAGTAACCATTATAGGATTTCAGAGGATTAAAAGATGACATTCAGGGGCTTCCCTGGTGGCGCAGTGGTTGAGAGTCCGCCTGCCGATGCAGGGGACGCGGGTTTGTGCCCCGTTCCGGGAAGATCCCACATGCCGCGGAGCGGCTGGGCCCGTGAGCCATGGCCGCTGAGCCTGCGTGTCCAGAGCCTGTGCTCCACAACGGGAGAGGCCACAGCAGTGAGAGGCCCGCGTACCGCAAAAAAAAAAAAAAAAAAAAACAACAAGATGACATTCAGTCATAGAGATTCTTTATGGAAGAAGCGGTACGTCAACAGTGTCTTTTAAGATTGCTTAGAGTTTGCAACTGTGAATTGGGGAAAAACATTCTAAACAGAGGGGAGAGCACGAGCAAAGAAAGCGAGTGGTTCATTTTTTGCTGGACACAGGGTATGTGATGGAGGATAGTAGAATATTACGAAGGAAAGCTGGAAACAGGTCATGGACAGGCTTGAAAGCTAGTTATGAAGTTAATGTTATTCTTTGAGCAATGGGGAGTCATAGTAGAGAAGAAGCACTGTACGCCAGGAAAACGAATTTGGCTACAGTGTGTGAGCTGACTTGAAGGAGGGAATCCCAGATACAGAGGCCATTGGGAAGCTCCAGAATCTACATGGGAGGACTGAAACTAGGACAATAGCAATGTAGATGGAGCAGAGAGAGTCTGAAGGGTACTAATCAGGAAGTACCATGGTTTTTTCCAAATACACACATATACTCATTCCAAAGAAAATATAAAATATATAACTTAAAACCAAATCTGTCCTAATTTCTGTGAAATTCTCCAATTATAAAGAACAGAAGACTGAAAAATCATCCAGGGAATTCCCCGGTGGTTCAGTGGTTAGGACTCGGTGCTTTCACTGCCGTGGCCCGGGTTCAATCCCTGGTCGGGGAACTAAGATCCCACAAACCATGTGATGCGGCCAAAAAAATGAAACATCATCCATCCATTTAGCCAATTTGATTGATTTGGGATGGTCTAAGTATCAAATATGATAAAAATGGGATTTTCAACACAGTGGGTATGTATACCTAAGGGACAGGCTAAGGGGAGAGAAAAAAACATCCTACGTAAGTAAATTTTCTTTTCTCCTGAAATGTCCAGGTGATTTCTCCAGATAGACACTCTTTTGAACACTTTCTAACATTAGCTAACCCAACTAACAGGAATGCTGCAGAAAACAGAAACAGGAACTTTGTGAGAAGTTTGATTACCTGTATGGCATCTTGGAGGAGAGGAAGAACGAAATGACCCAAGTCATCACCCGAACCCAAGAGGAGAAGCTGGAACATGTCCGTGCTCTCATCAAAAAGTATTCTGACCATTTGGAGAACGTGTCAAAGTTGGTTGAGTCAGGGATACAGTTCATGGATGAGCCGGAAATGGCAGTGTTTCTGCAGGTAAGTATCCCTTTGGCCCCTGAGGAAACAAACCAAGACGGTGGGGAGATGATCCTGAATCGCTGTCATCACATTTTCATTATTTTCTGTACATCTCATTTTGATCTATCTTCTCAACCAAAATATATGTGCTTATATCTCCATCTGTTTAAACTATTTCATAAGCATATATTTAAGGGACCATGGCATTGCTTAAATATGAAAGGGTTCTGGTATAAAACAGCAGTTCTTTACAGCATTTAGAAACTAAGCTATGAGATGTTCAGAGTCAGCAAAGGAAAGAATTAAATCTCAACACCGTCTTTGATGAAATGAATCTAAGTCAGCCTGTCTTTTGTTTGCTTCCACAGAATGCCAAAACCCTGTTACAAAAGTAAGTCGTTTTCATTTCATGAAAAAAGTATACTTTTCATTTTTACCCAAGGCTGTCAAACTTTACACAGTGACAGAAAGTGGCAACTTGTCTTTGTTGCAGAATTTCTGAAGCATCGAAGGCATTTCAGATGGAGAAAATAGAACATGGTTATGAGAGCATGAACCACTTTGCAGTCAACCTCAGTAGAGAAGAAAAAATAATACGCGAAATTGATTTTTACAGAGGTTTGTTATTCTTGTGACCATTTGGCCAAAATCTCAGGTGTGTGAAAGCGTCAGATGGGTTCGGTGGGAGGAAAGGGGGATTCAGGATCATCTCCTCAATGGGTGTCGACAACTTTACAAGGATCATAATCCAACGTGAAGCTCTATTTCATGACAGAATCATATCGTTTGTTGACGGTGTTTATTTAGCTTTGCATATCACAGTGCTTATTATAATTCTGGTATTAGGCATTTAACTCTGGGTTGTCAAATATTTAATAACCGATGGTGATGATAATATCTCAACTTCAACCCTACACAAGGTGTCAGCCATAATCATAATAATGTGAAGCGTCATCAGGGGCAAGGTTAAGGATGAGATAAAAATAAAACATAGTAGACACTTGGATTAGACATTGTAGCACTTTCAGTTAAACTCTAGAGGGCAAGAAAAGCAATGGGTCATAGAGTAAGTCACACCTGGAAATAAAACTGAGGCTATGTGATCAGATGCACTCAATGAGTTCTAAACACACCCCTATCATTTGGCCTAGAAATGCCATGCTTGGAAATTGATCCTGATGAAAGAGTTGATTTAGATGATGAGATTCCTTGGCTAGACCACTATGATGCCGTAAACTTGTATCAGTGCCCACAGATAGAACTTTAGAAGCAAATCTTCAGGATGAATCTTTTACAAAAATCCTTAATACCGTCTCTCATTAATATTGCCTGAGGAAATATTAAGATCAGTAGGTGAAGAAAAGAGTCGAGGCGTTAACTGTGGCAGAAGTCAGCATTCACTGAACAAAGAATGTGATAAATTAAACAGGGCCGGTGTTTTCGGACATAGGGAAGAGAGTTGTGTTTCCATTTAATTTGACAGAGATAAATAAGTGACAGTCCCAGCCCTCCGGGAGCTTGCAAATGTGACAGAACAGGATAAAAATGGGGACGGCCTCCGGGGGTCAGGTGGATGGTGCACGGTGGTGAGGACAGCTCTCTGTACTGGCGAGGGGAACAAGGAGGATGGTGATGGCTGGAACCTTTCTCACAGTTGTCCACATTTAATTAGAAACTCAAGCCCCCCCGTGGCATACTCGGGCCACAGTTAAGTGTCTGATGGACAGGATCTCCCCAGCCCTGACCTTAATCTGAGCTATAAATAGTGGCCAGTAGTGTTTTTCCTGGCCGCAGTGGTAATCATAACGATATGAAAATGCATTGCCTTACCAGAAGATGAAGATGAAGAAGAAGGAGAGGGAGAGGGAGAAGAGGTAGTAGAAGTGGAAGAGGCGGAAAATGTTCAAACAGAGTCATCAGGAGGAGATGAAAGTCCAGAGAAAGGCCTGGAGCCCTGTCCGCCCACCTCAGAGCTCCAGGCTGCCCCGGAGCCTCCCCCAGCCCTGCCACCCGCTGCGGATGCCCCGGTGACACAGGTAACCGTTCCTGAGCCCCTTCTTACAGGCCACGCATGCGTGCTTCCTTGCTGAACAGCCTGAACAATTTATTCTACGTCAAAGAAAGGAAACTCTATGCCAGACACTTGTACGTGGAAGACAAAAGATTTCAGGGCAGTCGCAGCGTCAGGGAGAAAGTCCTCTAGGTGATTCAGCAGGTTCTCTGTGGTTATAACTGGTTGGCAAGACTTAGTTTCACATGATTTTCTCACCAATGTCACCCTCAAATCTGAGGCACTCTTTGGAAATTGTGTGTGTGTGCGTAGCATGTTAGTTCACAGAGAGCTGATATCGTGAGGATTGAGTACAGATGTAGGATATAGGTTGAGAAATAAAAATGGTTATACTTTCGGAACTTTGAATTTTCTGTAGGTAATAAAGGAACTAAACAGAGAACCCATGCTAGTTTATGTCCCCGTTGCTTACCCTGAAACAGAACCGTAGCTTTTGTTCCATGGGCAAATAGGTGAAGCTTAGTTTTCTGTGTTTCTGTCATTTGATGAGATGATGTGTTGACAGAATTGTTCTTAAAAATTTCTTAGGAAATTAGCTCATCCCAGATACTGTACTTGATTGACTGACTTTATGTTTCTAAGATGTCACTGTTTGGTGTTCAAGCCTCTGTACTGACTGCATGACACCTTTAACAGACAGATCCCAACCTGTTGAGTTTGTGGACAATGAAGATGCATTAAAAAAAAAAAAAAGTCCTGGTTTCAAAGTGGATTGGAATTCTCTATAGCAATAAAACCTCGGAGAGGCAACTCAGAGATGGAATTATATCCTATACTCTGTCTCCATACGAAACTGGGCTAAAATACTATTTATAGCTCCTAGAATCTTGAAATTCTGGGGATACCAGTTGCAGTGAAATCGAAAGTGGTGTGGCAACTGAATGAGAGTTGGGTATGATCAATCAGATCAATGTTTGGTTTTAGAAAAGAGGTTTTGGGGGCCCACGTATAACATAAAAAAAATTAATGCTGGTCAATAATTTGCCCTTTCTCCCGTATCTGATATTTTATGAGCAACCTTTGTTTTAGGCTTCTGCTGTCTGCCTGCCCAGGCCACCATCTGGTGAAAGACAAGCCCAGAAAAGAAGAGGGGCACGTGCAGATGCCGAGAGAGAGGGCCGCTCGCTGCGTTCTTGCCTTTAGTGCTCGCGGAGGGTGGGGTGGGCTGAAAGCTGCACTCGATCGGGCGCTGCGCAGAGACCTGTCAGTTTTCAAACCGCAAGGGAACTAAAATCAACTGGCTTTTTTTTCTTCTTCTTCTTCCTTTTTTTTTTTTTTTTACTTTTGAATGTATCTGTCCTGTGAAGGGGGAGGTTGTACCCACTGGCTCTCAGCAGACCACAGAGTCTGAAACTCCAGTCCCTGCAGCAACGGACACTGCGGATCCCTTGTTTTACCCTAGTTGGTATAAAGGCCAAACGCGGAAAACCACCACAAACCCACCTTCCACCCCAGGGAGCGAAGGTCTGGGGCTCGTAGGGCCTTCGGGTTCTGAGGCTCCGAGTGTGCGGAAGGCAGAAGGGGCCGACGCCGCAGCCAGTGAGAGGGCAGCAGGGAGCGGTAAGGAGACTAGCTCGCCTGCGGCTGCTTCTCAGGTCAGTGTCGATGCTCTGGTGTCTGAATGCTACCCGCCCCCCACCGTGCCGCCCGGGGTCCAGCCGGGATGACGGCAAGAAGGAAGGGCTTCCAAAGGGGCAGAGAGAACCCAGGCCCTTGGGAAAAACAGAAACAACTCATCCCTCCCGGGTTGGCTTGTTTCTCGAAGCCTTACATGAAACACAAGAAACACATATTTGACTTCACTCTGCTCATGCGTGGCGACCTCACACCTGGCTTCCCAGGGGAGGGGTGCAAGCGAGCCTGGCCCTTAGGCCTGCAGGTGAAAGCTGCTCCGTCTGCAGTGACTGGCTGGTGTCCCTAGCTCCCCTCTGCAAAGGCCACTTGACCTTGGTCGGCCTTTTCTGCAACATCCTTGAGCTTCCAAAGACTAATCACCTGCTTTTGTGTCGTTCCCAACAACCCCCAAGGAACACGTTTCAATTGAGTTCTGTGTCCACTCTGGAAAAATAACCTGATTCATGGGTTCTGGGCGTGTGCCAGTGACAGCTGGGCAAAGATAGTCTTGGCTTAATTAAACTGGTGCTTCCTAAGCATGTGCTCCTGGGAGCAGAAAAGCACAGGTTTTCTTCCTTTGGAATTTTTTAAAGGGTCATTCAATACCTCTTTTTATCTTTTTATAATGCAAGTTTGAAGTCCACGTCTTCTTCCTAACACTGGGTTAGATGTTTGCATGGCTCAAAGATTCCATAGAAGAAATCTTGCACAATTTCTTCACATGGAAGAATGTTCATGGTTACTCCATACCCATGAGTATTCTTACACGACGTGTGCGTGTGAGTGTCGCCCAGACACGGGGCTGGCAGAGAAATATGCTCGAGTTCTGTGCTCCTGGGTCATCGGGTGATTACGAACAACAAATAGCATTTTTTTCAGAAATCATAAAATTACTCTCTTGACTGTATCTGCTCAAGTGAACCTCGATTCCATGAGGTAATAAATGGACATGATTTTTGGAAAATTCAAAGACGAACATGCTTTTGTGCCACGTATTTATTGTCACAGATGAAAAATGACAAAACTAAACGTTTGGTATAAGGAAACCTTTTGTGATTGTTTTTAGGTTAAAAAAAACGGAGTAGAAAGTTTTCTAGAAAATTGCTGGGAACTTTATTTCTAGAAAGTTTATGGGATTCCTTACATATTTAGTGGAAGTTGAGTCAGGAGGAGCCGTTTTCTGAAAACAGTAATACAATAATAACCCGAAATAGGAGAACGCTCCAAACGAAAATGAAAAATCTATCTAAATGATGTTGAAAAATATTATTTGTGATAATATCAGTGAAGCTTTCTTCTTGTTCTCTCACAGGAGTTAGCAATCTGCCTAGCGCTTTGGGCTTTTCTTGTACTGCACTACATCTGGAGTCAGACTCAGTGCTTGATTTTTACTTTAATGGGTAGGAAATATTTTCTTTTCCCTTGACTAACACCTCGTGTAGTTCTTCTAGAATGTCCCTCTTCCATAGGCCCAGGGATGGATTTCTCCCCAACTCTGAGGCTCAGCCACCTAAAAAGAACCAAGTTCTTAGACAGTACTTGTGGCCTTAAGGCACCTTCCTGAGGAGAATCACTCCATCATCTAAACCTGCATGGAGGGGGATCCTGACTCAGAACAGAGACTCCGTGGGCAATTATTCAGTAATCCAGTGGGAGTGGACCCTCCAGAATAGCCATTAGGGGAGGCCAGTTTCAAAAGATGTCCATAATGCTGAGAGGACTCACACGCTCTTAAAGCAGATCGAGGACCAGCAAAGGCCTGATTCAGGAATACGCAGGGTTTCCATCGATTACGTAGCAGTGTTTCATCTGCCTCACCAGAGAGGTGCCCAGGTGGTGGCCAGGTAACTGCGTTGATGGGCAGGTGGACCGGGTGACTTCTAGTTCTTTCTGAACCCTCAGACTCTACAGTGTCTCTCCTGGGAGAGGGGAGCCCTGAGAGAAGGGTGCCATGGGGACAGCCACATCAGGGACATTTCAGCCAGGTGAGATCTGAATGCATAAGGAGCCAGAAGGCCAATGTTCATCTACTGGCCATAAAGAATCAGAACCAAAGAAAAGTCATAAAGCCAGCAAACAGCATATTATTTTTGATATACTTTCTCATGGTCAAGCCTTTTCTTGATTACTTTTAGGAGGTTTGCTTAGGGACTGACATCTTACTCCTTTTGCAGCCTTTTGAAAATTATCAGCTTAATGAATCATATTTAAACATTCAAACCCCATGTGCTTTTGAGTAAATGACCTTGCTGGACCCAAGACCCAGCTCCCTGTGCCTGTAGCTCAGAAGTGATTCGGGGTGACTAGTGCTGAAAGGACTCAGCTATTTCTGGCTTGCTGACTTTTCCCTGGTTGACATTGACTCCTCTGGAAGCTCCAATCATAGCTCCTTTCTGCCTCATTAGCTGTCTGCTCAGCAATGGCAGTAGGCTCTCCATGGGTCCCTGTCATGTCTGTAACTGTGTGTGAGTAGGACCTGCCCCAGTGTCTAACAGTCAGCCAGAAACCTGTGTACCCTAGAATGTTCTGAGTGTCCTTATCATCCGCTCAGGTGCATAACTCCTCCTCCTGTCATTATTTGTGGTGAAAAGCAGGGGAGGAAGTACTGGCCATGGACTCAGTGGGGCCAATGGGGAGAGAGAAAACTCCATGCGTAATTGGAATATCCTGAATAACTGGATCTGAATAATTGTCTGAAGAGTTCAGTTTACATTCTGAGAATTCAGGTTTGGGGCTTTGTGGCCATATATCTGTGTAATGCTTCTCCGAGGCTGCAGGGGGAGAGTCATGCTTCTTGTCTGCCACCCACTGAGCCCATGTCATGGATGGTGTCATTCACATGCCTGTCACGAGGCTGAGGCAGGTGGGGGGGGGGGTGGATAGGGTGAACTGACCTTCTTATTTCAAAGAACCTTGCTTGTGTCACTCCTGGTGTTTGAGAAAGGGCCTTTCACGTAGCGAAGGAAACCTATTCATGATGCAGGACCACTCTTTGATCCCTGCCTGAAAGAGGGTATGAACAGATGGACAGAGATGTCACCACAGCATCCAATTCCCCACCTCTGTGAAGGTTTCGCAGGCCTGATTCACCTTCACTACCTCAGAACCCAGCTCACTAGATTAATATTTGTCCAACGCAATGTTAGCTTGTTAGAATTTCACACTTCATCATTAGTCTTTCCCTGAACATTTAGGATGTGACACAAAAGTTCCCCTTGATTCACTGGTAGTCTTACCTCTCACAAGCATATGGTCCCCTGTCAGGAAACGAGGTTGCCTTAGACTTTCAGAAGCATCTAAGGATCTTGCTGATCTGTAAACTCACTTCAGCCCCATCAGTGGAACTGCAAACCTTTTAAGAAGGCAAATGTTTCCAGGTGCTTTCCTCATGGCCATACACACAGCCTGCCCTTGCTTTTGCTGCCTGTGATTTCTGATGCTGTATTAACTCTACTTTATCACATACCTTCTCTCTTCACCTAATTACGTAGGCAGATTATGCGTCAGAAATTGGCCATGGCAAAAAAAACAGACGTTGACTCTGCACCGGTGGTGAACCGGGATTCTGCTTTTTGTTAGATCAGAGGTACATGTTGCCTTCCCCACCTTCATTCTCAAAGAAAAACTAATTTCTCCACAAGGTTTGGATTCAGCCCTATATCACACTGTGCAAAGCCCATATATATGAACTGTTTTTGGTTTTTGTTTGTTTTTTTTGGCCACACTGTAAGGCGTGTGAGATTTTAGTTCCCCCAATCAGGAGACTAGGAATCGAACCCGTGCCCCCTGCAGTGGAAGTATGGAGTCTTAACCACTGGACCACCAGGGAAATCCCATGAACTGGTCTTCAGCTGCAAAATGGCCCTCTAAGTTCCCACCCTTCTAGACCAGGCCTGCTGTGTGCCCAGTCAATGCAAAGAGAGTTTGGAGGAAATAGCATTTGATCTACTTCATGTGTTAATTTTAAAATTTATTTTTTTAAAAATTGCACCACGCCCTAGTCAACCTCAGAAGACAGGGCAATAATAAGATGGGAGCACACAGTGATGAGGTCGGCTGCCCTTGGAAAGCAGTCTCTGTGAGCCGCATCTCCTGGGTGATTTCCTTGTCCAACCTGCTTCCTCTGCCGCCCTGCTCTTCCCACCTACTTACATGCAAATCACACCCAAGTGTTAACACCGGGACCACGCCCACCCTCATGGATAACTGGGTATTTTATTGGGCATATGTGTGGCAATTAGATTTTTCCAGAAGTGGGAGCAGCGACAATTGAAAGCCCCTCCGTGTTCCCCTTCCTCTCTTCCCAGTGAGGCTTAGTGGCTTTGGTTGGAAGAATTTATTCAAACCATTTGATGAGAGCTGTACAGGGAACAGGGATTTCCAGAGAAATGTCTCCCTATTTGGTAGATTAACTGGGCAGCTGCTCTGGCTGACATTTGCTCTGGACCATGGCAGCTGCCTCAAGGTCGGAGGACCCCAGCCCCACTTCCACCACACGCACAGACACACACACACACACACACACACACCTGCAGAAAGCCAGTTGCTTTGGAGAGGGGGTTGTTGACATTAAAATCTCTGCCACGTCTACCTCTGTAAAGAACCACAGCTTATCTAGTTCACCAGAGCATGAAGCTGTAGTTGTCAGAGACCCTGAAAGCTTTCACCGTATCGTAGCTATTTGTAGTTGCAAGGATAGAATATCCACTTTCCACATTCCATTCTTCAAGTCTGAAAATAGACAAACAAGTTGGATAGATGCTCTGCGAAGGCTTGGGGCTCCGGAAAGATCAATGAAATCAAGAGACAGGACTCGGGCTCCTGTCCTGCCCCTTCTGCGTCTGACTCTGGACACTTAATTTCTTTGAGCCTTAGTTTTCTCATGAGGAAAAGGAAGCAACTACTCGGTGAAAGGATTCATCTATTTGCACAACATTAGAGAGGGAAAAATCTAGTACTAAGAATTTTATCAATTGTTTCAGGATGCTTTCATTGGGAGGGTTATGGACTTAGGCCTGACACAAATCATTCTGGGCGACAATAATAATAATAGATTTTCAGTGAAATAGATTAGCCATTGCATTTCTCAAAATGTATTTCTTGCCTTGAAGCTCTTACATAAATCCCTAATTCCTAAACTGTTTCCAAATCTCCTCCTAGGCACCCATTCAGCTGAATGTTTACATAGCTGTGATTTTACCCTTTGAGATAAACTCCACAAAGTCCATGTCTAAGTCCACCTAAAGGTACCTAGGCCTCATTGCCCAGTAGAGCAAAGACTTAGAATGTACACAGTAAAGGTAGTCACGGAATATTAGATGAATGAAGAGATGACAGATGATATGCATTTTTAAATTTACCTATTCTAGGTGTACGGGTCAATAAGTTTTGACAAGTATGTAGCGTCGTGTAGCCACTATCACGGTAAAGCTATAGAGTATTTCTGTCACTCCAAGAAGTTTCCGCACGTGCCTTTGCAGTTAATCTCCTTCCTGCATTCCAGCTGCTGTTTTGCTTGTCATTATAGTTTTGCCAGTTCTAGAAGATTGTATAAGTGAAACATCCAATATATAGACTTCTGTGACTGGCTTTTTTCACTTTGCATAACGTTCTTGAGTCATCCATTCGGTTGCATGTATCAGTAGCTCCTTTCTTTTTATTCCTGAGTAGTATTTCATTGTATGGGGATTTTCCAGATTGCCTTCTGTTTGATTTCTGGTTTGATTCCGTTGTGGAGAGAGAATATTTGTTATATGATTCCAGTCCTTTTAAATGTATTAAGATCTGTTTTATGGCCCCAAATATGAGCTAACTTGGTGAATGTTCCATGTGCAGTTGAAAACCTTGTATTTCCTGTTGTTATTGGGTGGGGTGTTCTATAAATGTCCACCGGGTCAGAGAGTGTTGTTCAGCTTCACTCTATCCTCACTGATCTCCTGCTTACTTGTTTTATCAGTCGCTGAGAGGGGAATTTTGAGATCTATGACTCTAATTGTGGATTTGTCTATTTATCCTTGCAGTTCTATCCGCTTTGCCTCATGTATTTTGAAACTCTGTTTAGGTGCCTATATTAGCATTGTTATATTTTCTTGAAGAATTTATCCCAAGATAAGTGTTAAAAAAAATAACTCTTTTTGTGTCTGCCTGCTTGAATGGATACAGAGAGGTCCTCGCTCTCATAGATCAGTACTATTTTTTAAGGATGGGTAGAAAAGTTAGAGGGCCGATGGGGAGAGCCTGGAGGAGGAAGATGCTGACAATCCTTAAGACGTTCCAAACGGCTGGCCACGGAAGACCTCACGGCCTAAATCCAACACACCAGTATCCCCTTCCTTTCACAGCCACGCACAGGGCCAAGCATAGCAAGGGCCACGATGGCTGAGGTGCCTGATGCTTTTAAGTGACAAGGCTGAACTTTACAGTCTGATGATTGGTTTTCACCGGTCTGTGGGGCCCTATTTTTAGCTTAAGTGTAAATTGCTTTATGAGCTAATATGTCTGTACATTTTAATGACGTGCCTCTGGCCCAGTTCACTCCTTGTCCTGGCTACACCACTTTCCACGCAACTGCAGAGGCCACCCTGTCATGGGCCAGGGACTTCCAACCCTGGGCTTGTCCTCTTGGCTGAGAAGGTCCAAGGTTCCCAGGCCAAGTGTTGACAAGAAGGTGCAGGTGGTCCTTCCTCCTGTCCTGAGTGCTCCCAGATGCTTCCTGAGTGCTCCCAGATGCTTCCTATCGAATATATCATGAGCTCAGAGACAGAACATCAGGGACAATGTGGGTTACCCACAGCTTTGGGCTCTTCACTCTAAAATAGCAAAAGGGATATGTGGAGTCCAGTGCGGGAAGTGTCTCCAAGGAAAACCAGCCCATGGCCATCTTAGTCCCCAACCCAGGTTCTATAAATGTTGTCCCGTGAGGTTATAAAGGTGCTCCCAGGGGAAAATAAAAAACATTTCTTAGAAGAAAGAAGGAAAGAAGGCAGGAAGGAGGAAAGAAAGACACATGGCACTAGCCAAGATTCTTAAAGCCCAGAGTTTATTTCCTAGAGTCTCAGAAACCAATACGTGTGTCCCCAGACCCGAGATCTTATCAAATTTCTAATTAATCCAAGATTCAGTCCCCTTGAAAATATTAATATTTTCTTAAACTGGGATGAACAATAGCCAACGTTCCAAGGAAAAGCAGGTGTGTGGAGCTCTGGGTCCCCACGAGCTGTCACACACACAAAGATAAAATAATTTTCATGCAAATAACCTTTGAGACCAAATCATTCACTCCGATCTTAAGGGCAAATATCAACTCCAGCTGCCACTAGGGACTGAGAGGTGAGAGATGCCTGAGGCTATACATCCAGAAAGCTTCTTTTCTGAGCAAGATCAATTTCACAAGGTATCACAGAACATTTAAAAAAATAAAGCAGGAGACCAAGAATATGATTTCCGGGGCTTCCCTGGTGGCGCAGTGGTTGAGAGTCCGCCTGCCGATGCATGGGACACGGGTTCGTGCCCTGGTCCGGGAATATCCCACATGCCGCAGAGCGGCTGGGCCCATGAGCCGTGGCTGCTGGGCCTGCGCATCCGGAGCCTGTGCTCCGCAATGGGAGAGGCCACAACAGTGAGAGGCCCGTGTACCTCAAAAAAAAAAAAAAAAAGGAAAGGATATGATTTCCCATGAGTGTGACTATAGGTCCTGTGTTCTTTGAAATGATCTATTTAATTTTCCAAAACAAACTGAAATGAATGAAAATTTAACTATGTTCTCTAAATTTAATTGAGGGATTCAGGGTGTCAAATTATTTTCAAATAGAAACCCCTACTGCGAGCAATTGCTTGTGTTTTACAAATTAGCTTATGAATCGAATCGCTGATAAGCCAGGCACCCTGACTGTGCTGGAATTTCACTTGGTAAAAATAGAGAGACAACCAATCAGCACTCAGGACTAGCCTACATTTACTGCATAACATTGTCCAGTACTTAATAGTCCCGGAAATTATAAGAAGTTCTGATAATGAAATGCAGGCATTTTTACATAGAAAAAATTTTGGAGTAAGGTTTTTATTTAAAGAAGTCAGTTTTAATGAGACTATTACATGAATATTATTAATGCTTTTTCATTTGTATCCTGCAACTGCAATTTTCTCTTTCTGGTTTTTTTTTTTTTTTTTCCTGCTGGGAAAGTGACATCCTAGTAACTGTCAATTTGGGGACTTTTCTAGAAGGGCCAAAAAAAAAATTCTATACTGAAACTGTAGGCTATATTTCTCAGGATCAAATAGCTTCCTTAGTAAAAGTCACTTTAATAGGAAGCTAAAATGGATGTATCTGTTTTAAAGAGGGAAATGTAATGTAAATTGTGTGTGAGCAGCGTAATGAATTCATTTCCCCTGGCAACCTGTGCCTACAGCTCTCTGATTCCTGAAAACAGTAACGCAGGCACTGGGGACAGCTCTCTGGGGGAGGTGTTATGACATAGCTAGTTGGGTTTTGCTTCCCGTATTATTATTATTATTATTTTTTTTTTTTTGCGGTACGCGGGCCTCTCACTGTTGTGGCCTCTCCCGTTGCGGAGCACAGGCTCCGGACGCGCAGGCTCAGCGGCCACGGCTCACGGGCCCAGCCGCTCCGCGGCATGTGGGATCTTCCTGGACCGGGGCACGAACCCGCGTCCCCTGCATCGGCAGGCGGACCCCCAACCACTGCGCCACCAGGGAAGCCCTGCTTACCGTATTTTTTAAATGTTTATTATTCTGATTCTAAGACTCTTGTTAGTGTTGTACATCCTGTGGATTTTTTTGTCTTTATTTATGTATCTCAGTGATTTCCAGGCCTTTTCCCCACTACAACCAACAAAGCAAAGAAGGAATCCACCATCGTGAGAAACCAGTGCCACGTGGTAATGACCATAACTAAAGGGCAAGGTCTTTGCCAGAGATTCTCTCATTCAAACCTCACAACAAGCCTGCACAGTACGAACTGTTAAACTTCCTCATTTTTTAGTGGAGGATTATAGGGGATGAGTGACCTGCTCCAAATCATGGAGCAGCTGGGAGCTTGGTGCCCAGTGACCCCTTGTCCACCACCATGGAGTGTGTGCGTGCAGTAGAATGGAGGCCGTGCCCACATCTAGGAAAAGTGGGTGAACCCCCACTTTACCTGGGTTGATGTGATTGAGGCAAAAATAGTGTGACCGAGGGTTCTCTGCATTGACTCACCACCCATGACACATGGGCATAGAGAAGTCGGTTCTCGGCCTCCACTGCCTGCAGTGATGGGCGCATACATTGCAGATGAGTGCACCAGTCCTTCAGCTGCACCCCAGGCTGCTGACCCACCTGCCTCCCTGTCTCTGACTTCCTGGGGTGGCGTCAGACTGCGCCCTGAGTCTCGCATGCTCAGCAGCACTCACTGCCTCTTTTCTCCTTGGGTTTATGGTCTCAGCATAACCCACCGCGTTACTCTGAGCCAATTGCTCAACCATCCCATGCTTTCTTGTCCATGAATTGGGCACAGCAATACCATCAGCCTCCCATGGCTCTGGACAACCTGTTTGCCTGTTTCCCCCCCACAAGGCAAAGAAGTTCCCTTTGTGAGGAATTAATTATCTAATTAGCATCCTTTGTAATTCAGTTCTCCTTTCAGAAAGGCTGAGAACACACACACTCCGTGCCGGACCCACAATGTCAGGTCCCTGCCTGAGAAGAGGGCTGCCTGTAGGTTTTTGCAGAACTGTGATATCAGCATTTTCACTCCTCCTTCCTGCTCCCCACCGACCCCATCAATTCCTAGACACCATGTTTGAAACAGACCAAAGAGAGTACACCACACATCTTCCCCCAGGTTAAGAAGAAGGAAGTGAGTTTAATTTCTTCTCGTTTCATAGTCCTGGTTTCTGATTTTCCCTAACTTAGCAAGAGGGAGACAGCTAACGGCAACGAAGCCCCGAGATCAAGTCCCTTCATCCATCCCTTCCACCCCTCGGTGTGCACAACTGTAAATTCTCCCAAGGGAAAAAAATGCTCTTTAGTGAATGTTTTCCTTCCAGGGCTCATTTGGTGGGGCGAGGGGTACCTCCCTCCTTCCTCTAGCGTCTGTGGAGAGCGCGCTGTATTGTCACAGCCCTGTGCTGCATTCCTAACGTACCTTGACTGTTCTGCCACTGAGCAGAGATGACCGCACTCCTGTGGAAGAACTGCCCGTGATGGACCTGCCCAACCCAGTTTCCAGGGCTTAGACCCTTGGCTGTGAGTCACAGACCATGTCCCGGTCACTTCTCAGGCACTGATGACTGGCCCAGGGTCTTGGCTGTACTCTCTTTTCCAGTATGGAATCCATAATGCTTAAGCTCTCCAAGGGCCTGAGATTCAGGAATGCTAAGCAGAGGGCAGGCCAATGCTTGGGTTCAATCTTCCTGAATAAACCTTCTACCCTTGACCTCGGAATTCCTCCTCACACCTGTTTCCAGCATCTGGCTCTGATTCTCTGACCCAGCCCAGCAGGTGCAGGACAGACACTGGTGGTCGCCCACTCAGCGGCCTCAAGTCTAGCCTTACCCTTCTCACCCACATTCCTTTAAGGCAAATGGCTTTCACTGTGGATTGACCTGGAAAGACTGGCATTTAACATGCATGGTAACCAGATCCTTCCGTCAGGTTGAATTTGTGATTGGCATTCACGGCGGCAGAGAGGAGGGGGAGGCCCAGGTGTGGGGCTGGACACAGTTTCCTCACTGCCCCCAGCACCTCCTTCCGTGCTGGGCATGTGGCTGACATGTCCACAACAGCCCGGCCCTCAGGGTGAGGCCGGGCCATTTCTAGGTAAAATGGTATCTGGCAGGGGTGGACCTGGAGCCATCAGCGTCCATTAATGTCTCAGTTGCAATTCAGTTTATCCAATCAGTTACTATCACTTGGATAAGCCTGAGGGAATGGAATGCAGGACAGTTACATTGTAATGGATCAGAATCGTGGGTGGTGTACACAATGCTCATTTGGGGAAGGGCTGAGGCTGGCACCTTACGGAGGCCCTGGGAAGCTTAGAGGCAGTCTGAGGGCACTGGTTACTCATCAAAATGACCTGGCACAGATCACTCTTTTATTTCGGGCTAGCAAAAAATAATTCCTCTTATAAATGTGGGCCAGAGTGAATATCAGGAAAGCGTCTGTTTCGTTTTGTTCAGTCAGTGAATCAAGTGGGTCAAGCCGCATTTAGGTAAAGGGGGCTACTGGTGTTGCCCCCAAGCCCAAACAAGAGCATTTCCTCCAAAACGGCACCCAGTTATATCCCCTGCGCTAAGTGTCCAGGGACACATTTGGCCTCAGTGAAACGCCGAAGGCAGTTTCACGCTTTGATTGTCAAGAATATTGCCACAAGAAGCATGTTGGCTTTTTAAAAATATTCATCCCATTTAGCATAAAAATCAAGCCAGACCCCATTGAGTATTATCCTCTCTTTTCTTTGACACCTTCCTACTAAAAACTAACCTTCTGTTAAGAGCAACAAGCTTGTGTGCCTTTAGAGACCAAGAAGGTACGATTAATGAAAAAGCAGGTGAGGTGAAAGAAAAAATGTTGATAGGAGCACAAATATAATACATGACATTGTTCGCTTTCCTCTTAACTTACTTTGAGCATAGCAACTGTACAAGCACAGTGACAAATGACCGCTGAAAACAGCCTTGCAGCAGGGGAGGCAAAAGGGAATGGTGAGCACTGTGGAAAACTCTGTGGGCGAGTGCATCCCAGCCCAAAGTGACCGTGCTGCTCAGCCCTTCCTGTAGGTTCTGGGTTGCTAAATTTCTGCTTTGCCAAGAGGACCTGCTAATCCAGATTTTAATGGGAAATCTCCTAATTAAAAATATTGTTTTAATTGTGGTTAAAAATACATAACATAAAAATGACCACCTTAACCACCATTTTTAAGTGTCCAGTTCAGTAGCACTGAGTAAATTCCCACTATTATGCAACCAATCTCCAGAACTTCTTTATCTTGCAAAACTGAAACTCTATACCCATTAAGCAATATCTTCCCATTGCCCCCTCCCCCTAACCCCTGGCAACCACCATTCTACTTTCTGCTTCTATGAATTTGACGACTTTAGATACCTCATGTAAGTGGGATTGTACTGAATTTGTCTTTTAGTGGCTGGCTTATCTCACTTAGCATAATGTCCTCAAGGTTCATCCATGTTGTAGCCTGTGTCAGAATTTCCTTCCTTTTTCAGATGGAGTAATATCCCATTATAAGTATATGCCACATTTTGTTTATCTATTTACCCGTTGATGGATACTTGGGTTGCTGGGTTGCTTTCACCTATTGTGAATAGTGCCCCTGTAAACATGGTTGTACAGATATCTGTGTGAGTTCCTGTTTTCAATTCTTACTGAATTGCAGAATCATACGGTAATTCTCTGTTTAGTTTTTTGAGGAATTGCTATGCTATTTTGCACTGGTTTACATTCCCACCAACAGTGCACAAGAGTTTCTATTTCTCCACACCCTTGCTCCTAATTTTTTAACGTTTGCAACTAATTCAAGCCTTTTTCAAAATACCATGCACAGTTCAGGCCAGCCTGGAACTGTGCTATACACAGAGAAAGATATCCACAGGCCTCTGGCAGAATTCATGCTACTTTATCCCATCAGCAAGAAATGGTTCTCGATGACATAACAAGGATGATACTTACACATCACTCAGCCCTAAGCAGGAGCAACTCTCACCACCTGCTCTTCAGGGCAGGGAAAGGATAGCCTAGCATCAGAATCTGACACTATTTTTTTTTTTCCCCTTTCAAACGGCATTTGATAGTAACAGGAAATAAATCAAAGGAAAAGAAAAGATTTTGTGTTTCTGAGTGAGTCTGGCTCATGAATACCCAGAATTTCTGGTCAAGTTCATGTGAGAAGAATGGTCTTTCCTTTAAGCAAAGGTATATCATTCCCTTCGGCTAGTCTTCTGTGGATCTTGACTGAACTGGGTCTCCCAGTTGAGATGGAAAATTCTGCCTCCCTGTTCCATTTCCTGGTTTTATTTTATGACTAAAACTCACATTTCTCAACTTATCTGAAGCCCTGTGCTGACAGAGCAGTGTTAAATGATGGTTGTAAGTTTGTTCAGTTGTTACCTGAGGAAAGTGTGTAAAATTCAGAAATAATGTCGGACTAACAATCCTTTCTTCCCCTTGTCATACATCTCAGAATAAACTGGAATGCAGGGCAAACTCAAAAGCAGGTAGAGGAGGTCAGTGCTTATCATTCTCTGTCCTTTGTTCCACTTCAATGAGACATCCTTATGCCCAAGAAATAGCACTTCCTGTGATGAAGGAGAGCCAGCATTTGGAAAACGATTTAAAGGAATACATATACACAGTTCTCTTGGGGAAGGCTGTAAGGAAAATGTCCGCTTATGATTGAATGGGCTGTGCTTATAGAAAGATTTCTAAGTTTTTAACTCATTCTTCCTTTATGAGAGAGCCATATATAAAGTCGGGCCATGTGGAGGTACACTGGACTGGGTGGCGACTAACCATGATTACAGCATGCCAAAGGAACTAAAACTTACACATGATGTCCAGTTCTGGAAAGATGAGCATCACAATTACAATTGTCTTTCTTTACTGGGGCGTCTTGGCTGTTGTATATTGTTCCTCACAGACAGTCCCCAGGTGTTTCTGTGTGGCAGAGGAGCCTCTTTGCTAATATGAGAAGAAAAGGAAGGAAGGAAGGGAGGGAGGGAGGGAGGAAGGAAGGAAGGAAGGAAGAGAGGGAGGAAGGGAGGAAGGAAGGGAGGGAGGGAGGGAGGAAGGAAGGGAGGGAGGGAGGAAGGAAGGGAGGAAGGAGGGAGGGAGGAAGGGAGGGAGGAAGGAAGGGAGGGAGGGAGGGGGAGGGAGGGAGGAAGGAGGAGGGAGGAAGAGGGGGAGGAAGGGAGGGAGGAAGGGAGGGAGGGGGAGGGAGGGAGGCAGGAAGGAAGGAAGGGAGGGAGGAAGGAGGGAGGGCGGAAAAGGAAAGGAGGGAGGGAGGAAACGGACATTTATGAAGCAGTTAATATAAGTGAGTCGTGTGCAAAGTGCTTTAGTGCATTACTTTATTTATTCAGCCCTTACAACAACCTTGTGAGATAGGGTGTCACCTCTATTTCACAAAAGAGAAAACTAAGGCTCAGAGAGGTTAAGTGACTTGCCCGAGTCATATAGCTAATAAGTTGTTAGTCTGGGATTCAAAACCAGGCTAAGCCTCTTTGCATAAAACTTCCTTGCTGAGATGGTTCACGGCGGGGTGGTCCTCAAGTTCACATAAATAAGACCAGGGAGACGGTATAATCACCTATAGATACTCAGGATAATCTCTGCTCTTAGGCCCCTGCTCTGGCACCAGCCTTTCTTCTCTGAAAGACAGCATTGGTCCATATTGTTTGGAATCTAATAACTGACTGAAAACATGAGAGTGTAAAAGTAGCAAACCCAAACTATTTAATACCAAGTTTTGAAGGCTGTAGGGTATTAACAGCTAAAACATTGAAAATGGAAGATAGATTTTAATCTCGAGTATAAAAAAAAGCACTAGAATATATACAGATTCCAAAAGCAGCCCCAAATGGCTTGCAAGCCACCAGCAGTGTCACGAAGATTCTGTCCCTCTGCAGAAAATACCTTACCCAACTCTAGTTTCACCCTTCAGATATTTCAGAACAACTGTCATGGAAGTTTCCTCTAGATTAGAAATTGCCTTCAAGAGGCTACAAAATGAAGCCTGATGGTCTGTTCATCTAGGCAGAATTCACTCTTCACTCATAGAGAATGGCCAGAGAAAAGTACTTTACACATTAATGATATGCCTAGATCACTTGGGTTGTTTCAGGATTCGCAAGAGTAAGATGACTATGACAGGGAAGAGAAGAGTTCAGCATAGGCACCGGCTTCTGTCAGGACGATGTTTATTCCAAGTCAACTTCAAGGACATTGAAGTGGCTAACCCATTACCAACAGAATCTAGTAACAGCCTTTTAAAAAAAGCCCGATCAGGCTTCCCTGGTGGCGCAGTGGTTGAGAATCTGCCTGCTAATGCACGGGACACGGGTTCGAGCCCTGGTCCGGGAAGATCTCATATGCCGCAGAGCAACTAGGCCCATGAGCCACAGCTACTGAGCCTGCGCGTCTGGAGCCTGCACGTCTGGAGCCTGTGCTCCGCAAAAGAGAGGCCACGACAGTGAGAGGGCCGCGCGCCGCAATGAGGGGTGGCCCCCGCTCGCCACAACTAGAGAAAGCCCTCGCACAGAAACGAAGATCCAACACAGCAAAAATAAATAAGTTAATTAATACACTCCTACCCCCAACATCTTCTTTAAAAAAAAGGCCCGATCACACTTGATGTCTCAACTATTCCTTTATAGAAATCTACCTGCTTTAGTTTTATTCTACTGTGGCTAATATGATTCCATGGCCCTTCTTAACTTTCTATCAGGGAACAACATGGCAGGGGGAAGGATAATCCTAAAGCCATAAGGACTTGGGAAAATTTTAGTGAACTTGAAACATCAGTACCCAGTATATGCTTAGGGTAAAATCTGGTGAAGTGCAGGACAAGCACTCATTTTTCTCTTGAAACTAGTTTGAGTGGCAACAAGACAACATACTTACTGAAGTTCTGCTTTGCCTGTGCCAGGTATTGTCCATTCATACAGCAGCTTCATAACATCACCCAGGGCTTCTGGGTTGAATGCATGTGCTTACCTCATTGCTTTGGTATCAGTGGCATTCTAATCCCATGGGATAACTTTACCAGTGAAGTCATCAGAATGTTAGTCTGCGTTTGGTAGTTCTCTGAGGAAGAACTGTTGGTCATGGTACCCTCAATGTAAGCAGTCTGCATTTTTACATCAAGTTGCATTTCAGCAAGACTTCTTTATGATTGTCCCTCATTCCACTGAGTGATTATTTTTTAAACTCAAGGCATCATAAATAAATTTCACTTATGAGATTAGATAGATCAATGACTTCAAAATCATAACTTGTATCTGTCTGGTATCTATAAAAGATAGATATCTCTTTAGGAATGTCTATGTAATTAGATTTTATTGCCTGGAGAAAAAAAGTCCTTTTATTCATGATTTGCTCAAAACTAAGCCTGCAGTTTTGCAAAAATTACATATATATATATATATATATATATATTCTTCACATGCGGGTAGAAATTCCTACTTTAGCAGTGGAGAGATTATAATATGTCATGTGATGTAGTGAAGTCATTTAAACCAGGATTTTATTTATTTTGCAGATTTTTCTAAACCCAAATTCCTACTAGATTTAATGTTATTTTCATCTCAGTAAATCATGTACAAGTGGACTTTAAAAAAAAGTAGAATAGACTGTACTGTTTCCCAAGGGGCATGCATCACTGTCGCCCCGGTTTAGATCATGAGTGTGAATTCCTTTCATGGCACTTGGCCATAGCCAAGATAACCTGAGCTTGCTTTCCATTCCTAATAATAATTATGTCCTATATAATTATTATTATCCTTTCTCCTCAAGAGAAAAGTGACTGGATCAACTCAAAAAAGACTGGCCTCTTTTTCCTCTGATGCAGATTTTCTTCTGTTGCAGACTGGATTTGAGGACCCTCCCCTCCAGGGACAGGCTGCAGCTTCAGGGAGTGGGAATGGAGCTGATTCTCAGCCAGCTCGCCATGTCTTCTCCTTTTCCTGGTTGAACTCCCTGAATGAATGATGTTCATTCCAACTGCTGCACCTCTGTCTGCCTGGCTGAGATTCACACAGGCAGCAGGGAACCTAGATGAAACTAATAGTATGCAGGTGATGAAAGGGACCTCTGAACAGGATTTCTACCAAAAATACCCTTTAATTCCAGATGACTTAGCTAACACATTGAGGGAAAACAATGCTTTGAGAAAACAGTTGCAGAAAGCATTGGGAAAAAAGGAACTTGATCTTACGCAAATCTTTTATTGTGTGGGAAACATTATGAAGGGTTTGTAGGTGTGGTTATGTGTGTGTGTGTGTTTCAGTAACAAGTGGCAGGTGTTGAAAAATGTGGGCACTACACTCTCATCTCTAATAGGCACCGTCTTTTGTTATGAAATCATAGTAGCTCTTATTCTCTTTCCTCTTTAACAGTGCAGGTGGTCAGTGAAATTCAGTGTTAATTCAGAAGTGACTGATTTATCAATATATGGACAAAAGGTAAATCATTGACCAAAGATATGAGATGCTTCACGAAGCTTTCCTCTTTTCCACAATAGATGTCGCTGAATGGATAGCCAGAAATGTTCTTTGACTCTGGTGACACTTCCATAGTCCAGAAGGCTAAAGGCCAAGGATATTTCTTGTGACATTTTTCTAATCTTAGTTTTAGATATGCAGATATCAGGCACTTTAACTAAAAAAGACTTTTCAACAGGAACTGTCTGTTTTCTTATGTATCCACTGAGGCACCAATCTGCTGAACTGTAGAATAACTGCATGTATTTAAATATATATATACACACACACAATACACATTATACATGTACAAATATATGTATTTAAATCATGCTTTATTTGTTCCACCATAATTTTGCCTCCTTCAAAATATAAGTTTAACTTTACTCTGTATGAACTCTTAAATAAATGCTGTTTTTAACAATTTAGTCTTACAATGATTTATTATGTTTCATATCATCTTATTAATCCACTAATCAAGTGAATTTAAAGGGTCTCAAGGGAAGAAGCACCCTCATCCATCCAAATTAATTTTGAAGTATTAAACATTTGATTGAATTTTTAAAGTTATAACTAAACTACCAAAGGCGAGTGCATTGTAAAACTAATCAGGTGTGCTGTTAGATTTTAGAAGTGCATAGAGATAGTTTGTATTCCTAAGAATTAAAGTGATTAGGGTTGGCATAGACATATATGAGGTATGTGTGAAGTTATTAAAGTCAAAATGTGCTTTATAAAAAAAATGTTCCCAAGGGCCATTTTACAGCAACTACATTTAGTTCTTTTAAGTGGAGAGGCTATTAAGTTTCTCCTACTAGAAGACAGCAGTGGAAAATAGCTTAGAAAAAAAGAGAATTAATGGTACCAAAGTAATCGTTTGATAAAGTAAGCCTTTCTCATGGGAAAACAAGGCAGCATTTTGGCCCCTAATTGGAGGAAAGCCCCGCCACAGCCCTTGTCCTCTTTTCCTTTCCTCCTTCCCCACTGTCCCCAATTATTTCACATCTTATAGGTAATCAGGGTTAGATGTTATTTCCATTATGAATCAATCTTCCATTTACAGAATTACCAATACTTAGAACTGGAAACAACTTTCCAAATTACTTAACTTAACCTCAGGGGAGTCATCTGAGGTGCAGAGATGAGTCCAAGGTGGTTGCAGTGTAAGCCACTGACATACGTTTGTGTTTTTAGTAGAAAATAAAATGCAAGGAGTTTTGTTTTCTCTTGGGCTGAAGTCAATTTGGAGGAAGTAAGGAGCTCAGGGTATATTCCCGTGTGAGCACTGAAGAGGAAAAATAAAGTCACGATTACCTTGGCAGCTTTTATTAGAAATATAAATATTCAACATTCTCTTACACAACCAAATTGACCAAGGATTGGAAAGCTGTTTTTATTACTGAAACGTTTACAAGGAAAAGTTGGTTCAAAGAGCTTACAGATCTTGTCTCACCCACCCAAGAGAATGACATTCTTTTTGGCTCAAACCACAACAAAATCAATTGGGAGACTTCTGTCTGCTTCTTCAAAACATCTCCTCCTGGGTCTATACTCTCTTTTAAAACACTGTTAAAGACACCGGGAAATAGAAACTATAAGTACACGGTACAAATGACAGAATGTTGCTGTTACTGCACGTGAATACGCTTCGTGCACGCTCGCTAAGGAGTATGGGCGCTCTTGCTGTACATCCTCTACGTCTCAAGCTATATAAAAATAAACAAATGGTATCAGAGCAACGCTGTGGTACAGAATACGGCATGATGTTTTATTTTTACTTTTTGTGTTAAATGCAGAATCTTTCTGGCCAAACGCACCGTTTCATTTCCCAATAATCTCCATCAGTTTCCTGTTGCTGTGAGCTTGCTGCGCTAACTGCTCAGCCCTGGCCATTTCCAAGACTTCTCGGAGGAGGTGGAAGGTGAGATCCAGGGAGATGGGAGGTTCCTCGGCTCGCCTCTCCCTCTCTGGTGCCTCCTGGCGGCCACCGAGGGCGTTCTCGGCGCCGCGTTCCACCGGACTCGCAGGGCTGTCGAGCGGGCGCCGGGGCAGCAGCAGCTGCTGCAGCAACGCGCGGAAAAAGTTGGCGGCCACCTCGTCCGGCGAAAGGCGGCTGCCGCTGCTGCCGGCAGGAGGCGAGGAGGCGGCCGAGAGCGGAGCAGCGGGGCTCTTATTGAGGCTACCCAGGCGGAGGAAGTACTCCTCCCCCATGCGGAGCAGGCCGGGCCGAGCCTGCGGCTGCTGGGGCTGCGACGAAGACTGGAAGAAATCCAGGGGCTGGGGGTGCTGCGAGGCCTGCCGGGCCCCCGGGACGGGCCCCCGGCTCAGGAGGGCCCTGCATGGCGGGCAGGGCAGGAGAGCCACCAGCAGGACGCCCGCGGACACGAGCAGCGGCAGCCGCATGTTAGGGGCGCTAGGTGCGGCACCCAGGTGGGCAGAGGGCGGAACGAGAGAGAGAAAGAGAGAAAGCAAGAGTTGATCAGAGTTGAGCTCAACTGGGAGGTGCACTCGGGGCGGGGGGGGGGTGCTTCCTACAGGACGACACCCACAGATCTGGCTCGGGGGCTCGGGCGGGCGCTGTCCGCGGTGCTGAAGCGCGCAAACTCGGACTTCCAGAGTTGGAGGGAGGCCGAGACGGGGAGCAGGAAAAGGGACGCCTGCGGGGCTCGGCGCCAAAGCTCAGCCCCTCGTCAGGCCGGACTGACTCTTCTTACGAGACTCACGAAGGGACGGTCCCTGAGTGCCCTTTGTAACGGTCCCCCAAACTCTAGAGAAGACCTACAGATGTAAGATCTCACCTGTCCTACACATCTCCCCCCACCCCACCCCCACCCCACCCTTTCCGGATGTTTCAGCGTTTTCCTCCGAACTGAGAACTGCTGCCCGCTCCTCGTCGTTCTCCACCCCTGCCCTTGCATCCTTCTCTCGGCGGCTGGGCTGGATGGGGGGCTCAGTTACGCAGCCAGCGAGGGATAACTGCCAGCTCGGGTAACGACGAGCAGCCGTCTAAGTTCGCTTTAGCCACATCCCAGCTACTATCGGAATCTTGAGGCACAGCCGGTAAACACACACACGCGCGCGCGCGCACACACACACACACACACACACACACACGCACGCCTAGGGACAGCTGGCTGCGCGGCGCACACCGTGGCCGCTCCGGCGGTGCAAAGTTGGAGGCGCGTTTCCGTCTAGGCGCTCCCTACCTTCTGAGGCGCTTCTGCAGGTGAGCGGAGCGCTGCGCCGCTCTGCAGAGGAGCGGCTCCGGGGCTTTCTTCCCTTCTCCTTTCTTTCCCCACTCTCTTCTTCTCTTTCTCTTCAGTCTCTCCACGGCCCTGGGCTCCGAGTTTCTCCCCACCAGAGCCCGGAGTGGGATTTTATAGCGTCGACCCTCTTCAGAAACCACGCAGCATCTGCCTAATAAGCTGACGCTCTCTTGACAGCTCGATTGCGTGCTGCCTCTGCTCCTGCATAAATCACAGGGCCCTGCCGGGGAGCGAGGGGCAGAATTTTTGCTCTCTCAACACTGAATCTCACATCCAATTATATCAACAGATATTTATCGCCTCCTTGGTGACGTCAACGAGCCCTAAAATGGAAGGGCTTCTTATGACTTGTCCATTGACAAAAATTCTTGAATGAGATTTCCCAAGAGTGAAAACATACTGACCTCTTACTAGGAAAGGCCAAGCTGAAGGTCAGGAAAGAGACAGTGACTGAGAGGGGGGAGGAAGGGACGTCTATCAACACACGGTCTTGTGCGAAAAGCAGTAACCAGTGATAGGGGGTGACGCGGGGTCCTCCCCTCCCCTCTCCCACCTAACTTCTCTGACCAGCTGTGTCAGGCAACACCTCAGTATTGGAAAAATAGCCCTTTGCTAGAGACAAAGTGTCCCATTACCTTTCTGCCTGGATAAGAATGAAGAACAAGGAGATGGGAGTGCAGAGACGTCCAGCTTTTAAGCCTCTAACTGCTTTTTCCTCCCAAGAACAGATGAAGGCATTATGAGTCTGCAGAGACAAGACCAATAAGTCTCCTAAAACACTGCCCAAGTTTTTAAAATGATGCAAGAGGTACCCCCGTGATGAAGAGGCACGAACCAGGTTCAGTCGGGGAAGATTTTAAGTTCTCCCAGAAACTCACTGTTCCTCCTTTGTCTCCTCTCTCAGAATCTGAAATTAATTTCGGACTTTTCTGTTTCCAAATTAGAGAAAGTACCAGTGAGAGGTGAGTGAGTTAAACTTCCTTTATCTAGTTTACTCAATGCAAGCCCAATGAAAGAAGCATTCATTCTAACTTCCTATTCTATATTGGAAAAGGCTTAAACTGCTTGATTACAGGGCTGAATTTGTCAGTTACATGTTTTCACTGATGAATATCGAGCCTGTAAAAGATAACCTCCTTCATTTTGATTCCAAATACTATTAATATCCATGATAGTATCCACATCAGGACAGCCCAGGTTGTTGTTGTTTTAATTATTTCTTTTTCCAAATTCAAATGTGCTACATGGGAGACTAGTAAATAAAGAAATGCTCTCTGGCAGTACCACAGAATGGAATGCCTATAAAACCACACTCAGATTTCAAAATAAATCAATACTATCATATAGGTGGGAGGCAGTTACCTCTAGTTCTGCAATTCAAAATTCAATTCCAGACTCTGGTGTCTGTGATTCAATTCAGCTTCTACATAACCATCAGAGCTGTTTATCAGAAATTTCCTTTTCCTCATTCCTGGTTACCTCTGCTACTTCCTTTGTAGCTAGCATGACAAATGATGCAATGCTTATTTCAACTCCTATTTTTGGGTCTATAATAATCCACAACTGCTCTTAGAAGCAAAAGGAAGGTAGAAAGAGAAATTCTGGCAGTTTCCAGAGAAGTCAGCCCATAGTTGGATCATTGCACTATGGAATGTAGTTTTGACATAAGAGAACAGAGAAAGAAATGTGTCTTCTGGGGAAGATGTGAGTTGTTAACAGAAGATCATAATTATGAAATTGGTTGAGATTTTAGAGGAAAACTGTGTTTTATGTTAGTAAGAAAAGAGCCCTCTTCTGTCCCCATTGGCATATCTCAGCTTGGATACCAACCTGGAGGTGAAAGTGGATTTGAAAGGGGAAGTTAAGGTTAACGGATACAGAAGAAGAACTAGGAAAGGGATGAGACCATGGGTTTAGCTGGGGAGACCTGGGAGGTTCCTCCAGAGAAGATACAACTAGGCTTTGACTAACCCCAAACCTTTTCAGATCTCTCTCCTCTTGGGCCATATGGAGGATGTTGTTTTAGTATAGCTCCCTCAGCACTGCTGAATCCTTGCTGTGAGATTTTCCTAGAGTAGGCAGTTGGTTGGGCAAAGTGGCTCTGACTAGGGGTGAGGAACAAAAGGCCTAGATCTCAGCGGAGGAGGAACTGTGCAGAGTAGCCCCTACTCGCCACAATTTAGTCAAAAGCTAGATCTCATCAAATCACTGAGCATTCACATTAGAAATGACTGGAAGAGATCCTTTAGTTTTGATGAGAACCAGAGAGGTTAAGTGACTTACGTGGAGTCTCTCAGCTAGTTCGTGATAAAAGTCAGAATTAGAATCCAGTTCTTTTGACTACCAGTTGTAGTATTTCCATAATATAACAATACCCTTTGAACCGCCTTTTCCAGCAGAGACACAGAAACAAATTGAAGTGAGAAGATGAATTTAGGTAAAGCAGCATGTTCACACACCCATCCTGAGTTACCTTTTCTCCGACTTCCGTATATTGATAAATCTCCTAAGGCATGAGAGCACGGAGACTCTCTGTGCATGCTGATGCCCTAGCACCTGATCTCTGTGCACACACTGCAATTTACCTGTCAGCTGAATCTCGTCATTATAACATGAGGTTTTTAAACGCATTGCCAACTTAAATTGCATTAATTTGATTTTCCACCTTAGTTTACTTTGGAAAAAAGAGATCTTTTGATAAAGTATAGAGTTATGTGGTTCTCAAAATAATGATACAAATGTGTGATTGAAGAAATAACATATTGCAAGAGGACTTATATGTACAGCAAACTAAATACCCAAGTCTGTAAAAATTACCACTGACAGATTCAATCTTACATGTAGGAATAACTTCTTGAAAGGAGTCACTGGAGAACCAGTTTAAATGCTTTTAGAACCTAAAAACACAATCCAAGAAATACAGGCACAAAACAGGGACTACTTCATGCTTTCAACCGCATTTTTCAATAAGAACATAGTACAGGGTATAGTTTAATTTAAAAAGATGGCACAGCAGTCCAATGAATAAAGAAATATTAGAAATAATAGGTACCTGCTGGGCATATTCCTGCCATCTGCATCTCCCTGACTTTTGAGGAGATCCCAGCATATGCTTCTACTAGCAAAGTTCATGGCAAATGAAGACATAATCCAGGTTTGCTAACTGAAACATTTGTTGAAATGAATCTACCATCTCCAATGACAGCCTTTAACAGTGCCGAGGGTGGATAGGTGGTTTGGCAATTGTTTGTAACTTCCATAGGTAGGGCTAGGGAGAGGACCTCAAACAGCACAAATATCTAACTGCTTCACTAGTAACAGTAACTTTTATTAATCTCTTCTGATTATCAAAGCCATTCATCCTCCTTACAGAAAACTTAGAAAAATTGGAAAAGTATAAAGAAGACTACAAAATTCCTCACATTCCAGAATGTAATCTCCATTAATATTTTGTTGTTTCCCTTGAGAATTTTTCCTGAGCTCACATATTTTATGTAATTGGGATCAGACTGTGTTCCTAATTGTGAATTTCTGCCTAACAACAACTCCTCCACCTCCCCCTCCTCTTAACTTAAAAGTAATTGGTCGGAGGAATCTTTCCCAGATTCCTAGATTAGGTTTGGGACCTGTGCTCCATGTTCTCCTAACATCATGGATGTCCTCCATCATAAAGCTCACATTTTTACATCCTTACTGGTACAATATATATCTTCCTTGCTGGACTGTCAACTGTGTGGCAGAGACTTGATTTTCTTTATAAACTGCCATTTTTGTTACTCCAGCCCCTAGAACAGTGCTAAAACATGGTAGATACCCAATAAACCTTTCGAATGGATGAACTGTAGACAATGAATGGAGTATTTTTAAAAATCTACAAACCTATCATATAGAAATTGCTAGATAACATCTTATATCTAAAAATTTATAATCTACTTTTCTCCACTTAAAATAATATCTCAAACATTTTCCTATATCTAAATGACATGTTTTATTGACTGCATGGCATTCCATCAAAATGTACCACTTTCTATTCATTCTTCATTGTTGATCACTATCCTAATGACCTGCTTTTTAATTTTTCTTCTACATCTTTCCCTTGCACCTTTAAGTAATACATTCATAGAATCATTTCCTGATCCTTCCTATATAAAGAATATCTCTTAACTCTCTGGACTGTAAAATGAGAATGTTACTATCCTTTCAGCTTTTCACACACCCTCCTGCACCTTGATATCCCAGGATCTCTCAACTGTACTTTTAGATTGTCAGTGTTAATACTTACATAGCTATAGTTAAAGCACTCTGTGTGTTGACTATAGATTGATCTAAAAGTTAAAAATCAATATAGTTTGTAATTATTGACTATGTAAAAAGTGTTCACTGTAGAACAAAGTCATAGACTCTGATACATTTCCTTTCTTGTTTTTGTTTTTCTACAATTACCAATTACCTTTTTTATATTCCCAGTTTGGTTTTTCCCAGAATTACTGTCTTACTTTTCTTCCCAATTTCTTTCAAATTTCAATTATGACAAGCAATCTATCAAGCCCTTCCCCTATTTTTTTTTTTTTTTTTTTTTTTTTTGCGGTACGCAGGCCTCTCACTTGCTGTGGCCTCTCCCGTTGCGGAGCACAGGCTCCGGACGTGCAGGCTCAGCGGCCATGGCTCACGGGCCTAGCCGCTCCGCGGCACGTGGGATCATCCCGGACCGGGGCATGAACCCGTGTCCTCTGCATCGGCAGGCGGACTCTCAACCACCATTTTTAAGACCCCTCTACTTGAGTACTCTAACCTGCTGCTTTCAGACTGGTCTGGTGCACAGCTCTCTTCCTGGGACTTCTCTTTTCTGTTTATTGATTGAATTCACTATCCAGAGTCATATGATTTATTCCTTCTTGATTTCTGCATTTATTTTGCTAGAGCACAACCACAGATAACTTTCTAAGAAAAGATGTATGGCAGGTAAATTTTCTGAGTTCTTGAATTGCTTTTTTTTTTTTTTACAAAAATGTTTATAGCTGCTTTATTCATTATGGCCTCAAATTGGAAACACTTCCAATTGGTGGTATCATACAATGGAATATTCCTCAGCAATAAAAAATAGTGCAATTCTTGAATTTCTGAAAAGGGTTTTATTTAACCAAGATAACTGAGTGATACTTCAGCAAGGTATGCAATTCCAGGTTGAACATAATCTTCCTCCAGAACTTTGAAAGTATTGTTCCCTTGTGCTTTATCATTGAGGGTTGCTGATAAAAAAGTTCAATGTCATTCTGATTCTCATTTCTTTTCTTTTTTTAAAACAAGAACAGAATTTATTGGCTTATATAGCTGGGACGTTCAGGAATGTATCTAGCTACGGACATGGCTGGATCAAGCTACTGATGTTATTTAGTTAGGATTGTCTCTTCCCATCTCACCACTTCTCTCCTCATCCTTCTTTTATTATTATTACCATTATTATTATCATTATTATTGTTTCAGGTGTATAACATAACTCAATATCTATATACGTTATAAGTGACCACCCCCAAAAGTCTAGTTACCACCCCTCACCGTACAGTTGACTTCCTTTACTCCTTTTGCCCACGCAAGCCCCCTTCCACTCTGATAGCCACCGGTGTGTTCTCTATATCTGTGAGTTCTGTTTTATTTTGTTTGTTCATTTGTTTATTCACATTCCACACGAGTGAAATTATATGGTATTTGTCTTTTTCCATCTCGCTTATTTCACTTAGCATAAGACCATCCACATTGTCCCAAATGGCACGATTTCATTCCTTATGGCTGAGGAGTATTCAGGGTGGGAGGGAGGGAGGGAGGGAGTGAGTGTGAGTGTGTGTGTGTGTGTGTGTGTGTGTGTGTGTACCACATCTTCTTTATCCATTTATCCATCAGTAGATACACAGATTGTTTCCATATCTTGGCTATTGTAAATAATGTTACAATAAACATAGAAGTGCATATATCTTTTTAAATTAGCATTTTTGTTTTCTTTGGGTAAATACCTAGAAGTATAGTAGCTGAATCATATGGTAGTCCTATTCTTAATCTTTTGAGAAATCTCCATATTGCTTTCCATAGTGGCTGCTCCAATTTACAATCTCACCAACCATGTACGAGGGTTCCCTTTTCTCCACATCCTTTCCACCACTTGTTATTTCTTAACTTTTTGATAATAGCCATTTTAACAGGTATGAGGTGATATCTCATTATGGTCTTGATTTGTATTTCTCTACTAATTAGTGATGTTGAGTATCTTTTCATGTATCTGTTGGCCATCTGTAATGGATTCTTTGGAAAAATGTTTATTCAGATTTTCTGCCCATTTTAAAATTGGGTTGTTGTTTTGTTGTTGAGTTGTATGAGTTCTTTATATATTTTGGATATTAACCCATTATCAATATATTACTTGCAAATATCTTCTCCCATTCAATAGGTGGCCTCTTTGTTTGGATGATGGTTTACATTGCTGTACAGAAGCTTTTTAGTTTGATGTAGTCCCATTTGTTTATTTTTGCTCTTGTTTCCCTTGCCTTTGGAGTTAGATCCACAAAAACACTGCTAAGACCAGCATCTCAATAAGATTACTGCCTAAGTTTTCTGCTAGGAATTTTATGGTTTCAGGTCTTACATTCAAGCCTTTAATCCATTTTCAGTTAATTTTTGTGTATGGTTTAAGATAGTGGTCCAGTTTCATTCCTTTGCTTGTGGCTGTCCAGTTTTCCCAACACCATTTATTGAAGAGATTCTCCTTTCTCCATTGTAAGTTTTTGGCACCTTTGTCATAAATTAATTGTCCATATATGTGTAGGTTTGTTTCTGGGCTCTCTATTATGTTCCATTGATGTATGAGTCTGTTTTTGTGCCAGTACCATACTGTTTGGATTACTGTAGCTTTGCAACTATAGTTTGAAATCAGGGAGAATGATACCTCAGCTTTGTTCTTCTCTCTCAAGATTCTTTCATCTAGTCAGAATCTCCCATGATTACATATACATTTTAGAATCATTTGTAAAATATGTCATTGGAAATTTGAAAGGGGTTGTATTAAATATGTAGATTGCTTTGGGTAGTAGTATGGGCATTTTAATAATTCTTCCTATCCACAAGCACAGAATATCTTTCCATCTATTTGTGTCTTCCTCAATTTCTTTCATCAGTGTCTTATAGTTTTCAAGGTACAGGTATTTCACCTCCTTGCTTAAATTTATTCTAATGTATTTTATTCTTTTTGATGCAATTGTCATGGGATTGTTTTCTTAATTTCTTTTTCTGATAGTTTGTTAGTAGTATATAGAGACACCACAGAATTCTACATATTGATTTTGAATCCTGCAACTTCATTTATTAGTTTTAACAGGTTTTTTTTGGGGGTGGGGTCTTTAGAGTTTTCTATATATAGTTACATGTCATCTGCAAAAAGTGACACTGTTACTTCTTCCTTTCCAATTTGGATGCCTTTTATTTCTTTTTCTTGCCTAGTTGCTGTGGCTAGGACTTTCAATACTATGTTGAATAAATGTGGCAAGTGTGGGCATCCTTGTCTTTTTCCTGATCTTAGAGGAAAAGCTTTCAGCTTTCACCCTTGAGTGTAATGTTAGCTCTGGATTTGTCATACATAGCCTTTATTGTGTTCAGGTACATTTCCTCTTTACCCACTTCATTGAAAGTTTTTATCATATATGAATTTTGAATTTTATCAATGGTTTTTCTGCATCTTTTGAGAGGATTATATGACTTTTATTTTTCAATTCACTGATGTGCTGTATCACATTGACTGATTTGTAAATGTTCAAACATCCTTGCATCCCAGGAATAAATCCCACTTGATCCTGGTGTATGATCCTTTTAATGCATTGTTGAATTTGTTTTGCTAATATTTTGTTGAGGATGTTTGTATCTATGCTCATCAGGGATACTGGCCTCTACGTTTCTTTTTTTTAGTGTCCTTGTCTGGTTCTGGTACCAGGGTGATGCTGCCCTCATAAAATGAGTTTGGAAGCGTTCCTTCCTCTTCGATTTTTTCAGAAGTTTGAGATGGGGAGGTATTTCATCTTCTTTGAATGTTTTGTAGACTTCACCAGTGAAGTGTCTGGTTCTGGACTTCTGCTTGTTAGGAGTTTTTTTGATTACTGATCTAGTCTTCTTACTAGTCATTGATCTATTCAGGTTTTCCATTTCTTCATGATTCAGTCTAGGTAGATTATATGTTTTTAGGAATTTGTCCACTTCTTCTAGGTTGTCCAATTTGTTCATGTATGATTGTAGTATTCTCTGATGATCCTTTGTATTTCTGTGGTGTCAGTCATAGTTACTCCTCCTTCACTTATGATTTTATTTATTTGAGCCCTCTTTTTTTCTTGGTTAGTCTAGCTAAAGGATTATTGATTTTGTTTATCATCTCAAAGAACAGCTCTTAGTTTCACTGATCTTTTCTGTTGTCTTTTAGTCTCTATTTCATTTACTTCCACTCTGATCTTTATCATTTCCTTCCTTCCTTCTACTAACTTTAGGCTTTGTTGCTCTTCTTTTTCTAGCTCCTTTAGGTGTAAAGTTAGATTGCTTTTTCTTGTTTCTTGAGGTAGGCCTGTATTGCTATGAATTTCCCTTAGAACCACTTGTGTTGCATCCCATAGATTTGGTATGTCATATTTCTGTGGGATTAAAAAAAAATCTCCTTTGATTTCTTTGATGACCCACTAGTTATTCAGTAGTATGTTGTTTAATCTCCACTTTTTTGGGTGGCTTTTCCATTTCTCTTGTTGTGTTTTCTAGTTTCATACCATTGTGGTTAGAAAAGATGCTTGATATGATTTCAATCTTCTTGAATTTACTGAAACTTGTTTTGTGGCCTAACATGTGATCTATCCTGGAGAATATTCCATGTGCACTTGAAAAAAATGTGTATTCTGCTGCTTTTGGATTGAGTGTTCTGTATATATCTATTAAGTTCATCTTATCTAATGTGTCAGTTAAGGCTGATGTTTATTTTCTGTCTGGATGATCTATCTATTGCCATAAGTGGGGTGTTAAAAGTCCCATACTATTATTGTATTTCTTTCAATTTTTTTCCTTTAGGTTTATTAATATTTGCTTTATGTATTTTGATGTACCTAAGTTGGGTACATATATATTTATAAATGTTATATCTTCTTCCTGGATTCACCACTTTATCACAATGTAGTACCCTTTTCTTTTATTTCAGTCTTCTTTTTTTTAAGTCTGTTTTGTCTGATATGATTATAGCTACACCAGTTTTCTTTTCATTTCCAATTGCATGGAATATGTGTTTTCAATTCCTTTACATTCAGTCTGTGTGTGTCCTTACTTCTGAAGTGAGCCTCCTGTAGGTAGCATATAGATGGGTTTTGTTTTCTTAATCCATTTGATTGGTGAATTTAGTGCATTTACATTTAAAATAATCATTTTAGGGGCTTCCCTGGTGGCGCAGTGGTTGAGAGTCCGCCTGCCGATGCAGGGGACGCGGGCTCGTGCCCCGGTCCGGGAAGATCCCACATGCCACGGAGCGGCTGGGCCCGTGAGCCATAGCTGCTGAGCCTGCACGTCTGAAGCCTGTGCTCCGCAATGGGAGAGGCCACAGCAGTGAGAGGCCCGCGTACAGCAAAGAAAATAATAAATAAAGTCTATTAATAAAAATAATCATTTTAAAGTAAGTATGTACTTCCTGCCATTTTGTTCATTGTTTTCTGACTTAAACAAAAAATTCCTCTCTGTTCCTTTCTTTTTCTCTTTCTTTCTGTCCTTGTGGTTTTCTGGATTTCTTTAGTGTTATGTTTAGGTTCTTTTTCATTTTCTTTTGTGTGTTTACTATAAGTTTTTTCTTTGTGGTTACTGTGAGGTTCACATACAACATCTTATGTATATAGTAGTCTCTTTTAACTTGATAGCAAACTAACTTTGAACACATTCCAAAGCTTTACATTTTTACACCCTCCCATGTTTTATATTTTTAATGACACATTTTACATCATTTTATTTTATGCTTCCCTTAACTAATTATTGTAATTTTAGTTAATTTGACTACTTTTGTCTTTTAACATTCACACTTGCTTTTAAAGCAATTGATCCACTACTTTTACTATTTATCTACCTTTTCCAGTGAAATTTTTACTTTCATATTTTTAAAATGATTAATTAGTGCCTTTTATTAGATTAGAGAAGTCCCTTTAACATTTCTTTTAGAGCCAATTTAGTGATAATGACATCCTTTTGCTTATCTGTAAAAATCTTAATCTCTCCTTCAATTCTGAATGAATTCTCTACCTTGCCAGGTAGAGAATTTGTGGTTGGAATTTTTTTTCCTTTCAGCACTTTATATATGTCATGCCACTCCCTTCTGGCCTATAAACTTTCTGATGAAAAATTTGCTGATAGCCTTATGGGATTTTGTATGTAATGAGTTGTTTTTCTCTTGCTGCCTTTAAGATTCTCTCTTTATCTTTAACTTTTACCACCTTAATTATAATGTGTCTTGGTGTGGCTCTCATTGAGTTCATTTTATTTGGAATTCTCTGGGCTTTCTGGACCTGGATGTCTGATACCTTCCCCAGATGAGGAAAGTTTTCAGCCATTATTTATTCAAATAACTTTTCTGGCCTTTTCTCTCTCTCTCTCTTCTCCCTCAGGGATCCCTATAATGTGACTGTTATTTCACTTGATATTGTCCTAGAGGCCCTTAAGGTATATTCACTTAAAAATTTTTTTTTAATTTCGCTGCTCTGAGTGATTTCCATTGCTTGGTCTTCCAGGTCGCTGCTTCATACTTCTACTTCAGCCAGTCTTCTCTTGAACCCTCTCAAGTGTATTTTTTCAGTTCACTTATAACTTGTTTGGTACTTTCTTATATTTTCTATCTCTTTATTGAAGTTCTCACTGTGCTCATCCATTCTTCTCCTGAGGTGAGTAGTTTTATGACCATGACTTTGAACTCTTTATGTGGTAGGTTGCTTTTATCCACCTCATTAAGGTCATTTTCTAGGGATTTATCTTGTTGTTTGGCTTGGTATATATACCCCTGTCTCATTTTGCCTCACTCTTTCTGTTTGTCTATATGTATTAGGTGAAACAGCTACCTATCCCAGCCTTGAAGGAATGGTCTTGTCTAGGAGATGATCAGTGGGGCCCAAAATCACAAAATATCCTGGAGCCAGGTACTTCAAGGAGTGTCCCTTGTGTGGGCTGCACTTGCCCACCAGCTGTGGTGGGGCTGCAGCTGCTGTGCAGGGAAGGCAGGGCATAGTGTGCTCATCCAGCTTGGATGTGGTACAGCTGCTGCCCTCACAATCCCGACTCTTGCATCATCTCTATGATAATTTCCTATATTTTCTCTGTGTTTTTTCTTTCTGGGACTTCTATTATAAGATGTTCCTCCTCCATTGGCCTTCTATGTTTATTATTTTCCTCTCCTTTATAGGACAATTTGTTTTGTCTTCTATATTCTGGAAGGGCTCTTAAATATCCTCTAGCTCTTCAATTAGTTTTATTTTATAACCATATATTCAACTTACAGGCTTTTAGTTTTTTTCCCCATCCTTTATTCATAGTTCCTATATTTTCTTCGTGGTTTAATATTTTCTTTAATTTCTTTAATAATATTTACTATAGACAACTAACTGCTGAACAATCATTGGCAGGAAGACACTGGAACTCACCAAAAAAGATAACCCACATCCAAAGACAAAGGAGAAGCCACAATGAGACACTATGAGGGGCACAATCACAATAAAATCAAATCCCATAAATGCTGGGTGGGTGACTCACAAACTGGAGAACACTTATACCACAGAAGTCCACCCACTAGAGTAAAGGTTCTGAGCCCCATGTCAGGCTTCCCAACCTGGGGGTCCGGCAACAGGAGGAGGAACTCCTAGAGAATCAGACCTTGAAGGCTGGCGGGATTTGACTGCAGGACCTTGACAGGACTGGGGGAAATGGAGACTCCACTCTTGGAGGGCACACACAAAGTAGTGTGTGCATCAGACCCAGGGGAAGGAGTGGTGACCTCATAGGAGACGGAACCAGACCTACCCGATAGTGTTGGAGGGTCTCCTGCAGAGGCGGGGGGTGGCTGTGGCTGACCGTGGGGACAAGGACACTGGCAACAGAAGTTCTGGGAAGTACTCCTTGGCGTGAGCCCTCCCAGAGTCCGCCATTAGCCCCACCAAAGAGCCTAGGTAGGCTCCAGTGTTGGGCCGCCTCAGGCCAAACAACCAACAAGGAGGGAACTCAGCCCCACCCATCAGCAGACAAGCAGATTAAAGTTTTACTGAGCTTTGACCACCACAGCAACACCCAGCTCGACCCACCACCAGTCCCTCCCATCAGGAAACTTCCACAAGCCTCTTAGCCTCATCCACCAGAGGGCAGACAGCAGAAGCAAGAAGAACTACAATCCTGCAGCCTGTGGAACAAAAACCATATTCAAAGAAAGACAGACAAGATGAAAAGGCAGAGGGATATGTACCAGATGAAGGAACAAGATAACCCCCCCAAAAAAAACTAAATGAAGTGGAGACAGGCAACCTTCCAGAAAAAGAATTCAGAATAATGATAGTGAAGATAATCCAGGACTTCAGAAAAAGAATGGAGGCAAAGATCGAGAAGATGCAAGAAATGTTTAACAAAGACCTAGAAGAATTAAAGAACAACCACCTAGAAGAATTAAAGAACAAGCAAACAGAGATGAATAATAACTGAAATGAAAACGAAACTAGAAGGAATCAATAGCAGAATAACTGAGGCAGAAGAATGGATAAGTGACCTGGAAGACAGAATGGTGGAATTCACTGCTGCAGAACAGAATAAAGAAAAAAGAATGAAAAGAAATGAAGACAGCCTAAGGGACCTCTGGGACAGTATTAAACACAACAACATTCGCATTATAGGGGTCCCAGAAGGAGAAGAGAGAGAGACAGGACCCGAGAAAATATTTGAAGAGATTATAGTCAAAAACTTCCCTAACATGGGAAAGGAAATAGCCACCCAAGTCCAGGAAGCACAGAGAGTCCCAGGAAGGATAAACCCAAGGAGAAACATGCTGAGACACATAGGAATCAAACTGACAAAAATTAAAGACAAAGAAAAATTATTGAAAGCAACAAGGGAAAAATGACAAATAGCATACAAGGGAACTCCCATAAGGTTAACAGCTGATTTCTCAGCACAAACTCTACAAGACAGAAGGGAATGGCACGGTATATTTAAAGTGATGAAAGGGAAGACCTTACAACCAAGATTACTCTACCCGGCAAGGATCTCATTCAGATTTGACGGAGAAATCAAAAGCTTTACAAACAAACAAAAGCTAAGAGAATTCAGCACCACCAAACCAGCTGTACAACAAATGTTAAAGGAACTTCTCTAAGTGGGAAATACAAGAGAACAAAAGGACCTACAAAAACAAACCCAAAACAATTAAGAAAATGGTAATAGGAACAGACATATCTATAATTACCTTAAACGTGAACTGATTAAATGCTCCAACCAAAAGACACAGGCTCGCTGAATAGATACAAAAACAAGACCCATATATATGCTGTCTACAAGAGACCCACTTCAGACCTAGGGACACATACAGACAGAAAGTGAGGGGATGAAGAAAGATATTCCATGCAAATGGAAATCAAAAGAAAGCTGGAGTAGCAAAACTCATATCAGATAAAATAGACTTAAAAATAATGTTACAACAGACAAGGAAGGACACTACATAATGATCAAGGGATCAATCCAAGAAGAAGATATAACAATTATAAATATATATGCACCCAACATAGGAGCACCTCAATACATAAGGCAACTGCTAACAGCTATAAAAGAGGAAATCGACAGTAACACAGTAATAGTAGGGGACTTTAACAACTCACTTACACCAATGGACAGATCATCCAAACAGAAAATTAACAAGGAAACACAAGCTTTAAATGACACAGTAGACCAGATAGATTTAATTGATATTTATAGGACATCCAAAAACAGCAGATTACACTTTCTTCTCTAGTGCGCATAGAACATTCTCCAGGATAGATCACATCTTGTATCACAAATCAAGCCTCAGTAAATTTAAGAAAATTGAAATCATATCAAGCATCTTTCCTGACCACTATGCTATGAGATCAGAAATCAATTACAGGGAAAAAAACCCACAAACACATGGAGGCTAAACAATACGTTACTAAATAACCAAGAGATCACTGAAGAAATAAAAGAGGAAATAAAAAAATACCTAGAGACAAACGATAACGAAAACAGGACAATCCAAAACCTATGGGATGCAGCAAAAGCAGTTCTAAGAGGGAAGTTTATAGCTATACAAGCCTACCACAAGAAACAAGAAAAATCTCAAATAAATAATCTAACTTTACACCTAAAGGAACTAGAGAAAGAAGTACAAACAAAACCCGAAGTTAGCAGAAGGAAAGAAATCATAAAGATCAGAGCAGAAATAAATGAAATAGAAACAAAGAAAACAATAGCAAAGATCAATAAAACTAAAAGCTGGTTCTTTGAGAAGATAAACAAAATTGATAAACCATTAGGCAGACTCATCAAGAAAAAGAGGGAGAGGACTCAAATCAATAAAATTAGAAATGAAAAAGGAGAAGTTACAACAGACACCGCAGAAATACAAAGCATCCTAAGAGACTACTACAAGCAACTCTATGCCAATAAAATGGACAACCTGGAAGAAATGGACAAATTCTTAGAAAGGTATAACCTTCCAAGACTGAACCAGGAAGAAATAGAAAATATGAACAGACCAATCACAAGCACTGAAATTGAAACTGTGATTAAAAATCTTCCAACAAACAAAAGTCCAGGACCAGATGGCTTCACAGGCGAATTCTATCAAACATTTAGAGAAGAGCTAACACCCATCCTTCTCAAACTCTTCCAAAGAATTGCAGAGAAGGAACATTCACAAACTCATTCTATGAGACCACCATCACCCTGATACCAAAACCAGACAAAGATACTAAAAAAGAAAATTACAGACCAATATCACTGATGAATATAGATGCAGAAATCCTCAACAAAATACTAGCAAATAGAATCCAACAACACATTAAAAGGATCATACACCATGATCAACTGGAATTTATCCCAGGGATGCAAGGATTCTTCAATATACCAAAATCAATCAATGTGATACACCGTATCAACAAATTGAAGAATAAAAACCATATGATCATCTCAATAGATGCAGAAAAAGCTTTCGACAAAATTCAACACCCATTTATGATAAAAACTCTCCAGAAAGTGGGCATAGACGGAGCCTACCTCAACATAATAAAGGCCATATATGACAAACCCACAGCAAACATCATTCTCAATGGTGAAAAACTGAAAGCATTTCCTCTAAGATCAGGAACAAGAGAAGAATGTCCACTCTCACACTATTATTCAACATAGTTTTGGAAGTCTTAGCCATGGCAATCAGAGAAGAAAAAGAAATAAAAGGAATACAAATTGGAAAAGAAGTAAAACTGTCACTGTTTGCAGATGACATGATACTCTACATAGAGCCTCCTAAAGATACCACCAGAAAACTACTAGAGCTAATCAATGAATTTGGTAAAGTTGCAGGATACAAAATTAATGCACAGAAATCTCTTGCATTCCTATACACTAATGATGAAAAATCTGAAAGAGAATTTAAGGAAACACTCCATTTACCATTGCAACAAAAAGAATAAAATAGTGAGGAATAAACCTACCTAGGGAGACAAAAGACCAGTATGCAGAAAACTATAAGACATTGATGAAAGAAATTAAAGATGATACCAACAGCTGGAGAGATATACCATGTTATTGGACTGGAAGAATGAATATTGTGAAAATGACTATACTACCCAAAGCTTCTACAGATTCAATGCAATCCTTATCAAATTATCAATGGCATTTTTTACAGAACTAGAACAAAAAATCTTAAAATTTGTATGGAGACATGAAAGACCCCAAATAGCCAAAGCAGTCTTGAGGGAAAAAAAATGGAGCTGGAGGAATCAGACTCCCTGACTTTAGACTATACTACAAAGCTACAGTAATCGAGACAATATGGTACTGGCACAAAAACAGAAACATAGATCAATGGAACAAGATAGAAAGCCCAGAGATAAACCCACGCACCTATGGTCAACTAATCTATGACAAAAGAGGCAAAGATATACAATGGAGAAAAGACAGTCTCTTCAATAAGTGGTGCAGTGAAAACTGGACAGCTACATGTAAAAGAATGAAATTAGAACACTCCCTAACACCATACACAAAAATAAACTCAAAATGGATTAGAGACCTAAATGTAAGACTGGACACTATAAAACTCTTAGAGGAAGACATAGGAAGAACACTCTTTGACATAAATCACAGCAAGATCTTCTTTGATCCACCTCCTAGAGTAATGGAAATAAAAACAAAAATAAACAAATGGGACCTAATGAAACTCAAAAGATTTTGCAAAGCAAAGGAAACTACAAATAAGACGAGAAGACAACTCTCAGAATGGGAGAAAATATTTGCAAACGAATCAATGGACAAAGGGTTAATCTCCAAAATATATAAACAGCTCATGCAGCTCAATATTAAAAAAACAAACAACCCAATTCAAAAATGGGCAGAAGACCTAAATAGACATTTCTCCAAAGAAGACATACAGATGGCCAAGAAGCACATGAAAAGCTGCTCAAAATCACTAATTATTAGAGAAATGCAAATCACAACTACAATGAGGTATCATCTCACACCAGTTAGAATGGGCATCATCAGAAAATCTACAAACAGCAAATGCTGGAGAGGGTGTGGAGAAAAGGGACCCCTGTTGCACTGTTGGTGGGAATGTAAATTGATGCAGCCACTATGGAGAACAGTAAGGAGGTTCCTTAAAAAACTAAAACTAGAATTACTATATGATCCAGCAATCCCACTACTGGGCATATACCCTGAGAAAACCATAATTCAAAAAGACACATGCACCCCAATGTTCGTTGCGGCTCTATTTACAATAGCCAGGTCATGGAAGCAACCTAAATGCCCATCAACAGACAAACGGATAAAGAAGATGTGGTACACATATACAATGGAATATTACTCAGCCATAAGAAGGAACAAAACTGGGTCATTTGTAGACGTGGATGGATCTAGAGACTGTCATAGAGTGAAGTAAGTCAGAAAGAGAAAAAGAAATATATTAACCCATATATGTGTAACCTAGAGAAATGGTACAGTTTAACCGGTTTGCAGGGCAGAAATAGAGACACAGATGTAGAGAACAAACGTATGGACCCAAGAGGGGAAAGCGGCGGGGTGGTGGTGGTGGTGGTGGTGATGGTGGTAGTGGTGGGATGAATTGGGAGATTGGGATTGACATGTATACACTAATATGTATAAAATGGATAGCTAATAAGAACCTGCTGTGTAAAAAATTTAATTAAATAAAATTCAAAAATTCAAAAATAAATAAAGAGGATCATTTTCCTCTAAAAAAGAAAATATATATATATATTAACTAGAAATTTTCTAAGCTTTCTTTCCCCAAATTATCTATTACATCCATGGTCATTTAAAAACATTTATCTTGGTTTCTCTATTTTATGTTGGAGACTCTCCTTAAATCTCTTAAGGTAACCCTATGTATAAAGAGCTGCACTTTCATATTTAAGAATTAGGCAATACAAAGCTGATTGGGAACTCTTTGTAAAGGACAAGGACCTTGTCACCAAGCAGCTGTCCTTTTAGGGTGACCCGATAGTGAAACAGTCATTACTTTGGAGATAGCCATAACATGTCCCATTACAGAGAACTTTTCTCTGGTGCTGTTCAGCTTCAGATAAGGAAAATGTACGTATTAGTGTGTTAGAGCTACCATAACAAAATGCCACAGACCGGGTGGTTTAAACAACAAAAACGTATACTGTCATATACCACTGGAGGCTACAAGTCCAAGATTAAGGTTGATTTCTTCTAAGGCCTTTCTCCTTGGTTTTCAAGGGACTGTCTTCTCACTGTGCCTTCACATGGTCTTTCCTCTGTGCATGTGTGTGTCCTCTTTTTTCTAAAGACACCAGTCATATTAGATTAGGGCCACCCATTTGACCTCATTTTACCTTAATTACCTCCTGAAGGGCCCTGTCTCTAAATACAGTCACATTCTGAGGTTAAAACTCTAACACGTGAATGTTGGGGTGACACAATTCAGCCAGTAACAATATATTTTGCAAATGTTTGTTTTTTATTTGCTTTTTGCCTACCAGGTAGACGTGGGAATGTTCAACATTCTCCCATGGGATGAGAAAGGCTGGTAGAGGGGTTGACTCTTCCATATGCAGACTTTCAAGCATCCTCCCTGTTTTTGACCCCTTTTTTCATTCCTGCCTTTGGTGATACTTGGAGTTTCCAGCCTCTGAGCCTCTCCTGAGCTCTGCAGGTGGCTCCTTCCTCAGCTGCCTGCCTCTTTGTGTGTCTCTTGCAACGGCCTCCGTACCTTTCTCCTCAGTAACCACTGCAGCTGCTTCCTCTGCCTTGCTTCCTCAGACACCACTTCATCTTTTCTGCTCTCCTTATTTCAGGAGTTTATTAATCCCTTTCACCTGCTTCAAGTCCTTACCCTGTTCTCTTCATCATTTGGGGTTTATGCTACCATTTAAATGGGGTCTCAGAGGGAGGGGAGGTAAACATAAGTGCATTTTGGAAAGACCTCTCTGAATGCAGTGGGGAGAGTAAACTGGAAGGATGAGACGGTGGACATATAAGTTATGGTCTTGGGGTCATTACCACTGGTCCTCTATAGAAAGAGCATCACATGCCAGTGACGGCGGGAGCTGTACAAGGCAGTGGCAGGGTCTCCTGTGGATTGCTCCAGGAGCCCAGGGCACTAACTGTGGGCAACCACACTCCTGTTCAAGGGTTGGTGATGACAAGGCTTCCTTTCAGTTCCCCATCAGTCAATACTTCGTTAGCAGCCAGAAATCATCATTGGGTGCCTTACCTCCTTTCCTCAGAAAATGGCAAGGACTTTGTTACCTGTCCCTTTATTTTTCCAGAAGTTAGGCAGTAACTGACCCTGGGGAGATGACTCAGAGCATTGGAAAGGGAGGGGTCAGGTTTCTGCTTCTCTACAAGCCCTTGTCTCGATAGACAAGACTGACCTTTCTATTTACATCATAATACATCAAATTTTCTGTTTTAGGTTCCAGATAATGGATGGAGGGCAGTGAGAGGATGTGTGTGAACTTTCTGTCATGAAGGGCAATTTGCAGGAACTAATCATCTTACAATAGTTTGTCATAAGGAAGAAATCCATCGACCAAGCATCCTAATTAGGTATTTATATTCATGAACATTTCTTGACTCTACAGAAAGTTTTCCCAAAGAGTCCTCCTAGGACTGTTATCCGTGTTACAAAGGGAGAAAAATGAGGGGATGTTTAAAGAAAAGTTAAACATTTTTTACTGCAGAATTTTCTAGTGTTTTAAAATTTTTATTCTACAGTGTAGACCCCCAAGATTTTAGCATCTCCCAGACTTATTTGACCACAGAGCATGTTTGTTGTGGGACAAGTTGGGAGATGCAATAAGCCAAGGCATCTTATGAGGAGTTCAGCTACACTTTCTTTGCCATCCATATTTAAGTCCATGATTAAAGCTACTGAGTAATTTTTTACTACTTGTGGGAGAAAAATTTCGACGGACACATTCCACCCTTGAAGAGAGGGTTTCAGGGTATGAATATATGTCTATTTCCAGTGTTTCTGAGGATCACCTGCCTGGAGAAGGGTCACCTTACAGCAAGGAGCTGCTGAGCCCTCCCTTGCTACCCATGAAACTGTTTGCACACTTCCTGGGGAAGGAGTTGGTCTCTACAGTAATTTAGCCCAGGGAAATCTGTGGGCCTGCCTTGGAAAGGACCTTCTTTGGGTGTGAAAAGGCAGAAGTTTCCTAGACAAAGCTGACTGCAGTTGGTGATGTCGAGTTTTTCAAAAAGAAAATTGGATTACTCAAGAGGCCGTAGGTAATGAGAGCTGCAGGGGTGGACAGAGACAGATAGCCAACATTCAGGAGCTGTGGATTTCAAAGATGTTGTGACTGGCTGTGGTTTCAGACCTTTTGTGAACCTTGCTGCAGGCTCTTTTCACCTCCCGAGGCTTCTGTCATCCGTCTGTGGAAAATGTGATGTTAGCTTCCATTATGAAATCCTCAGTTAATTTTTCATGTGTGTGTGTGCTTATCTGTCTTCCAGCTTGTTGTGAGCTTATTTCCCACTTCTTTGTAGTTTGTAACTCCTAATACACTGTTTACACATGGTGTTTGCTGTTTGTTGGAGACTGACTATGTATGTCCTACTTAAGAGAAAGGCTACATCAGTCCAAGGTGGTCTCATAACTCTAAGTCAATGAACCCTTGAAAGGATGGTTATATGAAACCTATGTGCGGGAAAGAAAGGATCTGTCTGATTTGCCACATTCACTGCTCTCTTTTGCATAAAATTTGGAAGTGATCTGAACAACAGTGTTCTCAGGATAATGGAAGACTTAACAGCCTCAAGCTGCAGTGAAGTTTAATGTTACTATTCATATAAAGTTAAATATAGATATATATTTGAAATTCACTTCATTTTCCAACTTGTTTTCTTTTTACTTTAATTCTTAATAGCTGTAAAGTTCTGCATTGTGCTTATGTACCTTTACCTTCCCAGCAGCAACAATAATTGCAATGAAGGAAGTTTTTTTAATTTTCAAAGAGAAATAAAATTATATAATCTGATAATTTCTTTTCTTTTTTTAAAATACATTTATTTTTAAATTTATTTTTGGCTGCATTGGCTCTTCATTGCTGTGCGCGGGCCTTTTCTAGTTGCAGCGAGCGGGGGCTACTCTTCGTTGCGGTGCGGGGGCTTCTCACTGGGGTGGCTACTCTTGTTGCGGAGCACGGGCTCTAGGCATGTGGGCTTCAGTAGTTGTGGCACGTGGGCTCAGTAGTTGTGGCTCGTGGGTTCTAGAGCGCAGGCTCAGTAGTTGTGGTGCATGGGCTTAGTTGCTCCGCGGCATGTGGGATCTTCCCGGACCAGGGCTTGAACCTGGGTCCCCTGCACTGGCAGGCGGATTCTTAACCACTGCACCACCAGGGAAGCCCCTAGATTTCTTATATAAAAAGTTATGCAGATTTTTGAGGCAGAATACCATATCTGATTCCTTTTTATAATAGAATTTGTTCTAATATCTTTACATGAAGATTTCACTAAGAAAGCAGCACTGCAAACAGAATAAAGAATGTTACCTGGCTCTCCCTTCCTGAGGGGATACACTAGATTTCTGAGTATGGCAGTTGTCAAATTACCTCACTACAGTTTTTACTCTATTACTTCCTAGCTGGGTGACCTTGGACCTTTATTTAAGTTTCCTAAACTTATTTCCTTATTTGTCAGCTCATTCTAAAATGCCAGTTTCTCTATTTGGTCCTTTTAGGGTTGTGGGATGAAATGAGATAGAATATAAAAAGCATTCAAAAAACATTGGTCATTGTTGTCGTTGGGCTAATGATCGGCTGCTGTTTCAGCTGAAGACAGTATTTCCATCCAATCTCAGCTCCTCAGAGCCTAGGATTGTGTCCAGTACTTATTAGGCTTGATACACGTTTATTACCAACATAAAATAAGTATAACCACTAAGTTTTTCTTCTTCTAATACCAGAGGCTTTTCGCCATCCAGCTGATGTAAAAAAAATTTTTTTTAATCATTAGACTTCATCTCCTAAGAGCAGTTTTAGGTTTATAGCAAAATTGAGCAGAAAGTAAAAGGAATTCTCTTACACCCTTTCTCCCTCAACCCTCCTTGCCTTAGATTTCCTCTGCTATTATTTTTACTATTAACATCTTGTACTGGTATGGTACATCTGTTAACAACTGAACCAATATTGATACACTGTTATTAACTAAAGTCCATAGTTTACATTAGGGTTCACTCTGTGTTGTACATTCTGTGAGTTTTGACAAATGCACAATGTCATGTATCCATTGTGACTGTATCACAAAGAATCGTTTCACTGTCCTAAAAATCCCCTGTGCTCCAGCTATTCATCTTTTCTTCCCTCCCTCCTCCCAACCCCTGGCAACCACTGATCTTTTTACTGTTCCTATAGCTTTGCCTTTTCCGGAATGACATAAGGCTGGAATTATACAATTTGTAGCCTTTTCAGACAGGCTTCTTTCACTTAGTAATATGCATTTCAGGTTCCTCCTTGTCTTTTCAAACAAAGGTACATTTTTACTTAGGAATAGCGCCATTTGACTGGAGAAATATCTGTTACTACTATTTACTACTTAAATGTCTGTTCACTTAAGGATTATTTCTGTGTTGAAACTACTAATTTCAACCTAATCATTTATTGATTTAACTGAAAATAGGTGCACTCAAAGGGGAATTTTGCATCTTGAGGGGTTAAAAACAACAATTAACATTGATGATTAGGATAAAAACACAAGAATATATACTTCTCTTTTCCATTCCGAGATCACTAAGTCCCTCACTTCCCGGTGGGAGCCTCCATCGCCCCAGGTTACTATGGACCTGTCAGAGTCTCCAAACGAGACCTGGATAACAACTCACATCAAGCTGACTGAGAATCCATTTTTGTCTCCACACCCTAATAGCTCCTGGGGAGCCTTACAATTGTTCCATTCTTAGCCTCTGCTATAAGATCAGGCAATAGAAAATAATCATACGTAATACATTTTTAAATCCTTTTTATTCATCTTATCTCTCTCCCTGACCAATCCTTGGAGGACTGCCCCCTTTTCCCATCCAGAGGGAGGAGATGGGATCAGCACAGGTACACCTGCCTCCATGCCTTCCCAGAGGCCAGCCATAGACTAGCCTCTTCCAGACTTCATCTTGATAACTCCATCCTGTTCTACCAGATACTATAAGATATAGTTTCTTTTGAAGCCCTTCAGCTTCCTTTTACTTTTTCTTAACGTTTACACCTTTCAATCACAAATGGTATGTCTCTCCACTGGTCTGAATTTAGAAAATGCATAAATATATTTATTTGGATCCTTCAGTGCTTTCTGAAAAGCCATCTCCCTGGGCACTTGAACTTTTCATAGGGCTTTTTTTTTTTTTTTTTTTTGTGGAGGAGATGCAGGAAGAGTAGGCTCTTCACCAAACCCCCTGAAGCTGGGTCATCTGGATTTCTCCCACAGAGCTATTGTTTCCCTCCTGTCCCATTTCTGTGTCTAATCACGGGGGTGGATCCTGATCATATAACATGGTGCCACAGGGACCTCCGTCCCTATAACGGTCTCTCTTGTCTACACTTCTTCTAGAAGCATTACCTTCCTTATCTCTAATCCTCACTGGAACCCTAGGAGGAAGTAGATATTATTATCCACATTCTATAGATGAAGAAGCGGAGGCTCAGAATGGACAGGAAACTTGGCTGATATCTTCAGCTGACATGTGGGGGGGCCCTGGGATCCCCAAAGAGCTCCTCCTCTCTCTCCCATTCCTCCATCTCCCTCGGGCCTCCCAGGAGCTCTGGGGAGGGGTGGGGTATTGACAAGCGGTTTTGAAGGAAGAGGCACCCTATTTATGCCATGTCTCCTTCCTCGGCACTAAGCACCAGCTGTGATCGTGAGGAATACCACGCTGTTAAGGCACATGCCACCCACGAGAACACTAACTAAAAGGCCTAGGTTCAGTGGAAACAGCCCTGGAAACTTACCCGGGCATTATCCACAGTCATTCTGCTGTTTGCTCTTGGTTTTTCCTCCTTAATTTTAATCCTCACACCTCTTCTGTACAAACCACGTGGAACATCCCATTCTGTCCGCCCTTTGCTGTCATTTCCAGAGCAATCTGGACAATCTACAAACAAGCGTGCTTACCCAGGTCCTCAAAATAGTTTCCAACCTCCCCGTATCTCTGGTCCTTGAAAACATTTGTGTGGTTTCTCACTCTATAATGGATGTTTTAAGTTGACGCTTATGCTTCACACCAGTTTCTAAATTAATATTTGCTATATGGAGTCCTGCTAATATGTACCTTTCCTGAAATTTCAAATCAGCTTTTTGCAATGGGAGAAAGGCAGAAAGCAACTTGCAAATTCTATGCATAATGAAGTGAGGAACAAGCTCACATAATGAAGACAAACAATTATACAACATGTGCATGATTCTTTTTTCTTACACCATGAGACAAGACACAGGGAGCTGATTAGCACGCTGCCTTTGCTGTGAGTCTTGTTTCTTACTTCCCCACCATTTGGTAGAATTCTCACAACCAAGAGCAGCTCACAGCGTTTTGTCAAAGTTTTCTTGTATTATCCTAGGGACTGTCAGGCAGTTAAGACCACCCTGCCAACTTCAGCCTGACACAGGTGACGTCTGTTTCTGTGACTACCCTGGGGTTGCGTCCCTCAGCTGATACACTTGTGTCCCGAGTGAGGCCCCCATTCAGGTTCTAACCACTGAACTCAACTGGCCAGAGACTACCGAAAACATTGCTTTACTAGTCCCCGAAGTATTTCCTAAGCATCTACTCTGTCCCACCCCCGGGGTTGGTGCTGGAGATAAAAATGAACAATGAAAACCCCTGCTGCCCTTGCAGTGCCCACTGCCAGCCGAGGAGGACATGTTAGCAACAACGACAGGTATGGTGAATGCTCTGTGCATACAGAGAAGGGAGTCCACTCTGATTGGGGGGGTGGGAGAGGGTTTGTGAAGAGCTCCCCAGAGGGGGCAATACCTGAGATGAGACTGGAAGGGAGAACAGGAATGGTCAACAAGCAGAGGAAGGGTGGTCATTCCAGACAGGGTGGCCTCAGATGGAAGGAAGCAAAGCTGGAAGTTTCTGGTATTCCAGGAACAACAGGTGGTAGGCGGTTTCCTGTACTGAGTGAAGATGTGCAGAGAGGAAAGTGCCCGAGGGTAAGGCTAGGGGGGTCGGCAAGGGCCAGCTCCGGAAGCACTCTGAACACGAAATGTGATCCTGGGCTGACGGAGCGTCAGTGAGGCTTTAACAGGGAGATGACAAGGGAAGATTTGTATTTTAGAAAAAATGCTCAGGCTAGTTGGACTTGATGGGTAACATGTAAAATGATGATGATAATCAACACTTAGGGTGCCTGCCGTGGGCAAGGCCCAATGCTGGAGAGAAGACACCCGTGAGAGACCTTTAAACCAATTCAGGCAAGCTGGGATCAGTCCAAGGTGCTTGAGAGGCTGTCAAACAGCATGGTTAAGAGCCTGCCTTCTCGAATTCAAATCCCAGCTCTGTGACTTACTAGTTGTGTCACTGGGTAGGTCATAGAACCATTTGTGCCTCAGTTTCTTCATCCGTGAAATGAGGCTATTAATAGGACTCGCCTCACAGAGTTATTGTTGTGAGGATTAAATAAGTTGTACCCAAAGTCTTCAGTATGGCTCTGGAACAGTAAGTGCTAAGTGTTCGCTCTCATTGTCTGAACTATGGCAGGGGCTGGAGATGGAAGCCATGGCCTCAAGAAATGTTAAATGTGAGAAAAGGCAGGATGCGGGGCAGAGGGGGAAGTCCAAACCAATCTCATCATTTTGTCTTGGGCGACGGGGCAGATGGTGAACATAGCAGGAGAAGATGACAAGACTGATTTGGGAAGTACTGAGATTGAAGAGCCAGGGAATATTCAGGTAGGAATATGCACGTGGGAGTATGAGCTTGCAGGGAAGGCTGGGCAGAGTTGGAGAACTGGAATCCTCAGCAAGAGGTAGAAGCTATGGCTCAGAATGGCCCGGGTGGGGCAGGAGGAGACAGGCAGAGGGAGCTGAGGAAGGCCAGGATAAGGGGTGGCTGGCGATCTCGGGGGAGGCTGAGAAGGGCCAGTTCAGAGCAAGAAGAGAATCAAGAAAAAATGGTATCGTGAGGCCAGGGGCTGGGAGGGGGGAAGGAGAGCCCTTGAAGGAGAGGTGGTCAGAAAAGCAAAATGCTACACAAAAGTGCCACGATATAAAGGTTGAAAACAAACCATTGGATTTGACAATCTGGAGGCTTTTGGTGACTGTACCCATCAGGGTCTAGTTAGCAGAAGAGAAACCACACTAGTTATTTCAACAGAGAAAATTTAATATAAAGAACTGGGTAAACGGGTTAGAGAGCTGAAAAAGCAAACAGGAACACTGAGAAAGCACAGACTTTAACTACGGAAGCAATGGCCTCCCCTAGAGCCAGGGAACCAAGGGCAGAGGTGGGAGTCACTGGGATCCATCCCCTGGGAGGAGAGACCCCACCCCTGGAGCTGGGCGCTGCCACCTCTGCAGCTCCGAGAGGGGCCTCAGGGGGCTGGGACTCAGGGGACGGGGTCCCACTCAGCTGGAGCTGATGCCTTAGAAGCCTGGAGGATAGACCCAGCAGAGCAGGAGCTGGGACCTCTGAGGAGGGGGTCACAAGGTGGCACTGGGGGTACTGGTAGAAGCAGGAAACTGGAACCAACTACCGCATCTAGCATGTGGGGCTGCTGCTGGGGAGATGCTGGCAAACAGCAAGCAAACGGGAACGAGCAAGCCCTTCTGGTCCCCCCGCGTGCCAGTCTCACTCTGGTGCCCCCTCTCAGCAAGACCCAGTGGAAACCAGATGGAGAGAGAGAGTTTACAGACTCCTGGCCCGAGGATCCCAAAGCAGCGTCTAGAAAGGTGGCTTGAGGCTAAGCAACCAGCTTTATAATCTGCCCAGTAACCCTCCCAAGTATAATTCAATGTTTTAAAGGAAAGCCATCTAGCAATGGGTTGAGAAGCCAAAGTCAAGACAGTGTATCGGGACCATTTTTCCAAAACGTTTTGCTGTAAAAGAGAAACAAAAGAATGAAGTGGCAGGAAGAGGTACATGCAACGTTCAGGACGGGTGTTTATTTATTAAGAAGGACTATGTATAAAATAGACAACTGAGGGGAACATACTGTATAGCAACATTGTAAAGCCACCATACTCCAATGAAAATTAATTAAAAAATAAAGTTAAAAAAAAAAAGAAGGACTTAGACCCTAAAGCAAGTTTCAGCCTGAGCTTGCAGAGAGGTGAGAGCCCTGTGCTGGTGAGTGTAGAGCATCCGGAGGAGATGAGAAGGGGGAACTCGGCACAGAGCGAGGGGACTGGCTGAGAGTGAAGCAAGAGAACGTCGATTTCTCTGAGAGGTGAAGAGAGACATTTCACCAAAACCAACCAAACAAAAACACACCCTTTGGAAGCGATGTGCTGGGTCTACTAGGAAGTGATCCCAACAGAAAGCACCCCTCATCTCTTAGTGGGGGGAATCTTCCGGGTCTGCACATGGATCTTCACACAGGCCTTCTCTGAAGCCCCTGTCTAAACTTGTCACCCGTTCTCCCCACCTACTTGAAATCGCCCTTTCTACGTGTCCTCCTGAGCGCTCACATTCCATCTCTCTTACTTAATGATTGGATTTATTGTTGTCTCTCCACAGGAGCAGGAGTGTTTGTTTTGTTCACTGCCGTGACTCAGAGTTAAAACAATGCTTGGAACAAAATAGGCACTTGATAAATATGTGTTGAATACACAAATGAATGAAATCCCCATGCAAGCACTATTGAAACAGAGAACACAACACTCAAGTCAACCAACTAGGATTCGGCCACTGTCTGCTGGGCCTTATGGGGGATATTGAAAAAGAATATGGAGGTGTCCATTCTATCGTAGAATTTATAGCATTTGAAGAACTGACAAATTAGCCCACGTGGGAGCAGAAAGACAGAGCTCTGCCCGCCTTCTTCCCAGGCTGTACTTTCCCCTGCAGATGGGTCTCCAGTCATGTCCCTTTCTTGGACTCCTGCAGACTCACAGTCCACAGCATCCTCTCTGCTCTGCAGCCCAGGATTCACGGCCTTCAGCTGGTCAAGGTCGTGGGTCCACAGGGCCAAGTTCTCAGCCCCTCCTGGGAGTGGGATTACAGGGTCTGGGCCCAGCGGTACAGCTGTCGTGCACCTGACACACGTATGTGTTTTGAAAGCCTCATAAGAGTTGACTTTGACGGGCAGTAGGAGCCCTCCAGGCAGCAGGCTGCCAGCACTGTCAGCCCCACTGGGGTGATGGGGGACTGGGGTCAAATCACCGTCTGTCAAGGTGTTAGAAGAGACCTCAGACAGCTTTATGGATGCAAAGGATGAAAATCCACAACACTGAATGAGCGTGTGTTGTCCTTAGACAAAGCACTGTGTGTACCTTGGACTATTTCCATAAAATTCAGTTTCTTCCTTTTTGAGCAAACCCAAATTTAGTGCACCCAATGCATGTGCACACATACACATGCCACATGGAAATGCACAGACATCACACACACCCACAACACACACACGGGTAAGGCACTTGAGTCACACACACACGCGCGCGCACACACACACACACACACACTATTGTAAAGCTTGTCCTCAGCTAGAGAGTTTTGGGAAATAACTAAAAGAATAAATGAATGGAAGAATGAATGAATGAATGAATGACACTAATGTTTTATCTGTAATCATTCAGCAGAGAATGCAGCATAGCAGCCATCTACTCTCAACCCTCCCAGTTTTAAATGGAGTTATTTACTGATACCAGAGTTTAATTTCTTTTTAAGAAAATTTTGGGGTAAAGTGTTCCTCCCAAAAGCTTTTGCTGTTACTAGAGTTTATTATTTTTAAAAATCCAATAATTTGTTGAGGACTTTCTCCTTTAAAGAGAGATCTCTCGGGGCTTCCCTGGTGGCGCAGTGGTTGAGAGTCCACCTGCCAATGCAGGGGACACGGGTTCGTGCCCCGGTCCGGGAAGATCCCACATGCCGCGGAGCGGCTGGGCCCGTGAGCCATGGCCGCTGAGCCTGCACGTCCGGAGCCTGTGCTCCGCAACGGGAGAGGCCACAGCTGTGAGAGGCCCGAGTACCGCAAAAAAAAAAAAAAAAAAAGAGATCCCTCTGGAGAGAATGGCAGTGTGTCTACTAATAAATTATGCTGAAACAGCAGAGTTGGGTTAGTGGAAACTGCACTGGACAGGGAGCTAATTGAACTGGATTCCGATCCTGTCTTTTTACTATTATTAGATGCAGCTGTGTGAAAATTACTTCTTCCCTCAGAGTCTTGGTTTTCTCATTTATAATCTGGGAGAGCTGGAGAGTCTTTACTTAAACACAGTGCATTGTCCATCCATACTCATCTACTTTCTGTCCTAAGATCTCCTAAAATATTAAAGAAGGAAAAAGGTTAAACTCTTTAACCATGAGAACCCACTGTGGATGCAGGACATCAACAAATTTCCAGAAGACGGAAAATATAGGTTGGGGTGGTGACTAATCAAACGAGGTAGAGGAAGCCACAGGATATAGTAACAAAGAAAGAAATACAGCCATCTGCATATTAAACCTTGGAGAGACCTGGGATTCTGGAACATCAGTTGTAATAAAGGATTGGAGAAATTCACAGATTGCCTCTCAACTCGTGGGGTATTTTGCCCTACCCCCAGGGGATATTTGTCAATGTTTAAGACATTTTTGGTTGTCAGGACTGGCACCTAGTGGGTAGATGCTGATAAACATCCTTCGATGCACAGGACAGGCCTCACACAAAGAATGACGCAGCCCAAAATGTCAAAGTGCCAAGGTTAAGAAATTCTGCTCTAGACCCAAGAGTTAATCTCACACTTTGAAACACTATCCTTATCGGCAGACTGACAGATATCCATCTGTGGATTGAATTGTGTCCTCCCAAAATTTATATGCTGACGTGCTAATCCCCAGTACATCAGCATGTGATTATATTTGGAGATAGGACCCTAAAAGAGTTAATTAACTTAAAATGAGACCATTAGGGTGGGCCCTAATCCAATAGGGCTGTTGCCCTTATAAGAAGAAAAAGAGACACCAGGGATACACATACACACACACACACACACACACACAGACACGCACACACACACAGAGAAAAGGCCATGAGAGAATACTATGAGAAGCTGACCATATGCTAGCCAAGGAGAGAGGCACGGGAGAAACCAAACCTGCCGACACCTTGATGTTGGATTTCCAACCTCCAGAACTATAAGAAAATAAGCTTCTATTGCTGTTTAAGCCACACAGTCTGTGGTATTTTGTATGGCAGCCCTAGAAAACTAATAAACCCACTATACAAGTAATGAGAGGATTCTTTTCCAAAGAAATGGAATGCCCACACAGAAAAGACCTCCAACCTGCCAATTATGGGTCCCTAGGATTGTTGCCTACTTCCTCATATCACATTAAAAGGAACTGCCAGCCTGTAAGCACTGCCAACTTCCCCTTCAACTGCCCCTCCCCAACTGCCCACAGCTCAACATCAGCTTATTATCTGGTTCTTATATATGATGGAACAGCTAAAGAGCATGGACTTTGAGGAAACTCTGCAACACAAAAGAGAGAGACAAAGATAAGCAAGCAGAATATGTAACTCTGAAAGGAACAGACATAATTTAGAAACACAATTTAACCTTCAAAAATTCTGATTAATATTACTAGAAAGTAAAAAAGTCATTGCATCAACGAAATACAAATAGCTAACAAAGAAGAACTATTATAAAATAAAAATGTGACTGAAATTAAAATAGATTGTATGTAAAGTCTAATACATGACCAGGTAGTAGAACAAAGAGATGTAAAAAAATAAAAGGAAAGATATATAGAGTATCAATCAAGATATAGAGAGTATCAATATATAGAGTATCAATCTAATCTATAGAGTGACACAAAGAGAAAACAAAGAAGAAATCAAAGAAATATGACAGAGGATTTTCCAAGGGTCAAAGGACATGAGTATACAAATTAAGATGTCAATCAAGTGCCCAAGGCAAGGAGTTTTACCTAAGTCACGTACAAGCATGTACATGCACACACATACACATCTAGACCCAGCGTTAACAAAGCTCAGTACATCAGTAATAAAGAGAAGATACTAAGATGCTTCAGCAGGAAAGAAAGAAATTTAAAAGATACCCGTAAAACAGAGAACTCCAACCAGCATCAGACCTCTCATCATCAGCTACAATGGATCTAAGACAGTAGAGCAAAGCCTTTTAAATTCCTAAACTGATTGTCAACTTTGAATTCCATACTCAACCCAGTAATGAAGGATGAAGGTGGCTTTACAAATGCATAAACTGAGAAACATTACAGTTCACTCTTGCAAGCAATACTGCCCTGAGACTCCTGGCCTTTGGGGGTGACCTCCTTGAAGTTCTAAGTCTCCTCCTGGGCCTGGGACTTAGCAGTGCTGGGTAGGGCAAACCAAGCTCAGACCTGATTCTGCACGGGATCTGGTCTCCAGAGCATCTTCTTTGAAATTTCCTATGGCCTCCTCCAGTGCCTGAGACCTTCCAGGGCCAGCATAACCTCCTGGTGGGGCACCCACACTTGGACCAGGATCCCTGTGTGCCCCAGTCCCCCTTGTTCCCCCACCACCCCTGGTGCTCTCATACCATCTGCCCTGCACATGATCTTGTCTAGATTCCCCAAGGAGTTCTGGGACTCATGCCAGGGGGTTTCTTGAGGTTCTGGGCTGACCTTGGTTCCAGGAGGGCATCCTGGCAAGTGGGTTAATCCTGCTGCCTGGTGTCATATTTCTTTCACAGAACCCCGTGAGACTGGGCTGCCAGAGCGGCACTGGTGATGATTTTAAGTGACTCTCAAACATCAAACACAGGACAAGTTGAAGATTCCATATTGAGGGCCCTTGGCCTGAGCTGCAGGTCTCAGCTCTTGCCTGGCTTTGCTTTGTGGTGCTGCCTCTAAATTTAGCACCCAAGGGCAACCCAGGGTGACATCAGGCATCCTTTAGTCTGTGTGACCCCAATGATGTTCTCTCCTGCCTCCATTGACGTGAGGACACCATGCTTTGCCAGGTCAGCTGAAGCCAGCCTGATGAGGGACAGACATTCCCATACCAGTGAGGCCACTCTTCTCATTTCTCCTACAGTCCTCTCCTCTGGTTGCAGAGAATGGAAGGCAGGGTGTAGTTAACATTAAAATAATCCCACTCTAGGAATGTAGTGATTACTGCTTAAGAATTCAAAAGAAGACAGAGTTGGAAGATGTACTGTTCTATATTTATGTTGTAACATTCCAAGTGGAATGGAAAATTCAACATAACCAGAAAACAAATTACTGTTCACATTTTCCTGCATACTCTGGATAAGACTTGCACTTGTGGTCATCATCAATGAAATACAGCAACAACCTTTGAGGGGGACATTGGAAGCCAATATTCATGAGTGGCATGATGGATGATACAGCATTATAAGTAGCGATATAACCAGCATTCAATAAATGGTATTACATTAATGCATAAAAATAGCTCTATATTGTTTCAGTACAAATAGGTTCTCAAGACCTTGGCATTGTGAATAATAACAGTCTTGAGAACAGTATGGAGGTTCCTTAAAAAACTAAAAATAGAACTAACATATGACACAGCAATCCCACTACTGGGCATATACCCTGAGAAAACCATAGTTCAAAAAGAGACATGTACCACAATGTTCATTGCAGCTCTATTTACAATACCTGGGACATGGCAGCAACCTAAGTGTCCATGGACAGATGAATGGATAAAGAAGATGTGGCACATATATACAATGGAATATTACTTGGCCATAAAAAAGAAATGAAATTGAGTTATTTGTAGTGAGGTGGATGGACCTAGAGTCTGTCATACAGAGTGAAGTAAGTCAGAAAGAGAAAAGCAAATACCGTATGCTAACACATATACATGGAATCTAAAAAAAACAAAAAAAATGGCTCCTGGTCAGGGAACTAAGATCTCGCATGCCACGTGGCGCGGAAAGATATTATCTTCTAGTAAGTGGGATCTGAGGTGCCGTGGGGGTAGGAAACTTGTTTTTCATCATAAATATTTTATTGTAAAACTATAGGCAGGCATTTCTTTGATAATAAATACAAAATAAAGTATAATGACTGAACAAGATGATTTCTAAGCTTCTTTTTATATCTAAAATCCAAGGGAATAAGTTCCCAAAGCTTAGTCTGCTCAGAAGGAGCCCTGTGGAGTTTTCCCTTCAGAAAGGCTGACTATCTGATCAGGAGCCAGTCCACGCCACTGGGAATCTCACAAACATTATTTTGATAAATGTCAGATTTTCACTCCTGACCTTATTCTATCTGCTTGACAGCTCTAGGAAGCAATTATTAAAATCATCTGCATTTTGGACATGAGAGTCAATGAGATGAAATTAATTGTCCTGAGTGACATGAGCTTTAAATTGGTAGAAAGCTACTGGACGTATGGCCTCATCACTCCAAGTTCTTTTCTTTCCCACCATATTATGCCTCTCACTGTGCAGAAAGAGAAGAGTAAGAAAAATTCTCTGCCCAAGAGCCAATCCTCCAGTGAGCTGTTTATATATAAATGCACAGCCCTGTGATTACAGGTCAGCCTCTTTGGGAATCTGAAGGAGGAAGCTGCAAATTATAGCCCCCTTCTTTATTTGGGCTCGTGAACATAGGTGATCTGTGGGCACACTTCACCAAGGCTCATCAAAGGACCTGGAAACCTCTATCCTAAGTGATTGGCACCTACACAATATATATAGCACCCAAAGGGCACCAGCTATGATCTTTTGGACTCCCAACTGCAGCATTTTTCCTAATGTTTGACCCACGCTCACTCTTGACATTCTTTGCAAGTCTCAAGTCATGGTGAGATACACCTGCATTTCTTTCCAATGCTGCAGTGAAGAGACTGCTTCCAGGACAAGTGTCAGGAGTGGGGAACTCCAGGAAGATTCTGGCTGGGACGCTATTCATGCTTGCCACAGAGAACCTCCCAACACCCGTCCCCCAGGGAGCGCTGGGCCACCCAATTTACCTGCATCGGACTTTTTCTTAGTGCCACAAGGCTGCAGAACTTCTAAAGAGGGTACATTTCATGTTACTATAACAACAGAGTCCTTGACCCACGGAAACAACAAGGGAAATGGGAGAGAGCAGATGCAAGTTTCCACTGAGGAGATGACTTAATCTAAGTGGCTCTGCCAACCTGGAAAGTGCAGCTTCACAGCACCTTTGTAAACTCAATATGGTCCCTGTGGTTCTCACCTGGCCCCTCCTCCTTTCTTTTCTAGGTGCTCTCCTTTCCCCTCCCCCAACACTGGCTGCCCAGAGAGAGGCTCCACAGGGCTCCCTCCATCTGGGCCAAAGCAACGTTGCCTCTCCAGAGCCCCCCCTCCTTCGACCCTTTTGCTCCGAGCCACACTTAGGAGATGGGCCAGTTAACCTGATAACAATGACACGGGATGCTAGGTATTGATGCACTTTCCCTCCCAAGAGCATGTCTGCATTCTCCAGGAAGCCTTCAGCGCCTAAGTCTAAGTGCTTGACAGATGGAGAACATGTGGCGAGTATACTAATGTCCTTGTCACTTTGAAACGAATAACTCACAACTCCTCAAATCACCCCAAAGCAGCGACACCTGATGTCGTCCGTGCATGGTGCCAGAGCTGTCCTGGGGCTCACTGTGAATGACATCAGCCACTTAAAAGTCCTACTGTCAATGGTGCTTTACTGTAGTAATATGAGAATGTTTTTCTCTTGGCCCCTACATATTTCTTGGTATTACCTTTTAATATTATTTCAGTTTTGTACTCCGGTCTCCTTGGTCATAGTAAGACCCGATTTACCAAAATTACATGATTCAGTAAAATAAACTCAGAGTGTTGGTAGTGACCACCTCCTCACTCCAAAGAAATGAGTGTAAAAATTCCCTTGATATGTGGACTTATGTTTTTAATTCGTTTTTCAAAACATCCAAAAAAGACATAAAGGGAATACATTCAAAGCTCAAATTCAAGACTTAAGAAAAACAAGAAACAAGAAGGTAGTGAGATAAGTATGAGGTAAAGAGCCACTTACATGATAAGTCTTAAAGAATTGTTTGTCACATTAGACTCGTATATTCCAAATGAAACAGGAACAACATGTTTTAAATAAACACATAGGCTCTCTCTTTTAGTGGCTGGGATATGTAAACTTAGCCTAAATTTCTTGAATGGATATGCAATAAGCTATTTATAACATTTTCTCTGTCCTAATTATGACTAGTCCTAAACAATTAGAGAGTCAGATGGCTGAGTATTTAAAGAAGCAAACATCCCAGATAAACAGTGGGTAATTTCTACTGAAATCTAGAGCCCTGAGCCCTTGTAGATACATGGTTATAGGGCAACTCAGGAATAGCTGCAAATGGAAACTGCAAAAGGAATCCTCCAGAATCCTGAGCCTCAACACAAGGAAAAATGAAGGTGCCTTAAGATGTGGGTGGCAAGGTCATCTGGTGGGGCCCAGGAGGACTCTCCAGGCACCTAATAACTTCAAAAGCAACTTTCAGTTTTCTATGTATCTCATGAAATTCTACCATGTGGATCCTTCTCTTGAAAATTTGGAAAATAAAAACATGTAAAAGAATGAAATTGGGGGAGGGGTGGTGTGATGAATTGGGAGATTGGGATTGACATACATACACTAACATGTACAAAATGGATAACTAATAAGAACCTGCTGCATAAAAAAATAAATAAAATTCAAAGATTCAAAAAAGAAAAAAAAAGAATGAAATTACAACACTCCGTGACACCATACACAAAAATAAACTCAAAATGTATTAAAGACCTAAATGTAAGACTGGACAGTATAAAACTCTTAGAGGAAAACATAGGAAGAACACTCTCTGACTTAAATCACAGCAAGATCTTTTTTGACCCACCTCCTAGAGTAACGAAAATAAAATCAAAAATAAACAAATGGGACCTAATGAAACTTAAAAGCTTTTGCAGAGCAAAGAAAACCATAAATGAGATAAAAAGACAACCCTCAGAATGGGAGAAAATATTTGCAAATGAAGCAGCTGACAAGGGATTAATCTCCAAAATATATAAAGAGCTCATACAGCTCAATATCAAAAAAACAAACAACCCAATCAAAAATTGTAAAGCAACTATACCCCAATTAAAAAAAGAAACCTGCATCCACTGCTGGTTACTTTATGATGCCAACATCATGAAAATCTCTCAACCCCCCTCCAAAATAAATGTTTTATAAAGCAAGGCTGGGCCTGCCCCCAAAGCCTATAATTTCACTAACACTTTAAAATATTTTCTCAACATTCTCGAGCAGTGCTCAAAAATTGGCCTGATATATATAGAGCCTCCTTTGTGGAATAACAAGATTATTTTTACCATTTTCCGATTCTCAAAAATTTGACCTATCACCAGGAGCTTCTAAAAATATCAAGATGATAATGACATCCTTCGTCATTTCCCTCCTAGCTTATGGCTGCATTACTAGAGTTGGATTTTTATTTATTTTCTGAGGGTCCTCTCTGATCACAGCACTCATCACTTCACTGCTTTCAAGATGTGGGACACAATTGCTATCTTGGGAAGGTGGCTGATTTTTTTTTTCCACCTTTAAAGGCAAGGTTTTTTGCAAAACATTCAGTTCAATTCATTTTCTGCCTATCTCTTAAATCCCATGTTTGAGTTGGAAGTATATTGGAAAGGATCCTAGAAAACAAATGCTGACTGAGGAGAAGCATTTTGTTCTTTCACCACAGCCAATTCAATTCAGCAGCAGCATTACCGAGTGCCTACTATGTGCCAGGAATATAAAGATGGATAGAATAGTCCTAGCCCTCAAATAGCTCACAGCTTACCAGGAAAGACAGTCCCACTAACAAATAACAATTGTAAGCTGTGGTAGAGCTATAAATCTCACTGCTATTTGTATAAACATACAAGAACGAGAACACCTATAAGGGAGCAGCAAATACTGTTGAGGGAAATCAGAAAGGAAACGTAATGGGAAACCAAACGATACTTTAGAGAGAGATCAATCCTAGCCATCTCTTTTTGATTAGAGATGTGTCTCAATCTTGATATATCTGGGGTTGAAGAAAAAAAAAACAACGGCTCTTGAGAGTTGTCAGCAGCATCTGCTTTTTGGGTAGAATTTAGAATATATTCTTGTGGGCAGGTCCTCCTCCATTTGTTCTTGGCAGTTCATTTTGGTGAGTCTTTAGTCATGCTTAGAGAGAAGTTACTCGTTGGTCTTGCAGAAGCCCTGAACAGAAGGGGTGCTCCAACCACAGATGCTTCACACGGAGGATGTTCATTACTCTAACAATGACAAACTCTATACTCAGATTGGGCAAAGATGCATCAATTTTATTGTCAACTATGATATTGTTTATTATGTTGTCAACAGATTTTCCTTCACTTTGACTGTAGGAAGACAAGACCAAGGAGACTTCCAAGCATGGAGAAGAGTAGGTCCTGTTTCAGTGGCAGGAAGCTAGGGCCAAAGGAGCGAGAGAACCAGTGGGGGACTGTCTACCATGTTCAAAGGGACATGACGACAGAATCAACAAGAGACATATATGGCATCTTGTTTTAGGTTCTTCTTTTCTCTGTAGTAATACTTGTTGAACATCATTACCTCATGTTGTTGTGTTAATAAGCACTGGAGAATGAAGAGAAGGTTCTGTATCCATGCTTTGGGGTAAAGTGAACTTAAGGCTGTAGCAAGTTCAGAGAAATGCTTAGGAGATGGCCAGAGGTGATCACGGAGAAGCTGGGAGGGAGGTGAGACTCGGGTAGCCGCCTGGCTGAGCGGCAAGGGGGAGACCCGGGGTCCCAGTTCTCCTTCTGCAAACTTTCAATCAAGCCTCCTGCTTTCAGCTCTTCTCAATATCCCTGCCTTCAGTGGTTCCAGGCGTTTCCTGTTCTAAGCCTTTCCAAGGTTCCATTTCAAAATTAGTTTTTCTCTCATTCCTTTTGTTGGCTTTTCCCCTGCGCAGACACGAAGCTTTCAGCTGTCCCTAATCCACTAAGCATGTTACTGCTCTTCTATTTGCTTTTTAGTTGCCAAAATTTTTTCTCTCTCATCACCTCTCCCCTTCTCTTGTTCTTATATATAGGTTCATGCACTTTAAATTCCCTTACTATGAGGTTTTACACAGGAGTGGAGATGAGTGCAAGGGTTCAATCTGTGGGTTTCTTTCTCAGTTATATTTTATTTATCTATTCATTAATATTCCACCTAGTTGAAAACAACATGACACCAGATCTTGCTTAGAATTAGCATGCAACACCCTTAAAAGGCCTTATAAAATCAAGATCCTCAGGCTTGGAATGAATTATAAAGGTCAACGTATCTAAGCTCTTGTCAGATGTTTAATCCAGGAAACTCCTTTGCTTGCCTGATAGAAATTTAATTTATTGAGTGAAAAAGCAGAAAGCTATGTTGTTATCATCATGCATCATATTTAATAACGATAGCTGCCACTTACAGTGTACTTGCCATGTGCCCCACTTGTGCTAAGGGGCATTTACGCCCCGCAATGATCCTATGCGGGAGAAACGATTATACTCCACTGTGCTCCACACACACACCACTTTGCAGAGAAGGAAACTGAGATTTAGTTCCAGTTTCACTCATTTTTCAATTGCTTGTAGCTTGTACATGACAGGCATAGCCTAGTTTTGAACGAGCTTTTTCAGATTCCAAAGCTTATCCTCTCAGCTGTGATGGTTCCCAGATTTAGGACTGCATGACTCTCAAGGAACTTGTTTCTGCAGGTGGCCTGTGTGTGCTTTCTGCTTTTTTTCCACTGGCAGGTTTTGTCATTGATGTCGTTGTGCTTGTTTACTGTTGCCTGCATCTGGGTCCTTAGGGTTATGACCCTCAGTGGTCCAGGCTGACTTTGACCTGCTATCTAGATGGCTTCTCTTTTAAACTGATATGAGGCCAGTAAACAAAAAAATAATTTTTAAATGGACCAAACAATGAAGGTAAACCTGTTATCAAAAAGATGTGTGATATATTTCTAGGTAAACTATCAGTGGCACTGCATTTATCATCTATTATATCAAGTCACTCTCGTTTACATGCTGAGTATTAGAATGTTGACCGAACCAAAGATTTCGACTTCAGTGAGCTCTTTTTGGTAAAATAACCACACATTTTTTCCTGTCAACAATTTCAGTGGTTGAGGGCACACTATTAGAATGGGCAGATATAGTAGAAACTACCCAGAACCCAAATCAGAAGCCCCAGGGTTGAGTTGCAGTTCTGTGTCTCTGTGTATTTTGAACAGTTCACCAAACTTACGTGAACCACAATTTCAGGGTCTGTAAGCAAGAGAACCTAACACACAACAGTATTCTGAGTGCAGCTGAGACAATGTATGTGCAAGTGCTTGACACAGAGTAGGGGCTTAATAAACACTTATTCATCGGCCTGTTTCAGCAAGTGTGGTAGAAATACTTACTGAATATGAATGGGAGATAAACACTGGGAATATGTTTAAGAGAAGAGACTGGATGTCTGAAATCTCACATCTTTCTAAAGCCTCCCCAGGATGCCCGGCGATGGCGCCTCCAGTTCTGACAGCTGCACCAGTCATGGAGATCGGCTCAGAAACTCGGAACTGTCCGCTCATTTAACTGTGCCATGATCTGCATTGTGTTGTCTATACTTCCTTCTCCTCCACCACTCTCGCTGCAAACCTTGCCTGGCAAAACTCTGAGCAGAAGATAGCAGAATTTCCTCTGGGACTTACTACGAATGTCTTCTGAGGATAAATACTGCCATGGGAAAGACAATTTATCTGGGTGAACATGACAGTCTCCTAATGTCCAAAGTGTGCTAGACATAAATTTAAACCCCAGGAGAAAGCCTCTGAAAGCTTCGCCTCTGTAGTAGGTCTTCCAACATCAGAAGGACTTAAGGGAAGCATTTTTACTCTCTTGGGTATTTTGGAATCATGGTACAGATTTGGGGTGAAACTGGGGGTCCCACAAAGGATTGAATGCCTGGGCTTAAATCACAATAGCTCCCATCAACAGATCTCTCTAATACCCCACTAGGGACCCTTAAGCCAGGAAGGCTCAGCACACAACCCCAGAGCTATTACAGATTGGAGCAAGCTCCTTAGAGATCCTTGGTGATCAGTCTCAGTCCCCCAAAGGAGGCTGAAAATGACTCAACATTCATACATTTGTGAAGAAAGGAAGGCATGGGGCAAAAAAGACTGGATCCATCTTTCTTCTTGATTGTCTCCCAGAGGGCCCTTATCCTAGAGACGTGTACCCCTCAGGCAAGAAGCCATTGTGACCTTGAAAGATTTCTATAGGAAGTGAGTCTTCAGAGTGGTACAGCGAATAGGGTCCTTAGTAAGCTGGGAGCTGCAGGACCGAATTGCAGTCCCAGCTCTGTCACTGACAGAATACTTCAGACAAGTTGCTTAATTTCTCTGGGCCTAGGATTCTTTGTTTGTTTTTAATTTTAAAATTTTTGTTTTGGAATTCCCTGGCGGTCCAGTGGTTAGGACTCCACGCTTCCACTGCAGGGGCACAAGTTCGATCCCTGGTCAGGGAACTAAGATCTCGCATGCCACGCAGTGCGGCCTTAAAAAAAAAAAAAGTTTTACTTTTTAAAAATGAGAACACGGGACTGGGTTATCTCTCTGGACCCTTCTAACTCTAAATATCTGATACATCTATTACCCTGACAGGAATGAGCTGAGCTAACAGAATCATACGACTCACAGGGAACAGCCCATAGCTAATATTACAGTCCAATACTTTTTGTTTCTCTGCTGAGTGTCTGACAGAACTATGAGTTCTAGGCTGGGGTTTCTGGATCCTGCCTGGGCTTCTCATAAAAGCCAAAGAAAGGATGAGAGCTGTGGTCTTTAACCTGTTGAAAAGACATAGTTCTCATAATCTAAGTAACTTTGACACTATGCACCACAGCCTGACAATTAAATTTCTCACTGAATTTCAACCAGTGGATATGCTACATTGAGAGTTAAACTGTTCTGATGTGAAGACATCTCTTTTCTCTCATCAGAGACTCACAAGCTGTCCACATCAGTTTCCTTAGTAACCAACCTGCTTGCTCAGACGGTGTCTCACGGTTTATACCCAGTGAAAATGCTGCTCTCCGACAGCAGAAGAGCAAACACAGCTGAGGAATAGTGGAGCTGGGATGGCGTGCAGAAGCCCCAGCAGCTGAAATTCAATGTGCTGCTCACCTCACCGAGACCAGGGAAGAGGAGTATCTCTTAAACCAAAGGGAAACTTTCCTGATGGCTGATGTGCACATGGTGCCCTGGAGAGCATTTTCCAAGCCTGCATCATGGAGTTGCCCAGCTCAAGCCTTGGTCCGTGACTGCTTTCCCCCTTCATTAGGCAACTCTCTCTCTCTCTTTTTTTTTTTTTTTTTTGCAGTATGCAGGCCTCTCACTGTTGTAGCCTTTTTCCCGTTGTGGAGCACAGGCTCCGGACACGCAGGCTCAGCGGCCATGGCTCACGGGCCCAGCTGCTCCGTGGCATGTGGGATCTTCCCGGACCGGGGCACGAACCCGTGTCCCCTGCATCGGCAGGCGGACTCTCAACCACTGCCCCACCAGGGAAGCCCAGGCAACTCTCTTTTTAATCAGCACAAGTGACAGAGTCTTCTCCAAGGGAGCAGCCGCCAACTTGACAAAATACCCAAAAAACCCCATTCCTTCCCTGCCCCTGCATGGGAAACACACCGTGTACCAAAAGCATCCTAAATGTACGACTAGTATGCAGGGCAAGAGAGTCTGGAAGCCTGGTCTGCATCCCCCAAAGACTCTAAAGCCCTTGAGCAAATGAGCCTCATGGAAACTAGCTGAGGGTGGTTTGTCACAGAAGATCAGGAACTCCAGACAGGTGGCCATCAGTCCCAGTAGAGGAAGTAAAGCAAGAAAGACACCCAAAGGAGAAAGTTTTCACAGAATTCCATATGAATATCCTGGAGACATAGGACATGGGTAATCAAGTGAAGGATAGAAGGTGGAATGAAAACTGGAATCCTGGAAGATCCTGGTCAGAGAGAGCCCTGGATCTGAAGGGCAAGGAAGTGAATGGGGACTCCAGCAAAGCCCGTATGTCATCTGGGCATTTCTGTCATCCTCTTTAGTCCCTCTCCTCCCCAGCTGATGCAGCCAATGGTTCTCCTGTTCTGTGGTCTTTGGTCCCTTCAAAGGAACGAGTAAGCAGTTTTCTGCCTCCAATGGACCTTATATTGCTTGACTGTCCCTTTACACAAGGATCAGAGTTAAACAACCTTTCTGGAGATTTAAGCAACAGTACCTGTTTTACTGAAATGAAAATGAAAATATATTGCTGAATTAAAACGTCATCAGAAAGGTCAAGAAAGTCAGCATTTGAAATATGACCACTGTAAGTCTCAGTGTGAGTTCTTGTGTGTTCCCTAATAATACTCCCATAATACTCACTCTTCTCTAAAAATACTCAAACCACATACAAAAATAAAACTCAAAATGGGTTAAAGACCTAAATACAAGACCTGAAACCATAAAAGTCCTAGAAGAGAATATAGGCAGAACACTCTTTGACATAAATTGTAACAATATTTTCCTAGATCAGTCTCCCAAGGCAAAAGAAATTAAAGCAAAAATAAACAAATGGGACCTAATTAAACTTAAAAGCTTTTGCACAGCAAAGGAAACCATCGACAAAAATAAAAAGGCAACCTAAGGAATGGGAGAAAATATTTGCAAATGATGCAACTGACAAGGGGTTAATATCTAAAATATTTAAACAGCTCATACAACTCAATTTAAAAAAACCTGATCAAAAAAATGGGCAGAAGACCTGAACAGACATTTTCTCAAAGAAGACACATACATGGCTGACAGGCATATGAAAAGATGCAAATCAAAACAACAGTGAGGTATCACCTCACACCTGTCAGAATGGCTATCATCAAAAAGTCTACAAATAACCAATATTGGCAGGGATGTGGAGAAAAGGGAACCCTTGCACACTGCTGATGGGAATGTAAATTGGTGCAGCCACTATGGAAAACAGTATGAGAAGTTCCTTAAAAAACTAACAATAGAACTACCATATGATCTAGCAATTCCACTCCTGGGTATACATATCCAGAAAAAAAACAAAAACGCTAATTAGAAAAGATACATCCAACCCCACTGCTCATAGCAGCAGTAGTTACCACAGCCCAGATAGGGAAGCAACCCAAGTGTCCATCAACAGACAAATGGATAAAGAAGATGTATATATATGTACACACACAATGGAATATTACTCAGCCATAAAAAGAATGAAATATGGCCATTTGCAGCAATCTGCATGGGCCCAGAGAATATTATGCTGAGTGAAATAAGTCAAAGATGAATACTGTGTGATATCACTTATATGTAGAATCTAAAAAATAAAACGAATGTATATAGCAAAAGAGAGACGCATGGATACAGAAAACAAACTAGTGGTTACCAGTGGGGAGAGGGAAGTGGGGAGGGGCAAGATAGGGGTATGGGATTAAGAGATATAAACTACTATGTATACTTGTAATAACTTTTCATGGAGAATAATCTGTAAAAATACTGAACCACTATGCTGTTCCCGACACTAATATTGTAAATCAACTATACTTCAATAAAAAACACTGTATTGTACACTTAAAAATTTATCGAGGGTAGATCTTATGTTACATGTTCTTCCCACAATAAAATAAAAATTTTAAAAACACTCCTCACTCATCTGTCATAGCTTGGTAATTACTTAAGTGTAAACACTTCAGTTTTAATTTTATTTATTTATTTTTTTTTTGCGGTACGCGGGCCTCTCACTGTTGTGGCCTCTCCCGTTGCGGAGCACAGGCTCCGGACACGCAGGCTCAGCGGCCATGGCTCACGGGCCCAGCCGCTCCACGGCATGTGGGATCTTCCCGGACCGGGGCATGAACCTGTGTCCCCTGCATCAGCAGGCGGACTCTCAACCACTGCGCCACCAGGGAAGCCCCATTTTTAATTTTTTACTGCAACAAAATGTACATCCAAAAAAGTGCACTTATCGGAAGCATAGACCCTCACAAACCGAATGCGCGATGCAACCAGCCCCCAGCTCAAGAAATAGAAATCACTGTCAGAAGCCCTTTGCCTCATCCTTCCCATCACTCTTCTCCCAGGAGTAACTATTATCTGGCCTTACGACAGCACAGGTTAGTTTTGCTGGGTTTGTACTCTATACAATTGAGATCATACGGTGTGTTCTTTTTTATGTCTGTATTATTTCCCTCACCACTGTTTGGGAGATTCCTCCATACTGTTGGGTGTAGCTGTAGATTAGTCTCATCCCTAAAGAGAACCCACTGTGAATACACCACACCGGATCCATTCTGCAGCTGATGGGCATTTTGCTGGCTTCCAGTTGGCGGCTATTTCCAATAGCGCTTCTCTGAACATCTTGATACATGTTTGTGGGAAACATAGGTAGCAAGTCAGAGTTTTTACTAATATCTTGCCCCACAGCAGGTGGTCATGTAATTTTACAACTTTCCAGGCCCCATTTGAGAAAGCTCAATAAGAAAGTGTATGCTGAGTGTACTTAGGAATCTACTAGAAATAAATAGCATGATTTGACATTCACATCATCTCTCCACAACAGTTTGTCAGTTTGTTCTCTCTAAAATCAAGCAGCAACAATGCAGCTTATACCACGGCCCTGGTTCTTCCTGCTGTGGGATCTTGGCGTTCACACCTGCCTCCTGACAACAGCTCGTAATCACCTCAGTCATGTCATCTATTTTCAGGTCATATAAATATTTTTTTTTCAAAAAATCCTTTAGCCCAGGATAGTTTTTTCTTCTTTAAAATTCTTTGGTGATTTTTACGCATACATGTGGGATCTAGAAAAATGGTACAGATGAACTGATTTGCAAAGCAGAAAGAGAGACAGAGGTAAAAAACGGATGTATGGACACCAAGGGGGAAAAGGGGGTTGGGGTGAATTGGGAGATGGGGGACATATATACACTACTATATATAAAACAGATAATTCAGGAGAACCTGCTGTAGAGCACAGGGAACTCTACTCAATGCTTTGGGGTGACCTAAATGGGATGGAAATCCAAAAAAAAGAGGGGATATACGTATACATAGAGCTGATTCACTTCACTCTACAGTAGAAACTAACACAACATTGTAAAGCAACTCTACCCCAATTAAAAAAAAATTCTTTGGTGATTTTTAAATTAATAGATATAGATCTACTAGTTCTGCCTAGTATCCCGTCTTCAAAACAACACTGAAAATGTTTTATGGGGGCGGGGGGGAGAAGAGCCTCTCTTTTTCCTCAGAGGAGACCCCGTGCTCTGTATTTTAATATGGAAGTCAAAAAAGCAAATGCAGAAAAACTATCCCCAGGCTGTGTGTGTCGTGGGATGGGGGCAAAACATGGCCCCAGGTTCTTTGCCATGTTACCATCAAGAGGTAGAGTCTGGGTGGATCGAGACTGGTTTGACAATTGAGCACAGCAGAAGTGACGCTGTGTGACTTCAGGGCTGGGTTGTGAGTGGCCACGCGGTTCCCAGCTGGTGCTCTTGGAATGCCCGCTTTCAGAATCTAGCCACCATGTTGGGGTAAATCAAGCTTGCGAGTGTGAGATTCAGCTGTGACCTGGTTCTACAAATCTATGCTATGCACCATATACTCTCAGTGGCCCAAGGCACATGATTAGGTCAGATCCAGCACAGTTGGGACAGAAACGGTCATGAGCCCATCCACATGAGTCCACTTTGGGATTGTATTTCCCCCTCAATCCAATTGAACCCTTTGAGGTTCCAAACGGATGGGGAAAGGCCAAAATCATATGTTCAGGGGGAGAAGGCCTTCTGCACCCGTGCTGCTCAGAGCAGCCTGGCCACCATGCTCCCTCACAGTGGTCACCTGGGCAGATGGGCAGAGAAACAAAGTCCACACTCAGGGAGGATGCCCGTCATGGGTGGCCCTGACTGCCATCCAACCACTCGAAGGGTGAGGGATGCTGCCCTATTTTGCAAACCCGGCAGAAATAGGTCAATGAAGCCCCTGGAACCTGAGCTCAGTCTCATGGATTTGTGTCCCCTCAGCCCAGCCACGACTGTTTTAACCTTTTCTTCAAGTGGAATGTTCCTTCAACATCCTAAAATAGTTTCCAAAAATGTTTCACAGAAAAAAGGTCAAGGTTACACGGTGCTGACTCACCCATTTTGTGAGCTAAGATGAGAACTTTGATTTTTATTTCTGATATATTTTATTACTGCTTTAAAGGGAGAGAGTGAAAGGCACTTGGGGACGTTTGGTCCGGAGAGGTGGCCAGGCACAAGTCCAGGATTCCCGCAGACCCTCCATCACAGCTTCCCTTCCTCCCAGAAGTTGTCTGGGAGGAATGGGGAAACTGGAACCCCGAAAAGCCAAAACTAAAAGCCAAAACTTTCCTTGCTTCTGCTCACCAGATGCAACTCATTACCCACTGGTTGCAGAGTGAGGGAGTCATATTTCTAACAGAACACTTCGTGTCTGCTTTTGAGGACCCTTGATTACCTTGATTATCTTTATTGTGTCCAACTGATGTGAAGCCAGGGCCATAACCAGAGCATACTTGGAAATGGTCTTAGAATTTTCCCAGTTCCCACTAGATATGCTCTAAAGCGCTTACTGATGTTTGCCCTTTCTCCGTATGAACTAATCAAATGAGATAGAGAAGGACAGTTGACAGAAGGTCCACTGAGAGGAAGACCTCTTTGACTCTCTTGTCACAGGCAACAGTGAGTGAGGATATGATAGATAAGGGACATTTCCCGCATCGAGTTAACTCTGGTGTGAGAGGCAGTATGGCTAGAGTCTTCGGGGCCAGACCTTGTGGGTTTGAGTCTGCAATCTGCAGTTTAGCAGCTGTGCAATTTAGAACAGTTACTTAATCTCTCTGGGTCCCTCTTCCTCATGTGTAAAATGGAGATAGTGATAGCATCTACCTCCTTAGGTGGTTGTAACCAAGAAATGAGTTAATACTGGAAAGGCCCTTTAATAACCATGCCATAATGACTTTGCTATTATTGTATTCATGTAGAAAAGGGAACAAAAGAGTGGAATAAAGTGAGGCAATTGAGACCCTGAAAGAGAGAAAGCTGGAGCCAGATCCTGGGTCCTCCTTTGGAAACCACCTTAACTGTCAGCATCTGTGGTGGTTCTCCCATCCATGTGGGAAGCACATTTAGGAACAAGAAAGAGCCCTTAATACTTGTTCTCAAATCACCATAAACCATGGGAAGTCACAGAAAACCAAGGGAAGAACTCTTGCTTTCATACCTGTATAGGCACTGTACCTTTTGTTGGCAAGATGCCCAAGAGATATACTTTGTAGGGCCAATTAATCGAGGATTATTAGAGACTGATAAGGTTGAGTGGATTTACCTACCCATGAAATTGCTTGATGTAGAAACGTAGAGTGAGTGGAGAATGGATAAGAAGAGGTGAACCGTAAGGGTTACATCTTTCTAATCCTATACCAGGTGGGCCCCAAATCCATAAATAGGAGTTCTTCCATGGTGATGTCTTAGACTTCCGCCTTCAGGAGTCCATATCCCTTAAAGGCTATAACCGCCCTCCTAGCACAATGCCTGGCACACAGCACTCCTTGTTTTTAGAAAAGAATGACTGCATGGATACATGGATGATATACTAGATAGATTAGACAGACAGATAGATAGATGTAAATTTCTTCAGATACCTAATACATTTGAAAGATAACCATTTAGTTTTTCACAAGTCCCCAAGATTTTAATTATGGAAATTTCAAGATTTCACCCAAATCAGTTTTCTCTAGACATAGGCTTCTTGTGCATATCATTATACCACAAATCGTCTTTTCAATTTCCACTAAAATTTTATCTCTCACTTGATGAGCAATTTTTGTACTAGCTGAGATACCAGCTGAAACTGTTTCACAAAGTACTTTTTTTCTTCTTTTTGTGGAGAATATATGGTGAATTGCTTATATTCATAGAACCGGGTCACTGCTGAATTTCACATTCCACTGCCTGATTTACCCCAAACTTCTGTTTTCTAGTTAGGAACTATAACTGTCTTCAACCTCAACTTTCTCTTTACTTCTATCAGCAGCACTGGGTTACCCTTATTTTCAAATCTTTAAAAAAAAAAAAAAAACCACAGAAAAAAACCTAATTCTTTTATTTCATGAACACACCATGAGGTGTGGCGGTCTGGGTAGGCGGCTAGGTGAACTCACTACCTAAGGGCCTTGACCTCACATATCAGTCTGGAAAAGTGACACATCATAGAACTTGCTCCCAACTTAAGTGCTCATGATGTAATATCTCAACTTGCAGGCCACCTCCACTCACACTTGCATGACTGTCCTCATTATAAACAAGACACCTCAGTAACAACAAATCTCAAACGTACAACCATCTGAAGAGTGTGACATCAATATCATCAATATTTCAAAGCACTTTCTATAAAGTAAGACAGTGACATTTCTGGGGGGTTTTGTTCTCCAACATTTATTCAATGGTTTGGGAGAGGCCCTCCCTTTTTTCAGGTAGTATAATAGAGTGTCTCTTGGAGACAACACCATTTACTTTAAAACTGAGAAATGAAGGAAGGTTTTTGGTAAGGAGTGATGTCAAACGGTATCTGCTATGAGGTTGTGTGTGCAACTCATACACATATATCCTTGCTTTGTGGGCTGATCTTTCAGTTCCTATTCCAAGGATGTTCAAAAACCAGTCTCTTGGATTTCTGGACTTGATTTTGAGACTTGAGCAGATAAGAGTACTACTTGCTTTTCTGGAATTACTTTGCTTGGGTTACACCCTGGGAAACATTCCAGGTGTTATTGTCTATTAGTTTTGAACCTATCAGAATGTTAAGATATATAATCTCTAAAGATACTTCCTTTGCTGCCTGGAAATAGATTGAGCTTAAATTTCAAGTCTGCTATTAAAACTGCAAATCCTTCCACTAGGAAATCTTCAAATTGTCCTTGCACAACGGAAGAATGTTCTTTTCTCTTCCCAGTTGGCCCCTGCTCTATTTTCATCTTCATCTCAGGCCAGACCATGCCTCATTAAAATCATTTCATTGTGGACTGATGAATGAAATGAAAGTAATGACATGTAAAAGAACCTCTTTTCTAACAACCCCAGCTTCATAAAAGACTAAATCTCCTTATCGATAACAATGCCTGAGTTGGAGCAGTGCTTCAGCTTTTCAAAGCCTTCGGTTCCACAGATATTCTCTCCGTGGAGCTCTCTGGGGTTGGCAATTATCAGAGTGAAGTGCTTGTAATTATCTGCTCAGGCCCCTGGACTGTTGAGAGACAACCCTGGGGTCTCCATTCAGGGCATTAGAAGTAACTAGGCTTCTAATTACCACATTATGCAGTTGGAAATTAATTGAAATTTTGGATTTTATTCAGTTAAGAAAATACATCTGGAGCCCACTTAGAGACACAGTACCCACTCACGCAGCTAATGGCTCTGACCCAGTGGTAGCTAAATGGCAATGTTACTTAGCCACATAGACCCACCTGTGAACGGTGGTCACTTTGCCCAAATCAACTGGGCAGCAATAGGAATCAATGATTAAGAGGCTGGTAAAAGTCCTTTCTTTTTATGAAACAGATAACCCTGACATAATAGTTGAGGGTTTATAGCATCCTTTGAGATTACAGCAATTTTCCCAAGTGGTATGAATATCAGAGTGCCCTGAGGACATGTTAAAATTCGCTACTTCAGATCTACCAAATTAGATTTTCCAAGGGATGCATGTGCCCAGGAGAGTATGAGAAGCACCAGTTTATTACAATCTTTATCTAAAAAAATGATTGCAAATACACAATTCAATTTTATGTCAAATATTTATGAAGTAAATATTGTGTCCTTCCTGCTAGGTTCTCTGAGAGATAAAAAGATAAATAAGATAATAAATACATTATAAACTATTGTTTTTCCTATGTACCTGGTGCTTTGCATATTCACCTCTAAATCTTCATGACAAATGTATGAGGTAAACTGTAGATTCCTACTTTCTAGATGAGGAAAATGGGGCTTAGAAAAACAAGTCACTTGCTCATATAGCTAGTAAACAATGGAATCCCAGTCATCCTGGCCCCTCATATCATGCCACACCTACCACCTCCACTGCCTTACATTTCTCCTCAAGTGAGGTAAGTTATGTGCCCAGAGCAGAATACAAGGCAAAATACTGTCTGTGCCCAGTGAGGGTAGAGACGCAAGTTCTAACGGCATTAAGCAAAGAATGTGTTAGTGTGATCTGGACCGAGTCAGAAGGACTTCAAGGAGGAAGCAGGAAGATGGGTAAGATTAGGTGGGTGGGAAGACGAAGAAGAGAGCGTAGGATTCCTCGCAGCCAGACGAGGAAGGGGGAGCCGCTCCTATTGTCTCGTGGACATGAGACCTCTGCACAGCGTCTCCCAGCACAGGGGAAGTGCTAGCTTGTACGAGGGAAACTCGCAGGGTTCAGGGAAGTCTGCAGAGACGTTCGTCCAGATGTCTCCCTGCCATGGTCCAGGGTCCCAGGTTTTCTCAACCAAGGCCCTGGCCCTAGCCTGACAGACCTGCCTCCGCTGATCATTCGAACTCTCTGAGCTCTGCAATTCTCTCTAAAGACACGGCTCAGCTGGGTCTCTTTTGAAGCTTTCAGAGAGAGCCTCTGGCTCCCACAGTCAGCCTTTAACTGCTTGTCAAAGGCCCTCAGTTTCTCAGAGTGGTTCCCCTCTCATTCTCAGTGCGGCATGGGGACAACTAAATAGTAACCTGTTGACTCCCCTGCCTTCGTAGACAACTCCCTCAAATGCGAAATCATTGCTCCCGCAAGGGGGTTCCCCTCACTGGGGTTTTTCCCACATCACCCCAGCTGAAGTTCAGCACTTGGGCCTCCACCCTGTAACGGGGATCACCCACGCCCTAAATATCACGCAGGATGGTGCCCTCTTTGCCTTCCAGGCTGTGAGTAAGCCCGTTTCACAGCCCCATCTTACCCCCAGCTTTCTCAGACCATTCCTGGCACCACCTGTGTTAGTCTGGGTCCTCCAAGGGTTGGATATGCAGGAGGTTTGTGGAGGGAAATGGCTGCGAAGGTAAACGGGAGAAGCAGAAGGCGGGAAGGGCCTTCAGACCACAATGCAGGTTTGCCGCCTGTGAATGAGAGGGGATGGGAGGGGACTGGGTAGGAAGAGCCTGGGACTGCAGCACAGTTCCTACAAAGTTCAGCGGGGCTGACTGGGGAGTGCTGGAGTCAAAGTCACCGGCTGGAGGAGACCTGCCATCTCTCAGGAACAAACCGCATTATTAACCTCACTGTGGGCAGACCACGTGTGTCGTGGCCTGGTGCAAACATGGTGAGGGGGCTAGCAGCCGGGGCTGCCCGTCGGCACCACTCCCTCCAGCAGAACTGAACGGTGCATTTTCACGAGCACACAGTAACACACTAAGGACCAAGCTAGTCTGGCCAAGATGTTAAGGACTGATATGAGGCATTAGTCACTCTAGAAAACATTCACACTTTGATCGCTCTCTATGAGGGAATGACAATAACAGAGTAATTTTACGACATGCAGCAGGACCAATGGAAAAAGAATTTGGTGCAATTGAGTCTTCCTTTGCTCTCCTCAAATCATACTACATAGGAAGCTTTTCTGTATGATACATATGCCCTGATAGCCTCAAAAATGAAATAATACCATTTTAGAACTCAAAGGAAGATGATTCAGTCTGGGAGTAGGAAATGAAATGCTCAAAATAAAGCCCATTTCCGCCTCCCTATCTTGGGTTGAGAGGTGAATAGCCTTACAATTGAATGAAGCAATTTTTCCACCTGCATTTTTAATAACCAGGGAGAGACAGTGGTGATGCTAGCCTGCCCGGACTCTTAAAATTGGAAGGGACCCTATAAATCATGTTCGTTGTACGTCAGCCTCCTGTCTGGCAGCAAACCGCTGTGCAAGGTTCTCATCCCAAATTCCCAAGAGATTCAGTGTCCTTGGCTTGCACACCTCCAGTGACAGGGAACTCACTGCTTCCTGAGGTAGTTCATTTTGTTTTTACAAAGTGATTGAGTCAGAACTCTTCGCCATACATGGCCATGGATTTTTACATATTATCTCACTGACTCCTTATTATCACCAGGGAGGCTTTTTCTCCCCATTTTAAAAATGGGGAGCCTGAGACAGAGTGGCTAAGTGATTTACCTGATGGCACACAGCTGGAATTCAACTCCAAGCCTGGTTCCCTTCCTCAGCCCCCCCCACAAATGCCTTAGATTGTGCTGGAATCTGTCTCTAGTCTTTTTTGTTTTTTTGTTTTGCGGTACGTGGGCCTCTCACTGTTGTGGCCTCTCCCGTTGCGGAGCACAGGCTCCGGACGTGCAGGCTCAGCGGCCATGGCTCACGGGCCCAGCCGCTCCGCGGCATGTGGGATCTTCCCGGATCGGGGCACGAACCTGCGTCCCCTGCATCGGCAGGCAGACTCTCAACCACTGCGCCACCAGGGAAGCCCTCTAGTTTTAACTTTTACTGCTTCTAGTCAACACAGAACAAGCCGAATGTTATCATACGCATGATGCCCCTTCAAATACCTGAGTCAGGCTTCACCTTATTCTGGTTGCCTTTTTAATCTCCAGGTTCAACACCCCATTTCTTCCACCGTTCCTCAACTGCATCATCTCCAGATGTCCCAGGCATGCTCACACAGATGCACTAATATCCCCTTTAATGTGACGCCCACTAAACGGAGCAGTCTAGGCATGTTATGACGTGTGCAGTGTGGCAGGAAACCATCACCTCCCTTTCCGCGACACACTAGACTTCTGTTGATGAAAGCACAGATCATGCTATTGACTCAGTAGACTTATAAGCAAATAAAGCCTCTAGGTTTTTTCATACAGGCAGCTATTAAATTGTGTCTCCCCCGTTCTGTATTGGCATGAGTTTTTTGGATTATATTCATTCTGCTTCACTTTGAGCATATTAAAAATCAGTCTATTGTTCTAGCCTGTTAAAATTCTTAACCCCCATGGTGGCATTTGAAATCGTGTCAGCATCTATAAAGCAGTGGCTGTGAAAGAGCATCTGAGTATTAACGAACACTGTAGAGCCCAGACTGTGCCATCACCACCTATCACGGGACCTATAAAGACCTGGTTTCCTCCTTCCACTTCTACTCTCCTCGCCATCATAGTGCCTCCCTCTCCCTTCTGACTCACGGCACAGCCCCTGGACCAGAAGCATCAGCGCCAACCCAGTCTTCTAGAATCAGAACCTGCGCTTTAAAAGATTCCAAGTGATTTCATGTGCACATCAACTTTTAGCTGCTCCAGTCTAATGTACCCTGAGCAGGTGACTTCCCTCAGCTTCCTCGTCTATCAAACGAGGGAGAAGGACAAGCAGCTGAGGGTCTCACAGCTCCTAAGTCCTCCGGTCCTCTGCTTCCTCTCACGTCCACAGGTGCCTTGGCCTGTCCCCAGAACTGTCGTGCAGTTCCACTGTGAAGACAAGGGGAAATGGATGACTGATTTAAAGATATGTCTCATCCCTTTCAATATTAATAGCTGTAAATGAGAATCTTTAGCTCAGGAGAGGAAAGGCACTGTTTCTGCAGCCTTGTCATTTGATCTCTGTCCTAATTGAATACCAGACGTTTAGCTGAGTTCCAGAAATACGGCACTAGCACAGAGACCCATGCCGTGAAAGGGCTCTGAGAGTGTCTTGTGTGCCTGGGAATAGGGGAGGTTGAAAATGTACCTTTCCACGGGGGAAACAAATACAGGCTCCTTTTGAATCAGTTGATCAGAGTTCAAGTTCTAGCCAGTGTGCTCACCTGTAAGTTAGGGGTAGTAAGAGCACCCATACCATGGGTCACCATGAGGTGCACCTGAGATGATTTCTGTGACATGCTTAGCCCAGAAGAACTTGATAAATACTCAGTACTGTTTTAATTGTTATTCTTCCATCTCTAAAACAGGGATCCTTTTACTTATACCACAGAGTTGGTGTAAGTATTAAATAATGTGTACAAATATACTTTGTAAATGGTTATAAGTTACCCAACATTTGCTATTTTCTGACTTTTATGGACCATCCATAACATAGAGAGCACTTACTGAGCAAAGCTGTATAGGTATCTGTCCCCGAAAAACCTGAACATCAAACTGAGGGTAAAAAGGAGAAGAGAAATAAGCCAAAGAGAGGCACGGCTCCAACTGAATGTGTCACCAGTAACGTCGCCACAAATCAAATCAATATTTCATTTGAGCATATGGGTCAGGATTCTAGAGAGAAGCAGAACCAATAATAGAGAAAGAGAGAGAGAGCAGGTGGGTGTGGAGAGAGAGAGGATGAATGAAAAGGAGTGAGAAAGATGAAGAAAGATGTATTTTAAGGAATTGGTTCATGCAGTTGTGGAGGCTGCTAAGTCCCATATCTGCAGTGGAGGAAGGTAAGTCCAAATCTGCAGGGTAGGCTGGCAGACTAGAGACCCAAGGCTGATATTGCAGCTTGAGTCCAACCTCAGTCTGGAGGCAGAATTTCCCCATCCTTTGGGGACCTCAGTCTTCTTCTCTTAAGGCCGTCAACTGACTAGATGAGGCCTCCCCACATTATAGAAGTAACTGCTTTATTCAAAGTCTACTGACCTGAACGTTAACCTCGTCCAAAAAATACTTTGACAGCAATAGCCTGACTGGTGTTTGACCAAGTATCTGGGTACTGTGGCCTAGCCAAGTTGATACATAAAATTAACCGTCATACTATGTTATAGGTAAACACTTGCTCAATACAGTTTTTATTATATCTTTGCATTCTCGCCCCATATGCCTCTTATTTTACCAGAAAAACCAGTAGTTTGCTTTATTTTGCCTGTCCATTGAAACTACAGTGAGGCACTGATAGGTCCCTTTTATTTATTTTTAACAAGGAAGACGTCCTCCAACTTAATGTGAATAATAATAGCTAATTTTGTCACATGAGTGCAATGTACCAGGTAGTATACTAGGCACTTTGCACACGTTCTCCACAATAACAGCAATCCTGCAAGCTTGCAACTATTCACTACTTCACTGATGAGAACACTGAGGTTTCTAACAGTTGTAATACTTCACCCAGTATCATAAGTGAGTTGCAGTGGAACCAGCATTTGAACCAAGTTCTATCTTTTTTTTTTTTTTTTTTTTTTTGCGGTACGTGGGCCTCTCACTGTTGTGGCCTCTCCCGTTGCGGAGCACAGGCTCCGGACGCACAGGCTCAGCGGCCATGGCTCAGGGGCCCAGCCACTCCGCGGCATGTGGGATCCTCCCGGACCGGGGCACGAACCCGTGTCCCCTGCATCGGCAGGCGCACTCCCAACCACTGCGCCACCAGGGAAGCCCTGAATCAAGTTCTATCTTAATCCAAAGTCTTTACTCATTCCATGTGTTGTACCGCTGAAGGCAAAGACATCTTAGTACAGTGCTTTTTTTTTTAATGACAGAAATTTTAAAAAACTGGAACAAATGGTTCTGCTAACTTTTCTCCCCTCTCACTCTTTATTCTAATAGTATTAATATCATTTTAGGTAACAGAGAGAACAGACATTTGCCATTCTCTGTATGTGATGATTTATTCTAATAATATATTTCCCTCCATTCAAACTAATTTGCCTTCACCAATTAGTTACTGTAGGTCTATCAAGAGAAAGTTATTGCATTAGTAGATGATCAAACCCATGGTCAGTTGCAAAGATGCCTTCTTATCCTTAGTGGTCACTTAATGGAACCAATCTTCAAGAGGTCAACGTAGCCCCTCAGCGCTCTGCTGTGTCATTCTAGGAGAACTGGGCTTCTCCTATGAGTTGTCCTAAGCGGACTTTAATAAACACTTTATAGTCTAGACAGAGAAGTGAATTGCCAAGGAAACTCACTAAACTCATAAAGAGAAGCTGACACAACTATAATGGATTGATGAAAAGAAAAAGGATTTTTTTTAAGATACTTGCTTTTGGTTAATTACATAATGATCTTATAACTATTGTTACTGCCCCCTAGTAAATGTTGTTGTATAAAAGCTGTTAACACAGATGTTATGTCTTCAGCAGGGAGCCCAAAACAGACATGTTCTGTCACTTTAGGTAACATCCTCATATCCCTTTAAATCTCAAGATGCTCATCCCACAAAATTAAGAGAACTAAATGAGATAACACATGTGAAAAGTGGCTTGAAACTGTAAATCAAACAAATCTAAGATTAAAAGTTTACTTAAATGTTTAAAAACTGGCTTGTGAGCCCTTGAGCAGTCTAATCTTTATCTGAACAGTTGACTAACCAAGCATTGAGAACACCCAGTAAATGGTAGTGCTGGATTCAAACACAGTCATCAACACCACATCCATGCTTTGAACAGTTCCCCTATCTCACGTAAATCCAACTTCCTTAAAACAGTACATGAAACCCCTAAGTTTATGATGCAGAGCAGAAAGATGTATTAAAAAGAGCAAGCGCATCTGTGACAGCTCACAGAAAATTGATAAAGGCTTCCCATATTTGTCAACAGTTCTAAAAATTTACATGATACAACACTAAGTTGTGAAGCTGAAAGAAACTTTTCTGAACTAGCAGTAATAATAATAACACGTTATAACCAACTGCTATAAAGAGAAGACTGAGTTGTCTTTCCATTCTCGCTATAGAAAATATTGCACAATTGTTGTCATAGGAGAGATGGTAAAGAATTTACAGCCAAAAATGTAGGGGGAAACTTCTATGGCAATGTGTCAGGCATTTAATTTTGTGATATCTGTTCTCATCAGCTCTTATAAAATCTGTAGTTTGTTGTGATTTCTTGGTATAACTAATTCTGTACCTAATTTTCTATTTTTAATTTTGCATTCTTTTTCTTAATGAGAAATATCAAAATTATGTAAGCTTTACACCCTTCAAAACTGAGTTCTACCCTGACTGTAAATTCTCAAGTTGGAGAGAACGTGATGAAAGTAGTGATTTGGGGAGGCAAACAAGGAATTCATGTTTAAATCCTATCCAAGTTTTGATTTCATGGTCATTATTCTTATAAGAATATAAATTTATCTTACTTTGGGAAATACAAAATAATCTTTATACAAGAACTGTCATAAAATGGGAGTGTTTATCACACTGCAACCTCAATAAAATAGTCACTAAATATTAATTGGGGAAATGCTTATAACAAATGCTACGGCACATTCTAGCTCCTCCTTTTTTATAAATAATAAAGAGAACATACATTTTATTTGAGCTAATACAATTGCATTATTAAGTGAAAGATAATAGAACATAAAAATTAGCAAAATGAAAACTGAAAGCCTGATAATATAGCACCCAAGTCAATGACAGTTAACAAGATTTGTTGAACTAAACAAAATTACCATGATGTGAATTATACACCTGTGATATTATGATTTATACAAGAAATATATATATTTGGTCTTCATTCTTATTCCTGACGCAGAGTTCTTTTTTTTTTAAGATTTATTTATTATTTTATTTATTTAATTTTTGGCTGCGTTAGGGCTTAGTTATGGCACGCAGGATCTTCCCTGAGGCATGTGGGATCTTTTGCTCTGGCATGCGGGCTCTTCGTTGTGGTGCGCAGGCTTCTCTCTAGCTGTGTTGTGTGGGTTTTCTGTTCTCTAGCTGTGGTGCACAGACTCCAGGGTGCATGGCCTCTGCAGTTGTGGCGCACAGGTTCCAGAGCACGTGGGCTCTGTAGCTTGCGGCACACGGGCTCTAGTTGAGGGGCACGAGCTCAGTAGTTGTGGCGGGTGGGCTTAGTTGCCCCGCAGCATATGGGACCTTAGTTCCCTGACCAGGCATCGAACCCCCGTCCCCTGCCTTGTAAGGCAGATCCTTTACCGTTGGACCACTAGGGAAGTCCCCTGACGCAGAGTTCTTAAACCCTTGTAAATTCCTAAGTGATGAGAGCACTAGGCGCATCTTTTGTTCTAATATTTGGGCTTTGACCCCAGTCCCTGACACAGAGCTCCTGAAAACCTTGTAATTTCCTGGGCGACAGGAGTATCTTTTGTTCTAATGAGGTGACTCTGAGTGAGCTCCTGGATGAGGGCTGGTCACTGAAAGACTAAGCCGTGATTAGAAACTAGAAAATTTCAGCCCTACTCCCCATTCTCCAGATAGGGAAAAGGGTCTGGAAATAGAGTTAATAATTGATCATGCCTATGGGAAGAAGCCTCCATAAAAATCCCAATAGCGTGGGGTTCGAAGAGCTTCCAGGTCGGTGAACACATTCACACACTGGGAAGGTGATGCATCCCAACTCCACAGGGACAGGAGTGCCTGTGCTCAGGATCCTCCCAGACCTCGCCCTACATATCTTTTCATCTGGCTGTTCATCTGTATCCTTTATCATATCCTTTAATAAACTGGTTCTTTTCTAACACAGTCCCATAATTTAAAAAAAGAAGAAAAAAAGGAGGGAGGGAAGGACGAAAGGATGGACAGAGGATGGAAGGAAGGAAGGAAGGAAAAGAAAATCATCATTCTTTCATCAGCTCTTTAATGTAAGGACTCGTTATGAAAGAGAGTAGAGAAAAATAAAAATACATAGCATAGGGCTTCCCCGGTGGCGCAGTGGTTGAGAGTCCGCCTGCTGATGCAGGGGACATGGGTTCGTGCCCCGGTCCGGGAGGATCCCACATGCCGCGCAGCGGCTGGGCCCGTGAGCCATGGCCGCTGAGCCTGCGCGTCCGGAGCCTGTGCTCCGCAACGGGAGAGGCCATAACAGTGAGAGGCCCGTGTACCGCAAAAAACAAAAACAAAAACAAAAACAAAAAAAAACAACCATAGTATATATATAAAAACACTATATATATGTATATATATAAAATACATGTTATTTTTAGCACAATGCTCTGGGTGTTTAGACGGAACTAATTTTTTAAAGAATTAAAAAGTTGCTCTCTCAAAGAATATGCAATTTAGGTAGAGGTGAAAAGACAAAAATCACAAATTATTATAATGACAAGGTGGAATGGCAAGATAGAGACAGGGCTATTAAGCAATGACACTATTGTGATCTATTTATATCTGTTATATTTTTGTATTTTATTTTAAATTTGTATTTAACTATTAGTACAAAAATCTTCCAGGCAGATTACCAATGTAATAAATAATTAAATTTTGCATAAGTAACCAAATTTGTCTGCCATGAGTGTGGCAGACATTTTTATTTAAAATAATGTAGAGTTATTTTAGTTCATTATCTTATCAGAATTGCTGCATGGTCAATGAATGCTATAAGGAAACACAGGATGTAAATCACACAATTGTTCTAGCTGGGGAAAAATCTGGTTAATTTGACTTTCCTAAGCTCTTTCTCTCAGGGCTATTCTTTCAATCTGGGAAAAGAAATGACTTAATATAAAATTTCCGTAAGAAAAGACCAGGCTCTTCTCCAGAGGAAGTAAAGGGAGGGTTTAAACTAGAAAAGGAAGTCACTGCATCTGAAACCTTTAAGAAAATATGTTCTCAATTCTTCAAGGTATAGAGACAAACGTAAAAAGATATCATTTGATAAGAAAAAGTATTCTCTAGCAAAACTGCCTGAAAAATTCACCCAGAACTCTCCTCAGATCATTACTACTACCTTGGTAGTGAATATCAGAGGAAAAAAAAAAAAGAAAATGTAGGTTTCATCAGTGAAGAGTTCTACCTTTATAAGCTATCCAGTCACTTAGAATCCAAATACAATGTGTATCCTAATTCTGGAGGACATTCTTCAGTGGAGTTCATTTTAAAGCAAACATAAATATCACGTGACATCCCATAACAATGAAAAATAAAGCAAATTGAATTTGGGATAAATACCTCTTATTTCAGTGAGACAGCAAATTTGGGCCCTTCCCCTCGTTCCCACCTGTAAGAAATCTACACTCTTTTTCTACACAGAACACTTTCTTCCAAGAAATTCAGGAATTTGCAGTGCAGGCACCAATGTAAAGAAAAGAGAGGTAGACATGAAAGGAAATATCCCCACGGGTAGAGGTGGGCATGCACACATGGGGATCATCAGAAATGGAAGGAACACAATTCCAACACAAACCGAAAGGTGAAAATATTTTTGCCTGTTAAACACTGACTTCCATTTCTTCATATATTCATCAAAGGGCATTTGGGGGGCATTAAGCACAGCTCTGGGAACACAAAGATGAGAAAGGCACAGTCTCTCAAGAACCCAGTCTAGTGGGAGAGACAGAGATAAATAATTACAAGGCAATATGATTACTGCTGTAAAGCAGGGACATGTGAAGAACTATGAGGGGGACATAGAGAAAGGGAGACTCTAGCTATGTTTTGGGAAGTCAGGGAAGGTTCCATAAATGTCTGAGCTCAGTTTTGCAGTATTAGTAGAAATTCCAGAATTACGCAGAATTCCTATTATGTCTGAAGTAGGACTATTAGTCAGGTCTTCACAAAGACAGCCAAATACGAGTTGGGAAGAACAGAGCCAACACTGAATTACTCTATGGATTCCTAAATAGTTAGAGATTAACGCCAAATACAAAAGAAAGCACAAATATTAGACACCAAGGTCTCCTCTCAGAGAGACATATCCAGAAGTCCCAGCAGTCTTGGAGCTTGAAACCCTGTGCTTAGAGGCAGGAAGCAAGAAGGAGCAAATTCAGCTACCATTTGACAGTTCATCCCTGCTGTTAATAGCATCACTGAGGCTAGCTTTAGTCCAATCCCTGTCTCACTGGCCTGGCCTGTTATTGTGGACTCAGTATCAGGTCACCGACTGAGCTTAATGCTTCCATATGAAATAGGGATTCATCTGTTTCATGGCAGTTAATATCCAGTTGTATTGATTTGAGGAAACATTTGGTATTTACTTGACATGATGCTTGTTCAATCAAAATCAATGTAAATTAATTAACTTGAAAGTGTTATCTAATTTCCTCATCGGTATTAATGCTGGTTTCCAGTAGCAAATGCTTTGGAGTGAAAAGCACTCATCTACGCATTTTTCCTAAGTTTTCCCCCACTGTATTCAGTTTTAATTTGTGTGACAAGTTTCACCTCACAAAGTGCTTCCTCCTATTTGATTCTTTCCAAACACACACTGAGGTCTGTTTATATATTAATTTCTACTAGAATCACAGACGTCTCTTCCTTCATCTCTCCTCCCCAAAGGACCAAAAAGGCCTCTTGAGTGGCTATAAATGTCTCATTATAAACACTTAATGAAAAACTGTGTCTCAGTTAGAGTCAATCTGGTCTGCACTCTCATGCCAAAAAGCCAAGTCTTTCAAGCTGTGCATTTTTACTATTAACTTTCCAGGGTAGCTTTAGAATCTCAATCAATTCTTTAAAAAATGCAAATGTCCTTTTCCCTTTGGCTTAGCAGTAGCCACTGGGAAATACATATGAATAATTCCTTCCTGGCTACACATGTGCTGTCATAATTATCCAAGAAGATATTCCAGAGCATGCTCAGCTTCCACCCTGCCATCAGAGGCCATTCAACTTTCAGCCTCGCCTTGGCCCAGCCAGGTGGGTAGTGAAGGGGCCTCTGCAGACATGCCTGTTTGCAGGATTCATCTTAATCTCTTCTCACAGCTCTACTTCCGCTTCTGCTGTGTGGGCTCCTCGCCCACAGCGCCCCCGCCTCCCACCTACTCTCCACTGTCTCCCTAGCGTGCTCTGGGGCCCTTCCCGGCCTGTCCCAGACAGCCCTCTAGCTTCATCATCTGCATTCCCCGTAACACCCAACCCCAGTAACTGTCCTACGCTCTAATCATGGCAGCACGAGCGGTTCCCAAACACACCACAGGGTTGCATGCCCCTTGCCTTTGCACACATTCCCTCTGCCCTCAGTGTCCTTGTACCCCTGGGGATCTCCCACCTAGGCTTCCAAATTCAGTTCAAAAGCCATTTCCCCTGTGAAGTCATCTCTCACCCCTCTTTCCCACCCCCAGCAGAGTTGAGAATTCTCTCCGCTACTCCCAAAAGCATCGTGGGCCCTTCTTTATCCTAATATTTATCCACGGTATTTAATTATGAGTTTCATGACTGTCTCCCCACTAGGCTGTGAGCTCCTTAAAAGTGGGGATTTTTTTTTTCCTTCTTATATTCCCAGCTGCTAGAACCATGCCTGGCATCTGGCAAGCAATCAAGAAGTCTTCGTGGAATGAACAGAAGGTGATACACATAAATGCGAGAAGTGTATATTTTCCAGCTCACCCACGTCCCTGGAAGCATGGGAATCCCACACTTACCGAGATGATGACCTCGGCTCAGAGGGGGCCTAAATCTCCGACCAAGAAAAGAAACCTGGAAATGACACTCCTCAGCTGTGGTCTCCGTGCCTAGTGGGACACAGGCATGGATCATGGGAGCATATAGTCCATGAAAGGGTCCAGAATATGCCACTGTGGCACAAAAATGATTTTGAGCTGAAGGCATTTGAGTTCCTGAAATCCTTAATCTGCCTAAAAGCAGAGCCTTCCGAAAGAACTCTGCACTCAGCAGTCATAAATCCCCTCTCCAGAGGCAACCAAGAAAGACTGACTGTTATCACCACATCCAAACAGATATTATTAAAAAAAAACAAAAAAAACAAAAAAACAAAACCCTATCATATCTCTTATCTATTCTCCTAAGGGTCCACTTATCTTTCCAGAAAGCCATCGTGGTTTTTGTTTGTTTGTTTTCGGTCATTTGTTTTTTTAAGTGCCCCTTGCTCTGCCCTTTCCTATTAAGAAGTCATTTATTTTTCCGTAAGTGCCCTTCTCCCTCTCACCTTCCCTGCTTAAGATGGTAAATAAAGCCCCAAGTTCTAACCAGCCCCTTGAGTCACATTTTTCTGTGAACTCCCACATCCATACATGAATAAAAATCTGTCTTTTCTCTTGCTCATCTGTCTTCTGTCAGTTTAATTCACGGTCCTGAAAACACTGAACCTAAGAGGGTAGAGGAAAAGGTTTTCCTCACCTACACACATATACACACCCGTCTGTATTTGTGTGCATCTCTATTTATGTGACTATGTACACTTAATCACATGGACCATCGCACATGTCTGCAGGGCAAGGGGAGGAAAAATTCTCCTATTAGCTTTGTGATTTTCGGGTGGCTGGACCTCGGGGTGAGGGGATTTTATACTAAAAACACTAAAAAAACAAATAGGGAAAAGTAACAGAACAACAAATGACTGAACAGGGAAAAGACGTCCTGAACTTTGCAAGAGCCCCTGGTTCTCTGTGCTCATTGCACTGTCAGAACTCAGAGAAACCGAACCTATGGAAAACCTCCATGTCTTAATCCCCTTTCCAGCTTCCTCCCAAATAAGCCTTGTTCCAGCTGTTAACTAACGGCATTGGCCTTCCCTGTCAGCCTTCAGGTAAAGATGCTAGTGAGCAAGAATAATCTGAAAGAAAGTGAAACCAAGGGGAGAAAGAGAATCAAAAGAACAAAATCTTCCCACAACTGGACCTTTCCTTGAGTGAAAATGCCTGGATGCCTGTTTTCCCCTCCTAAGTCTCAAGTACAATGATCTAGACCAGTAGTTTCAAAGCAAGTTCTTCTCAGTCTGGGGAGGTGGCCCCCCAGAAGCATTGGAGATGAGAGGTGATACCCACCCCCAACCTTCAACCAGAAAGTACCCAGCTTTGTTCTCTTTCAGAGTTGTGCTCGTATAGAAGATTCTGTTTAAAGAAAGAGTTCTACAGCTAAAAAAAAATTGAAACAAACAACTCCAGTCCAGAAAATGAGGCCATTGCTCTGATGAAACTCCATCTGGCTTTTATAAAAATAACAATGGCCTAAGACTGACCTAGCAGGCTGGGAGGTAACCTGGAGCTCCCATTCAGTGTAGTGTACGAAAAGGAACTCCATAATAGAGACAAGAGACCACGATCCAAGCTGTGCCCTGCTGCATGTGACTGTCTGTCTCCCCTGCAGGACTCCCAGGCCCCATGAGGGCAGTGACCCTGTCTGTCCTGTGCATCATGGAATCCTCAGGGCCTAGCACAGTGTTGGGGAGACAGCAGCTATTTGATGACCACTTGTAGAACAAATAGATGAACACCCTCCTGGGCTTGTCTCGGGAGTTCTGGATTCTCACCTTGCGAAGGAAATTCTATAAGCTTCAGTGTCTTCACTGATAAAACAAACGTAACAACAATACCTACCCCAGAGAACTGTTTTAAAGACTAAGTCAGCTACAAAGCTACAGTAATCAAGACAGTGTGGTACTGGCACAAAAACAGAAAGATAGATCAATGGAACAGGATAGAAAGCCCAGAGATAAACCCACGCACATTTGGTCAACTTATCTTTGATAAAGGAGGCAGGAATGTACAGTGGAGAAAGGACAGCCTCTTCAATAAGTGGTGCTGGGAAAACTGGATAGGGACATGTAAAAGTATGAGATTAGATCATTCCCTAACACCATACACAAAAATAAGCTCAAACTGGATTAAAGACCTAAATGTAAGGCCAGACACTATCAAACTCTTAGAGGAAAACATAGGCAGAACACGCTATGACATAAATCACAGCAAGATCCTTTTTGACCCACCTCCTAGAGAAATGGAAATAAAAACAAAGATAAACAAATGGGACCTGATGAAACTTAAAAGCTTTTGCACAGCAAAGGAAACCATAAACAAGACAAAAAGACAATCCTCAGAATGGGAGAAAGTATTTGCAAATGAAGCAACTGACAAAGGATTAATCTCCAAAATTTATAAACAGCTCATGCAGCTCAACAGCAAAAAAACAAACAACCCAATCCAAAAATGGGCAGAAGACTTAAATAGGCATTTATCCAAAGAAGATATACAGATTGCCAACAAACGCATGAAAGAATGCTCAACATCATTAATCATTAGAGAAATGCAAATCAAAACTACAATGAGATATCATCTCACACCAGTCAGAATGGCCATCATCAAGAAATCTAGAAACAATAAATGCTGGAGAGGGTGTGGAGAAAAGGGAACACTCTTGCACTGCTGGTGGGAATGTGAATTGGTACAGCCACTATGGAGAACAGTATGGAGGTTCCTTAAAAAACTAAAAATAGAACTACCATACGACCCAGCAATCCCACTACTAGGCATATACCCTGAGAAAACCATAATTCAAAAAGAGACATGTACCAAAATGTTCATTGCAGCTCTATTCACAATAGCCCGGAGCTGGAAACAACCTAAGTGTCCATCATCGGATGAATGGATAAAGAAGATGTGGCACATATATACAATGGAATATTACTCAGCCATAAAAAGAAACGAAACTGAGCTATTTGTAATGAGGTGGATAGACCTAGAGTCTGTCATACAGAGTGAAGTAAGTCAGAAAGAGAAAGACAAATACTGTATGCTAACACATATATATGGAATTTTTTAAAAAATGTCATGAAGAACCTAGGGGTAGAACGGGAATAAAGAGACAGACCTACTTGAGAATGGACTTGAGGATATGGGGAGGGGGAAGGGTAAGCTGTGACAAAGCGAAAGAGCGGCATGGACATATATACACTACCAAACGTAAGGTAGATAGATAGTGGGAAGCAGCCGCAGAGCACAGGGAGATCAGCTCGGTGCTTTGTGACCGCCTGGAGGGGTGGGATAGGGAGGGTGGGAGGGAGACGCAAAAGGGAGGGGATATGGGAACATGTGTATATGTATAACGGATTAAATTTGTTATAAAGCAAAAAAAAAAAAAGGAAATATGTAAGGTAATAGATGTGTTAATTAACTCAGTGGGGCAATCTTTTCATGATGTATACATATATTAAATTATCACATTGTATACTTTAAAAAAAATGAAAATAAAAAATAAAAAAAGAAACTTGCTTGACATCACACAGCATTAGCTAGCAGGGCAGTGGGATTAAAACTGAGCTGCATCTCACCCCAAAGCACAGGATCTTTTCTCTGCTTCAGTCCTGCCCCTTCTGGAAGGCTGGCCCCATGAACACCTGCCCGCCTGCCTGTCTGCATTGTCCCTGGGGACGTGCTGGGACCTGCCACACCTCTGCCCCTCATGAATCTGTCAGCCGTGGAGACTGACGTTAGCCCCAGTGGCACAGGGGCAGGGCTGTCCTTTATGTGGTTTGTGAGAGAAGCAAAGTTGTCATCCACCCACAAGCAAGTGTGAAGATACTACAGTCTACATTTTGAACTGGCCTCATTTCTACTCCGTTTTGTCTCCACCCTTGTTTTGCCTCTTTCTTTCTTAATTCTTTCTAATCTATATCTTACGTATATCTGTTAGAGATCTTAAAGCATGTTTGGAATAAGGTAGGCGTACCATCAATAAACCAGCAAGCCTACTTCTCAGGGGTTTGCTTGAATGTCCCAGGAAAATCAAGGAAACACCAGGATGAAAGCAAGCTCCCTTCCCTTCCTTTCCCGATAGAAGCGCTGTAGCATCTGCCAGAAGCCCTGCATCCCAGCCCGACCCATGCGGAGGACCAGGTGAGTCACGCAGGAAAGCTCCGTACCTCCACAGCCACACGGCACCAAACTGCCTCACCGAGCCCCAGAGTTGTGAATGGGCTCCGGCTGTCCTGAAGCCCATCCCCCACAGGTGGGGGAAGAAACTGGGGCTTAGAGACCTAACCCTGGGACACAGCACAGCTCGGGCAGGAAGACAGAATCAGTGACCTGACAGCCACAGGTAACCCTCACGCAGGGAGGGGCAGAAAAGGGGAGTCTTGTACCCAATGCCCTGTCCCAGGAAATGGCAGGGGATGAGACGTAGGCAGTGTTTTCAGAGTGATGAGGAGGAAGAGTCTACCTCCAATCTCGCTGGCTTTTCAAGGTCCCGTGTCACCAGTTTCAGGCCAAACCTGAAATTTTGTCTGAAACCAACCCAACTTCAGGTTTGGGTGGGTGCTGGTGACATGTTAATTGCACAAGGGGAGGGGGATATTTTTACTACGTAAACTAAATCATGTATCTCCCTTGCCTAAAGCCCTCTCATCGTTTCCCATCTCAGTTAAAGTAAAATCCCAAGTCCTCACTGGACCCTACAGGGGACGGGTCCTCGCCTGTCTCTTGAGCTGACCTCCCACCCTCTCCCCTTGCTCACTGCATACAGAGCTCCCCATGACCTAAAGAGCTGAGCTCGCCCCACTGTGCTCTCAGCCTGGGATGCCCCTCACTCGAGATCTTTGCAAGGTGGCTGTCTCAGGTCTCAGCTGAGTCCTCAAGCACCTCCTCCGTGGAGTCACCCCCAACGCCCCAAACCCACAAAGGGTCACTGTCCATCTCATTGCCAGATTTTCTTTTTTCATGGCAGTATTACCATCTGAACTTACACTGTCCTCATTGTTTATCTGTTTATATTTCCTCTTCCCACCAGAACGGGAGCTCTGTGAGACAGGGTGCGTTGCCCCATTACCTCATCAAGCTGTCACCGTGTCCAGACACTGATTTCACACTGCACATCCAGACCCCCTTGCCACGCTCTCCACACTAGGAGGCTCCAGGTCATGGAAGGACCTGGCCCAGCATCTTACTGCCCGTGTATGACCTGTGGACGCAGGGCAAGCTGTCTCCACATCCGTAAGTGTCGCCTCCATAAATACATGTGGCAGAAAGGCAGGAAGTGAGAAAAGCAGAAGGCAGGAGTTGCAGGCTCTTCCCCGATTTCCACAGTCCCCCACGCTCCCGGCCGCGAGGACTCCGATCTCTCTTCTGCAGAACTCAGGCCTTTGCTCATCCAGCCGAGAATCCTTGGTTCCTGGGAGGGCAGACTGTGTCCTTCTGCTCAGCGGTGTGTCGGCCAGGTCACGCGGCACAGCATCTGGCCCAGACCCAGCCCTCGACAAAATACTTGTTGAATGAATGAATGAATGAATGAATAAGAGTGAGCCTGGGGGAAGATGCGTGAGGGAGATCAAATTCCTCCAATGCCTAACAGCACAGTCCGTGATGGTACCTCTTGGAGCATTACAGCCGTCCTCTCCCCAGAGCCAGGGAGCTCCTGAAAAATAGAGATTCCTGTACCCCACCTTGCAGATTGTACTTCCAGGTTGGGGAACTGTTGCAGAGCCAGGTTTGGCAGTCATGATATCCAAGCTTCAGGCTTCCTGATGATCGGAATCCAGATGGTGATTTTTTCTCTTGTTGGGTCAATGGCCCCAGATTTCTGGATAATGGCAAGGCTGTGCCACTCTCTGTGCTGTACAGAACCTTGTGCCCTGTTGGGCATCTGGAGAATGTTAGTTGATATGAATAGTGATAAAGGCTTTTCCTTTATCCTGCTGAGCATCTTCAAACGAGGAATCCACTTCTGCCCTCTCACTAGGAATGGTTGGCTTACAGGTCCTGAGCTGAGTATGATGTAATTTACCTCGTTATGAGATGGGAAGATGAGTGCATCCTTCCTGAGTGTAGCAGAAGCTGCTGGGAGAGAGGCCGGGCCTCAGCTCAGGCAGGAGAAAGTGGGTGTGGTCTTCAGGGGAAGCATATCAAGGGCTACAAGGGTCCCTTGAGAAGAAGGCAACAGAAAACCACCAATGGAAAACTGGCCTAAAGCAATCTGGGTCTGAAAGTGAGACTTAAAGGAGAACCAATCTGGGAAAAGGTGAGGTTTGAATGGAGAGAAATCAAATACTGAGCATGACTTCCCAGCAGAGAGTCGAAAAATGTGGCCTTTCCAGCAGGGAAGATCTTATTAATAATGCTGATAATACAATAAAATGTACAGTTGCGAGGTATTTTCCTTCCGAGAGGTCAAAGCATTTTCCTGTATTGTCTCACTTGAACCCTCCACCATCTGAGTTGATGGTGACTGTGGCTGGGACTGAGGTGGGGAAACTGAGGTGGGGGGGGTACTAAACAAAATGAAGCCAACAGCATGATCCGTGTGGGGCAAAGGCAGACCCCACGTGAGGGCTCCAGACCTGAAACCCAGGGTTCCTTTTCACTGACATCTCATAATTACAGTGATGAAGTACAGATAAATCAATAAGATCAGGAAAAAATGGGCATTCGGATGTGGGAGTTTTTAGGCCCAGACGGGCAAACTAGCTTAGATCTCTAAGATGGGTCCCCAAATGCCACCCCCCGACCTAACACAGGGCAGCCCTCTCCCCTCTGAACTCCCACCACAGCCCTGCCCTGCCTGTTCTTGTGCCCTGATTGTACCAACAAACATCGCACTGTGTCCCTACCTACTCTCCTGCGTTGGGGGCTCCCTTCCCCTCTTTCTCCACCTGTGTAACCCCTGAGTCCTTGTATTAGTTTCCTAGTTCCTGCAGTAACAGAATGGAAGTTTACGGTCTCACAGTTTTGGAGCCCAGAAGTCCAAAATCAAGGTGTCTGAAGGGCCATGCTCCCTCTGGAGGTGCTGGGGAGGACCCGCTCCAGGCCCCTCTCTGGGCTTTTGGTAGTTCCTTGGCTTGTGGCAGCATAATTCCAATCGTCTCATGGCATTATCCTTGTGTGGGTGTCTGCCTTTGTGTCTAAATCTTCCCCTTTTAATAAGGACACTTGTTGGGTTAGGCCCACTCCACTCTGATGACCCTCATTTTAAACTTATCTCTGTAAAGACTCTAAATCCAAATAAGGCCACGTTCTGAGGTACTGGAGGTTAAGACTCCCACATATCTTTTGGGGGGGACACCATTCAACTCCTTAAGGCCACAAATTGATTGTCACCTCCTGGCTGAGCTGGGCTGGGTGCCCTTTCCTCTGCGCTTCTCTGGGGTCCTGCCTAGTCCTCGTCACGCCACATTATCAAGTCCACTCATCTGTGTCCCCCACCTGACCGTGACTCTGAGAGAAGGAATCCAGAGTTTCATCTCCATAGCCCCAGATCCTTCTCAGCCCAGTGCTGGGAACATCGTGGGCATCAGACGTTTGCTGATGAATGAACGCAGATGGTCATGGATTTTGCAAGCTGTGCTGCTGGCCCCATTACCTGCCTTCACTGCAGGATTACAAGGGAACACATGGTCAGCAGGCTTGAGTGACCTCCGTCCAGACTCTCGCATCAAGGACAACTAGGTGAGCTGGCAGATTTAGTCCATTTGTCTCACACCAGCCTGGTCCCAACAGCTGGAAACTTCAGCAAAGACAGGGACCCACGGGGTGAAATTTCAGGGCCCCAAACCTTTGCCCTGAATGTCATCTTTCAAGCTCTGCGCGTGAATGTTGCCAAAATGCAGAAGGATTTTTTTTCTGGTTGTTTTCCTAACTGGCCTTTCTCTGAGCCCTGTGAACTTCTTCTTCAAGATGAAGATCCTTGAGGTGGAAGAGCAACAGCAGCCTCACTTCTCTTCCAGTGGGTGGGAAGTCGCAAGGCTGGCACTGTCACTGCTTCTTCACGCTCGCGCTTCCTGCATGTCAAAGGCCACTTGGAGCTGCCCCCCTCCACCCCCCTGTTGTGACTGGAGCAGCCAGGGGCACTGCTTGGTGCCAGGCCCTTTGCTACTGTCTGTAGCCCCTGGCCTTCTCAAACCAAGTTTTAAAATAAAACCACTATCTTCTACCTCAGCAATGGTAATAATGCTGAAGATTCATTTGGAAGTAAGGCCACAACTGTCCTTCAGCAACTGGCACACCTGTGTTGACCTTTTCATCCCCAACTTAAAGAACTGTGAAACAGGGCTGTCTTCTCTGTGCAGCTGCTCACCCAAGGGAGCCCAGTCAATGAATGTTGCGGTGGATTCACTCTTTTGTTCCCAGTGTGCTCTGGTGCGTTTGTGGCAGCACAATCCCAATTTGCCTTACACACTTCCTTCCGATGTGCTAAGATCCTTCATGATGAAAGCAAAGTACACAATCAGGTTGAGAGGAACAACACAGCACAGGTGGAAAGGTGCCCATTGAGGAAGAATCCCACCACTTCCATTCGGCAGAGATTCTTTAATGTTCTTGAGGGTATGATTTCCCCATCCTTATAGCCTTTGCTTTCTACCACTGGTCATTTTGATAATAATGGCTAGCTTTTTGTTATGTATCATTTCATTAATAATAATTGTGCTCATTTATTGAGCACCTGACAAATACCATGAAGCCTTCAGAGTAGTCCTAGCTGGAGCACTTAGGCAAGAAAAAAAGAAAGAAAAGGCATTTACATAGGAAAAGAACTAAAATTGTCTCTGTTTGAAGATGATATAATTTTATATATAGGAGACCCAAAGATTCCACCAAAAATCTCTTAGAACTAATAAGCAAATTCAGTAACACTCCAGGATATAATATTAACACACAAACATCAGTGGCATGTCTATATATTAACACTGAAATATTTAAAAGAGAAATAAAAAATTCCATTTACAATAGCATCAAAAACAACAAAATACGTAGGAATAAATGTAACCTGGAGAATTAGGAATCTGTTCACTGAAAGCTATGACACTGATGAAAGAAACTGAAGAAGACACAAATAAATGGAAAGCTATCCCATGTTAGTGGGTCAGAAGAATATTGTTAAAATGTCCATACTACCCAAAGCCATCTAGAGATGCAATGCAATCCCTATGATAATCCCAATGGCATCTTTCACAGAAATAGAAAAAATAATCCTAAAATTCATATGGATACACAAAAGACCCAGAATAGCCAAAGCAATCCTGAGAGAGAATAACAAAGCTGGAGGCATTACACTTCCTGATTTCAAACTACATTACAAAGCTATAGTAATCAAAACAGTACATGACTGGCATTAAAAACATGTATGTAGACCAACGGAACAGAATTAAGAGCCCAGAAATAAACCCACGCATATACTGGCAACTGATATTTGAAATGGGAACCAAGAATACTCACTGGGGAAAAGATAGCCTTTTCAATGAACAGTGCTGGGAAAACTGGACATTTGCAAAAGAATGAAACTAGACCTCTATCTTACACCACTCACAAAAATTCACTTGAAATGGATTAAAGATTTAAATAAAAGACCTGAAACTATAAAACTCCTAGAAGAAAATACAGGGGAAAAGTTCCTTTACATCAGTAGTGGCAACAATATTTTAGATATGATACCAAAAGCACAAGCAACAAAAGCAAAAATAAATAAGTGGGACTACATGAAACTAAAAAGCTTCTGCACAGCAAAAGAAACAATCGACAAAATGAAGACACAACCTACAGAATGGGAGAAAATATCTGAAAACCATATATGACATAGGAGTTAATATTCAAAATATATAAGGAACTCACACAACCCAATAGCAAAAAAACCCCCAAATAATCTGATTAAGAAGTGGGCAAAGAACCTGAATAGACATTTTCCCAAAGAAGACATACAAATGGCCAACAGGTACTTGAAAAGACGCTCGACATCACTAATCATCAGGGAAATAAAAATCAAAACCTCAATGAGATATCGACTCACATGTACTAGAATAGTTATTAGCAAAAAGACAAGTGATAACAAGTGTTGGTGAGGATTCGGAAGAAAGGGAACCCTTGTGCACTGTTGGTGGGAACATAAATTGGTGCAGCCACTATAGAAAATAATATGGAGGTTCCTCAAAAAATTAGAAACAGAGCCACCATATTACTCAGCAATCCCACTTCTGGGTATATATCCTAAGGCAATAAAATGATTATCTCTAAGGGATATCTGCTCCCCCCTTCCCATGTTCACTACAGCATTATTCAAAACGTTATTCAAAATAGCCAAGACATGGAAACAACCTAAGGGTCCACCAACAGACGAATGGATAAAGAAGATATATATATACACATCCATGCACATACACACATACATACACAATGGAATATTATTCAGCCATGAAAAAGAAGGAAATCCCGCCATCTGTGACAAAATGGATGGACTTTGAAGGCATTATGCTAAGTGAGATAAGTCAGACAGAGAAAGACAAATACTGTACAATAGCACTTATATGTGGGATCTAAAAAAAAGCCAAACTCATAGAAACAGAGATTAGAATGGGCATTGCCAGGGGCTAGGGTGTGGGGGAATTGAGGCGATGTTGATCCAAGGGTATAAACTTCCAGTTGTAAGATGAATAAGCTCTAGGTATCTAATATATAGTATGGTGACTACAGTTAATAACACTGTTACATACTTGAAAGTTGCTAAGAGAAGATCTTAAGTGTTCTCACCTCACATAAGCATATTGTAATTATGTGAGGTGATGGATATGTTAATCAATCTCATTGCGGTAACCATCAAATCATCACACTGTATATCTTTTTTAAAAATTAATTATTTATTTTTGGCTGCATTGTGTCTTCGTTGAGGCGCGTGGGCTTTCTCTAGTTGCCACAAGCAGGGGCTACTGTTCATTGTGGTGTGTGGGTTTCTCATTGCACTGGCTTCTCTTGCTGTGGAGCACTGGCTCTAGATGTGCGGGCTTCAGCAGGTGTGGCACGCAGGCTCAGTAGTTGCGGCATGTGGGCCCTAGAGCTCAGGCTCAGTCTTTGTGGCGCACGGGCTTAGTTGCTCTGCAGCATGTGGGATCTTCCCGGACAAGGGATCAACCTCGTGTCCCCTGCATTGGCAGGTGGATTCTTAACCACTGCACCACCAGGGAAATCCAGAAATAAAACTTTGAATTGAATGGAACTTAACTTTGTCCTCTTGCACTTCCAGCATAGAGCACACACACTTATGTCATATCTTACCGACATACCTGGAATCTTCCTCAGTTGTCTCCCCCACCCCCTGCTGCCCCCCAGTGGACACAAACAGTGGGACGAGGCAAGAAGGCAACCTGAGTGGAAGCACAGAATGAAGCAGCACCAAAGAGGTGAAAATAACCTCCCTGAACCCCAGTAAAGCTCCAGCAGACGGGGTCCCACGGGACTCCTCGCACAGCCTCACTGTAACAGCTGTGCCTTGGATTCCCGTCCCCACACTCTCTACAGACTGTGCAGAAATGATACAGGTTCCTGCATGCCTCACAGGGCAAGTAACTCAGCTTCCATCAGGCGAGCAGAGACAAAAACGTGTCATGGGCTCCTACAGCGGCCATTCACTGTGCCAAGGCCGGAGGCCCTGCTGGAAAGGAGCCCAGGGCTTGAGTCACAAGGGTTTGCAGAAACTGAGTAAAGGAAGAGAGGAAGCTGAGAAAGGACCGTGGCTGAAGCTGGAGACAGGACCAAACACGTGAATTTTCTTCCTTTTTAATTCACTTCTAATTCCTCCACATGGATAAAATGAGTATTCTTCTGGGAACATTTACAAAGGTGGACTTGTGATATTTAACAAGGGGCTTGAGTCACAAGGTTTGCAGGAACTGAGTAAAGGAACAGAGGAAGCTGAGAAAGGACCTTGGCTGACCCTGCAGACAGGACCAAACGTATGAATTTTCTTCATTTTAATTCACTTCTAATTGAGTATCGTTAAACTGAGTGTTGTTCTGGGAATATTTACAAAGGTGGACTTGTGATATTTAACTAAAGTGTCGTTGACCCTGCAGGAGGAGCTGGAGGTGCTAAGGCAGGAGAAGAGCCTTCATCCCCCTCCACTGCTTAAAGCCTTCCAGCAGCTCCCATTCCCTTTGGGAGCAAGTCCAGGTATCTTGGCCAGCACAGCATGGCTCCTGCTCCAGCCCCAGGCCACCTGCACTCCTGTGCTCCTGGCTTCCAGAGATCCTCTTAGACACCCTGCTCTCCTGTCCCCAAAGAAGCTGTGCCCTGTGCCTAGAACAATACCCCAACACCTGCTCATCTTCATATCACTGCTTACTCACCACCTCCTCCTGGAGATGTCTCACCTCCCCAGAGGTGCAGGTCAGTACGTTTCCTAAATTCTCTCCTAATGCCCCTACTCCCCATCGGAGCACTTGTGCCAATGGAAATTGCTCGTTACTCGATGGGAAGCTCCCCGAGGGTAGGGTTCAATGGATCATTACTGTGCATCAGGAGGATGACGTCATGTTGAAAACCTGAACTTATAAATGAATGAGTAAATAAATACAGGGTATTAAGCTTGATTTATTCCCTCTGCCCCCTGGGAGCCCTCTTCCATCTTATCTAAAAATAGACCCCTCTTGTTGACAGGGTCTGTCCAAGCAGGGAGTGTCAAGCCAAGGACCCAAGGGTTCTTTGAGTTTTGACTGTATCCCATTAAAAATATAATCCATAAACCTCGGCCCAGGCTCCATTCATCAGACACCAAAGGCCACACCTGCCATCATCAATAACAGGGCTGATCGCGCTGTCAGCACCAGGAAATGAGGAGAATGATGCAGGCCCAGTAACTCAGGGACACCAGCATCGGTACTAGCTCTGACGTTGCCTTTGGAGGACCAAAGAGCGTGTCTAAAGGCAAAGGGGACTCCTTTGCTGCAAGAAGAGAACTGTGCAGCTAAGAAGCTTAGCTGCTGGAGGGAAATTAATAAAATGTTACTTTGTCATTTTAGGTGTAAATTTGTTTTTCATCTGGATCAAAGATATACCGCATTTTCTTTATGAATACAAACACGCTGCCAGTTAGTGTTGACCTGCTCAGGAGAAGGAAAACCAATGTAGATTCCTTTCAATACTAGAGCAGGGGTGTGAAGCTGTTTATTATTAAGGTTAACCCAATTAGGCTGAGGATATTTTGGCACTTTTCTGCCTTTGCAGTTGTCTGAAGGAGACTTCAGGGAATAGCAGCAACGTACCAGGGAGACCAACGGCAGCATTTGCCCCCATACAAACTCCAGACAGAAGGACTCACACTCAACATCCTCCCCAACCCTCAGACCCCAGAAAAGTGCCCTGGGGAAGACACCCTGTAGGCTGTTCACCCAGTTCTCAACAAGCCCCCTTGCCAAGCTAGGCATGCCAGGCATATCTGTACTCTGTGACCCACCCTCCCGGGTCAACGGGTGGCCTAAGTTGGGCCAGAGTTGGAACTCTGGAGTCAGGGCTAAAAGCATCCAGTTTCAGTCTGGGCTGGCCCCTGAAACAGAGGAGATATAAAGACCCAGGGGCTTTGAATACAGCCATTTTCTGCCAGGTGGACCGAGCAGTAGAGAAAGCCAGTGTAGAGAAAAGGAGCAGGAAGCAGCTGCACAAGAAACAGAGACAAGAGAGGGGCTTCCTGGGTCTCTCACTTAGACCCTCTCTGCTCCCTCCCTCCAACACTTCCCCTCCAACCCTGGACCCCTGTCCTTTGTAAGTGGATGACTGGACACCCTCAAACCCCACAGAGCTCTGCCTTTACCTGACTGACCCTCCTTGACTTGGTTGAAAGCTGGCTCAGAAGGGAGCTGATCTCAGTACAGCATCATGCCTCTCTCCCCAGATCATGATGGCACCGTATGTGCACAACACATATGCACTGAGTAAGTTGATATCACCTTCCCCTAAGGCCTCTCAGAGGAGGTTGCTCATTCACTCGCTTCCCACACACCATGAAGACACATGGGTATTATTCCTGCTCCTTATTGCTGCTGCTAGATATCACTCCTCCTCCCTTATAAACCCAAAAAGCACAAGTAAAAAACCAACAACAACTACTCCTCTGTGAGATTTGCGACATCACAGTCATCACCCATTTTCACCCCATTCCTCAAGGCAAGTTCTTCCATCCTAACGTGGGCCCTCATCAGCCCACAGTCTGACTCCATCCATCAATAATTTCTCCTTGAGACAGAAGACCTGTATGCAGAACTTTGTAAGACACTGATGAAAAAAATCAATGATACAAACAGATGGAGAGATATACCATGTCCTTGGACACAAAGAATCAACATTGTGAAAATGACTATACTACCAAAAGCAATCTACAGGTTCAATGCAATCCCTATCAAACTACCAAGGGCATTCTTCACAGAACCAGAACAAAAAATTTTACAATTTGTATGGAAACACAAAAGACCCTGAATAGCCAAAGCAATCTTGAGAAAGAAAAATGGAGCTGGAGGAATCAGGCTCCCTGACTTCAGAGTCTACTACAAATCTACAGTAATCAAGACACTATGGTACTGGCACAAACACAGAAATATAGATCAATGGAACAGGATGGAAAGCCCAGAGATAAACCCATGCACATATGGTCACCTTATCTTTGAAAAAGGAGGCAAGAATATACAGTGTAGCACAGGGAGATCAACTCGGTGTTTTGTGACCACCTAGAGGGGTGGGATAGGGAGGGTGGGAGGGAGGGAGACGCAAGAGGGAAGAGATATGGGAACATATGTATATGTATAACTGATTCACTTTGTTTTTAAAGCAGAAACTAACACACCATTGTAAAGTAATTATACTCCAATAAAGATTTTAAAAAAAGATTATTTCTCAAATCTACTAGAATGAGGGGTATCAATGTACTGTGATTCATAATGCTCATGTGTATACATGAAGAGGAACACAGGTGGAAGCCAGATTTCCAAATATCTAACTATAAACTGCTTTACCTATGGTATATTCTGATTTACAATGTCCCTAGATATTTCCTAGAGTATCACTTAATTTCGTAATCATCAACACTTAGTACTATTACAAATTTTTCTACTAATTAAACAACAGATACTTTATGATTTTTGTCTTTGATTATTTTATGAGACTGAATATCTTCTAAATTTTTATTTGACTAAAATATTATTTTATAGAATAAAAATAACAGAGTAATAAATGATGACCTATTACATTAAAAAAAAAGAATAAACAGTGGAGAAAAGACAGCCTCTTCAATAAGTGGTGCTTGGAAAACTGGACAGCTACATGTAAAAGATGAAATTAGAACACTTCTTAACACCAAACACAAAAATAAACTCAAAATGGGTTAAAGACCTAAATATAAGGCCAGACACTATAAAACTCTTAGAGGAAAACATAGGCAGAACACTATGGCATAAATCACAGCAAGATCCTTTTTGACCCACCTCCTAGAGTAATGAAAATAAAAACAAAAATAGACAAATGGGACCTAATGAAACTTCAAAGCTTTTGCACAGCAAAGGAAACCATAAGACCAAAAGACAACCCTCAGAATGGGAGAAAATATATGCAAATGAAGCAACTGACAAAGGACTAATCTCCAAAATATACAAGCAGCTCATGCAGCTCAATATCAAAAAAAACGAACAACCCAATCCAAAAATGGGGAGAAGACCTAAATAGACATTTCTCCAAAGAAGATATACAGATTGCCAACAAACCCATGAAAGAATGCTCAACATCATTAATCATTACAGAAATGCAAATCAAAACTACAATGAGGTATCACCTCACACCAGTCAGAATGGCCATCATCAAAAAAATCTACAAACAATAAATGCTGGAGAGGGTGTGGAGAAAAGGGAACCTCTTGCACTGTTGGTGGGAATGTAAACTGACACAGCCACTATGGAGAACAGTATGGAGGTTCCTTAAAAAACTAAAAATAGAACTACCATACGACCCAGCAATCCCACTACTGGGCATATACCCTGAGAAAACCATAATTCAAAAAGAGTCGTGTACCACAATGTTCATTGCAGCTCTATTTACAATAGCCAGGACACAGAAGCAACCTAAGTGCCCACTGACAGATGAATGGATAGAGAAGATGTGGCACATATATACAATGGAATATTACTCAGCCATAAAAAGAAACGAATTGAGTTATTTGTAGTGAGGTGGATGGACCTACAGTCTGTCATACAGAGTGAAGTAAGTCAGAAAGAGAAAAACAAATACCGTATGCTAACACATATATATGGAATCTAAAAAAAAAGATGGTTCTGATGAACCTAAGGGCAGGACAGGAATAAAGACGCAGATGTAGAGAATGGACTTGAGGACATGGCGGGGAGGGGAAGCCAGGACAAAGTGCGAGAGTGGCATGGACATATATACACTACCAAATGTAAAATAGATGGCTAGTGGGAAGCAGGCACATAGCACAGGGAGATCAGCTCGGTGCTTTGTGACGGCCTAGTCGGGTGGGATAGGGAGGGTGGGAGGGAGACACAAGAGGGAGGGGATATGGGGATATATGTGTATGTAGAGCTGATTCCCTTTGTTATACAGCAGGAACTAACACACCAGTGTAAAGCAATTATACCCCAATAAAGATGTAAACAAACCAACCCACAAACAACTCCTCCTCAGGGTTTCACAGAATGCATTTCAGGGTCAGTTTGGGAATGGTCTGGTGAGAACTCAACTGTGAGGTCCAGCGTAACTCTATGGCTTAGATATGCTAAATACAGAGGGGAGTTCAATCAATCCAGGTATACAGAGGGGAGTTCAATCAATCCAGGTGCGTTTGGCTCATGTAAGCAGCTAAACGAGGAAAGTCGGCTTGGAGGAAAGGTTCTTCTCCTTCTGACCTGGTGGAGTGCCTCAGTTCCCCACTAAAAGTGAACTGAGTGGACATTACAGCTTTGGGCACTTCTCTAAGAGAGGAGCTTACTTTGCACCGTGAACAATACCCCCGATTCTTTATAGTCCTTCAGCACCGGGACAGAACAACATCATCCATTTATCCCCCTGTACAGAGCCAGGATGGGAAGACGCCTCAGGGGTGGCAGTGGGTGTGCTGCTGGGGATTATCTAGTCACCTCTCGTGAGGCTCTCAAGACTTCTATATGGTTTAATCATCTGTGAGCAATTAAACCCTTATGGGGAGAAGTGCTGCAAAGAAAATTTCAATTATACACACGTGTAGCTGCCTGCACCTCTCTTCAAACCCCTTTTATTTCTTGGTCCCTCTGAGGCATGACAGCTGTGCATGTGGAAAACGATTAGGACTGGGACAGCTTCTTCCCACAGGATCAGAGAGCAGGTGAGTGGTGTGACACCCCTGCCTGCAGCAGAGGCTGCCGGGGGGCAGCCCAGCCTGGCTGGCACGGTGTAATTCCACATCCCTTCCCAGGGCCCTAGCAACATCCCCGAAAAATCAGAGAGTTGAAATGGGTTGGCATTTGAGAATCAGCTACTCCGGTGCCCAACTGCTGCCCACTGCTTCCTGGGTGAGAGGAATCATGCAGATGGCAAGAGAAGACATTTCCCCTAGGAGGCCCTGGCTGGTAATATTATGGTTTACATAGGGCCAAGCGATACTCCCTCACCCTTGACCAAATCCAGATACCTCCAGGGCAGCTCCAGTGGCGTGTGGCGCTGTGGTACCAAGAAGCCCTGGATGCTCGCAGGTGGGCGGCATGGCAGGGATGTTTCATGTCCTCTTGCTCAATGGTCTTGGGTGTTGCCTAAACTCTCAAGCTCAAAACTTACAATATCGTAATCAAATGGCAAAATTATCTAAAGCAATCACGTATATCTTACTTTCCATGTCACGTATCATATGAATTATGTGGCATATTATAAAGCTCAAAAGCATGTAATTGGCCCACAAAACTTTAATGTTCCATCTGTCCATCTTAGGAAATACCAACCAAAATAGAAATAATATGCTGCATGAGACTCCCTTTCCAATTCACATGCTCACCCAGACATCTGACCAAGCACACAAGCGTGTCTAAATCCATCACTGGTGGCCACGCCGCGAGCTGACTTCACATTAGCCATTATTGGCCAGCCCTCACCGATCTTGTCCTGGACTCTGTGACCCCACTTCCAAGCCACATCTCTGGAGCTTCCAAGCCCACTGTCCTGCCAGTTGGCCCACGCCACTCTTCCATACGTCTGCTAAGGAGAGGGCCTGGCCCCTTCTCGTGAAAAACACACCCAGTTATCGGCAAGTTACAGCATCCCTGACTCCAACCAAACGACATCATTCAGACCTTAATTGTTTCCAGAAAGCTCGAGGCAAATTTATCAGACAGTTGCCAAAGTCTGTGCTTTACTTAGAAGCAGCAAGGCAAGGGCTGACTGAACCATTTCCAGAAAGACGCTCTAGCCATTCGTAAACCTGACTGACGAAGGCTCCATTCAAGCAAGGCTGGATGGGGAAAAGGACATGGTTGCCAGGAGAAAGGGGAAAGCAACAGGAGCAGCAAGACTCCCCTCCTCACACCGGAGAGCGGGGACCAGAGAGGGGCTCACAGCGGGTGTTTGGAAAGTTTAGAGTTCTGTTTTAAAGCCCAGTGTCTTAACTCAAGGGATTTTGATGAGTTAATTTTGATATAAACCGATACCGTCCCAGTTTTAGATGAAAATAATCTGCACAGCAATTCATCTTAGCATTGTTTATAACTGTGAAAAACTAGAAGTCTATGTAGGAGACAACATAGTTAAATAAAATAAGATGACTCCACTCAATGGAATATCAGGACATAATTAAACAAGGATTCTGAAGGAATGTTATACTATGGAAAATGCTTAGGATATAATGCTAAGTCAAAAGTCTAAGGGAACAAAGTGTGCATATGTTATGATTTCACATTTTAAAATAACAGTTATACAAAGAAAAAATATAGCCTGGGAGACAGTTCACCAAAATATAAATGGTGAATATGTTTAGGAGGTGGGATTATAGACTTTTTCTTTCTACATACCTGTGTTTTCTCAATTTAATGAACATGTACAATTTTTAAGGAACCTATTTGATTATAAATACTTATTTGAAAATATAAGTAAACTGTCTCAGACGCCGCACTATAAAAATCACAGGGAATCAGAAGACATAGGTAAGAGAATATATGAAACTAACCTGTGCATCTGAAGGAAGATGAGGGGAAACTGAAGCAGGTTAGAAGCTGTTCATCTGATGGAAGATGAGAGAAAGCTGAAGCGACTGAGAAGCTCCTGGAATCCCTCTGGGAAAAAAATCATGGGACTTATGCTGTGGACATGACCCCGCATTTCTCCTTTCTCCCTTCTGCTTTACCACAGGGAAACAAAGGATCAAACGACACTTTTCTTCTGAGAACTAGAAGCAGTACATTGAAAGCCTGCCTTCACCTGGTGCATTTTTAATTTTGACATTTCCTGCTCTGAAACTCTCAGGAACTAGAGCCAGACACCAGGCACCTTATATATCCTGAAAGAACTGCAATTCCAGGAGAGGTTTTAATCCATTAGAAGATTGTATTCCTGCAGACTATCATCTTTCTGTGGAAAGGAATCAACTTTGTGTTATTTATTATTGCAAATCCGATGCCTAGCACAGTACTTGGTATTAAAGGGTGTCTCAAAGCGTATTTGTTGAATGAATGCTTCTAAAATATTTTCTGAGAATCAGGGTTAGCCTAAGAAGAAATTGAAGTGAGTTCAAGGTTACTGAAAATTATATTTTATGATATTGTGGTATTTGGCTTTTAATTTGCTATGACTCTATGTTACTTAGACAAATAACTTTACTATTTTAATTAGTTTAAGAATTGGCCAAATTCACATGTGGTGTTACCTTTTTTTTTTTTTTTTTGCGGTACGCGGGCCTCTCACTGCTGTGGCCTCTCCCGCTGCGGAGCACAGGCTCCGGACGCGCAGGCTCAGCGGCCATGGCTCACGGGCCCAGCCGCTCTGCGGCACGTGGGATCTTCCCGGACCGGGGCACGAACCCGTGTGCCCTGCGTCGGCAAACGGACTCTCAACCACTGCGCCACCAGGGAAGCCCGTGGTGTCACCTTTAACACAGTGGTTCACACACATAAGAGAAAGAAGCTGAAGCCAAACAGCGCCATCCACCTAGTGCAGCTTACGTGGATCACAGACAGGCTGCAAAGGAGCAAATGGCCTCTGGAACACCACCCTCGTAAACCCAAATCAGTGGAATGAAGGCACTGGACCCTAACCACTCCCAGGAAGTGTACCTGTGGGTCAGCCATTTGGTACCAGGACTGGAAGGAAAACAGGAGCAGCGCGTTGAAACCTCCCAGCCGACGACTAGACAATCATGGCGCCCACGAGCCTCCCGTCATGCCTTGCTCTGAGGCCCTTCGGCCAGGCGCCACCTGGAAGCTCAATTCAATCAAAGCTGCTTTACAACATCATCGGCTTCCATCATTAGTTTACAGCGTGTCGCCAGTTCGTGGGCTATACAGACAGTTGTCAGCTCGTCAACTCTCTGCCATCTCCTCAGGGAAGGGCTCTGTAGATTCTTCCGAATGAGTATAAAATAATAATAGTTAAAATGCTTTAAATAAGTGAAGTTCTGGCAGGTTTCGAGGGCTCTCCCATTTAGTATCAGACCCTCTAACCGTCAGAGAATCAGAATTGGGAACTAAAACTTAGAAAAACTTTTAAGGAAATAGGATTATTGAGTTTAGCAAAAAGAGCTGTGTAACACTGTCTTTCAAGTGTGGGAATGGCTTTCACACAGTGAAGAGCTACTTTTCATTTCCTCTAAAGGAGGAAAAAGAAGAGCCCACTTTTAGGTGAAACGCGGTTTCTAACTTAGATATGTTACCTTTGGTTCTCTGATATTCCTTCCCCGGAATTTTTTTTTTTAAAGTAGGGTAGCTTCTCAACTTTCTGAGATGCTTTTAAACAATTCAACCTGAATGTAGAAGACGGAGCAGGTGGTCTCTCAAGCACTCTCCCTCTTCAAGATGTTGGACACTCAAGAGTTTCAGGAGGAAATTGTACCTTGTCATTTGATGGCCAGTTCAATTCTAACAACATTTCTAAAACACCAGACACGCATTTTCATACAGATGATGACCTAATAGCTTTCTCATCCACTTAAACCTACTGGTTGATTTGATCTCCTAGTTATTGGGTACTGTCCACCCTTCCTCCAGCTGTTCTGACCTGTTTCCTCTGACCCTTTCATCCTATCCAAGTCCCTGTGAACTCCTACTGTGTCTTCTGCAATGAAGAGGGTTCTTTTCCCCTTAAGTCACATAGTCCTTTAAAAAAGGATTATTAACCACTATGTCTTGATCAGATTCCAACATGGGAAATTACATTGTGCCTCCCTACAGTTTCCCCTGTCATTTTAATTAGAAGTACTATTTAATATCTCACTCAAAATAAAACCTGTTGCAGAGAGGGCTGCCTCTGAGGGAACTGCCTTTTCTAGCACAGAGGAGATGTTTCAGAGATGTGTGACTAATACTCCCGGGGCAGGAGCTGAGTACATTGGGATCCTTTGGGAGAAGAGGTACCTCCAAAGGATCAAATTGATTTTTATTTTATGCCTGCGGCAGACAATCCCATAAGACAGATGTTTCCTTCCAGCATTTTGCAGTATCTTCTGAGATTCAGAATCAAGGCAAGAGCTGCTTGGTGATCCTGTGTGGATGACACATTACACGGAGCTGACTATGACATCATGTCATCTTGTTCTCAGTCAGAGCAACCCGATGTGCCCGCCCTGCACACCCCAGCTCTGTGAGTCACTGTGTGATAGATTGTCCAGGAAATGCAAAACGATGCTCTTCTAAAAACACCACTGAAAAATTGAGGCTTCCGGCCAGGGAATGTAGAGAGAAAAAAAGTAAGCTCTCGGGAGAGGCAAGTTCTCATTTCTGTTTTTCTTTTCATTATTGTTCAAATATAAAATCCTACAAGGGATTGTGGCATTGCTAGTGGTTTTGTCATTGATGTTTTATTGCCTCAGAAATGAAGTTCATTTTCCACCAATTGAAACTTTCTGTTATGAACAGCTATGCCACTCCACATCCTAAGGAGCTTTTATCATCAAAAATGATGGACTGTCTATCTGTGCATTGTGAACGCTGAATACAATTGGCTACATAAGTTCCACTTGTGCCTGAACAATCCTGTAATACAAAACAATCTTGATACATACAAACTTATAGCGGATTTGAATAAAATAATAATTTGATAAAATATCAAGGATAATCTACAAAAGAAAAAATTAAAATTTAGTCTTATCCAAATACTTCCAATCTGAAGGGGGAAAAAAATCATGTGCTAGACCCCAAACAGTGGGAATTCAAAGTTTAAAATCTTTTCTTGTTTCTACCTTCCAAATGTCAGTAAACAAAAGAATTACTGAACCAAAGATCCAGTGAACAAAAATTGCAGAGAAAGAGAAACAGCAGAGATTAAGGGAACCAAGATGTTAACAAGGATAGAACCTCCTTCTGGCAAGGCTGACCTTTCCAGCCCAGCACATGGTACTTCTTACTCCTCTAGCTTAAGACATGAGGACAGTCAGATGAATTAGCAAGAGCCCAGACCGCCATGGCTGAAAAGCAGTCAGGCAGCAAGCACATACTAAATACCTTCCCTTGCCTCAAAACCACTATCCTCCTGCTAGAAATGCACTGTTAATGGGAAGGGCAGCCTCATTTTGGGCTTTGGATGCTATAGGCTTGGTTTTGATCAACATCTGGTTAAATCCCAAGGAAGTTTGCCCCATGAAGGTGACACTGTGGGTTCCATGAGGAAGTCACTCCGTAGTCACTTCAATGGACAAAGAAATCCCTGGAACCACTACTGGATTTGGGGTCTGCCGACCAGGCAAAACCTGAAGGACCCTCTGGACCCAGACACTCTAATACACCACAGAGGAACTTGAGTTCTCTCTGTGCCACACTCCACTTGTCTAATCACATGGAGCAAGTTCTCTTCAGTGGGTGTGAGGCTGAGAACACAGTGGGGTTTCCAGAAATACTTCACGTTACAGGTGCATTCTTGCCCAACAATGCATTCCCTTTGGCTTCACAGCTGGAGCACAGGATGCAGAGGTGAGTAACTGAGAATCAACTTTGGCTTTTTCCCAATATTACTCAGGGAAAGTCATGGGAAATCTCAACAGGAGTCCTAAATGGGTTCAAAGTCAATGTCCTGGAGAAAAATAGTAACAGTGACAGCTATTTTTTAAAGTTGTCAAAATTTCAAAGTGGTAATGATGTTCATCCAAGAACTTAGAAATAATGGGCAATAGTATGGCTTAAAATCAATGCACAAGGGTAAAAGATACCCAAATGCATCAGAGACAAGATGGCTCCCAGGCTTGTGGATTTGACCATAGCTTCATTGAAAGTAACTGCTATTTTTAAAAAGAACAAGTCAATCAAAAGAAGGATGAGTCAGCTGTGGAAGCTCTTATAGGCACTAGCTGTTGATGTTATAAAAAAATAACTTAATAATTGCATAGACAGAAACTGCCAAACCGTTTGTTCCAGAGAGGCTGTGCCATTTTACATTCTTATCAGCAATGTATCAGTGATCCAGTTTCTTTGCATCCTCATCAGCATTTGGTATTATCATATGTATTTTTTCAGCCATTCTTAAAGGTGTGTTATATCTCATTCTGCTTTTAATTTGCATTTCCCTAATGGGTAATGATGTTGAACATCTTTTCATGTGTTCATTTGCATACGTACATCCTCTTTGGTTTTAAAATGTCTCTTTATGTCTTTTGACTAAATAATTGGATTATTTGTTCTTTTACTGTTGAGTTTTGAGAGTTCTTAATATATTCTAGGTACTAGTTCTTTGTCAGATCTGTGGTTTGCAAGTATGTTCTCCTCATCTGTAGCTTTTCTTTTATCCTCTCAACAAGGTCTTCCACAAAGCAAAAGTTTAAAATTTTTATCCAGTCTGACTTATCCAGTTTCCTTTTATGAATTGTGCCTTTGGTGTCCCCCTTAAGAACTCTGCCTAGCCCTAGATCCCAAATTGAGTTTTCTCCTATGTTGTTCCTAAGAGGTTTATAATTTTGCAATTTACATTTAAGTCCAAGATCAATTTTGAGTTAAATTTTGTATAAGTTATGAGGTTTAGACAAGATTTATTTTGTTGTTTCTGGATGTCCAATTGCTCCAGGACCATTTTTTATAAAGCCTATCCTTCCTGTATTGAATTGCTTTTGTACTTGCGTCAGAATCAGTTGCAAGTATTCGTATAAGTCTCTTATTGAGTTCTCTATTCTATTCCATTGATCTATGTGTCTAACTCTCCATGAATACCAAACTATCTTGATTACTATTGTTTTATAATTAGTCTTGATACTGGGTAATGATTCCTCCCACTTTATTCCTTTCAAAATAGTTCCCTTGCCTTTCCATATAAATTTTAGGATAATTGTATCTATATCTATAAAAATTTTGCTAGAATTTTAATAGGAATGGCATTAAACATTTCATTCAGAGAGAACTGACATCTTTACTATGCTGAGTCTTCCAAACCATGAACATGATATGTATCTTTATTTATGTATCTTTATTTAGATCTCTGACTTTTTTATTCAGTATTTTGTAGTCTGTGGAATACAAGTCTTATTTATGCTTTGTTAGATTTCTACCTATTTTTTATTTGAGCAATTGTAAATGGTATTGTACTTTTAATTTCAGTGTCCACATGTTCATTACTCATATACAGAAAAATAATTCAATTTTATGCTGGATTCACTTAATTGTTCTAAGAGTTGAGATTTGTTCATTTGTTTTTGGGAGGGATTCCTTGGGATTTTCTATAGAGACAATTATGTCATCTGCATATAAGGACAGATAAATTTCTTCATTTCCAATCTGTATGCCTTTTATTTCCTTTTCTTGCTTTGTTACACTGACTAGAATTTACAAAACTATACTAAATAAGAGTGGTGAGAGCTGACATACTTGCCTTGTTCTCAGCTTTAGGGGGAAAGCATACAGTCTTTCACCATTAAGTTTGATGTTAGGTTTAGGATTTTTATAGCTTCACTTTATCAAGTTGAGGAAATTCCCCACTAGTCCTGTTTTTCTGAGAGGTTTTTTTGTTTTGTTTTTTGCTGTACGTGGGCCTCTCACTGCTATGGCCTCTCCTGTTGCGGAGCACAGGCTCCGGACGCGCAGGCCCAGTGGCCATGGCTCACGGGCCCAGCCGCTCCGCGGCATGTGGGATCCTCCCGGACCAGGGCATGAACCCGTGCCCCCTGCATCGGCAGGCAGACTCCCAACCACTGCGCCACCAGGGAAGCCCTGAGAGGTTTTCTCTTTTAATCAAAAATGTTAAAATTTTCAAAAAATTTTTGCATCTAATGATATGTGATTGCATCTATGATCATATGATTTTTCTTCTTTAGCCTGTTAATATGGTGAATTACATTGTATGATTTTCAAATGTTGAACCAGTCTTGCATCTCTGGAGAAAACCCCATTTGGTCGTGGTGTATAATTCTTTTTATAGAATGCCAAATTCTATTTGCCAATATTTTGCAAAAACTTTTATGTCTATATTCATGTGGATATTGGTCTATAGTTTTCTTTTTCTTTTTTGTACTGTCTTTATCTGGTTTTTAGTATCAAGAAATACTGGTTTCATAAAATGAATTGGAAATGCTTCCTTTTCTTCTATTTTGAAGAGATTGTGTAGAATCGGCGTTAGTTCTTCTTTAAACATTTGTTAGTGTTCTCCAGTGAAAACTTCTGGGCCTGGTGATTTATTTTGGAAGGGCTTAAATTATTATTTTTTTATTACTTATTTATTATTTATTTTAATTTTTTTGGCTGTGTCGGGTCTTAGTGGCGGCACACGGGATCTTCACTGAGGCATGCGGTCTTTTCAAAGAATCAATATTCTTTAATAACCTAAATGGGAAGAATTTGAAAAAGAATACTTGTATATGTATAACTGAATCACTTTGCTGTACACCTGAAACTAACACAACATTGTAATCGATGATACTCCAATATAAAATAAAATTTTTTAAACATTTAAAATTTTTGGAAAAAAACTTTTTGTTCCACTGATTCCCTCTACTTTTGTTTTTAATTTCATTGATCTCTGTTCTTTTATTTCCTTCCCTATGCTTGCTTTTCATTTATTTTGCTCTTCTTTTTCTAGATTCTTGAAGTAAGAACTTATTTTTCCTCTTTTCTAATGAAAGCATTTTAATGCTATACATTTTCTTTTCAGTAGTGCTTTAGCTGAGTCCCACAAATTTTGATATGCTGTATATTCATTTTCAATCAGTTCAATTTCTTTTTACTTCAATATAATCAAAACCATGGATTACCTAGAAATGTACTGTTTAGTTTCCAAGTACATGGAGATTTTGCTGTGATCCTTCTGTTAGTGATTTCTAGATTAATTCCACTGTGTCCAGAAAGTACATACCATATGACTTCTATTCTCTTAAAGTTTTATGGCCCAAGATATGTCCTATTTTGGTATATGTTCCATGGGCACTTGAAAAGAATATGTACTCTGCTGTGGTTGGGTGAATCTTCCTATAAATGTCAATTAAAGTTTGTTGGCTGATAATGTTGTTGTGTTCTTCTATATCTTTGCTGATTGTCTGTTTAGCTGTTCTATCAGTGTTATTAGAGGAGTATGGAAATCTCCAACTATAATGAGGAATTTGTCCATTTCTACTTTCAGTTCTATCAGTTTTTGCTTCACATATTTTGCAGCTCTATTGTTTGATGCGTGCACATTCAGGATTACTATCTCTTCTTGGTATACTGACCTTTTGCCATTAAATAATGTCCCTTTCTGACTAATTTTCTTTGCTCTAAAGTTTACTTTATATGATATTAATATAGCCACTTCTGATTTATTTTGATTAATGGTTGCATAATATACCTTTTTCATCTTTTTACTTTCAACCTTTCTACATTGTTATATTTGAAGTGAGTTTCTTATAGATCGCATACAGTTATGTTTTTTAAATAAACTCTGTCAGTGACAGTCTTATAGTTGATATATGTAAAATATTCACATTTAATGCAATTATTAATATGTTGAGAATTAAGCCTGCCATTTAATATTTTGTTTTCTGTTTGTTCTCTCAGTTTTTCATTTGCTTCCTTTTTCCTATCTTCCTATGGGTTATAATAAATCTATGTTATTTTTGAATGTATCTCTTTGTACAGTATTTTTAGTGATTTCTCTGGGTATTGCATTATATATAGATAACTTGTACTTCTACTGACACCATGGGGGCCAGGGAGGTGGTCTCATCACCACTGGACAGTGGTGAAAATCTTAACACTCCATGCGGTCTCCTCTGACACCACTCCAGGTGAGGGGTTTCCTTGTTCCAGTGTGGAGAGGGTAGGCGTCTTTTCTGGTGTTGGTGGAGGTGGGGCCTTGGTTCTTCTGTGGTGTTTGGCTGGAGTGGAGCAGTTATTGTCTAAACGTTTTCTGTCTTCCTAAGCTGCCCCTTTCCTGATCCTTTGGCTAGAGAAAGAAGGCTTGTGTTGGGGCTCTTTCTGTCTGCACTTGATGTTTCCAGGTTACAGGTTTATTAAGCTCCAAGTCTGGGATTTATGAGACAAAAGGAAAACCCAGGAAATTTACCATCATGTTGTTCCTTGTGTCCCGAGGTTCCTAGCTGGTCTGCTTTCTTCTTTTCATCTTTCAGAATCTTCTTATGTTTGTTTTATATATATTGTCCAGTGTTTGGTGTTGTACTTAGCACATGAAATGGGGAAAAGTACGTCTACTCCATCTTCCCAGAAGTGAAAGTGCTTCTTCCATAGCTATTTAATGAAGAATATTTAAAACAACAGAAAGACTACCAGCACAGATGTTTTGAGAAGACAAATGGTCAACTAGCCATTATATTTTCAGATAAATATATTTATTATCAGATAAATATATTTATTGTCAGATAAATACATAGTAGTTATCATAAAATTTAAATTGAACCTGTATTTATTCTGATTCCTTTCATCACAAAATTGGGTTTCAATTTAAGGCAAAGAAGAGTTTTTTGTAATGTGGAATGGTTCCTTTTAATAATTCAAAAGATTTTCAGTTGTAATCTTGATATTATAAATGTTCTTATATGAAAGTACATTTGTATCAGATTATTAATAAATGCTTGAATTTTGTGGCAGGTTATACATAAAGCAGTTCTCAGATTAAATTCTGCCACTAATACAAGCACTTATTGGCAGATAGCACAAAGGCAACCTGTTTCCTTAGCTAGATGAAGTCCCAGGCTCTGTCTTTTTTTTTTTGGCCAGACCATGGGGCATGCAGGATCTTAGTTCCCTGGTCAGGGATTGAACCTATGTCCCCTGCAGTGGAAGCACTGATTCTTAACCACTGGACTGCCAGCCCCTTGTTTCTTCTTTTTTCCCCCCAGGCTCATCTTCTTAAATGCTCTAACCACACCTTGCATTAAAAAAATATTCAAGAAAATCATGAATTCTAGAGGCAAATTCAGTTAACCTCTCAGTCAACCTCAAATGACCAGAATCTTCTAAATCGTGGGAACACAAGAACATATTGTATTCAAGTCTCAGGCACCAACCCCACATGTGAGGGAGGCAGGCTTCCTAGCTTCTTATACCCTTTCATGCAAAATGGGAGAGTTTCTCTAAAATATTTTGATCAATCCATATATATTAAAGACCAATAATTTCAGCAAAAAAATTCTAAAAGCCATTGTACAAAATAGCAAACTATTAATTTCACCAAGGAGAACCTATTAGTAACATTTAACAAATGTCTAGTCCTATTTTAATCCAAGATAAAGATGGCTGGAAGGGTTGAGGTGCTGTTTGCAAAGTATGTCGTTTGGTTAAATATCAACAAACTATTCCTAGAAACATGCATGCAGCCTAGGTTAACTGACTGCCCAAATGTGAATGAATTCCTAACAATTCATACACATACTCTTACATGTCTATACTGAATTATTTAAAACATAAAGTTGTTGACCACATGATGCACACACTGTTTTAAATAACTTACCCTCCTATTCTCAACAACCCACTTAGAAGGAACAGCATATTCATATGTCAGTGTAGGATGAGCCCTCCACATCAAAAATTGTGCAGCACATTACTTTTATATTTTTATGCTCTTGTAAAAGCTAAGTAACTATTTATGCCCCATTTCTCATTTTTCCTGAAAACACCCACCAGCATCACGCTGTACATCACAGAGAATGCCGATTTAATTGCTGAGAAGTCAGGGCAGGAGGAAGGACAGAAGGAAGCAGAAGTAGTGGACGGAGCATCTTACAGTTTTTCCAGAAGTGAAGCAGCTGGTACCACCCTGTGTTGCAGAGTCACCTCTTGTAAGCTTCTGAAAGTCACAGCTTTTCTGATGCTCATACTAGGGTGGAGTAAGCACAGCATTCTTTAGAAAAGCTGTTTTCAGACTTTTTTTTTTTTCGGTACGCGGGCCTCTCACTGTTGTGGCCTCTCCCGTTGCGGAGCACAGGCTCCGGACGCACAGGCTCAGCGGCCATGGCTCACGGGCCCAGCCGCTCCGCGGCATGTGGGATCTTCCCGGCCTGGGGCACGAACCCGCGTCCCCTGCATTGGCAGGCGGACTCTCAACCACTGCGCCACCAGGGAAGCCCTGTTTTCAGACTTTAAAAAAAAACTTCTATTGTAGTAGAACAGAGGGAAGGGTTGATAAAGCTACCGCTATCCAGCCCCCTCCCAGGAGGGTGGTTCTCAAAATGTGGACCCCATCCCAGACTTGCTGAGTCAGAATCTCCAGAATTAATCCAGAATTAATGTCCAGGACCAGCATATTTAACAACCTCCCAGGTAACTTGGGAGATCTCTGCCTTCCTGCCTTGTGGAACACAGTTTGAAAATCACTCACTGTTACAATTAGTTTAATCGTCAACATAACACAGAGAGGAAATTAGCTCTCTATGGGCAACACTGTGTGGAAACAGAATGACCAAAAGCTCCAGTCACAGTGAACAATTAAAGGGCAGCCACCACAAGTGGTCCTGGGGTCCAGAGCGGGAGTGTCCCTGCCCAACCAAGACCAAACCCAGGCCAGACTGGCTTCTGGTCGCTTTTGCTTTGTTGAGCTATGAGGTGAATAGTCATATAGGAAAAAATAGGGGCTTTTTACTTTCAAATTCCTTTCTTTATGAAATAAACTTCTTTTAAAATTGTAACTTATTGAAACACTTTAGTTCTTACTGAAACCTCTTACCATGGAACGTGACATTTAAAGAGAAATATATTAGTCAAAGAATGTAATTAATAAAAGGCGTTCTTTCTGAAGTTGACACCAGTGATTTAATTGATCAGCACCATAAGCTAACATCAATCACCAAAGGGACGTGGGTAGCATTCCAATCAGAGGACAGAAAGGAGGAGTTTGGAGGAAGTGTGTGGTATAAAATCAAATATATGCAGAATAAACAAATACCTATGCTCTCAAAAAACAAAGCAAAACAAAATTAGCCCTCATAAGCCAAACCACTGCAAGCAGGCAATATTGTTGTTAAAATTGCTTTTACATGAACTGTTTATGTTTTCAATGTTTTCTGACTTCTTGTATTGCTTTTCCTGTATGTAGGGATTTCACAATTTTGGATATAAAAACAAAGCAATGTTTGACTATACTTTTTTTTTTTTTTTTTTTTTTTTTTGGTTTTTTTTTTGGTTTTTTTGCGGTACGCGGGCCTCTCACTGTTGTGGCCTCTCCCATTGCGGAGCACAGGCTCCGGACAGGCTGGCTCAGCGGCCATGGCTCACAGGCCCAGCCACTCCGCAGCATGTGGCATCTTCCCGGACCAGGGCACGAACCCGTGTCCCCTGCATCGGCAGGCGGACTCTCAACCACTGCGCCACCAGGGAAGCCCTGACTATACTTTTAATACCCTAAAAAACCCCAGAATGTCCAAGAAAGGAATAAATAGATTTAAAAATATGTATTTCCAAAGAATATATAGTGGCATATGGGAAAGTTCTTTATTAATTTTTTTAAAGAAAAGCAGAGATATGAAACTATATTTCAGTATAATGAGCTTGATCCCAATTTTGTAAACATATGAACATCTGTGTTTATTTGAGATGTATTGAAAAAAAAAACTGGAGTGAAATATACCTAAAATTTTAACAGTTAACTTTACTCTGGGTATTAAGAGTATATTATTTTCTACTTTATACATTTTTGTTTCAAAATTGTCTACAATAAATGTGTATTCATTTTATAATTAATATATTTTTTAAGTGACCAAGTTTCCATTCTCTCAAAATAATTCTAGGATCTTTTTCTATTTATTCATGTGTGATTCATGTCCCTTTTAGCACTACCACCCCCAACCCATTTGAAAATATCCTTCAAGGGACTTCCCTGGTGGCGCAGTGGTTGAGAGTCCGCCTGCCGATGCAGGGGACACGGGTTCGTGCCCCGGTTGGGGAAGATCCCACATGCCGCGGAGCGGCTGGGCCTGTGAGCCATGGCCGCTGAGCCTGCGCGTCCGGAGCCTATGCTCCGCAACGGGAGAGGCCACAACAGTGAGAGGTTCGCGTACCGCAAAAAAAAAAAGAAAAGAAAAGAAAATATCCTTCAAGCACAAAGACATTGACCTCAAACTTCAACAAAGATCACTGAAGCTTTAAAATTCTATTCTAGACATCTCTAGGTGCCATATATTGATGCATTTATTTCATATATAAACAAGTTATAGGGTAATAAGAAATTTTATTATTTTTATCATATCAGGCAGAACCTGATGTGTCTGCCATTTTGCAATTCACATTCTGTTGTACTAAGTTTAGGCTTTATAGAGGATATTTCAAACACTAACAACTGAGACTTCACCTGTTGGAGAGTTACAGCTTGCGGATATAAATCATGCATACATCCTGTTCCTAATTAACGAGGAAGACTGTTATATGTCATTGGAGACAACATAACAGGCAGCTGCTTCTACCATACCAGCCCTTGCATCTGTCAAAATATCGCTTAGAAATACCTGTGAGGATAAGACAAGGATAAATATACTCGTGAGGCTGAGGATGATCAAACACACAGGTACAAGACAAAAAACTTTGCTACATAAAATCTTTATTCTCAAGTTATTCCAGTGGCATGTATAGCAAAGAGAGGGTTTGGGATTCACAAGGGAAAATGGAAAGGGAATTCAAGCTCCAGAGCTGTTATATATAGGAGAGAGCTGGGGGCAGTCATCTCACTGATACAGAAGAAACGTACCTGGTCCCGAAGCTGCCGTCAAACAGTCTTTGGTTCAAGTGCCAGTTATCCCACTTATTGCTTTTGTGACCACGGATGAATCACACAACTTCTTTGATCTCGTTTGCTTCATTTGTGAAAGGAGAATTAAAATATCAAATGGATAGGATGACTATGAGAATTACATGAAGAAATATATGCAAATTATTCAGGTCATAATAAGTCTTTGGGTTCCCCAGTAAATGCCCATTCATTTCTGGTCCATCTCTGTGGAAGAAATTAAAGCATTTGGTTGTTGTCCGGAATTGGGTTCCATTGGCTCAGGTAGGGCAGGGTTGCTCCCAAGGTAGCACAAGGCCCTGACAGCAAAAGAGCAAAAGTCAAGCCTGAACCCTCTAACACTATTTTTTCCAACCATGGGTCATGATACATTAGTGGGATATATAACAATTTAGTGTGTTGTGATTAACATTTTTTAAGTGAAATGGAATGGACCACATTAGAGCTCATCAAATGTGGTAAGGGTAAATTTCATGGAACTCTTTTTTTGGTTTCATATATGTGTGCATGTTCACGTATACATACTTCATTTTTATGTGAAAGTATTTCTTACTGTGGATCAAGGTCAAAAATTTTTGAAAACTACTTCTTTAGAGAAAGCCGGGTTTCAAAGTCCCAGCTCAAAGGCTCATGTCACACTGATTCAGAGTTTGAAAGAAGCGAGATAGGAACTAATTAGGAAGAGTGTGAGGCCAGGAACCTCAGTGACTGCTGGAGCAAGCTTGAAGTATCCACAATTCCTATACCTATCAATGGTTATGTAGTGAGCCAGGCTTAACATGGGCATAGCAGACCCTAGATACTAGACAGATTTGGTTCCCAGGATGCTGGGGGTTAGCAGCTTCCTTCACATTCCCCAGGAAAACCACTGATCCCCTCTACTGGGGCACCTGGGTTTTGTTCAACTCCTTCTCTGTGGTTCGCCTCACCTAGGACCAGTTTTCTTACTTCCCTCCTGCCGTGCACAACTCTTGGGGCTGAGCCCTGTTCTCATCCTACCCCACTTCACCTCACTCGGTGCTCTGTGGACTCAAGTGCCCCTCGTTACATTCTACGGCCAGTCCCCACACTCGCCCTCCCCCTCACATCCCAGCATCTGGCCCTAAGTGGAACTGATGGCCCACAGCTCAACTCAGAAAATCAGAACAGATGAAACCCTTCTCCAACATGAAGACCTTCAAATATTTGTCACCTCTTTAAATTTGATTAAATTAACTTGTATGTCTTCACGTAATCACCAGAACAGACCAGAGAGATGGAGCATCACCAGGAACCTCTTCCTAGGGCCCCGGTCTCAGAGTGTTGCCACCACCAGCAGGCAGAAATCCTTCTGTTCGTCGTACCTCCCAGCTTATATTTGCCCACAAGGATCTCATGTATCATTATCAGGGGTCTTGCTGAGGTCCCAACAGCCTCGGTCTACCACTGTCCTGTGGGGCATTATCTTGATGCCATTGCAGGCTACCAGAATGCCGAAAATACTACCAGGAGGTCATGGGATGGTTTGTTAAAAATCCATTTGTAACACATAGTGAGAAGGAAGGGAAAAGAGACCAGGATGAGTTAACACACTTAAGATAGGGTGCAGCCAGGGTGGAAGGACCTCACTGCTTGAATCCTGGGTTAGCAGTGTTCATTTGTCTTTCTCTCTCTCTCTCTCTCTCTCTCTCTCTCTCTCTCTCTCTCTCTCACACACACACACACACACACACACACACGTCTTTCCTACTGATGCCATAGTTACAAAGATCAAAATTGAGATTTGAGCAAGGGGGCCCAAGGAAGGAAGTTGCCCTGGGCCCATCACGCATTGGCTCCACTGGAGAAAGAAAGGGACAAGTACCTCTGGCCACAGCTATAGCTCACCAGTTAGCTGATGACCAGCCCTGGGTTTATGTGTATTTCTTGGGCAGAGGATACATAGGGCTAGAATGGCTACATGAATTAGGACCTCATTAATATTATGTGCTCATTTAGTAACCTGAATACTTTATGCCTTTTTTTATATTTAGTATCTCATATGTCCCATATACATTTATATGACTGAATATTTAACACCCAGGACCTCATGAATATCAGATATCTTTTGTTCACTTTATGCCTTCCCATCTATGTTTAACACATATGTCCTACTTACTAACTGTTTGCCTATATCTAACACACCTTAAAATGTTTCACCTATATTTTACAAATTGATTCATCTTCTATAATAGAATTGACTTATTTCAAAAGCCAGTGCACATTACCCCACTTTGCTCTGATTGCCAGTTTAGTAGGCAATTCATTTAAGGAAAGTTAAATTTCCTTCCATTTAGAAGGAAATTCATTTAAGCCAACCTAACTGACCTATATTGACATGGGGACTCAGCCTGGCCTCCAGAGCAGGGTGGCTGGGTTTAAACCACCACGAGCCAGTGAGTTTAGTCAAGTCACTTATCTCCCTGTTCTTCAGTTTCCTCAGATGTAAAACAGGGATGATAAAAGTATCTACTGCACACAGCTATTGTGAAGATGAAATGAAACCATCTAAGCAAAGTAGTTAGAGCAGTGCCTGGCGCATAATAAATGCGACGTAAGTGATACTGTGATAATTTTCCATAGACTCCTCAGGCAGGTGCCTGGGAACATCTCTTTTTCATCTAAGCCATCATCATGACTGAATGTCATCTCTAGGTCTGGAAGCTATTTCCATCCCCTTTGGGAAAGTTAGGATGGTGCTTATCTTATTCCAGATTATGTTGACAAGGCAAAGCAAATGTAAGTGTGACATGGTTGCAACACAACGAGGTCAGCCCAACGCCTAGAGCACTACAATCTCCAGTTCACTTCCCCAGTTGTCTCACAATCACAACAATTCCCCACATTTTTATCCTGCTTTTAACTCACAATTCCTATTCTCTGTAGAACCAATTTCAGTGATTTATCTGCCTATGGTTTTCTCTCTTCTCCGGCCCTGCTCAGTGTAAAGCTCTACATCTGTTAGCTACCCTCTGAACAAATACAATCTGCCCCTCCATCCATTCTTCACGCTTAGCCAGGAATGCATCATCCTGGTGTCTTAAACCACAGCTCGCACATCCAAATTCCATTTGTCAATACCATCTGCATAGCCAGCCACCTCCCTCCACGACCTTCCCCTATCATGCAAAGGCAGAAATGATGAATAATGATCATAGCGACCATTTGCCAAATATCTGCTATGTGCCAGGGAGTGTGTTTAGGGCTTTCCACTGATCTCTAATCCTGGTACCATAGGCACTATTGTTAGCACCCACCGGCTTTCGTGTGAAGTGCCTCCCAGAAACCCAGAGACAGGAGAAACCAATACATAATAGATCAGAAATATGCTGCCAACTTAAATACCCAGAAAGTGAAGAATCTTGCATTAATTGATCAAAACCAGACGGAATGTGTCAAATTATCTAAAGAAAGACTGTGTCACAAAAACTCTAGAAAGAAGAAGTCAGTCAGTAGTTGGTGGACCTAAGAATCATTCTCAACTCCTGCTCCCTTATCACTTTCCACTATACAGGATGGAAAAGCCAAACACTTGCCTTCCCTGCCTGCTTTGCAACTGGAGGGGTGGGGAGCAGGCCTGTAAGGGGGCCATGCAGTGGGGTCATATAACACAGTTCTGGCCAGTACGAAATAAGTGGGAGTCTTCTGGGGATGACATAGCAGTTTTTGCTTTCATAATAAAAGGGACAGGTAAGGTTGACGCCACCCCTGCCTTCACCTCTTACTGCCTTGAATGAGAGATGTAATGCTTGCAGCCAGAAAAGACATGACGTTTAGATTCAGACAGATCTGTACTCAAATCTCTTTCCTCACTTACTGGAGGTGTGGCATTGGGTAAATTCCTTAACATGCCTCATCTGTAAAATGGCTTTAATAATACCTGTAGATGTTCCAGTGATAAGGGAATGATGTACCACAATGGTCAGATGTTCAGTCCTCAGCTGGTACATATAGTTTCCAAGTGGCAGCTCCATGGGATTGCCAATTATCAGCAGAAGGCACTCTCCACTGTTGCTACTCTCTGGGTGCTTCATCCTTTGCTGATTTCCTTGGCCCTGTCCATGTCTCTGAAAAAATCCATTCATTAAACTCTCTCCAGGGGTTTCCCTGGTGGCGTAGTGGTTGAGAGTCCGCCTGCTGATGCAGGGGATGCGGGTTCGTGCCCCGGTCCGGGAAGATCCCACGTGCCGTGGAGCGGCTGGGCCCGTGAGCCATGGCCGCTGAGCCTGCGTGTCCGGAGCCTGTGCTCCGCAACGGAAGAGGCCACAGCAGTGAGAGGCCCGCGTACCGGAAAAAAAAAAAAAAAAAAAAAAAACTCTAAGTGACCATTTCAGTGTACCATCTATTTCCTGCTACAGTCCCAACTGACGCAATCGCTGATCGAGTACGCTTGTTGTGGAGACTTCACTCCAACAAAGAGAAGCCAGCCCAACCAAGTCTCAGAGGCCCCTTTGATCTAAAGGCCCCCGAGCCAAGCCTTCCCTCCCTTCCTGTCTGCTGTTGACCCCTAAGTTACCAAGAAAGGATCCTGGCCCTGGCCTCCCTGCTGGAACATCAGTACCTGCCTCAGGGACACACACACACACACACAAACAGACACACACAGCCATCCCACCCCAACCAAAGAAGAAGAAATAGCATCCAGGCAGGGTCAATAGCTGGATTAAATTTTCAGAGGAATAGAGAAAAACCAGGAAGGACTAAAACACTTTAAACTCCATCTAGTTTCATGCTATATCCCTAAAGCCTACTACAACGCAGTGGGTGAGCTCAGGAAATGAATGTGCCTCTTCCCACATCCCCACCCCAGGCCTGGGAGAAGGAAAAGCAGGGGTGACAGGGCAAAGCCTCTCTTATAACTCTGCTGGAGAGAGAAGGCCAGCAATTATTAGATAATCTCAGTAGTCTGGAACTACTTTCCTGTTACATATCATGCACACACCCTCCATTAATTTTGATCACGTTATCAAAATCTTCAGTTCCTTTGTTTCCATTTGGCATTACTTCTCTTATTTTATCCTGGATTCCTTCAAGAATCCTGACACACTGAGGTGTTGAGAAGCAACTTTCCTTAAGCTTGGTGGCCACCTTCCATTCACCATTCAATATAAAAATGAACACAGCAGAGTCCCAGTTCCTGCTGAATCATGCCCTCTGTCTCCACACTTTTGGTAGCCTTGGGCTCCCAAGAGAGCTTTTGCTTCTGGCTCCCCTTGCTAAGTGGCTTGTTGGGCTGCCTGGGCATTCTGGGCTTCTGGGTGTAGGCAGCTCAGCACCACCTACACCATTCTATCCCTACTCCTGGTATCTTGGGACAAGCCTTTGCTGCTGCCAGGACAGTCGCTTGCTATTGCCAGCAATTCATCAGCAATCAGCAGCAATTAGCAGCAGCCTGAGTTAACACACATTAGAAACCACTCAGCAAACTCAGAAAGGAAAACCTCTGAGAGTTTTAGAGAATGGCTGACCTTTTCCCATCCTCCAGCTGCAGTGAGAAGCCTTACACCCATCTCTCCAGAACTCTAAAGAGGCTGCCAATGTACACTAGATCTTGTAAACCCAGGAGAGGCTATACCTTCTTTGGGGTCTGCAACATATCTTTCCAGAGCTCCCACCTTGAAATAGGGTTTGGCTAGATGGCAAGTAACTAGCTTCATGCTGTCCTGTGATGAAGGCTCAGAAGTCATTCACCTTGAGCTCCTTCCATCAGCAAAGTGGCACCAAGGGATGAATCTTAACACCTTCATTCTTCCATCTAAGCCACCAATTGGCGGTGCACACCAGCCAATGCCCAGATGTCAAAGTCTTAAAAGACAAGACACAGCCATCAGTATGGAACTGCTGGTCATCTCTTGGAGAAAACCACTCGGCAATCTATCTACGTATCATTAAACAAACATTTACTGAGCGTCTCCTATGTTCCAGGCACAGTGCAGGCACTGGTATTCAGAGCTGAGGAGTTCACAGCCTGGAAAGATAGAGAGAGATCTAGGTAGATAGTTACCATACAGTGTGACAAACCGTGGTAGCAAAAGGCATCGGGTGCTGGGGAGCCTATAAGAGGACACAAGAAAGCCTTCCTGAGAAGTTGATGCTCGGACAGAGCCTTGTAGCAAGAGGCATCGGGTGCTGGGGAGCCTATGAGAGGACACAAGAAAGCCTTCCTGAGAAGCTGATGCTCGGACAGAGCCTTAAAGAACAAATAGGACTTAGCAGGGCAGAGATGGCAGAGGGCACATCACGCACTGATGCTCTGGTCCTGGGGCATCTGGGGAGCTGCACTGGTAGGTCAGGGGATGGGATGGGCACAATGTGGCAAGAGGCGAGACTGAAGGAGGAGGGTCAGTGGAAGCAACACTTAAGAGTTTCTTGCTGAATTCCAAGGTTCTTTCAACCACTACCTCTATTTCCTAAAAATAGAGCCATGAAGGAATGGAATTTTAGAAAGAGAAGAGAACTTGGACATCAACTAATGTCACCAAGTAAGCTAAGGCCCAGGAAGGTCAAAGTAGGATTGGAGGCAGCACATGGAGATGATGGGAGGCCAGCAGATCACATAAGACTTTACAGTCCACCAAGCTCTTTTTTTTTTTTTTTTTTGCGGCACGTGGGCCTCTCACTGTTGTGGTCTCTCCCGTTGCGGAGCACAGGCTCCGGATGCGCAGGCTCAGCGGCCATGGCTCACGGGCCCGGCCGCTCCGCGGCATGTGGGATCTTCCCGGACCGGGGCACGAACCCGCGTCCTCTGCATCGGCAGGCGGACTCGCGACCACTGCGCCACCAGGGAAGCCCCACCAAGCTCTTTCATCATCACATATCAAGAACAGAGGGAAATGCAAACGAGTCACAAGACCTAATCTATAAGCATGCCTCACCCAGTGCCTGGCCTTGGGTCTTCGGTAAATCCTTTTATGGCTCTGGATGGGCTTTCACATCTACAGGAGGAAGGGGCGGGATCACTAGTGCTCTTTCCGGTTCTGACATTCCTCGTGTCTAGAATCTGATACTCTAGAGCCTTTACCGTCAAGTTGGGAAAAGGTAACGTCTCCTATGAGGAGGACCTACAGTTGTAATTTTCTGAAGGTTTTCAGGGTGGCTCTAACTCATATTTCTAATCATAATCCATTTCCCATTTAAATCAACTTGTCATGATTAATCTAGCATCACCCTTACTGAAACTCTCTGCAATTAAACCTCCAAAGGAGGTGCCTCCGTAATCTCTAGAAAGCCCTCTAATCCCAAAGACGTTAGTGTCTCACTCCAAACTGACACTCTTTCATGATATGCAACCAAAGGCCCCAAAGGATAGCTTGCTTTCTTTTTTCGTTTAAATTTGGGCACTGAAAATCTACAGGGACATTTCATAATAAAGAAATGAATGTATCACACCTTCTGCCTTCCTTGTCATTTACTATTACAGACATTTGCAGGACAGCAGGCTCACATTCCTTTGAATCCATCCAGGCCTGCTGGCAATTCTCATTATGAGGCGAGAAGCACAGCCCGAGAGGCCCTTCATTTATCACGAGTGGAACAACGTGGATGTCACCGCAAGGACTGAAGACGCAGGAGGGACCGACTCAGCCCAAGCCAAAGGATTCCTCAGCAGTGGTGACCATGCTTCATGCAAACAACCTGAGAAACAAGAGAAAAGAAAAAAGAGAAAATGTAAACTTGGTACCTTTTCAACAGTGGAGTTTTCTGTTTGTTTTTTTTTAAATCAGGGTTATGTGCTTCTAGGCACTGTGCTCTAGTGTAGGATCCGAACATGAAAAAACTCAGCCCTGCCCTCAAGGAGCTTACAATCAAACACGGGAGATGGAAAAGTGAAAATAGGAGTTGCAAGAGATAGGTACCACGAAACCGGAAGTTGAGTTCAGAGAGGAGAGAAATCCCAGCACCCTGGGTGGGCAGTGACACCTGCAACAAACAGGGCAGGCGCAGGACTTAGGCAGGGAGTGGGTGTGCAGCATCCGCTTCCCAGGTCGCCAGGGGCCACCTCCCTCTCACCCTGCGCTCTCCTTCACTTAATTCTTTCCCTCATAGTTCTCATACCCCCTGAATTTCCTTCCTTCTTCCCTTCATTCTCTTGTTGACAGTGTGTCTCCCCCACTAGAAGGCAAGCATCATGAGAGCAGGACTTCGCCTTGTTCTCTTCAGGGCCCAGAACAGTGCCTGGCATGGAATTGGTGCTCAGTCAATGTGTGAAGGCAGGAAGGCAAGGCAGGCATGCAGGAAATGAGGGAAGAAGGGAGGGAGAGGGGGGGCAGGGAGGGCAGATACCAGCCACAGAAATGGATTCATGTCCCTACTCATCTTTGCCTTGCATCCTACTGACATTTTTTTTTTTTTTTTTTTTTTTTTTTTGCGGTACGCGGGCCTCTCACTGTTGTGGCCTCTCCCGTTGCAGAGCACAGGCTCCGGACGCGCAGGCTCAGCGGCCATGGCTCACGGGCCCAGCTGCTCCGCAGCATGTGGGATCCTCCCGGACCGGGGCACGAACCCGCGTCCCCTGCATCGGCAGGCGGACTCTCAACCACTGCGCCACCAGGGAAGCTCCCTATTGAGATGTTAAAGACTGCTGTGGATTACTTCCACCGAGAGATCTGCCCTGATGCCCTCAGCTCACCTACTTTTTAACCTGGCCCTCAATTCTTTTACAGTCTGGCTACACCCCACCACACATCCCACAATTGCACATGCTGTTCCCTGTGCCAGGACTATCATCCCTTTGTTACACCTTTATGTGCCAGATAAACGCCCGCTCATTCTTCACAACTAAAGGTGGCAATTTAGTGATATCTAACAAAATGTTAAATACACACCCCTTTTGACCCATCAATCCACTTTTGTAAATGGACCCTTGGGTTTTCTCACACAGGGCAAATGTCACCTCTTCTGCGAAGTTCTCTCTGAACTCTGAAGCAGGCCCCTGGCTCCCCTGTGACCCAGTAGCACACAGAGCATCCCTTTCATATATCATGTATCCTGCAGTGTGTAACTATCATTTACAAGTTGTTCTCCTGAACCTGAGCTCTGCACAAAACTTAACATTCTTGTGAGTAGACAGACAAAAATGTAAGTAAGAGAGCAAATAAATGCATAAACACATACTTTCAGATAAGGGCTGAAAATAAAAAGGATAATGCAATCTCCAAGGAAAGAATGAGAATCTCCCTTTTCTAACTTATTGTGCACTTACTGTGTGTGTATTATGATTGTCGTGTTTTAAAATGTAAATTCTCCTCTAAGGGTCTGTACTGTGTATGCATTTTGATATTCTATGGGATGTTGCAGGCATCTGGGTCCTGTCTGCCCAAGTATGCTGTAAGTTTATAACAGCAGAAACCATATCCTGTACATCTTTTGCCTGCCCCATGTCACCTAACATAGCAGGATTTCAATTACCCCCTGGTTGATTAGTCATAAAAGTAACTTAAAGCACAGGTGCTACTGATGAGTCTGAAGCATCATCTTTGAATTAAATGTTCAAACATGGAGACGGATGAACCCCAAAGTGGAATGTTCACTATTAACCTAACAGAGATCTGTGCCTGGCCAGATCAGACCAGTTCAGATTAAAAAAAAAAAAAAAAAAAAAACCCTCTAAGGCTATAGATCAGTATAATTCTAACAGGTAACCTGAATTTATTGTCTTTAAAGTGAATTTGTGACTTATGAGAATCTTTATTTTGAAGGAGTATAGAAACTTAAAGGAAGTGAATCATGTGCAGCCTCTAATTTCTATACCCTCTATTTTCTGTTTTATAGCAGCCTCATAAGAGAATAATTGCTATCATTAGACATATGTTTGTAAAAGAAAACAATAACGCTTATTTAGAAATTCCTTCAGAACGCCAGGGAATGTTGCAGGAAATTGATATTACTGAATGACTAAGATTTGGGGTATCTTTTGCAGTAACAAACCTAAAACACCTATTTAAGAGAAAAATTACTTTCTCAGTCTTAACCTATAATATTCATACAAAAACATGCAGTAATTGTTCTTTTAATTATTTTCCTGTTTGGCTTTTTCTCTTTTGGTTTTCTAATGGGCAAACAATGTAGTCAATGAAGAAAAAGGAAATTCTTTTCAGAACAAATAGGAGGGTAAAGAGAGGCTCTATACTGTTTGTACATTTAAGATGGGACCATTTCCTACATGAGGAAGAGAGTAGATGTGAGCTAGTTTTCAACGGAAAAACATCACAGTGACTGAAATGTTTACTTTTTATTGTTGTTACGCACACCAAACTCCACAGGGTTCTTTTGTTGTTTAAAAATGAGGTATCAGAATTGTTACGATGATAATTTTCTCCACACTGAACTATAGATTCAACACAATGACAATTATGATCCCATAAGAATTTTTAGTGAAAATTGACAAGCTTATTCTAAAACATATATGAAAATGCGAAGGACTTAGGAGATCCTAGACTTTCTTGAAGAAAAAGAGGAAGAAGAAGAAGAAGGAGGAGGAGTGGGAGGAGAAGGAGGGGGAGGGGGAGGGGGGAAGAGAATCACACATGTAGTTAATAAAAGTGAATAGGCAGGGCTTCCCTGGTGGCGCAGTGGTTGAGAGTCCGCCTGCCGAGGAAGGGAATACGGGTTCGTGCCCCGGTGCGGGAAGATCCCACATGCCGCGGAGCGGCTGGGCCCGTGAGCCATGCCTGCTGAGCCTGCGCGTCCGGAGCCTGTGCTCCGCAACGGGAGAGACCACAACAGTGAGAGGCCCGCGAACCGCCAAAAAAACAATAAAATAAAATTTTTTTTTAATGAATAGGCATTAGGAGTTTGGGATTAATATACACACACTACTGTATAGCACAGGGAACTATACTCAATATTTTGTAATAACCTCTAAGGGAAAATAATCTGAAAAAGAATATATATGTATCTCTGAATCACTTTGCTGTACACCTGAAACTAACACAACATTGTAAATCAACAATACTTCAATTTAGAAAAAATGAATAGGCAAGTCACAGAATAGGAAAAATCATCACCATATATATTATTATCATATCACCATATATATATTATTACTACCAGATGGGCAAAATTTTTTAATCTGTTTAAAAAACATTTAAAAATTAATAAATATTTTCAAGAATATGGCTCATTGGAAACTCTTATACATTGCTGACAGAAGTATAAATTTCCAACGACAGTTGATTCCCATTTGTTGCAGTAGTTATATTGAATTAGCAAATATTGAACCATTGCTCCTAGGAAAAATAAAGGGTTAGTTCCCTGCTAGTCTCTAGTCACAATATTTTTGTCAACCAATCAACACATAACCTGATTTTATGTGTATTTCTATTCAAAGACACCTTATTTAACATATACTGTTGATTCATTAATATTGAACTCATAGCCAACAGTACTATAACTCATACCTAAAGGAAACATCCAACACACATCTCTGTAAGGCACATCCTAGAGACTGTTCCTACTATGTGACCCTGCCCTTTTAGTCATAGTTGATTGGATCATTTGTGGACACCTGACTGAAGCTGGGCCAATCAGAATCTACCCCTCAAGAATTTAAACTGAGAGCCATAGTGCAGAAGCATTGGCAGCTGTAATATTAATGGCCAATTCTCAGGTGAAGGTTGAGCTGTAGAGGTTCCCAGAACTGCCCTGCTTAGCCACCCCCCACCCCCCACTTCCTGAATACTAGTTTTTCAGGTTTTCCTAGAATTCCATGAGGTTTCTTCTCACAAATCTATGTTCCACAAGTTGTAACTAAGACACAGTCATTTATTCATTCAACAAAATTTTCAAGCATCTACTACACACCAGGCACATAGTTGGAAACTTAAGAGGGTGGACCCAGATGTCAAAACAACTAACCACTCAAATAAGTATATAGTTACTGGCTGTGAAAAGTGCCACAGCAGAAAAGCATGGGTGCTCTTAGGGAATTACTTTTGTCACAAATGAGATAACGTATGTAAAGCACTTAGCACAAGGCTTGGCTCCTAATAGGCTCTCGGTGTACTATATTCTTTGGCCAAATTCTCTCTAAATAATTGTTCTGGAACAATGTCTTCCTGGGTGAGGCCGGCCCATATCCTGCCAAACTGTTCTAATTGGCTGCTCGTTTACTCCTTGCCTTTACTTTCTGATGCCAAAGTATTAGTCCCAAAATACCACTTTGATTCTACTGCCTGGTTGTATCCCATGCCAAAGAGTTTGGACTCTTTCCTGTAAGCCAGCTGTGAGGTCTCAGATGGGAGAAATGTAGGTAAGCAGGATTCTTGGTCACCTGTCTCCCTATTCCAAAGGAAAATAAAAATGCTGCTACTACAGAGGGAAAAAAGGAAGGACTGGGTGTCAAGCAGGACTCTCCTGCGCTCATTATTTCTACTGAGTTAATTAAGTTATCCAGTTGTCCAAATAAGTTTTGACCAAGAGGGAGGTGAGGAGGGAAGGAGAAAGCACCTCTGAGGTAGGCCCTCCATCCTTCAGCACTGGAGAGAGGGCTTTGGTTGCTGAGAACAGACTGCTACGGGGATGGTCAGTTCAATAAAAAAAGTTCAGCCACCTGCTCTGCCTTCCGCCCCAGAGCCCCAGTGGAGATCTGGGTGCCAGAGATATTCTCTTTGAGGGGATCTTTGCCATCTCTTCTCTCCTCCTCCTTCTTTCTTTGCTTTATTCTCCCATTCTAAAGCATTTAGTGTCATTTAATATGGCTACACAAGATAACAGTCAAATGTAGGAGGACCTAGCTTGTTTACAATAGGACTTACAGCTTCAGGAAATAGGGTTTATTCCTGGAAAGGATAGTTAAGGCATAAGAGCTTTATTTTATGAATCATACCATCCTGTGTGGAAGCAAAGTGTACCTTATGAAAAAATCATTACTGTTCATAAAACCAAATCCAAATCTGCTCCTAAAGGAGTAGTGAGTTTGATGGAACGCACTCCTCTCTCCAGGGAGATGCTATGATACCCATTAAATGGCAACTTTGAAATGACCTAAGACTTAGAAAAACTGCTTATAAACTAGCACTTAAATGTAAACTCCTTGACTGTCAGCTTTTCTTCTCCCTTCAATTATTAAATATAAGTTAAAAGAGATCCTTAAAGTTCAGCAGACAGAGCAGAATGAAAGCAACATTTTCTACCTCCATAGTGGCTTCTGTCAACCCAATCACTTCAACAGGAGTTGGGCTCCTCTCACCCCGAGTCCAGGAATTTCTGCTTCCCTCTGTACCACGAAGCAGAATTCTGGCAGGGACAGAGGCCACCGGTCCATGGGATTAGTGGGTTTGGATCCCAAGCTACCTGGCCTGCCTCCCTCCCATCATTGACCCTTAAATTCTAGCATCGCTTTCTCAGGAGGACAAATGGAAAGGAGCTAATTTAGAGTTTCTCAAAGATGTTTTCTGGGGATGATAGTTTCAAATGCCATTGTGCAAAAGCTCTGGGGGCCTGAGAGAATAAAGTAGAAGCACTTTAGAAAGGATGAATGCTATTCAGAACAGACTTTAGAATAAACCCATATCTTTAAAACTGAGGGCAAGAACCACTCACTTAACAAACACTTACTGAGCCAGGAACTTCACTTGGAGCTAAGTATTCAAAGATTAATATCAGGTAGTATTTGCCCTTAAGGAACTCAGAGTCTAATAGAAAGACAGCCACTTTAAATACTTTCAGGAACAATACAAGTTTATGCAATATTGAAAAGTATATTTGCTGTTTTGATGCCCAGCATCCATTCCCCCTTCTGATATCAGCACCCAATTTTGCCTCCCCCATTGGATGCAATCTGGGTGGAATAACTCAGTCATCGTACTCTGCCCAAGACCCAAACTAAGTCAACTGGACACCAACCACTGAGAATTCTATAAAGGTGCTATGGAAACACAGGGAAGGATTCATAACTCTGCCAGGAAAGATCAGGGAGGACCTCTTGAAGTAAGTGATGGTAGGTTTGAGTCATGATAGCCAATTAAGAGTTAGAGGAACAGGGTCAAAAATAAAGACATTCTAGGAGCATTATATGTAAAAGAAAAGAGACATAGCAAACAAAAAACACACAAAAAAGAACAGCACATGTGGAGACCAGACAGGAGCCAGGTATGACTGGAGTAGACGTTGAACAGGCATGTAAATTTTATTCCGATAAAAAGTTTGAAAACAATATTGGTGTTCAGGCCTCACCCCACACCTACTGAGTCAGAATCTTTGGGACTAGGACCAGGCATTGGCCTTATATAACAGTTCCCCAGATAATTCTCATTGTAGTTGGAAAACCAGCACTCCAGGAAATAGAAGGCAAACACCTTACCTGCATAACAAACCCTTCACGGTCAGGTCCCAGACTTCACTTTCTATTTATTTTTCCATCTCTTGTCCCTCTGAGTTTTTTGTGCCAAAAATACTAAACTTCTTGCAGATCTTCAAATATACCGTGCCTCCTTGACCATTTTACATGGGCTCATCCTTCCAGCAGGGTTACCTTCTTCCCGGCTGCACATCTGAAAAGTTGTCATTCTTCATGGCCCAGCTGGAGGTCTAACTTCCCCAGAGAGCATCCTCTGACTCCACGGCAGGTAGAGGACTTTCTTGCCCCACATTCCCCAGCACCTTCTCCCTCTGGTCCAGTGGAGTAACCATCTTACTGTTTTACAACAGTTTTCTTTTTTTTTTTCTAACATCTTTATTGGAGTATAATTGCTTTACAATGGTGTTAGTTTCTGATTTATAACAAGGTGAATCAGCTATACATATACATATATCCCCATGTCTCCTCCCTCTTGCATCTCACCCCCACCCTCCCTATCCCACCCCTCTAGGTGGACACAAAGCACTGAGCTGATCTCCCTGTGCTATGTGGCTGCTTCCCACTATCTATCTATTTTACATTTGGTAGTGTACATATGTCCATGCCACTCTCACACTTCGTCCCAGCTTACCCTTCCCCTTCCCCATGTCCTCAAGTCCATTCTCTAAGTCTGCATCTTTATTCCTGTCCTGCCCCTAGGTTCTTCAGAACCATTTTTTTTTGTTTTGGTTTTTTTAATATTCCATATATATGTGTTAGCATACGGTATTTGTTTTTCTCTTTCTGACTTACTTCACCCTGTATGACAGACTCTAGGTCCATCCACCTCACTACAAATAACTCAATGTCATTTCTTATGGTTGAGTAATATTCCATTGTATATATATGGCACATCTTCCTTATCCATTCATCTTTCAATGGACACTTAGGTTGCTTCCATGTCCGGGCTATTGTAAATAGAGCTGCAATGAACATTGTGGTACATGACTCTTTTTGAATTATGGTTTTCTCAGGGTATATGCCCAGTAATGGGATTGCTGGGTCATATGGTAGTTCTATTTTTAGTTTTTTAAGGAACCTCCACACTGTTCTCCATAGTGGCTGTATCAATTTACATTGCCACCAGCAGCGCAAGAGGGTTTCCTTTTCTCCACACCCTCTCCAGCATTTATTGTTTCTAGATTTTTTGATGATGGCCATTCTGACAGGTGTGAGAATATATCTCATTGTAGTTTTGAGTTGGATTTCTCTAATGATTACTGACGTTGAGCATCCTTTCATGTGTTTGTTGGCAACCTGTATATCTTCTTTGGAGAAATGTCTATTTAGGTCCTCTGCCCATTTTTGGATTGGGTTGGTTGTTGTTTGGTTATTGAGTTGCATGAGCTGCTTATAAATTTAGGAGATTAATCCTTTGTCAATTGCTTCATTAGCAAATATTTTCTCCCATTCTGAGGGCTGGCTTTTCGTCTTGTTTATGGTTTCCTTTTCTGTGCAAAAGCTTTTAAGTTTCATTAGGTCCCACTTGTTTATTTTTGTTTTTATTTCCATTTCTCTAGGAGGTGGATCAAAAAGGATCTTGTTGTGATGTATGTCATAGAGTGTACTGCCTATGTTTTCCGCTAAGAGTTTTATAGTTTCTGGCCTTACATTTAGGTCTTTAATCCATCTTAAGTTTATTTTTGTGTATGGTGTTAGGGAGTGTTCTAATTTCACCTTTTACATGTAGCTGTCCAGTTTTCCAAGCACCACTTATTGAAGAGGCTGTCTTTTCTCCATTGTATATTCTTGTCTCCTTTATCAAAGATAAGGTGACCATATATGTGAGGGGTTATCTCTGGGCTTTCCATCCTGTTCCATTGATCTATATTTCTGTTTTTGTGCCAGTACCATACTGTCTTGATTACTGTAGCTTTGTAGTAGACTCTGAAGTCAGGGAGCCTGATTCCTCCAGCTCCATTTTTCTTTCTCAAGATTGCTTTGGTTATTCAGGGTCTTTTGTGTTTCCATACAAATTAGGAAATTTTTTGTTCTAGTTCTGTGAAAAAATGCCATTGGTAGTTTGATAGGGATTGCATTGAATCTGTATATTGCTTTGGGTAGTATAGTCATTTTCACAATGTTGATTCTTCCAATTCAAGAACATGGTACATCTCTCCATCTGTCTGTACCATCTTTAATTTCTTTCATCAGTGTCTTATAGTTTTCTGCATATAGGTCTTTTGTCTCCTTAGGTAGGTTTATTCCTAGGTATTTTATTCTTTTTGTTGCAGTGGTAAATGGGAGTGTTTCCTTAATTTCTCTTTCAGATTTTTCATCAATAGTGTATAGCAATGCAAGAGATTTCTGTGCATTAATTTTGTATCCTGCTACTTTACCAGATTCACTGATTAGCTCTAGTAGTTTTCTGGTAGCATCTTTGGGATTCTCTATGTATAGTATCATGTCGTCTGCAAACAGTTATGGTTTTAAGTCTTCTTTTCCAATTTGGATTCCTTTTATTTCTTTTTCTTCTCTGATTGCTGTGGCTAAAACTTCCAAAACTACGTTGGATAATAGTAGTGAGAGTGGGCAACCTTGTCTTGTTCCTGATCTTAGTGGAAATTATTTCAGTTTTCCACCACTGAGAACAGTGTTTGCTGTGGGTTTGTCATATATGGCTTTTATTATGTTGAGGTAAGTTCCCTCTATGCCTACTTTCTGGAGAATTTTTATCATAAATCGGTGTTGAATTTTGTCAAAAGCTTTTTATGCATCTATTGAGATGATCATATGGTTTTTATCCTTCAATTTATTAATATGGTCTATCACATTGATTAATTTGTGTATACTGAAGAATCCTTGCATTCCTGGGACACCTCACTTGATCATGGTGTATGATCCTTTTAATGTGCTGTTGGATTCTGTTTGCTAGTATTTTGTTGAGGATTTTTGCACCTATGTTCATCAGTGATATTGGTCTGTAGTTTTCTTTTTTTGTAACATCTTTGTCTGGTTTTGGTATCAGGTTGATGGTGGCCTTGTAGAATGAATTTGGGAGTGTCCCTCCCTCTGCTATATTTTGGAAGAGTTTGAGAAGGATAGGCGTTAGCTCTTCTCTAAATGTTTGATAGAATTCGCCTGGGAATCCACCTGGTCCTGGGCTTTTGTTTGTTGGAAGATTTTTAATCACAGTCTCAATTTCAGTGCTTGTGAATGGTCTGTTTATATTTTTTATTTCTTCCTGGTTCAGTCTTGGGGGGTTGTGCTTTTCTAAGAATTTGTCCATTTCTTCCAGGTTGTCCATTTTATTGGCATATAGTTGCTTGTAGTAATCTCTCATGATCCTTTGTATTTCTGCAGTGTCAGTTGCTACTTCTCCTTTTTCATTTCTAATTCTGTTGATTTGACTGTTCTCCCTTTTTTTCTTGATGAGTCTGGCTAATGGTTTATCAATTTTTTTTATCTTCTCAAAGAACCAGCTTTTAGTTTTATTGATCTTAGCTATTGTTTTCTTCATTTCTTTTTTATTTATTTCTGATCTGATCTTTATGATTTCTGTCCTCTGCTCACTTTGGGGGTTTTCTGTTCTTCTTTCTCTAATTGCTATACGTGTAAGGTTAGGTTGTTTATTTGAGATGTTTCTTGTTTCTTGAGGTAGGATTGTATTGCTGTAAACTTCCCTCTTAGAACTACTTTTGCTGCATCCCATAGGTTTTGGGTCATCGTACTTTCATTGTCATTTGTTTCTAGGTATTTTTTTATTTCCTCTTTGATTTCTTCAGGGATCTCTTGGTTATTAAGTAGTGTATTGTTTAGCCTCCATGTGTTTGTATTTTTTACAGATATTTTCCTGTAATTGACATCTGGTCTCATAGCATTGTGGTCGGAAAAGATACTTGATACAATTTCAATTTTCTTAAATTTACCAAGGCTTGATTTGTGACCCAGGATATAATCTCTCCTGGAGAATGTTCCATGAGCACTTGAGAAGAAAGTGTATTCTGTTGTTTTTGGATGGAATGTCCTATAAATATGAATTAAGTCCATCTTGTTTAATGTATCATTTAAAGCTTGTGTTTCCTTATTTATTTTCATTTTGGATGATCTGTCCATTGGTGAAAGTGGGGTGTTAAAGTCCCCTACTATTACTGTGTTACTGTCAATTTCCCCCTTTATGTCTGTTAGCACTTGCCTTATGTATTGAGGGGCTCCTATGTTGGGTGCATAAATATTTACAATTGTTATATCTTCTTCTTGGATTGATCCCTTGATCATTATGTAGTGACCTTCTTTGTCTCTTGTAATATTCTTTATTTTAAAGGCTATTTTGTCTGATATGAGAATTGCTACTCCAGCTTTCTTTTGATTTCCATTTGCATGGAATATCTTTTTCCATCCCCTCACTTTCAGTCTGTATGTGTCCCTAGGTCTGAAGTGGGTCTCTTGTAGACAGCATATATACGGGTCTTGTTTTTGTATCGATTCAGCCAGTCTATGTATTTTGGTTGGAACATTTAATCCATTTACATTTAAGGTAATTATCGATATGCATGCTCCTATTACCATTTTCTTAATTGTTTTGGGTTTGTTATTGTAGGTCTTTTCCTTCTCTTGTGTTTCCTGCCTAAAGACGTTTGTTGTAAAGCTGAATTCTCTTAACTTTTGCTTGTCTGTAAAGGCTTTAGTTTCTCTGTCAAATCTGAATGACATCCTTGCTGGGTAGAGTAATCTTGGTTGCAGGTTTTTCCCTTTCATCACTTTAAATATGTCCTGCTACTCCCTTCTGGCTTGCAGAGTTTCTGCTGAAAGATCAGCTGTTAGCCTTATGGGGATTCCCTTGTACGTTATTTGTTGCTTTTCCCTTGCTGCTTTTAATATTTTTTCTTTGTATTTAATTTTTGATAGTTTGATTAATATGTGTCTTGGCATGTTTCTCCTTAGATTTTCCTGTATGGGACTCTCTGTGTGTTCTGGATTTGATTGACTATTTCCTTTCCCATATTAGAGAAGTTTTCAACTATAATCTCTTCAAATATTTTCTCAGTCCCTTTCTTTTTCTCTTCTTCTTCTGGGACCCCTATAATTCAAGTGTTGGTGCATTTAGTGTTGTCCCAGATGTCTCTGAGACTGTCTTCAATTCTTTTCATTCTTTTTTCTTTATTCTGCTCTGCGGTAGTTATTTCCACTATTTTATCTTCCAGGTCCCTTATCCATTCTTCTGCCTCAGTTATTCTGCTATTGATTCCTTCTTGAGAATTTTAAACTTCATTTATTGTGTTGTTCATCATTGTTTGTTTGCTCTTTTGTTCTTCTAGGTCCTTGTTAATGTTTCTCGTATTTTCTCCATTCTGTTTCCAAGATTTTGGATCATGTTTAGTATCATTACTCTGAATTCTTTTTCAGGTAGACTGCCTATTTCCTCTTCATTTGTTTGGTCTGGTGGGTTTTTACCTTGCTCCTTCATCTGCTGTGTATTTCTCTGTCTTCTTATTTTGCTTAACTTACTGCATTTGAGGTCTCCTTTTTGCAGGCTACATGTTTATAGTTCCCGTTGTTTTTGGTGTCTGCCCCCACTGGCTAAGGTTGGTTCAGTGGGTTGTGTAGGCTTCCTGGTGGAGGGGACTGGTGCCTGTGTTCTGCTGGATGAGGCTGGATCTTGTCTTTCTGGTGGGCAGGGCTGCATCTGGTGGTGTGTTTTGGGGTGTCTGTGACCTTATTATGATTTTAGGCAGCCTCTCTGCTAACGGGTGGGGTTGTGTTCCAGTCTTGCTAGTTGTTTGGCATGGGGTGTCCAGCACTGGAAGTTGCTGGTCGTTGAGTGGAGCTGGGTCTTCACGTTGAGACAGAGATCTCTGGGAGAGCTCTCGCCAATTGATATTATGTGGGGCCAGGAGGTCTCTGGTGGTCCAGTATTCTGAACTCAGCTCTCCCACCTCAGAGGCTCAGGCCTGACACCCAGCCAAGCACCAAGACCCTGTCAGCCACACAGCTCAGAAGGAAAGGGAGAAAAGAAAGAAATAAATAAAATAAAGTAAAATAAAATAAAATAGTTATTAAAGTAAAAAAATTAAAAAATATTATTAAAATTAAAAAATACAAAAAGTAATTTAAAAAAGAAGAGAGCAACCAAACCAATAAACAAATGCACCAATGATAACAAGCACTAAAAATTAAACTAAGATAAACATATAAATCAGAAACTAGTGAGTCGCATACAGCAAACCCCAAGTCTACAGTTGCTCCCAAAGTCCACCTCCTTAATTTTGGGATGATTCATTGTCTATTCAGGTATTCCACAGATGCAGGGTACATCAAGGTGATTGTGGGGATTTAATCCACTGCTCCTGAGGCTGCTGGGAGAGATTTCCCTTTCTCTTCTTTGTTCACACAGCTCCTGGGGTTCAGCTTTGGATTTGGCCCCGCCTCTGCATGTCGGTCACCCTCTGGCATCTGTTCTTCTCCCAGACAGGAAGGGGTTAAAGGAGTGGCTGATTAGGGGTCTCTGGCTCACTCAGGCCGGGGGGAGGGAGGGTACAGAATGCGGGGTGAGCTTGCGGCAGCAGAGGCCAGCGTGATGTTGCAACAGCCTGAGGTGTGCTGTATGTTCTCCCAGGGAAGTTGTCCCTGGATCACGGGACCCTGGCAGTGGCAGGCTGCACAGCCTCCTGTGAGGGGAGCTGTGGATAGTGACCTGTGCTTGCACACAGGATTCTTAGTGGCTGCAGTAGCCACATTAGCGTTTCATGCCCGTCTCTGGTGCCCACGCTGATAGCCGCAGCTCGCGCCTGTCTATGAAGCTCATTTAGGCAGTGCTCTGAATCCCCTCTCCTCACGCACCCTGCCTCTTAGGCAGGTCCAGACTTTTTCCCGGATTCCCTCCGGGTTAGCTGTGGCTCACTAGCCCCCTTCAGGCTGTGTTCATGCAGCCAACCCCAGTCCTCTCCCTGGGGTCTGACCTCCAATAACCAAGCCTCAGCTCCCAGCCCCGCCCGCCCCAGCAGCCGAGCAGACAAGCCTCTCGGGCTGGTGAGTGCTGGTCGGCACTGATCCTCCATGCGGGAATCTCTCCGCTTTGCCCTCTGCACCCCTGTTGCTGCACTCTCCTCTGTGGCTCCAAAGCTTTCCCCGCACCTACCCCACCCCATCCCGCATCTCCGCCCACGAAGGGGCTTCCTAGTGTGTGGAAACCTTTCCTCCTTCACGGCTCCCTCCCACTGGTGCAGGTCCCGTCCCTATTCTTTTGTCTCTGTTGTTTCTTTTTTCTTTTGCCCTACGCAGGTACGTGGGGAGTTTCTTGCCTTTTGGGAAGTCTGAGGTCTTCTGCCAGCGTTCAGTAGGTGTTCTGTAGGAGTTGTTCCACATGTAGATGTATTTTTGATGTGTTTGTGGGGAGGAAGATGATCTCCACGTCCTACTCCTCCGCCATCTTGAAGGTCCTCTAGATAATATATTTTAAGAATTCAGTCTGCTCTCATCTCTTCCTTATAGCTGTCATTATCTTTTCTATCCCTGGAGATTTCTTCTTTCCTTCAACAAATATTTATTAAGAACCTACTCTGTCTAGGTGCTGGGATACAGCAGTAAATTTTAAAACAAAAACAAAAAACCCCAATAATCCCTGCCCTCACAAAGTTATATTCAGTGTGAGAGACAGGTAACAGAAAAGCAAAACAATAAATAAATATAATTCTAGACAACAAGCACTATGAAGGAAATAATCAGGGTGTTAGGTTATAGAACTTTTCGACTAAGCAAGCTCAGTAGAACCAGAAAGAAGAATCTATCTGGAGCCCTGCTGACTTTAAGTGGCCAGGAGAAGGGCTTTCCTTCCCTCCCCTGGGGCTGACAACCCTCTCTAAAAGATACCAAACTGTTAGGAAGCAAGGGATTCTGATAGAAGTGCTCAATCCAGGAAGTACTTTTGTACCCAGCAGACCTCTACACAGGCCTAGGGAAACTCCTTCTACTCTCTCAGACAGCACTGGCAGGATTCTGTGACAGCTACAGGCACCAGATAAACCAAGCAGATCAAAATAGTACCACAGGGCTTCCCTGGTGGCACAGTGGTTGAGAATCTGCCTGCCAATGCAGGGGACACGGGTTCGAGCCCTGGTCCGGGAAGATCCCACATGCCGCGGAGCAACTGGGCCCGTGAGCCACAACTACTGAGCCTGCACGTCTGGAGCCTGTGCTCCGCAACAAGAGAGGCCGCGATAGTGAGAGGCCCACGCACCGCGATGAAGAGTGGCCCCCACATGCCACAACTAGAGAAAGCCCTTGCACAGAAACGAAGACCCAACACAGCCAAAAATAAATATACATAAATAAATTTTAAAAAAATAGTACCACAAAGGCTGTGAAATTAAAATGACATTGAAACCACGGTTTCCAAAGTAGGCCAGGACTTACATACTAAACCTAAACAGGGTGACTATCTTTTAAAATTAAATATTAAGTAAGATCCAGAGTCTTCTGACATTCATGATATTCAGGATACAATGAAAATCACCTATCATATTAAGAAATAAGAAAATCAAAATTTGAATGAGAAAGACAATCAACAGATACCTACACCTAGATGAATCAGATGTTGGAATTATCTGGCAAGGATTTTGAAGCAGCCATCATAAGAATGCTTCAGCAAGCAATTAAAAATGCTCTTGAAATAAATAAAAAATATAAAATCTCAGCAAAGAAACAGAAGGTTATAAGAAAGAATCAAATGTCAATTATAGATCTGATAAATACAATAACCAAAATGAAAAAACTCACTGGATGGATTCAATAGTAGAGTGGAGATTTCAGGATAGAATCAGTTTGCATAGAATTAACTCAATATGAACAACAGAGAGAAAATAGGCTGAAAAAAAAATGAAGAGACTCAGGGACTCATGGGGTAGCAACAAAAGATCCAACATTAGTATCACTGGAGTCCTATAAGAGAAGAAATAGAGTGGCTAAAAGAGTATTCCAAGAAATAATGGCTAAAACCTTCCCAAATTTGGTAAAAAGTAAAAATAAAAAATAAACCCACAGATACAAGAAACTGAGTGAATTTTAAATAGGCTAAACCAAAGAAACCTATACTAAACACATCATAATTAAACGTCTAAAAACTGAAAACAAAGAAAAAATCTTGAAAGCAGCCAGAGAGAAATGACATTACCTATAATATGAACACCAATTTGAATGATAGCAAATTTCTCAGATTTCTCACCTGAAACTATGGTGGCGAGAAGCAAGTAGAACATTTTTCAAGAGCTGGCGGGGGCGGGGGGGAAACACTGTCAACCATGAAATTATACCTGGCAAAACTACCCTTCAAGAATGAGGGGGAAATAAACACATTTCCAGATGAAAGAAAACTAAAATGATTTGTTGCTGGCAGACCTACGCTTAAAGAACAGCTAAAGAAAATTTTTCAAAAAGAAAGAAAATGGTAAAAAGAAGGAAACTTGTAGCATCAGGAAGAAAGAAAGAACAACAGAAAGAGTAGAAATAATGAGCAAATACAATAGGCCACCCTTCTCCTTGTGAGTTTTCTGAATTATATCTGATGTTTGAAACAAAAATGATAACACTATCTGATACTCAAGACAATGATATTTAAAACTTGAAAAAGTAAAGGGATCTAAATGAAAGTAAGTTTTCCTCACTTCACTCAAAGTAGTAAAATGCTGATACCATTAGACTGTGATAAGTCACATGGGTATATTGAAATACTCATAGCAACTACTGTGAAAATGATATAAAATGATACTCACAAAAACACTATTAGCTGACAAGTTAGTCATTTGTACAAATTCACTGAGCCTGGCTCTAAAAAACACAATGTTTTATGTTTAATACTTGACAATTTAAGAAAAATGGGTGTTTGACTCAACCAGAAATGGTTATTATAGCCTATCAACAATATATAAATTACTAGATGCCCTGCTTGATATTTTTCTCCTGAGATGTGTTTAAGAGGATTTTCTTTATCTCATACTGAACTTTATGATACTCACTTTCTTGGTAACATAGATGAAAATACCACATATTCAATAGACAAGATAAGATTAGCAGGAAAGTATATTTTTAAAAATCCCCCCAAAAAAGTTGGTCCCTTTATTAGGACAAAATTAACCATTGAGGTTAAAAAAATAAATTTCTAGCTCAGAGAGGGTTACTTTAGAGAGAGAAGTCAGGAAAGGTCTCTCCTTAAAGACAATGCTTGAGAAGATCCTAGGATAATGAATCCCAGATAGAATGAGTACCTTCCTTACGCAAATATTCTCAAGCAGAAAAGAGCTTGGGTTTGTTCAAGTATTCTACTAAGTCTAGCTCATTCATGTGTGCACCTTCTCTTATAGTTTTTATTCCCTATAACACATGGGTTCTTTTTTCCATAAAAATTTTATTAACACTTGTTAGATGGAGAAATAACCAAGCAATAACAAAATCAGCAAAAATGGGGAAGTTACTAAGATCCCAGTAAAGTCAGAGTAAATGAGGCCTGAATTTGTCTTGTACCCATCCTCTGCATCTCTTTGCAAGTGACTCCATGGAGGCATCTATTTTTCTACCTTACCCCTCCCTAAGACACACACACACACACACACACACACACAATTTAATCTTCTGGATCACTTCTCTAACTTGGTACTTTTAATATGGAAAATGAGTGTCAACTTGTGAACATTTAAAGTGACCTTAGATTACTGGTTCTCAACCAAGAGCAATTTTGCTCCCCAAGAAACATTTGGCAGTGCCTGGACACATTTACACATTTAGATTATCATGAGTGGTAGTTATGTGCTACTTAAGTGGGTTGAGGTCAGGGATGCTGCCCAATAGCCTACAATGCACAGGACAGACCCAGGTAGAATTATCTGGTCTAAAATGTTACCTGACTTAGATTATGATTATAATTTCCATCCCAAGGGAATTTCAAGACCTCTGTCTCCCAATCCAGTGTCTAATCCGGACTTCTCCTTGAAAAGTTACCTTACTCATTTCCAGAAGATCAAAACACTGTGGGCAGTAATTCCCAAAGGATGTTCCATGTTCCAACAATTATATGACAAAATTGTTCTATGGTTAAATAAATTTTATAAATGTTTGGTCATCATAGGTTCCTTTTGTATAGGACTTCTTTGACCCAGCTAGGTCAACAGCATGGCTAAGGCCACAGGTCAGAATGGAAATGAACACCAAGCATTATAGCAAGAGCTCTTTAATGACTACCAAAAAGGTAGGCAAAGAGACTTGAGTCTAGCAATTCTGCTGATGGAGACTAGAACCAAATAGCATTGCTGTTACACACACCCATGGATTACCTTCACCCAGACACCCAGCTGGGGAAAGCTAGGGAGATACACGTAACACCAGGAACAATAAATATCTAGGTAGGAATTTAGATCCAGTATTAGTTTCCTAGGGTTGTCATAATGAAGTACCACAAACTGGTAACTTGCACAACAGAAATATATTGTCTCACAGATCTGGAAGCTAAAAGTTCAAGATCAAGGTTTTTTCAGGGTTGGTTCCTTCTGAGGACTGAGGAAGGAGCTGATCCAGACCTCTCTACCTGACTTATGTACAGTCTCCTTACATGGTGTTCCCTCTATGTATGTCTATCTCTGTGTCCAAATTTCCTTTTTATAAGGACTTCAGTCATTCTGGATGAGAGCCTACTCTAACAACCTCATTTTAATTTGATTAAACCTCTATAAAGATTCTATCTCCAAATAAAATCACATTCGGAAGTACTGAGGGTTAGGACTCCAAAACATCTTTTTTGGGGGAAACACAATTCAATCCATAACACAAGCTAGTCCAATCTCTTTGTTTGGGCCAATGGTTGTAGTCAAAAGCCAGAGTAGGGAGGAGAACAGAAGAGAAGCCATGTGTTGAATAATCAAGACTAATTATGGACATTTGTGCTTTCCAAGGTAAATAAACTGAGCTATCATAAATGCGTCAGCATTTACTTTCAGACTTAGTGTGACAAGAGTTTAGGCAAAGGGCAGTTGTTCTTCTCACTGTCAGAAGCAATCCCAAAGTCTGTCAGACACTGGACACAAAGCTCACATCTGCAGAGGGTCCCCCTGTGGTGGCCCCTTCAAACCTATCCTGTCTTCTGCACCTGCTGCCATTTATTCATGTTAAATGGCATTGCAAACTGCAGCAATTATGTGGATGCTGACCCAAAAGCCACCAGTGCTCATGAACCCCTTCCCAGACATTGTCCTCCCCTAGAGCACATGCTGCTTTCCGTTAGGAAGTCTGGGTCTCTTGGAGACTAGTCTGTGGCTAGTGTGGACAGCAATAAGTGAACCGCTGAAGCTGGTGTGCTTTGAAGTTTGACTGGGAGCCATAACCCAGGGAGATGTCCTTCCATATCAACTGTCACTGGTAACCACATGGCGCCAAATGTCTGCACACTCTCACCCCTCTCACCCCTCCCTTAAATATTTTTAATTTTATTTAAAATGTCATTTACAATGTCCTTACTATGTGGCAAGGGCACAACAACCCTGTGAGGTAGATACAACTTCTATTCTCATTTTATATACAGATGGGTAAACCAGAAGGCATTGAACAGTTAAATAACTGGCCCAAGGCACACAGCCAGTGAGTGGAAGAACTCACATTTGAATCAGGCAACCCGGCTCCAGAATCCAAGTTTTAATCACTGGGCTCTGACTTTCTATTGGCTTTGAGGGCCAAGGTGGGAGGTTTCCAAAGTGACATGACTATTTCTTTAGACATGATTACTGAGGCGACCTCTGAATGTTCCACTGTAAGTTCTAAACATATGGACACTGCTCAAAGTGACCCCATGAGATAGGTACTATTTCAATTCCCATTTTACGGTCTGGTAAACAGAAAGACCCAAGGAGGTTAAATAACTTGCCCAAGGTCACTTAGAATGTATCTCCAAAATAGTGCTAGATGCTGGAGATAGGTCCGCGAACAAGGTAACCACGGTTTCTGTCCTAACTGAGCTTACACCGCACACAGAGGCTCAGACAAGTAAACAGGTAATTGGAACACTGTGGTAAGCGCCAAGGTGAAGTTCCACGTGCTATATCGGAGCACATGGAAGCAGTATTTAGCCCTCCCTGGTGATGTTAAAAAGACTTCTTGAGGACTGATATTTTGGTTTAAACCTCACAATTGAGTTAGATAGGCAAAGAGGTAGATAAAAGGAGGAAATTGTTCCAAGAGAGGAAACTGTACTTGTAAAATCAGGAAGCAAGACAAAGAGGATGGTTTGCTCTAGGAGACAAAAGAAATGTAGTATAGCTTAGTGTGTAGAATGCAAGCAAAGGGAGCGACAACAGGTGAAATGGGAAAATAACACCATGCTCGAAGAGCAGTGAGGACTGGCTGAGCTTTAGGAGGTAAAGTAGCCTGATCAGGTCTACATTTCAGAAAGACAAGGATGGGCTGGTGGGGAGAGACTAGAAGCAGAGTGACACATCCCTCCATCCTGGGAGTCACTGCAATAAGCCCAGCTTAATATTATAGTGGCCAGACCTAAACTTGGTGATTGATTGTCTATGAGGGGTGTGTGGTATAAAGATATATGTTTGGTCTTGCCCCCAGTTCCTGGCACAGAGCTCCTAAAACCCTTGGAATTTCCTGATGGGGTGTCGTTTGTCATTCATAGGGAGCCCTTTTAGAGCACACCTGACTTATGTTATGTGACTGAGAGTCACAGAAAAACCAAGAGATTAGAGGGTTGGAACTTTCAGCCCCACCCACTGACCTCTGGGAACGGGGAGGGAGCTGCTGGAGATCAAGTTCTATAAAATCTCTCAAACATAATTTGATGAGCTTCTGGGAGAGAAAACATACGGAGATGCTGGGAGGGTGGCATAGCCAGAGAGCACGGAACCTACACATTGCCTCCCCCATACCTGCCCACGCATCTCTTCTGGTTGCCTGTTCCTGAGTTGTATCCTTTTATAAATAAACCAATAAATCTAGTAAGCAAATTTTTTTCTTGGTTCTGTGAGCCATTCTAGCAAATTATCAGACCTGAAAAGGGGCTCATGGAAGTCCTGATTTACAGTTCAGAAGTACGGTGAGAACCTGGACTTGAGACTGGGGTCTAAGGTGGGGTCAGTCTTATGGGACTGAGCTCTTACCCTGTGGGATCTGACTCTATCTCCAAATAATGTCAGAACTGAGTTAAGTGTGTGGGACACCCAGTCATTACCCACTGAAAGTTGGAGAACTGCTTGGTAACTGAGAGTTGGAGAATTGCTTGGTATGGGAAAAACCCCACATATCTAGGATCAGAAGTACTGAGAGTAGAGAAGAAAAACAGAGTTTTCCTTTGCAGGGTGAAAGAGAGAGATGTCCAGTGTAACTCCTAAGTCTCTGATTTATACAGTTAGATAAGCAGTGTTGCCATTTGCTGGGTGGAGAACACAGAGGAGAAATAAGTTGGAGCACAGCAGTAAAAATGCGTTCCATTTTGGACATTTTGAATGAGTTCCATTTCAAAACCAAATGGTTTCAAAAGCTGTAGGACTTCCAAAAGCAAATGGATAGATGGATCCAAAGCTAGAGAGAAATCTGGACCTGAGACAGAGGTTTTAGAGGCATCAGCAAATAGGTGGATATGGAAGCCAAGGGAGTGGGTGCATTGACTCAGGAGAGTGAAAAAAGAGAAGAGGGTCTCAGGTGACATCATCATTTAAGGGTCAGCCAGGAAGAGGAGCCTACAGAACAGACTGAGAAGGATCCTTCAGAGAGGCAGGAAGGAGTTCAAGCAAGTGGGTATCACGGAACCTACAGGAAGCTAAAGGAAGACTTTGCACACAACTTTGTGCTCTAGACAGGTCACTTAGGACAGTGACTGGGGTGTGTCTGTCTGATGATGCCATATTAGAAAAGCAAAATGCTTGTTTCTGAAGGTTGTTTAGGAAGACAGCAGCGAGCCCTAGGAAAAGAGATGAAAAACTAACAAGCAGTCATTTCTTATCCTTTACCGTTCTGGGCTTGGCTGGTAATTAGATGGATAAATCACTCATGATCTTTGGGTGTCACTTGCAGCAAAAGGATAGCATCTTCAACTCTGTTTAAGAGGCAGTCACATAATAGTATCTAATGTTGAACTAATTTTCTATCTTTGGGTTCTTTTTCTGTCACAGATTTCTGAAGAAATCCCATTATAGTCAGAGATGGAGTTGGATAAAATTGTGAAGGAGAGAAAATTTGACTTAAGGATCCTTAACTTCTACACCCTGCCAACGATCTAGTGTCCTACATTTTCCCATTCCATCTCCCCAGACACTATGATCCCTCAAGGCAATACTTTCTACAGCTGTGTGGGCCGCAGACATGGTTTAAACTTTTCCCTGTATTCTTTCTGCTTTCCATCCCCAAATCAGAAACATCTTTCCTACTTCCCTCTTCTTTACAGCCCCATGAGCATGAGATAAACCACCCAGAGACATTGCAATGTAAGGAACAAACCTATTGAATTTAGAATCAGAAAACCTGGTCTGGATTCCCAGTTTTACCTCTTATCAGAACTGTGTGACATTTGGTAAGTCATTTTTCTCATTAATCTCTCTGCCTCAGAATTCCTACCTCTCAAAAGTATACAGGTTAGATTTAAACAAATGTATGTAAAAACACTTTTTTAATGTAGTATAGAGTCATACACAGTTTTCCCAACTGTACCTTATAGAATTCTTAAAACCACAGTTTTTCTGGCATGGAGTGAGATTTCTTTGGTATCTGGTGAAATAATAGACTTTTTTCATGTAAGTTTCTGGGAGACTGTTATTTCTGAAACTCTGTATGAAGGAACAAACACCTCATTTCTGGGTGAGCTGAGCTCTGGTGTGTTTAAGTCAAAGAGGTGTGATGCACCTCAGAGGAGGAATTTCCTGTTACTTCCTGTTTTAGCATCTCTGTATAGAAACAGCAAACTCCTAGCATTTTTATGGTGCTTTGTCATTTCTAAAGCATTATTGCACATATGATTTGAAATTACCCCAGGGTAGCCATTCCAAAGTGTGATATCACAACAGATTGAAGGCAGAAGCAGATATGAAAAACTCAACTGTCTTCTATTCAGCCAAACATAAAAGCAATCAGCAAAAATGTAAAACAAGGTAACTTATCACAAATATTTTTTTGATTTGGAAAGTATACTAGGTTTTCATAAAAATGTGTTACTTATATTAAAATGTAATGAGTTTTTTTAAATGAATTAATGCATAATTGTTTTAATTTCTAATATGGAAAATATCAATAGATACAACCCATGTCAACCAAGCTGGGAGACTTAATAATTTTTAAGAGTTTAACAGGGTCCCAAGACAAAAAGATTGTTGCCCTAGTGTGATGCCCAGCAAAATGGAACTTTATTTTTTGTTAAAAGAACTGCCATTTGGAAATTGCTAATTGTTGTTTGGTTTCTGATGGTAGCAACATGCAGCTGCCTTAAAGTCTTCGCTTTTCTCAGACAAGTCACCCAATTGCCCTTGAATCACTCAACAGTCACTGTGCCGGCATCAGGGCCCAACTCCCTCACCCCGACCCATACCCCACTGACACAGGCTTAAAGATGGGCCAACAAGGGCTTCCCTGGTGGCGCAGTGGTTGAGAGTCCGCCTGCCAATGCAGCAGAAACGGGTTCGTGCCCCCGTCCGGGAAGATCCCATGTGCTGCGGAGCGACTGGACCCGTGAGCCACGGCCGCTGAGCCTGCGCGTCCGGAGCCTGTGCGGCCACAACAGTGAGAGGCCCGCGTACCGCAAAAAAAAAAAAAAAAAAAAAAAAGATGGGCCAATAGGGTTGGTGCATTTGCTTGAGAGGCCCAGGGGCTTCCGGTGGCGACCAAGAGGAAGGAACTAAGAACCGCACCTCCTTTTCTGCCTGCTTCAAAGTTACCTTAACTGTCACCTGACCTGTGTTGAGGGGCAGGTAAACTCAACAGTACTCCTCAGGGTCACCCTGAGGTCAGGGGTCAGGCAGTCAAAAGGAATCTCACCAGGCCATGGAGGCAGATAAGCCCAGAGAAGTGCCTGCTGTTCCAAGAACAGACTGGAAAGGCCATTTCAGTAAAGAAAGTTATCACTGAGAACCTGGGGCTCTCGTGCGTGGGGCACCCCCAGGTGAGAGAAGCATTCCCCCTCCCCATCCTGCCCCAAGTCAGTTGCGCCAGAGCAGCAGTGGCAGCGGCAGCGAGCTTTGTATTTGTCAGTCTTTGTACCACCGCACTTTCTGCAGCACAGCCCTTGAGTGGACCTAAAGGATCCCCGGGTTGGGGCAGGGCGACAGCAGGGGGTGGGAGCAGCAACAGCATCGGGCTGGAACCGTGCTTACAGCCCTGACCACTTTCCTCCCTGAAAGGCAATACTGACCAAGGCTGCCCCCCTGGATTAAGTCCCTGGGGCTCATGGACTCATCATAAGAGGGCCCCTTCCCACCCTCACGTCAGATACAGGACATCCTGCTAGAAAGGCAGGTGGCTGCTTGGGTGTAGCATTTTTTTTTTTTTTAACGTCTTTATTGGAGTATACTTGCTTTACAATGGTGTATTAGTTTCTGCTTTATAACAAAGTGAATCAGTTACACATATACATATGTCCCCAAATCTCTTCCCTCTTGCGTCTCCCTCCCTCCCACCCTCCCTATCCCACCCCTCTAGGCGGTCACAAAGCACCGAGCTGATCCCCCTGTGCTATATGGCTGCTTCCCACTAGCTATCTATTTGGTAGTGTATATATGTCCATGCCACTCCCTCACTTTGTCACAGCTTACCCTTCCCCCCGCATATCCTCAAGTCCATTCTCTAGTAGGTTTGAGTCTTTATTCCCGTCTTACCCCTACGTTCTTCATGACTTTTTTTTTTCTCTTAGATTCCATATATATGTGTTAGCATACGGTATTTGGTTTTCTCTTTCTGACTTACTTCACTCTGTATGACAGACTCTAGGTCCATCCACCTCATTACAAATAGCTCAATTTCATTTCTTTTTATGGCTGGGTAATATTCCATTGTATATATGTGCCACATCTTCTTTATCCATTCATCTGTTGAGGGACACTTAGGTTGCTTCCATGTCCTGGCTATTGTAAATAGAGCTGCAATGAACATATTGGGTGTAGCATTTTGAAAAAACACCATGGGGTGGCATTGTTTGCACTCTAAACTGATGGGACTAGACACCCAGCTTCAGTTTCATTCCTGTGGTAGGCAGAATAATGTCCTCCCAAAGATGTCCACGTCCTAATCCCTGGAACCCATGAATATGGTACCTTACGTGGCAGAGGGGCTTTGCAGATGTCATTGAAGTGAAGAACCTGAAGCTCAGGAAATTCTCCTAGATTGTCCAGGCAGGCCCAGTCTAATCACAAGAATCCTTAGAGCAGAAAACCTTTCCCATTATGGTCAGAGACAGACTTGACCACAGAAGACGGTGCAGAGAGAGGCCATCTGAGGAAGGCTCTCCAGGCCCTTGTTGGCTTTGAAGACAGAGAAAGGGGGCCATGGGCCAAGGATGCTGGAAAATGTAGGGAAGCAGACTCCCTCCTAGAGCCTTCAGGACTGAACTCCGTTCTACCGACAACTTGATAGTTGTGCAGGGGAGACCCATGCTGGAACTTCTAAGCTCCAGGATGATAAGATAATAAATTTGTGCTGTTTAAGTCTGTGGTTATCTGTCCCAGCAGCACTAAAAAACGAACGCCATTACTAATCAGTGCCTTGCTCAGAGGGGATTCGTAAACTCTCTCAAAGACACTAGCTTGAGAATCATGTGTGGAAAGAGCTGGAAGGGCCAGCTGAGCACCGAGTGAATGAACACCTCTGGAGAAGCTGAAGCGGCTGATCCCAAGTAGCAGAGACGTTGAAGGAGACTCGAGGAGTCCTGTGGTAGCCCACCCCCAGGCCCAGGAGCAAGGGACCTTGATGACTACCTGAAGAGCTGGGATTATTGAACTCTGTTGCCGATCACCTCAGCTCTTCATGAATTTTTGGAATTACCTTAGGAACCATCTAGTCCTTGCATCTGCCCAATATATGATTCTCCTCCGTCAAATGGCAAAAGTTCTTTCTGTGACATTGTGAGCATTGTGTTTGCAAGGGGGGACCTTGCTACTGGCTTCCCAGAGGGCCAAGGGGAGGCCATTCTCTCATACTTCCGGGCAAACAGCACCATGGTTAAGAGCACAGGCTCTGGAGTCAGACTGACCACTTACCAGCTGTTTGACCTCTGGCACTTTCTCCTTTAACCTCGCTGTGCCTCAGCTGCCTCAGCTGTAAAGTGGGCAATAATCACAGTACTTCCTCATGGAAGATTTAATGAAATGGGGCATATAAAGTACCTGACACACAATAAGTGTTTTTATTAACATGCAGCCAAGGGTTACATTACTTTATTACAAACCAAACAAATGGTCCTTAAGGAAAGATTCATCCATGTGTTCACGCCTCTCCCATCAGTGCAACTGGCAGAAGCAAGTCACAGCTGCCAGCCAAATTAAAGTTGGATCATGTCTGTTCCCAAGAGCAGTAAAATTATTCTAAAAAACTCAAATAATAATATTTAACCCTTATTGGGGATTGGCCATGTGCCAGGTACTATTCTAAGCCTTCATTTCATCTTTGTTTAATCTCCTATACCATAGTACTGTAACTACCCCCATCTTACAGATGAGTAAAGCAAGGAACAGAGAGGTTAAGTAATTTTCCCAAGATCACACAGCTGGGAAATAGTGGCGCCAGACTTGCGTCCAGTCTGCTCTGAGGTCCACGCCCTTAGTCACTAAAACGTACTGTCTTTAAATCAAGCCATAATATGAAACATAAGCCATGAATAAACCCACATCTTAAGTACTGGCCCCCTCACCAAGAAATAGGCAAGTATTGATTGGTCGTTGATGATTTAAAGGAGCTAATCTTCTTAAAGGGTCAAAGGTTTCTTGGTAAGTTTTCAATAGCACAGTGTGGAACAGGCTTAACTGATCTTACTTAAACACTGGTTGGGTGCTGTGAGGTGTTTGAAAGTTTTCAACAAAACTAATATAGCTTATAATATTACTTTAGGAGGATCATGAGTACTTTCAGATGATTTATTCTGCCTGGCCCTATGCAACTTACTCTGCCTGGCCCTATGCAATCAGGGCATTGTGCAAAGAAGGAAGTGGTTTGGGACACTATGGAAAGGAAATATTAACCCAGGCACAGGCCTAAGATGTGACAATGTCCATTTATCCCTGTGCCCCTCGAGTTTCTCCCTATAGGCATTCTTCTAGCACTTTTCCTTGCTGGATTATTCTGTTTTTCAGTGGCTGCCCAGTGACCCCAACTGAGTTGCTGGTTGATCTCATCTCTAAACCCGTTACATTCTACTTTGCGCTTTCCCTAGGTAGATCTCAAGAGGCTATTTAAAAACTAATTACTTCTCCTCTGAAGGAGGCCCCCTCTGAGACCAGAGAAGAGTCATTCTGGGTGTAAATGAAAGAAAATGTCATGCGAATGGGGAAGTTTGAGCCTCCTCTTCCTGCCTGACGCTGTCCTTGCCATTCCAGTGAACGTTTCGTTTGATCCTGTCTGGATCTCCCTTCTTGTCCTTGCATTTCCTCTTGCCCAGCTGCTTTTAGGGTATTTGGCTTGAGGCTATAAAGTTAAAGTTCTTTATACTTAGTTTTCTTCCTTGCTCCCCACTCCCCATTCCACCATCTCAGCCAAAGCAATTGCCCAAAACAATGTAAAAAGACCTTAATTAAAATGTTCTCACCTGGCTAAACTTGCTGCTAAAGCTCTTACCCCTGGCGCAGCAGCCTATCTGTCTCTTTGGGAAGTTACTGAATTATCTCAAATGATATAAAAATCAGTTTCTAAATCAAAGTCACATTCACTGTCCATTATCACCTCTCCCCTCCCCGGGGCTTCCCCATTTGGTTAGATGCCATCACAGGCCCTGCGTGGTCGGGACACCATCCCTACCCTCTTAGCTACTATTGAACACTTGCCATTGATTCACTGCTCAGGAAAAGCCATGGTCCTCCGTGATTGAAAGGAGGCATTTTGAGTCCCTGAGCCCTCGCATCAACTAATTAGCAGCAAAGGATGTGAGCAAGGAAACCCTGTTCATTGGCTCATTAACTCGCATACCCTAGACCTGTGTAGCAGAGGGGACGTCTTGACCAAAGCCCAGGGCTCTAGGAAGGCTTCCCTGTCAGCCAGGAAGGAGCTGGAACAGCGATCACAACGTTACCCGCGATGGCTCACTGCGCCTGCGCAAAGCCGCTTCCCTTAACAAGGGAGCGTCTCCCAAGCCTCCCACGCTGTAGGAAGGAAGCAGAACCCTAGGGCGCTACATCCCCGCTTCCTTTCTGTCCTTAAAGCTCGGTTCAGCGTTTCTTTGTGATGTACATCACTTCAATCAGCTGCGAGGGCGGGAGGAAAAGCAATTAAGGGCACTATTAATCACCAAGTTCCCACTGAGAAGGGTCAAACTGCAGCAGGATTTGACAAAGCAACGATTCTATCACCAGTGGAGGTATAAAAGTAGATAGCTCAACATCTTAGAGCTATATTTGGGCTTATTCTTTCTTGGCCCTAAAAATCTTTACTGAAGGTGAACATCCCAGAGGTGATTAAAAACTTGCCTTCCTTTGAGTTTTGGAATTGTTTGAGTTCTAACAATATTTGAGTTTGGCAAGCTTTGAGTCTCCTTTGGGAAGTTGCAGCAAAAATGAATTGGAAAACGTATCTCTGCTTTTACAGAAAAGAAGAGAAAGGGTCTAATTGCCTTTTATTATAATGTCTATACTAGAATTTCTTCTTTACTGAAATCCATGGAAAATCAGGAAAACATTTTACAGAATTAGCTATGTAAATGCATTAAAATATCTATTGAAATTCTGTTCATTTTATAGGATTAGTTCTATTCAAAAATTCTGAAGTGGGCAGTGTTTCTTTCGGTGACTACAAATTTTTACCCCAACCAACACTCATGTAGGGGCCCAATGGTTACCACCCCTGAGTGATTTGACTGCTCTTCATGCTGCACTTTTATCTGTGTGGTTCCTACATATTAATTTACTCAATCAGTCAAGAAATATTATTGAGCATCTATTATGGGTCAGGGATACAGTAGAGAATAAAACAGGCATTCTCCTCCCTTGTGAAGCTTATAATCTAGCAGGGATGACAAATACTGATTAACCAGAATTATTAAACATAAATTATAGATATCACATTGTAGATCCAAACTAAAATGAAGTCACTTATGCCAGGGACACAACGGAGAAGGTTAACGCAGGTGCATAAAGGAAACTTAACCTAACCTTACAGGAGTTTACAACTCTTCTCAGAAGTCAGCAGAGGACATCAGCCAATACCCAAATGCCAATTCTGTTCATGCCATCTCTGGACTTCCTTGTTCCCCTAATTCACGTACCCTTAGAAAATAAGAAAGAAGACCACTAGGCAACGAATCAGTGGAAAAAGGCAAATAACTTCCATATTTGTTCACATAAAAATCCCTTGGCCTATGAGCAACTAAGACCTCATTGCTCCCACAGTCTTTAGTTTCCTGGCTTGCAGGTCGAAAGCCTTGCAATAAACTCATCCTTCTGTTTTGTTTCATTCAGTGTGCAGAGTTTAGTTTTATACAACATCATTTTACCTTTAAATCCATGAGTATGTACATCTAAAAGATAATCTCAGGTTGTCTTACCTATGCTGCTAACTATATTAAGGGAGTAGTTTCTCTCGAGCCCTCAGGGTCTCTGTTGCCTTTAGTTCAAAATAATCCACGTGCCAAAGTGACACATCTTGGGAGGCCTGTTCTGTTGGGAGCGTAGACAGCCTCAAGCAGCAGATCGTCTTGAACTTAAGAAAGGCAAGGATCTAAAACCTCAAGGAACTCTAGCCAAGAGAACATCTATAAGATACACAAAGACTGATTGTAAAATGTATTTTACTGATTGTAAAATATGCCACTTTGGCATAAGGATTATTTTGAGCTGAAGGCAACTGAGAAATAGCAGACACAGGAGGAGCTTTATGCCCTCCTCTATCTGACTAAAAGCAGGACATAAACTTCCCTTTCATAAAGGAAATTTCCATTTATAAAGGTACCCGCCCCCCGTCCTATACCAGGAAGAGAACACCAAGATGAATCTGCATAAACAACCCTTATCTACTATTAGTTTCCCCCATACGTTTCTTAGTGACCTTCCCACAATTTAACCCGTAAAAACTCCCTTTTCCTGTCTAATTACTTCTCTGCAATTTTTATCACCCTTTGTTAGAATGATATATAAGTCCCCAGGTCTAACCACCTCTTTGGGTTTTTCCATTCTTTTCTGTGAAGCCCCTGTGCACGTAAAAATATTAATATCAATAAAGTTTGTATGCCTTTTCTCCTGTTAATCTGTCTTTTGTCAGTTTAATTCACAGGCCCTCAGTCACTGAACCTAAGAAAGTAGAGGAAAAGTTTCTCCTCCCCTACAGTTTCAATGATGAAATAAATGTCACTAGTCCTCTTCAGCTCTTATGTTCTCTTCAATGTAGATTTTACTTAAGATTTCATAGGAGAAACTGACAAAGGAGGTTACATTATATACCTTATGGGATTCAATGTAAAAATACTCCATTTGATATTTCAGTTCTCCCAAAGTCCCTCTTTAAATTTAGCCAACTATCTCTGAGGCATCTTACTTCCTCTGATCCTAGGGCCTTCCTCCACAATTACAAAAACATTTCAGCAGAACTCCAGCTTCTACCACTGAATCTGCATACCCCAATTCATTTTCGGTTCTGCTGAATAAACAGTATCCTAGTTCACAGCTTCCCCATCCTTGGAAAGTAACTGCTCACCATTTTCACTACTTGCACAAGTCCTTCAGGTTAAAATAAGAGAAGCCATCTGGATGCAGCCAAGTTTCTGCCATGTGTGGCTGGTGAGGAGAGGTGAGAAGCAAATGTAGAGATGGGAGGGAGGTCCTTCCCAAAAGATGGGTCCAATAATCTAAATCTTGTACTTATTTCTGAGTTCTCTCAGGATGTTCAGTTTTAAACTTTCCAAAACCCATCTCTTTAGGAAAATTGAGGAAATAAAATACACTATTTCTATGACAACAGAGAAATGTCTAAATCTATATGTTGACTTCACTGAGAATATCTTTCTGTAATGGTCCAAAATCTCATTTTACTAATTGAATAGTAATCTGAATGTATAAAAATGAAAGTAACCTTTTCAAGATGTTGAATTTCCATGGTCTACTGGCTCCCTACCCCAAAATCAACCCTGAAAAAAACACATAGATTTATAGAAAAGTGACTAGTCTTTTCTTGCATTCTTAGAATATGAACAGAAATTGAATATGTGAGAGGCCATAAAAAGAACAATAAACTTCAAATAATCAGGATCATACAAACTCAGCTCTCTAACCATACTCCAAAAAAATTTTAATCAATAACAAAAAGATAAGCTTTTCAAAAAAAATCTCGTATGCTTAGAGACTAAAATATTACTAAATAACTCTTTAGTTAAGACAGAAATAAAGAACTATTTAAAACTGAATGATAATGAAGACATTGCAAGTCAAAACTTTGTGGAAGGCAGCTAAACCATACTTGAGGAAAATGTATAGCTTTAAATATATTTACCAGGAAACAAATATCAAAAATAGATGACTTGGGCTTCCCTGGTGGCGCAGTGGTTGAGAGTCCGCCTGCCGATGCACGGGACACGGGTTCGTGCCCCAGTCCGGGAAGATCCCACGTGCCTCAGAGCGGCTGGGCCCGTGAGCTGTGGCCGCTGAGCCCGCGCGTCCAGGGCCTGTGCTCCACAGCGGGAGAGGCCACAACAGTAAGAGGCCCGTGTACCGCAAAAAAAAAGCCTTTAATATCTGCTATGTGCTAGGCAACAGAGCAGTGAGCAAAACAGACAAAATCTCTGGCTTCACAGAGCTTATACTGGGGAAGGTGAACACTTATGAAGCTAAACAAGGAAACTAAAGTGAGATTGTGAAAGGTACCTGAATGGAAAAATGGTGATATGAAGTTCTCATTCATCCTTGCAGCAACTCTATGCAGTAGAGACTGTTAACTTGTTTTTACAAGTAAAATAATTTGAGAGAGAGGTTAAGTGACTTGCCCAAGCTTTATGAAGCTTAAGTAGATGAGGAATGGGTGGACCAAGGGGGGCTGTGGAGGGTACACAGCCCCCACCCCAAGCTCTGAAATGAGTAACTTGTGTTTTCTCCATCTTCGCACTAGAGCCCTGGAAAGCAGCCTCGAAGCCCCAAGGCCTACCAAACTTGCACGACACTACCATAGGATCACTGCAGCCACTGCTCTGTGGAAATTCTGCAGCTGCTGCAACAGATAAAGGACAGAGCTGGTGCCTGATGTACCAATGACAGAGCGAATTAACACTCATCCTGAAGACAATCGTGGGAGACAGGTATTATTATCTCAGTAGGGACACCAAGGCTTTTCAGATGAGCAAAAATGAGAGAAGTTAAGTCTCTTGCCCAGTGTCATACAGGTAACAAAGGCTGAGGCAGGATTCCAACCCACATCACTCCAGCTCCTAAAGCTAAGGGGGACAATGGCTCCAGTGTGCACATGGCTCCGGACTTCGAGATGCCTTCCCAGAGTCACCTCTTCTGAGGGCAGGCACATCAGATGACCTAGAGCACAGCTGTCTGACTCCACCAAGGTCTCTGAGAGAAGGCGATAGGTGTATGGTGAAAGAAAGTACTTATGAAATCATTTCTGAGGAAAGAAACAGAAAGACGCTTCACAAGAAACCAGCCTCAAGGCAGCAGTGTGAAGAGGTTGGCTGAAAGGAGAGGTGGTCTGGAGTCTTAAGTACGTTTCCACTCCCTGAACGATTTACTGGGCTCCCCACCTCTCCCACCCTTATGATTAATGGAGCTTCAAGAGCTGTTCCGTCCCCAGCCCATTTTGCTTTAGGAAGCTTTGATTTGAAAAATGGGACAAGTAGTGTCAGTGCTGTCATGAATAGGAAATTAGAAGACAAAAAGAAATCTATTTAAATGGCTTTTAAATATTCACGGGGAAAGCCGTAGGGTCTCAGCCACATTCCTCTCCTCTGTCTCTCTTGCCCAGACAACCTGTCAAATCAGAATAATGAACACAATCTGTGCCACTGTCAGCAGATGCTGAAGACAGTGCGGCCAACGTGGCCTGAGCACTTGCCCCTCAGGAACTTGGGTCTTTAGGGATGTGCTTCCATAAAGGGTCTTTGACACGGTTTCTCTCAAGCAGGATGCAAGACAAGATGGCTGGAGAGTTACAGGCACAGGAAAATGACAATCTGATTCAAAAGAAGCCTTTAAGATTAGTTCTATACAACTATTTCCCTTTCTTTCAAGCATCCAAGAAGATGAGAACCAAATCTGAGGATCGAGCACAACACTTGAGGCCCCTGCAGTCGACAAATTTGTGGCCTTCTGTTCCTCGGAGAGGCGGGACAGGACAGTGCTTAAGGGTACAAATTCCAGTATCAGACTGGTTTCAAATACTGGCTCTATGGCTTACTACCTATGTGACTTTGAGTATCATATTTAATCTCTCTGAGCCTCAGTTCCCTACCCCTCAACAGGAAGATGATAATAGCACTTGCCTCAAAGGACTCTTTTAAGGATTAAATGAAATAATGGACACAAATTCCTTTGCATGTAGGAAGAACTCAATAAACATCAGCTGCAATTATTGAAAAAAAAAAGCCTTTAAGGGGGTAAAAATTGGTACAACCTCTTTGAATGCAACTTGTCAAATGTATCAAAATTTAAAATGCGGATTCCCTTTGACCTACTGGTGCCACTTCTAGGACACTTATTAGAACAAGTGTATAGAAACAGGGAAGGATGCTTGCGTGCACACTTTGTATTCTGAAAAACAGCAAAGTAAACATGCATCCATGGAGGAATGGTTAAGTGAATTACAATTCATCTATGCAAAGCTATGTATTATTCAGTGAGTAAAAAGGATAAGATGTTTCAACAAAAAAAAAGGTCCACAAGATATTATTCTGTGCACAGAAGTAGGATTCAAGGCAGTATATTTGGTATAAACTCATTTATATAAAATACAGAGGTACATATTTATATTTGCATTTAAAAGACCAGAACGATCCACACCAAACACTAGCAGTCATCAGCTCTAGGGAGTAGGACAGGCTGGGGCTTCAGGGGAGCAGCCTTTCACTCTTTACTGTATGTGGTTCTCTATTAGTTGAGTTTTGACAAGAAAGAGATATTTTATAATTTTTAAAAAATATTTTTAAAGATATTTTAAAAGACCTCATACTTTTTTGAGCTTAGCCACTCATAGAAAGAGAAAAATTAAGCAAATCAGGTACACTAGCAAATGAAGCTTTAAGCGTAAAATTATGTGGTTCATTTTAGCCCTTCCAGTTGGATAAAATTCAAGGCAAAAAATAATACAATTATGAAAGTTTTACTTTGGGACACACAGTGCACATGTGATCTCAAACTGTTTAACTGAATATATACTTTGTTTTCATCTTTATCATTGCAACCTTAGTTTTCTTTTCTTTTCTGATCTATGAATTCCCTTACAAACCTGCATACATGCCTGACAGGTGCTTCCATGTGGATGTTTCAATGTACTTCAAACAAACACGTCTGAAAACAAATCTATCATCATCCCCAAATATCCTATTTTTTCTAAGGATAGTCCCATTCTCCCCACCACCCAGGCTCAAAACTCTAACTCTAGCCGACGAGTCTGTCTTACTCGCTCAGCAGCCTGATGGGCAAGGACTTCTTGTTCTTCAACTGCAGGATCTCTGACATCACTTCCTACGTTGCCATTCCCAGGCTAACCCCTAACTGCAGGCCTCCCACCTCAGGGTCACCTTGTGTCTTTATGACAGTACCTGTAATATTGTGTCGATCAACCCACCACGCCCACACCCCAAACACAACCCCTAACAGACCATAAACTTCTCAAAAGAAGGTTCATGTTCTGTTCACCCCAGCGCCCAGCATCCTGCTTATGGCCCAGTGGGCGCTAGATTAATACTTTTTCAGTGAACAAATAGATGGAAAGAAGCAATTGGTCTTTACTTCTAGCAGGTTCTCCTTTTCCCGTCTCCTCATCCCCCAGCCGTTTTCTTCAACAGTCCTCCCCAGCTGATAATGGCAGCAGCGGCATCGGTCATTTGCCACTTTTGAGACGAGAGCACAGTCCTTTCAAGCTCAGCCATGAATAGGATTTAAGGGGCTTTTATTTGATATATTCAGTGGTTTTCAAAGAAAACTTGAAAAATTCAAAGCTCCAGAAACCGAAAAACTCCAATGGGCCTTAAACTTCCATTGAGACTCTTACAAAACAGTAGAAATGAGCATTTATGAATCATCAGAGGGTTAAAGACCAAGTTCCTTAATTATCAATCTTTAAATATTATTTTATGATGGGAATGCACGTGCATTAGGAACAAATCACGTAATTTAGAAATCGCTTCTAAATAGCTCTCTGTGATGTCCAGCTTATTTTACTCGGAGGTCATTAGCACACCCTGCTGGCAGTGTAGATCATGTAATATCAAGTAACAAGGGGAGAACGTGAAGTATCCCAATAACGATCTCTTTTGAAAAGGTCTGTCGTGACCTTCTCCCCAGAGTGTGAACTATATCTTGCAAAGTCTGAAAATACTACAACTTTTCTCCATTCAGTGGGCTACTGGGCGGGGAGGGGAAGATTGCCTAAAGAGAAAAATAGCTGATATTTCTTATATGCTTTCTACATGCCAGGCACAGTTCTAAACCTTCACAGAGACTTTATGAGGTAGGTACTGTTATTATCCACGTTTACAAATAAAGAGACAGAGGCCCCAGTTGAGGTTAAGTAACATGTCCAAGGTTACACAGCTTCTAAAAGGGAGCCAGGTGTGGTAGACACAGAGATGTACTGCCCAGACCCGCCTTCAAGGAGGGACTTGTCTCAGCTTCTGGGAGTGCTACCAGCGGCAGCCTCAAGCGGTCAGCTTCTCAGAGTCCTCCTCAGCGCCTCACCAAGAGCACACTCTCCCCAGGGCAGCCCAAACCCAATGGCTGATCACTGCCAGGGTAGAAAGGTCTGACCAGTGGGGCTCTCTGAGGGACAGCTGAAAGGGGTCATGCCAGGGCCCCCCATCGAATGAGCTGATGCTTTGCTGGACCTGCAGTCAGTTCCACTCCTCCCCCTGCCCACACCGTCCTCCCTCTCCTGTCCACAGGGGTCCATCCCTCTAACTACCACGTAAACCAAACTCTGTCCAAAGACCCCAGCCCAGGACACCAGGATTGGAGCCAAGTAGCCTGACTCCACAGCCCTCACTCTTAACTCTCCACTGTCTTCTCAGGTAGAATGGCAGCCAGAAAGAAACCTGCAAGTCATTCTATAGCCTCATCTTAGCTCTTTATTTCTGCCCCTGCTTATACCAAACATTTCTTAGAACTGTTAAGCATAAGCAATACTATGCCATGCTTTGGCTCAAATTCTAGAAGGAGAAAAAAAAAACTGAGGTCTTGATACCAATATCAGGCCCCAAAATACAGTTTCCTATTCTTTGAATACCCTGAGATATACATATGCATTATGTTTAATTCTGTCATCAACTCACCAATCCATAGGCTTTCTCTCCTTCTGTTCACCTTATACTACACACTGCTTAAACTGTGAACTACACGTAGGCATGCTGACAAATTTTAAGGTTTCCGTTAACTCCAAGTGGCTGATTGCACACTCAGTGTCCTGACTCAAGTAACTTTAAACTTCATATTGTCTGCAGGGAAATGTTAGCACACGAGGGAAAACACAGTTAATATCTCTCTCTCTCTCACTTTGTCTCTCGTTCCTTCCCTCCCCCTCTCCCTCTCTCTTCTCTCTTGCAAGATATCAACGGGCCAACTTAGAAACAAAAGCTAAAAGGACAAGTGCAGACCCAGAGGTTCTCCCAAAAAGTTTTCCCAATATCACAAACTCCTAGGTGGAACACCAACCAAATGCTAATGGAACCGTCAGCTGGGCACTGATTCATGCTTAAGGTGCAGCAAATTTATGAGAGCCTCCGAAATACTTATCCTTTAATACCAGATTACCTTTAAAGTACCTTCCAACCAGAAGAAGCTGTACTTCCAAGTACATAATGCTGTGGTAATTTCAAATAGAATCAAGAAAGAAAAATCACCTGGGTGTATAAATGAATGAATCCAGGTTGAAATAATACACACCTGCACTTGCTAAAAACACTTTAATTTTAAAAATAAAACAAAAACTTCCATTTCACGTAGCTTTGTTGCTCTTTTCTTCACCAAATGTTAGTGTATTTTAGTGATAAATGCTTGTAGTACATTACAAAGAAACAAAGAGTTTTCTAAGAAGATACTCATAAATGATCAACAGAAAACCTAGTGTATAAAACTTGAAGTGAAATCCCAGAGTGGCAATTATATAACATCCTCTGAAAATGTGTAACAAGGCTTGACCTTGGCTCCTGCTTGTACTTTTAGATCACAAAAAAAAAAAATCGCCCAGGAGGGTATGAAATTCAGTGCATAGAACATAGGTGAACACAAAAATGCATGTAGAAAAGAAGCCACCACCAGATCATCTCAAAGCTGTTCCTATAGTTAAAACGCTGCCTTTCTGACTTGCTTGCAAGGAGCAATGGTGTCCCATTGAACAATTTCATCCTTTTAATGTCATCAGGCACTTATATGAAGATGAACGTGCAGGCTTTTAACACACTTCCTTCATATTGCTAAGAGTACACCCCTCCTCTGGAGAATGTTCGTTCTCTTCCTTAACAAAGAGCATGGTCGTCTCAACCCCTGGCATTTCTTCTTTAATAAACAGGGAACTTGTAAATAGGCTGAAAAACGTCATTAGACATACTTCCTTTAGTCATGCAGTAATTTAGTTGCCATGGTAATCTTTGGTAAACTTGAAAAGTACTTTGGAGGGGTCATTTCTAATGCTTGTTTTTACAACTGTAGAACTTTTAAAAGTCATAGAGGTTAAAGAGGCTGAAAATGCTTTTCTCTCCAATGCCTCACCATGGACGCACCGAACTGAGCATAGCTCTTCACAGTACGACACCCACTACATCTCTGACAGTGCTGCCTTCATCATTTCCCACCTCAAGATCATTGTTATAGACTGCCCGTACCTTCCCAACTGAGTGAAAGCATTAGCCCAGGTCTCTGTGTCAGAGAAGGGAATTAATTCATGAAATAAGCACGTCCCTCGATTGTCCCCGAAGCTCACACTGTCACTTCGGGCTTCCATCAATAATAGGGTGACAAAGTACACTCCGAAGCAGTTTAACAAAGGAACATCAGATAACTCGGGACTTGAACATACCCAGGCTGCTGCCCTAGGAGACACGGCCGGACAGGCGGCTCCGATGATTCATGGCTCTAACCCACTTTGCTCATCAACCATGTCCAGGCTCAAAAGGCTTCAGGAAACACTATCTGAAAGACTTTTTGGCTAACAGCCACATTTGACAACTGACCTTTAATCTTTATTTCACATTATCCATCTATCATTAGCCAAGGATAATACACGAGCATTTTTCAAATGTCATTTCATGGACTGAAGATGTTCTGAAGACTTTTTAACCAAAGAAAGACACTATTATTAGCTTTACCAGACTCTGACTATACTCTGGATTTTTCTGAAAGAACTTAATTAAATAAAATTAATGGTTTCACTAGAGTTGAATAAGCAGTCACACACTATTTGTTTCCTTCTTTTCTGCAGGGCTCTCTTGGTCACATTACAATAGGATAACACACATGAACTAAAGCGGTCCAGGCTGCATGGTAGAAGGAGCACTGACCTGGAAGACAAGAGTCTGCCTTGACCTTAAGCAAACCATTTAATATCCCTTAGTCTGTTGCCTCATCTGTATATATGAGGATTGAACAAAATAGGAGAGCATGTGACGCCGGTCAGTGTAGCTGAAACACAGAGGAAGAAGTAAAATAAGGCAGGATGAGGTTTGGACAGGGAGGCAAGGGCCAGGCCATGTCTTGTAGGTCTCCTCAAAGATTCTGATACTTACTTTAAGAGCAGTAGGATAAAATTCACGTATTTAAGCAAGGGGGTAATGTTGTTACCAGCCAGGGTTCTTGGCCTTCCCCAATCCATAGAAATTGACTACAGACCAGACAAGAAATTCAGGCAAGGCTTTATTGGGGCCCCTGCTGCAGCAGTGGGGAGTGAGAACAAACAACAGGTTCCCCTGCTTGCTCGCTCCTGGAGGTGGGGCAAGCTTGTTCCTTACATGGGGTGAGGGTAAGGGTGTGTCCAGGGCTCAGGCCAGAGGGGTGGCTTAGGTGTTTTGCCCACCCCTCTGGTGGTGGTGTGTGCAGGGGGCAGGCTCACTACCTGTGCTTTTGCTCCAGACACCCTATTTTTGCTCCAGGCTCTTCAAGAGTGGCAGTTGGGTGTTTTGGTCTCTTTGTATCTTCTGTCCAGAATTTGCCCCAACTGTGCATACACGCAGTTATTTCTAGTCCCATACAGTTTCTTTGTATTTTGTTGCTCTAGGAGAGGTGTGTCCAGGTGCAAGCACTGCAGCACTGCAGCAAAGGGTCCCAGGTCCCAGCAAAGGGTCCCAGGTCCCAACCTGTCTCAGTGTGATCAGAGATGTATTTTGGAAAGCTCCTTGTGGAGTTTAGATGGGAGATCACAGCAGAGACATGGAAACCAGTCAGTAAACAGCTTTAGCAGCCCAGGTGATAGATGCTAAGTATTTAGACTAGAATGATGGCAATGAAGATGGAAGCAGGGTAATGGATTTAAGAGATACTCAGGAGGTAAAATCAACAGGATTTTGTGGTGGAGGAGAGAGAGAAGCACTTGTCAAGAATGGTTCCGAAGTTGACAGCTCATGCAGCAAGCTAATTGGTGATGCCATGGACTGGAATAGAAAACACTGGACGAGAACCAGTCTAAGAGAAACTGTTCAATGTTTACAAGTTCAATTTGAACAACCTGAGTTAGAGGTGCTTTGAAATATCCAAATGGGGGTGTCAAGGCAGTAGAGGGGTCTGGAGTTTAGAGAAGGGATCTGAGCTGGAGATATAAATTTGAAAGTCACGGGTGTATGGAAGGCAATTGAAACCATGGTAGGGAGCAAGTACAGAGTTAGGAAAGAAGTCCTAGAGCCAAGATCTCAGAATCTCCAACAATTTAACCTCAGAGTGTGGCAGCAGGAGCTGTGAAAGAGACTGGGAAGGGAGAAGCCACATAATTGAGGGGGAAACCAGAATGCAGTGGTAGAGAAGCCAAGGAGGAAAGTATTTTCTTGGAGGGAGAGGTCAACATTGAATTTAGTGACTGGAGGTCACTGATGATCTTGTGAAAGTGTGTGAGCTCAGAAGCAAGATTAGAATGGGGGGGTTAAGTCTTTAAAACTTTATTTACACGTGACAATTTATCCCAAAAGAATGTTAGATAAAGGGGGAGTCACAAAAAGAATACTTCAGGGGCTTCCCTGGTGGCGCGGTGGTTGAGAGTCCGCCTGCCGATGCAGGGGACACGGGTTTGTGCCCCCGTCTGGGAAGATCCCACATGCCGTGGAGCGGCTGGGCCCGTGAGCCATGGCCACTGAGCCTGCGTGTCCGGAGCCTGTGCTCCGCAGCGGGAGAGGCCACAGCAGTGAGAGGCGCGCGTACCGCAAAAAAAAAAAAAAAAGAATACTTCAATAAGTCATGTTTAAAAAGAAAAAAAAAGATTGGCTTCTGAGCAGAGTTCTGTTAAAGACCCAGACTACTCTGTAACTATAGCTACAGTGCAGGTCTGCTCCCTCCCTCCCCAGCACAGTGCCCTTAGGTGGAGAATTTATACTGCATTCGAGTGCAGGGCAAGCCTCCATGATTCACAATCCCAACAATCCCAGAGCCTTATTAGTTCTCAGAGTCTGGTCAAGGAAAACAGTAACTACATGAAACTGCCTTACTGCAAGCACTTTGGGCACTTAGTCACCACCACAGACACCTGCAGAGCATATTCTATGTCCAAGGGACCATGCTACGTGCTGGAGCACAAAGAAAAAGTCTGTAGGTCAGTTTACACCTATGGAGGGACCACCCTGGGGGTCTTTCCTACATATGACTGCATGATTCTCCCACCCAATATGAGCCAAAGGGGAAACCATTACGTTTTCCAGAGGCACCGAAGTTTGGTTCCATCAGCTCTTTGAACACGATGCGATGATCCTGGGGATGACACCACCTTCCCCTCCCCAGTCTTCTTCGGCAACTGTGCTCATTCAGTCAGCCAGCCGTCAGCCAGTCAGTCTTCACTCTCCGGTCATTCAACTATGCACCAGGCTCTGGGACTGGCACTGGGAATTCAGTGGTGAGCAAGATGGGCATGGTCCTTGCCCTTGTGAAACTTACTGGGTAGGGGATGCTTCTGTTAAGGACGTAATGGCCTGCACAAAGCTGAGAGGTCGGTGGCCATGACTGATGGGGTGGGGCTATCAGCCTTGTACAGATGGCTGTGTTTAGGATCAGGGTCCATCTGCAGCCATTATGGGAACAGTCTGGGGGGAGAGTGAGAGAGCCTCCCAGGAACCGTGGAGGGGCTGGCGGTGGGGAGCGGCTTGGGAAGGCACCTGTAGGTGCCCAGTAAACACACTGCTAAAGAAAGACCTTACCAGCAGCACTTTATTTATAAAATGATAGATGCTACAATTTGGAAGGGACCTTCAATGTCATGTAACCTCCTACGATTCTCCAGCACAGGGTTCTTCTCTACTGCAGAACCTGCATCCAGCCTGTTTTACAAAGCGGCTCATTTCACTGCTGTATGTGGTGGTATGGCATTTAACCCCTACCTCCACCCCTTTCCTTGGTCCTAGGATGATCTGCTTATGTCCCTGCCCCTGTGGCTGAGGCCACTTCACTACTATTCGTAGTAGATCTAGCCCTACCCCAAGGTTGAACCAATCCTTTTTTTTTTTTTTTTTTGCTGTACGCGGGCCTCTCACTGCCTTGGCCTCTCCCGTCGCGGAGCACAGGCCCCGGACGTGCAGACTCAGCGGCCACGGCCCATGGCCCACAGCCCACGGGCCCAGCCGCTCTGCAGCATGTGGGATCTTCCCAGACCGGGGCACGAACCCGTGTCCCCTGCATCGGCAGGCGGACTCTCAACCACTGCGCCACCAGGGAAGTCCTGAACCAATCCTTTTAAATGAAGATATATTCCACCTTCAGCGGATCGTTAAAAAGTGCCCAGCACAGTGCTTTATCAAGCTGACTGCTGTCTTACTCCCCGTTCTCCCTGTCTTGGCCCCAGGATCTTCTGGTTATGGGATCTTGGGATGCATACTGCTACCAGGGGTCCTTCTAGAGACTCAAGACCTATCACCAAGTCCTGGTTCCATAGCTGGGCCTCTGCTTCCTGCTGCAAGAGCCTCCCCCTCCCCCGAAAGCAGGACAGCGCTCTGCAGACCCATTAGAATGTCCAGCTGTCTGGTCCTGGACTCAGGATTTCTGAGTCCCAGTCCCTATTTTGATACTTCCTGGCTCTGTGAGCTCAGGCAGGTTGCTTACTGTTTGCAGCCTTGGGGTCCTCCTCTGCAAAAAGGAGGGTGACAACACCTGTCTCAAGGTGAGATCAAGATGACCGAATGAGGTCACCTACATCAGCCGCACTGCAGGCCCTGGACCTTCAAGCCGTTCCACTGAGGGTCGTCCCCTTCCTCAAATACATGAAGTCATCACATCGTCGCATCAGGTGATGGCCCCACCTGAAGGCCCTCCTTTGTGCTCAGTACTCTGTGGTAACACCCCCTCTGAAATACTCCTTTTTTCCCATAATGTCGCTTTCTCTCACCATCATCCTCAGTTTTCATCATGCTGTTCCCTCCCATCCTCCTCTACCATTTTCCAGTTAATGACACCAGTCTAGACTCTTCTTCTACGAGAAGTGAGGGTAGGAAGGCGAGAGGAGGCTGGGAGTCCCATGAAAGTTCCCGAAACATGTGTGCATGGGGAGAGTGGCTGCTGCTTTTGAACAAACCTCTTTAGTTTTCCACCTGCCTCCATGCGTGGATCTCTCTATTGACTGTGATTAGGCAAACTTGGTATTTGTTTTAATGAGCATGTCAGGTGTGCCTCGCTGTGACATTATATATGATTGTGGTATTAAAGTAACAACTTGATGACAAGCATAAGAATACGTGGAGCCGGGAAAACACAGGTCTGGCAAACTTCTCTCCTCTAACAGAGGCATAATGTCTGCTGGACAGTAGGAACCTCAATATTCTCTAAAGCAATTCCCACAATGTGAAGAAAATTCAGATAGTGAGGATCCATACCTAGTCATTATTTCTGCCAAACTTCTTTGGAGGCACAAGAGGGGCCTGGGGCCCCAGCCGGCCAGCTGACTACTCCTCATGAGGTGGTCTTCAGACCACATGTGGACTTTTTGTGGAGCTGTTCGGACTTGGGGGAGGGGCATACTTTATTTGGGGGATGCGGAATGCCAGAGTGGCTTTAGAGTCACACCACACCTGAGTTTGAATTCTGATTTCCGTTGCATAATCTTAGAAAACTTACTTTCTCTGTGGATCTTGGTTTTCTTATCTGTAAAGTGGAGATAAAGGATAATGCCCACTTCGTGGGGTGTTGTAGGAATTTAATAACGTTCTAGCTGCCAAGCACGTAGCATAGTACATGGGCCCTCAACACGCTGTTTATTAGTGGCTAGAACTGCCAAGGCATTAACTTTCTGTTCACTGTCACAGGTGTTGGGGAGAATATTCAACCCCAGATTCATCCTCCCTTATTTTCCTCCTCGCTCCAGCCTCGGTTCTCCCTATCCTGACTGCCTCTCTCCACCTGTATTGCAAAATGTCAAACTCTCTTCTGAAGCATGCACGTAAGTGACCGAAATGACGGGAACTGCTGACTTCCGCTCTCTCTGGCTCAGACAGTTGTCTGGCAGGGTCAGGAGAGGAGCTCACTGACGAGGAGGCGCTCCCCCTTCAGCGCCTGCTCTTGGTTACGCGTGTTGGGTAGGGAGAAAGGGCGACCTGCTGGAGGAAGAGCCCCAGCACTCTCTGGGGTGCGCACAGGGCAGCGCCAAGGAAATCAGCACATCACAACTGAGTCAGTCGCCGAGACAACCACTTTGGACAAACATCCATGTTCATTTCTTCGATTTCACCATATGCCCTCCAGTTATTGCTCCGACCCTTCCTTTCACAACACACGCTTGTACATATTTCACCCACATCACATGGAGTTGGTGGTGAAGGACCAAACATCACGGGCCACCACGTGGCCATTTCATCTTCCTTTCCTGACTCCAGAAAAGTGTGCTGTGGGAAATGTACAAACGACGACGATGACGACAAAATTGATGGAGTAGCTGCATTCTTATGACAAATTATAGTAAGCCTGAAGCCTTCTGAGCATTTCCTGTTGTCACAAAGGCAGAAAACATATTTCATTATCTAGAAAGTCTGAGCATCCACAGGGCAATAACGCTGACCTTTAGGCTTATTCTTTTTCCAACAGTATACAGGCCTTCCTTAACTTGGGGCCAGCACTGTAGCATTCTGTTCTCTTCAAGTTGTTCAATTCACTGTTCTTAAAATGTCAGACTCTCTATATGTACACACACAAAATGGTTTGCCTGGTGGGTTAAGGCCATCTACTCCTTGTGCCATCAGCGAACCAATGATAGCTTCAGGGTGTGATCAGCTGAGGCTGGGTGTGAATATAATCTATGCTCTCCTTGGGTTTCCAATCTATGCTCTTCTTAGGTTTTATTGTAAAATGAATTTACACATTTCAAATATTGGAGGCTTTTTTGAAACTGAAATATCTAAAATTTTTAAAATAGCTTGGCTTTAAGATCCATGAATAATCCAAAAACTTTTTAATAATTAAAGGCCTCAACCTTCTCCCTCATGAAAAATTTAGCCAGAATTCCTAATGAAATAAAGTGATTTGAACTTTAACTCATATAACATAGGATTGAATGTTTCCAAACGAGTTTGCTCAAAAAGATCCAAAAGGCCTAAATAATTCATTGACAGTCAAGAACTGCATATCGTTTCTAAACCCCAAGACTGGGGTTGAGCTGAATGAGCAGACAAATAATATATAAAGCTAGACACAGCTTGGTGAGGCCTTCCTAAGCGGGCAGCACAATAACACCTCAGCCCTCACAGCAGAAATAGCAATTCATCACCATATGCTACTATCTTTTTTATTTAAGAATAGCATTTAACAAGCGTATTTTAGAATCTGATTCATTATCATTTTTAGGAAATTTATAGACCTTGAACCTTCTCCATACTGTGTGTGATTAACACTTAATTAAAGTTCACATCTTTTGCAGAAAGGTGGAACATCAGTTCTAATTTTATACACTAGTGTGATCGAGAGCATAACGCATGAGACCCAGGTTCTATTTCTGACTTGGTCACTACTTTTCTGGCTTTTCTTAATGCCTCAGTTTTTCCATCTATAATACATGGGCAGAGTTCATTACAACTTGTCAGAGTTCATGACGACAAATTATGCCAACAGCGTTTATGAAACTATCAAGCCCATACTGTGTGGTAGACACCACCCTATTTGCTAAAAATACAACGGTGAACAAGAAAGGCATGTTCCTGATCTCACAGAGCTTACATTTGTTCCAAATATTTTTACTGCCATCCAATCACTGATATGACACTCTCAGGAACCACTAAGGACACACAAAGTCACTAAGGCAACCAAGTCAACAAATATTTGTTGACGACAGACAATGTGCAAGGTATTATTCTAGATGCAATGAGAGAAAAAAACGTCCCTCACTAGACCTATGCTGCGAGAGGACAGAGGTCATGTCATTGCACTCCGTGTTCTCAAAGTCTAGCAGAGTGCCTGGTACTCAGCAGGTGCTCAATATATAATTGTTGAATGACCAAGCGAGTGAGTTTGTGAGTGAAAAAAGAACCACGAGTCCTGCTCTCAAGAATCTAATGGGGACTTTAAAGCATCTGTGCGTCTATGCATCAACTACAATAAATCACAGTATGTTATGAAAAGACGTGAAGGATACAAAAGAATTAAAAGCATGAACTCAAACAGACAGTTGTACACCAATGTTCACAGCAGCATTATTCACAATGGCCAAAAGGCAGAAACAACCCAAATGTTCATCAACAGATGAATGGATAAACAAAATGTGGTATATTCATATAATGGAATATTATTCAGCCTTAAAAAGGAAGGAAATTCTGACACATGATGCAACATAGATGAATCTTAAAGACATTATGGTAAGTGAAATAAGCCGGACACAAAAGGACAAATATTGTATGATTCCACTGACATGAGGTACCTAGAACAGGCAAATTCGTAGAGACAGAAAGTAGGGTGATGGTTACCAGGGACTGGGGAGAGAAGGAATGGAGTTAGTGTTTAATGGGTACAGAGTTTCTGTTTGGGATGAAGAGAAAGTTCTGGAAATGGATAGTGCTGATGGCCTTACAACAATGTGAATGTACTTAATGCCAATGAGCTATACACTTAAAAATATTTAAAATGGCAAATTTTATGTTATGTTATATTTTGCCACAATAAAAAATAATGATAGTTATAAAAAGACATACAAGAGTTTGGGAGGCAGTGACAACATGTGCCTGGCTTAATCAAGAAGAGGGTTCCTAGACACAGTATCATTTGAGCTTGCTCTGCCTTTTAATGCCTACAAATCAAAGTTTTCATTGATACCAATAAGAAGCAAGCATTTGTTTTCATATGGATCACCAGTTTTTTATGGCTCCTTCTTATACAAGAAACTGGTAAGAGTGGTTGCTCCCGGGGAGAGGCACTCGAAGTCTGGAGGGTAAGGGATCTAATGGCCTGGGGTAGGAAATGACTTACTTTTCACTGTACATTTATTCCTTTTTTATCTTGTACATTTATTCCTTTGTTGTTTAAAACACTAATCTTAAAATAAATTTTAAAACACATGACTCCTGATCCACTTTACAAAGATTTCCTAAATGTGGTCTGAAAGATACACCAGTTGTCTTAATTTCCTATACTTCTTTTATTCAAAGGACATTAAAATATTTAGTGTTCCATGTCAGAAGCATTAATCAGGTAACTACAGAAGCACCTTTTCAATTGGAAACTCTAACCACCTGAGGACCCAAGTTCTGTGATTTTGAAATCTCCCTCCCTGTTAATCACCCCTCAACACACAAACATAAAAATCTAATGATATCGGGCTTCCCTGGTGGTACAGTGGTTGAGAGTCCGCCTGCCGATGCAGGGGACACGGGTTCGTGCCCCGGTCCGGGAAGATCCCACATGCCACGGAGCGGCTGGGCCCATGAGCCATGGCCGCTGAGCCTGCGCGTCCGGAGCCTGTGCTCCACACAACGGGAGAGGCCACAACAGTGAGAGGCCTGCGCACCGCAAAAAAAAAAAAAAAAAAAAAAAAAAAAAAATCTAATGATATCAAATTATGCAGACAGTACAGTTTTAACTACCAACACTTCCTTCCAGGCATGATTAAATCAAGGTCTTGGTCTGGCTCTTTTATGCTCTGTGCTTTAATTTTGGATCCTTTTTTAATAAACTGTAGTTTATCCATTTATTCCTGTGGCATAGATGTTTGTGATGGCAACGCCCAGGTTAAAATACCAGTTTCGTTAGACTCTTTTATAGCTAGCTAGACATGGCTAGGTAACTAAGCTCTAGCCTTTGAGAAGTATTGTGTCATTTTCTAGAAGATTCCTCAGCCAGGAGATGCACGCTTTTGCCCTTCCCTTTGCCTCCTTCCGGGAAGCGATTCTGAGGATAGAAGGCATGTGCTGAGGATGGAGACCAGATGCTGGGTCGCTGATGGGATCCTGAAGCTTCCATACAAACCTGGCTCCCTTTTATGGAGTTCTTTTAGGTGGTGGAATAAACCACGGTGAGGTAAGCCATTGTTATTTGGAGATCCTGTTAGGTGCTGTTTACATAAGCTTTCTGTCCCCTTCCTCCCCCCTTGCCCTGCATATTCTTTCTTCTTCACACCCACTTTCCTTTTCTGTAATTCCTGTACTTTTGCACACTGTGATACACTCTCTGTTTTCTGGAAGCTTTAGCTCTCCTGCATACCACACCTTTCGGATCCCCTCTGTCTTTTGCTCAGGGCCATTACTAGGTGTTCTCCACCACCTCTGACTGCTGTAGCTGCTTTATCAGCCCCATCATGCTGTCCTCCACACAAAATGCTGCACACTCTGCAGTTCTGCTTTTTCGCTCCTAGTTTCCTTTGGAACGTCAGCTCCAAGAAGGCAGACCTGTCCTATCTATTCACAGCCATATTCCTAGAACTTAGAACAGTGCCTGACTTTGAGTAACTACTCCATAAATATTCCATTGAGTTCACTAAGCAAATATTGACTGAGCACCTAGTATGTGGCAAGCACCTTTCTAAGCACCTGGGACACCTCAGTGAAAAAACAGATAAAAATCACTTCCCTGGGCTTCCCTGGTGGCGCAGTGGTTGAGAGTCCGCCTGCCAGTGCAGGAGACACGGGTTCGTGCCCCGGTCCGGGAAGATCCCACATGCCGCGGAGCGGGTGGGCCAGTGAGCCATGGCCGCCGAGCCTGCGCGTCCGGAGCCTGTGCTCCACAGTGGGAGAGGCCACAACAGTGAGAGGCCCGCGTAACGCAAAAAAAAAAAAAAAAAAAAATCACTTCCCTGGGTAACTTACATTCTAGTGTGGGAGAAAGAAAAGTAAACAGCTAACATTAAATAGATCAATCAATCAATATAAAAAATGAAAATGAATCCAGTATATCACCAGGGTAGAGGTGCTATGGAAAACCAGGGCAGAGCAAAGAGGGTTGGGGTCTCATGGTGAGAAGATGGGCAGGAGGGGAAGTGGGTCAAAGTTTTAAATAAATAAGGGGGGTAAGAGTTGGCCCTCAGAGAAGGCAACATTTGAGCAAAGACTTAAAGGCGGTGAGGAAGAAAGCCATTCAGATATGCGGGAGAAGAGCGTTCCAGGCAACTAGTACAATGAGGGGACAACCAGTGCGAAAGCCAAGTGGCTTCAGGGAACAGCCTGGAGGACGAGCCCAGAAGAGAGAGAGCAGGTGGAAGAGAGGTGCGAGGAAAGGTCAGGGAGGTCGCAAACCCTGCAGGTCAAACTCAGTTTTCTGGCTCTTGCTCTGAGTGACATGGGGCTCAGGAAGGAAGCAGGACAGGATCTGGGTTTTATTTTAGAAGAACACTCTGACTGCTGTGTTGAGAACAGATTATAAGGGAACAAGAATGAAAGCAAGGAGACCAGTAAGATCTGCAGTAGTTCAGGGAAGAAATGGTTAAGACCTCGGGCGAGGATGTAGCAAGGGGGAGGGAAAATGACCAGATTCTTCATATACTTTGAAGGTGGGGGGCGGGATTTGTGAGCCAACTGGATGTGGGATATGGAAAAAAGAAAATGACTTCTTGGATGACTCCAAGTTTTTGGCCCGGGTAACTGGAAGAACGGTGCTGCCATTAACTGAAATAGGAAAAGCTGTAGGTGAACCAGGCTCAGAGGGAAGATTGTAGTTGCTGTGTGAGGCGGGAGAGGTATACTATGCATTCAAGTACAGGTGTCCAGCAGGCAGCTGGATATACACACTTGGCGTTCAAAAAAGTTCTGCGTTAGGAGGATAAACTTTGCAGTCATCATAAATATATGAAAAAACGGCTCTGGACAATGATAAAACATGTTTTCTTTTCTTCAAGGAGTTCTAACATTTTGTAGCTGCAGGAATGGCTTCCAAAGAGCGTGAACAAGACCAGTTATCAAGAAGACAAGTCACAACCTCTGTAATGCTTTCCATGCCTTCATTTCTAAAGCATCGTGTCTCAGAATATGGTCTGCAGATCCCCTGAATCAGAATAAAGCTGACTTTCATAGTTAGCACCCTTGGTGATTCACATGCATACTCAAATCTGAAAACCACTCACTCTGCGTGTAACTCTGTGGCATGGAGTGTCGTTTGGAAATTTCCGCTTTCATATGTGGGTTACACATGATGGGCGCAGCCTAAGGACAGCCACTAGGAATCCCTGATATCCAATTCATTGCATAATAGCCTGACACATGTTGCATGGGATTTATCAATATTCAATAAAATAAATGTCTGGGCAATATTCTGAATCATTTCCTGCATCATCTCCATAGCAACCTTCATCATCCACCTTTGCCATGTATCTCTCTTGCTATGAGTTATAACAACTTTGGTCCAAGTAAGCATGATGCTTCAGGACAGATGCTGCTGTTTCTCAGCCGTGCCTGATTCTCTGGTGTCAACATTTAGAATCCTGTATCCCCGTCATAGTGTTTCAGCTGTCTGTCATCTCAATTTTTTCCCTTTACTGTTTTTCGCTTGCTGTTGAAGTTTAAGAGCCTATGCGACTATGCTACAGTCTGACGAACTGGAAAGTCCTTACAAAGTAATTGGTTACTCGGAGAAACAAACGCAGCAGACACTTGAAAGGATTAGCCAGGTAGTACCTTTCAGGTTAATGCAAGTTCCAGGAGATTGTGCAAACACACTTAACAGGTTTCTTGATTAATTATTTTAGGCCCAGACTAACCTATAGTAATTAAGTAATATATTAGAAATGTCTGGACCAGGGAAGCCATAAATCCAAAGATCTCTTCAGATAGTTTGTCAGAATGTGTGGCAGCTATGGGCTTCACTCATGTACATTCCCTGCCTGACCCTTTTGGGTATTGGAGTTACCATTCCTACCTAGATCAATTGTGCTTATAGGTTCGAGATCCTGGAGCTGCACTTTCAATCTCCTATATCAAAAAAGAAAAAGAAAAAGCCACTTGACTCATTATGCTATGGTGAATCTGGTATTAGAGAATCTTTAGAAAGTACTTAGGTCATTTTTAAATCATAAAACCCAAATTTGTGGTTTCTCTAGGTTTTATTTTCCAATATTCTATGCATTTCTGACTTCGGTTCTGCTTGACAAAAGGTTTGTTTTGAATTATAGCTGTCACTTTCATTTGTCTCAATTCTAAAATGATATCATATTATATCTTTATAATTTTTTGGTACAAAACACTATTAAGTTGGATTGACAGGTGCACCTAAATTCAGCAACACTGCACAGAGACTGAGAATCCAGAACAGGAATTCGAGATCATAAGGAACCACAATTATATGCTTATGAGACAGCCTGAGACTGAGGTCACTGGCCTATAACATCTCTGAAATGGGCTCAGACCTGACACTTGTAACCCAAAGAGGACAGGATCCAGGAGTGGAAAAGGCAAATGATGTGGAGTCAGAAAGTACCAACTCTGACGACTCACTGGCACTGTCCTAAGCACCCGCTCTGGCCTGGACTCTGGTGCTGGTGGGAGGAGAGCACAGGGGAGCCCCCAGTCAAAGACAGTAGTTGGGGCTTCCCTGGTGGCACAGTGGTTGAGAGTCCGCCTGCCGATGCAGGGGACATATGTTCGTGCCCCGGGCCGGGAAGATCCCACAGGCCGCGGAGCGGCTGGGCCCGTGAGCCATGGGTGCTGAGCCTGTGCGTCCAGAGCCTGTGTTCCACAACGGGAGAGGCCACAACAGTGAGAGGCCTGCGTACCGCAAAAAAAAAAAAAAAAAAAAAAAGATGAAGACAACAAAAACTAATAGTCCCTAAATATTTCAAACTATATATATTTATACATAGAATTATACAATATTGCCTCATTTAGCAATTCTTTTTATAACAATTATATAAGATAATTCACAGAATTTCCTCAAAGGGATCTCCAGCTGCTCTAGTGAAAACTAAGAAAATAACTGAATTCCTCCACAGGAGCACTTCCAGTAAGTCAATTATGATGAACTAGTTGACTGTGAACTTGAACCTGGCTAACAGCATCCTGTGTTTACTGGAAATACAGATGCAATGCTTCAAGCCATGGGGGGCAAGATGGGCGGTGAGACTCTCTCTCCAAGAACCCATAAGAAGCAGAAGTAAGAGCCGAGACGTAGCAACATCTTCACCATTTTTAGACCAGACAAGGACGGATGCAGCGAGAGGTTGTTGGCGTTCCTCCCTCGCCAGGCCCTGCCTCCTTGACCTCCTCCCTGGCCCGTGCAGGCTGCTCTGTTGCCTCTGCTCTTCCAGCTGCCATCACTCTCCAAAGTCCAGGCTTGCGTCATCTCTCCCTTGAACTAAGGCAGTTTCCTACCTATCTGGAATCCTTGCTTCCAGTCCCTTTGCCCTTGACTGCCACTAGACTGAACTTCCCATCAATCTACAGGCTTCAATCCCTCCATTCCATCAGCTCCTTAATGCCTGTAGCTTCTGGAGAGCAGGAACACTGTCTTTCTCACTCATGTGTCCCCAGTGCTGGCACGGCTCCTGGCACATAGGAGGTCTTCAGTAAATGTTGGCTGAATACAGAACAAAGTGTGATATGCAAACGCCTCGACAATCGGGCCCACCTGATCGCCACAGCCTCATTTCCTGCTGGCCCTCCAAATGTCTTGGCAATTCTCAGCTGTTCTGTTTTCCCAAACATATCATGCACTTTCACATTTCTGATCTTCTGATCTGAAGCTGCTCTCTATTTAAAGTGTTCCTCACCCATTTCTATTTTGTTACCTCCTAATTCATCTGGTGAAGTTCAGACGGAGATGCGCTAAATGAACAAATGAACACACAACTCTCGGAAGAACGTGGCCTCTCCTCCTGCATCTCACTGGCAGGGCTTCCCTGTCAACACTCTTCTCTCCGTCTCACTGCTTCCGGCCAAGCCTCATACCCCACCATATCTTAATATTAACTAAAACAAGCTATATGACCCTGAACCAGATTCAGTTTCCTTATTCATTTTAAAAATGCGGTTGGCAGACAGGTTCTGCAGTGATGTCAGCCTGGGTCTCTGTTTCTAATACTCTGATTCTTATTTCTCCCACTTTCTGCTAGAAGATCTGGAAATGAGAAAGTATATCATGTGTTCAGGAAACAGAAGAATAATTCAGCATATGAAGCACTTTGTGTGTGGAGGAGCAGCAGGAAAGGGGACCAGGAAGGTGGATTTGGGCTGGATTATGAATATGTCCATGCGTCATACTTCATTCCACATCATTTAATAAGCAAAATAAACAACTAATGGAGAAAGAGGTGTGTGGATGTGTGTGTGTGTGCATGGTGCGTGGCCCACTGTTACAGACAGAGGCAATCCCACACCCATCTGAGACATCTGGTTCCCAAGGAAACTGAGCCAAGCAGCCAGTGGAGGATGCATACCTCTGGAATGCTGTCTACAACTCCAGGAGGACTCAGCCACTGCAGACAAAATGGCTTCTCCAGCCAAGCCGGGTACAATGCTAAGACTGCCTGAGGGGAACCGGAGCTAGAGACCCTGAACCTCCCCAGAATTGAGAATCATGCTGCTCAAAGAGACCCCAAACCCTGCTCCATGTGGGATCCAACCCCACCAGCTGACATGAGCAGGCAAAGAGTTTACAGACCATATCTGAACAGGTGGCTCCTATTGAGGCAGATTTAATGGGGGAGAAAACCTAAGGAGAACTTTAATTAAAATGTAATGACAACTCTTGGGTAGATTTATTTAAAGGGAAGAAATATGTTTCAGCATGAGTTACTATTTAGTGACTTTTGAAAGAAAAGAATTGTGCTCCAAGAATTCTATGCCTGTCCAGGGCTTCCCTGGTGGCGCAGTGGTTGGGAGTCCGCCTGCCATTGCAGGGGACGCGGGTTCGTGCCCCGGTCCGGGAGGATCCCACGTGCCACGGAGCGGCTGGGCCCGTGAGCCATGGCCGCTGAGCCTGCACATCCGGAGCCTGTGCTCCGCAACGGGAGAGGCCACAACGGTGAGAGGCCCGTGTATCGCAAAAAAAAAAAAAAAGAATTCTATGCCTGTCCAGAACATCATCTATATGGAAGCTGGACAGTCCTCTCACTGGTGAGTCCCCTCCCTCTGAGACTTCCCTCACTTTGCCTACACCTGAGTGAGTAGCAAACCTGTGAATTGCTTGCTATCATGGCCTTGGCGTAGTATGTCTTGACATGAATATCTTTAAAGGAGCGAAGAGTGGGCCCAGCAGTGAAAAAACCACAAAACCACAAAAAAGGTCAAAGAAGAGCATTTTCAAACATAAAAGAACTCGGAAGTTACAGGGTGGGCCAAAAAGATCATTCGGAATGAACTTTTGGCCAACCCAGTATACCACCTATGCACTTTTTCTGAGGAAATTATGATAAAGTATAAGAAACAGTGGTGATCCATAAATCTAGTAAAATATATAGTTATATCAAAATACATGGAGGTATTACGTTTATGTAATACAAAAGACAGCCCACTTCTCAAGAGCAGGAATGGAAACCAAAAGGGTGGATAATATCTTCAAAGTACTGAGAGTAGGTAACTATCAATCTAGACCTGCATATTCAACTAAACTATCTTTCATTAATTAGGACATTTTCAGATAAACAAAAACTGTAAGAGTTTGCTATCAGGAAAACTTAATGAACGAATCTTATAAAAAATATACTTCAGGAAGACAGAAAATGACCCTAAAAGAATTTTAAGAGACAAGAAGGAAAAATGAGCAGAGATATTTGTAAACATCTAAACAAATTGGTAAATTTAAACATATTATCTATAAATAAAATAATGTCTAATTTAGGAGTTTTAAAAAGATACAACCAAAATACTGGCCAAGAATAGTGAATAATTTGATGGAGGATGATCAAAGTTCACAACCTTCTATTATTTGGCAGGGAGTGTTAAGATACTGATTAACCTTAGACTTCATGAAGTTAAATATAAATGGAAAAAATCCAGATGCAACCTTGAAAAGAAAAAAAATAGTGTCTAACTTCTAAACAATTAGAGAGAAAAAAAGAATTAAAGAATAAAAACAAACTATTCAGAGATAGAAAGAGGGGGAAAAAAAAGGACCAAAAAACCCCAAAAACCTGAAGACAGTTAAACCCAAATATATTCTAAATTCCATTGAATGTTAATGAATTAAGCATGCCAGTTAAAAGAGACTGTCAGGTGGATTTTTTTAAAGTCCAGCTATAGGGCTTCCCTGGTGGTGCAGTGGTTAAGAATCCGCCTGCCAATGCAGGGGACACGGGTTCAAGCACTGGTCTGGGAAGATCCCACATGCTGCAGAGCAACTAAGCCCGCGAACCACAACTACTGAGCCTGCGAGCCACAACTACTGAGACTGTGAGCCACAACTACTGAAGCCTGTGCCCCTACAGCCCATGCTCCACAACAAGAAAAGCCACCACAATGAGAAGCCTGCACACCGCAATGAAGAGTAGCCCCCACTCGCTGCAACCAGAGAAAGCTCGTGCACAGCAACGAAGACCCAACACAGCCCAAAATAAATAAAATAATTTCATTTAATTTTTTTAAAAAGCTTTAAAAAATATTTATTCCAGGAAAATACAGAGAACTGAGTGAAAATCAAAGTGCCATAAGTTTTGTGAGAAGTGGTGAAAGTATTACTTGAAGGGAAAGGTACAGCTTTAAATACTTCCATATAAAAAACAAAGTCTGAAAATTAGGAACTTAAGTTGAACTACAGAAGCTTTTTTAAAGAATAACAATATCTAAGTTGAAGGAAGAAGAATAAAAAAGCAGAAATTAATAAGATGGAAAATAAAGATACAATGGAGAGTATCAAGTTAAAAACTAGATCTCTGCAAAAACTAATTAAATAGAAAATCCTCTGGTAAGATTGATCAAGAAAAAAAAAGAGAATAGACAAAATAATATTAGAAGTGAAGTGATAGGCATAACTTCAGATAAAGAGGAGAATTTTCTGAGAGACTATTATGAAAACGTTACGCCAATAAATGTGAAAAATTAGAAGAAATAGACAAATTTCTAGAAATATGTACCTTACCAAAACTGTTTTGAGAAGTCAAATTACTCCATCTCAAAATGAAATCAGATGATAAAAACCCTGCAGAAAGTAGGCATAGAGGGGACTTTCCTCAACATAATAAAGGCCATATATGACAAACCCACAGCCAACATCGTCTGCAATGGTGAAAAACTGAAACCATTTCTACTAAGATCAGGAACAAGCCAAGGTTGCCCACTCTCACCACTATTATTCAACAAAGTTTTGGAAGTTTTAGCCAGAGCAATCAGAGAAGAAAAATAAATAAAAGGAATCCAAATCAGAAAAGAAGAAGTAAAGCTGTCACTGTTTGCAGATGACAGGATGCTATACATAGAGAATCCTAAAGACACTACCAGAAAACTACTAGAGCTAATCAATGAATTTGGTAATGTAGCAGGATACAAAATTAATGCACAGAAATCCCTGGCATTCCGATCACTAATGATGAAAAATCGGAAAGTGAAATTAAGAAAACACTCCCATTTACCATTGCAACAAAAAGAATAAAATATCTAGGAATAAACCTACCTAAGGAGACAAAAGACCTGTATGCAGAAAATTATAAGACACTGATTAAAGAAATTAAAGAAATTAAAGATGATACAAATAGATGTTCTTGGATTGGAAGAATCAACATTGTGAAAATGACTCTATTACCCAAAGCAATCTACAGATTCAATGCAATCCCTATCAAACTACCACTGGCATTTTTCACAGAACTAGAACAAAAAATTTCACAATTTGTATGGAAACACAAAAGACCCCGAATAGCCAAAGCAATCTTGAGAACGAAAAACGGAGCTGGAGGAATCAGGCTCCCTGACTTCAGACTATACTACAAAGCTACAGTAATCAAGACAGTATGGTACTGGCACAAAAACAGAAATATAGATCAATGGAACAGGCTAGAAAGCCTAGAGATAAACCCACGCACATATGGTCAATTTATCTTTGATAAAGGAGGCAAGAATATACAGTGGAGAAAAGACAGCCTCTTCAGTAAGTGGTGCTGGGAAAACTGGACAGGTACATGTAAAAGTATGAAATTAGAACACTCCCTAACACCATACACAAAAATAAACTCAAAATGGATTAAAGACCTAAATGTAAGGCCAGACACTATCAAACTCTTAGAGGAAAACATAGGCAGTACACTCTATGACATAAATCACAGCAAGATCCTTTTTGACCCACCTCCTAGAGAAATGGAAATAAAAACAAAAATAAACAAATGGGACCTAATGAAACTTAAAAGCTTTTGAACAGCAAAGGAAACCATAAACAAGACCGAAAGACAACCCTCAGAATGGGAGAAAATATTTACAAATGAAGCAACTGACAAAGGATTAATCTCCAAAATTTACAAGCAGCTCATGCAGCTCAATAGCAAAAAAACACATAACCCAATCCAAAAATGGGCAGAAGATCTAAACAGACATTTCTCCAAAGAAGATATACAGATTGCGAACAAACACATGAAATGCTCAACATCATTAATCATTAGAGAAATGCAAATCAAAACTACAATGAGATATCATCTCACACCAGTCAGAATGGCCATCATCAAGGAATCTAGAAACAATAAATGCTGGAGAGGGTGTGGAGAAAAGGGAACACTCTTGCACTGCTGGTGGGAATGTGAATTGGTACAGCCACTATGGAGAACGGTATGGAGGTTCCTTAAAAAACTACAAATAGAACTACCATATGACCCAGCAATCCCACTACTGGGCATATACCCTGAGAAAACCATAATTCAAAAAGAGACATGTACCAAAATGTTCATTGCAGCTCTATTCACAATAGCCCGGAGCTGGAAACAACCTAAGTGTCCATCATCGGATGAATGGATAAAGAAGATGTGGCACATATATACAATGGAATATTACTCAGCCATAAAAAGAAACGAAACTGAGCTATTTGTAATGAGGTGGATAGACCTAGAGTCTGTCATACAGAGTGAAGTTAGTCAGAAAGAGAAAGACAAATACCGTATGCTAACACATATATACGGAATTTAAAAAAAAAATGTCATGAAGAACCTAGGGGCAAAACGGGAATGAAGACGCAGACCTACTTGAGAATGGACTTGAGGATATGGGGAGGGGGAAGGGTGGGCTGTGACAAGGCGAAAGAGAGGCATGGACGTGTATACACTACCAAACGTAAGGTAGATAGATAGTGGGAAGCAGCCGCAGAGCACAGGGAGATCAGCTCGGTGCTTTGTGACCGCCTGGAGGGGTGGGATGGGGAGGGTGGGAGGGAGGGAGATGCATGAGGGAAGGGATGTGGGAACAGATGTATATGTATGACTGATTCACTTTGTTATAAAGCAGAAACTAATTAAAAAAAAAAAAAGAAATCTAGAAACAATAAATGCTGGAGAGGGTGTGGAGAAAAGGGAACACTCTTGCACTGCTGGTGGGAATGTGAATTGGTACAGCCACTATGGAGAACGGTATGGAGGTTCCTTAAAAAACTACAAATAGAACTACCATATGACCCAGCAATCCCACTACTGGGCATATACCCTGAGAAAACCATAATTCAAAAAGAGACATGTACCAAAATGTTCATTGCAGCTCTATTCACAATAGCCCGGAGCTGGAAACAACCTAAGTGTCCATCATCGGATGAATGGATAAAGAAGATGTGGCACATATATACAATGGAATATTACTCAGCCATAAAAAGAAACGAAACTGAGCTATTTGTAATGAGGTGGATAGACCTAGAGTCTGTCATACAGAGTGAAGTTAGTCAGAAAGAGAAAGACAAATACCGTATGCTAACACATATATACGGAATTTAAAAAAAAAATGTCATGAAGAACCTAGGGGCAAAACGGGAATGAAGACGCAGACCTACTTGAGAATGGACTTGAGGATATGGGGAGGGGGAAGGGTGGGCTGTGACAAGGCGAAAGAGAGGCATGGACGTGTATACACTACCAAACGTAAGGTAGATAGATAGTGGGAAGCAGCCGCAGAGCACAGGGAGATCAGCTCGGTGCTTTGTGACCGCCTGGAGGGGTGGGATGGGGAGGGTGGGAGGGAGGGAGATGCATGAGGGAAGGGATGTGGGAACAGATGTATATGTATGACTGATTCACTTTGTTATAAAGCAGAAACTAATTAAAAAAATAAATAAATAAACTTAAAAAAAAATGGAAAAAAAAAAAAAAAAAAAAACTACAATGAGATATCATCTCACACCGGTCAGAATGGCCATCATCAAAAATCTAGAAACAGGGCTTCCCTGGTGGCGCAGTGGTTGCGAGTCCGCCTGCCGATGCAGGGGACACGGGTTTGTGCCCCTGTCCGGGAGGATCCCACATGCCACGGAGTGGCTGGGCCCGTGAGCCATGGCCGCTGAGCCTGCACATCCGGAGCCTGTGCTCCGCAGCAGAAGAGGCCACAGCAGTGAGAGGCTCACGTACTGCAAAAAAAAAAAAATATATATATATATATATATATATATATATATATATATACATATACATAGAAACAATAAATGCTGGAGAGGGTGTGGAGAAAAGGGAACTCCCTTGCACTGTTGGTGGGAATGTAAATTGATACAGCCACTATGGAGAACAGTATGGAGGTTCCTTAAAAAACTAAAAATAGAATTACCATATGACCCAGCAATCCCACTACTGGGCATATACCCTGAGAAAACCATAATTCAAAAAGGGTCGTGTACCACAATGTTCATTGCAGCTCTATTTTCAATAGCCAGGACACAGAAGCAACCTAAGTGTCCATCATCGGATGAATGGATAAAGAAGATGTGGCACATATATACAACGGAATACTACTCATCCATAAAAAGAAACGAAATTGAGTTATTTGTAGTGAGGTGGATGGACCTAGAGTCTGTCATACAGAGTGAAGTAAGTCAGAAAGAGAAAAACAAATACCGTATGCTAACACATATATATGGAATCTAAGAAAAAAAAAAGGTCATGAAGAACCTAGGCGTAAGATGGGAATAAAGACACAGACCTACTAGAGAATGGACTTGAGGATATGTGGGGGGAAGGGTAAGCTATGACAAAGTGAAAGAGTGGCATGGACATACAGTACCAAATGTAGAATAGCTAGCTAGTGGGAAGCAGCCGCATAGCACAGGGAGATCAGCTCGGTGCTTTGTGACCACCTAGAGGGGTGGGATAGGGAGGGTGGGAGGGAGGGAGACACAAGAGGGAAGAGATATGGGAACATATGTATATGTATAACTGATTCACTTTGTTATAAAGCAGAAACTAACACACCACTGTAAAGCAATTATACTCCAATAAAGATGTTAAAAAAAGTGAAATCAGAACTTTAAAATCTCCTCACAAAGAAAATACTAAACCTACATGATTTTATACGTGAATTCCACCAAACTTTCAAGTAATCAGGTGTTCCAATCTTATACAAACACTACCAGAGACGAGAAAAAGAGGAATACTCCCCAATTTAGCCAGTAATGTTACTGTAGCATTGATATCTAAACCAGACAAGGATAGTACAAAGAGGAAAAGTAACAGGCCCACCTCACCCGTGAACAGAGGCAAAAATGTAAACAAAATGTTAGCAAACCAAATCTAGCAGTACAGAAAAAGATAATACATCATGATCAAGCAGGTTTACCCCAGAATGTGAAATTTGTGAAATATATAAACATAATTTACCATATTAACATATTAAAAGGGAAAAACCTTTATGATCATTTTAATTGATACAGAAAAGTTTTGATAATATTCAACACTAACTCATTAGAAAAGATATCTGCAAATTAGGAGTTGAGTATAGAGTTAATTACTCTATACAGGGCATCATTCTTATTATAAAACATTATAGAAGGATTCCTCTGAAAACTAGGAATAAGATAAGGATATCTACAATCCTCAGGGAAATGCAAATCACAACCACAATGAGATATCACTTCACACCTGTTAGAATATCTATTATCAAAAAGACAAAAAATAACAAGTGTCAGTGAGGATGTGGAGAAAAGGGAACCCTTGTGCACTATTGGTGGGAATGTAAATTGTCACGGCCACTATGGAAGACAGTATGAAGTTTCCTCACAAAACTAAAAATAGAACTACTGTATGACCCAGCAATTCCACTTCTGGGTATTTATCCAAAGGAAACGAAACCCTAACTTGAAAAGATTATTTGTACCCTCATTCACTGCAGCATTATTTACATTAGCCACGATAAGAAAACAACGTAGTGTCCATCAATGGATAAATGGATTTTTAAAATGTGGTGTATATATATATACAATGGAATATTATTCAGCCACAAAAAGAATGAAATTTTGCCATATGGAACAACATGGATGGAGCTTGAGGGCATTGCTAAGTAAAATAAGTCAGACATAGGAAGACAAATACCATATGACCTCACTTATACGTGGAATCTTAAAAAAAAAAAAATTAACAAAAACCCCCAAAACTCACAGACACAGAGAACAGACTGGTAGCTGCCAGAGGTGGGGAGTGGGGAGGGTGGGTAAAATGGGTGCAGGTGGTCAAAAGTATAAACTTCCACTTATAAAATAAATAAGTCCAACAGGTGTAATGTACAGCATGGTGACTATAGTTAATACTGTATTGTATATTTGAAAGTGCTAAGAGAGGGTATCATGAAAGTTCTTAACAGAAGGCAAAAAACTGTAACTATGTGTGGTGACAAATGTTAACCAGATTTATTGTGGTGATCATTTCATGATATATACAACGACTGGATCATTATGTTATACACCTAAAACTAATACAACATGTTAACTATGTCTCAATTTTTAAAAAAAGGAAAGAAAACTAAAGCTAATCAATCAATACAGGAGCAGAGAAAAATAGGTATAGAAAATACCATGTAAATAGAAAGCATAAATAAGATAATAAATACAATATAGCAGTACTCACAATATATTAATTAGTCTAAATGTATTGATGAAAAGTCACAGACTGTCAGACTTGATTTAAAAAAACAAACCACCAACAAAATCCAGCTATATACTGTTCACAAGAAACATATCTAAGGCAAAAGGACATATGGAGTTTGGAAATAAAAAATGGAAAAAGATAAATCAGACAAATACTAACCAAAAACGGTAATAGAGCTATAGTACTGTTGAAAGCATTATTCAGGATAAAGATGGTCACTATGTTGCGATAAAAGGATTAAAAAAATTCCTCAGGAGAATTTAGTCATTCTAAATGTCCAGCCCTGTAATAACATAACATCAAAATACAGAATGGAAATTTGGTAGAATTACACAATGATAAATCTATAATCAAGATAGAAGATTTCAACACACATCTCACTAACTGATAGGTCAAGAAGATAGAATATCAGTAAGAACATGGAAGATTTAAAAATATAATTAAGAAATTCTATTTTGGTTATGTCTTCACTGGTCTAAAATCTTCCGTGGCTCCATATTACCTCTGGCATCAAATCCAAATTCTTCCTGTAATCACAACAGTATGGTACTGGCCCAGAAACAGACATAAAGATCAATGGAGGGCTTCCCTGGTGGCGCAGTGGTTGAGAGTCCGCCTGCCAATGCAGGGGACACGGGTTCGTGCCCTCGTTTGGGAAGATCCCACATGCCGCGGAGCGGCTGGGTCCGTGCGCCATGGCCGCTGAGCCTGTGCATCCGGAGCCTGTGCTCCGCAATGGGAGAGGCCACAGCAGTGAGAAGCCCGCGTACCACAAAAAAAAAAAAAAAATCAATGGAACAGAAGAGAGAGTCCCAAAATAAATCCACACACTTATGGTCAATTAATCTAAGACAAAGGAGGCAGGAATATACAATGGAGAAAAGACAGCCTCTTCAATAAGGGTGCTGGGAAAACTGGACAGTTACATGCAAAAGAATGAAATTAGAACAGTTTCTTACACCATATACAAAAATAAACCCAAAATGGATTAAAGACCTAAATGTAAGACTGGAAACCATGAAACTCACAGAAGAAAACATAGGCAGAACCCTCTTTGACATAAATTGTAGCAATATTTTTTTGGATCTGTCTCCTAAAGCAAAGGAAATAAAAGGAAAAATAAATAAATGGGACCTAATTAGACTTAAAAGCTTTTGCACTGCAAAGGAAATCATTGACAAAACAAAAAGACAACCCACTGAATGGGAGAAAATATTTGCTAATGATATGACTGATAAGGGATTAATATCCAAAATATATAAACATGGGAGAAAATATTTGCAAACGAAGCAACTGACAAAGGATTAATCTCCAAAACAAGCAAACAAAGCAACTGACAAAGGATTAATCTCCAAAACAAGCAGCTCATGCAGCTCAATATTATAAAAACAAACAGTCCAATCCAAAAATGGGCAGAATACCTAAATGGACATTTCTCCAAAGAAGATATACAGATTGTCAACAAACACATGAAACAATGCTCAACATCACTAATCATTAGAGAAATGCAAATCAAAACTACAATGAGGTATCACCTCACACCAGTCAGAATGGCCATCATCAAAAAATCTACAAATAATAAATGCTGGAGAGGGTGTGGAGAAAAGGGAACTCTCTTGCACCGTTTGTTGGAATGTAAATTGATACAGCCACTATGGAGAACAGTATGGAGGTTCCTTAAAAAACTAAAAATAGAGCTACCATATGACCCAGCAATCCCACTACTGGGCATATACCCTGAGAAAACCATAATTCAAAAAGGGTCATGTAACACAATGTTCATTGCAGCTCTATTTTCAATAGCCAGGACACAGAAGCAACCTAAGTGTCCATCAACAGATGAATGGATAAAGAAGATGTGGCACATATATACAATGGAATATTACTCAGCCATAAAAAGAAATGAAATTGAGTTATTTGTAGTGAGGTGGATAGACCTAGAGTCTGTCATACAGAGTAAAGTAAGTCAGAAAGAGAAAAACAAATACCGAATGCTAACACATATATATGGAATCTAAGAAAAAAAAAAAAGGTCATGAAGAACCTAGGCGTAAGATGGGAATAAAGACACAGACCTACTAGAGAATGGACTTGAGGATGTGGGGGGGGAAGGGTAAGCTATGACAAAGTGAAAGAGTGGCATGGACATATATACAGTACCAAATGTAGAATAGATAGCTAGTGGGAAGCAGCCGCATAGCACAGGGAGATCAGCTCGGTGCTTTGTGACCGCCTGGAGGGGTGGGATAGGGAGGGTGGGAGGGAGACGCAAAAGGGAGGGGATATGGGAACATATGTATATGTATAACTGATTAAATTTGTTATAAAGCAGAAAAAAAGATTAAAAAAAAGAGCAAGAGACTTTCCAGTTGCTAGAAAAAAAAATACCATATGGTAACACATATATATGGAATCTAAAAAAAAAAAAAAAAAAAGAAAAAAAGAAAATGGTTCTGAAGAACCTAGGGGCAGGACAGGAATAAAGACACAGATGTAAAGAATGGACTTGAGGACACGGGGAGGGGGAAGGGTAAGCTGGGACAAAGTGAGAGAGTGGCATGGACATATATACACTACCAAATGTAAAATAGATGGCTAGTGAGAAGCAGCCGCATAGCACAGGGAGATCAGCTCAGTGCTTTGTGTCCACCTAGAGGGGTGGGATAGGGAGGGTGGGAGGGAGATGCAAGAGGGAGGAGATATGGGGATATATGTATACATATAGCTGATTCACTTTGTTATAAATCAGAAACTAACACACTATTGTAAAGCAATTATACTCCAATAAAGATGTTAAAAATTATATATATATATATATAAATAGCACATACAACTCAACATCAAAGAAAAGAAAAAAAAACCCAACCCAATTAAAAAATGGGCAGAAGACCCGAATAGACATTTTTCCAAAGAAGACATACAGATGGCCAACAGGCACATGAAAAGATACTCAACACTGTTAATCATCAAAGAAATGCAAATTAAAACCTCAGTGAGATATCACCTCACACCTGTCAGAATGGCTATCATCAAAAAGATCACAAATAACAATGTCGGTGAGGATGTGCAGAAAAGGGAACTCTTGTACACTGTTCGTGGGAATGTAAATTGGTGCAGTCACTGTGGAAAACAATATGGTGGTTTCTCAAAAAAGTAAAATACAACTACCATATGACCCAGCAATTCCACTCCTGATATCTCTGAAAAAAATGAAAACACTAATCTGAAAAAATACATGCACCCCAATGTTCAGAGCAGCATTATTTACAATTGTCAAGATATGGAAGCAAGCTAAGTGTCCATCAACAGATGAATGTATAAAGAAGATGTAATACACATACACACACACACACACACACACACACAATGGAATATTACTTAGCCATAAAAAGAATGAAATGTTGCTATTTGCAACAACATGGATAGACTTGGAGGGTATTATGCTTAGTGAAATAAGTCAGACAAAGACAAATAATGTGTGATATCACTCACACGTGGAATCTAAAAAATAAAACAAACTAGTGGATATAACAAAAAGGAAACAAGACTCACACACATAGAGAACAAACCAGTGGTTACCAGTAGGGAGAGGGACCAGGGGAGGGACAAGATAGGGGTATGGAATTTAGAGGTGCAAACTATTATGTAGAAAATAAATAAGCTACAAGGATATATGGTACAACACAGGGAAGATGGCCAATATTTTAGAATAACCATAACTGGAGTATAACCTTTACAAACTGTGAATCACTGTGCTGTATACTTGTAACTTATATAATATTGTACATTAACTATATCTCAATTTTTAAAAAACTGAAAAAATATCCAAATTCTTCCTCTTGATCCTAAAAGTGCTCCACATTTGGTACTGCTCTACTTATCTACCCAAGCTTATTAGCTTACTTCCTACCTAGCTTATTTCTTACAACACAAATCATCTATCCTAGACAAGCAAACTGCTAATGGACCAGAGAGAGGAAGCTCTATGGGGTAATGCTTACGTAGCTGGGTTGGAATTAGACTGCAAAGATGCAGATCCTGGTTCTACCATTTACTAACTGCATGACTTTGGGCAATTTACTTAACCCTTATGATCTTCAGTCTTCTCATCTATAAAATGAGGATACTGGTAATATCTACCTCCTAGGCCCACGGTGAAGATTTATAAAAATAATCATTGCCTGATACATTGTACTTTCTCCATAAATACTGGCTGCATGTCTTTATTCATATCGCTACCATCTACTGGAATGACCCTTTTCCTCCTCCCATCTATTCAAATTCTATGCAGGCTCAAAGGCCAAGTTATTTTTCCATAAAATCTCCACCAGTTACTCCCTTCGTTATCTCCCTCTTCTACAGTACACTAGTTCTCAACCTTGTAGGGGAGGGGTAGAGAGTCACAGAGGTCTTAGAGAATCTGATGGGGAAAAAAGAAGATCTTCTTAAGAGTTCGTTACAAACGCGTGTTTGAATAACTTATCTCCCACTAATAGAACTCTAAAACTGAGAAATAATGTTAGCCCATTTTTCAGATGAGATGATGATCCCTTGGGGAATCTGTCCCCAGGTAATCAGGCCAGAAGTCACCAAGACTCATTCTCAGAATGATAATTACTAAACATGCCAGCAATGTTATTATATTTTATTCTATAGGAATACCTTGTTTTATTGTGTTTTGCTCTATCGTGCTTTGCAGATTCTGTTTCTTACCAATTGAAAGGTTTGTGGCAAACCTGAGTTATCAGATGATGGCTAGCATTTTTTAGCAAGAAAGTGTTTTTAATTAAGGTATGCACACTGTTTTTTTAGACATAATGCTATTGCACATTTAATAGACTAAAGTATTATCTAAACATAACTTTTATATGCATTGGGAAGCCAAAAAAATTCATGTGACTTGATTAATTGCAGTATTCACTTTATTGCAGTGGTCTAGAACCAAACCCGTCGTCTCTCTGAGGTGTGCCTGTACCTTACCTTCCTTGTATTGAAATTCTCTGACTAGCTTTCTCTGAAGCAACACCAAGCTATGAAACACAAAATTGCCCCAATTTTATTATTTGAGGGAGTTAACTTTGAAGCTTTCTTTAAAACTTTTCTATAATTATAATAATCAAAGAACATCATCAGTTCTAGGTCTCAGGCCAGAAAAGATACAAATAAAGCCAATCCACCATAATGTTTCATTCCCAGACATGACTTTATAAATATAAATATTTTATAAATATTTTAAAATATAGCTTCTATCTTCTTACCTACAAGAATTTTTCCAGAACAACTAACAAATAGTAAAATAATCTATACTCTGCTCATTCTCTACCCTTTCTTCCAATTCTCAAAGAAGTTTAACGGTAAGCAAGAAAAAAAGAAAAAGGAAAAGCATCATGAATAACCTACAAAACACAATAATCAGCCTCCACGTTATTAAAAACTGATTAGCACATCTGTAGTCACAGTCTCCTTGTGCACACAGGAAGCTGTTTCACTATGTGGAGTCATACAACCAGCCTAGGAAATGAGATAAATGACTCAGGAAGAGGGGGAGATTTGTAAATGGATACGACAGTCAAAAACTTTAATCAAAAACCAGGAGAGGGCTTCCCTGGTGGCGCAGTGGTTGAGAGTCCGCCTGCCGACGCAGGGGACACGGGTTCGTGCCCCGGTCTGGGAAGATCCCACATGCCGCGGAGCGGCTGGGCCCGTGAGCCATGGTCGCTGAGCCTGTGCGTCCAGAGCCTGTGCTCCGCAACGGGAGAGGCCACAACAGCGAGAGGCCCACATACCGCAAAAAAAAAAAAAAAAAAAAAAAAAAAACCAGGAGAGAAAGCACTTTATAAGAAAGTAATATTGGAGCATCTGAAGAGCGTAACTTTTTAACCAAAGAAAAGGATCATAGAGATGAATTGTAAAGGCCACGTACGTACTCAAAATCCTTCATTTTCCAGATGAAAAAACTGAAGTCTGAGACCTAAACCATGGATTCCTTTGAAATCCACAGGCTTTCCAGAGAAGGGAATCTAGGAACCACCATAAGAAGGCAGCTTCCTCCCCAGCTGAAATTCACACTATCTTGTATAATGAGGCAATTGAAATAAATACTGGAAAATGCCAGGAACATTATTTATACATTCTAAATAATAACTCCTACCTAGGCCTTAGGGGAGAGTACACACACCACAAGCAACTGGATCTTCTGGATTACCAGATGCCCAGGGCGCTGGCTTAGGCTGCAGGGCACTCTTGGGATGCTGACAAGGACGCAGTCACACACCTACCTGCCACTCAGAGATCGCTTCCTTTGCTGTCTTCCTCTGGCAAGTAAAAAGACCTAGAAAAAGAAAAGTGTACGCTACAGAATTTACCACATATAGGGTCATACTTTTTAGGTTTTCCACCTGTTGTTTTCATTTTTCACAGACATGTTCTAAAAAATAATGGGTTAATAATGTTTAGAAACAATTTTTGGTTAAGAGGGCCAAGAATTAATGTTTATTTGGCACAGGGGTAACTTCCCTGCACATTCTTTTTTTTTAAATAAATTTATTTATTTATGGCTGCGTTGGGTCTTCGCGGCTTTCTCTAGTTGCAGAGAGCGGGGGCTACCCTACATTGCGGTGCGCCGGCTTCTCCTTGCCGTGGCTTCTCTTGTTACAAAGCACGGGCTCTAGGTGTGCGGGCTTCAGTAGCGCGCAGGCTCAGTAGTTGTGGCGCACAGGCTTAGCTTCTCTGCGGCATGTAGGATCTTCCCGGACCAGGGCTCGAACCTGTGTCCCCTGCCTTGGCAGGCAGATTCTCAACCACTGCGCCACCAGGGAAGCCCCCTGCTCATTCCTGATATTGCTCATGTGGGAAATCTAGAAGAACATTTTGATTGGCGGATCGGTATATGTTCACACATGGTCTATAACTGCGAAGACAAATTGAAGGCCGTGTGGTGATGCAGCTGCTTTCTTTAGGGAAAAGGCATTCAGGGCTCAGCTGCCTAATTGGGAGTAAATCTACTTTCAAGTCATTTACAAAAACTGTTCAGATTTTATCGACTTAAGAAAAACACAAAAAAGATTTCTTACTCATTGCAATTTTACTTTTGTAAGTTAAAACAGAATAGAAAATGATCATATAATAAATGGATCTAAATTTTCCTGTTATTGGACTCTAAGTACAAATATCTGTAAAATTCTGGACCTTTGGCTTTCCTTTGTATATCACTCTTTCATTTTTATATTGAGCTCTAAATCTAAAGCCAATTTCATTCCCTTGGGATTTGGTGATGAAGTCTCAGGAATGAAAACCATCAGCCAGCAGCCCTTGCTCAACTCACAGGTGATTAAGATTTTGGCAAATGCCATTTTCTGAAGTGCTACCATTGTGTATTTTATAGAGAACAAAACAACTTACGTCAGTTCTAAAATGTTACCATCATTTTTTTTGCCCTAAAATCCAAAGTTCCTTCTAGGCAAATGTACAATGTTCAATCTGCTTCTCCACTAACCGCACAAAACCTTAACGCTGCATCTTTTTCCTTTTTAAAACGAAATAATAGATTTTGTGTATGGGTTTCTGACTAAAACTGAAGTACATGAATATGCAGATTTTTATCTATGATTAAGAACTTTTCAAAATTAAATTTTCACTTCAACTACTTCCAAGTTAAATTATAGATCAGTTAAAAATGAACCATGTGGAAATAATGTAAGTGTTTTAAGGGTCCTTTTCTGTTATTTTATCAAATTACTGGAACATTGGATTTCCTAGACAAAAATACTCAAATTAACTATGTTCACAGCAGGATTAAAGAATGGTTGAATCATCCCTAATGATTTCCTTTACCAAAAAGGGCCAACTGAGAAATGTTTAGAAAGTAAATCTAAGTTAATCAAAAGAATGAAGGAAGAAATTGCTTACAAAAATGTTTTACTGACCAAACTAGTTGTGTTTTGAGGGAAGCTGAAAGGTAGTACTTTCACATGTTTAACCTTCTTGCCCACGGTTGGGGGGAGGGGAATCTCCCTATAGGTTACATTGCTACAAAAACTTAATTGTTGCTTTTTCGGTCCTGTCCCTCATTTTTGCCTTTCTTGAGAAAAGTTCTTAAGGCTCTAGAAAATAGCTAAGATGGAAAACAGGAGTGGGTAAGAAATATCTGGAAAAGAAGCATAAGGAGCAGTGTCATCCCATGTGAGTAATTTGGGGCCAGATCACAAACATCCAAGACCAAGAACAAGGTAGAGAAGGGAGTTTTTGAGGAGAAGAGTGATTTGGCCAGATCTGTGGAAGATAAATCCTCTAGACTAGCTCAAAGAGAGAACGAAGTGGGGCTTCCCTGGTGGTGCGGTGGTTGGGAGTCCGCCTGCCGATGCAGGGGACACGGGTTCGTGCCCCGGTCCGGGAGGATCCCACATGCCGCGGGGCGGCTGGGCCCGTGAGCCATGGCCGCTGAGCCTGCGCGTCCGGAGCCTGTGCTCCGCAACGCGAGAGGCCACAGCAGTGAGAGGCCCGCGTACCGCAAAAATAATAATAATAATAAAAATTTTAAAAAAAAGAGAGAACGAAGTAAGGAAACTCTTAGGATGCTCCAGGGATAGGTCCCCAGGTATCAGTCAAGGTCCTGGCAGGAAACAGGCAGCAGTCAGGCTGGGTAATTTAAGGCAATACTACAAGAATGTAGACATGGCTTAAGGAAATTCACAAACGATAGGACTACGATGGCAAAAGCCATAACCACTCTGAGGCCTGCAAGAACCAGGGGAATAATTAGAGTAGCTGGGAGAGGGTGGTTGCATGGAGAGAGCTGCCTGATTGGAGCTACGGCCTTTTAGAGGAACCAGCCAACCCACAGTAATAACCACAGAGGGCTAGGGACAAACATGCCCTCACCTCTCCCTCTTCACATCCTCTGATCTTCTGTCACTGCCTCCTCTGGCTGCACGCAGCTGGAAGCCCCGGGCTGGAGCAGTGTGGAGAGAGGACCGGGAGAAGTAGATAGAAGAGTCCCAGTCCAGGGGTGAGGTCACGGTCGTGGGAATGAGAAAGGAACAATACAGAGACAAATTTGACAGGACTTTTAGACTGACTGAATTTAGCGATGGGAAGAGAAAAGCCAAGGATGACATCATAGGTTCAAGCCTTGCTAGACTAGAATGGATGATTACATCAACTGAGCCTGTTTTTACTAACCGTTGTACTCCCAACGCCCAGCACAGTGCCTTGGCCATGAAAAACCTTCTATAAACATTTGTTGGAGGGGAAAAAAGGTGGATGGATGATGGAAGAAGCAAATTTTCAGGAAGATGATGTGTTATGTAGTCTTAGACACACTGAATTTAGAGTATGGTAGAAGAGCCCAGCAGGTGGTTGGAGATTTGAGTCCAGAGCTCTGAAAAGGAAGGGAGAAAGATGTACCTCTAAGAATCATCTGCACAGAAGTGGCAGCTGACACAGTGAGAGTGGATGAAATGGCATAGAGAGCAGGTATAAAGAGAAAAGAAGTGGGGTCTGATGACCACACTGGGGATCTATCTGCAAAATGGGACAAAGGAAGAAAGACAAAGGGAAAAACCAACAAAAGGAAACAACAATACTTACAACCCTTTGCCGTACTGTTATAGTATATTCACATAAATCTGCACGTCCCTGGTAAGCTCTCTTTTTCTTAACACTGCACAATCTTGCCCAACATAAAGATGATACAAATGCAAGCTGGAGACTACCACATACCTATCTGCCTCAATAAGATATTTTTTAAAGCCCCAAATCCCGGTCTTACTAGTTTTGCGCACCTTGAATCTAACAGCCAACCTTTTTAATTTAGAAATTAGGCTTATTCTTTCAAGCAATCATGTACTGAATACCTATTATGTATCCAGCACTATGCTCAGCAAAGTGGAAGTAAAAATCAGTCTCTGGTCATCAAGGAAATTAAAATCGACTTGGATTATAAAGAAACACTTGAGCATAAAACAATTAAAGTTCGGTTAAGAGCTGACCTATATGATTCGAACCAAATAGCATTTCATCCAGTGAGAATACCATTCAACGCCTATCGACATCTGCTCTTTCTTCTCCCTAACTCAGAAGATTGACAAAGGAGCTAAATTCTACAAAGGAGCTAAATTGTACTTCCTATTTAAGGCCCAACCATGCCATATTGTAAATTTCTCTTAACCTGTTCCATAAGGTCTCGTTAATCTTTGTATCTAGTGCCTCAAACATGGTAATCATTCAAATGTTTGTTAAATGAATGAATGAATCAGAAGCTAAGCCAAGCCCAGAACAGCCATATCAGTGTCCTTAACACTCTTCTATGGCAAATCCCAAACACTTTAAGGGTCAAGGAAGTTACCTAATATGACCTTTGACCCAGCCTTGGCCCCAAGGGATGACTGGTATTAAAAACTTGGTGTTGAGCGTTAAGACAAAGGCTCAGAAAAACCCCAGCAAATCTTAAAATGCTTTTAGAAAAGAGGAAGACAGAATATTAGAGCCCAATTCCTGAGGCATAAAATGTGCTCACTAAATGTTTGATGAGTGAATGAACAAAGGAGAGCTGAGGAAAGCCAATGAGCTCAAGAAGAGACCAAACTCAGGGGGGCAGGTGTGATAGGTGGGGCTGTATCTAAAGCCCGCTCTAGCTGACACTCAACGGAATCTATTTCCTAACTAACGGCTATTATGTCCATTTCTATGGATTAATTCTCCAGCTAATCCCTTCTTCACTAATCCCAACTTCCCATTAAAGGAAAACAAATCCTGTAAACCATACAATCACCAGTGCCTCCTACACTGGACTGTACATATTCATCACCTAGATATTTTGTTAAAATGAAGGGTTTGAATCATTACATCTGGGGTGAGGCCAGAGATTCTACATCTCTAACGAGTTCCCAGGTGATGCTATACTGCTGGTCGACAGACCACACTTTCCCAGCATCAAGAGCTTAGAAGACATTGCAGAGAATATGTATGTAGTCTTAAAGTCACAGTTAAGATACCTCCTGCTCCCACACTTCCTGGTTGTAAAATCTTAGACAAGTCATTTTACTGAGCCTGCCTTTGGAACATGGTGCTTACTATGTACCAGGAACTAATGCTTCGAATTTATCAACTTATGAATAGGACTTAAGTTAAACAACCTGTCCAATGTGGATACAATAAACCCAGATCATATTCTAGGAGTCTGATTCAAGAACCTGGTGCTTAATCACTGTATAAGACTGCCTTTTCAGCATAGCTCCCAGAGCCATTATGAAGATTAAATAATAATTGGTACTTAGCTCACATTTACTGAGCACTCATAGGCTCCAGACCTCTGTGTAAGCTCCCTTGGAAGCATACTCACTCATTTATCTTCATGGCAGCCCTAAGAGGCAGGTACTATTAATATCCCCATCGTACAGGTTTTAAAATAGGCCCAAAGAAGTTAAACAGCTTAAGGTCAGACACTAGTGCAGTCAAGGTGGGAATCCAAGCAGCCTCACGTTAGAGCCCGGCGCTCTTTTGCCACAAGCTAGCAGAGGATGCGGCCCAGGGTTCCGGGGACCAGATATCAGCTCGCCCACTCAGGGCGGTCTAACTGCCAGGTCCGCTCACTCCCAAAACAAACCAAGCCCTCGTCTACACGTAGCTTTACGTACATTTGTGGGAAGGGTCTTTCTCGGCCCACACCCCGGACCCCCATAAACAGGTCAGGGCTCTGGCGAAAAATAATTTGTCAAGTCCTAAGAAGAGCTGATTGGCTAAACATCTTGAGAACTGACTTACACTTAAACTGTAACACAGTCGCTCCGGGACCCCCTTAATCTGCGGCCCCCAAAACATGCACCGCAAACTGGACTCCGCGCGCCTACTCCGCCTACATCCGGGCTCGAGTCCAAGGGCCGCCTCTAATCCCATTTGCTCTCCAACACCGCCCTCTGCCGGCCTTTCCTTGGGTCGCCGGCATTGTGAGTCCCTTCCGGGTGTCCCGGAAGCAGAGCTTTCTCTTCCGGGACGAGCGTCTGGGCGACCGCACGTGGTTGTAGTGCCGGGGCTTGAACCTAGCTGGCAGAGAAGTGGTTGCAACTGTCTCCCAGAGAGAGGGAGCCGAGCCGGAGCCATGGAGGGTCAGAGCGTGGAGGAGCTGCTGGCAAAGGCGGAGCGGGACGAGGCAGAGAAGCTGCAGCGCATCACGGTGCACAAGGAACTGGAGCTGGAGTTCGACCTGGGTAACCTGCTGGCCTCGGACCGGAACCCTCCGACCGGGCTGCGGCACGCGGGACCCACGCAGGAGGCCGAGCTGCGGGCCCTGGCGCGGGACAACACGCAGCTGCTCATCAACCAGCTGTGGCAGCTGCCCACCGATCGTGTGGAGGAGGCGCTGGTGGCGCAGCTGCCGGAGCCCACCACTCGTCTGCCGCGCGAGAAACCTGTGCCCCGGCCGCGGCCGCTTACACGCTGGCAGCAGTTTGCGCGCCTCAAGGGCATCCGTCCCAAGAAGAAGACCAATCTGGTGTGGGACGAGGGGAGCGGCCAGTGGCGCCGCCGCTGGGGCTACCAGCGCGCCCGCGACGACACCAAGGAATGGTTAATTGAGGTGCCCGGGAATGCCGACCCCATGGAGGACCAGTTCGCCAAGCGGATTCAAGCTAAGAAGGAACGGGTGGCTAAGAACGAGCTGAACCGGCTGCGTAACCTGGCCCGCGCGCACAAGATGCAGCTGCCCAGCGCGGCCGGCATGCACCCTACCGGACACCAGAGTAAGGAGGAGCTGGGCCGCGCCGTGCAGGTGGCCAAGGTCTCCACCGCCTCTGTGGGGCGCTTCCAGGAGCTCCTGCCCAAGGAGAAGGCGCCCCGGGGCTCTGGAAAGAAGAGGAAGTTTCAGCCTCTTTTCGGGGACTTTGCAGCCGAGAAAAAGAGCCAGTTGGAGATGCTGCGAATAATGAACAGCAAGAAGCCTCAGTTGGACGTTACGAGGGCCACCAATAAGCAGATGAGGGAGGAGGACCAGGAAGAGGCGGCTAAGAGGAGGAAAATGACTCAAAAGGGCAAGAGAAAGGGGGGCCGACAGGGTCCTGGGGGTAAGAGGAAAGGGGGCCCGCCCAGCCAAGGAGGGAAGAGGAAAGGGGGCTTGGGAGGCAAGATGAATTCCGGGCGTCCTGGCTTGAGTGGCAAGAGAAAGGGAGGGCAACACCAAGGAGGAAAGAGGAGGAAGTAAATTTCACCCTCGGACCTGCTTGTAAACCAAGAACTGTACTTAATGTTAAGTTCTAGGTACAGTAGGGGGATACAGAAGATGGGGCCGCTGCCTGCATCGAGCTTCAGGTTAAAGGGCTAGGCTTGCCTCCTCTGAAGATGGTTGTAAATGTTTGATTCGACAAATTAATGCATTTCCCACAGCCAAAACTTTTGCTGGAGATTAAAGGATGTATTTAAGGACATACGAATTGGAAAGAATTTGTTTAAACTAGGAGTTCGTTCTGTTTTTAAATAGCCTTTTTTTTTTCTCTTTAAACTTTGGATGGGGTGTAAGGGAGAGAGTTGGTCATATTTCAGAGACTTTTAATAGATTGGTATCTGCATTATTTTGATAACAAGCTTGTGTATTTATCAAAGGAGAGGGACAGAAAGGTTACATTTTCAGAACTGTTGTAAAGGTTATTTAATAAAAGTGTCTATGTAATGTTGCTTTTAAATTTTTGGCTACTGGTACAAATCTTAAGTAAAGCTTGTGACCTGGATACCTGGCACAGATTATTTTCATTTACTTTCTAGAAAACATAGCAGCTAAATTATGATTTCAGTGAGACCACTTTTATTAGAAAAGCTCATACTTCTTTTGGTATCAGATATAATATTGAAAGTGTAGTACAACTGGTGCCTCTTTCAACACTGAAAACATTTGCTGTAAATGATAAATTGGGGCTTCACTAAGTAATAGTAATAATCCATGGGCTTCCCTGGTGGCGCGGTGGTTGAGAGTCCGCCTGCCGATGCAGGGGACACGGGTTCGTGCCCCGGTCCGGGAAGATCCCACATGCCGCGGAGCGGCTGGGCCCATGAGCCGTGGCCGCTGAGCCTGCGCATCCGGAGCCTGTGCTCCACAACGGGAGAGGCCGCAACAGTGAGAGGCCCGCGTACCACACACAAAAAAATAATAATAATAATAATCCTCATTAATCCTAATTTTATACTTAAAGCTTTATCAACATTTATGTCCCCAGTTTTTTTAAAGCTTCAAGTAGGTCTGTTTGGGGAAGAGAGAAGGAAACTCACAAAGTGCTTACTTGGAACATTATCTTTTGATTAATTTGTCAAATTGACCTGAGCTGGTTTGATTAGGAGGTGAAATGTTTACAGCTATTCTGGGTCTCCTTCCCTAATTGGTATCAGTAACTCATCTTCGTAAAAATAAATATCTCCTGAAAAGGATTCATAGTACATCTAGAATGGTTGGGGGGGGTTGGTTAGCGCTTTTTTGCTGCTGTTAGAGGTCTGAGGAGCCACTCTACTCTTGCTTTTTGGTCTGACAATTGATAGGAAATTAAAATTGAGAGATCGTTTGTCTCTCATTTTTTCACTGTTGTCTCATCTTTGTTACTTTTAGAAATTGCTATGAAAGAAAAGATTAATTCAGATTTCATAATAGGTTACTAAAACACAGATGTTCAATTGTAACTGTCTTAAAATACTTTGTGATAAAGTTAACTCTGCCATCATTGACCATTGTTTCCACTGGGACCTGGAAACTTGGAGCTTCTAAACCCTGGCCCTCCCTTCCCACATAACCGTGGAAACTTTTTAACTACTGATAAAACCATTTTACTGGTATCCTGAACGACTTCATCAAAAGCCAAACCATTCATAGACCATTTAACACCTTTTAAATTCTTCTCAGCTGTCCCGGATTTTTTGTTGTTGTTACTGTTTTGTTTGGGAATTTTTCTGGCTTTTGTTTTGTGACTTGATCTAGCAGTTGGACACTAATACTGGCCTTGTAAAAAAAAAAAAAACCTCGGGCTTTTTGCAAAGTTCTTGTTTACCATTAAAACAAATTTAAATGCAGTGTCTTAATTTATTCTGAAAATACTCTTGAGAAGCCAAAATAGCATTTTAAAGGAGTCAGAGTGGAAAAAGAATGCCCTTGTTTCTCCTTTTCCCCACGTCCCCGACTTGTGAAATAGTTAGAGACTTAGGAAAGTACCCCAAATCCCTACGGAGCAGTTACCTGTGTGGCAATTTCAAAGGTGGACGGTGAGACTTTGCAGCCGGGGCAGTCGTAGTTCCGACTGGTGGGAAAATGGTCCTCCGCCAAGGGCTGTCCCTGGGGCCGGAGACCGCGGCGCGGGGGCGCGGGGGGGCGGCGGAGGAGAGGCGGCGGCCGGGATTGGCCGGCGGCGGGGGGGGCGGGGCCGCGGAGGAGCACTCCGCGCAGCCATGGCCGCTTCTCGCGAAAAGGTCGCGCACTTGCTGAGGCAACTGCAACGCGCAGCGTGAGTGCGGGCGGCGCGCGCTGGCGGGCAGGGGATCGGAGGGTGCGGCCGAGCCCACGCAGCCCCCGGGGAGCAACTCGCTCGGGCCGGCACGTTCTTCGTCGTGTCACTTTCGAGAATTTGGGGACCGGGTACCGCAGTGCGCGGCGGCCTGGACGGCGCTGTGTACCAAGCAGCCAAGCAGCCAACCGGCCAAGCGCGGGGCGATGAGGCTGCTTTTCCTCTGCCTGATCTGCGGTTTAGGAGAGTAAGGCCCAGAGAGGAGAGCGCCTGGTCCCAGATCTACGCAGGCAGCGGAGAGCTTGGAACAGTGACCCAGAGAAATGCATGTATCCAATCAACACATATGTATCGGGTGTATGTAATGTGCCCAAAACTGTTCTAGGTGCCGGGGATACAAAGACGAAAGACTCTGCAGCAAAGTCTAGCAGGGAATTGCATGAGCGGACAGGAGTGAAACGGGCCTCTACAGAATACAGCGGACAGAGGCTGTAGAAGAGAGAGGGATGAGAGAAATCACCAGGAGCTTGACTCCCCGGCATGTACAGGGCAGTCAGGGTATTAAACGTTATGACACGTCTGACTCGCCCTCCAAAAATGCCGGGTACATAGTAGCTGCCTGATAAATACTTGTTGAATGTGCAGGTGCACAAGTCCGCCTGGGAACACATGGGGAAAAAATGAGCTAACAGGTGGAGATAAATAGGGGGAAGGAGGGGACTAGAGAGGAATTTCAGGCAAAGGGAAGAGCAACACCAGAGGCAAAAGCCGTAGTTCCAGGATCTAAAAGTAGCTAAAGACTGGACCTACCATGATAGGAGGACGTGAGGAAAGAAAAAACAGATGGCGAAAGACCATGAATTAGAAAGTAGCCAAATTTACTGGGCACTTACCAAGCACAGGGCGCTGTCCTACACACTTTACATGTACTACTACTAATAACTCTAATCCTTACGGCAACGCTATGCCAAGCTGTATTATTATCCTTCTATTACAGATAAAGAAATAAAGGCACGGAGAAAAATAATTTGCCCAGTGTCATACACTAAGCAAGTGGCACACCCATAATCTGGACCCAGGTGTTCTGGCTTCACTGTCCTTGTTCTCAGTCCTATGCTAAGGAATTTTAATTGTGTCCTGTAGATAATAGAAAGCTGTTGAAGCAATAGTCCTCACTGTGAAACATACTCTTTGAGATGCCCCATGAAAAAAGAATCCCATGGCCAGATAAGTTTGGGAAACTAACCAACTGCTGCATCACCCTATGGAGAGTCAGGATATAGGTCAGCACACAAAGGGCACTGAGAACTCCTGCAGGGAAGAAAAGAAACAAAAAGTTTAGCTGTATTTAAACTCTTTGTTCTAAACCTGTGTCATCACAGAACTCTTTATCAAGCAACCCCATTCATATCCCTTGGAACCAATGTCATGTAGAACGTGTTTTTGGAATAGCTGCATGCAAAGGAGGGTGGCATGATTAGAATTAAGCTGAAGCTTTCTGGTGGCAGTGGAGAGGAAAGACTGGAGGTAATTGTCAGGCTCCAGCTAAAAGGCACCAAGGAGCGGCAGTTGGTACAAGAGAGTAGATGTAAGAGATATGGAGGTGTAAGAAAAATTGGTTAGAATCAGCAGGATTTTGTATCTGATTAGTGAGACAGGAGAAGTGGGGGTTTCTGGCTGGGGCATCGGTAAACAGTGGGGCCATTTACCAACGTAGGGACTGTAAACTTTAGGAGGAAGATGATAATCATTTTGAGTTGGACATGCCTCACGTACATCCAGGTGAAGACCCCGAGCAGGTAATTGAATACATCGTTCTGGAGCTCAGGAGCGAGTTGGAAACACACCCACATATAGAGGGCAGTTGACACCGTGGATATAGAAGCAAAGGCCTTGACAAACTGTATTCCTAGAAGAAAAGGGCTGAGGATGAAGTCCTGGGGAGCAGCACTGTGTGGTGCTTTGTTCTTTGCATTTTTTTTTTTAATCCCATGTAGAAAGTGAGAGATTGCAGGTAAAAATCTTGGAAAATTGGGAAATGGTATCATTGGGCCCACATTTTGCCCAGGGAAAGTGTGCCAGAGCTGAGGTGAAGCTGTGCCCACCTGCTTTGGGCAGGGCAGCACTCCAGCTTCCTGAGAGACAACTCCCTCCACCCCAGGGCAGCCCACCACTCAGTCCACACACACAGCAGCTGTGCTGACGCCAGTGGCTCTGGCCTCATTTCCGTTACCTGCTGGCCTCTTAAGGCACTTGGATTTGCACAGGATTTGCACTCTGTCTGCTGGAAAAGGAACCAGCATTAAAGGATAGGAGGGGTGACAAAAGAGGTGAGGGGAAGGAAGGGAAGGAGGGAAGGACAGTTTGCAGTGCTCTTGTCCCCAGGGTACCGCAGGGAACCAAGCAGCCTAACATCCGTGGGACTTAAGTGTGTGTGGGGGGGGAGGGGCGGTCAGGCAGGGCAGATAATAAACAATAAACTAGTAAGTAAAACTTAGAGTATATTTGATGCAGCTAGGTACTAAAGAGAAAGAGAAAGCAAAGGGAGATGCGGTGTTGGAGGAGAGGATGCAATTTTAAAGACAGAAAACTTCAACTACTTACAGTTTCCTGTGGCTGCTGTAACCAATTACCATGAACTTAGTGGCTTAAAACAACACACATTTATTATCTTACAGTTCTGGAGTTCAGAAGTCCAAAATCAGTTTTCCTGGGCCCAAATCAAGGTGTTGGCCGGGCCACATTCCCTTCAGAGGCTCTAGGGCAGAGTCCATTATCTTGCTTTTAACAACTTCTAGAGCTGCAGCGCCTGCATTCCTTTGCTGGTGGCCCCTTCCTCCATCTTCACAACCAGCAACGTAGCATCTCGCTTCAGCGGTCACATTGCCTTCTTCTGTGTCAAATCTCCCTCTGCCTCTTTCTCAGAAGGACACCGTGATTACCTTTAGGGCCCACTCAGATAATCCCGGATAATCTCTCCATCTCAAGATCCTTAACACATCTGCAGAGTCCCTCTTGCCACACAAAGTAATATTGACAGGGTCCAGGGATTAGGACCGGAACAGCTTTGGGGCTCAGCTCAGCACACTCACTGGGGAAGTAACTGTTGCAGAAGGACCAGTGAAAGGGGGGCGCAAACCACGTGGCTCTCTGGGGACGTATCTGGAGGTGGAGCATGCCTGGCATGGTTTCAGAACAAGGTGTCTGGATCAGACTGAGCGAGAAGGAGATGAGGTCAGAGACACGGTGGGCATGTCGGGGTGGCCAAGGATGACCCTAAGGTTTCTGGCCTAAACAACCAAAGTTGAAGTTGTCATTAAGCTGGGATAAGGAAGAGGCTTTGAGGGGAAGACCAGGAGCTGAGTTTTAGGGAAAATGTGAGACGCCTAATAGACATTCAAGTGACGATGTCGAGTAGGAAGTTGATTCTGGAGTTCAGGAGAGAGGTCTAAACAGAAAGATTAAAGTGGGAGTCATCAACATAAAAGGTGATCCAGGCCATGGGGACCAGGTGAGGTCACTCGGGGAGTGAGTGAGTGTGGAAAGAAAAGAGAAGGATCTACGGGCTGAACGCTGGGACCCTCCAGCATTTAGAGTCAAGAGCATGAAAAGAAACTAGGCCAGGAGCAGCCAGTGCAGTAAGAAGAAAACCAGGGAATTGTGTCCTGGAAACCAAGGGAAGAAAGTATTTCCAGGGAGGAGGGAGTGAACGGGAGGATGAAAATGACAGGTCTGAACTGAGAACTGCGTGGTGTATTAGCACCGAGGGGAGGGCCTTAGTGACCTGGTAAGTTTGTCAGTGGAGACATGGGGCAAAAGCTCATTGGAAGATGGTCCAGAGAGAATGGGAGAAGAGAAATTGGAGAGAGCAGGTGTAGTCGGCTGAAGGGACTACAGTTGTTGGATGATGGTTGGTCTAATATGCGGAAGTCAACACTTTCCTACTGATGGATCAGATTTGGGGGGAGGGGGATTTTGATGACGCAGGAGAGGAAAGGAAGAACCGTTGGTAGTGATGTTTTGAGTCGCTGAGCAGGGCTGACGTTTAGTGCACAGGGGAGAGGTTGGCCTTTGCTAAGACCGTGGCCAGTTTATTAATAATACCAGGAGGGAAGCCAGAATAATCGTGCCAGAGCCAGATGGCGGGTAGATAAGAGCCTTGCTCTAACCCTGCGGATTTCAGGGGGCCAAGGATGCGTGGGAGAAAAGGAAGTGGAGTCAGTGGATGTAGGCGAGGAGGAGAGAACCAGAGGTGAGCAAGCAAGCCAGAGGGGTTAAGAGGTTGAGAGTTTTAAGCATGAAACTCTTAAATATGCTGACAAGGATCAAGTAAGGGGGAAGGCTAGGACATACAGAACAGAGGGAGGTCCCAAGAAAGCAAGAGGGGGTGGGATTCAGACCACAACTAAGGAGTAGGAATGATGAATTGAGGTAGCCTGAAAACTTGAAAAATATATAATAAAAAGAAGAGGAGATGGGTGGAAGGAAGCCTGTGCTCCCACAGTCCTTCGTGTTGGATAGCTTCAAGTTTGGATTTTTCCTTCCCTTTGAGTCTCTTTTCGTGTCCTGGAGGGGCGTAAAGCAGGGAAAGACCTCGAAAGTAGTGTGCCTTGTGAAGGACAACGCCAGGGACTTGCCTAATACCGGTTTTCCTGCGGGAGCGGGCAAATGGCTCAGACCCGCCGGGATGCTGTTGGGAAACCATTCCACGTGGCGTTCTCAGCCGTGCCCACCAGATGGCAGCCTCCGCTCATGGTGGCGCGCACACCCGCCCACGCCCGCTTTCACTTAATTCACAGTTTTTGAGATCTTGCCCGTCATTGAGTTTAACCCTTTTCCTTCTTTCCTTCCCCCTTTCCCCTCTCAGATGTGTTCATTCTAAGTCTGCAGGCGGGGGACAGGGGGGTGGTATGCACGCACGTACCTACTGGACCCACCGGGACAGGGTCCCCTGGGCAATAGAGAGAAGCATAAACCCTTTTGCGAGGCTCAGTCGGATGGCGAACAGCAGGAAGAGAAGCCGGAGAAGAGACCGTCCAAGAAATCGGAGGCGACCAGGACAGGAAGGGATACGGAGGTCAAGGGAGGGAAAGTCTCGAAAGAGGAGGGCGTGGGATATCCGTAGAGGAGCGGACTGAGAACTGAGCCGGGGTGAGGGATTCGGCGAGAAGAAGGTGACAGGTGTGACAGTAGGTGTGACAGTAATTTATGCGGACTCGGAGGGTGGGGCCGGGGAGGGGCCAAGCAGGCGGAGCCGAGAAGGGACGGAGGCGCGAGGTGATGACCAGGGTGGCCTGCAGGCCCACTGAGGGCTTCCGGAGGAAACGGCCCAAAGGCTGCTGGAAGAAAGACGAAACACCCTGAAGACAACGGGAAAATAACACGGGAAGTTCCGGGGGAGAAGGATGGGGGGATAGGGTGCGAGTAGTTTACACTGGGTCAATTTGGCCAAAGCTCCTAACCTAGGAAGAGCTGAGACCCCATCTTTTTTGGGGGGGGCTTAAACAATAGAAATTTATTCTTCCACAAATCCGGAAGCCAGAAGTCTGAGATCAAGGTGTCAGCGGGGTTGGTTTCTTCTGAGGTCTCTCTCCTTGGCTTGTGGATGGCCGTCTTCTCTCTGCGCCTTCACATGATCTTCCTCTGTGTACGCCTTGCGTTATATGAGATTCCATCTTGCTAGCAGGTTCGCTCTGGAGACTCTCCTTGCTGACTTGATGAAGCAAGTGGCCTTGCTGGCCCAGGAATTCCAGGGGCCATCTAGGAACTGAGGGCAGTCTCCAGTGGACAGCCAGCAAAAAGCCAAGGCCTCAGTCCTATAGCTCTCCGCGCCCGTTCCTCACGTCCCCCGGAGTCGCCAGAATGGGTTTGCGAGTTGCTGCGTTCATGTAGGTCCCGAGGCGGCAGCGGCCGCCGGGAATCAACCCGAGGAAGCCGGGAAGCGGACAGAAGTCTTTTGGGAGAGCGCGCAGCGAGGCCTCGGGTCCCCGGCCGGAGAGGCCCTCGGGCGATGCCGGAGGGAGTCCAGCGCCCGCCCCGGGGCCTCGCCTGGCCTGCCGGTGGGGACGGGGGCGAGGCACCCTCCCTTAAACCTTCCTGTAGCCCCAGAGCGCTCATCCCAGCTCCCCGCATTTAACTATAGCTTGAGAAATAAGTGGAAGAACGATCCTACAATGCTGGGAAGACTCTGAGTCAACTTTTTGTCCATGGTGATTTCTGGCTTTTTCTATCGTGGGGTGTTTGCCGTAGCTACTACTCTGATAGCCTCTTAAGACCAGAATGCAATGTGTGTTACTTTAAGGCTTCTTATATTCTGGTTTTCTGGTTTCACGCTACTTTTTCTTTTCGTTTCCCTAGATGCCAGTGCCCAAGTCATTCTCATACTTACTCCCAAGGTAATAATACATTTTGTGTTTGGCCACAATTTCGGTTTCCACTGTTGGCAATACATTTGGGCAAACTGTAAAGTAAGAGAATCAAGGCATGTGATAGGAAGATTGGTGAAAATTTTCACTTGAAATTGGTAGTATGCAGTTCTAATTATACTATCTCAGCTGAATGTATGCTACTGATTATGTTTTTGGCTCAAATATGTATTTAATGCTATTTACAATGTCTTTCTATTTTAAACAGAATTATTTGCCAAAGCTAAAAGTGGTGACATAAATAGGATTTTAGGGTTGTCTGAGTTCATCAAACAGAATTAATCAAGAGGCAATCTCTGAAAGGTGCTAATACATCCCCAAAGAAGAGTCTGAAGAACAATGCGGTTCCCAGAAGGAAAAAATTTGTTTGGATCAATTTTTAAAATAACACTCTATTTCTTAATAATTAAAAATGACAAAAGTTTTCAGTTCCTACAAACATCTTAATTCTTACCAACTCCATTGTCCACAGAGCAGTGGGCAGCTCATTGTAGCTTAACGTGCCCTCAGAATGTCACATGAATTATACTGACACAAAAACAGATTTCACCTCTTAGGAGAAAAGGTCAAATCTAAACAGTGGTAAGGGATGGAAGGGAGGGGCCTGCCCACACAGGATCCTAAGCAGAAACTCACAAAGAAGGCTGTTGGGATTAGAACAGATAGAATAACTAACTGAGGGCTTTTTCCTGCCTAGAGACTGACTCATCCTTCAGGACCAGCCAAGGGACCTCCCCAACCCCACCCCAGTCATTAACAGCCATCCACTAAGCAGAAGCATGCCGTGCCTTCCAGGCCCTCATGGACACATGCAGAATTTTGTCTTCAGCTGATTTTCTGCAATTCTTAATTGGTTTCAACAAAGAATCAGTAATTTTCCTATTTGGGACTATAAAATTAGTAATTTAGAGAAAGATAATCTCAGTGTTTTCTAGGATCCAATTTATGTCTTTTCCTAAATTTTAGTAACAGGAGTAATAGATTATTTCTTTAAAGCCTGTTGAGATCAAAGAAATTTGGATTAAGGATACCCTTGCCAAAGGTAGATTTTTGTCCCGTTGTGGTCTCTTTGTCTTGTAAAAAAAAAAAAAAAAAAAAAAAGGTAATAAAAATTGTTCTGTAGACTTTTTTCAATCTTATTGAAAGACTGTTCAAATAAATAGATGAAAACAAAGATAAAACCCACTAAGTAGAGCCCTCTTATTGTTCCAATATAACAGAAAATCATTTTTGCCATAACTAAACCTGATATTTTGTAAAGAAATATCAGTTTATAAAAATTTTTAAATTTCCCAAAGAAAACTAAATAGTTTACATGTATAAGCTTGAGAAATATAAATATCTCACTGTGATAAGTACCCCCATAGAGAAAATCTTAATTTAAATAAATTATTACAGTTGCTATAAGTGTAAGCAGGACTCTAATTAATGACTTTACTAATAGTTGTTCCCTAATAATAATTGAACTCTAGAGTCTAGAGGATTTTTTTCTAGTGGATTTTTACACATTATGTTTTCAAAAGTATATCTTAATTTCAACGGAGAAAAGATTTTAAGTAACTTTATTTTCACACAATCTGCATCAAGCTAGCATAACATTCTCTTAAAATGCAGGTTTTAATTTTAATCTAATAGGCAACAATGAAACCTGAAAAATGTATTTTAGGTAAGGCTTCAAGGGAAATGTTTATATTCACTGCTGAAAATCCAGTTCACTATCAAATGACAAAATTTTTGCTCTGTTTTTGAGGCCTACTCTGATGCTAATTTTTACATTTCTAGCTCCTGGACTTTCACCTTCTGGGAAAACAACAGATTATGCCTTTGAGGTAGATTTAATCATTCTTTCTTTCTTTTATGAATGACTTGAAAGAAATGCAATCAGAGTATTTTGCTAATGCATTATTATTATTATTTTTTTTTTTTTTTTTTTGCGGTACGCGGGCCTCTCACTGTTGTGGCCTCTGCTGTTGCGGAGCACAGGCTCCGGACGCGCAGGCTCAGCGGCCATGGCTCACGGGCCTAGCCACTCCACGGCATGTGGGATCTTCCCAGACCGGGGCACGAACCCATGTCCCCTGCATCGGCAGGCGGACTCTCAACCACTGCGCCACCAGGGAAGCCCTGCTAATGCATTATTATCTCACTTGAAGTCTGTTATTAATAGATGTTCCCTAACCTTATTATTTGATCAGCACCTATTTAGCAAAGTACTTTGTCAGGATAATGGAATATAAATCTTCTGATAACACGAGTAATGTGTAGAATACTGTTTTCTGTACAGCCATTAAAACAGAGCAAATTCCCAGTTCTACGAACTCTCCAACTTATATGTTGTATGATAAATCTCCTTTAGTTTTGTAAAAAACCCCAAAAGAGGTTCAAGTAATTGGTTGAAGCAAGAATAACAGAACAGTTAATTCCGATGAATTTTTATCATACTGTAATTACATAATTATTTGTATAAATCCCTGTCTCCTCCTAGTTCAGGGGTCATAAATTAAAATGTGACCAGAGGCCTGACAGTTAGTCATTCCAGGAGCAGGCTAGGGGAGGACGGTGCTGAGTTTGCTGAGAGCACAGGCCCATCTCAAGGGTGCAGCCTGCCCTCAGCCCCCTGTGATTGCAGCCACACTGGAATGCAGCCCGGTGCTGCCCGATGATTCAAGAGAGATAGAAATCCAGATGGTCACATTGCTTTTTATTTTTAATTAGATAATAAGAGTCATTATCGAAACCAAGAAAAAAAAAGAGAAGAAATTTAAACATAACATCCATCAAACAAAGATCAAACAAGTCTTCAGGCCAAAAGCGACCCATCATGCATTGGTATTAAAGCTCTTCTCTCAGCTGTAAACTTTATGAGGCCATGTTCCTCTTGTTCATAGTTGTGTTACCAGAGCCTAGCACATCCTGGAACATAGCAGACACTCAGTAGTGTTGGTTGGATGGGAGGATGGATGGATGGATGGATGGATACACGCATGCAAGGGTGGTTGGATAGATGAATGGTTGGAGGAGTGAATGAAGGCACTAAAACTACACAAAGATGACACCATTTACGTTGGAAAATAGGTAGATATTTGTTCATTTAAGTGTGGAGGCAAGAAGAGGCAAGCATTTCAAGCTGAGGGAGCAATTGAGAGATTGTGATATATTTGGGAAAAAATACATAATTCCAGTGTGACTGGAGCCATCGTTTGCTTAAAGAAGTATGATGAATGTGAGGCCAGATGTGATGACCTAGAAGGCCATGCTGGGGAATATATACTTTATTCTCTAGACAATGGGGAACCATTTCAGGGTTTTAGAAGTGAAATGACCAACTCCCTAAACACCCATCACCTAAATCTTTTTTTATTTTCAGATGGCTGTTTCAAATATTAGATATGGAGCAGGAGTTACAAAGGAAGTGGGCATGGCAAGTATTTAAGATTTCTACAGTCTTCTACTATAAACGTTACATTGATTTTATTTTATTTTATTTAGGCTTTTTAAAAAACATATTTATTTATTTGGTTGCGCCGGGTCTTAGTTGCAGCATACGGGCTCCTTAGTTGTGGCATGCGAACTCTTAGTTGCAGCATGCATGTGGGATCTAGTTCCCTGACCAGGGATCGAACCCAGGCCCCCTGCATTGGGAGTGCGGAGCCTTATCCACTGCACCACCAGGGAAGTCCCTGTGTATTTTAAAACAAATACAAATCGACAGCAGTTGAGTCTTTTGTTTTGGACTCAGTGTTAAGTTTGCCAGAAGTATCTAGTGTAATCAAACCTAACTTATACATTACTTTTGTTACTGTAGGACCTACAAAACATGGGTGCTAAAAATGTTTGTTTGATGACAGACAAGAACCTCTCCCAACTCCCTCCTGTACAGACAGTGATGGATTCCTTAGTGAAGAATGGCATAAACTTTAAGGTTTATGATAATGTGAGGGTGGAACCAACCGATAGAAGGTATTCTTTGATTGTCGTTAAATTTACTTTAAGCAGAAGTCAACACATACCAATGTTGATTGAAACTTGCCCCAGGCCTTATTTAATGGCTCGGCAATTTATTTCTGAAAAACCCGACATATGGCCTTTATTTTCCCTTCTCCAAGCTTCATGGAAGCTATTGAATTTGCCAGAAGGGGAGCTTTTGATGCCTACGTGGCCATGGGTGGCGGCTCCACCATAGACACCTGCAAAGCCGCTAATCTGTATGCATCCAGCCCTGACTCTGATTTCCTGGACTACGTCAATGCCCCCATTGGGAAGGGAAAGCCTGTGACTGCGCCTCTTAAGCCTCTGATTGCAGGTAAAGACTGTTTGTCTCTTTTATTTTGCAACTGGCAAAAGGCCTCAGGAAAGACACAAGCCAGTAATTTTGGGGTGTATGTTTTCCAAAGTTTCCTGATTTCTTCATTTCCATATAGTACCTCGTTTGGAGATCGAAACAGCGAGCAATTCATTCATCTTTAAAATTCTGAGTTTCATTATTGCACAGACAGAGAAAATTTGGGTCAGTAGTAGGAAAGTTTGCAGAGTTAAGCTACGAAGTCACTATGTGGAAGAGAAGGGAAGGTCATCGTCTATAGATTATTAGATCCTCCTGTGGGCAGGTTTGTCTTCTGAGCCCCTCTCGGTTTTGTCCCACTTTGCCAGGCACTGTGGAGTCTAAGGGGAACGTTCCCTTTTATTTTTCTGATGTTGACTCAACCCTTTCTTCCACCTAATGGCTCCTCAGCTGACCTGGGGCTTTGTCTCTGCCCTGGGACATGTGGCCAGCGTGGCCTCGTCACTCTGGGCGACACCTGCTCTGTGGCTGCCAGGGCACAGACACGCACATCCAAATTAGGATCGCTTGTCTGTTCCACACGGACCTTGGGATCTTTCTGTCTTGTCTTCCCTCCCATTTTATGGCTGTCAGCATATCACTGTCTAAAGTCTTACAGCTAAAATGTACTAGCCGGAAGATATCAGGTTTTTTTACAATTTAATTTAATTTAATTAATTTATTTGTATACCGCAGGTTCTTATCAGTTATCTATTTTACACATATTAGTGTATACGTGTCAATCCCAACCGCCCAATTCATCCCACCACCCCCACCCCCAGGAAAGTATCAGTGTCAGTCTTGTCCTCTCTCTCCTCCTGCCCTCCTGCTCCCACTGTGAACGGGCCCTGTGAAGGGGCAGGAGTGTGTTGACAGCAGATGAACCACTTTGACGTGAACGAGTGAGCAGCAGGGAGCAGCATAATTGATGTCTGGCAAATGGAACCCTCCGGTGAAACTGTGTCAGCATCACACAGAGGGGTGATTAGTAAAGTTTAGACACTCGACAGAGCTACAAAACCGCAGAGTCCGGCAAAGGCACAGTGTTACTGTTCTTGCTGCCAAGGGGGAATAAAGATGTCTTTTAGAGACGGCAAATACGAGTTTTCTTCCCAGAGAGGCCGAGAGGCCTGCTTTTGAATTCCCAACTGCAGCTGCTTAAGCTCTGACGCTAGAGGAGCCCGAGGCTCCCAGAACTCCTCCCTGTTATTACAGAAACAGACATCACACATACACGTTAAACACACGTGTGTAATAAAGACATGGACATCATGCATACATATTAGGCGTACATACATGTTAGTGCCAATACGGACATCAAACATACGTGCTAACACGGTGCACACATATCAAGTGCACATACATGTTAGGTTTACATGCATGTTGATGCAGACATGGACATACATGCTAAACATGCGTGCATATTGATGCAGACACTGCCATCACACACATGTTAAACACGGATGTGGCATGTTAATGCCAACACAGGCATCAGACCTGTTACTCACATGTTAATGTAGACACAGTCATACACGTTAAGCATACATGCATGTTAATACAAATACAGACATCAGGTGAGCAAACAAGCGCAGCAAAGCTTTCTCCTCTGACCTTGCTCCTTATTTCCTAAGACTTAATTATCTCCACTGACCTTTATTTAGATGCTTTATTAAAATTGACATTTTTTTTGTTCAAGTCCCAACTACCTCAGGAACTGGGAGTGAAACTACTGGAGTTGCCATTTTTGACTATGAACGCTTGAAAGTAAAAACTGGTAAGAACTTTGCCCATAAAAATTTTTTTTTAATTCTCTCTCTTACCTTTCAACTAACTCCACCCCCTTTTCTTTAACCCTAATATTTAAAATTCAAGGAGTTACAGAGTTAAGGAAAGGGTATGTACATAGACACATTTTCTTTCTTTTCCCACATACATATTAAAAATATGAAGCAGTCTAATAAACTTGTTTTTGAGAATTACCTACAAAAGCTTATTGAAATGCCATGAATCTTAATTGGCCATTTTTCTGCCCAAGTTAGTGACTATAGATCAGTGATAAATGGTTATTCCCTTTCTTAGACATCTTTTTTACATTCTAACTCAACTTCATTGAGGTGTAACTTTTATATAATAAAATGTATACATTTTAAGAGTCTAGTTTGATGAGTTTTGACAAATATATAACACAGGTACCCACCACGCCAGTCAAGATACAAAACATTCCCACTTCTCCAGAAAGTTCCCTCATGCTCCTTCCCAGTCAATCCCTCCAGCCCCATTCCCAAGTAACCACCATTCTGCTTTCTACCTTCTTTGTCACCTTTATCCTGTCTTCTTCTCTGACTCTCAGCTAATGTGGGGGAAATGTCCCTCTCCTTGAGTCTGGTTCAATATCCTTCTTCCAGGCCTTCATAGTGGAATAGATTGGCATTGAACTGCACATTTATGGTAACTTCTCTTTTTAATTACATTATCCTTTGACATTGTTAAAGACAATAAAAATAGAAACCAGCATTTAAATTCGACCTTAAATTTTTTTAAAGACTTTCCTGTCGTATTATCTACTGTGATCCTTACAACAGCTCCGGGAGGGATGGAGGCCCTGTGTTATTAGGGTCTAATCTTATAGAGAACTCAGAAAGGCCCAGACACGTACCAAAGACGTGCAGCAAATCACAGAGCAAGGACCCAAACCAGTGGTTTGCTAGTAAACCAGCTCTCCAGAATTTAGTAAGTAAATAAGCCCTGATTTGGAGTGTCTGTGCGGTGTAAGTACTCCACCATAGCAGATGACGTCACTCAACCTGGAGCTGGGAAGACATGGGTATGTGGCTCGTGTAAACTGCAAGGGGCTTTGGCCGCTGAAAAACCTGGTTTCTGACCCCAAATCTCTTCCCGCCGCTCCTTGCTGCCTCCCTATATGAGAATGAATCTTATCTCATATTTTAATTTTTTTTTAAAGGCTAATGAGATCTGGAGACTTATGGTGTTTTTTTTTTTAATTTATTTATTTATTTATTTATTTTTGGCTGTGTTGGGTCTTCGTTTCTGTGCGAGGGCTTTCTCTAGTTGTGGCAAGCGGGGGCCACTCTTCATCACAGTGCGCGGGCCTCTCACTATCGCGGTCTCTGTTTTTGCGGAGCACAGGCTCCAGACGCACAGGCTTAGTAGTTGTGGCTCACGGGCCCAGTTGCTCCGTGGCATGTGGGATCCTCCCAGACCAGGGCTCGAACCCGTGTCCCCTGCATTAGCAGATTCTCAACCACTGCGCCACCAGAGAAGCCCTCATATTTTAATTTTTTTAGGATAATTTGTTACCCTAAAGTTATTTAATTTTTTAAAAATTGTGTCCGTACCTATAGCCTCTGTTGAAAATCCCTGCCTTAGGTATTGCTTCGCGAGCCATCAAACCCACACTGGGCCTGATCGATCCGCTGCACACCCTGTACATGCCTGAGCGGGTGATCGCCAACAGTGGCTTCGATGTGCTTTGGTAGGTACCCATGCCACCTGCAGGGGCTCTTTCGGTACTCGGTTGACGGACAGTATGTTACTGCTGAAAGCACTTGTTAAGCACTCACTGATTGTGCTCCACAACAGCGCTGGCTTTGGCTGTCATTATCCCCTTTCCTGAGTGACAAAGCTAAAGCTGTAAAGATGAGGTGAGGTCCTAGGTGAGCCACAAACCTGCTGTTTGGGATGGACTGGCCCAGCCACAGCTGCAGCCACAGGGACACAGGGAGAGGAGCAGCGGCAGCTGGCAGGCAGCATCTCAGGCCCACAGCACTGCCTCTGCCGCACTAACCAGGGGATGCCAGGGCTGCAGCCTCAGGCACACAGCAGGGGCAGGAGCGCCCACCGCCGGAGCTGGAAGGGCTCGCTGTCGGCACTTGACACGCATCATCACTTCACCACAGCTCTGTGCCGCACAGAAAAGAAAACTGGGCTGGAGATGTTGAGCAGCTCGCCCGGAGTCACACCACGTGCTCCCCTGGCTTCATCTGCCATGTGCTGACGGCTCCCTCATCAGTGTTTCTGCCACAGGCCTCGCTCCCGAGCTCTGGGCCCTGTGTTCCAGCGGCATCACGGGGACCCACGGGTGCTTCACATCCACCTGGTCCAAAAGACCCTATTCCACCCATTTACACATGCACATTTCTTCTCATTTTAACATCTCTGAAATCAAGGCATATCTGTATATCTGTGGCACGGCAGTATGGTTTTCTTCCTCAGTGGTAGTTTTTTTCTTTTTAATGGTGCATCTTATAAAGCATGGCATCTTGAAGTTGATGAAATCTTACAATTCTCTCCATCCCCCCACCCCTCACAGCTTCTCCTCCTGGGTCCCTGACCTCAGCGAGCAGCAGGACCCAGTATGGACTTCTCCCTCGCCGCGTGCCCACACCGAGCCACAGAGCCCCGCCCTTGTCTGACTCAGTCTCTCCCATCTGCTCCCGCCTCAGCTCAGGCCTGCCCCAGCTCTTGCCTGGACAGTATCCAATCTCCTTATCAGTCTCCCTGCTTCCATCCCACAGTCCTTCTGTCTGTCCTCCATACTGGCCTCAACAAGCTTCCAGAATGCAATATGACCACCGTGCATACACACGGGCATTTATACACACACACACACACACACACACACACACACGCACACATACACCTCTACCTTACAAGTCTGTCATTGCCTGTCCACACCTACTGTCTGAAAGCCAAAGTCCCTGCAATGTCCCCAGTGCTGAGCACTTTATCTGCTTGGAGAACTCTTCTTTCACTTTCCACTGGAGCATTCTGTCATTGATGGAGCCTTTGCTGGCCCTCCCCTTCCCTCCCCTCTCCTTGAGAACCACTCTGGCCTTTGCTCTTACCCGCTGGGGGCCTGTGTATTGCTTCAGAGGCACCGCTCTTCACACGCCAGTCTCCCTCACTGCACTGCGGGCTTGTGCGCTTCTCCCTCCCTGCTCCTTGGCACAGGGACCGTCTCAATTAACAACTGTCGAGTGAAGTTCACACAAGCAGGAGGCAGCAGAGCTAGGGTTCACATCCAGGTCTACCCAAGTCCACCGTCTGCTTCTCTTACTGCATTACACTGCCCGCCAAGAGACTGGAGAACACTGTGTCCACCTCCATCCTGGCCAATGTTGTCAGTACTCTGAAGAGTTGTCCTCTGATAACTTGGAAATAAGATTACCCTCCCTAGCTGTGAACTGCATAATAAACATATAACAGCCTAAAGCAGTCATGTTTAAATGAATGACTCACAGGCCCAAAGACTTTGCTGTCAGTAAAAGCTGACAGTGGGCTCAGGAGAAAGGAGAGTGAGGGCAGTGGCCCTTCCAAGGACTGACCACGGGAGAGCGCACGTGGCCCGAGGAGTCTGCCCCTGAGGCCCAGCAGCCTGGTCTGAAGATGGACACACCCATGTATTCAACCTTAGAGGCAGTTCTCCTCGTGAGGGTTCCAGGGGCTTTCTGACCATAACTGGGCATCCACAGACTTGCCAGTAGGGAGAATGGATACCTAGAAGGCTCAGGTGACTGTCCCCCTCAGCAGTTATATTTCTTGTTATAAATCAATAATCAGACTTCCAGGTTTTACACATCGTTTCTGTGAGCTCAGCTCAGTGAATCTGCCCCTTAAAGACAGATCTGATCTTGCGCCCAGAATCAAGATGCACAGCAGGGCAGAGGTTTAACTCTGCACCTTGGTGGACTCATCAGCACCCCATCCACCCCATGTGGACACCTCCTTCTTGCCTTGCCCAGATTTCCTGTTTAGAACCACAAACCCATAGCTTTTGTCCACCAACTAATTCTTTTTGAAGTTCTAATACTTTTTCAAAAGATGTTATCTGCTTCACACATGTAGAAGAAAGTAAATTCTCCATTCTAAGACTGAAAACTACAACTCATGCACAAAGTAGTTCATGTTATACTGTGTTCCCAACAAATCCTTGATCTAGATGATTGTGTTTATTGTCATCTTCTGCAGTCGATTAGCTAGAATTCATGGCAGGCCAGTAGGTAAAGGAAGCTCTGATGCTTTATTCTTTTTTTTTTTTTTTACAACTTTATTGGAGTATAATTGCTTCACAATGGTGTGTTAGTTTCTGCTTTATAACAAAGTGAATCAGTTATACATATACATCTGTTCCCATATCCCTTCCCTCTTGCGTCTCCCTCCCTCCCACCCTCCCTATCCCACCCCTCCAGGCAGTCACAAAGCACCAATCTGATCTCCCTGTGCTCTGCGGCTGCTTCCCACTATCTATCTACCTTACGTTTGGTAGTGTGTATATGTCCATGCCTCTCTCTCGCTTTGTCACAGCTTACCCTTCCCCCTCCCTATATCCGCAAGTCCATTCTCAAGTAGGTCTGTGTCTTTATGATGCTTTATTCTTAAAACAGCCAACCCTGAATTTAGAGCATGTAAGAAGAAAGAATTAGATTTTTTGTTCAAGCCAAGAATTAATAATAATGGTGAATGATAAGTTTTACAAAGTGCTGGTACTTTACATATGTGAACTTAATTTTCACAGCAGCACCATGAAGAAAGACTATGATTTATCCTCATCTTAGAATCACAGGGAGGATGGTGACTCCCCTCAGGCCCACAGTGGGAAAGTCTGGTGCCAGAATTTACATCTGGGGGGCCGACCCACTGCACTGTACTCTTATAGGAGGCTAGTGTAACTATGACCCTTCTTGGATGGGTAATATGGTGTTTGATCAATGCAAGGTATAAAATGGTAAATATACTTTAGAAGGAAGTCATTTTTCAGATTCAGTGCTTTTCTTCATGACTTAAATGTTTAAAAATTCAACATCATAAAGATGTACTGGCACTAGAAAGGAACCATATGTAATCTTACACATACTGGTCAAAAACACTGTAGTGCTGTTAATGTCAACTTCACTGTGTTAATTGCTATAATAAGCAATGACTGTCGTGGACAAGAGGCTGATTAGTGAGATGAGTTGTGATGATCAGCACTACAAAGCATATCCACAGGGGGGTGCGTACAGAGCATTCTGAGACAGTTTGTGATCTGAATGCAGGAAAGGAGGAAAAGGATGCTTTCAACTGTGTATTTTAAATATTCCTTGTTAGTCACGCCCTGGAGTCCTACACTGCCCTCCCGTACCACATGCGGAGCCCCTGCCCTGAGAATCCCATCACTCGGCCAGCCTACCAGGGCAGCAACCCCATCAGTGACATTTGGGCAGTCCATGCACTGAGGATCGTTGCCAAGTATCTGAAGAGGTATGTCGCCCAGAGGGGATGGAAACAGAACAGAAAAACCACTCTCCACCTTCACGTGAAATGTGGCGCACCAGATCCTGAAATGTCCTGAGCAAGCCTGCTCACCAAAAAAATCAGTCACTGTACATACAGAAGCACCAGAGACCAGCAACCTCTGGAGGGAGCCCCATGAGGACAGATGAAAACTGGATCCTTTGATCTGAAAAGGGAAAGATCATGAGGGGACAACCTAGGAGCCCCTAAGTTATGAAGGATGCAGGTAGAAGGTTTATTCATCAAAGCCTCAAAACCAAACCTGGGGGAGGGGAGATGTCCTTTGAGATCTGGCTACCAAGGGCAGAAATGAGAACCACAGATGAGACAGATGAGACAGATGTTGGCCCTGTCCAGAGGCACACGGGGTGGACCCATGAGCAAACGCACATGAACTCAATTTAAGAAATAACTGAGTAGAGATGTCTGTCCTGGGAGATATGAAAGCCTTCCTAAAAAGATTCCTAAAAGGTTTGGAAAGATTTATGCATGAAATAGCCATAACAGACTCCTGAGAGAGAGCAAAGATATACTTAGAGATGAAAACTGATCCCTGAGACATTAAGACTTGTGCAAAGTCGAACTCCCCTTAGTAGTTATACACAACGGAGGGCAAGAACAGGGCAGGTTAGGACTCGATGTGAGCGCGGTGCCTCCCCCGGCCTGGAGGGAGAGGAACCCAGGACAGCATTTTGTAGTAGAGGTAGGGGAGGGACACAGAACTACCTCCAGCTCGGAGCCCAGCAGGGAGGATTTGTCTGGGTAGAAGCAGATGCAGATGAGGGCCAGCCAGGTGTCTGACGGGGACACAAGGCTTGGCATGGCCGCTGTGGGAGGTGAGGGGGTGAAATGGATAGAAGAGAGGCTGAAGCCCCATCACCTTCTGTCTCACCTCGTTACCTGGGAATAAGGAACGAACACTGGGTTTTGGAAAGAGACACCAGTGCCTAACTCTTCCAGATGAAAGGAGGAAAACGGCTGTGGCACTTTTATTTCATAGCAAGAACCCTCACTCCAGGCAGGATCACAAAAAACCACGTGGGAAGGGGTGCCCTTGGCTGTCTTAGGGTTCCTCCCTGGGGCAGGGTTTCCAAGCCCAGGAGCAGGAAGGCTGAGCTGCATCTGAAAGGGGCCTTTGAGAATTGGCTTTTCCAAAGGGGCACTGAGGAGGGATGGAGCAAGTAAAGGCTTGTCCTACAATAACATCCCACTTCCACAGTAGTAAGGATTAAAATAACATGTGCAATTCCCACAGACACCAAAAGAGGTCTCCAGTGGGTCCGATTTGAGGTGGTATCACAGAGAGAAAGATGTCTGGGCGGCTCATTTGGCCAGTAAGTAGCCCCGGGCGACAGGGACTCACTTCAGCAAACCAGCCTGGGCCCTGTGCCTTCTGAGTATGTGTTTACTCTGAGTCCACTCACAGCCGCAATCAAGGTCATTGACAAGTGAAGAAGAAGAATGAGTCTCAGAGCACTTTTCTTGAGCAGCTTTCATAGTCCAAGGGTCAGTGCTTTCTTCCCCTGGCACTTTTATCACATGAGCAGCCTGACAGCATATTTATTATGCTTTTGCTCAAACTGTTAATGAGAAAATATGGTTCCCTTTGGTTTTCGTCTAGAAGACAAGGTGTCATTTGAATAACTTGCCTAATTTTTCTTCCTATCGAGTAGCATTTCTTTTTTTCCAGATCTTTCCCTAAGGCGGCTCTTTATTCACTAGGAAATGCCAATGTAGATGTGTTATTGTTAGGTATTTATATCATCCACAGGGCTGTCAGAAATCCTGATGATCTTGAAGCAAGGTCTAATATGCACTTGGCAAGTGCTTTTGCTGGCATTGGCTTTGGAAATGCTGGTGTTCATCTGTGGTGAGCAAATTTGAGATTTTATTTCTTCACCTAAGCTACTGCCCTTAAATTTTTTAAATGTTTATAATTTAGGACATGTGGTCAGATTTTAAATATGCTATAGAAAGAAGATATTTAACTCAGTGTCCCATAATATTTTCTTAATTCAAATGCAGTTTATCGGGTCATAGATTTTTTTCTTTTTGGTAACAGCTTTTTCGAGCTATTAATTATTCACATACTATATAATTCACCCATTTAAAACTTTCAGTGGTTTTTAGTATATTCACAAAGTTGTGCTACCATTACCACAATAAATTTAGAACATTTTATCACCTTAAAAAGAAATCCTGTACCCCTTAGCTGTCGCCCACCAATCCTCCTATACCCCCAGGTCTTAAACAACTACTGATCTACTTTCTGTCTCTACGGATTTGCAAATTCCAGACATTTCATATAAATGGAATCATATAACGTGTGATCTTTTGTGCCTGGCTTCTTTCACTTAGCATCATGTTTCCATGGTTCATTCCATGCACGTATTAGCACTTCTTTCCTTTTTATTGCCAAGCAGTTTTCCATTGCACCGATATACCACATTTTATTTATTCATTCATCACATGAGGGACATTTGTGTTGGGTCCACGTTTTTGGCTACTATGAATATTGCTGCTTGAATAATCATGTACAAGTTTACCTGGTGGACATATGTTTTTATTTCTCTTGAGTAAATACCTAGGAGTGGAATTGCTGGGTCACGTGGTAACTCTGTTTAAATTCTGAGGCACTGCCAGGCTGTTTTCCACAGTGGCTGCACCATTTTACATTCCCACCAACAGTGGATGAGGGTTCTGATTTCTCCACATCTTCATCACGTGTCATGGGTTTTTAAAACGTCAAATGCAGGATATTTTTTCTCCTAATCTCTCTCAGAAAGAAGGGGATTCGAATATTTGTCAATAGCCAGAATTAGTCTTTTGATCAGAACTTTATTGGTATGTTGCCTTAAACTTGAAAACCAGTGAACACGGAGAATTAAGAATTGGCCTTTGCTAGGGGAGTGCAATGAAATGTTCACCCTCAAACTCTGCTGCTGAGAGGAACATAGATGGGTCGACCTTTCTAAGAAGCAACTGAACAAAATCTGCCCAGAGCTTGGAAAATGTTTATACCCTTTGCCCCGCTGATGTTACTTCTAGAAATGTAGCCTAAAGAAATAATCATGATATGATCAAAGAATATCCTTATAAGGATATTCACCTAGAAGTTATTTATAACGGAAACATTTAGGAACAACCCAAATTCCCAACAGTTTGGGGATGGTTAACTGAAGTTTAGTACTCAAAGAATAAAATATCTATTAAAATAATATTTTAAAAGAATAGAAAATGATATGGGGAAATGTTTATAAAGAATATTAAGTAACACGGGCCTCCCTGGTGGCGCAGTGGTTGGGAGTCCGCCTGCCGATGCAGGGGATACGGGTTCGTGCCCCGGTCTGGGAGGATCCCATATGCCGCGGAGCGGCTGGGCCCGTGAGCCATGGCCTCTGGGCCTGTGCATCCGGGGCCTGTGCTCCGCAACGGGAGAGGCCACAACAGTGAGAGGCCCGCATACCGCAAAAAGAAAAAAAAAAAAAAAAAAAAGAATATTAAGTAACAAAAGCAATGTCAAAACCGGTGCACAATACGATCATAAATTAAACATATGCATAAGAAGACTAGAAGGAAATATTCTATAATGGCTATCTTGAGGAAATAGGATTATGGATCATTTTTCTTTTTTACAAAGAATATATATAACTGTTAAAATAAAAGAAATCAAACTAAAATATTGGCTATTGTTAGAAAGGTACTCTGAAAGTTACATGAACCCTTTCACATCACGGAAGCATGCTAAGCAATATTTTTCTGAATACTATGGAGCCCGGAAACAGTAAAGCACGTCCCTAAGTATCCAACAACTCAGAGAACCAATAGCTTCTGATCCGCCTCGTGAGAGATGACAGGCATGGGGCGCCTTTTTTTGGATAATCATACAATTCACCAAAATACTTCATCTGTCTATGAAATGTAAATCTTTTAGCAAATAAAAACAAAGTCATCCAATAACCCACATTAATAGACTTACAGACCATTTTACTATTGTAAAACATTTCATTTTCAAGACATTAACGGTAAATATATTAACTTGTCACAATGTGTATCTTCTGGGTCATCTAGTAAATTATCATATTGTCCTGTTTGTTCACTAACAATTCGAGAGGACAAAGAGTTTTCCCATTAAAACCAACCAAAAACTCCCCACAAATAAAAACGAAAATGCCTTTTCTGGATAGCCTTTCAGGCTGAAACAATCACGTATAATTCAACTCCCATTAGTATGTAGCATTTAAAACAAGGTATCCATCATTGGCAAGACAGATCACTGGCGGAACAAGCTTGCATGTCTAGTGCAGTACATCTTGGCTCATAAAATTCCCACTGACATCTTCAGTTTGTGAAGGAACACACTGCCAAGGCAGTGCAGAGCAAGATAGAAAATGCATACCCTGAAGATTATTAAAGAAACTCCAAAGTGAATTCTTGATTTCTTCAAGATCATGAGCTTAACCAATGTGCTTGGCCAGCAACTTAAGCATCAATACTTTTTAATGCATACAATTCTATGAGCATTTGAATTTTAACATTTCAGAAGTTTTGTGAATGAAAACACCAAATATCAACGGCATAATAATGTATCCTCATAGGAATCAAAGAAAACAGAATGTCTAACTTTGTGGGTTAATAATATTGTCAAGAGACTGTGAAGGGCTCTCCCATAGAGTATTGTTAACTTGAATTTCTGGTATCTGTATGTCAACATAAGGACTTTCTTTCTTTTCTAGCCATGGAATGTCTTACCCAATTTCAGGCTTAGTGAAGACATATAAAGCAAAGGATTATAATGTGGATCACCCACTGGTGGTAAAATCATAATAAATTCTTTAATTTAGTCTTAGATTCCTCTCAATTGCCATAAATGTATTTTGTCAATTCTTGATTGCTTGGAGTACAAGGTAAAGTAATTTAATATCTAGAATATGCATGTTTAAGACTGGCTTTGCCACGTCGGTCACCGTGTTTCCTTTCTCCCCAGCCTCATGGTCTTTCTGTGGTACTCACCTCCCCAGCAGTGTTCACTTTCACGGCACAGATGTCTCCTGAGCACCACCTGGAGATGGCAGAAATACTGGGTATGAACCGTTAATCATAAATCTGTGACCCACATATGTGGAGCATTTCCTAGGATGCTTCTGAAGATAAACCATAAAGAATAATACCAAAAAATATTGCTTGGGCTAATTTAATAATGAAATGTCAGTGACCTGCCCAAATTCCTATCTAACACTAAAATTCTGTAATTTTGTGTTTCTAAGAGTCTATTAGCAATGAAATGGAACCAAGTACTGCTTACATTAAGTTTACAGTAATAATATTTCCACTGTTTTCGTCCCCAAGGAAAGTGAAACTGTTTATATACTATTCATGTTGTATATGGTTTTTGTTTTGTTTAATAGGAACTAAAAATGAATCTAAATCAGGAAGTAACAGTAAGTTCCCAGTTACAGAGAACCTAAACAACTAGAAACTTTGTAAAAAGTTCCCCAAAGAAGAATTTGTTTGCTGTTTTGTAGGATAAATAATGTCTATAATAATATACCCACAGTGCCTTTTAAATCTTACAAGAAATACAGTTACATTTAGGGTCACTTCAGTGTTAAGTAAAATATTGGTATTTTTCTAATACAAGAATTCTTTTAAGTAAACTTAAGTATTCAATTAACTTTAAAAACATCTCTTCCCCTACTTGTTTTAGAAAGGGAAAAGCTAAAAAGAAAACTGCATTATGCTCCTCTAGCTCGAGCCGTTGGAGAGAGTAGTTCCAAGAAGGTAGGAACGACACAGATACCTTTCCGAACGTGTTGCTTCACCTCCACCTCCCACTGCTAGATCTCCCGGCATGTACGGCCAGAAACATGGCACCTACTTTTCCAAGGATCTTGTATCCTTTTTCCCTTTTGGACTGGGGATATTGTTCAGCTCTATGTTGCGACTCAGATCCTTTGTAAATATGCAAACAGTGTAAACAGGCAGGAGCCCAAATAGTAGGCTAGATGTATGGTAAACGGGAAAATTTTAGAGAGCCTAAACCTAACATTCCAGGCCACCAGCAAAACTACTGAGAAAGCAAGGCCTCTATTAGACAAAACCCAGGCCAGAGGAACTACCGATACTTTCCTCTTGCATAGGAATTTTTGGTTAATATTATTCCATATTTAGCCATTAAATATTTTTGTTTTAATTTTTACTGGAATATAGTTGATTTACAATGTTGTGTTAGGTTCAGGTGTACAGCAAAGTGAATCGGTTATACATATACATATATCCACTCTTCTTTAGATTCTTTTCTCATTTAGGTCAATACAGAGTATTGAGTAGAGTTCCCTGTGCTATATAGTAGGTCCTTATTAGTTATACATTTTATATATAGTAGTGTGTATATGTCAGTCCCAATCTCCCAATTTATCCCTCCCCCACCTCATCCCCTGATAACCATAAGTTTGTTTTCTACATCTGTAACTCTATTTCTGTTTTGTAGATTAGTTCATTTGTGCCCTTCTTTTATATTCCACATATAAGTGATATCATATGATATTTGTCTTTCTCTATCTGACTTACTTCACTCAGTATGACAACCTCTAGGTCCATCCAAGTTGCTGCAAATGGCATTAAATATTTTGATTCCCTATGTAATCTTAGATTGTCTTAGCTTTATACCAATGTATTCTCTTTCCTACCTTCTCTTTTTTTCTAAAACACTTCACAGGAAAACCTGGAGCTTTGGATGACAGCAGTCCCGGGAACATAAGAACCTCATAAACCCTGTATCATGTGTCACCCTCCACTTAATCCATATTTGAGCTGCCGCTGTGTAATACAGACTGGCCTTGTCGGGCAAGTTTTACCTTCCATCCAGCTGCTCTCCCAACTAGCTCTGTATCTGGTTCTACTTATACCTTTTCCTGGATAACATAAACAGGTTGCTGTCAGAGAACAGAAAGGCTAAAACTGATTTAATAAAATACTTCAGTATGGAGTGAGCCATACCTTCTAGTCTCTTTTTGACCTATACAGAGAAAGTGGACTTGGACTACAGCATGAGGCATCTTGGATAATAACTAATGCTACCTTCTGTTTACAGATTGCGGCACGTCCCGGCGATGAATGTGTCCAACCAGAATAGATGGGGGCGTGGGGCATGGGTGCCAAGGGTTTGGGATTGATTCCTTCATCTGGGAACTTTCACGGCCACTCTGCCTGAGGCCAGAACCCCCGGCTCTTCCAGATGGACATCTCTATGCTTTTGTGTATTAATTAGTAATTATGTCCAAATTCTGCCCTTACAAATCTCCAACCCCTGGCAACCTTCTTCCTCGTTCACCGATATCATTATCTACATGTTAAATACCGCTTTCTAAGAGTCTCCTTATTCTTAATTCTGCCTGACAGGTTGTATAATATACATTTAGAGGGACCTGCCCTTTGGCAACAGAGTCCAAAAACGTTTTCTAGCTAGAGAGAGGAAATATACTCCTTCCCTGGCCACGCCTAATCCATTTTTGTCACTTTCCTCCTTTTTGGCAGTTAATGGTGGAGGTTTTTGAACTTCTGTAGATCCTTGTCTCACAAAGTGTTTGCAAAGGGTTTGTCTTCTTCTCCTAAGCTGTCGCCTTGAGAAAGGACATTGAATGTGTAGACCTCTAGATGTCAGCAAATTCCAAGCCTTGAAAGTTACATAAGCTGTGTTTTCTCCTACAGATGCTCATTCCTCCTCATCCAAACACCAGCCTTCTTTCTTGGTCTCCTTCCTGTGCCTCTTTTCTGGGCCGTTTCTCTTCTTCCCACCACACAGAGGGCGAGCAGCCCACTGGAAATGTGAGAGCCAAGTTAGCCCCCCTCCCCGCTCTCCGACTTCTCTATGGAGGCTCTGGGGGCTCCCAGGATGGCCTGTCTTCTGCGGGGCTGACAGCTGAGCCGGCCTCCCGGCTGGGGGCACAGCAGTGCCCTTGTCCTCAGTGTGAGGGGCCGGCAATAGGTTATGTATTCAGCTATCTTGTGACTGAATCACACCCAGGGCCAGCTTCCTCCTCGCTACAGTCAGTGCTTTGTGTCTTCCAGGAGCCGACACCCGCACTGCCAGGATCCCAGATGCTGGGCCCATCTTGGCAGACACGCTGCGGAAATTCTTATTCGATCTGGATGTGGATGATGGCCTAGCTGCCATTGGCTACTCCAAGGCCGATATCCCCGCACTAGTGAAAGGAACTCTGCCCCAGGTAAGAGACGCAGCCCATCCTCACTGCTTCTAAGAAGCACCAGGCTCCAGGACAGACACCGTCCATTTGGGGCATCTTAGGGAAGGAGATGACAACCCAGGTCTCTCCCTACCAGGCAGCAGCTCTCCCCTTCCCCAGGGGGAAGGGGCCAAGGCTCCCTCGCCTTTATATTCTTCCATTAAACTGTGGCTTACGTGAAGCTTTGACGATGTAATGAAAGGATCCTTTATAAAAATTTAAGGCAAAAACAACCAAGTTTATCTTGAGTATAGCAGAATTTCCCTTTTCTCCATTTCTGCTCTTTTAAGAGTCCCCTATAAAACTATGTGAAGCTATTCCAAAAGGGCCACTAATATTATTTTCCATTAGAAAGAGTTACAAATTCTACTATTTTGTGAAGAATAGACATGGCTTTTAAATTAAGATGATTACAAAATCACTTTTTAAACATATTTGGGAGATTATATATTTTATACATATGTATACTTATTTGTGTCACTTTTGAGTCTTATTTCATTTATTTATATGCTCCTAAAGAATTTAAACTGAAAAAAAAAAGAATTTAAACTGAGCAGCTATCATTTATATGGTAGAATTATAATAGATGTAAACTTTCCCCTCTCAAGCTTCTCATGAAAAGAGTTTATCCCCCATTGGACCTCTCTTCCATTTAGGATCAGATACCCTTGTGTTATAGGATCAGATACCCTTGTGTCTGGTGCTATAACACCAGAGCCTAACAGGCCAAGACCCTGTTTGTTGTAATTCACCATAAGACAGAGAGCTCTGAGCCAGGAGATGACACCATGCTCACCAGACCCAGAGCGCTCACTAAGTCCTCCTGTCCAAAATGCGAAAGGCAAGGGTCACTTAAACACTATGAGGATATTCGGGAAAGACAAAAACTCTAATTTGAAAAGATACGTGCAATGCTCATAGCAGCGCTATTCACAATAGCCAAGACATGGAAGCAACCCAAGTGCCCATCAACAGATGACTGGCTTAAGAAGATGTGATATATATACAATGGAATATTACTCAGCCATAAAAAAGAATGAAACATTGTATATGCAGCAATGTGGATGGACCTAGAGAATATCATACTAAGTGAAGACAGAGAAAGACAGATATATGATATCACTTATATGTGGAATCTAGAAAACATTACAAATGAGTCTATATACAAAACAGAAATAGACTCACAGACATAGAAAACAAACTTATGGTTACCAAAGGGGAACAGGAAAGGGGGAGGGATAAATTAGGAGTATGGGATTAACAGATACTAACTACTCTATATAAAACAGATAAGCAATAGGGATTTACTGTATAGCACAGGAAACTATATTCAATATCTTGTAATAACCTATAATGGAAAATTATCTGAAAAAAAGTACATATATAACTGAATCACTTTGCTATACACCTGAAACTAACACAATATTGTAAATCAACTATACTTTTTAAATTTTTTATTTATTTATTTATTTATTTGGCTGCATTGGGTCTTCGTTGCTGCGTGTGGGCTTTCTCTAGTTGCGGCAAGTGGGGGCTACTCTTCATTGCGGTGCGCGGGCTTCTCATTGTGGTGGCCTCTCTTGTTGCAGAGCACGGGCTCTAGAGCGCAGGCTCAGTAGTTGTGGTGCATAGGCTCAGTAGTTGTGGGGCACGGGCTTAGTTGCTCCACGGCATGTGGGATCTTCCCAGACCAGGGCTCGAACCCGTGTCCCCTGCACTGGCAGGCAGATTCTTAACCACTGCGCCACCAGGGAAGCCCTATATTTCTATTTAAAACAACAACAACAACAAACAAACACTATGAGGATAAGGCAGTTCTCCCCAAAATTAAGGCATTCATGTATCTATCCCTGACGTTGGAACAGAGTTAACAGCTAGAATATCCACTCACACAGCATCCTGCTTACAAGTGGCAGTGCTTCTGCCTCAGCCCACTTCAGTTAAGCAAAGGCCTCAAACTGGCTTCTTCCCCTCTTAGCAAGTACTTAGAATGTTTAAAACCTCACCACTCACATAAGGTATTTGTGTGGACTGGGTTCACAGACTTATCTGTCCATAGGAGCAAGGTAAATGATAGCAATGAACAAAGTAATTTAAGGCACTAGGGAATGGTGGGGACTTTGGTGAACTGGAAAGCACATGACCCATCTCATTGGGTGAGCAGCTTTTCAGCTACTGTCTATTATCACCAAGCATAAATTCAGTTCCCAGTGTTGGCAGAACTTGCATTTTTAAGAAAAATCAGCAATTGGGATGTTTGTGTTGAATTCCCTGATTTCCCAATGTACAAACAAAACATGGCCCATGGGCCACAATTTAGGGTCAGGCCCAGTGGGCTCAGTTGCATCCAAAAATATAAATGAATGAGAAAAAGAGGAGTCTCAAAGTATAGCAGAGACACTAGTTCTAACCCACAGTCCTAACCTGTAAGTCGAAGGGACTAAATAAAAAATATGACCATCACAATCATTTTTTCCAAACCTATAAAAGTTCCATGAAGGTAGGAGCCTGTCTGTTTTGCTCATCTATCTTCTATAGCACATAACCCGGGCTAGTGAACATTGAAAGGAGCACATTCCTGCAACCCTCTCCTCTTAAATCTTCTGTCCTTGTTTTTGGGCAATTTCCTTAGACTTAATAGGACTCAGCCAATGAAAAGGAGCCATGAAAGCCTGTCCAGGAATACCAGAGACCAAGTGGTCACCACGATTTTGATGTAGCCTCTGGCTCTTATAGCATGGTCCCAGCAAGAGTGTCCACTCTTCAGGGGGTCCTCTGAAAAGTTCTGCTTGTTTATCCCAGGAAAATGTTCAGGCATATGTGTTTATCAACCTCCAAGAATGGTATTCATGAGTTTCAGATAAAACTGGATGATATTCTTGGCCATTTAATTGCTGTGGCAATGCATCTTCCAGTCATCAGCACACACTGGCAGGTGTGGACGGTTTTAATTCTACTGTACTCAGGCTTCCACTTTCAAAAGCTGTTCCAAACAGCAACAGATCCAGATTAACACTTGAGACCATCCTCTAAAATAGCAAGTTAATTAGGTATCATTCTGAATGCCTCAGTGCACATGTCATACTGGGAAATCACAGATAGCAGAACCTTAATTAGACAAAACTAATTTCTTAGTTTCACAAAGGATGCAAGGTAAATTGAATCTTTCTAATACAAGTCATGTCTATAAAGTAGGAAACCAGGATTTCCTCAAGCTATGTTCATAAAGCAGCCCCAAGGTGGATGCTGCCTTTTTTTCCTTTGATCATGTTTTCACGATTAGGAGAAACACAGTTAATTTTAATTCACTGGCACTAGTTCAGTTTTGAAGTCAATATGACAGATTTATATGCATATATGGGGAAGGGGGGAGTATTCATAGGACTTTAGAAGGAATATTGGAAATAAGCTTGTCTGTTTTGCAGTTGAACTACTGTTGGGTTCTTGTTTAGTTTTTTTTTTTTTTTTAGTGAACATTTTATAGGAATGCTATGGCAACTTCAGAATTTTACACATGCAGCAGACAAATCTTCACTTATTAGTATTACCGGATTTAAGGTAGTGAGAGGGATATACTCTTCCTGCAAAGAACATCACCAGAAAGGATATTTCATGCAGTCAACATTTGATAAAGCTTCTTTTATGTTCAGCAAAGACGGATCGGTTTTCTCTGGAACAACCAGGCCAGTATTCTTAACCAAACACCACAGCCCATACTGGTGGCAGCAAATAGCAGCCCTGTGTACAGAGGTTTCCAACTGCCATAGCCGGGCTGCTCGGGGAGCAGGCAAGAATAAATTAATCTTCCAAGCTGGATTTCTGAAACCTCTGGAAAGAAACATTTACATTTCCCATCAAAACATTTCATTACCGAGGAGAGCTGTCTACCAAAATGAGCCCTTCCACTCCCTGGCAGACAGGCCCGCTAAAATGTTATTTTATGAATGTGCTAAAAGTAGTAGTCTGAATTTATTTCACTGCCCATGTTAATCAGTTGTCCTTCGGTCTTATGTGTCTATAAATAATAGCAGTGCGGAACACATCTGAATCCTGAGAGGTTGGCTCTTATATGGCACAAGTGATACGTGCAAGGATATATCACAAACTTTACGTCCTTGCCCCTGTTGAACCAATCATTGGGGGATAGAAATGTGAACGAGAAACTCACCTCAGCTTGGCCTGAGCTGAGAGTCCTGAGCTACTTCATGCAAGATGAACAGGGTTGTTTTAAGGGCGCTTGAGCTCATCAGATAAGACTCTCTGCCATTATAAACAGAATAATGTGGCAACTTCGGCCATAGCAAATACCGAACTTCCATTCTGGACCCTGCCACAAATGTGTGCGTAAGTCACCGTGAACAAGTCTCTGCCTTGCTATGGATTTTCACAATTCTTTAGGGTCTCTACAAGATGTGCTGGGATATGAAGCTTTACCTTGGCTTCACCTATACTCTTCAGCACTGTCCCCCCATCCTTCTCCCATCTGTCCATCCATTCTTTTTTTTAAAAATTGTGTTAAAACATACCTGACATACAATTTACTATTTTAATCATTTTTAAGTGTACAACTCAGTGCCATTAAGTACATTTTACAGGGCTGTGCAACCATAATCACTATTCATTTTCAGAACTTTAAAATCATCCCAAAAAGAAGCCCTGCTCTATTGCCAAATGGTAAACAGTAACTCCCCACTCTCCTCTTCCCCCAGCCTCTGGTAACCTCTATTCTACTTTCTATCACTGTGAATTTGCCTATTCTAGGTACTGCATGTAAGTGGAATCATACAATATTTGTCCTTTTGTGTCTTCACTTAGCATAATGTCCTAAATGTGTCCGAATTTCATTCCTTATTATGGCTGAATAACATTTCATCGTATGGATAGGCCACATTTTGTTCATCCATTCATCTGCAGATGGACACGGGTTGTTTCCACCCTTTGGCTATTGTGAATAGTGCTGCTGTGAACATCAATGTACAAGTATCTGCTTTAGTCCTTGCTTTTATTTCATTGGGGTATATACCTAAGGAATAGAATTGTTGGATCACAGGGTAGTTCTGTGTTTTTTTTGACAAACTATCAAACTATTCTCCATAGTGGCTGCATCATTTTACATTCCCACCAACAATGCACGAGGGTTCCAATTTCTCCACATCTTCACCAACACTTGTTATGTTCCGTTTTTTGGACAGCCGTTCTGACAGGTGTGAAGTGGTAACGCGTGGTTTTAACTTGCACTTTCCTAATGACTAATGACATTGAGCATCTTTTCACACGCTTATTAGCTATTTATATATCTTTTTTGAAGAAACATCTATTCACGTCCTTTGCCTATTTTTGAGTTGAGTTGCTTGGGGTTTTTTGTTATTTAGTTGTAGCAATTATTTGTATATTTTGGATATTAATCCCTTATCAGATATATGATGTGCAAATATTTTCTCCCATTCTGAGTTGTCTTTTCACTCTCTTAGTAGTGTTCCTTGATGCATAAAAGTTTTTAATTTTGATGTAGTCCAGTTTATCTATTTTTTCTTTTGTTGCCTGTGTTCTGGTGTCATATCCAAGAAATCACTGCCAAATCCAAAGTCATGAATATTTTCCCATTTTCTTCTAAGGGTTTTAAGGTTTTAGCTCTTACATTTAGGTGCGTTTAAAGTTAATTTTTGTATACACCCTTCCTTCTTTTTATTCTTCCTTTCACCTGACAAATACTTATTGATGTCTTACTATATACCATGAATTGTATGTGATACAGTTTAGAAAACAAAGTCCCTTCCCTCCCTCGTGGAGCTTATGTTCTAGTAAGGAAGACAGACAATGGTCATCTAATCAAATCTACAAATAAGATACAAATGAAATCGTTTCAGATAATGATTAGTGGTCTGAAGGAAACCTGGGTAACGAGATAGTGATTTCACATGGGACAGTGTGGCGGGAACTCCAGCGAGTGTGGTCAGAGAAGGCCTCTGATTGGAGGTGGAGGCAGCCAGGTGAAGATCTGGGAGAAGCATTCCAGGCAGAGGGGAAAGGCCCTGAGATAGGGTGAAGATTCACATTTTCACGGGACTGAAGGGGGACCAGGGGTCTAAGTGAGAAGAGCGGGTGGGAGAAGAGTCGGAGCTGGGGTTGGAGGACATGGTTTTGTTCTAACTGCAGTGGGACGTCATCAGAGGGTGTTAAGCGAGGGAACGGTGTGACCAAACTTGCAATGCGGAAAAATCATTCTGGCTGCTGTGGGGAGAATGACCTCTAGTGGGTGAGAGTGGAGCGAAAAGTGGAAACAACTCTAAGAGGCCTTTCAAGTAGGACAGGAGCATGAAGTGACCATGGATCGGGAGGTGAGAAGTGGTGGGTTTTGGGATTTAATCTGCAGGTAAAGCCGACAGACTTGCTGATGGACTGAGCTTGTAGGGAAGGGAAGGAGGAATCCAGGATGACTCCTAGGTTTTCCCTGAGTGACTGGGTGACATTTCTGAGAGAAGGAAAAATGGAAGGTGGGGGAGTCAGAGTCCTATCTCGTATGTGTGAATCTTAAGATGCCAATATCCCCCCTCCCATCATCTTTATCAATCCATCCTGTAACTACTGAGCACCTGTTTGCCACGTGGGGCGCTGGGCACAGCCCCCCCCCCATGGAGCTTCGCTCTCCTACCAAGTGCTGTCCCACACAGGTGCTCATCACAGAAGACGGACCCAGAGACCCACAAACATGCAACCAAAACACCGGCACGTTTCTTAATTTCATTTAGGCCTGGAAATTTGGGGATTAAGGAGCCACTGACGGGAGTGTCAATAGCAGTAGGAGGGCTTCCCTGGTGGTGCAGTGGTTGAGAGTCCACCTGCCGATGCAGGGGACACGGGTTCGTGCCCCGGTCCGGGAGGATCCCACATGCCGCGGAGCAGCTGGGCCCGTGAGCCATGGCCGCTGAGCCTGCGCGTCCGGAGCCTGTGCTTCCGCAACGGGAGAGACCACAACAGTGAGAGGGCCGCGTACCGCAAAAAAAAAAAAAATAGCAGTAGGAGGTGCTGGTGTCTTTGCTGACTTGACTCAATATTCCCTGGAGAAAGTAAGGAAATCACTGAATTCATTTGGGAAGGTAGAGATAAAACCTTAGTTAATATTTTTTTTTAAGAAGAGTCACTTGCTGCCCATAGCCTGAAAGTTAATGTCCTAGTGAAGTCCTTTGTAATATACATGAAGTCCAAGTTGCAAAATATACGGTCTTTGAAGCCAAGGATGACCCCGTCCGGTCCTCCCTGGCTGCACACGTGCCTGGGACAGTGCCCTCCGCACAGGGAGAGCCTGGCAGGGGCACCAGACTGGCGTGGTTTGGTCACTGTAGGAGGTGTTTCTCCTGAGGCTGGTTGGGTTCTGTACATTTGAGCAGAAGGCTGTTCTCAGGACCTCAGGCAAGAGTAATGGCTTTGAAAACTTCGCAGCAAAGAGGCGTCGCTTGATAAACTTCTGAGCCGGGAATCAGCGAGTAAGACGCAAACAAGAAATATGACTTTTAAAGCTATGACTATTGTCAAGTCACTGTTTCTCGTGACTGAGTTAATTTACATACCTAGTAGCTTTTACAAACTGTCTTTGCAAAGCCCTGAGTAATTCTTTTTGTTTACTGTTTCAGGAAAGGGTCACCAAGCTTGCACCACGCCCTCAGTCAGAAGAGGATCTGTCTGTTCTGTTTGAAGCGTCAATGAAACTATATTAATTTTCATTTTCACTGAAAGAATTAGCATTGGCCGTCGTAATTCTGAAAACAGAAGTTGATCTAGCAAGAGCTTTGTCTTTTCACCTCCACACATAACTTCCCTGTTACCAGCTTGAATGTGATATAATTTTATCCTGTAGAAGATTCCCTGATGCTCCAAGTCCAGCTACTTCCATAGAACACACTGGACAAATGCCCACCATGCTGGACCCTCAGCCAGACTTTAGAGGTCCATGTTCCTGCCCCAAACCCTGCAGACTACACCTGCTCCATGTATCAAAAGGGCAAACACTCAGCATCTACCAAAAATATTAATGTGTATATCCTATGCCCAGTGATCAACCCCACATCTAGAAATTTATCCTATAAAATACTACCACAAGTGTGTAAAGAAATATGGCAAGGATGTTTCTGGCAGTGCATTTTCTAATAATAAAAAATTTGAAAGAACTTAAGTATTCATTAATATATGGATAAATAAATCATAGTATGTTAAATAATGGAATGTTTTTGTGCTACTATTAAGAATGAGAATAACTCTACTAGAAATACGTCCATGATAAACTGCTAAGTGGAAAAGAGTAAGTTGCAGGACAGTTATATATTAATATGGTCTGATTTTTACTTTTTAAATTATATATAAATATGTCTATATATATATATATATATATATAGAAAGAACATTACACATCAAACTTAAAAGGGATCACTGAAGAAATGGAATTTGGAGGATAGAGAATTAAGAGAAAATGTTTATATTTTATACTTTCACTTTTTATTTTACAAACATCTGTATTGTTTGCATTTGTTACAATAAGCACATATTTTCTAATTCTAAAAGAGGAAGAGAAAAGAAAGAAAAATATCACTTTGCTGTTTTAGGTCAGACTCATAAAAATACTAGTAACTAATATTTAAAAGGTAAAAACAAATCCAAAGGGGTAAGATATTAGAGATGGATCCTCTGGTGGAGCAATTGTTCTTTTGCGAAAAACACAAACAACCTACATGGTAATTCCCTCTTTGGAAAATGGTTCTGGTGCTCAGAATAAATTAATTCAAAAGCAAGCCGTTTTGAGGTTTACAGACTTCAGGATGCAAGTTGAATCCTGGTAGCTGGGTCATCTGCCTCCTGTTATTCCCAGCCTGCTGAAACGTCTATGGCTCGTTTTTCCTCACAGTGGTGAGTGTACTGCTCGAGCTTTGGCAGTCTAGATCTCAGTGTACTTGCAGATTTATCCATATTTTAAACTGGATTAAAGTTTTAATCAGAAAGTATATCAAGTAGAGCATATAATTACATATATAATTATATGTAATTACTAGGCATAGGATATATGCATATATAGTATATAATTATATAAAGTATATAATTACATCAGGATTTTAAAAAACATGAGAAGGGCATTACTGTGCCATTTAACCTGCCTGGCCCTACTTTATCTCTGTAAACATCTTTGTTTACTTGGGATTTTAAAAATAACATTTAAATATTGTTTATTGGGAGTCTTTCTAATTACACACATAAGATATGTTCAGTACCAAAAACCAGTAGTACAAAGAGACACACAGAAGAAAATATTTCTTCACATTGCACCATCCAAAAGAAAGCCACTGTTAAAAAATAACAAAATTTATATGTTCTCCCCATAATTTTATACACATATATAGATACATTATAGATAACTATGAGTGTGTGTGTGCGTATATATATATATATATATATATATATATATTTTTTTTTTTTTTTACTTAGGAACGGTATCATTAAGGTATCGTTTTAGTTCCTACAGAGCATTCAAATTCTTTATGCCAAGTGCCCAAAAGGCAAGCACAAGAGGGTCCCGACAGAGTTTCATCTCTACCATCAGACTATATCTAGCTAAAATTCCCTCCAGCTTTTCAGGAGAATTATGGAATCTGAGAGCAGAAGCTTTGTGAATAAGGCAGAGAACAGTGAAACTGCCAATCTGAGATCCTTCAGGAAACTTTAGTAAAAGTTGTTAACCAATGTCTCAAAATACATTTGGCGTAGCAAAAATATATATGTGCCCCACCCCCTCAAAGAAAGTCCAGGTAAATTCGAGACCTCTTGTAATATATTTTGCAAGGTGATGTGGCATCATTAGAACAGCATAAGACTAGGGAGTCCAGGGGTCCAGGGCCCTGGATTCCACTCCAGCCCCTTGGTCTGTCTGAGTCTTACTTTATTCAACCAATTCCTCTCCAAGCCTGAAAATACCATAGCTAGATTTTATGTACTACCTTGTCCTTAACGTGAGATTTTGAGTTTGGGAAATTTAATGTAAAATCTTTTTAGATATGAAAAAGCATTCTTTATCTCTCTGAAATATTCGATGCCATTTCCACCAGGAACCAGATGTCTCACTGTGACTCACCAGGAGGAGTGTTTGGCATTCATACTGATGATGACTTTGTAGAGGAAGGATTTAAAGGTCAAGCATGAAGAAACAGATTTAGGAAGACTTCGTGTTTTTTATCCTAATACCCATCATTCTGGCCCTTACAATTTGAGAATATACAAAAGATGTGTTTCTTGACTTTACCAGCTACTAAAAGAGTGTGAGAGATTATATCCATTTCTGTAGCAAAAATATATAATTGTTTTCTGAGAAAACAATTAAGTACATTTTTCTAAGTCAAATCCTATATATCTATTGATTCCCTTAAAAGCTCAAACAGTCCTTAGGGGTCACAGCTTCATTTATATGGATTAATGTACTTGCTAAGGAAAGGAAAATTAAAGGAACAGTATTCAAAAGTTTATATAATATTACTTTCATAAAATTATCATATATGGTGGCATTTTCACTTAAAATACATCATTCCTAATTTATTTCTTGATACAAAATTACTAATTTGTTTCAAGCAGGTCATGTTTCTCTGATTTTTGTCAAGTGCCATAATAAATAGCTGGCGTGTTGCACTCCTGTCCCTCCCCTGTGCACAGGGAGGGTTGTGCTGGGTTTGGCATTGTTAGTGTAGCTGTGGACACAGCTGTAGGGTATTTTCCAGTGGTCAGTGAGGTAAGTCTGCTCTTGTAAAATAGAGACAAAGTACAGTATCAAAATAGAGAGAGAGCAAGAATTGCTTTTCTGGCCTTTTAACCCTGAGAAAGATTAATGGTTGTTTGCATTAGAAACTACCCTAATCAGGGACTGTTGCCGCCGGGGAGTGGGTATGAGAAAGGGGGCTATTCACCTCCGGGTCAACATTGCACAGGTTGCTGGGTCTCTGATGAGCAGCAACCCCGAGCCGAGACAGCTGCCCAGGCTCCTCCATTAAATGCCTTGTCCTCTGGGAGCTGCTGAGGAGGCCAGGCCACATCCCGCCATCACCATCACAATGGCCTGCGGGAGGCAGTCTCCAGGGACAAGTCGCACTTTGAATGCGCAGAAATTGGCTCTTGAAGCCCTAGGTTGAATTACCGGCAGCTGGGGGTGGGAGGGTCTAGTTTCTCCTGCTATTATGCTTTCCAACCACCCCAACTCTCAGAATAAACGCATACCCTCCACAGATTGCAATAACTGTTTGCAATTTTGGCCCATGTGAAATCCCTCATGAAATTATGTGCAGGACAGCTAACTTTGTGTGTGTGTGTGTGTGTGTGTGTGTGTGTGTGTTTCCCAGCTCCCCACTCTTTTTCTTTTTTGAATTTTATTTTTTTATACAGTGCGTTCTTATTAGTCATCCATTTTATACACATCAGTGTATACATGTCAATCCCAATCTCCCAGTTCATCCCACCACCACCACCACCCCGGTTTCCCCCCTTGGTGCCCATATGTTTGTTCTCTACATCTAGGACAGCTAACTTGAAAGTAACTCCATTTCATTCTTTCTGGCTTTAAAATTGGCTTTTTTATTTGAGTGCTTTTAATTGGTTTTCTAACTTTTAAAATTGGAAACTGATTAAAATAATCATGAGCAAAAAGGAAAAAAAAAACTACCATCATGCCATTACCCAAACACAGCTGTTATCATCTGCTATATTTCTATCTTTTTCATTTGGGTGGTGTAATCTCTAGGTCTTTTCCCCTAAGGAATGACATTTTAAGTATTTTCTATGTTGCCACATAATCTTCATAACCATTACTTTAAAAGGCAGACAAAAGTTTATTGAATAAGAATTTAATAATTTATTCTTATTATAGGGCACCAAAATTACTTTCAAATTTTTACTCCTACCAATGCCACAGCAATGAATAAATGAAAAGTTGTATGTGGTTTTTCTCATATGCTAAATTAACTTCTTAGGTTAATTAATCCCCGAATGGAATTTTTAAAGTATGGACATTTTTATGGCTCTTGACTCATATTATCAAATTAAAAATACCTCACTATTGTTTTATGATGGTATATCTTAACAGTGCACATGAGCAAATTCAAATTCTCAAAATTATGAAACTCACTTCAGTGTTATATTTTTGCATCTTAAGTGAAACTGTAAACCACCAAATCTACTTTTTTGTGTCACTTATATTTTTTTCCCCTTCCAAGCCTATGGGCCTGTGTTTTTACATTCACGGTCCTCAGTTTTGCTGGCCAAGGAAAAAAAACCAAAAGAGCAACATATAAATGTCCTTTTCTATAATGGTGTTCTAGAATCGTCTGGGGCTCTGAGTGAAAAGACTGCAACATGGGGAGGGAGGTAAGCGATGCCAAGGAATCACCCACCAATATCCCTTCCAAGGCTCTAAGTTGCTCCTCTAATCAGAAACCTCCCAGACCTGTGCAGGTGTGTGCATTGGTCCCACCTTGGCTTTGGCAACATTACTGGGGACCACGGTGAGCTTCATCCCAAACAGGGCATAAGAGAAAAGAATGTGTGTAAAGCAACATATACATTAATGAGATGTCAAAATAGTACCAACAAGCTGAGTGGCCACCTGAGTAAGGACAGGCTAATTTTCTTTCATTTTTTTTACATCTCGTTTAACCACTGCATACTCAGCACATAACTCAGTACCTTGACGAAGCAAGTTCCCAAAGGAGAAGGAAGGGGAACATGGATTTGGGGGAGAGGAGGAGGCAGGGATGGGGTTTGTTTGGGGAGTGGGGGTGAGCTGGGGAATGATTACAAAAACATAACATTTAATTGTATTTTTTAACCAAACTATTGATAATTTATAAATAAAAATATCAACTCTTATGAAACACAGTGGCCTATTTGCTAGGGCATCTTCCACAGCTGGCAACAATAATAAACTAAAGACAATAATAAGTTTATTTATTGGGTAATTTATTGAGCCCTTAGCCTGTGCCAGACTCTTTGTCAAGGAGTTGCCTACTACGAGAAGCACTGCTATTATCAATTTTTTTTTTTTTTTTTTTTTGCGGTACCCGGGCCTCTCTCTGCTGTGGCCTCTCCCGTTGCGGAGCACAGGCTCCGAACGCACAGCCCCAGCGGCCATGGCTCACGGGCCCACCCGCTCCGCGGCATGTGGGATCTTCCCGGACCGGGGCACGAACCCGTGTCCCCTGCATCGGCGGGCGGACTCCCAACTACTGCGCCACCAGGGAAGCCCTATTACCATTTTTGTACAAATGAGGAAATTAAGACTCATGTTAATAAAAACAAACAGCCCAACTTCACACAGCTGGTAAGTGGCAGAGCCAGCTCTCGATCCCAAGGTTCTCCTGACCCTACATTCCCACCACCAAGCTCACTGCCTGTCCAATGCCTTCTGTTGTCAGAGACTTCCCTGAATCCCATTTACACACTGTAGATGCTTCTGTACGACACAGTACCTTGAACACAGTAGGGACGCCATAAGTATTTGTGGAAGAGAGGACTGTACTTCATTAAAAGAGGGAGAAGGAGAAGAGAAAAGGAGATTCTGCAAGCCTTCGACATGTCAGAGGGGAGTCAAGCTGGCCGAGCTGGTGGCCACACGGATGGGTGTTAGAGGTAACAGAGCTGCCTTGGGGTGAAGCCAGCCCTGATCGCCACTGACTGAGTAACTTGGGTGATTCACTCAGATTCTCTGAGCACAGTCTTCACCTTACAGGGTGGTTATAAATGTCTACAGGGAGTCATGTGTGGAAATGCCTAGAACAGTGCTCGGCCTACAGTCTTTGCCCAGCACTTGTGACTTCTCCTCCCTCCCGGAACACTAAGCTGGCATCAGATCTCTACACGATGTCAGCTGGGCACCAAGGGCTTCCAAACTTCCCTCAGGACAAGAGTGACCTGGGATGCTAGTTAAAGATAGAGATCACCAGGCTCTTCCCCCATCCCCCAGAAATCCAGATCCTGTCAACCCAGGTTGGAACCCATGGATCTATTATTGGTTGGGTAAGTTTCACTTAGGAAAATTAAACTGCACTTGGACCAGTTTGGCAGCCTCTCAGCATTAGGTGGTGACAGAAACAGCACATCAGTCCCAACCTTCAGTGTGCACAGAAACTTCTGGGGGGCTTGTTAAACCATGGGTTGCTGGGCCTGGTCCCCAGAGTTTCTGATTCAACAGGCCTGGCTGGGGAGCAAGAATCTGCATTTTGAACTAGTTCCCAGGTGATGCCGCCCCTCTGAGACCACACTTTAAGAACCACTGGACCCATGGATTGCAATTTTCTCATGTTTCAAATGCAGGAAATTCCAGCTGGAATTAGTTCTACCCAGCGTGTAGCAGGACCATGGGTCCGTGGTGAGGGTCAGGACAGGACCAGGACACTGACCACAGGACATACCTCTCCACCAGACCAGGGCCCCCAGCCCCAGGCGCTGGGCCCCCTCTTCCCCGCCATGACAGCCTTGCCAAGAAGCCCCTGTCTCCCTTGTTTCCACTTTCTTTTCAGGCTGAGGCCTTTCCAGGGTGTGAGGACGTTCTGCCTGTCAAAGCCCAAGCAGAAAGGAAACACTCACGAGTGACTGTGGCGCTGAGGAAGGCCACGGTATTGGCTGCAACCACGATGGGACTATTAAAAAATACACTACGTACCAGAGCTCTGAGTTTCATTTCAGTGTAATTGGTATAAAGAACATAAAACCCCCAGCTACGATGTTAACAGACTGGTAAGACCACGCTGAATTATCTCTGTTTAAAAAAGAAAACAAAAACTCTCCTCGTGGGGCTTCCCTGGTGGCACAGTGGTTGAGAATCTGCCTGCTAATGCAGGGAACACGGGTTCGAGCCCTGGTCTGGGAAGATCCCACATGCCGCGGAGCAACTGGGCCCGTGAGCCATAACTACTGAGCCTGCGCGTCTGGAGCCTGTGCTCCGCAACCAGAGAGGCCGCGACAGTGAGTGGCCCCCGCTCACCACAACTAGAGAAAGCCCTCACACAGAAACGAAGACCCAACACAGCCAAAAATTAATTAATAAACTCCTACCCCCAACATCTTCTTAAAAAAAAAAAAAACTCTCCTCGTTACGCTCCTGTTTAAAAAGTTATTCTGGGAAAAGTTTCCATTTTACCTGGAAAGTGGATATAGACAGAGTAAATACATATAGAGTTGTGCATGTAATTACTGGTAAAGAATCCTTGGATATGAATTAGAATAAAATGAGCTGTGCTTCAAGGGACAAAGAGAAGGACGGCTACTCACATCCAGTTAGGAAAAGACAACCCAGGCATCCTGAGCTCACTCAGAGGCACCCCAGGCTTCTCTGCTCTTCCTCCTGACCTCCTTGAACTATCATGTGCCCGCGAGCAAGAGTGTCGGATGCTCTCCCCGGAAATGAGCAGAGGCTGGGAGGGCTGGTTCCCTGTCATGCTACCGAACCACCAAAGTCTGTGGATTTAAGAATTTTGCCTTGAAAGTTGAAATCGAGTACAAAGAAAAGGATATTCCCTAAGTTTGTGGAGGGGCAGAGATGGAACAGCTCTCAAACTCTGCCTGAATGCCCTCTATGCCCCTGCACTGGGATGGGAGCTGCTGCATAAATGAGACCCAGCCTCCCCACTCAAGGGACTGGAACACGGAAAGTTCCGTGGGAGCAGAAATACCGTGAGTGGGTGACCACTCATAGCCCCTACCCGTTCTGGGCCCTACAAGGAATTTTGGCTTTGCTAGCTTGGGCCCCCAGCCTTCTCTGGGGGAAACTGGGATACCCAGCATGATGGACTGGATTGTTTTTCCCCCAAATCATGTGCTGAAGCCCCAACCCCCAGTACTTCACATGTGACTGTATTCGGAGACAGGGCCTGTAAAGAGGTGTGTGGTTAAATGCAGTCCAATGGGTGGACCCTAATCCAATCTGACTGGTGTCCTTTTACGAAGAGGAAGTTTGGACACAAAAGAAGCACCAGATATGCACACAGGAAAGAACATGTGAGGACACAGCAAGAAGGCACCATCTGCAGGTCAAGGAGAGGCCTCAGGAGAAACCAAAGCTGCCAACACCTTGATCTTGGACTTCCAGCCTCCAGAGCTGTGAGAAAATAAATTGCTGTTGTTTAAACCCTGTGGTGTTTTGTTTGGGTAACCCTAACAACTAGGGTTTGCTAGCAAAAGAGGGGAAGCCTTGAAGATTTTACATCAGAAAGGGCTAAAAGCCACTGGCAGAAAAAAAGATACTTGTAAATCAGAAGGCAAGAAAGAAAGGACTGGAGGCCCCAAGTTGTTTAGAGTCTTGCGGGAGTTTAGGAGAGAGGAAGAGATTAGGGGCAGCTGCAAGCCAGGCATTAGAAGATAAATAGGGAAGAGAGGTTTGGTTTGGTTTTTAAAGGTTGGTCCTGTGTTATGAATAGAACTCCCTTTGGAGCTTCTTAGTAGATGGTGATGATGATACAGATTGTTTTAAAATTATCTCTGCAGGTCAGACTTTTGCGATGATGGTTTTGCTAAATTGGTCCAAGTTAAGTGGTGTTACGTTATAATTTTAAAACAATGTAGTAAGCATAGTGATTAAAAAAAAAAGAAAGAAACCAAGTCAGGGAAGGTTTCATGAAAGAGAGGACTCCTGGGTTGAACTCTGAAGGAAAGCAGAGTTAGATGGGAGATAAGAAGTTGGAAAGATGGTCCAGGTAGAACGAACAGCATAAACTATAGCACAGAGTAAAAACACGGGGTGTGCGAAGAGTGTCACAGTTTGGTATTGTCAGAGTGTCATGTGCAGGTCAGGAGGTGGTAAGTTGAGGCTGGAGAAGTCAACATGGTGCCCAGTAGAACTTGGAACGAATCCAGTAAGGTACTAAAAAATAAATAAATAAATAAATAAATCATTAGGGACCAGCTGGAGTGCCAGAGACAGATGTGTATTGGAGGTCAGGCACTCAAGACAAGAAGCTAGATTAAGAAGTGACTGATAATAATTACAGAATAACGAAAAAATCATGATAAATAAGCTAACATTTCTTTCATCTTTCTCTAGATCTTCTTTTAAATTTTCATTTTGAAATAATTGCAGATTCACATTCAGTTGAAAGCAATAACACATAGAGATCCCACATACCCTTTACCCAGTTTCCCCCAATATAACATCCTGCACAACTGTAGTATAATAGCACAACCAGGAAACTGACGGTGATACAATCCATCCACCTTATTCAGACTTCACCATTTTTACATGCACTCGCTATGAAATTTTATCACATGTGCAGATTATGTGACCACCACCACAGTCCACATACAGAGCATTTCCATCACAAGGATGCCCTGAGCTACCCTTTTAGAGCTACAGCCACTTCCTTCCCTCCCCCATCCCTGACAACTGCTAATCTATTCCTTTTATCTATAATTTTGTATAATTTAAGCTAGGAATCTTTGAGATTGACTATTTTTCCACTCAGCATAATTCTCTGGTGATTCATCCAGGTTGCTGTGTATACCAGTAGTTCCTTCCTTTTTATTACTGAGCAGTATCTCTTTGTGTGGATGGGCCACGGTTTGTTTAACCACTCCCGAAGGACATTTTGGTTGATTCCAGTTTTTGGCTATTATGAATCAAGCTGCTCTGAACAGTTGTGTACAGGTTTCTGCATGAACGTAAGTCTTCATCTCTCTGGAATAAATGGCCAAGAGTGCCATGTGGTATGACTTGGTTAGTTATGTAAAGAACTGACAAACTGTTTCAGGGGGCTACACCATTTTACATTCCCACCAGAAATGTCTGAGTTTCTCCACATTCTCATCATCATTTGGTGTTACCACTATTTTTTTTATTTTAGCTGTCCTGGTGGGTAGGTAGTGAGCTTTCATTGTGATTTTAATTTCCATTCCTCTAATGGCTAATGATGTGGAACATCTTTTCATGCACTGATTTGCCATCTGTACATCCTCTTTGGTGAAATGTCTGTTCATGTATTTTGTCTGTTTTCTAATTGGATTGTTTACTTTCTTACTGTTGAGTTTTGAAAGTTCTTTATATATTCTAGATATAAGTTCTTTGTCAGATAGGTGGTTTGCAAATATTTTTTCCCAATCGATTGCTTGTCTTTTCATCTTCTTACAGGGTCTTTCACAGAGCAAAAGTTTCAATAGTTTTTCTTTTTTTATTGAAGTATAGTTGATGTACAATATTATATGTTATAGGTGTACAATACAGTGATCCACAATTTTTAAAGGTTATACTCCATTTGTAGTTATTACAAAATATTGCAAAAATTCTTAATTTAATGAGATCCAATTTATCACATTTTCCTTTTATGCATCATACTTTTTGTGTAGTCTAAGAACACTGACTAGCCATAGACCTCTAAGATTTTATCCTAAGTTTTTTCCTAGATGTTTTAGTTTTATATCTAAGTCTGTAATCCATTTTGAGTTAATTTTTGTATAAAGTATGAGACTTAGGTTGAGGTTCTTTTTTTCCCTATGCCTGTCCACGTGCTCCAGCACCATTTATTGAAAAAGCAATCTCTCCTCCACTGAATTTTTTTACCTTTGTCAAAAATCAGTTGGGCTTATTCATGTGGATCTACTTTTGGTTTCTCTAACCTGTTCCATTGATCTATATATCTCTCTCTCCATCAATACCACACTGTTTTCATTACTGTAGCTATCTAGTAGGCCTTAACATTGGGTAAAATGATTCCTATTTTATCCTTCTTTTTCAAATGTGTTGTAGCTATTCTAGATTCTGCACCTTTCAGTATAAATTTTATAATAAACTTGTCTATGTCAACAAAAATATCTTTCTGAGATTTGATAGGAATTGCATTAAACCTATTGATAATTTGGGGAGAACTGACATCTTTAGTATGTTGAGTTTCCAATCCACAAACACAATATGTCTCTCCATTTATATAAATCTTTGAATTCTTTCATGAGCATTTGTAATTTTCAGGACACATATCCTGAACAGGTTTTGTCGTATTTATACCTATATACTTCATTTTCTTTGAAACAACTATAAATGGCATTGTTTTTAATTTCCCTTTCCACGTGTTTATTGGTAGTATGCAGACATGTGATTGATTTTGCATGCTTACCTTGTATCCTGCAACCTTGCTGAGCTCACTTATTAATTCTATAAGCTTTTTTGTAAATTCTTTGAGATTTTCTATGTAGACAATTATGGCCTCTGCAAATAGGGACAGTTTTCTTTCTTCATTTCTCATATGTACGCCTTTTATTTCATTTTCTTGCCTTATTGCATTGCTAGAACTTCCAGTACTATGTTAAATGGGGGTGGTGAGAGCAGACATCCTTCCCTGGTGCCTGATCCTAGGGAGAAAGCATTGAGTCTTTCATATTAACTATGATGCTGGCTGTAGAGTTTCTGTAGATGCTTTTTATCAAGTTAAAGAATCTGTGTCATCTTTTTAAAATATTATAACATAGTAGCTTTTCTTACTTCCTGGTGTTTATGCTTAGATAATTTATTGGAGTTCGGTTATTTCTGTAATCAAAGGATAAAATGATCTCCTCCATGTCCATTATAATCCTGTTAACGTACCCATGCAGGTATTGTAATTTCCATGTATCACAAAACTTTTTAAAAATAGAGACTCCAAGAGGTTAATTGATTTGCCCAATTTACATGTAAATTAGTAGAGTCAGACTGGGTCCTAGGGCATTCGTTCAATAACATTTACTGTGAGTCTAATATTGATAATATGGTTGAACTCTGATGTGCCAGGCACTATACGTGCTTTACATGCATTATGCCATTTAGTGCTCACAACAGCCTGATGAGGCAGATATTACTATCATCCCCATGTTACAGATGATAATACAAAGCCTTAGAGAGGTTGGATAATTGAACAAGGTCACCCCACTAGCAAGGAGCAGAAAGTGATTTGGACGTAGACACAGATCTTGGTCTTGAAAACCACCCAGTGCCAACTCCTGTGCCAGGTTTTAGGGATACAACGCTGGATGAGAGACGGCCCTTCCCTGAAGGAGCTCACAGTTGAGCAGGGGAAACAGATCAGCATATTTGCAGCTTGGCTCCTGAAGAAGCCATAGCCCCAGTTAGTGAGATATCTTTCCATTGTTAGAGGAGCTCAATAATATTTTTTGAGTGAATGGCCAAGCAGAAGGGAGGAAGGGAGGAAGGAAGGAAGGTTTTATTCTGGTTTCTTGGACAGATCTAATGTTGATCATATTTTATGTAGAAGGTAGTTCTTTCTAGTAGAAAGTACCTTATACTTTCTAGAAGTAGAAAGAATTCCTTAAACCTAAATATCTACCTGCCTCTAGCCAGCCTGGTCAGTTTCCATAATTGTGCTGGGTAACAATCACTGAAAACTATCAAATATAAAGAAAAGGACTGAAGCATCATGGAATATCAGAACGAAAAAGTAGCAGGATCTGGTCATTCAGAAAGAAGAGCAAATCCTTCACACACAGCTCCATGGAATACCCAGGTTAAGCCACAACTGCTGCCCAGGACAGGCTTTACTTTCCAAGTAACTTTGACCTCAGTGTTCCCAAAACTCCACCATCCCACAAGACCACCAACACCAAGCTCACCTCTCCTTCTTCAGAGTCTCATCAGCAGGTAAGGTTTCCTACAGGGCAGAGACTCAAGGAGACATTGTGGAGGATGCTCTCCCCTCCCCACTGTGTCCTTTCTCCCCTCCCATCCCCAAATTATCTCCCCTCCTTTTACTCCTCTTCCTGTTTTTCCTCTGTGCTATTCTATGACCACTGGGAATTATTCATTTCCAAAGAGGAAAAAGAGAACCACGAGTTAACACTGATTGAGTGTAGATTCTGTAACAACTTCTAAGCACTTTACTTATTTTACAATTTTGACATTTCAACAACCTTATGAGTTACTACATCTTCCTCTTCACCCCAAAAGCAGACACACACACACACACACACACACACCTTGTTCAAGCCCACCATCTCTCACCTGGATCACTCTAGTCGCCTTCTTTTTTTTTTAATTAATTAGTTAATACATTTATTTTTGGCTGCGTTGGGTCTTCGCGGCTGCATGCGGGCTTTCTCTAGTTGCGGTGAGCGGGGGCTACTCTTTGTTGCGGTGCGCGGGCTTCTCATTGCAGTAGCTTCTCTTGTTGTGGAGCACGGGATCTAGGCGTGCGGGCTTCAGTAGTTGTGGCACGTGGGCTCCAGTAGTTGTGGCTCACGGGCTCTAGAGCGCAGGCTCAGTAGTTGTGGCGCACGGGCTTAGTTGCTCCGTGGCATGTGGGATCTTCCAGGACCAGGGCTCGGACCCCTGTTCCCCTGCTTTGGCAGGCAGATTCTCAACCACTGCGCCGCCTGGGACGCCCTCTAGTCGCCTTCTTAATGGCTTCCCAGCCTCCACTTCTTAACCCCCTGAAATCCATTCTCCATCCTGCCCTCAGGATGGTTTTGATAAAACACAGATTGTCGGACAGCCAATGGCCTTCCCTTGCAGTCTCTCGGTGGCTTCCCGTGGCCCTTACGAGGAGGCACGCGCCCTGCAGCAGGCAGGCAGGACGTCCAGGAGCTTGCCGCCGCCTCCCCGCCCACGCGCCTGTCTCCCCATGGATCCTTCACTGTGGCCACACCCTTCTCCCTGGGGGAGTCAAAGAGCCCTCCTCTGAGGTCTCCTCTGAACTCCCATAACATCCTCTGCATGCCTGTACCATGCTGCGAAAACGTCTTACTCTGTGCACATTTATTTTCTTGTCCGTCTCCCCCTCTAATCTGGTTACAGAGGATAACATCATGTCTTAATTATCTCTAGAGCCTTACTGCCTAGCAGAATAGTGTACATGTACAGCTGTAAGTTTCCAGTAAGTATTTGCACAATAGAGTGGAAAGGAGAGAACGAAATTCTCATTAGCCAGATTCTCCAACTTGTTTACTTTTCTCTTTTTTTTTACATTTTTTTTATTAGTTTCTGCTTTATAACAAAGTGAATCAGTCATACATATACATCTGTTCCCACATCCCTTCCCTCATGCATCTCCCTCCCTCCCACCCTCCCCATCCCACCCCTCCAGGCGGTCACAAAGCACCGAGCTGATCTCCCTGTGCTCTGCGGCTGCTTCCCACTAGCTATCTACCTTACGTTTGGTAGTGTATATATGTCCATGCCTCTCTTTCGCTTTGTCACAGCTTACCCTTCCCCCTCCCCATATCCTCAAGTCCATTCTCAAGTAGGTCTGTGTCTTTATTCCCGTTTTACCCCTAGGTTCTTCATGACATTCTTTTTTTAATTCCGTATATATGTGTTAGCATACGGTATTTGTCTTTCTCTTTCTGACTTACTTCACTCTGTATGACAGACTCTAGGTCTATCCACCTCATTACAAATAGCTCAGTTTCGTTTCTTTTTATGGCTGAGTAATATTCCATTGTATATATGTGCCACATCTTCTTTATCCATTCATCCGATGATGGACACTTAGGTTGTTTCCAGCTCCGGGCTATTGTGAATAGAGCTGCAATGAACATTTTGGTACATGTCTCTTTTTGAATTATGGTTTTCTCAGGGTATATGCCTAGTAGTGACTAAGAATAGAACTACCATATGACCCAGCAATCCCACTACATTTTTTTTTATTGGAGCATAATTGCTTTACAATGGTGTTAGTTTCTGCTGTACAATGAAGTGAATCAGCTCTATGTATACATATATCCCCTCCATCTTGGACCTCCCTCCCACCCACCCCCATCCCACCCATCTAGGTCGTCACAGAGCACCGAGCTGAGCTTCCCGTGCTTTATAGCAGCTTCCCACTAGCTATCTATTTTACACATGGTAGTGTATATATGTCAATCCTGATCTCCCTCCAACTTTTCAAGTGAATTAATACAAAGCCTGTGAGCCCCAGATCCTCAGCAATAACCAGTGAGTGCTGGAACTAACATCTTTTGCCCAACATATCCTGACATAAAAAAACCTGACAAAAAGCAAAAAGTGTTCTAGGACCCACTTTTTAAAGTCCTGGTCCATTGAGAATGTTGGGAGGGCGGCTTGGGGGGCCCACAGAACTTAGGAGCCTCCTCTTACAGATCAATGGAGAGAACCCCCCAGCTGAGCCAATAAGGAACAACTTTATAAAGAACAGACAGTTATTTAGCCATACAAAAGAAAATCTTCCTACCGGTAGTAACGCCATTAACATCTTAGCAGCTTTTGCATTATGAATCTGACACTGCTTTCTTCTTCAAAGCCCAATCTGAGTGCTTTTGATTTTTTTTAATGAAGTAATAAAGCCATCAACACACAATAAAAGCTATGCAATATTTATAATCAGGTGTCTCTAGAGTATATTTTCTGTTGAAGAAAAGATTGAGTTACTAGGCCTTCCCTTTCAAATCCCTTAAAACCTCAGCTTTAGAATGAGAGACTCAAACTCTTCTCTCGGGTCTTAATTTTTATATGGCTTATTACTAATTTATCCCCTCTAAAACTCTAAATCTCCTCAACATAGCTTCAGCTCCTTCCACCGGCTGAACTGGCAGCCGGCTGATCTTTTTATTGGTGGGTAATGGATTTAGTTTGCTGACACAGGGAACAATGAGAGGATAAACAATTCCATTTGTGGCCATGAAATTCCCCATCTGTTGAGGTCGTTCAGGCCTGGAGAGGGCTGGGCGGAGCAAGCCGCCACGCCTGATGTTAATGGCATCCGTCACACAGGCTGAACCTGTGGCTTCATAAATCAAGAGCTAACAGCATCTCTGGTTGCTCTTGTCATTAACTCGCCAGCCGTTGAAATACCCAAGAATTTACCGTAACATTGAGCCTAAAGACCTGATTTGCGATTCTGATCTCACCAAGAGACCAGAGGTAACAAGGGAAGCCAGAAATCATTTTCCTAAGTCAAAGAAAAGAAAAAAAAAAGAAAAAACTTTCAGATGCACATTCAAATATTTGTGAATGAAATACATAATACTTGGAATGGGTTTCAAGATACAACCCATTGGTTGGGGGAGTGGGAAGACGGATAGGTGCAAAAAGATTGGCCACGAGCTGATCACTGGTGAAGCTGAGTGACGGGAACCCGGGGGTTCATTATACTATATTCTTTACCGTTATGTTTGTTTAAAATTATTCATAATATTAAATGTTAAATTATTCAGAAGTTAAAGTTAAAAGAAATACTTGAAGATAACTGGGAAATGGAAGCTTCCATTGTTTAGCATAAGCATGTTTGCCTAATTCTTCTTTTCTTCAAGAGAAAGAAAAGAATTGTGCTCACACAATAGCTGGAGCATTTAACAAGGCAGATCAGCCATGGCCACCAAGCAGGAAAGCGACACACCTCGGAGGGAGAAGACGGCGCAGCACCTACTGTGGTTTTTAAGGAAGCCACGCCTCCCACAGCCCAAGCGCTAAGGTCGGGAGCCCACGGTGCTTGGGAAGCCTTAACAGTCCCCCCACACCTCCCTCTCTCTTTTCATTTTCCTCTGTGGCGAGTTACCTACTGTCACCATCATTTCTGCGTTTGGTAGCCTCTTTCCACGGATGTTCAGTCTTAGGTGCTTTAATTCGGCGGCAACTTTTTTTTTTTTTTTTGCGGTACATGGGCCTCTTACTGTTGTGGCCTCTCCCGTTGCGGAGCACAGGCTCCCGACGCGCAGGCCCAGCGGCCATGGCTCACGGGTCCAGCCACTCCGCAGCATGTGGGATCTTCCCGGACCGGGGCACGAACCCGTGTCCCCTGAATCGGCAGGCGGACTCTCAACCACTGCGCCACCAGGGAAGCCCACGGCAGCAACTTTTTGTCAAAGAAATAGAAAATGAAAGAGCAATGGGAAGGGAAACAACCAAAGGAAAGTGACGGCGCCTCGTGCAAAGGACCCATTCAGTGCATTTCTGCTAAGCAAGTCCCTCTTAATGCCACCGAGGGCACACTACCTCAAGTTCAGCTGGATTCCCCAGAGGAAGCTCTAGGTGTGTCCCCATTAATCCTGAAATTGTTGGAAGGCCGGAAGGGGAGAAAGAGAAAAATGCACGTACCTATCAGCCTCCCCACCTCTAAACCCTATGCAAATAGAACGTTGCTCTAACTTACTCAAGCAAGATATAATCACTGAACACCTACTCTGTGCCCAGTACTACGCTGGGCACTGGGGTTACCATATTGAACAGGGCACATGGCCTTCTGGGGGCAGGCAGACAAATTAACAAGCAACCACTACTCAGTACAGTGCTGCAGTGGAGTTCAGGCCCCTGACCTGCCTTGGGAATCTTCCAGTAGAAGTGATGCTGAAACTGAGCATGTCAAGGGCAGAGTCCAAGAGTCAGCAGAGGGATTTGGCTGGTGGAGAACCTCTAGAACCATGGCTACAGAGCCTTTGAAATGTGACTAGTCCAAATTGAAATGTGCTGTAATATAACTAAAATACACATAGATTTGGAAGACTTAGCATTTTAAAAAGTCAATATGATTAGAATATAATATTTTTAGATCTATGAGGTAAATAAAATATATTATTAAAGTTAATTTCCCTTATTTCTCTGAACTTTTTAAGTGTGACTACTACAACATTTTTAATTAGATATGTGGCTAGCATTTTACTTCTATGGGCCGGTGCTGCTGTAGTGGTTCAGCGTGAGCTGGGGAACAGTATGGGTGAGAGGCACCTTGAAGGAACTGAGGGAACGTACAGGCCCCTGGTGTCAGCAGAAAAGGGACAAGAGTCATTTAACGTCTCCCCTTGAATATCAAACTTCACAGGGCCAAAACTTAGCTTCCGATCCACAGTGAATGCTAGAGTCGCCACCCTGATTCTCCAGGACCAAGACACTCCTCTCCCCTTCCGAGTGCTGGTGACTGACAGCTCACAGCTGAGGCCCCCCAGAGCTTGCCCTCCACCAGGGAGGACTGCCTCACCCGAGATCACACCCCTTCCGAAGGCGGCCTCCATCCAGTGCTAGTCGAGTAGGAGGCCACTTAGGAGGCCTGCCCAACCACCTTGCCCCAGTTTGGATAACTCTGGAGGCTCCTTCACGCGGCTGGCTGAGTCCCTTGTTGGGACCACAAAGCAGCTCAGCAACTCTCTCTGCTCCATCTCACTTCCTTCACTTCCACCCCCGGGGCTGATCCTGTGACCCCTGGCCAGCAAACTTCCTGCACACACATCTCAGCTGAGTCGGCTTCCTGGGAACCTGACCTGCAATGGGACCCCCTCACCCCCCAAATATCTTCCTCTTTCACTCTTCCTCTGGTGCCATCATTAACTCCTCTCTTTCTCTCACACCCACAGCCTACTGGTCAGAAATCCTATCGGTTTTACCCTAAATTATATCCAGAATTTGACCAGTTCTCACCGCCCCTTCCACCACTGCCCTGGTCCAAGCCCCCATGACCTCTCACCTGTGGTACTGCAGTGACCTCCCAACTCCTCTCCTGCTCCTGCCCTTGCCACCCTTCAGCACCTCTCAACAGAATGAAGCTCTCAAGTCAGGTTATGGAGCAGCTCTGCTCAAAGCCCACCGATGACTTTCCATCCCACTCAGAGTAAAGGCTAAATCCTTGCTACGACCCAGCATGACTAGGACAATCTCAGTTTATACCTAATGTCCCAGCATAATTTTAATAGCAATTGCTTTCACTTTCAAAATTAGCCTAGTTTGGGGCTTCCCTGGTGGTGCAGTGGTTGAGAGTCTGCCTGCCAATGCAGGGGACATGGGTTCATGCCCCGGTCCGGAAAGATCCCACATGCCGCGGAGCGGCTGGGCCCGTGAGCCATGGCCGCTAAGCCTGCGTGTCCAGAGCCTGTGCTCCTCAATGGGAGAGGCCACAACAGTGAGAGGCCTGCGTACCGCCAAAAAAAAAAAAAATTAGCCTAGTTTGGATCATCAATTATATGGTACCTCCTATAAGGCCCTTCATATGAAGGAGCCTCCTGCTATCTCTTGGACCTTATCTCCTACTATCCTCCCCTTGTTCACTCTATTCCAGTGACTCTAGAATATTCTGCAAACAAGCAAACTCCTGCCTCAAGGTATTTGCACTTGCTGTTCCCTTGCCTGAGATGCTCTTCCCGCAGTTACTTGTAGCCTAACTTCCTCGCGTCCCTCGGGCTTTGCTCAACATCACCTTTCTGATGAGGTCTTCTCTGGCCACCCCATTTAAAATTTCAAACCTCTACCTCAATCCTTCCTATCTTTCTTCCTTACTATATTTTTTTCTCCTTTTTTACCCTATCACTGTTTAATATGTTGTATATTTTACTTATTCATCCTGGTGTCTTAGTCCATTCAGGTTGCTATATACCACAAACTGGGTAACTTGTAAACAATAGAAATTTATTTCTTTCAGTTCTGGAGACTGGGAAGGCCAAGATCAAGGCACCAGCATAGCCATGTTCTGGTAAAAGCCCTCTTCCTGCTTCATAGCTGGTGCCTTCTTGTTGTGTCCTCGTTGGTGGAAGGGGCTAAGGAGCTCTTTGGAGTCTCTTTTACAAAGGCACTAATCCCATTCATGGGAGCTCCACCCTCATGATCTAAGAACCTCCCAAAGGCCCCACCTCCTCATACCATCATACTGGGTATTAAGATTTCTACATATGCATTTTGGCGAGGCAGAAACATTCAGACTATAGCAACTGATTATCATCTGTCTCCCTCAATAGGAGATAAGCTCCATGAATTTACACTTAATCATCCCCAGTGCTTAACGCATAGTAATTGTTCGATAAATATCTGTTGAAAAAAATGAATGAATGAAATATGGATGAACTTCAAAAAGAGTATGCTAAACAAAAGAAGCCAGACACAAAAGGTCATATATTGTATGATTCCATTTATATGAAAAAAACAGAATAGGTAAATCCGTAGAGACAGAATGCAGATTAGTGGTTGCTAAAGTCTGAGAGAAGGGAGAATGGGGAGTGATGACTTAATGGATACAGGGTTTCCTTTTGTTTTTGCTTCTTTAAAAATTGAGGTAAAATTCACATTACATAAAATTAACCATATTAAAGTGTACATTTCAATGGCATTTAGCACATTCACAATGTTGTGCTACCATCACCACTGTCACCACTACCTAGTTGCCAAACAGAGGAAATCAAGCTACAATAATAGGTCAAGCAAAAGTTCTGTCATTTTCGGGACTTCTCTGGTGGTCCAGTGGTTAAGAATCTGCCTTCCAATGCAGAGGACACGGGTTCGATCCCTGGTCGAGGAACTAAGATCCCACATGCCACAGGGCAACTAAGCCTGTGTGCTGCAACTACTGAGCCCACGCGCGCCCTGGAGCCTGCGCACCACACCTAGAGAGAAGCCTGCACGCCACAGTGAAAAGCCCGTGCAAAGTACCGAAAGATCCCGCATGCCGCTGCAAAAGTTCCCGCATGCTGTTGCAAAAGATCCTGCATGCCGCAACTAAGACCCAACACAGCCAAATAAATAAATATTTTAAAAGTTCTGTCATTTTCAAATGATTTTCTTCCAAATAAATGTGATATGATAGATTCCTCTTCCTTCCTGAACTTTTCCCTGGATAAAACCATTGCAGTGTCTAAAAGCATACACTTTGGGGCAGTCTGCTTGGCTCTGATCCTGACTCAGCATCTAACAGTTACAAAACCTTACATCAGTGGTTCTCAACCAAGGGCAAATTTGCACCTCAGGTGACACTTGGTAATGTCTGGAGACAAGTTTGGTTACAACTGATGGAATGCTACCAGCAGCTAATATGTAAAGGCCAGGGAGGCCACTAAACATCCTATAATGTACAGGACAGTCCCCACAACAAAGAATTATTGGGCCCCAGATGTTGAGAACACTGCAGTTGAGAAACTCTGCTTTCAACCAATCTCTGAGCTATTTTCTCAATCAACTGTTTTTCAACCAATCTCTGAGCCTCAGTTTTCTCATCTGTAAAATGGGGATATTAGTTCTGGGCCGACTTACAGGGTTGTGAGGATTAAATAAAATAGTGAGCAAAGGTGTCATAGCATAGTGCTTGGCACATAAGTGTTATTTTAAAAGTATTATTAGGTGAAGCCTGTATCTGATTATCTCGATTATTGCAGAACCAGGAATTAGGTGAACCTTATTCACCTAATAAGACCAGGTGAAATTTGCCTTCTTCTCCAACTCAAGCCCTAGATGCAAGCTTCTAACATGGAAGCATCACAAGGAGATGGAGCACTCCAATAGGCTTGCCTGATTTAGCAAATAAAAATACAGGACACACAGTTAGATTTGGATTTCAGTAATTCAAATAAATTTGTAATTTCAGTAACAACAAATAAGTTTAAGTATGCCCCATGCAATGCTTGGCACATACTTATACTAGAAAAACTATTTGTTATTTCTCTTAAATTAAAACTTAACAGGGTAACCTGTATTTTATCTGACCACCTACACCCCAAATCACATGCCCTCTGATACGGAGAGTCTTCTTCATGCACAAAGCGCATCACTTTGCATAAGTTAGAGATCGAAACCACCTCTCTCTCTCTCTGAGGAACTGAAAGGAGAATGTGCTATACCTGCTATAATTACAAATGTATCCCCAGTTTCACGAAACAAGCCACTGAAGATGAAACACAGAGGTTTCTCAGAGGCCCACAGCCTGGTGCCCCCCAGTCTGCAAAGACTGGTGCTGGGTGTGGTGGTGGGGAGTCCAGGTTTTAGAGCCATGACTGACCCGGGTTAGGGACCTTCTTCTGTAAAATGGCAGTAGACCCACCTCCCAGGGGTATAGTAGGCTAACGTATAAAATGCCTGGTACACAATGGGTGATCGGCAGTGATATCACTTGCATGGTGTCTGGCTCATGTGGGGTGGTAAATATGAAGTGAGTGACTGCTGTATGGGGCCAGCCAGGAGGCCCCAGGCCACCAGTCCTGTTGGAGGTCCGCCCCACCTCTGCTCAGCCACTAAATCTGCATCCCTCAAGTGCTTTTAAAGCCACATGCTCCTGGGCCCCATTCCGGACCTTTGGAATCAGAAAGAATGGGCATGGGGCCCAGGAATGAGGATGTTTATCAAGCTGCTTAGCAGGTCTGGGTTAAGAACCAGGATGAAGAACCGTGGATCCAACTCTTGGAGGAGGGCTCTGACAAGCACCCTCTTCTTTTTTCTGTTCATCAGAGGTTCTTAGACTTTAGCGAGATCAGAAGCCCTGGAAGAGCTTGTAAAACACAGATTGCTGGGCTGTACCCCAGAGTTTCTGATTTAGTAGGCAGGGTGAGCCTGAGAATTTGCATGTCTAACAAGGGTGAGGCTGATGCTGCGGTCTGGGGACAACTTGAGAGCTACGTCGCTCCATCCAAACCCCAGCTGCATATCATCATCACCGGGGGTATTTATAAGTACCTATGTCTGGGCCCTAGAGAATCATATTCAAGTAGTCTGGTGGGGGACCTGAGCTCCTCAAAATTCTAATGCATCTGGGTCAAGCATATCTGCCCTCCTTAAATGAACTCCATGCGTAAACCCCAAAGTGTACCTTGGAGCCAGTGAGGAGGGCCTCTCAGGAGCTCCCCGAAACTCAGCCTCTTAGGCCTCACCCCCAGTATGCGGAATCAGAGTCTTCATTTTAACAAGACCCCCTGGCAAACCCATCACAGTAAAGTCTCAGAAGCAGTGCTTAGGCTCCGGCCTAAATGGAATGTCTTCAGAGAGGGCTGCTTCTAGCACCTCTGCCAGGGTAGCTCTCCAGAGCCCTCAGGTTGGAGAGAGAAACACAGAGGTAACACCACTCAGCCTCTCCCATTAGCCAGTCAAGCAGGTAGCCAAGCATGCAAGAAAGTCTTCCACTAACATTGATTGACTGCCTGCTGAGTACGTGTAGAAGCAAAATTTTAAAACAGAAGTGAGTGCGCATCCACACACAAACAGCGTCAAACTCTCCGCAGTGAATTCCCCTAACCTGGGAGAAGAGGACCCCTAGGGCAGGAAAGACTCTGTTAACCTAGGCTCAGCCCGGTCCTGGACAGGGGTGGCGACCAGGACTCAGAGGTGTGGTGTATACTTACTACTGTGCACAGATTATAGAGTTTGTATTCCAACATGAGGGCTCAGCCATCCACCCCTCCACGGATTGTAAAGTACCTGAGCTAGGAGGACCCTAACTGTCAATCACAATCAATATTCTGGACTCAGAATACAAAAACCAAACAGGATCATTCTGGCAAAAAATTAATAATGTCAGATTTCACCAAGGGTGTAGGGAATAAGTCCCTCATATCCTATTGGTGAAAGTGTCAACTGATGAGAATTTTTGGAAGGCAATTTGGAAAAATCCCTCAAATTTTTAAATATGCATATGCTATGACCCACACTCCCACAACTAGAAATGTAACCTACAAAAATATTAGAAGAAGACATATATAAAGATACATATATAAGGATGCTCTTTGCAGCACTGTTTCTAATTTTAAAAAATTGAAATAAGCTATGGGTCTATCAAGAAAGGAGTGGATAAATTCTTACAATGTAGTAGTCTCCTGCACATTTAAAGAATGGGAACTATATATGTCCCCACATGAATGAGTGCATGCATGTATGTGCATATGTGTAGTATAGTTCCATTTCTATTTTTTAAAATTATACATACATATACATGAAAAAAAGTCTGCAAATACACCCACCAATCTGTAAACAATGATTGCTTTTAGGAAGTGAGGCTTGAATGGGGGAAGTGGATTTCACTTTTTTCGTATACCTATCTACAATTTTTGAATTTGTTTTAATAAGCAGGTATTATTTTTATTATTTAAAATATATTTCAAACAGGTAAAAATGATTTCTTAAGAACTGTTTATCTCTGGATGTGTTTCCTAACATAAGCTCATTTAGTTACATGTTTCAGTCTTATTCATTAGACATAGTACAATATACCCTAAGTTAGTTTAGGCTTTCTTAGAAAAAACCTAACCCAGCATGGACCCCTTGAGATCAATTCCAGGTAATCCTGACTGGATTCTGGGTGCCCCAGAGGGTTCTTAATTTCAATTTAGTATCAGGTCCTTGAAACTACATTTGTATCTTTTAGCCCCTGCCCTTTAATATTGCCTCTTATTAAGCATGTGTTAACCAAAAGCCAGGATTTCTTTTTAATAAATTGCTGTTAAACCAGGTCACCCCAATTCTGTACTTAATTTTTTTTAATGTAAAGGGAGATGTTTTCATTTAGTTTTGTTAAGTTTCATCTTGTAGTTTTTATTACCTAGAGTCTGTTACATAATTTGTCTTCAACATAATTTTGGATCTTACTTTCTACTGTACTAGGTACTCCTCTAAACTTTATATTATCTAAAAATGTAATCACTGTGAGGTTACAAAACTTATAGACATATCTTTTAGACATGACTCTGTTTAGCTGAAAATGACCAAAACCTACTTAAACTTAAGCACAAAGGAAATCTATCAGATGGAGATGGAGGTATCTTATTGACCATGAGACAGGAAGACCACGGGGCCTGAGAGAGACAAGGCAGAAAATGGGAAACTATCAAGCCAGGGCAATACTCCCTCCCTCCCTCCCTCCCCTCTGTCTTTTTCAATCTCTCCACATCCACCCCTCGCTCTCCCAACACTCCCCTCACCCCCAGCCCTCCCACTGGCCCTTACCTGAGTGCAAACAGAACCACAGACACACCTGCTGTAGGCCAGGGTGAAAGGATCTGCTCCCCTCCCCCAGCTAAAACTCTTTACCCCGAGTTTGCATCTGGGCCTCGGGCCCCTTCCAGAGCAACAGTTCCATTTCTGTCCACTGGCTTGCCCTTAACTCTGCCCCCACTGGCCCTGAAAGCCACCTCACATGTAAAAAGTCAGCACCTTCCCTCTGGCCTCAGGCCAAGGCCCAAATTTTGTTTCCAGGAAGCAGCAGTTTGGGCTATATGTTCGCTCTGGTTCAATCAAATGTGGCCAAGGGGACAAATTCAGGTGGAACAAACATGGCTCCCCAGAGCCATCCTCTGTGGCTGGGTGCAATTCTCAGAGACATAGGTGTAATGCTGACAACCACCCAATGAGTAAATGCCCCAGATTTGTCTATAGTAGAAATATCAGTGGTCACCAAATCCAAGTCTAAGAGAGTATGGCTCAGGTTCCCCCTAGTTCAAAGTAGGGGGGATGGCTCTGGAGGTAAAGAATGGACTACAATTTAGTGGTTAATTACACTGCCTTTGGAGTCAAGTGACAGTTTAAATTCTAATTCTGCCATGAACTACATATTTTAATCATGGGCAAATCATTCAATCTCTTTATGCCTCAGTTTCCTCACCTATAAAATGGCAAAACTAGTTCGTCTCATTGAGTGGTTGTAGACATTAAATGAGATTATATATCAGGCTTCCTGGCTCTTAGTATGCATTTAATAAATGCCAACTATCATTATTAGTATTACATCACCATCTGGCCGACAGACACATGAAAAGATGCTCAACATCACTAATTATTAGAGAAATGCAAATCAAAACTACAGTGAGGTATCACCTCACACCAGTTACAATAGCCATCATTAAAAATTATACAAATAACAAATGCTAGAGAGGGTGTGGAGAAACCCTCTTACATTATTGGTGGGAATATAAATTGGTGCAGCCATATGGAAAACGGTATGGAGGTTCCTCAAAAAACTAAAAATAGAGTTGCCATATGATCCAGCAATTCCACTCCTGGGCATATATCTGGAGAAAACTATAATTCAAAAAGATACATGCAACCCTATGTTCACAGCAGCACTATTCACAATAGCCAAGACACGGAAACAACCTAAATGTCCACTGACAGATGAATGGATAAAGATGTGGATGGAATACAATGGAATACTACTCAGTCATAAAAAAGAATGAAATAATGCAATTTGCAGCAACATGGATGGACGTAGAGATTAACATATAAAATGAAGTAAGAAGGAGAAAAACAAATACCATATCACTTATACATGGAATCTAAAATATGACACAAATGAACTTATCTACAAAACAGAAACAAACCTGCAGACATAGAGAACAGACTTGTGGTTGCCAAGGGGGAGAGAAAGTGGGGACGGAATGGATTGGGAATTTGGGATTAGCAGATGCAAACTATTACACATAGAATGGATAAACAACAGGGTCCTACTGTAAAGCACAGGGAACTATATTCAATATCCTGTGATAAACCATATGGAAAAGAATATGAAAAAGAACGTATATATGTATAACTGAATCACTTTTCTGTACAGCAGAAATTAACACATTGTAAATCAACTATATCTCAATAAAATAAATTTTTAAAATATTACATCATCATTATCAACATGCAGAAATAAATCTGTAATGGTGTAATGAAAGGCCATGGGTTTGACATAATACACCTATGCTTCAACCATACCTTATTTCTGTGTATGTATACAGAATATATAGGATAAAAAATAGGATATATATAGGACAGTAGGATATTTAGGATAGTATACAATATATTAGGACACTGAGGATAATAAAAATACAATCTCCCTGTAGTCGGGCACTCAAGCGCCAGGCACTGCTTGTTACCCCCGTTCCTGCAAAAGCACCTGCAGGCTTGTGCAAGGAGATGCTAAACACACAGCTCTCTAGAAATGTCAGCCTTGTCATGTACTGGCATGAGGCGAGAACGCTCTGGAAGAACAGTCCTTTTGTTTAAAATAGAAACTTTCAAGGAAGCCAAATTAACACATGACAAATTACTGAATAGCCAGTTCTGGAGGGAGGGGGCGGGGAAAAAAAGCCTCTTCATCTCTGAAATGAAAAGGGGAGTTGCTGTTACCAAAATTCACGTTTCCTTTTCGGTAAAATCCTCCAGCCACGCTTGGCACTACCCGAGTAGGCGATTTCACTTCATCACCACTTCACAAAAGACTTCCAAATTCACTGCGGCAGACACGGCAAAATAAAAATGTTAAATACATCCTGGCCGCGAGGGGACTGAAACCTCCAGGCTCCATCAAAGGTTCGCAATAATAGGATTCATAAAAAAAAAAAGAAAAGAAAAAGACAGATGGGATTAGAAAATGTTGCAGTGAAGACTCTGGAATGAGATGAGATCACAGCACCAGCCTGTCTTTTGTGGACCGGCACAATGATCCCCGAGCCAGACTGGATTAGGAAACCTCGCGACTAGGGGTTCAGAGAGAGGCCTCCGGTTCCCAGGCACTTTTGGGGAGAGAAGGCTGAAACGATGCATCAGATTTACAGCTGCAGCGATGAAAATATAGACGTTTTCACCACCGTGATTCCTTCCAAGGGTGAGTAAAATTGCCCTCGACTGTTTCCTTAACATGGCAGGCTAAGCAGGAGGGTAAAGACAGTCATATGCTGTCTTATTACGGTTTACCCCCAGGTTTCTGAGGTCGGATGGTCTCTCTGTTTTGACGGTGTTTGTGGTTGTTTCTGAAAAGGAGGCATATGGATGAACATCAATCACTGAGAAACAATCCATCAAAGGGGAAATGAGAGCAGCTAACTACTCCTCGTTTTACTTAATCCGATACTGGCAACCCGGTACGCCAAACGGAAGTGACAGGAAGCCGTTGTTTTAGGAAACAGACATGAAAACAAAATCCCCAGGGCAGACAGATTCTTTCCTCTTCTCCAGTGAGCAAGTGGGTTCTGAGATGAGAAGCAGCTGGCTCAAAAGTATGATTTCTAACTGTGCCGTGAAATATGAGGAGGGATCCTGCTGGCAGTGTGGCCTGAAGTCCAATGAAGTGGTCCAAGAATGCCCTGACCCAGGCTGGCCTCTGCACAGACCCCAGGGCTGCGCTCCCAAACTTAACCCGGCACTGGCACCGCCAAAGAGTGTGACTTTGTAAAAGCCCTGCTGCTCTGAGGTGAATGGTGTCAATGCCCGGGAAGGGCTCTGTGTCCCTGGAGAGTTCCCTTGCCCCCCGCAGAGCTGGGCCCTCTCTCCTGCCGCCCCTGTGCTCTCCCTGCAGCCCCTGTACTGCTGGGAGAGCCCGAGACCCCGGCTTAGCCCCTGGTCCCATTGTCAGACTGAATGAAGAGGGCCGGATGTCTGCTAGTGCTGTGACCCCCTGTTCAAACAACCCCTTTCTTCTTCCCACATCAGCCATCGACATGGCCACTCCTGGGGGGAAGGGAGAGACTCAGCCTGGCCACAAAGAGAAAGCCAGCAGAACATAAATTAAGCTTTAGACATCTATTGCCAGACAGAGGGAGAGAAGAAAAAGCTGGGAGTCTGCCCACGTGCTGAAGTTGGGACACCCTCTGGAGACTCGGGAATGTCCCTGAAAAGTCAAAGCCGACCCTCTGACCCAACAGTTCCACTCCTGTAAATGCTCTTATACGTGGATGCTTACAGGGCCACTGGGTCTCCAAGGGCAAAACTGAAAACAACTTAAATGTCCTTGAAGAGGGGAAGGGGTAAAATGTGGTGTCATCAGACTCTGGAATACTCCACAGTAGTCAACAGGGAAAAGAACTGGATCTATGTGTGTGGACACAGCTCCCAAGAGCATCATGTTGAGAGAAAAAAAAAGCAGGCTAAAAATTATTAAATTTGTACAGTACTATATATTGTTTATGGCTACATATCTAGAGAAAAGCATAAAAAACATAGGCTGGAAAGACACAGATAAAGTTAGTGCTATTAGTAGCCCTGGAGAGGGAGGAAAGTAGAATTGGGAAAGAGTAGAAAAGGGACCAAAACTTGTCCTCTCATTTGTTATTTCTTTTGTATGATAAGAAAACGAATTGAAAGCAAATATGAAAATCTTAAAATGTCTATGTTCTATAATTTTTTTCCATTTAAAAAAATTTAAGGGAGAAAAACATCAAAGCTGAAGGGTCCTCTTAAATTAAAAACTTATTATACAATTCAGGAGCAACGTCATACTTCACCTGAAGAAAATCATTCAAAACAGGGTCTTTGAATCCATTTGCTTAGCTTAGTCAAGAGACCCACCACCACTTATATGCTGTGTGACCTTGGACAGGCACTTAACCTCTCTGGGCCTGAGTTTCCACTCTTATAAAAAAGGAAGAACTAGAACTCACCTCCCAAGGTTATTATGGGGGGGAAAATGAGATACAGGCAAAATACATAAAGCATCTAGAACAGTACCTGGCATGGTAGTAAACACCATTAAATACATCACTTACAAAGTGATTTCTATTTTTATTCCATATTTTGAGCAATGAATATGTTTAGTCAAAGATAAATATTCAATCCTGTATTTCTTTTTTGCCATTTTTATTCATGGCCACCTCCGGGTATTAAATTAGTCATCAGTATTCATGGACATGTCACTGCTCAGGAAGCTGTGCTCTAGAAAAGGAATATCTGCAGTTTTATATTAGACTGTAAGTGGAAGAAGTCCGCCTCTTCCTACGCCTTGTTTTGGCTCATCTCGCCTCCTCCAGAGAGCATCAAGCATAAGGCTCTCAGTGGGCGAAGACAGGGCCAGGTCTTCCTAAGTCACTGCTTATGAGAGAGACTGGTAACTCTTCATTCCATCCCCACGTTCCCTGCCTGCAGAAATATAGGTTGGTTTGATTTTCTCTAACAAGGGTTATAGTCCTCCCTGGTATGCCCTTTCCCACATGCTCCTGTTCAGCCGTGTGTATTCAACGTGCAATGAACATTTACCGAGCACAAGTTCAGCAACCTAGTGTTTAAGAGCGCAGGCCTTGTTCCACCACCAACTGTGTGACCCTAACCCTCAGTATCTACCTAAGAAATAGAGTTAATGAAGACACCCGACCCCAAAGAGTTGCTGTGAGGAGTGTATGCGAGAAGGAAATAAGTCGTCACCTAGTACAGCTCAATGCGAGCCACTATCACATTTATTGTCGTTGTATTATATCCCTGTTTTCCAACATACACACATACATATATAATGGGTTCAACCTAAATCTATGTATTTTTTTTAGCTGAGCCATCTTAAAGCTCACAGAAATATGGCAACAGCAAGTGTTATGGTGTTTCTTAGGTATTTTAAGGCACAAGACATAGATCAGGTCTGTAACTGAGGACAAGTGTGTATTTTTACTTCCTAGAGAGAAGGAGAGCCCTTTAAGGGAAAGATTTCATAGGCACAATTCACAGTAAATATAAAAGATAAAATCTGTGGTTTTACCAAGAAGTTATACCAGAAGTTATTTCCTGAAGCTCACCAGTGGGTTTAATTCTAGGGTGAACAGCATTCAAAATAATTCTCTTGGGGATAAACAACAATGCGGCGGGGTTGGCAAGGGGAGCCGGGGAACAGCAGGAGGAAATGGAGAAAACTCCAGAAGGAGAACTCCTGACGGAGGCTACAGTCTCTAGAAGTTATCACCTCTTCCTTCCACCTGCCCTCACCTTGCAGAGAAAGAGGAGAATTGTATCAATAATAACCCCCACTAATTCCAGGGAACTCACTCTTTGGCAGGCGCTGGGCCAAGGGCTCGATAAAGATTAGACCATTTAATTCTCACCGCAGCCCTCTGAAGTAGGTGCGGGTTTTTCCAGAGAGGAAAGTGAAGCTTAGCAAGGATGAGTCATTCGCCCAAGTCACACAACTGGCAAGTGGTCAAGTTGGGATTTACACCCAAGTGAAAGGAGTCTGGAGCCCTGGCTCTTAACCAGCCCCCTGCTCGCCTGGCTTCATGGCAGCAGGCGCTCTGCAGAAAATAACACAGCTCTCACCTGAGCACTAATCTGAGATGTGACAAGAAGTCATTTCCATTCTAGGCAAGGCAGTGGCAGGGTGGGATTTCACATCCAAGTAAATCACTTTAGCGTCAATGTGCAAAAGAGATGTCCGGGTGTCTCCACTTTCAACAAAATGCACACCTTTTTCCCAACCAAGTAACTTTTTTATGGCTAATTGATTCTTCAAGTTTTTTTTTTTAATTTACTGTGGTAAATAAAATTTACCATTTAACTATCTAAGTGTTCAGTTCTGTGGCATTAAGTACATTCATATGGTTGTGCAACCATCACCACTATCCATTTCCTGAATTTCTTCATCTTCCCAAACTGACACTCTGTACCCATTAAATAACAACTCCCTATTCCCTCCTTCTTCCAGCCCCTGGTAACCTCTGTTCTACTTTGTGTCTCTATGAATTTGATTAGTTGAGGTATCTCATATAAGCAGACTCATACAATATTTGTCCCTTTGTATCTGGCTTATTTCACTTAGCTTAATGTTTTCAAGGTTCATCCATGTTAGAGCATGTTTCAGAATTTCATTCTTTTGTAAGGCTGAATGATATTCCATTGTATGTCTATACCACATTTAGTTTGTCCATTAATTTGTTAATGGACATTTGGGTTGTTTCCACCTTTCAGCTATTATGAATAGTGCTGCTATGAGCTTTGGTGCACTCGACCAAGTAACATCTAAAATTGCAATTGCCCACCTCCTAGAGTAATGGAAACAAAAACAAAAATAAACAAATGGGACTTAATTAAACTTAAAAGCTTTTGCACAGCAAAGGAAACCATAAACAAGACAAAAAGACAACCCTCAGAATGGGAGAAAGTATTTGCAAATGAAACAACAGACAAAGGATTAATCTCCAAAATATACAAACAGCTCATGGAGCTCAATATCAAAAAAAAAAAAAAAACAGTTAAAAAATGGGCAGAAGACTTAAATAGACATTTCACCAAGGAAGATATACAGATGGCCAAGAGGCACATGAAAAGATGCTCAACATCACTAATTATTAGAGAAAGGTAAATCAAAACTACAATGAGGTATCACCTCATGCCATTCAGAATGGCCATTATCAAAAAATCTAGAAACAATAAATGCTGGAAAGGGTGTGGTGAAAAGGGAACCCTCCTGCACTGTTGGTGGGAATGTAAATTGATACAGCCACTATGGAAACCTCCAGTATGGAGGTTCCTTAAAAAACTAAAAATAGAACTACCATATGACCCAGCAATCCCACTACTGGGCATATACCCTGAGAAAACCCTAATTCAAAAAGAGACATGTACCAAAATGTTCATTGCAGCTCTATTTATAGTAGCCAGGACATGGAAGCAACCTAAGTGTCCATTGACAGATGAATGGATAAAGAAGATGTGGCACATATATATAATGGAATATTACTCAGCATAAAAAGAAACGAAACTGAGTTATTTGTAGTGAGGTGGATGGACCTAGAGTCTGTTATACAGAGTAAAGTCAGTCAGAAAGAGAAAAATAAATACCATATGCTAACACATATGGAATCTAAAAAAAAAAAAGGTACTGATGAACCTAGTTGCAGGACAGGAATAAAGACACAGATGTAAAGAATGGACTTGAGGACACAGAGAGGGGGAAGGATAAACTGGGACAAAGTGAGAGAGTGGCATGGACATATATACACTACCGAATGTAAAACAGATAGCTAGTGGGAAGCAGCTGCATAGCACAGGGAGATCAGCTCAGTGCTTTGTGACCACCTAGAGGGGTGGGATAGGGAGGGTGGGAGGGAGGCTCAAGAGGGAGGGGATATGGGGACCTGTGTATGCATGTGGCTGATTTGCTTTGTTGTGCAACATCAACTAACACAACTAACACAGTACTGTGAAGCAATTATACTCCAGTAAAGATCTACTAAAAAAATAAAATAAAACTGCAATTGCACCCGCCTCTTCTTCCCAACCCCCCTCCTCTGGGCCCTGTCCCACTCCAGATGCAAACCCTCTCCGTATTGCTACTGTAGCTACATCAGTCTCACAGGTGTTCTCTGAAACCATTCCTTTCTCTCTCTTTGCAGTGTCCAGTCCAGCCAGAAGAAGAGTCAAGAGCTCTCAACATCTCTTAACCAAGAATGTAAGAAAACTTCAGTTTTGATCCCTTTTGTTGACTTCCATTAAAAAAGCAGTGTCTAGCTTCTTCACTCCCCACCTCCCCCCTCCATCCACGCTCTCCACGGCCTGGGAAGTTTTCCGCAGCCCATGTTGCTGCTGCATTCTCCATCCTCCCCTTAACCAAAACAACTGACAAATGTCAACCGGACAACAAACAGTCCTGAATTGGACCCCCTTCTGTCATTTTCCCCACAGAGAATAATTTTCATTTTATATACACATTTTTTTCTTAAACAGAGTCCACAGTGTGGGTAGAGCATCCCTGACTTGGGTGTTTTATTGTTGGCATTTGCAATGTTCCACTTTTTCACTATTATAAATAGCAGTGCAATGAATTTATTTGCACAAAATACTATTTTTTGGATTAATCCTGTGGTGCATAGGCCTCAAAGTAGAATTAACAACTAAAAGAATAAGACCAGTTTCATCCATCCATCCATCATTTGCATTCCTACTCCTGTGCTAGAGCGGAGACTAGAACAGTGATTTTTAAAAGATGGTTTCTGCTTCTAGTTTCGTCACATACTACTGGGAATTCTGGACAACGGCCAGGCTTCCAACAATGCTTTTCCATTTCCCTCCAGCCTCACCAGCACTGGCTTTCATTTCTTTCTATTATTTTTTGCTTCTTTAATAAGCACATGCATTACCTTAAAATTAGTTTACATGTCTTCAGAGCCTGTGAATTTCTCATTTTACTTACAGATTTCTTTATATATAAGCTGTCAATACATCTTTGCACTTTAAAAGTTTTATTTTAATTGCTAATTGTTCCCTCTTGGTTATACCGGAGTTTCTATCACAATTGTTTTTGTAGAACACTATTTTGATTTTCTAAGTATCTCAATTTTTAAAATCATATTCTCCATTTAAAAAAAATTTTTTAAGTGTCCTGGGAATGAGATTGGTTTTAGTCTTTGTTGTTTTATATATACTTATTACTTTTTTTTTTTTTTTTTTTTTTTGCGGTACGCGGGCCTCCCACTGCTGTGGCCTCTCCCGTTGCAGAGCACAGGCTCCGGACGCGCAGGCTCAGCGGCCATGGCTCACGGGCCCAGCCGCTCCACGGCATGTGGGATCTTCCCGGACCGGGGCACGAACCCGTGTCCCCTGCATCAGCAGGCGGACTCTCAACCACTACGCCACCAGGGAAGCCCCCTTATTACTTTTTTAATTCCCAAAGCAGGATGGGCCCATTACAAAATTTCAAATACTAAAAAGATATAAACTATGATATCAGAAAATCCTGAGAAGCTATAGAACATAGTGGTTAGGTATGCAGATTAGAGTCAAACTGCCTGGTTTCTTCCATTTCCCAGTTTTAAATCCCAGTTCTATCCATTTCTAGCTATATGACCTTGGGCACGTTGCCTAACCATTCCAGGACTTGACTTGCTTAGCATTAAAATGGGGAGAGTGAGAGCGCACATCCCAATAACCATTGGAAGGAGCAAATGATTTAATATATGTAAACTGCTTAGTCCAGAGCCTGATACATACTGAACATTCAATAAGCACTGGAGTTTTTTTAAATGAAAATTTCTCATATAACAATGTATAATTATCACGCTTTATTGCTCAGGAACATGCTGTTTTGCAATTTGCTTTTTTCACTATATAAATTTTGAGCATCTTTACATGCCAATTAATACATACAGATCTTCCCCATTCTTTTTTTTTTTTTTTTCTTTTTTTTTTTTTTTGCAGTATGCGGGCCTCTCACTGTTGTGGCCTCTCCCGTTGCGGAGCACAGGCTCCAGACACGCAGGCTCAGCGGCCATGGCTCACAGGCCCAGCCGCTCCGAGGCATGTGGGATCTTCCCGGACCGGGGCACGAACCCGTGTCCCCTGCATCGGCAGGCGGACTCTCAACCACTGCGCCACCAGGGAAGCCCTTCCCCATTCTTTTTAGAGGCTGCATAGTATGCCACTGTATGAATGAATGTACTATAATTTTTTACCCAAACCAAATCTGATGTTTTCTAGATTAATTATTTAACCAAATCATCAATAAATGGGGTTTCCCCATTTTTTCCACTGAAACAATGCCACAAGAAATATTCTTGAACGTATTTTTTATGTTCTTATGCAAATGTTTTTGAGGATAAATTCATAGATATGAAAATGCTGGGTCATCAAATCAACACCTTATACTTAAATGTACACAATGTTATATGTCAATTTTAAAAAAGAAAGAAAATGCTCAAAGGATATGAGCATTGAAAAAATTTTATAGCTATTGCCAAATTCTTAGCAACTGTTTTAAACTACCTTTACCAGAACACCTGAGCCAACACTATATGGTATCAAATGTTGTTAATCTTTGACAATCTGATAGGTGAAAACATCTCATTGTTTTAATTTGCATGTCTTTAGTAATTAATATCATTCTTCATCTTTTCATAGATTTTGACATTTTCTCCCTTTGGGTTAAAAGACATGTCTTTTGCTCATTTTTCTGTCAGTGGTTTATCCTTTTTTAAAATGACTTTGAGAATATTTATATACTAAGAAAGAAAGGGCTTTTAATGGGTTCTTTGTTGTAGTGCAAGAAATTCTTGTATTTCTCATGATCCCTAAAAACTTAAGCACACAGTCTAGAAGGAAAATGCTGCTGACTTTCAAGGAGCAGTGGGTGTCACCAAAAATGGAAAGGGGAGGGGTTGTTTGCAGGTAATTTAGAGTTTGAGCACAGACTTGAGTTTGGCATTACAGTTGGTCCCTGACTTATGACAGCCTGACTTTCATGATTTTTGTCTTTACGATGATGCCAAAGCGAAATGCATTCAGAGACCATACTTGGAATTTTGAATTTTGACCTTTCCCCAGGCTAGTGATATGGGGTACAACATACTCTCTTGTAATGCTGGCAGCCCAGCAAGCCACAGCCTCCCACCAGCCACACGATCACGAGGGTAAACAAGAATACACTTAGAACCATCCTGGACCCAGACAAGCGTTCTGTTTCTCACTTTCAGTACAGTATTCAGTTAATTACATGAGATATTCAACACTTTATTGTAAAATAGGCTTTGTGTGAGATGATTTTGCCCAACCATAGGTTGATGTAAGTGTTCTGAGCACGTTTAAGGTAGGCTCAGCTAAGCTATGATATTTGGTAGGTTAGATGTATAAAATGCATTTTCAACTTATGATATTTTAGGGGTATTTATCAGGACATAACCCCACTGTAAGTCAAGGAAGATCTGTACTCTGGATTTGAAGGAGCCACAAGTCACTCATGACTCTGGGAAGATCCTTTGGGAATTAGGAATATTTAGTTTTCAACCAAGTTCTTGCCTTGAATTTCTAACCTTAAACAGTGTTTCTGTCTGAATTGCCGCTTACACCAATACCTACTGGCTTTATAAGGACAGAAGTGGGATTACAAAAGCTTAAAAATGGAAACTAAATCACACTGTCTAGGAGATAAATAGGGTGCTAGGGAAGAAATTTCTCAAGGGATTCAGAACCCAAACAAAGGAGACAACTCTCTATGGTGGAAGTGAAGCCACAGGGGCATGAGATTCACGAAGCTCCCAAAACATGGGGCACCGCCTCCCAGAGTATCCACTGACTTCAGCCAGGCTCTGTAGAACCAAGCTCCCAGCTTTCCTGGGAATGGCTTATGACTTTCCCTCCCTAAAACATTTTTACTCCAAGGGGAAAAAAAATGACTCAAGTATATATGAATACAAATAAAAATTGCTTTTGATGTAAAAAAAAGAAACAACAGAAGGTAGGGTCTTGTCTTCAAATATGCATTCTTCCTCCAGGTAAGACAGCTTAATAATGCTCTCTGGCCTTGGAGCTCTCCTCTGAATTTCTAATTTCCCCTAACAGCATGACTCATCCTTTGCTCATAAAACTCAGACCCAGCTGCACAGAACATTCAAATTAGAAAAGACAGGAAAGGTCTTAGTCCACCTAAGACAGGGGAACTGAGTCCCAAACAAGAAAGAACTCTCTGACCTTTTCTTTTTTCATCCAACTGGCTCTTGGCTTCCCTTTGAGTTCCTGAGAAAATCGTTCATGTTTTGCAGCTGCTCTAATGTACCAATATTTAGGACTTTGTCCTGAAATTCTTATCTGTCTCTATTCTCACCCCTTGGGCTACCATATGGATGTCAGGTTCCTTCCTTTACAAGTATCTCTTTCCTCTCCGAATCATCCTTAGGGTGGCAGTTTCCTCTCTCTGGACCCCTTGTAAGTTACATTGTCTTCTTCTACAGCCACCCACTGTTCCTTCTCTAGATGGTTTCACTAGTCGTTTTCTCTCCATCCCCTCTGATTCTTAGGCAATTTTACTGACACCCTGATCATCCTGATGCCGTAGACATCATAAGAGTAGCTTAAAGGAATAAATTTACACCAAAGCGTGGGTTAGTTAGGCCTTCCAGTGCAATGGAGCCATTACCACCGAGATTCACAGCCCCTTCAAAATAAGCAGCAGTGCCATCATCAGGAAAGATGAAGGAATGGGAGTGCAAATGTCACATTCTTCCCAGATTTCAACCTTGTGGAGGAGCGGTGATCTGATTTTTCCGCCTGGTGATCTGATTTTTCAAAATGCACTGCGCAATCAATTGCACTTGAAAATTCTTACCTGGATGTCAGCACTTCCATGGGGCTTACAAAGAGCACTTCCTTAGAAGTTATGAAACCATGATCCTTGTTCAGGCTCTGCCCCTTATAGCTCTGTGAAGACACATGGCTTCCTTTGGCCTCAGTTTCCCTGTGTGTAAAATTAGGGAGTTGGGCTAGAACTTTACTCTGGATACCGTCAACCAAAATCATGATGATCCCCCATCACCTACGTCTCACCTGTCTTTCTAACTCCCTACTAGCCCCCTAGGTCTCTGATCTGAACCCAGCAGGGAAGCATCAATTTATCACAGTGAATCTGTTACACAAGTACATTCCCTACTTTCAGCAGGCAATTTGCTGAACTTGGAAAGGGAAATCCAACATTAAACACATCTCCCCTTCACTCCTTCCCCATTCCCCAATCTCACCCTTGTACTCAGGGTGCTAAAGAGCCTGTGCTCAGACCAGTTTGTTCTAAGACCAGCTGCAGTATCCAGCCCGGACCGTATCCTACAGACCAGAAAAAAAACAGGCTGTCAGGAGGCTTTCAGGAGGCCACAGCCATGCAGCCAGCTGTCCGTTCCCTGGCGTGGGCCTGATGCACTGCCCTGAGCCCTCTCAGAGCCTCCACAATTGTGGGGCATGAGAAGCAAGCACGAGGCCAGCTAAGAAAGGGAAATCTTCCGAGCTGAGCCCTCTCCTCTTTCCTTCACTGCTTTGGCATCCTTCAGGGCCGAGAAGATACCCTGCTGAGGCACTGGGCCCTCAGTCAGGACCTGGGAAGTAACCAGCCTCACTCCCACCCCAGGAAACCTACATCCAACAGGGGGCGGAGCAGCTAATGCCTCTCCACTCTCTCCCTCCCCATTCCCTTCTCCCACCCACAATGCACAGAAGGGCTGGCTGAGGTTTCTTGTTCCTAAAAGGAAACATTTGCTTCCTTTTCAGGGGAGGAAATGCTGGGCCTCCCCCCTGGACTCCTCAGGCTTTCACATCCTGCCTTACTTCCTCCTTCTACAAAATGGGTCGGAAAACACACCAGTCCTCACTCCTCATTAGAGGAATGCTGAAAAAATGAAAACAAAATTCGAAATACCTGTGATGAGAGGTAGACAACCAAAGGCTTGAACGTCAGTAATGAGGCTCTGGTCTCTCCCGTTGGACCTGGAGGTCCACATTCCAGGGGGAACCCTGAGGCCACACGGTACACGTGTCCAAAATGCCATTAATCTAGGAAATTCCAGTATTCTGGGCGACACCATGGCAGAGTGCAGTGCTAAGAGGAGGGAAGGAAATGGAAAAGCTGAGGGGACTGTGCAGGGTGGTGAGTCCAGACTACCCACTACTGCACCTTACAGCCCCCAGTGAGCTGGCGTAGGGCAGACGGGTGCTGCCCCCAGCCTGCACTGAAGGCTTGCTGAAAAACCAACAGAAACACCACCTTCTAATCATTTTGCAATTTACAAACATATCAAATCAACACATTGTACTCCTTAAACGTATACAATCATATGTGTCGATTTATATCTCAGTAAAGCTGGAGGAAAAATATTTTTAATTATTGGGGGAAAAATCCCACATGCTGCAGTGCCCAGAAGAGAAAGGGGGCTTCCCTGGTGGCGCAGTGGTTGGGGGTCCGCCTGCCAATGCAGGGGACACAGGTTCGTGCCCCAGTCTGGGAGGATCCCACATGCCGCAGAGCGGCTGGGCCCGTGAGCCACGGCTGCTGAGCCTGTGCGTCCAGAGCCTGTTGTCCACAATGGGAGAGGCCACAGCAGTGAGAGGCCCGCGTACCGCAAAAAAAAAAAAAAAAAAGAAGAGAAAGGGCACTAATCCTAAATGATCCTTAATTATCATCATCTTTCTCCAAAGGCAAAGAATGAATGAGTCTGGGTCCTAAAACGGGCCTGAGAAGAGTTAATTTCCTAAGCCAGATAAGCCCAGATTTGGGATATATTACTTTAAGCAAAGGACTATCTGTGATAAACTGAAGCAAAGAGTGATAGCTCCCCTTCCTCTGTTGGGGACGGACATGACCGCTTCCTGATGCTGTAGGTAAACAGGCGGCATAGGGAAAGAGAAGCTGCTGTGTTCCTGAAATCTCTGCGAATGACCAGCAGTGACTCTGCCCCAGTACAGCAGGGTGCTCAAGAAGATGACCCCTTTCCACATAGCCTCGAAGTACCAAAACTGGGGTTTGAACTCAGGTTCGCATGACCCCAAATGGAAATTTATCTTCTTCATCATTGACAATCTGATAGGAGAAAAAACAACTTTGTTTTAATTTGCATTTAATTATTGTTGTTCAGCACCTTTCATGTTAACCGGCCATTTGCATGTCTATTGTCAACTGTCAGCTGGTTTTTGGCCCCATTTTTCTATTTTTTTTCCTCTTTATTGATTTGTAAGAGTTATATGTACATAGCGATAATTCCCTATTATATGTAACAAATGTTATATTGAGCCATATTCTATTCTAGTGTTTGCTGTTTGTTTGGTTTTTTTGCGGTACACAAGCCTCTCACTGTTGTGGCCTCTCCCGTTGCGGAGAGGCCTCTCAACCACTGCGCCACCAGGGAAGCCCCCTGTTTGTTTGTTTTTTAACATGCATCTTTGGTCTGTCTGGTATTCATTTTCGTATGAGACGTGTGGACATGGATCCATTTCCCCCAGTGGCCTGACATTTATTCCAACAATATTTATTAAAGGTCCAATTTTTCTCCACTGAACTGAAATATAACCCTATTATAATACTTAAAAATTCAGTCTTATTTGCTTCAGCTTCCTCCACAATTGTTACATTGGACAATGGAGGGGAATTCATCAAAGGCTCGACTGTAAAGGCTGAAATGGGTCCACGTCACTCACAGATAGACTCAGTGCCAGGATCTGGCACAGAGGTGCCCTCGCAGGATGTCTGTAGAAGGAAGGAATGAGTGAGCAAGAGAATGATAAATACAAACCTCAGGGAAGCTGCAGCGTAATGTTGGAAGTTCTAACCTGCTTCAAAGGAGTGAAGACATTCAGAATGAGCGACCCCGGTGCCATGGCTGTGCATTCAAACATGCACGATATGAGCCCCAAATTGCTAAGATTCCCTTTGTCACCCCCGATATTAAGATAAAATATGGTACTCTTTGTCTCAAATTTGTACATTTAAATTATTTAAATGATCTAAGTATTTTTATTATAATTTTAAAGGCCCATTCCAGTGGGCCCTGACAAAAGGGGTATTCCTCTTCATGTACTTTCCCAAAACCACTATTCAGCAGGGGATCATTATTGACAACATCTTAGCATGTAGCGCTCCATTCTGGCTTGCCAGAATTTCCACTTACCGAGCCACAGGTCGTGGAAACTCATCTCTCACAGCTCCAGCTGACAGGCACTGTACAAAGCAGAGGAAACGTGAGCGTCCGGGAGCCGTGCCTGCTTTCTCTGGCCAGCAGGTTCTTCCTTTTTACAACCTGGGAATCAGCTGGGCCCCGAGTCCTCTGCCTAGGTCTCCCCTCCGCTGGAGCATCCAGAAAGCTGTCCTCTACGTGAACAAGGGCGCCCACTGAGCTGCAAAGACTGTAAGAGCCCGATTTCCAGGGCCTGTCCTCATTTCAAATAGCCTGTTCTATTGTCAACCTATGTCCAGCCCTGGGGCAGTTAACTGGCCCCAGTCTGGGGCCTGAGGGTCCAGGCTTCCGACTCTGTGAAGGGACGGCTGGTGAGAAGCCCCCAGAAACCTCATTTTCCTGCACCATGGTGCCGCTGGACATGCTGAAGTTAAACACAACACTTCGCCGTTTCAGGCCAGTCTCCCCAGATTTCCTCGCTGCTCCCAGCAATGGCTGGAGTCAGGAAGGCTCCGTGTCAGCACGAGGTCCGTCCGCAAAGCGGCAGTCCTGGCCTCGGCTGTGGAGGCTGAGATTCTAGGGGAGGAACAAGCTGACGGTCCTTCCTCCCCCCGCAGGTGCTGATCGAGTCCGACCTCTACGCGTCCCGGCCCCTGGAGCTGCTGCAGTACCGCAGCGACCACCGCGATGGCGAGGCCCGCAGGTCGGGCCGCTTCCAGAACGCACGGCCGCAGGGCGCCCACCCCGCCAAGAACCCCGCCAGGCCTGGTACGTGCGTCACGGCCCGGGTCCCCGGAACCTCCCTGGGGGGCAGTGGCCCACTTAGAGCAGCTGCCACGGTGCCCGCGAACTGGCTTGTGCGGGCTCCAGCCTCGTCGTGGCCCTCCCTGGCGTCCTCCATCACGCCCGGTGGGCGGAGCACCTGTGCGTGGGGCCACCGCCTTCCCCAGTGCATGCCGGTCCTGCTCTGAATGCACCTGCTTGGGCCCCCCCTCCCCCCACTGCAGCACCACAAAACTCCTTCTACCTTAAAACACTCGCTGCTGGGTCTGCGTGATGAGCAAAGATGCTCTCATCTACCGCCTAGCTCCACAGGCAGTCCTGCGGGACTCGGGAGGAGGTAAACATCATTAGACGTTGCGGGGAGAGGAAACCAGTGTACACATGACTCATGAAGCGAAGGAAGCTTACGTTATTTTACAGGTGTGTGTGTGTGTGTGTGTGTGTGTAATTATACAGGCTCTTCATCAGCTGCCATCTTAAAATCCCACCATTTTAAATTTGAACGCCGTAAACTATTTCAACAATTTATAAAAAGAATTTAGAGACAAATTTGTTTTGAAAGCTGGAAGCATTAGAGTCTTACCTTCCACACTATTTTGAAAAATGGCTCCCAACCCGAGCAGTTAAACAGGAATCTGTGTCTAGCCTGCTGAAGTCTGTGATTGTATTTAGCCTTTAATTCCTGGTTTAGGTTATTTCTGTTATGCCCACAGCCTCAAGTTATTCCTATTTTTAACTCCAGAAATACACAAAAAGTCTTGGACATCCTTTTCAAAGCTGTTGGGTGTCAACAGTTTTGTATGTTAGAAGAACTGAAATTAGACTCCATTGAGTGTCTCTCTTCATCCATCTCCTCTCTTTCCTCCCTCATAGATGTTAGATTGGATCGCTAAGGTTTCTTTGGTCACTAAAACCCTGATCCTGTTTTTAAGATCCTACGTGTAAGAACCCATAAGTCAAGCTATATTCTCTAGTTAAGGGATTACATATATACATTTTTATGGAGAGCGAAAGCCTTAGGGAAACCACAATGTGCCTTGCGAATTGAGAAGATAATTTTTTTTCCTCCGTCTATATATAAGTGGGTGGGTGGGTGGTGGTTGCCTGTGCATAGAAAGAAAAAGAATATCTTCTCTACAAAATCACAAAATGAATTTAGAGCCATGTTTCTCAAATTTTAATGTTTAGAAGAATCACCTGTGAATCTTGTTTTTTTTTGTTGGTTTTTTTTTTGCGGTATGTGGGCCTCTCACTGTTGTGGCCTCTCCCGTTGCGGAGCACAGGCTCCGGACGCGCAGGCTCAACGGCCATGGCTCACGGGCCCAGCCGCGCCGCGGCATGTGGGATCTTCCCAGACCGGGGCACGAACCCGTGTCCCCTGCATCGGCAGGCGGACTCTCAGCCACTGCGCCACCAGGGAAGCCCTGAATCTTGTTTTTATGCAGAGTCTAATTCAGTAGGACCAAGTAGGGCCCCAGATTTTGTTTCTAATAATCTTCCAGATGATGCTGATGATGTTGGTCCAAGGACAACATACTGATTAGCAAGGATTTAGGGAAGATCTAATGGGTGGTTCTCCAAGTGGCACCCCTGGAGCAGCAGAACCACCTGCGAACTTGCTGGAAATGCAAATTTGGGGTCCCACCCAAGACCTATTTAATCAAATTCTGGGGTAGGGCCCAGCTAAATCTGTTTTAACAAGCCTGCTCCCAGGGTGACTTTCCACCTCCCTGAAGGTGGAAGCCCACTGATCTCTGCAAGCACCCCCTGCCGATCTACAGAAGAGGAAACTGAAACCATGGAAACTGTTTGACTTACCCAAGGTGCACTGCTCATCAGCAGCAGAAAAATCTCATGTCTCCTGATTTGCTAGCTAATTGCGTCTTTCCACCAGAAAATAATGTCTTTCCAGCTGTCTGGTTTTAGGGGCTACTTTCCTCTCTAAGTAGCTTGTGGAAGCTTGGACTGAAGGGGAGAACAGCAAGTTATGAAATGGAGAGACTCTGCCCGACGTATGACCGTCAGCTCATGCAGGGAATGTGCTAGTCAGGTTTTAAAAAAGAGGAAAAAAAGGATTGAGCTGGGCATCGATTCAATTCCTTCAGCTCCCACAATCTGACAGATTCCAGAGGGGATGAGAGGGAGGGAGGGTTTCTGAGTCAAAGCCAGACCCACAGGAAGGCTGGGCACTGGCCTTGGGCACGAGTTTTCCATCCTCCTGTCAGAAGGATATGTGTCTCCAGGGATCTCAAATCTGGAAACGTGTTTCTTTTCTGAGCTAAAGGAGAAAGCTCCTGGATGCTGTAGCCTTCTCACGTGGGAGAAATATGCTCTGAGGAACCTTGGAAAGAGTGGGGACTCTGAAGGCTTGAGCAGGTGAACCTCAAGTGCCCAGAAAAGGGGACACCCACCTCCTGGGCCGGTGGAATTTCTCCACCAAGATGTCCTTGGGACATCTCAGAATCAACTTGTTCAAATGGAATTTGTCTTCCACCTTCAAACCTCTCTTCCTTTCTCAGCTGGGGCCACGATCCATCTTCCCAGCAAGCCGCTGGGATGTTTATCCCAATACCCCCTTGTCCTCCCCACCCCTGCTCCACACACTAACCACTGACAGTGTCAGTTCCTCCTCCGTTTGTCTCATGTCTCCTTGGTACCAATCTCAGGCCAGCGGGTCAGACTCCCTTCATCCCTTGTGTGTAGCCGCCGAGCCTGGTCCTCAGCTACCAGTCCTTCTTGCTCCACAAGGCTACCAGAGGGTAGCCTAAAGCAGGATCTGCCTCTGCCGTCCCTCTGCTTTAAACAGCGTCCTCTCCACCCCCAGCTGCCCTCCAGACCATGCCCAAGGCTCTCCAGGACCCAGTCCTCTGCTCACCTCTCCAGGGCCACCTCCTGTGACACTCCTATCCCTGCCAATCCACGCACAGAACAGCCCTGAGCTGTGGTGGAATTGTGACCACTCGTTATATTCTGGACCTTCCCCGACACTGTTCTCTCTGCGGATTGCCCTCCCTGGGCCTCTCCACCTGGCAAACTCCTCCCAGAATGGGTTAGGGGGTCCCTCGGTCAAGTCTTCCCAGCCTTGCAAGACCACCAAAGAGGTCAGCTTACCATTCCGTAGATCTTCCTCACCCAGCTTCATCGTAATTGCTGTGCATCTCCAGAGCCTCTGTTTCCACATCTATTATGATGTCTACCTGTGAGGGTTGTGGTGAGGATTAAATAAGACAATGTTTATGAGTCTTACACTCAGCACAGCGGCTGACACAGTAAATGCTCAAAAATACGAGCTAGTACCGTCACTTACGCCAGAGCATGGCACACCGTGGTCTGATCTTGGTAGTCTGTAACTTCATTTTATTGGCCTTAAGATGTTTTCCTCGGGGTGGGGGGCTGGTATTTCTCTATGCTGTAGTCTGGTAGCATGGGGCTCCCCCAGGAACATCTGCCCCAGGAGGGACTCGACTGAAGGCCAGCCTTCAGTGGAGCCCCACTCCACCCCACCCCCGCCCATCACCAGCTACCTCAGGTCAACATCTGGATTCCCAGCAGCGGGTCGAGCCTCAAATAAAGGCATAGAAAGAAGGTTCTCACATACATCTCATGCCAGTGCCTCAGGACTCTGATAACTTCCAATCCTCCCACATTATGAGGCTTACTTCCCACAGCAGGCAGGACTTTGGGCTCATTTTCACAGAGGCGTGTCCAGGAGCGGCAGGTTAAAGGACTGATCCCAGCTATAAAGACTTAACTCCTGATAACCTCCTGTGATCTGGCGCCTTAGGAAGAAAGGAGGAGCTAAGGGCACATCCTGAGTCCCCTACTGCAGGCAGACCCCGTACTGAACACCTCCACGCACGTGATCCTATTAGACCTTAGTTCTAACCTCCCCAAGAGCGCCAGGGGTGCAGGTGACCCACTGGACAGTTGTCCCATTGCCCGACCCTAGTGCGTGATTTTGCTGCTCAGTACAAAGGCCGTCAGAATATTCCTGGCTTGTGATTGATTAGCTACGGGATCATTGATGCAGAACCCGGGGGAGCTGGAACCCAGAGTACCACTGAGTAACGTCCCCTCCGTTCAACTTTGCAGTGGGGATTTCTGAACCCAAATCAGCAAACCTGTGTGGGAATCGAGCATATAGCAAAGCTTTGGTAAGTAAAATCAACCTGGTTAGCTGTGTCTGCTGTGCTTTAACCTTCTTGTCCTGTCTGTGCCACGAAGACAAAGTGCCCTTTGTTCCAGGCCTGAGGATTATTAGAAAAGTGTAGCTGAGGGTTCTTTGCCCCTAAAGCCTACCAGCTGGTGGCACACCACTGGCCGCCTCTCTCTTCCTTGCCAGAAGTTCAGCTCTTAGGTGAACAGAAGGTATGACCTAACGGACATCTCAAACAGGGGGGAAGGAAGCAGTGTCTGTGGCAGGCCCCTGCCAGGTGGGGGTGTCTGACCAATTCCCAGGGGCAGCCACGGGGGTGAAGAGATCCAAGGGTGTCGAGCACCGTGAGCACACACACCACCGTCACCTCAGAGGGAGCTGCTGAGCCAACTCCCACTGGGAGCTCTGGGGCAAGGACTGTCCGTCTGGGTTGCCCGCGTTGGACCCAGCTGACCGATCCTTTATATTTTCTTCCTGCTCTTTCATGGCACGCAGGCTGCCCAGGTGGGCATGACCTTGGGCGAGGTGGCCCTCTGTAGCCAAGGTCACCTGAAGGAGCTGAGGGCCACCTGCTCCCCGCCCTCCCCCAGGGGGGGGGGACGAGGCGGCTTGTCCTTCCCTGAAGGGAGATCGGGTAGTGCACGTCTGGGTCTAGCTCAGCGTCACCCTGAAAAAATACATGTCCTTCACCATCCTCTGGGCATGAATGTGGGCGTCCCCTGGGTTAGCACAGAAGGGGTGGAGTGGCGGCCGGAGGTGAGGTCAGCTTGGGCATCCTGGGCCCTGCGGGCATCAGCTCTCGAGATTCACGGAGCATGAGAACTAGAACAGACTGGAGAGAGTGTCTGAGTCACCCGCTCGTCCTTATGGAACAAACTGGACAGAGACGTGAGCGCTTTGCTCCTGGTCTGGGCAGGAAATCGAATCCAATTATTTCATTTAGGTCATCCCTGTACTAGAGAAACCACACAAAGGGCAGGGATGGGACAATCAGGGGCCCCCTGTCCCAACCTGGGACCCAGGGGAAACTGAGGGTGGCTGGGCCGTTACCACAGAGTGAAGGTGGTCAGGCTGTGGCAGCTCGCAGTGCTGCCCTCAGCTGAGCCCAAGGCTAAGGGGAGAGGGCAGCTCACTGCCTTGGATTACTTGCCCCCAGCCCCCGGGCTGGACTCGGTGCCCTTGGCAGAGAGGAAGCTGCAGCTGGGAGGCCAGAGCGAGGTGGGATGGGACAGGGTGGCGATGGGGAGGTGGCCACAGAGGAGGGACGACAGCAGTGAAGAGGACACAGCGGCAGCATGACTGACCCTTTCCTCTGGGTCTGAGGCGATGGGGCTGGGGTCCTGCAGCTCACTGGAGCCCCCATCCCAGGGCGGAGAGCCATTCAGAGCGCGAACAGCTAAACCTGATTGGACGCTAACACGCGCTGGGGCAAACAGGGTGGTGGACAGCCCGGGAGGAAGCAGGTTTCTGGGCTGCTGGCACGACGGAGAGCGACAGCTCCCGAGAGGCCACAAGGTGGCACAGTGACTCTCCCCACAACCTTTGGCCCGTGCGGGAGAGAAGGGGCAGTGACTCCCGGTGTCCTCAACCTGGAATTTTCCAGCAATTTCAGGAATGTGGTGATCTTAAGCCTTCCCTGGGGCGTGGGGTGGAGGTGCAAAGCAGAGGTCCACTGACTGAACAAACGCGGGACCTAGCCCTGCTTGGGCTACCAGGGACTTTTCAGTTCGGTACATGTTTCTTGAGCACTCACCACCTCCTTTAAGGAGAGCTGAGGAGGGCCACCAAAGGGTAAGCCCCAGGCCCTGTCGTACGCATGCCATTCCTGGGGAGACTGCACCGGCATGAGAAACAGCTAGACAACCCGTAAAGAGAGAATTGGTGGGATGCCAAAACATGTCAGGTAAGGACTCAGTGCTGTGGGGATGCAGGAGACAGAGAGAAGTCAGCTGAGGCACCAGCCTGAGGGGAGGCTTCCTGGAGGAAGTGGTCTTTGAAGGGTAGGCAGAGATGAGGCTTGATCCAGAGAATGAAGGAAAAGCTGGGTGAGTGAATCCAGGAGGGGCCCAGGGTGCGTGGCGGCTCTTGTGGGAAAAAAAGGAGGTCCTGTCCCAAGTGACTGGTCCTGGGGCTGCAGCAGAGAAAAGGGACAGGGTGACACTGACCTTGCCGAACCCACAGGATTTGACAACAGTGGACACAGACCCTAGGGGTGCAAGGGGGACAGACACCTCGCAAGACTGAGCTGCTTGCTTTCAAGTTTCTCTAGGTAGGTGGTTCTCAAAGTGGAGTCCTGGGACTAGAGCACTTGGGAACTTGTTAGAAATGCAGATTCTCGGGCCTACATGAGACCTACTGAATCAGAAGCTAGGGTGGGCCCAGCATTGCGTTAACAAGCCCTCCCGGGGGCACCTGGTGCCCGCAGCAGTATGAGGATCATTGCCCTGGGTTGACGGTAGTTCAGTTTAGCTGATGCCCTTTCCAATGGCTCCAGCCACTGCCGGAGTTGGGGACATGGCGCCATCCTCACACTCCCTTCTCACAACCTAGATGCCTCCGGTGGCCCGGATCTCGGTGAAAGCTCCCGCCATCCTGGAGGCGGCAGCTCCGGGCTCGGAGAACAGAGCTGTTCTGACCAGAGGGTAAGTGTTGTGCCTCCAGCCTGGCTGCCTCGGGCCTCCCCACCCGCTCCGGTCCTGCTCCTGTGGCCAAAGAGTTAACAGGTGGCCCGGCTGTCAGACCCTCAAGAAGCTAAAACAGAATCCCTGCCAGCTGTAAATTACCTTTTAATGAGGGCAATAATCCCGGGTGTCTGTCACGCCACATCAACTTTTCCCCTAGGATTAAGCTGAAGTGTTTTTGATGGTTTCCACTTCATTAACCCCACTCTTTAGACCAGGAGAAGTCTAAAGAGGGAGGGGTTTTGGTTAATTAGATAAATGTAATCACAGGCCATATGCAGAGCCTCCTGAAGGCATGCTCGTGTCAGAAATGCCGCATGCATTAGATTAAGGGCCCCTGCCCAGGTAGAAAGTAGGTAAGATACAAATGTTTCAAACCAAATTTATAACCAGCACCTTACTATTAACTCTGACCCAGAACCAGCAGCTAGAGTAGCAGGAGTGATAAGCACCCCCAGGAACGCCCTCACTGCCTTCAACGTAGCACAAAGAACATGGCAAGCAAGTCTTAAACTCAACTCAGCGTGTGCATTTCCGCCCCCATCATGATCTTCCAGACTGGAGAGGGCAGGAAAGTGGCTTCGGGGACGATGAAGGGAGTGGGTTCTTGACTCAGATCTGCCTGCGTGCCCGGCACGTCTGCTGACTTGCTGTGACTTCAGGCAAGTTATTCAGACCTCCGTGTCCTCGTTTCTTTAAAAACAAAACAAAACCGAAGAAATGGGGACGATCATAACCCCTTGAGAGATTATTGTGAGAACAGGATGAGATAATGTGCGAAGAGCTTAGCACCAACGGTTGCATCATTTTTCAAGAAGCTTACAATCTGGGAATCGGAAAGACACGTGCTTGGGAAAGTGATAGATGCTCACATATGAGGGACCATGCACTACAGTATCAACCCAAGGTATGCACACCTTGAAAGCCGAGGGAGTTAGAGGAGGAACAGACCGTGGTGAAGCCCTTTTAGGTGAAAGAAAGCCATCTAGAATGAATGATAAAAGCCAAGCCACTCCACGTATTGGGACCTAGTTAGAGAAAAGTATCGCTTCGATTGTATTAAGTTTATAGTAGCAAATTGTTCTGAGCAGCAACGGCTGTTGCTGACTGCCGCAGCAACAGCAAACACGAACCGTGTGCCTCAAGAGAGGCGCCCTTTCCATCCGCACAGCTGCACTGCACAGGCTTCTTCTAAACGGCCCGTTTCTCTCTAAGCTTAGACGTTCTCATTTCCATTTGTTCCTGGACCCTGGCTACTGAAAAGAAAACGGAGGCCACTCTTTCACTGAAGGAGAGCAAGTGAGAAAAATGAACATTTATTGAGGTGGACAATGTGCCGGATGCTTTATGACCTTATTTTCCTCCTCACAAAAGCCCCTTGAGTTAGATGAAATTATCCCCATTTTGCACGAGGAAACTGAGGCTGGCTGAGGTCCAATCACTTGCCTGAGGTCACACAGTAAGTGGGGAGCAGGATTCAGCCCCAGGGCTCAGGGGCTTTCAATAGTTGACGCTTTGTGACATCTGCTCTTTCCAGCAAGATCGTCTGTGTAGGGCTGGAGGGATAGGGGGTTGGGGTGAGGAGGGGTAGAGTTTGGAACAAGAGCAGAACTTGGGATCCATGAGCCAGTGTGCTCAGGGCCACCTCCTTCCCTCTCCCCATGCAAGGACCTCCCTGGGGCAGGGGGACGGGGTGTCATTCCTGCGTGGGCCCCAACAGTGACCCTCCACCGTGGTCACAGGATGTGTGAGCAGGGGAGGAGTGAGGGCTCTGGCTCCTCTCCTCGAGGGCAGCAACTAAAAGACAGGCTCAGCACAGTGACCGCCCTCCTCACCCACCTGTGGATTTTCCGTAGATCCAGGCACCTCAAGAAGATGACTGAAGAGTATCCTACCCTCCCTCAGGGAGCGGAAGCCTCCCTACCGCTGACAGGAAGTGCCTCCTGTGGCGTCCCCAGCATCCTCCGGAAAATGTGGACCAGGCACAAGAAGAAGTCTGAATACGTGGGAGCTACCAACAGCGCCTTTGAGGCTGACTAAAGGTGACCCTCCCCAGGTGCCCTGCGCTGGCCCGAGTTCACTGCACAAGGGGAGGAAACGTCCAGATGGGAACTGAGCGACATTCACCTCTGCTACTAGCTGGTCCACGCACATCACCCTCCAGTACTAACTAATCGCCCTGGCTCAGGAAACGGGAAACGAACCTCCCTCGAAGGCAAAAGAAAAGTGTTCCTTCTTAGAATCGATAAAGCCATTGGTCTGAAAGTGACTTCGGGAGGTCATCAAGTTTATATCCCTATGTTTAAGCAAAATGGCACCAAAATCAAACTTTCCCAACCCATTTTAAAGACCTCCAAGGAAGGAAGCAGGCAATTCCTCAGTCTCCCTTGTGAGTCGTTCTAATTTCCGGTATAATGTTAAGAATTTGATGTTTCAGGCACTTGTAAGCACAATGGTTCTCACTGTTCCTGTCACCATATTTATTTCATCTTGATGAGGTACGATTTTTAGTGACAAAGCGCTATATATATTTACTTAGTAGTTCTAATATTCATTTGAGGGTATCGTCAAGATCAGTTCTGATGATCATTTGGCATGATTGCATGAATTCTCTATTCTTTTCCATGTGATTTTTCTATAGGAAAACATGATTTAAATTTTTGAATGCTAATATTTTCTGAAGTGACACAGTCTAGTGGAATTAATAATACCTTGCTTGGGTCTAATTATTTTAACCTTTGAAAATGCTCTCCCATCCATTACCTCTTACATTCACAAAATTCCTGTTAAAGAAAGCACAATTATTCCCAATCTACAGATGGGGAAGCTAAGGGCCTTAAGAGGTTATGTGACTAGATACCAGATGGTGGAACTAGATACCAGGTCCTCAGCTTCTGCACCAGACTCCTTGCTTTGCCTACTCTAGTAACTGATTTGAGGATGGTTTTGAGGGGTAGGAATATGTCTCTGGGGGCAATATTTGAAGGAAACGATTTGATAGAGTTAGAACCAGTACACGATACAAATCATGTAAACCATTCATATGGTTTCATAATATATCATATTATGCGTTCCTTCTTTTAATGGAAATGTCATCAATTCTATCATCAACATCAGTAGCCTTAAAATGATAACATGATAATGATAGTTACCATTTATTAAATGCTTACTATGTGCCAGGTGGGATAGTGAGCACTTTACATACATTATCCCGATCTTTCTGTCAACTCTGAGTTAGGTGGCCTTCCCCATTTAATAGACACGGCTTTAAAGTAGTTAAATGATTAGTCTGAAGGCACCTAACCCATATGGGTGTCAGGCTCCAATGCCTGTGTTGTATCTACTCCTTCATACAAGAATATTCAGAACACAGAGAAGAACCAAGGCTAGTAAATAATTTTCATATCAAATGCTAAACGTAATTGACTGGCACAGGCTGCCTCGAGTGCTGCGTGGAGCTAGAATCTGAGATAAAGGAGTGCAGTTGGCAATCGGTAATGCCTGCCTGTGGAGCGGATCGGTGGGATGGGCCTCATATATTTGTCATCTGTGGCCTCAACTCTGCCCCCAGAAGGCTTGTTTTCTAATTCAGAAGCTTAAATTAATCCAATCCAATTAACAAAACCAGCGACTCCATGGTGAATTTCAGTCTAAGACCAGGTTGGAAATTGCCATTTTCTGGTTACAAGGAAGACCTGGGCCACATCACTGGTCTCAGACTCAACTGTTATTCACATGCTGCTGCTCCGTGACCACATGTTGCTTTCTGATCTCTAAATTACCTGCTTCCACATCTCCAGGTGAAATGTAAGAAGGCATGGGGGATAAGAGGCCTGGGCTTCTGGGCTTTCACCTGGGCTGACCTCTGCTCTTCAACCACTGTTTTAGACTCCGAACACCCAGTCCTACCATCAGAACATGACTTGGAGATTTGGACATCAAGTGCTCTTTCAGTGAAGGTCCCAATGGACTGTATAATAGTCTTACAGTGTATGGGTGAAGGGGCCCAGAACAAAGGTAGGGAGAAAACAGGTAGTTTACACTGGACCTATCAGAGTATCCTATGACTATTTATTTTAACTTATTTACTTTACAACTCATGTCCTCTATTTGTATGTGGCAGCTGGAGATCTATGTAGGCTGGAACTTATTTATTTTTAATTTAAAAATTTCATGATAAAGTGTTTGCCTTGTATAGAACATTTTCATTGGCCAGTTCAAATAAAAATAAAGTCTGCTTTGTTTGTGACATTAATAAATCAGCACAAGAGTATGCCTGGGGCTCCTTCATTGAATGAGAGAAGGCTTTCACAAAGGGAGAGAATTATGCATGTGTACCTCATTGCTCCTTTACCTAAATGAAAAGGATTGTGAGAAAGAACCCAGCATGTTCTTTCCGTCCTAAGGCAATGTCTGGTTTTGATATTACAGGCCCCGCCCAGCAGTCAGCACCGGGCCCGCTTCTGTTGCAGTCTGGCCTGGCCTGACCTGTGCTCTCAGGGTTCACCCTCCTCCCTGGGATGCTGCCCTCAGTCCCCACCACAAACCCCAGGGGGCTCAGTGACCATCCCTCTGTGCCCACCTCACGGTCAGCCTGTCTGGAGACTGCGCCCGTGACTCACATCACAGCCACTTGCCAAAGGACGCCAAGGCTGGCTGCACACGGCTATCCGAGAATGAAGGAGCCTGGAGTCCTCTTGAGCCAGAGGCAACAGGAATTCCAAGACATTTAGGATAATAAAGTCACCTCTGTTAGGACCAAGTCCAGTCACATATTTCAGTTCTTACTGGATGCTCTCTGTGGCAGGCCTCCATCCCGCCCCTAGATCAGGCAGATGGGCAGTGGGTAGGGAAAGCAGCGACAGCCAGAGCCCGATTTGAAAAGACATCATGTGACACGTTGTCTCTGACTCTAAGTTGGCAGAGACCTAGGGACATGCAAGGAAAAGCACAGACAAAAAGACAACTCTCCTAAGGATTACAGTTCCATTTAGTTTTCAATTTCTTATAAGAATGTCAGCCTTGGCTTCCCTGGTGGCGCAGTGGTTGAGAGTCTGCCTGCTGATGCAGGGGACACGGGTTCGTGCCCCGGTCCGGGAAGATCCCACATGCTGCAGAGCAGCTGGGCCCGTGAGCCACGGCCGCTGAGCCTGCGCGTCCGGAGCCTGTGCTCTGCAACGGGAGAGGCCACAGCAGTGAGAGGCCCGCGTACCGCAAAAAAAAAAAAAAAGAGAATGTCAGCCTCTGTTGAGAGGTTTGTGGTGAAGGCACTGCCACGGTGCAGAGGGACAGCGACCTCAGGGGGCAGCCACTTTGGATGTGGGACAAGACTCATACCTATGAATGTCCTTTGTTGGGAGAGGCATGTGCTGCCCAGGGAGTGGAACTGACCTTAAGAAAGACCTGATGTGTGACTCCATCACTGACAGGGCAGCTGGGCCTGTGCCCCTTGTTGGGTCTGTGGAGAGACAAGTACAGAGGCTCATACCGCCTCACCCATAGGCCCTCCTTCCACCCTTGTGCTCCTGGAAACCTCATAAGTCCCAAGCCCTGAGCTGGCCCCTAGGAACACAGGTTGCCATGAGGCTAAACTCCCTTCCCCTGGAGCCAAACAGCCAGGGCTTTGCCTGTTGGCCTAAGAGGTGCCTGTGTTTTTCCAGGAAGGACAGGGGGATCTGGATCCAGCCCCCAGTAGGGAGGGCTCCCTGGAATTCCGGGAAAGTGCTGACCCACGTTTTGGACTCCATCCACAGAAGAACAAGTTGAATTTCCTACTCTTTGACCACCTGGGTCCCAGAATTCTTCAGGGAGAAGCCCCACTTAACACCAGCCAGCTTTTGCTCATGGACCCCACTGGAGCTCAGGGTTATGGGGGGAAGAGGAGGCGGGGAGAATATCAGGAGTTCATCAGCAGCCCCTGATGAACAAGACACAGCTATTTCTAAACTCAAGTGCCACAGCCAGTCCTCCGAGGGATCACATTCTCTGGGCGACCACGTTCAGATACAGGGCAAGAAGCAAAGCAAACCATGGAAATGGTTTCTTTGCTTCCCTCAGGACTGGCTGTGGCCGCACTAAACCTGCCGTGACAGCGGCTTGCTCTCAGTTTCTCAGTGTCTGCCCACCCCACCCCTGCCATCTTCCCAGTCTGCATAAGCACACACATCATCTTTCTGTCCCTTTCCCCCCTTTCCCTCCCCCTGCTCCTCGCCCTCTGGTGGGGCCTGAGCCCTCCCGGTGTCCTCTGCCCACCCAGGGCTCCAACCTCCTTTATCCCACAAAGGGCCTCCCATCTTGGGTACCCCATGCTCTGAACTTCTCCAACTGCCAGAAACACTCACTGGCTATGAAAGCTTGAGAAGCTGTTGAACCTCATGGAGACTCAGTTTCCACAGTAGTTAAAAAGAAAATGTGGTATCTTCCTCCGAATGTCCTGGAAAAGATGCAACGAAATGTGGGCGTGAATATGCAGCCAGTATGCAGCAGTACAGCGGTGCGTGTGGGAAAGTGTGGCCGTGCTCCCATGCTCGCCGGTAAAGGTCAACGCCCAGAGTTCCCTGAAGCACCACCCACCCAGCCCCGGTCACCCAGGCCCTCCCCGGGACCCTTGCAGACCGCCGCCCCCTGGACCAGCTGCTGGGGGTAACGCCCAGCTCTAGGGTGCAGGGGCTCCAGGGCCCACTCAGCGCCAGGGCCAGCGTTGGTTCTCATGGGTCGTTTGCCCAGGCAACACCATTTGTCAAAAATCTGTGCTTGCCTCCTGGAGACAATGTGTTTGAATGTGCCTGTCTTGTAAGTTGAGGCATAGACCGCATGATCGTAGCGGGGCTAAGGTATGGAGGGGGGACCCTTTGAACCGTAGCAGTCATTTGTGCGAGTAGGTGAACGAAGGAAAGGAGAAGAGGGTTTCCTAGGGACCAGGAGGTGAGGTGAAAGGAGGAGGAGAAATGCTGAGGCAGGAAGGGAAGAAAGCGCCTGGAAAGGAGAAGCGAATTCAGGCGACTTTCTCCACTTTGTCCAGAGACCTGCTTCTCACCACCAGCCTTTTAAATTCCTTGGAGCCGAAGAACGATATGCCCGGAAAACACACGTCCTCCAGGAAGAAGAAAGGAAGTGGCCAGCACAGGCGGTACCGCAGGGGCCCACTGGCCAGCCTGTGCACCGTGATCACCTAGGGGCTGGGGATGCGCACCAGGCTCACGGCAGGAAGCCTGATTCTAGACCCAGACGCGCACTGACTTGCAGTGTGTGTGTGTGTGTGTGTGTGTGTGTGCATGTTGTGCGTTGTGTTTGCACGTGTGTTGTGTGTGTCCTGTTGGTCAAGCTGCTTACGTCTCTCTGAGCCTCCACTGCCCCTCCTCTGTCGACGCGTGGATTCAGTTACCTGCCCAGTGGCCCTCACAGACGGATGAAAGCTCGAAGAGAGCCGGTGCCCAGAGGGGCTTTATGAGTCCGGAACTGCGTCCCCAGCATATGGTGCTATGACAATCCGCTCCATTCAGAAAGCAGAGCCGGGGGCGGGGAGAAGTGACTCAGGAAGCTCAGGACAGGAGTGAAGGCTCAGGAGCCAGTCGGCGGCCCGCAACAGAACCGTTCTCAGAGCCTGGGGCCCGACTCCCGGGCCGGGCCCGTCGGCAGCTGGTGGGCTCCAGGCCGGCGGGACCCCAGGCTACCTGCTGCCCCCACCGACCCACCCTCACCCCCTCCCCAGGCGGCCGCCCGCCCGGCCAGGCCAGGACAAGCCAGCGGCCCTCGGCTCCCAGGCAGGAAGTGGAAGCAGAGACCGCTCCTTCGGCTTCGCCGACATGCAAGCGGCCCTCCGGCTCCAGGAGCTGAGCGCTCACTGCCAGATGCCGCCCTGGCCGCTTGCCAACGATCCCCACCAGCAGAACTCCCCCTCAGATGAGACCTACAGTGCACATTGGCTCAGGAGCTCACAGGCCCCGACGAGGCACGCTGGCCCCGGTCCCACCTGCCCCAGCCGGGCTCCAGCCCTTCTGTTCCAAGGCAGGCAGCAGACACGGGTACCCGCAGAACTCAAGACCAAAGAAGTACGAGGGCTCGGGGTCTGGAAGCAAGCTGGCCCGCTTGGGCGTAACTAGGCAGGGATTTGATGTTTCACAAACAAACACAGCTCCAAGGCACTCCTGCCGCTTGCTCAGGCCAAGGAAAGCAAGATAGTTACTCAAGGAACAGTGACCTCATCAGGAAAGTACGCCCCCCAGTCTCTCACACACACCCCGTATCCTCAAACAACCCGGGAGACTCAGTTTGTCCTGGAAAACCCCAGAGAGGCACTGCCGTGTAGACCAAGCAGGTGGCCAGTTTAGAAGCTAGCTGGAAAGCGGGATGGAGACTTTTCCCTGCTGTCTGGAGAAACCATCCTCCCAGGGGAAGGGGCTCCGGCCTCAGGGTCCTGCCCTCATGCCACACATGAGGAAACCAGAACAAAGCCGAGGCTCTTTGTCATCTCGGCTCCCTAGGACCCTGGCGGGGCTCTGGGTGTCAGCGTGTTGCCTCTGCGGCCCCTGGAAGCTGGTGCCGCTGTGAAGCTGCTCAGCCTGGTCCTGTTTCACTTCCCCATCTTCTGCTTTGTTCTTCCTCGGGATGTGGTAAGAGGCGGAGATCGGGGAAGGAAGCAGGAAGTAGGAGAAGGGACACCTGGCTGTTGTGGCTGTTGACTCCCTGCTCCTTCAGCCAGGGGAGAGGAAGGACAGAAAGCCAAGCCTAGCCTTCGAAACTGGATAAACACACTGCTAGGTGCCTAGAGCTGTGTGCCAGGGGCTACCCACAGCCACAGGCTAAACCCACACATCTTCCTGGGCCCTCCAGCTGGGGTGCAGTGAGCTTCTTTACATTAAGGTAAATGCAGCTATATCAACAAGAGCGAACCTTATGGGGTGTTCACCATGCGCCAGACATGGTGCTAAGTGCTTAAGGTGCCTTGGCTCACGTAGCCCTGCAAACAACACTGTGAGGTAGTTCTTTCTTTTACCCACTCCATTTACCCCTACGTAGAGAGAGAGGCTTGTCTGAAGTCACAAAGCCATCGGTGACAGGCCTGGAGATCTGACTCTGGAGACCACTGAATGCAGATGTCCGATTTGTGCACTGCCCTCAGGAGCCCTACTAGAGGCAATTGTCATTGCTTTCTCCACGCAAAGACACTGCTGGCTGGCCCTGACGGGGCACCTACCCGGAGGGGGCAAACTTGACTCAAATATTTCAGTTACAGTTTGAGGCTCTCTTTGGAGGTGTTGTACCAAAACAGCAATGAATTTTACATATAGATAGACAGATGGATAAACAGACAGAGAGACATCTTCCTCTTTCCTCCCCTTCCTTTTCTTTCTTAACCAACGTAGTCCTAAAGTTGTCTGGCCTGGCAAAGCAAGACAGGCATCCATGCAGGGTAAGAGGGCAGAGCCATAGTGACCCAGAGGGGAGGAGGGCTGGATCCTTTTGAGATAAAGGACACTACTGGAACAGTTGGAGAGACTGGAGTGGAGTGTGCAGATAGATGGCAGTCATATGTCCATGTTAGTTTCCTGATTGGCTGGTTCTGTTGGGGTTACATAGGGGAAGGTCTTTACATGGAGGCTATCATGCCAGCAACTTACTCTTAAATTTTTATTACTTTTACCTTTTCATTTACTTTTAAAACAAACCAGCAATGCATGCATATACTCTCATGGTAAAAAAAACATCAAGCAATACAGAAACTGCAATAAGGAAGAACCTTTGTATTCTATTACAAGTTAATCACTAAAGGGATGTTGCCTATACTCTTAAATTATACATAATGGCCCATCTCTGGGAGCCCTGCCTAAACCCCCCAGCTAATAAACATTAAGATAAAATACCTTTGTTTAGCTCACAGGAAACATCCTGACCAGGCCCACCTGTGAATGACTGCAGGAAGGAAGAAATTAACACACCCCCTCTGGAGGCTGACCAGAACCAGGAAATGTTGGACTTTACTCCCTCTCTTTTTAGTATACAAGAAGTCTGAATTCTAACTTAGGCAAGATGGTTCTTTGGCACACGAGTCCACCATTTTCTCGGTCTGCTGGCTTTCTGAATAAAGTTTCTAGCTATTCCTTGCCCCAACAACTCGTTTCTCAATTTACTGGCTTCTCGCATGGCAAACAGTATGAGCTTAGACTCAGTAACAAATCTATTCCTTTAAAAATGTAATTCTCCACCCCACCCCTTCAACCGCAGTACATTTTTCAGAAGTCAACACTATTATTGAGGTTGTATTTTCATAGAATACAAGTATATAGGTAAGAGGATAGATCTTCAAAGTTCTCATCACAAGGAAAAAAACTCTATGTGAGATGATGGATGATAACTAAACTTGTGATGATCGTTTCACAATATATACATACATCAAATCATTGTGTTGTACAAATTAAACTAATACAATGTTCTATGTCAATTATATCTCAATAAAACTGGGGGAAAATGGAGAGATTGGTTCAAGCTGGCGGAGTAGAAGGACGTGCGCTCACTCACTCTTGCGAGAGCACTGGAATCACAACTAACCGCTGAACAATCATCGACAGGAAAACACTGAAACCCACCAGAAAAATACCCCACATCCAAAGACAAAGGAGAGGCTTTAATGAGATGGTAGGAGGGGCACAATCACAATAAAGTCAAATCCCATAACTGCTGGGTGGGTGACTCACAAACTGGAGAACACTTATACCACAGAAGTCTACCCACTGGAGTGAAGGTTTTGAGCCCCACGTCAGGCTTCCCAACCTGGGGGTCCGGCAACGGGAGTAGGAATTCCTAGAGAATCAGACTTTGGAGGCTAGTGGGATTCGACTGCAGGACTTCTACAGGACTGGGGGAAACAGAGACTCCACTATTGGAGGGCACATACAAAGTAGTGTGAGCATCAGAACCCAGGGGAAGAAGAAGTGACCCCATAGGTGACTGAACCAGACCTACCTGCTAGTGTTGGAGGGTCTCCTGCAGAGGCACAGGGTGGCTGTGGCTCACCATGGGGACAAGGACACTGACAGCAGAAGTTCTGGAAAGTACTCCTTGAAGTGAGCCCTCCCAGAGTCTGCCATTAGCCCCACCAAAGAGCTGGGAAGGGTGCAGTGCTGGGTCTCCTCAGGCCAAACAACCAACAGGGAGGGAACCCAGCTCCACCCATCAGCAGACAAGTGGATTAAAGTTTTACTGAGCTCTGCCCACCAGAGCAACAGCCAGCTCTACCACCACCAGTCCCTCCCACCAGGAAGCTTGCACAAGCCTCTTAGACAGCCTCACCCACCAGAGGGCAGACAGCAGAAACAAGAAGAACCACAATTCAGCAGCCTGTGTAAGGAAAACCACATTCACAGAAAGACAGACAAGATGAAAAGGCAGAGGACTATGTACCAGATGAAGGAACAAGATAAAGCCCAAGAAAAACAAATAAATGAAGGAGAGATAGGCAACCTACCAGAAGAACTCAGAATAATGATAGTGAAGATGATCCAGGACCTCAGGAAAAGAATGGAGGCAAAGATCAAGAAGATGCAAGAAATGTTTAACAAAGACCTAGAAGAATTAAAGAACAAACAAACAGAGATGAACAATACAATAACTGAAATGAAAGCTACTCTAGAAGGAATCAATAGCAGAATAACTGAGGCAGAAGAATGGATAAGTGACCTGGAAGACAGAATGATGGAATTCACTGCCACAGAACAGAATAAAGAAAAAGGAACGAAAAGACATGAAGACAGCCTAAGAGACCTCTGGGACAACATTAAACGAAACAACATTTGCATTATAGGGGTCCCAGAAGGAGAAGGGAGAGAGAAATGACCCGAGAAATATTTGAAGAGATTATAGTCGAAAACTTCCCTAACATGGGAAGGGAAATAGCCACCCAAGTCCAGGAAGTGCAGAGAGTCCCATGCAGGATAAACCCAAGGAGAAACATGCTGAGACACACAGTAATCAAACTGACAAAAATTAAAGACAAAGAAAAATTATTGAAAGCAACAAGGGAAAAATGACAAATAACAAACAAGGGAACTACCATATGGTTAACAGCTGATTTCTCAGCGGAAACTCTACAAGCCAGAAGGGAGTGGCACGGTATATTTAAAGTGATGATAGGGAAGAACCTACAACCAAGATTACTCTACCCGGCAAGGATCTCATTCAGATTTGATGGAGAAATCAAAAGCTTTACAGAGGGCTTCCCTGGTGGCGCAGTGGTTGAGAGTCCGCCTGCCGATGCAGGGGACACGGGTTCGTGCCCCGGTCCAGGAAGATCCCACATGCTACGAGCAGCTGGGCCCGTGAGCCATGGCCGCTGAGCCTGCACGTCCAGAGCCTGTGCCCCGCGACGGGAGAGGCCACAGCAGTGAGAGGCCCGCGTACTACAAAAAAAAAAAAAAAAAATGCTTTACAGACAAGCAAAAGCTAAGAGAATTCAGCACCACCAAACCAGCGCTACAACAAATGCTAAAGGAACTTCTCTAAGTGGGAAACACAAGAGAAGAAAAGGACCTACAAAAACAAACCCATAACAGCTAAGAAAATGGTGATAGGAACATACATACCAATAATTACCTTAAACATGAATGGATTCAATGCTCCAACCAAAAGACACAGGCTTGCTGAATGGATACAAAAACAAGACCTATATATATGCTGTCTACAAGGGACCCACTTCAGACCTAGGGACACATACAGACTGAAAGTGAGGGGATGGAAAAAGATATTTCATGCAAATTGAAAACAAAAGAAAGCTGGAGTAGCAATATTCGTATCAGATAAAATAGACTTTAAAATAAAGAATGTGACAAGGGCAAGGAAGGACACTACATAATGATCAAGGGATCAATCCAAGAAGAAGATATAACAATTATAAATATATATGCATCCAACATAGGAGCACCTCAATACATAAGGCAACTGCTAACAGCTATAAAAGAGGAAATAGACAGTAACACAATAAGAGTGGTGGACTTTAACACCTCGGTTACACCAATGGACAGATCATCCAGACAGAAAATTAATAAGGGAACACAAGCTTTAAATGACACAATAGACCAGATAGATTTAATTGATATTTATAGGACATTCCATCCAAAACAGCAGATTACATTTTCTTCTCACATGCACATGGAACATTCTCCAGGATAGATCACATCTTGGGTCACAAATCAAGCCTCGGTAAATTTAAGAAAAGTGAAATCATATTAAACATCTTTTCCAAGCACAATGCTATGAGATTAGAGATCAATTACAGGAAAAAAAAGTAAAAAACAAAAACACATGGAGGGTAAACGGTACGTTACTAAATAACTAAGAGATCACTGAAGAAATCAAAGAGGAATTCAAAACATACCTAGAGAAAAATTACAACGAAAACAAGATGGTCCAAAACCTATGGGATGCAGCAAAAGCAGTTCTAAGAGGGAAGTTTATAGCAATACAAGCCTACCTCAAGAAACAAGAAAAATCTTAAATAAACCATCTAACCTTACAATTCAAGGAACTAGAGAAAGAAGAACAAACAAAACCCAAAGTTGGTAGAAGGAAAGAAATCATCAAGATCAGAGCAGAAATAAATGAAATAGAAACAAAGAAAACAATAGCAAAGCTCAATAAAACTAAAAGCTGGTTCTTTGAGAAGATAAACAAAATTGATAAACCATTAGCTAGACTCATTAAGAAAAAGAGGGAGAGGATTCAAATCAATAAAATTAGAAATGAAAAAGGAGAAGTTACAACGGACATGGCAGAAATACAAAGCATCGTAAGAGACGACTACAAGCAACTTTATGCCTATAAAATGGACAACCTGGAAGAAATGGACAAATTCTTAGAAAGGTATAACCTTCCAAGACTGAACCAGGAAGAAATAGAAAATATAAACAGACCAATCACAAGTAATGAAATTGAAACTGTGATTAAAAACCTTCCAACAAACAAAAGTCCAGGACCACATGCTTCACAGGTGAATTCTATCAAACATTTAGAGAAGAGCTAACACCCATCCTTCTCAAACTCTTCCAAAACATTGTAGAGGACGGAACACTCCCAAATTCATTCTATGATGTCATCATCACCCTGATACCAAAACCAGACACAGATACTACAAAAAAAGAAAATTACAGACCAGTATCACTGATGAATATAGATGCAAAAATCCTCAATAAAATACTAGCAAACAGAATCCAACAACACATTAAAAGGATCATATACCATGATAAAGTGGGATTTTTCCCAGGGATGCAAGGATTCTTCAAATACACAAACTAATCAATGTGATACACCATATTAACAAACTGAAGAATAAAAACCATATGATCATCTCAATAGATGCAAAAAAACCTTTTGACAAAATTCAACACCCATTTATGATAAAAACTGTCCAGAAAGTGGGCATAGAGGGAAACTACCTCAACATGATAAAGGCCATATACGACAAACCCACAGCAGACATCATTCTCAATGGTGAAAAACTGAAAGCATTTCCTGTAAGATCAGGAACAAGACAAGGATGTCCACTCTCACCACTATTATTCAACATTGTTTTGGAAGTCCTAGCCACGGCAATCACAGAAGAAAAAGAAATAAAAGGAATACAACTTGGAAAAGAAGAAGTAAAACTGTCACTGTTTGCAGATGACATGATACTATATATAGAGAATCCTAAAGATGCCACCCGAAAACTACTAGAGCTAATCAATGAATTTGGTAAAGTTGCAGGATACAAAATTAATGCACAGAAATCTCTTGCATTCCTATACACTAATGATGAAAAATCTGAAAGAGAAATTAAGGAAACACTCCCATTTACCATTGCAACAAAAAGAATAAAATACCTAGGATTAAACCTACCTAGGGAGACAAAAAACCTGTATGCAGAAAACTATAAGACACTGATGAAAGAAATTAAAGATGATACCAACAGATGGAGAGATATACCACATTCTTGGATTGGAAGAATCAACATTGTGAAAATGACTCTACTACCCAAAGCAATCTACAGATTCCATGCAATCCCTATCAAATTACCAATGGCATTTTTTACAGAAGTAGAACAAAATATCTTAAAATTTGTATGGAAACACAAAAGACCCCGAATAGCCAAAGCAGTCTTGGAAAAAATGGAGCCGGAGGAATCAGACTCCCTGACTTCAGACTATACTACAAAGCTACAGTAATCAAGACAATATGGCACTGGCACAAAAACAGAAATATAGATCAACTGAACAAGATAGAAATCCCAGAGATAAACCCACACACCTATGGTCAACTAATCTATGACAAAGGAGGCAAGGATATACAACGGAGAAAAGACAGACTCTTCAGTAAGTGGTGCTGGGAAAACTGGACAGCTACATGTAAAAGAATGAAATTAGAACACTCCCTAACACCATACACAAAAATAAACTCGAAATGGATCAGAGACCTAAATGTAAGACCAGACACTATAAAACTCTTAGAGGAAAACATGGGAAGAACACTCTTTGACATAAATCACAGCAAGATATTTTTTGATCCACCTCCTAGAGTAATGGAAATAACAACAAAAATAAACAAATGGGACCTAATGAAACTTAAAAGCTTTTGCACAGCAAAGGAAACCATAAACAAGACGAAAAGACAACCCTCATAATGGGAGAAAATATTTGCAAACAAATCAATGGACAAAGGATTAATCTCCAAAATATATAAACAGCATATGCAGCTCAATATTAAAGAAACAAGCAACCCAATCCAAAAATGGGCAGAAGACCTGAATATACATTTCTCCAAAGAAGACATACAGATAGCCGAGAAGCACATGAACAGCTGCTCAACATCACTAATTATTAGAGAAATGCAAATCAAAACTACAATGAGATATCACCTCACACCAGCTAGAATGGGCATCCTCAGAAAATCGACAAGCAACAAATGCTGGAGAGGGTGTGGAGAAAAGGGAACCCTCTTGCACTGTTGGTGGGAATGGAAATTGATACAGCCACTATGGAGAACAGTATGGAGGTTCCTTAAAAAACTAAAAATAGAATTACCAGATGACCCAGCAATCCCACTACTGGGCATACACCCAGAGAAAACCATAATTCAAAAAGACACATGCACCCCAATGTTTACTGCAGCACTATTTACCATAGCCAGGTCATGGAAGCAACCTAAATGCCCAGAGACAGACGAATGGATAAAGATGTGGTACATATATACAGTGGAATATTACTCAGCCATAAAAAGGAACGAAATTGGATCATTTGTAGAGAGTGGATGGATCTAGAGACTGTCGTACAGAGTGAAGTAAGTCAGAAAGTGAAAAACAAATGTCCTATATTAATGCATATATATGGAACCTAGAAAAATGGTACAGATGAACCGGTCTGCAGGGCAGAAGTTGAGACACAGATGTAGCGAACAAACGTACGGACACTAAGGGGGGAAAGCGGCGGGGGTTGGGGGTGGGGGTGGGATGAATTGGGCGATTGGGATTGACATGTATTCACTGATGTGTATAAAATGGATGACTAATAAGAACATGCTGTATAAAAAAATAAATAAAATTAAATTCAAAAAAATGTAGCCAATGTCCATGTATATTAAAGCAAAATAGGAAAAAAAACCATATTCACATGGCTTATCTGAAGAGTAAAAATAAAGAAAAACATTCTTGGTGTGTGTTCACGTACTTTAATCCGTTACTTAGTCATATCTATCTTACTGAAATAGTTTGAAGAATGTATTTTTTTACTGCAGTCTTAAAGATTTTAATTCTTTAATGAAGTTGCCTGTAATTTTCTGCAAAGTTGCATTTTACGATTAATAAATCTTCAATTGTTTATATCTTCAATTGATTTCTCTATAGACCACAATAGTTTTAGTTGGGAAAATACTCTTCCTACAGATGCTAAAGTACTTGGTAAACTGAGAACAAATTCTGCTAAATACAAGAATGTATTCATATAAATTCTAATTCACAATTCTAATTTTTTTCTACATTGAAATATGTAAATAATTCAGACCAAATACTTTTATAGGTACTATCTCTTTTCTTAGGTCAAAGTACATTTCTTTTTTTTCATTTTTTAAACTGAGATATAACTGACATATAACATTATATTAGTTTCAAGTGTACAACATAATGATTTGACATATACATATTGTGAAAAGATCACAATAAATCTAAACATTCATCAACACACATAGTTAAACTTTTTTTTCTTGTGATGATCTACTTTCAGCAACTTTTAAATATACAATACAGCATTGTTAACTGAAGTCACCATGCTATACATTATATCCCCATGACTTATTTATTTTATAACTGGAAATTTGTAAGTTTTGACCTCCCTGACCCGTTTTGCCCATCCCTGACCCCAAAGTACATTTCTTTACCAAATACTTGTGTAAGATAAATCTGATCGAATTAAGTTGTATCTATTTATGATTTTTTAATATTTTGCCAAATTTAGATGCTGCAAAATTGTAAGCCTTCTAGATATCATTCTATTCCACTTCAGAATCTTAAATTTATTCAATTAAAAGTAGGAGTTTTGTCAACAGAGCGCCACAAATCAAGATCTTCCATAGCACAAGCATGAGTATAGATTTTTTAAATTAAATCTGGTACAACATCTGAGCCCTCAATGTTTAATTGTTCAATTTCTCCTTTGCCTTCTTTGGGATAATTTTCAATATCTCCCTATTTGCAACTTGGTTTTTGATGGCTTCAGTTTGTTAAAAGCTTCCAACATTAAAGTTTTTTGGCCCTTCCTTCACTGACTACTTCGATTAAACATTTAAAATTGATTTTAATCTAAAAGCAATCAGAAGACTTATTTATAAAAAAAAAAGTTTCTTCTGCTACCAATGAAGCCACATTAATGTCAATTGCTCTCTTTTTAGTATATATATAAGAAAAGTTGGAATTGAAAATGAGTGAAATTAATCTAGAATAAATGGTATTTGATCTAAATGAAAGGTCACGCTTCACTGAGCAATATGTAAATACATCTTCTGCAGCTGAGCAAGACTTTTAAGTAGATGCTGATGCAGTCTCAACAGATGTGTGTCTTCCGCTTTTTCTGTAGTCAGTGATATCATTATGGTTCCCCCACTGTGGACAATAAATGTCGACAAATGCTTTGTTCATGTTATAGTTTCATTATCGACTATCATTGAGACACAGACATCTGAGCATCTAATTTTTCATTAAGTACGAACTTTTCATTTTTCTAGCTGATTGTTGGCAGAAAGATTTATTGCAAAATAAAAAGGCATTCTAAGTGGGCTAGTTTCCCATTGCTGCTATAACAAATTACCACAAACTTAGTGACTTAAAATAATACAAATGTATTGTCTTACAGTTCTAGAGGTCAGAAGTCCAAACTCAGTCTCACTGGGCTAAAGCCAAAATGTCAGTTAAGCTGGTTCCTTCCGGAGGCTCAGAGGGGAGAATCCATTTCCTTGCCTTTTTCAATTTCTTGAATCCACTTGTATTCCTTAGCTCATGACCCCTTCCTCACATCACTCCAAACTCTTGGTTTGCCGATAACATCTACTACTGACTCTGAGCTCCTGCGTCCCTCATATAAGGACCCTTGAGTACATCAGGCCCACCTAGATCATCCAGAATAATCTCTCCATTTCAAGACCCATAACTGACCTACATTTTCAAATGTAATGTATTCACAGGTTCCAGGGATTGGGACACGAACATCTTCAGGGGGAGGAGGACATTATCCAGCCTACCACACTAAGCAATATAAACACTAGATGCAGATTTACACAATACGGTAAACGACACAACCGATGTAGCAGAAGCTTTCAGATACTCCCTATAAGCTCTGAGGTAGAACTTCTTAGCCTCTTTCCTGAACATATCTCAAGTACACCTATATTAGCCTGTATTTTCTCCTATTTCACATTGGCCCCACTGACTGCAGCCTGGCACTTTGAGGATTCAGCATCACACAGACCAAAGGATGGGTCACAGCACAACTGGCTGGTTTACCAAGACAGCAGCAGCAACTGCCAGCACCTGGGAGGAAAGGGCGTTCGTTATCCCTAGCTGCCCCTGCCCAGAGCGCTTCATTTTATCAGCAAACATGCTGCATACTGTCTTTGAAAAGGAGTTGGGCTACTTCCGGAAAGCTACAAGAAAAGAGGCCTGATGCTTAGCTGTGTTTCAGACTTAACCATGTATTGAAGGGAGAACTCTGGCTGCTGCACTGTGTCTCACATACTATTGGTCAAGAAGTAAAAGCTACCAAATCCACCCCTGCTTATCTCTGTACTAGTAGAAACAGTACCTCCTTTAAAAAGGAACATCTGGGGACTTCCCTGGTGGCACAGTGGTTAAGAATCCACCTGCCAGTGCAGGGGACATGGGTTCAAGCCCTGGTCCAGGAAGATCCCACATGCCACAGAGCAGCTAAGCCTGTGCGCCACAACTACTGAGCCTGCACGCTAGAGCCCACGAGCCACAACTACTGAGCCCGCGTGCCACAACTGCTGAAGCCTGCGTGCCTAGAGCCCGTGCTCCGCAACAAGAGAAGCCACTGAATGAGAAGCCCACACACCGCAACGAAGAGTAGCCCCCGCTTGCCCCAACTAGAGAAAGCCCATGCACAGCAACGAAGACCCAACACAGCCAAAAATAAAGAAATAAATTTATTAAAAAAAAAAAAAAAAAAGGAACATCTGGGACAAAGGCTAATCCAGACAGGATGCCAGAATAAGAGGCGAAATCAGGGACTGTCTCAAGCAAACCTAGACCTATAGTTTTACTCTAATAAGTATGACTCCTTTACATTAGAAAAATTCCTTTAAATTAGGAGAAAACAAAAAAGCCAAGACTTAGCTAAGGAAAGACTAATAATATAATTGAGCTTAATGTCAATGGAATTTAACCTATATTTAGTTACTCTAAATTATGTAGCACTTTCTTTATAAGCAGCAATTAATAATAGCTTATTTTTACAAAGGAGATACATATTTTAGAGGAGATTTCTATTTTAGAGGAAAATGCTAAGAGACTGGATGGTAGGGCGATCCATCTATGGTCTCCTGGTTTTTCATGAACCAATCAAACTTAAGCAGGGCAGCACCTACTGGCAACTATGCAAACTGCAATAACTACACCTGGCAATTCAAACTCCAGCAAGTGACGACAAAATCTAGTAACTCCCCTTAGGTCAAAACCTACCTTCACTGTGTGTGTTTATATTCCATACTGGCTCCTGCACGGAATCCTCATGATTGCATTCCCTTTCTTCAAATTTGCTTCCTAGGCTTCTGGCCACAGAGCACTCCCGGGTTCCCTTATCCCCTTGACTTTCTCTTTCCTCACTCCTTGGCTGGTTTCTCTTCCTGCTTCCACACCCTAACTGTAGGTGTCCCCCTAAAACCAAAGTCTCAGTCCTCAGCTCCTCCTCTTCACAAGCACCCTCTTGGAGCTTCACTTACCATCTGTCTCACTGAGTAACATCTCCTTTCTTGATTCTCACACAGACTCCGGGTCCCGTGCTCATGTTTCAGCTCAAGACTGTCTCCAGACCTCACTATTTCCTTTCTGTGAATTCTAATTGCATTTATAACCCATACCACACAATCTGTATGTACACATGCAAACATATATATGTATGTGTGTATGTATCTCCTACGTTCTTCTCGACACATTTCCTGTGTGTACCTTTGCTCCCTTCCCAACCAGAGAGAAAGGTTTTCAGGCATGAAGGTGAGGTCTTTCATTCATTCATTCATCAAACATTTATTGAGAACCTACTGTGTGCAAATACTTAGATACATAAGTAGATAAATCGAAGATCCCTGGCTTACAGAGCTTATACTTTAGTGGGGTGGGGTGAGGTGAGGGCAAGGAGAGACAATGAACAATAAGCTAATAAATAAGTAAATTGTGTTTAGTACGTTACTGAGGGGCAAGTACTCACCCCACGTGGCTTGTAGCTATTGTATTGGACGGCGCAGGCCTAATGTCTTCCGTCCTTGGGTGTCATTTAATTTAACCTGGAAAAATGTCACAAACAAATCAAGCTGCCGTATTAGCATTCAGTTTTCTCAGATGCAAAGCAGCCCCCTGCATCCATGTTTATCCTACCGCAATGCAGGTGGTGGGAGCAGGCTGGGGGTGTTGGTTTGTTTGCTTTTTCTGTTACACAAAAAGCAAACAACAGCACGACCACATTAGCAAATTCAGGTGCACAGACAGCTCCACCATTTGTCCCCGGGGCTCACACCCCCCAGGCTCAGAGCCATCAGATGATCCCCTTTCTCAGTTTTAAAAAATGCAACAAAACAAACTGTCTGGCAGACTCTGAAGGCCTATTACAGAGGAGAGGTTCCAAAAACATTTGAGAGATGATGTCACCGGAATGAATGGACTGCTTGCCAAGGTCTCGAAGAGAACAACCCGTAGATTATACAGCTTTCACAGTACTGTCTAATCAGAGACAGAAGCAGGCTGTTTCGATACAGCTTTGGGGGGCAGCGATTTTGCCAGAACTGCCTCAGAACCACCCTGTCAAACACCCCTCTCGGATATCACCAAACCCCATTTGCACCCCTGACCTTGCTCCATCCCTGCCTCCACCATATATGGCGGATTTCTGCCTACTCTATTGTTTTCTGTTCTGTATTAGTCTTATATTTTATTTCCTTTTAATGAAAATTATATATAACATGCAATATTTGTATTTAAAAAGATAGGAGATCATATTTACATGTGCGTGTGCTCGGAGAGAATATCTCTGGAAGGATATTTTTTTAACTGACAAACATCACTGCCTCCGGGGCGGGATGCTGAGGACTGAGGATCAGAAATGGGGACAACTCCCTCCCCACAAACTCTGTATTTTTTTAAAAATAATTTTTATTGGAGCATAGTTGCTTTACAATGTTGTGTTAGTTTCTGCTGTACAGCAAAGTGAATCAGTTATACGTATACATATATCCCCTCTTTTTTAGATTTCCTTCCCATTTAGGTCACCACAGAGCACTGAGTAGAGTTCCCTGTGCTACACAGTAGGTTCTCATTAGTCATCTATTTTATACATTGTACATTTTTTACCATATGCATCTTTTACTTATTTTCTAAAGTCTTTTTTTTTAAATTTATTTTTGAGTAGTTTCAGGTTTCCAGAAGAAATGCGCAGGAAGTACAGGATGTACTCCCTCAGCTACCACACCGCATCACTAACGTCGTGCACTGGTGTGGGGTTCCCGTCTCACAACTGATGAGCCAATACTGCTAAGTGATTATGGAAGTCCACAGTGCACATTAGGGTTCCCTTGATGTTGAACATTCTGTGGGTTTTGACAAATGTATATGACGTGTGTTCGCCCTTATCGTATCACACAGAACAGTTTCACTGCCCTCAACAACCCCTCTGCCCACCCATTCCTCCCTCCTTCCCTCTAAGCCCCAGCAAAGACTGATCATTCTACCATTGCCATAGTTGTGCGTTTGATTTTTCTTTCGCCGTGTGTATCTTTTACTCATTTTTCAAAAACCACTTTTAAGGCAGCAAAAATATTTTTGAAAAGTCTATTCAAACTGAGTCTCCCAGGAGGGCCCCCTCCAAACTGTCATCATAAGGGAATTTAACAATATTGAACAAACCTCTATAAGATGTGTAATGAGAAAATTATTAAAAACAAAAATGAACATTTTCCGGCCAGCCTAAGGAAAAAGGACTACACTGTGTCCCAAATAACTTCCTTCCCCTCCACCCCCTCTAGTGTCTAAAGAATAATGAAGTTGACATAATCAAGAAACTTACACAAAGCAGAGGTATCTGCCAATCTATCATTAATCGAAAGTAATAATTATGGGTGTTGCAGCTCAAAGAGCAAAATGAGAGGACACGAGACAGAGGATTCCCAGATTCTCAGACAAGAAACGACACTCACTCAGGATGACAATGCCCTTCCTGAGGGCACATAACTGCTGTGCCGTTACTAGTGATTTTCCACCAGCTGCCGCCCACCCTGATGACCTGACACACCCCTGGTGCCCAGCTTAGTCCCAGTCCTTACATCAGAGGAGTTCCGGAGGATTAGCACGGAGGTGACGTTCTGGGACTGGATGGGCGGGGATGGGTGAAGCTCTCTGTCTTACTTCATTTGGTAATACAACTAAAAAATAAGAGATTCTTTAAGGCTTTTTTTAGGCTTCACTTTTAAGGCTGTATCAAATGTACTTGTATAAAAACAACGGTGTCAAAATGCCATGTGCCCTCCCCGGCTCAAGGGGATGCTAGTACACCTGTTGCTCCAAGGGCAGGAAGTGGAAGCAGACACAGGTGGAAGGACCACTCGGCCCCCAAAGCGCAGGTCGTAACTGACACAAACCGATTTCCCCGGATTAAATGCGCTCCACCCAAACAGAGTTGATTCATTCATTTTGCATTCCCTGTAGGGACCCTCAGGATTTCTGAATTTTCTAAATCAATGCCAAAGAGCAGTATCAGAATGAATCTTCTTGCTTGCTTCTAATCACAGGCTGTGATCTAAAACCCCGGTGCTTCAATTCTACCATCTCCATGGTCTTCCTTCCAAAACACTTGTCAGTTCACTGCCTTGAGGCTTAAAAGGTTTGTATACAGAGACCAACAAGGGGTGTGACAAATGCCAAACACGGGTCTGAGGTCTCCTGAAGGAAAAACCGTGACCACAGCAGGGAGACTGGTTCTCCATAGCACCTTTTGTTAGTTTGACTGAATTAAGAAAAGCAGCTGAGCCATCCTAAACTCTTAATCCTTATAAGAATCACCCGATAAGTTTGTTTCTCACTAAAGGTACATCTCCTTTCTTGATACTCACCCAAACTCTAGGACTCCTCAGCTAGAGATTATCCTAGGTTAGGCTGGGGCACTAAAGGGGATTCTGATGCTAGTGGTCTAATTGGCTCTCAATCCTCATTGCGTGAATGAGTTTCATTCATTTTTATTTTACCTTCACTTCACTGCGGCCCACATTCTTCTGGAGAAGAAACAGAATCCCATAGGCCACCCTTATTTAAATATTCAGATATATCATTGACTATTTGCTTGTAATTTATATCCAAACTCTTTCTAGAATTGCTTAAGCACTTCAGTGCCTGAGCAGGATTTTGATGAGAAAGAAGCGTTGGGGAAAACTAGGTGCTGGGACCTCAGGTTCGGCAAATATTTTGTGAGCGGCTACTGTAGGCTCAGCACCTGTTTTCACGAATGCCTGCTCTCAGGTAGTCCCCCCAGAAACCTCGTTTTCTAAATGAAGAATTGAAGGCTCAGAGAGGTTCGATTATTTGTCCAAGGTCACACAGATACTAGGTGTGTTTGTGTGGCATCAATCCTAGAGCGGTCAATTACCCACAGGTGCAATCTATCTAAAGAAGGAAACAAGCAAGCATGAAATCACCTGTCTTTCAATTAATGGCAAAAGAAAAAAACCTCTTGAAAATACTTTGAAATGATGGCTCCATGAGCATGACCAACAATAACCCCTCTGGAAAGGGGAAATAATCTGGCTACTTGTGGTTCAAAAATGCTGCCCCACCCTCAAAGTCATACCTACCAAGTCAGCGAGCTCCCTACATACCATGCCCCCCTCTTGAGTCATATAAATGAACCAGGGACAGGAAAGAGGGGGAATTCCATTCGACACTGAGGTCTTGTTTCAGGAATGAGTGACTCAGATGCCACTGACAGACTTCCTACCCAACCAACAGCCTTATTAAGGAGGCACTGGCTTTCAGCACATACTTAACGGGACTTAGGTTCCAGAGCCCCAATTTTTAGCATATGGCTAAATATGGGTCCCAGGTCTGCAGACAAAATCTTCACAAAGCTCTGGGGCAAGTGACTTAGCTTCCCTGAACCACAGCATTCCCGTGAACACAATAAGGTTAATAACACCTACCATGCAGAGAAGTTGTGAAGAAGAAATAAGACAGGAGGTAATGGAGCTGGCACGAAGCAGGTCCTGGATTGATGGGAATTCCTTCTGGACGGCCAGGAGAAAGGAAGAGGGAGTGTCGTGAATAGCGGTGGTTAAAGTGCTTTCCCGTGGACTCCATTTCTTCACCGAGCATGAGCTGGGTGCCCACGGTGGGGCTGGAGACAAAAGGAGAAGGTAGGTGGGCCAGAGTAGGGCTCCATCGATAACGCAACGGGATGAATGAAGAAACTGAGGAGCAGCGAAGAGGCAGGGCCCCCGGAAGACTGACTTGTTCTTCCTGGAGTTTCAGGAGGACCCCAGGGGAAGGTGGGATTGGACGACTGGACAGGGCGGGGAAAGGGAGGTTGCCAGGTGGAGAGAACGCATGTTAGGCAAAGCGAACAGGAAAAGCAAACACACGGAGACTAAGCATGTGCTCAGGGATTGGAAAACAGTCTTTCTGGAGGGAGTGGAGTGTATGGTGGCCAAGGCTGAAAGATAAAGCGGAGAAAGGGCACAGGGCGGGCACCTAAGGGCCTAGGAGGCCCTGCCCAGCAGGGGTCTTGACTCTGGTTGGCAGTGGGCAGGCATTTGAAGCCCAGGAAGACAAGGGCTCTGAAGAGATCTCTGTTACAGTAAGCTCTCACTAGCAGCTCTGCACGTGACACGATGAATAGTGCCAAAATGTTGAAAAGTGACCAAAAATAAACAAGGAGGGGGAAATAAGCAAAAAAGGCTAAGAGCCTGGATACTCCATGGGTTCTATAATTAGCATTTGAATAATTACACAGGATTGTAGTGAGACGTTGCCAGAGGTTCATAACACTAAAACCCCGTGTATGGTGACTGCCATATGTTATGTGGTGTGTCCTTCCTAGTGGCACATTCCAAAGTGTAACTGGGAGCCTATGGTATCCAAAAGGGCATATGGTCCAGTCAGTTCAAAATGGTCCCTCTCCCTAAACAATGAGGTCAGCTCCTGACAGAGGTCAGTTTCCATCGAACACCTTGATTTGTTTTCTTGGACTCAGCTTTCTCTGAGGGGCACAATTGTGCCCCGGAATACAGTTTTATAGTTTTGCTTTGCCCATTCATTCACTCACTTATTCATATAACAAACATTTGTGAAGACTTACCGTGTGCTGCTAGTATGAGGGTTATAAAAGAAAATGTGAAGGTAACAGGAAGAGATGGCTTCTACCTTCAAAGCAATTGCTCCTAACGTATACATAGCTATAACAAAACGAAGTCTGCTAAATGGGCCTTAAGAACAGCAGCAAAAAATTTACCACAGCCAAGACATTGAAGCAACCTAAATGTCCATTGAGAGAGGAATGGACAAAGAAGATGTGGTATATATATACAATGGAATATTACTCAGCCATAAAAAAGAATGAAATAATGCCATTTGCAGCAACATGGATGGACCTAGAGATTATCATACTAAATGAAGTAAATCAGACAGAGAAAGCCAAATATCATATGGTAGCATTTATATGTGGAATCTAAAAAAAATGATACAAATGAACTTATTTACAAAACAGAAACAGACTCACAGACATCAAAAACAAACTTATGGTTATCAAAGGGAAAACGTGGGAGGGGGAGTGATAAATTAGGAGTTCGGGATTAACAAATACACACTACTATATATAAAATAGGTAATCGACAAGGACCTACTGTATATCACAGGGAACTCTACTCAATCTTCTCTAATAACCTATATGGGAAAAGAATCTGAAAAAGAATGGATATATGTATAACTGAATCACTTTGCTGTACACCTGAAAGTAACACAACACTGTAAGTCAACTATAATATAAAATAAAATTAAAAAAAAAGAACAGCAGCATTATGGGGGCTCAAAGTGAGAAAGGTGATTTGAGAAACTTAGCTACTGCACATAATTTGAAAATCATGTATTTCTCAAGGTGCGGTCCACAGAACTAGAGCACACGCATCACCTGGGAGCTTGTTAGAAATGTGCAATGATAGACTCTACGCAGACCTACCAAGTCTGATTCTGCATTTTAGTGAGATCCTCCAGAGGTGTGTATGCTCATCTAAGTGTGGAAGGCACTGGCGTAGAACCTCCAAGGTCCAAAAGTTTGTTTTAAATATGATGGTTGTCTTTTTTAAGTAAATGATAAGCAAAAAGTGATCAAAACTCCTCATATTGTGAGATTAACCTAACCACAACATAATCTTCAAAATTAGTACTCTTTTCCTTAAGTGCATCTTGTATTTCCAATTCTTCCTTTATTCAATATGAGAAGGATGCAGGTGTGTGGGGCTCAAAGAAGAAAAGAGAAGGGGAAAAAAATAGGTCCCCTCTGGGAGGCAGACAGGGCTGGCAAGCTACCAGCAAATTCTGTTCTGGAAAATAAAGCCTCTGTGCTTTGAGGTGGTCTGAGGCCATTTGCTCTTAGATCTTTGTTTCACCTGACGTGGCAGCTGTCCTGCACTGCTACATCAGCACCAATGCATGGGCATTTTTGCCACTTTTATTTCATATGTGGATCTAGAAACATTTGTTGAGCACCTACTAAGGGCACAGCATGGGCTAAATGCTCTAAGGTCCACATAGGCACAGTCAAAGGTGTGTAGAAATAATTATAAGAATAGACAGAGGGCCTCCCTGGTGGCGCAGTGGTTGAGAGTCCGCCTGCCGATGCAGGGGATACGGGTTCGTGCCCCGGTCTGGGAGGATCCCATATGCCGCGGAGCGGCTGGGCCCGTGAGCCATGGCCGCTGGGCCTGCGCGTCCGGAGCCTGTGCTCCGCAACAGGAGAGGCCACAACAGTGAGAGGCCCGCATACCGAAAAAAAAAAAAAAAAAAAGAATAGATAGAAAGCAAGTTGTACCAAAAGAGAGACACAAACCAAAGACTATGAATGCTCAGATAAGGGAGGGAAAATTCCTGGCTCAGGAAATCCAGGAAGGCTTCATGAAGGAGGCAGCAAAACCAGCTGGGCCTTGAATAATGATGAGGATTTCAAGAGGGAGATCTGAGATTAGAGTTTTTGAGAAAGAGTATCTAGTCCAGAAAAAGTAAGGAGGTGGGAAGATGAAGGATTTCTGAGGAGGAGTGTGCGAGAGAAAGATGGAAAGAAGATTTGGGGGTAGTTATATATGGCCCCAAATGTGGGCAGCAGGAAGCCATCAAGGATTTTTGAGTAGAGCAATGACATCACCGTATCTGTGCTTTGGAATTATACACCAGGCACTCTTTTCTGGGGAAGGAGGGAGGAAGAATTTGTGAGACTCTCCTACTGCTTCCTAGATTCCCAGTTGAAGACATAGTTATTATCCTCTTCTTTCGTGCCCTTCCATCTCCCCACACCAGTACCACCCTCGCCTTCCTGCCAACCATGCAGTTAACAGATGCTCAGCATCTCAAAGTTAACTGGGGTTGGATGAGACTCCAGCCTCCACGGAGGCCTGCCCTGAGGCTTGGGAAGTGGTACCAGCCCTGTGTCCAGCAAGACAGCCATGGAGCACGGGTGTGCTCTGATGACAAGTATGAAAGCAACCGATTTATCAAAGTCAAGGGCTGTGATGATGGTCACTGGGCATGTTTATCATCAGAAAGGAGGGCTGATCAAATAAGAAGCCCCATTTGACAGTAATCTCCTTTCACCTATACTTGTTTCTGGGTACGTGCTGTTCTAAGAAGAAACGTTCAGTCCTTTTTCCTGTGAACCTGGTTCCCCTGAGCCGGCTGTTTCTTCTTTCTCCTAATAGCATCACAAAACTTGGGACTGGATGGAACTGGCGAGTCCATGTTGCCAATTCCCTTCTTTAATGGGGAGGCTGAATGACTTGTCCAGTTGCAGTTGGCCAAGCCAGAGGAGAGCCTTTTAAAAATATATAAATTATAAAAGCTAGAGGGGGCCCTCACATCCTCCCACCCTTGGAAGCGAGGGCTTCTCTGTCAACCATGTCCACAAGGCTGATTTGTGTCCAGGAAGGGCCAGCTCCAGCCTTACTCTGGGTCGCAGGCCAGAGGGAGGGTCCTCCCGCCAGGTGCCAGGGCGGCAGTACCTCTGACAGCAGAAGCAGGCGCCCCACCCGCGGGACCCAGCCTGGACATCCCAACCCCTGGACTGACTCCCATCCAATGTTCTGAGACCCTGCTTTCACTCTGAAAAACAGAAATGTAATGGAATTTTAAACTGTCTAGACGAAAATTTTAAGCTAAGAAAACGGAACTTATTCTGCCTGGCCTAGACCAAAGTACAAAGAGGTTGGTGTGAAATCACTTCCTTGGTGAGAACTAAGTGAGACATCCTTAGTTGCTTCCCAGAGGGGGTGAGAAGGAGTTATTCTCCCTAGGCATTCTTGTGGAGAATCACTGTACGTGCGGGGGACAGTCACTCCTGACGAAGTGCTCAGAGAGGGAAAGACACCTTCTCCAACATGTGGCCACCAGTCTCACTACATCAAAACGTTCCCTTGGGCCCTAACCATCTTCTGCTTTGATTTAAACTTATAAAGGAGAAAAGCAATGGCCAGTTAAATAAGGCATGAAATACAGGAAGGTCTTGGCAGATTTTCCTTTTGTCCTGGGCTTTCTCTCATCACCTGTGCTAAGACATAAAGTCCAGGAGCCAGAGTCCCATTTCTGAAACAGCATGGGTCAACCTGAGGGCAGAGCTTTTCTTTGGTCTTGATTTATAGAAACAAGGCAAGATTCACAGCCTCAAAACAACCTCATGTCAGAAAACACTGAAGCCAGAAAAAAAAAAATAAAACAAAACAAACAAAAAAAGAAAAAGAGAAGAAAACACTGAGGCCAGAAAGACTGAGTTTCCTAAAGGGTAAGATAAAGGCAGATCAGAGAATTCTGTCACCCAACCAGCCAGGCTCATGAGGGAGGAGAGGGCTGGACAGTAAGAAAGGTAAGCTGTCCTCAGTGTCCACTGGAGGCTGGTGCCAGAACCCTCCACGAATACCAAAATCAGCTGATGCTCAAGACCCTTATATAAAATGGCATAAATTTACATATATTCTCTACACACATCCTCTTGTATACTTTAAATCATCTCTAGATTACTTACAATACCTAATACAATGTAAATGCTAATGTAAACAGTTGTAAATACACTGTAAATGCTGTGTAAATAGTTGGAAAACAATGTAAACACCATATGATTGGTTGCTGGAGTAAGGCAAATTCAAGTTTTGCTTTCTGGAACTTTCTGGAATTTTTTTTCTTAATATTTTCAATCCATAGTTGGTTGAAACTACAGATGCGGAACCTGCAGATACAGAGGGCCAAGTGTAGTTTTCCCGATATTTATGTTAGTGTCCAATTTAATATAATTCATTCCATATATATAATTTTAATTTTTCTAGAAGCCACACATAAAAAAGCAAAAATAAACAGAAAATTAATTTTCATATTTTTATTTAGCCCAATGTATCCAAAATATTATCATTTCATCATGTAGTCAACTTAAAAATTATTAGTGAAATCTTTCACATTCTCTTTTGCACTAAGTCTTTGAAATCTGGCATGTATTTTGTACTTAGAGCACATACCATATGATCCAGCAATCCCACTCCAGAAAAGATGAAAACTCTAATTCAAAAAGCTACATGTACCCCAATGTTTATAGCAGCACTATTTATAATAGCCAAGACATGGGGCTTCCCTGGTGGCACAGTGGTTGAGAGTCCGCCTGCCGATGCAGGGGACACGGGTTCGTGCCCCGGTCCGGGAGGATCCCACATGCCGCGGAGCGGCTGGGCCCGTGAGCCATGGCCGCTGGGCCTGCGCGTCCGGAGCCTGTGCCCCGCAACGGGAGAGGCCACAACAGTGAGACACCTGCGTACCACAAAAAAAAAAAAAAAAATAGCCAAGACATGGAAGCAACCTAAATGTCCATCAACAGATGAATGAGGAACATGTGGTACATATATACAGTGGAATATTACTCAGCCATTAAAAAGAATGAAATAATGCCATTTGCAGCAACATGGATGCAACTAGAGATTATCATACTACGTGAGATAAATATCATATATCACTTACATGTGGAATCTAAAAAAGTGATACAAATGAACTTATTTATGAAAGAGAAATAGACTCACAGACATAGAAAACAAATTTATGGTTACCAAAGGGGAAAAGGGGGGCAGGGAGAAATTAGAAGTTTGGGATTAACAGATATAAACTGCTATGTATATTAAAATATATAGATATAGATATAGATAAAATAGATAAACAACAAGGACTTACTATTAGCACAGGGAACTATATTCAGTATCTTATAATAACCTATAATGGAAAAGAATCTGAAAAAGAATATGTACATATAACAAATACATATAACTGGATAATATACGAATATATAATATATATAACTGAATCGCTTTGCTGTACACCTGAAACTAACACAACATTGTAATCAACTCTACTTCAATAACAAAATAAAAATAAAAAATAAAGAGTGCATCTCAATTCAAACCAGCTACATTTCAAGTAATGAACAGACACATGCAGTTAATGGCTAGTGTACTGAACCTCTCAGAGTCAGGGAATTTAAAATAAAGGGAAAAAATAATCTAAGGACACCAGTATTCATCTTGCCTGCCTACTGCAGTTGCGGAAGAGGCCATCACAAGTATTGATGGAAATATCACTGTCACCTTCATGGTCTTCAGAGAGCTTGTTCCACCTTCACCCTGACCCTGTGAACTGGGGATTATTCACTCCTGATTAACAATAAGGAAACAGGGTCAGCAGTCTGAGGGTTGGTCCAAGGTCACACCATGAACAAGTGGATGTGGGATTCAAACCCAGGACTCCTGACTCCTCGTGCTGGCCATACAGTGCTCTGGAAGAGCCTGCTTCCAGGCGACCATTCCTGAAACTCCAAGGGACTCTCGTGGCTTTGTTCGGTCCTGTCCCACAAAGAATTCACTCTCTTTTTAGATGACCCATGACACACCACCCCAGTGCAGATGGACACCTATGCATATCATCCAGGGTTACTTCTTAGAAATGCAGGGTTAGGTGGGAAGGTGGGATCCAAGCAGGCTCTCCCTGGGCAAAGGTGTGGGAGTCCCCTGGTGCACCCTCTCTCTTTGCCCCACCCCCCAGTAGGGACCTGCTGGGCCCTCACCTGCTCTGCCTGCCCTCTCTCACACTCACCCCAGGCCTCTCCCAGCTCCTCGAGTCCCCGTAGTGCATTTGCGCTGGGAGCACAGCTCTCCGCTTAAGTGATGGGATGTGCTAATGTGCTAGACTTGGGGACACCACTGCCAGCACAACAGGGGCCTCCGGAGGGAACACCTAGACCTGAAGAGGGCAAGGCAGTGGAGCAGATATTCAGAAGAGGGAGAGGCGTTTTCACACAGCCTCCCTCATGTCTACTGGTCCAGGATAGTGATGCTCTAGAACTCAACACTCCATTCAGATCTAAACAACAGGGCCTTCACTACTTCATCTAAACGATGCCCAAGCTGCAGTCCTGGATAAGTCACGTTTACTATAGTTAGAAAGGGTCACCCCAGATGGTGGAGACCCTGGGGCATATGGCAACAGAGAGAGGGAGGCTCTGCTTTCCTCTGCATCTCCCACCGCCCTCCCCTCATCTCATACACACACACACACACACACACACTCTCTCTCTCTGCAAATCAACACTTGGTCAAGGAGCTGCCACATCTCCTGCCTGCCAGGTCTTGCTCTGCCCATGAACACTGGGCTAAGATGTAAATTGGGGGATTCTCTCTGGGGGTTCCCTCCTCACCACCATCCTTTCTCTCTGCACGTGCAGGCCCCTTGGACCCGGCACAAATCCACCCCTCCTTGACATCCTTTGCATTCAGTCCTCCTAACAAGGGCCAGCCGTGCTCACCGGAGTGCAAACACCGCTCCGCGCTCCGCTCCCTGAAATGCCAGATGGACAGCCCCCCACCCCTCATTTGTGGGTCCACATCTGACAGAGCAAAAGGCTTTTATCTCAGAAGGAAAGAGACCGGTTCTGAGCGGCAACCCCGCCCCCAAGCACACACGGAGTCAAAAAGACATTTGTCTAAAGGGCCTGTCACAGGGAAAACTTTTGTTTTGTTTTAAGCATTTTCTCTTCCCGCCAAAATATCTTGTACCCGATGCAGCAGCAGCAGGTCCGTGGAAAGCCTGCCATCTGACCTGCTCGCACGTCCCTCTCCGCGTCCCATCTGGTGTCTGGCGCACACAAAGGCCCCCGGCCGCCCCGCCCCGCCCCGCCCCGCCCCGCCCTTTCTGCAGCCCGGGGTGCTTTGGGGCGGCCGCACCGGCCAGCGGCCACCGGTCGTCCCGTCCCTCAGGCCCTCCCCACGCGAGGGGCTGGTCCCTGCGCGCCCCGCGGCCCGAGGACAGACAGGGGATGTCAGCGGGTGTCCGAGCCCCGGGACCCATCAGGCGCTGGCACGAAGGATTAACACGCGCGCGCCTCTGACTCAGCAGTTCCCAGCTCCCGGGAACGAACGCGGCCTGGGCTGCAATTTACGAGGGCGCAAAGACCCAGCTGCCACGGAGCCGCAGCACTACCTTTCTGCACAACAGCAAAAATCTGGAAACAGCTCTGACAGTTAAGAACGGGTTGGGTTTCATCGACCGTGGAAATAGCGATTACAGATGATGCTGGAGGCCTGTGTGTCTGCTGGCATCAAAGGACATCCACAAAAACACTCTTAAATATCAATAGCAAGTTTCAAAGTAACATGTATAAAGTGACTCTGTTTTGTTATATTAAAAAAAAATATATATATATATATACATATATGTATGTATGTAGAAAAAGTATGCCAAGAGGTTAAATGATTATTGCTGGATATTGAGTTTATGATTGATTTTATCTTCCTATATTTGATCATATTGTCTGATTTTTACACAAGTCCTTAACTGTATAATAAAAAAAGAAATTTAACAACTGAATGCTGGAGACAGCTTTCTCATTTACTTATAGATATTATTTAAAGCCATGGACCAGGTGAGGGGAAATATAGAAATGAGAACGAGGTCCAGGACAGAGGCCTGGGGACTCCAGGGTTTAGGAATTGGACAGAGGAGGAGAAGACAGGAAAGGAGTCCACGAAGGGGCAGCCAGTAAGAAGAGAGAAACACCAGAAGGTTCCCAGAGGCCAAGAGAGAGAAGTGGCTCAGGCACTGTCACTTGTCCCCGAGAGGTCAGAGAATAAGATTAGGACAGCAAATTGGGCATGGGTTGGCAAGATGGAATTTTATCAGATAAGAGGGAAGGCAAGGAAGTGGAGTCCTGCAGAGAAATGGGATATGTGGAGGGCGGTGTCCACCAAGGGAGGGTTGTTTTCTCAGAGTGGGAAACATTTCAACATTGCTGTGGGATGATGAGAACCATTATGTAAAGAGGGAGTCAGGGATCCAGTAGCTATAGGGATGCTGGGCAGAGAAGGAGGATGTGCAAGGGCAACCAGCTAGGGTGGGTGAGAGGCCAGCGGTCCAGCTCCTGGGACAGCTCACCCTCCACAAGGAGAAAGCAAGCAGAGCTTAGGTGGGCTCGAGTGCAGGCAGTTTGGTAGGTGTGGCCGGGGTGAGATGAGGTCTTTCTAGGACTGTGTGGCAGCTGCTTGAGCTTGGACATCGATGTACATTTTACAAAAGATCAGCTGGTACCGTTGTGTGTTTGCCGCTGGCTGCTCTGCAAAGTGCTTCAGCCCATTACTGGAAGGAGCTTCTCCCACCCCTGCCTAAAGCCTATTCTGACTTAAGACTTAAGGGCTGCACCCTCCAGAAAGGTGAGGGAGGTGCTGTCCCTAAGCCTGTTTCTAAAATTAAACTAGGAGGTCCTTTATCTCCTGAATTCTTAGTACAGAACTTAAAAAAAAAAAATAGTAGGAGCTCAGTAAATAGGTGTTGAAGGGAGGAAGGGAGGAAGGGAAGAAAGAGGTGGGGCAGGGAAGGAGGAGGAAGCCTCTGTGCTTTAGAATTGAGGAAATCAAAGCTCAGAAAGGTAAACATAGGTCTTCTGATTCCAAACCCTACATATAAAATCAACCAAGAGTTGCATAGAAATATGTATTGTATTATCAGACACAATTCGAACTACAGGGACCTTGCATATGATTAGCTTATGCTTATTGTCCCCATGTAATTATTAATAGCACCACATTTCAAGCTCCAAACTGTCCCTGGGTTAGGTGATCAATTATTTGGTCACCCAGTTATACTATATAGAGCTACTATAGCAAGTCAGCAAAGGCCCCCTGAGTCACCCTCCCTTGAAAACACTCCCGTTGGCACCTTGCCAACCGAATGGAGTCATCCGTGGGCACTGAGTTGCGACTGGGGGTGGGTACTTGAGTCAAAGCGTTCAGAACCACCTGCAAACTGAAAATTCAACCTTTATCATACTTTCATGTGGTTCAGAATCAGATTCTCCCTTTTAACCATCCCTGCATAGCCCTCAGTATTAAATATGAGTGTGAACTGGGCTACATTATTTTTATTTTATTATTATCATCATTTTTTTTTGTTTTTTTGGCCAAGCCTCGGGGCATGTGGGATCTTAGATCCCCGACCAGGGATGGAAACCGCACCCCCTGCGGTAGAAGCACGGAGTCTTAACCAGTGGACGGCCAGGGAAGTCCTGCTGTATTGTATTTTAAATGTTTTGCCCCTATTATTCTCTTATTTTGTTACTGTTTTACTGATTATACATTCCAAACAAACCTAGATGAATTTTTAACACCTTTTTTGAGGTATAATTAATATACCATAAAATTCGTTCATTTTAAGTGTTCAGTTCAACAATTTTTAGTAAATTCACAGAACTGTGTAACCAACACTACAATAATTGGATTAATTTTATTTACATAATGGAAATCATTCACATCTTGAGTTTCCTATTAACATGAATTACTTCATGCACACAACTCCATCCCCAAATACATACTCCATATACCTCTCTCTCTCTCCTCTCTCTCTCCCCTTCAATTTTGCACTAATTTATATCTGTCTCAGGAAATGACTTCATCTCAGTGCTTAATAAATGGGAATTATAAAATAATGATCATATTCTCGAGCATAACAGTCTGTTAGTATTTTTTCCTGGACACACCCCATCTTATGTTTTCATGCAAAGGGGGGAAATATCATAACTGAGAAGACAGCTGTCCCCTTACAATGTAGGAGACAGGCAATGGCTGACAACTGATCATTTAATTACGTGCCTCAGAGAAGTTCTGCCTCCCAGGTCCCTCTCATCCCTCTCCTCAAGCGCTGTACCTCCTCAGCCAGCCACTCACCCTTTATGGTTATTAGTAAACAGACACACTGCCTTGTCACTCAGAGCCATTTTCTCTGCATTATAAGAGAGGAAAATGCATACAGCTGTGGGGAATGCAATGCGCCTTATTTCCCGTGAGCCTCTTTGATATTTGTCACGGTCAACATTCTGTATGAGGATTCAGGTTGAAATTTGCCGATTAACTTCTCTTTCATCACAGAACCTAAAAGGACATCATCATGGCTGCACTGATTTCTACCACCACCATGTTCTTCTACATTAATCAGCTACTCTGCTGAGTGCAGTGTCTGATATCCATGTGCCAAGAAAACTTAATGGCAACAAGGGCTAAATCCTAACCTCTCACCAAGCTTGACGTCCTAGTTCACTGGCCACCAAACACATTCAAGAATATCAACAATACAAGGAAGGACTTCCCTGGTGGCGCAGTGGTTAAGAATCCGCCTGCCAATGCAGGGGACACAGGTTCAAGCCCTGGTCCAGGAAGATCCCACATGCTGTGGAGCAACTAAGCCCGTGTGCCACAACTACTGAGCCTGTGCTCTAAAGCCCATAAGCCACAACTACTGAGCCCACATGCAACCACTACTGAAGCCCGCGCGCCTAGAGCCCGTGCTCTGCAGCAAGAGAAGCCACTGCAGTGAGAAGCCCACGCACGGCAATGAAGACCCAACACAGCCAAAAATAAATGTTAATTAATTTTTTTAAAAATACAAGGAATTGCCTAGAAGAGGGTAAAAGTCTTTCTAGAACCCTCCAGCAAAAAGCTATGGAGATGATATTTCTTACCCAAGAGCCCCAGGAGTGGTTCTCAAACTTTCAAATTTCATGGACCTGTAAGATTTCAAAAATATTGAGGATTTGGGGGAGCGACATAGATTTGGAGTCTGGAATATTTTGCCAAATAAAGATATCCTCATTGTTTTAAAAAGAAGGATTACTATTTAAACACCCCCAAAATGAGAAGAATGTGTTCTCAGAATAAATGACTATTTGATAAGTTAATTAAATTTTGTTTTATAAGTGAGAATATATATATGTATAAATGAATCACTTTGCTGTACAGCAGAAGTTAACACAACACTGTAAATCAACTGTACTTCAATGAAAAAAAACTTTTTTGTTTTACTTAAAAACTTATGCCCAGCCACTTTCCTCAAATAAGAGCATATCCTCACCCCAAATAGACCAATATTGTCTTTCATGTAGACAATGGAATTAGAAAAACTTTTGTCTCTAATTCTCTACCTATATCAAAAATTGATAAAAACGATCCCAAACTGAATGCTAGAATTCAGGCAATAAAATATGGTGCTGCAATTCTAGTGAATGCCAGAGATCCTATGTTCTTATCCTATCCGTCCCCACCTCCTTAATTTGTATGATGGCCTAGGGAAATAATTCCCTTTGCCACTCTTTCTCCATCAGCACACCTGAGAAAACGTTCATCTTTATCACCACATCGTGAAAAGCTACAGCAAAAGAAACTGATTAAAAGACTCAAAACCACACAAATAAGTTCCCACTAGACCTACAGAGCTCAGCCATTGCAGGAAGTATAGATTTTATCATCACATCTATCCCCCAGATTCATTTATGACACCCTGGTGACATCATACACTTTCTCCTTTAGAAAGTGAACAGTAAGCCAAATAGGAAAGTATAAATCACATTTACTGCTTTACATTGGTTACCTGATGTTTATCAACCACCTGCTGGTGCACTGACCTTCCTGCGTCCTGTGATGGAACAGACGTGGATTCGATGCCGTCTCTGAGAAGCAAGATGAGCTGTGGACACAGAGCACAGGGCTTCTGAGCCAAAGGGTGGAGGCCCCACTGGGGGCACAAGTTTTACATTATTACGATTATAGTTCTCATATCCGGCTTTTTTTTCACCTGATGTTCTGTTTATACTTTTCTGTGTTTGTATCTACATAGTCTGAAAATAGAACAGGCCTTGGAATCAGAAGACCCAAGTTCAAATGCAGCTCTACCACTTACCACCTACCTGCAAAGGCAGATGTAGGTCTTATGGGGCCCAAGGCTTGGGGGCCACTCTTTAAGAATACAAAACTGAGAGCAGAATTGAATATTTCTTTGGAATGAAAAAGGAAATCACATTTCTGGAGATTTCAGTCTTTTCTTCTGAGATCTCTTTAGACAATTTACCAGAAATGCTCATACAGAAATGCTCTCTGATTACAATCTGTTCCCCCCGCCCCCGTCCCGGCCACCACATCCCACCTCCCCATGTGACTTCCCCGCTCACAGGGGCCCATGCAAGTGGGGGCCCTTAAGTTTAAGCTTCATTTGCTTTATAGTAAGTCCACCCCGTCCGTGTGATCTTGGGCAGGTCAAAGAACTTCTCTGGTCCTCAGTTTGCTCATCTACAAAATGGAATCATAATAGCTACCTGCGAAGGTTGCTGTGAGGACCAAAGAAAATAATGCAGAAATCAGTGCTGGAACCCGTGGGGACCACACAGTCTGGTTATTATTCCTCTAACGCCAATGACTGGGAGGTGGAGGCTATGTATGGGACACCCTGCACTGTTCCTCACAGAGACAAGTTTCCTTCCAGTTACATAGATTATTGTCACTTTTCAACAATCTACGCCTGCCTTCCTTATGTCACTTTTAATGGATTTTTAGACCAACAGATTTTGTGAGTTTTTATAGAGTCTTCTCTAGCAATTTGCAGTTAAAGGAGGAAGTAGGTAAAGCAACAATTTATCTGGGTCATCCCCTTAATTATTTCTTCTGAAAACAATGCCTGAAAAAAATCTTTTTCTGGGGGGGCAGGGATGCATTGAAGCAATTAGAAAAATGTTAAAGGACTCAAGAGATTCAACGGCTCCGGGCTGTGAGCAGACGGGCCATTCATAACTTTGTAGTTTCTAATTCAGAGCAGTCTCAGATGAATTTCCTACCCAAGCTGGTCTGCTTATGGAACAAAAGCCTGGAGCTGTGTCTGTTTCACGCCCCATTGGAGGTGCACACTGCCAGGGCTGGCCTCTCTGGTGGCCTCTATTCAAAAGAGGGACTCGCTGCCCTCAGCAATTTGGCTTTTACAAATCACTGCAGGGAAATCCAGTTTAGACAACACATAAACGCTTTCCTTCATACCACTGGGACATCGCCACAGTCCTTTTCATCTTAGAAGTAACCCACAAAGGTTTCAATGAACCATTTCCTGTCACTGCAGCCTCACCAAGAAAGGCACCCTCTTCTGGGGCAACTTTTCCAAAATGCTAAAATCTGAAGGTGACAGTTGTCCCTAAGTGATTTCTTCCAGGTTTTACAACAGAGAGGCCCCCAACGATCATTGTCATGCAGCTACATTTTACCTGATAGCCTACTGGCTCTGACAAACAGGGATTAATTAGGTACCTGTGAAATAATACACAATCCGGGAATGGTGTTAATACCTCAACAGGCAAGAGATGCCAAGTGTCTCATTTTAAACAATTTACCTCGGTTTTAGTCCTGCCTTTATGAAAAAAAAAAAAGCTTCTGCAGTTACAACTACTCCAGCCTCAGCTCAGTTACCTTACCTACATCACAAAGGAGAAAGGAATGGAGCCCAAGGACCACACGGTGGGCAGGAGAGATGAACGGATGAACGTAACAGGGAGGCTGGGCCCCACCTTCCAAGCAGATCAGACTAAGTAACGGGCAGGAGGACGGGCCAGATACCACCTCTGTGTGCTGGAGAGAGGAGACAAGAAACCAATTAACTAATTTTAAAGAGTGGGTGGTGAGGCATAACTACCACTTCCCAGGATTTTCCTGAGTCTACAGTGTTTGCTTTCATAATTTAAAAAGTATATTTTTTTAAATACTTGGAGCTAATTGAATACTTATAAGTGAATTTCCTTAAATACGGAAAGTAAATATCTAATAACGGTGACTTCTGTTAGAGAACTGACCTCAAATTTTAAATTAAATTTTCCGAAAGCTTCAACCCAGGTTTCTTCTCCACATCTTGAATTTTGGCTTTCACATTCTTCGAACGTTAGGCTGACCTGATTTTTCTTTCCGGTTACATCAATGTAACTTGATGAATTCCTAATAAGGAGAGTGTATCCAACCTTGTAAAAAAAAAAAAAAAGTTAAGAATGAAACTAAAATATCGTAATAGAAAAAAGAGCATTTAAGATACAAAGTCCAAACAAATTTTTTAAATTCTTTAAAGATAAAATTCATCATACAAGGGGCTATCTGGATAGCTTCTTTTCATTGGGAATTGACTACAATTCCTGAGCATTATGTCATTTATGTTATATCTACTCCATTATTAAAAATTTGCCCGTGGACTACATATCTACCACAAATGCAACAATTCACACTGTTAGAGTACCCTAATATGAGAGGCTGAATAATGACCCCCCCCAAGACGTCGATGTGCAAATCCCTAGAACCTGTAAACATGTTACCTTACATGTTAAAAAAAGGACTTGGCAGATGTAATTAAGTAAAGGGTCTTGACATGGGGAAGAGTAGCCTAGATTATCCAGGTGGATCCAGTGTAATCACAAAGGAGACAGAGGGAGGTTTGACTAGAAAGAGGAATGTCAAAGGGATGTAGCATGAGGAAGGTTCCACCAACCACTCCTAACTTTGAAAATGGAGGAAGGGGCTAAGTGCCAAGGAATGCAGGCAGCCTCTTGGAGCTAGAAAATGCAAGGAAACAGATTTTCCCCTAGAGCCTCCAGAAAGAATGCAGGCTTTCTGACACCTTGACTTTAGCCCGTTGAAACTGACTTCAAAGTTCTGACTTCCAAACTGTAAGATAATAAATTTGCATTGTTTTAAGCCACCGAATTTGTGGTAATTTGTTACAGCAGCAATTGGAAATTAATACAGCAGAGTATGGTGTATTAATTCCCATTTTACAGAGAGAGACCTAAGATCTTTCTATTTCAAACTTCTATGAGCCAAAATAGTTGAGCACAGTGACTTGAATAAGATGAGTTGATATTGTTACCAAAGCAGGTCCGTTGGCCAACTCAGAGCAAGCCAAGTGCTGAGATGCCAAGGTTCGCAACCAAGAAAGAATTTACTCACAAGGCAGCCAAGTACAGGGATGGAAGAACAAGTCTCATATCCACCTCCCTGAAGTCGATGGGTATGGGATATTTAAGGGATAAGCAGGGAGGTCTTAGGCGTGGGGAAAGGTGACTGGGGGCAGGGGAAAAGGCAAGATAATGTGTTCTGCACAGGCATATCTGGGTTACATGCTTCTCATATTCAAAAATGGAGGCACTTGGGACTTCCCTGGTGGTCCAGTGGGTTAGACTCTGTGCTCCCAATGCAGGGGACCCGGGTTTGTCCCTGGTCGGGGAACTAGATCCCACATGCATGCCACAACTAAGAGTCTGCATGCCACAAATAAGTCCACATGCTGCAACTGAAAGATCCTACATGCTGCAACTAAGACTGGTGCAGCCAAAATAAATAAATAAATAAAACTATATAATAAATAGCAATATATTATATAATATTATAAGCAATGAATATACTATGTATTAATTGATTGATAAATAAATTTTTTTTAAAAATGGAGGCACTTAACATGATCGTAGGGTAGCGTTTTCCAGTCCTCTGATGTCAAAAGACCATCCACTGGACACCTGCACAAGCCCAGTTTTAGGGTCAGTGGTCCCAACCAGCCTTAGCCAGCTGGCACTGAACAAGAGCTGCCTCCAATTTCCTGTAAAACAATGGGGCTATGTGAAGCTGGGAAGGCATGCAATTAAAGAGAGAAAAAAAGGGAGGGAGGGAGGGAAGGAAGGAAGGAAGGAAGGAAGGAAGGAAGGAGGGAAGGAGGGAAGGAGGGAGGGAGGGAGGGAGGGAGGGAGGAAGAAAACAAAAGCCAGCTTAATCAGCGAAAGCAGTTTAAGAGCCGAAGGGTTTTTTTTTTTTTTTTTTTTTTTTTTTTTTTTTCCATTTTTTTTTAAGTTTATTTATTCATTTTTTTAATTAGTTTCTGCTTTATAACAAAGTGAATCAGTCATACATATACATCTGTTCCCACATCCCTTCCCTCATGCATCTCCCTCCCTCCCACCCTCCCCATCCCACCCCTCCAGGCGGTCACAAAGCACCGAGCTGATCTCCCTGTGCTCTGCGGCTGCTTAACAAGCCGTTTCCCTATCTGTTGCTCTGCAAGACAAGCTCAAGAATTCCTGTTAGCCACCAGCTTCTGTTCACTCTATGGGGCCCGGTTTCAATATTCCTTGAGCAGGAATGACAAGATTATGGGCAAGAGCCAGGTGGGTGATAAAAACCAACCAATAAAAGCCAACCAACCTAGAAGTTAAAATTGTCTAAGGAAAATCCGTTAACATAATCCAATGAGACTCTTTATTTATTATCACATTGTTTTTTTTTTTTTTTTTTAAGTTTATTTATTCATTTTTTTAATTAGTTTCTGCTTTATAACAAAGTGAATCAGTCATACATATACATCTGTTCCCACATCCCTTCCCTCATGCATCTCCCTCCCTCCCACCCTCCCCATCCCACCCCTCCAGGCGGTCACAAAGCACCGAGCTGATCTCCCTGTGCTCTGCGGCTGCTTCCCACTATCTATCTACCTGACGTTTGGTAGTGTATACACGTCCATGCCTCTCTTTCGCCTTGTCACAGCCCACCCTTCCCCCTCCCCATATCCTCAAGTCCATTCTCAAGTAGGTCTGCGTCTTCATTCCCGTTTTGCCCCTAGGTTCTTCATGACATTTTTTTTTTAAATTCCGTATATATGTGTTAGCATACGGTATTTGTCTTTCTCTTTCTGACTAACTTCACTCTGTATGACAGACTCTAGGTCTATCCACCTCATTACAAATAGCTCAGTTTCGTTTCTTTTTATGGCTGAGTAATATTCCATTGTATATATGTGCCACATCTTCTTTATCCATTCATCCGATGATGGACACTTAGGTTGTTTCCAGCTCCGGGCTATTGTGAATAGAGCTGCAATGAACATTTTGGTACATGTCTCTTTTTGAATTATGGTTTTCTCAGGGTATATGCCCAGTAGTGGGATTGCTGGGTCATATGGTAGTTCTATTTGTAGTTTTTTAAGGAACCTCCATACCGTTCTCCATAGTGGCTGTACCAATTCACATTCCCACCAGCAGTGCAAGAGTGTTCCCTTTTCTCCACACCCTCTCCAGCATTTATTGTTTCTAGATTTCTCTTTTTTTTTTTTTTAATTAGTTTCTGCTTTATAACAAAGTGAATCAGTCATACATATACATCTGTTCCCACATCCCTTCCCTCATGCATCTCCCTCCCTCCCACCCTTCCCATCCCACCCCTCCAGGCGGTCACAAAGCACCGAGCTGATCTCCCTGTGCTCTGCGGCTGCTTCCCACTATCTATCTACCTTACGTTTGGTAGTGTATATATGTCCATGCCTCTCTTTCGCTTTGTCACAGCTTACCCTTCCCCCTCCCCATATCCTCAAGTCCATTCTCAAGTAGGTCTGTGTCTTTATTCTCGTTTTGCCCCTAGGTTCTTCATGACATTTTTTTTTTAAATTCCGTATATATGTGTTAGCATACGGTATTTGTCTTTCTCTTTCTGACTAACTTCACTCTGTATGACAGACTCTAGGTCTATCCACCTCATTACAAATAGCTCAGTTTCGTTTCTTTTTATGGCTGAGTAATATTCCATTGTATATATGTGCCACATCTTCTTTATCCATTCATCCGATGATGGACACTTAGGTTGTTTCCAGCTCCGGGCTATTGTGAATAGAGCTGCAATGAACATTTTGGTACATGTCTCTTTTGGAATTATGGTTTTCTCAGGGTATATGCCCAGTAGTGGGATTGCTGGGTCATATGGTAGTTCTATTTGTAGTTTTTTAAGGAACCTCCATACCGTTCTCCATAGTGGCTGTACCAATTCACATTCCCACCAGCAGTGCAAGAGTGTTCCCTTTTCTCCACACCCTCTCCAGCATTTATTGTTTCTAGATTCCTTGATGATGGCCATTCTGACTGGTGTGAGATGATATCTCATTGTAGTTTTGATTTGCATTTCTCTAATGATTAATGATGTTGAGCATTCTTTCATGTGTTTGTTGGCAGTCTGTATATCTTCTTTGGAGAAATGCCTATTTAAGTCTTCTGCCCATTTTTGGATTGGGTTGTCTGTTTTTTTGCTATTGAGCTGCATGAGCTGTTTATAAATTTTGGAGATTAATCCTTTGTCAGTTGCTTCATTTGCAAATATTTTCTCCCATTCTGAGGGTTGTCTTTTGGTCTTCTTTATGGTTTCCTTTGCTGTGCAAAAGCTTTGAAGTTTCATTAGGTCCCATTTGTTTATCTTTGTTTTTATTTCCATTTCTCTAGGAGGTGGGTCCAAAAGGATCTTGCTGTGATTTATGTCATAGAGTGTTCTACCTATGTTTTCCTCTAAGAGTTTGATAGTTTCTGGCCTTACATTTAAGTCTTTAATCCATTTTGAGCTTATTTTTGTGTATGGTGCTAGGGAATGATCTAATCTCAAACTTTTACATGTCCCTGTCCAGTTTTCCCAGCACCACTTATTGAAGAGGCTGTCCTTTCTCCACTGTACATTCCTGCCTCCTTTATCAAAGATAAGTTGGCCATATGTGCGTGGGTTTATCTCTGGGCTTTCTATCCTGATCCACTGATCTATCTTTCTGTTTTTATGCCAGTACCAGACTGTCTTAATTACTGTAGCTTTGTAGTATAGTCTGAAGTCAGGGAGCCTGATTCCTCCAGCTCCGTTTTTCGTTCTCAAGATTGCTTTAGCTATTCGGGGCCTTTTGTTTTTCCAAACAAATTTTGAAATTTTTTGTTCTAGTTCTGTGAAAAATGCCATTGGTAGTTTGATAGGGATTGCATTGAATCTGTAGATTGCTTTCGGTAGTAGAGTCATTTTCACAATATTGATTCTTCCAATCCAGGAGCATGGTATATCTCTCCATCTATTTGTATCATCTTTAATTTCTTTCATCAGTGTCTTATAGTTTTCTGCATACAGGTCTTTTGTCTCCTTAGGTAGGTTTATTCCTAGATATTTTATTCTTTTTGTTGCGATGGTAAATGGGAGTGTTTTCTTGATTTCATTTTCAGATTTTTCATCATTAGTGTATAGGAATGCCAGAGATTTCTGTACATTAATTTTATATCCTGCTACTTTACCAAATTCATTGATTAGCTCTAGTAGTTTTTCGGTAGCATCTTTAGGATTCTCTATGTATAGTATCATGTCATCTGCAAACAGTGACAGCTTTACTTCTTCTTTTCCAATTTGGATTCCTTTTATTTCCTTTTCTTCTCTGATTGCTGTGGCTAAAACTTCCAAAACTATGTTGAATAAGAGTGGTGAGAGTGGGCAGCCTTGTCTTGTTCCTGATCTTAGTGGAAATGGTTTCAGTTTTTCACCATTGAGGACAATGTTGGCTGTGGGTTTGTCATATATGGCCTTTATTATGTTGAGGAAAGATCCCTCTATACCTACTTTCTGCAGGGTTTTTATCATAAATGGGTGTTGAATTTTGTCGAAAGCTTTCTCTGCATCTATTGAGATGATCATATGGTTTTTCTCCTTCAACTTGTTAATATGGTGTATTACATTGATTGATTTGCGTATATTGAAGAATCCTTGCATTCCTGGGATAAACCCCACTTGATCATGGTGTATGATCCTTTTAATGTGCTCTTGGATTCTGTTTGCTAGTATTTTGTTGAGGATTTTTGCATCTATGTTCATCAGTGATATTGGCCTGTAGTTTTCTTTCTTTGTGACATCCTTGCCTGGTTTTGGTATCAAGGTGATGTCGGCCTCGTAGAATGAGTTTGGGAGTGTTCCTCCCTCTGCTATATTTTGGAAGAGTTTGAGAAGGATAGGTGTTAGCTCTTCTCTAAATGTTTGATAGAATTCACCTGTGAAGCCATCTGGTCCTGGGCTTTTGTTTGATGGAAGATTTTTAATCACAGTTTCAATTTCAGTGCTTGTGATTGGTCTATTCATATTTTCTATTTCTTCCTGAGTCAGTCTTGGCAGGTTGTGCATTTCTAAGAATGTGTCCATTTCTTCCAGGTTGTCCATTTTATTGGAATAGAGTTGCTTATAGTAATCTCTCATAATCTTTTGTATTTCTGCAGTGTCAGTTGTTACTTCTCCTTTTTCATTTCTAATTCTATTGATTTGAGTCTTCTCCCTTTTTTTCTTGATGAGTCTGGCTAATGGTTTGTCAATTTTGTTTATCTTCTCAAAGAACCAGCTTTTAGTTTGGTTGATCTTTGCTATCGTTTCCTTCATTTCTTTTTCATTTATTTCTGATCTGATCTTTATGATTTCTTTCCTTCTGCTAGCTTTGGGGTATTTTTGTTCTTCTTTCTCTAATTGCTTTAGGTGCAGGGTCAGGTTGTTTACTCGAAATGCTTCCTGTTTCTTAAGGTGGGATTGTATTGCTATAAACTTCCCCCTTAGAACTGCTTTTGCTGCGTCCCATAGGTTTTGGGTCGTCGTGTCTCCATTGTCATTTGTTTCTAGGTATTTTTTAATTTCCTCTTTGATTTCTTCAGTGATCACTTCGTTATTGAGTAGTGTATTGTTTAGCCTCCATGTGTTTGTATTTTTTACACATCTTTTCCTGTAATTGATGTCTAGTCTCATAGCATTGTGGTCGGAGAAGATACTTGATACAATTTCAATTTTCTTAAAATTACCGAGGCTTGATTTGTGACCCAAGATATGATCTATCCTGGAGAATGTTCCATGAGCACTTGAGAAAAATGTGTATTCTGTTGTTTTTGGATGGAATGTCCTATAAATATCAACTAAGTCCATCTCGTTTAATGTATCATTTAAAGCTTGTGTTTCCTTATTTATTTTCATTTTGGATGATCTGTCCATTGGTGAAAGTGGGGTGTTAAAGTCCCCTACTATGAGTGTGTTACTGTCGATTTCCCCTTTTATGGCTGTTAGTATTTGCCTTATGTATTGAGGTGCTCCTATGTTGGGTGCATAAATATTTACAATTGTTATATCTTCTTCTTGGATCGATCCCTTTATCGTTATGTAGTGTCCTTCCTTGTCTCTTCTAATAGTCTTTATTTTAAAGTCTATTTTGTCTGATATAAGAATTGCTACTCCAGCTTTCTTTTGATTTCCATTTGCATGGAATATCTTTTTCCATCCCTTTACTTTCAATCTGTATGTGTCTCTAGGTCTGAAGTGGGTCTCTTGTAGACAGCATATATATGGGTCTTGTTTTTGTATCCATTCAGCCACTCTGTGTCTTTTGGTGGGAGCATTTAGTCCATTTACATTTAAGGTAATTATTGATATGTATGTTCCTATTCCCATTTCCTTAATTGCTTTGGGTTCGTTATTGTAGGTATATTCCTTCTGTTGTGTTTCTTGCCTAGAGAAGTTCCTTTAGCATTTGTTGTAAAGCTGGTTTGGTGGTGCTGAACTCTCTCAGCTTTTGCTTGTCTGTAAAGGTTTTAATTTCTCCATCAAATCTGAATGAGATCCTTGCTGGGTAGAGTAATCTAGGTTGCAGGTTTCTCTCCTTCATCACTTTAATTATGTCCTGCCACTCCCTTCTGGCTTGTAGGGTTTCTGCTGAGAGATCAGCTGTTAACCTTATGGGGATTCCCTTGTGTGTTATTTGTTGTTTTTGCCTTGCTGCTTTTAATATGATTTCTTTGTGTTTAATTTTTGACAGTTTGATTAATATGTGTCTTGGTGTATTTCTCCTTGGATTTATTCTGTATGGGACTCTCTGTGCCTCCTGGACTTGATTAACTATTTCCTTTCCCAAATTAGGGAAGTTTTCAACTATAATCTCTTCAAATATTTTCTCAGTCCCTTTCTTTTTCTCTTCTTCTTCTGGAACCCCTATAATTCGAATGTTGGTGCGTTTAATGTTGTCCCAGAGATCTCTGAGACTCTCCTCTGTTCTTTTCATTCTTTTTTCTTTATTTTGCTCTGCATCAGTTATTTCCACTATTTTATCTTCCACCTCACTTATCTGTTCTTCTGCCTCAGTTATTCTGCTATTGATCCCATCTAGAGTATTTTTCATTTCATTTATTGTGTTTTTAATCGATGCTTGATTCATCTTTAGTTCTTCTAGGTCCTTGTTAACTGTTTCTTGCATGTTGTCTATTCTATTTCCAAGATTATGGATCATGGAAATAGAATCTTGGATCAGCTTTACTATCATTATTCTGAATTCTTTTTCAGGTAGACTGCCTATTACCTCTTCATTTGTTAGGTCTGGTAGGTGTTTATCTTGCTCCTTCACCTGCTGTGTGTTTTTCTGCCTTCTCATTTTGCTTATGTTACTGTGTTTGGGGTCTCCTTTTTGCCGGCTGCAGATTCGTAGTTCCCGTTGTTTTTGGTGTCTGACCCCAGTGGCTAAGGTTGTTTCAGTAGGTTGGGTAGGCTTCCTGGTGGGGGGGACTAATTCCTGTGCTCTGGTGGTTGAGGCTCGATCTTGTCTTTCTGGTGGACAGGTCCACGTCTGGTGGTGTGTTTTGGGGTGCCTATGGCCTTATTATGTTTTTAGGTAGCCTCTCTGCTAATGGGTGGGGTTGTGTTCCTGCCTTGCTAGTTGCTTGGCATAGGGTGACCTGCACTGTAGCTTGCTGGTCGTTGACTGAAGATGGGTGCTGGTGTTGGGATGGAGATCTCTGGGAGATTTTCGCTGCTTGATATTATGTGGAGCTGGGAGGTCTCTTGTGGACCCGTGTCCTGAAGTTGGCTCTCCCACTTCAGAGGCACAGCACTGGCTCCTGGCTGCAGCACCAAGACCCTTTCATCCACCCGGCTCAGAGTAACAGGGAGAAAAAGTAGAAAGAAAGAATTAGTAGAAGAAAGAAAGAGAGAGGGAAAGAAAGGAAGAAGGGAAGAAAGGAAGGAAGGAAGGAAGGAAGAAAGAAAGGAGGGAGGGAGGGAGGGAGGAAGGATGGAAAGAAAGGAGGGAGGGAGGGAGAAAGGAAAGGAAGAAAGACAGGAGGGAGGGAGGAAGGAAAGAAAAAGAAAGTGGAAAGAAGAAGGGTGGGAGGGAGGAAAGAAAAAGAAAGAAGGAAAGGAGGAGCGGAGGGAGGGAGGGAGGAAGGGAGAGTAGGAAAAAAAGAAAGAGCAGGTAAAGTAAAATAGAATAAAGTATGAAATATAGTAGCGTTATTAAAATTAGAAAGTAATTATTGAAAAAAAAAAAAAAAACCGGACCGATAGAACCCTGAGACATATGGTGGAAGCAAAGCTATACAGAGAGAATCTTACACAGAAGATTACACATACACATTCACAAAAAGAGAGCAGGGGGAAAAATCAAAAATCTTGCTCTCCAAGTCCACCTCCTCAATTTGGGATAATTCGTTGTAAAAAGAGGAAAAGGGCGAGAAGTCTGAAATCTTGCTCTCTAAGTCCACCTCCTTAATTTGGAATAATTCGTTGTAAAAAGAGGAAAAGGGGGGAAAGTCTTAAATCTTGTCCTCAAAGTCCACTTCCTCAATTTGGGATGATTCGCTGTCCATTCATGCACTCCACAGACGCAGGGCACATCAAATGGACCATGGAGCTTTAATCCGCTGCCTCCGAGGCTGCACAGAGAGATTTCCCTGCCTCTGCTCTCACAGCTCCCGGGTCTCAGCCTTGGACCTGGCCCCGCCTCTGCGCGTAGGTCGCCGGAGGGCGTCCGTTCTTCGCTCAGACAGGACGGGTTTAAAGGAGCCGCTGATTCGGGGGCTCTGGCTCACTCAGGCAGAGGGGAGGGAGGGGCGCGCAGTGTGGGGCGGGCCTGCGGCGGCAGAGGCCGGCGTGACGTTGCAGCAGCCCGTGGCGCTCCGTGCGCTTTCCCGGGAAAGCCGTCCCCGGGTCTCGGGGACCCCAGCAGTGGCGGGGTGCACAGGCCCCCCGGAAGGCGGGGCGGACAGTGACCCGCGCTCGCACACAGGCCCCGCGGCGGCGGCGGCGGCGGCGGCGGCGGCGGGCCGCGGCGGGCGGGCGGCGGCGGCGGCGGCGGCGGCGGCGGGCCGCGGCGGGCGGGCGGCGGCGGCGGCGGCGGCCCACGCCCGTCTCCGAGGTCCGTGCCTTACCCGCGGCTCGTGCCTGTCACCGGCGCTTCCCCAAGCAGCCCTCTTAATGCCCTCTCCTCGCGCACCAGGAAACAAAAGGGAAAAAAGTCTCTTGCCTCTTCAGCAGCTCCAGACCCTTTCCCCGGACTCCCTCCGGGCTAGCCGTGGTGCACTAACTCCTTCAGGCTCTCTTCCTGCCGCCAGCCCCAGTCCTCTCCCTGCGCTCCGACTGAAAGCCGATACCCGAGCCTCAGCTCCCAGCCCCGCCCGCCACGGCGGCCGAGCAGACAAGCCTCTCGGGCTGGTGTGTGCCTGAGGGCACCGCTCCTCTGTGCCAGAATCTCTCCGCTTTGCCCTCCGCACCCCTGTTGCTGTGCTCTCCTCCGCTACTCCGAAGCTTTCCCCCTCCGCCACCTGCAGTCTCCGCCCGCGAAGGGGCTTGTAGTGTGTAGAAACCTTCCCCCCTTCACGGCTCCCTCCCACTGGTGCAGGTCCCGTCCCTATCCTATTGTCTCTGTTTATTCTTTTTTTCTTTTGCCCTACCCAGGTATGTGGGGAGCTTCTTGCCTTTTGGGGGGTCTGAGGTCTTCTGTCAGCGTTCAGTAGGTGTTCTGTAGGAGTTGTTCCACGTGTAGATGAATTTCTGATGTATCTGTGGGGAGGAAGGTGATCTCCGCGTCTTACTCTTCCGCCATCTTCCTCCGGGGTCCTGAAGCATGTCCTTGCCTCCTATCACACTGGAATCCCATCAAGCCTTCAGGCTTCCTACCAGCTTACAGGATGGAATCTGCTGGCGTCTCCCCGCTTTTCCCCTCCATTAATGGCAGGGTCCCAATGTGTACTTGCGACCCATGCTTTTCTCAAACCAGTGCTTCTCCCGTTTAGCGCGCGCCAACCCCCCTCGCGGGCTCCTTGCAAAAGCTATCACATTGTTTTTAAAGAAAGAATTCACCCAAAAACTGCTTTTATATGCCTCTCAAGCCATTTCAAGTTTTTTAAAAAAATACCATTTCAGTAAACTCTAGAGTCCTATGGGACTTAATGATAATAGTAAACACAATATTCTGACAATTACAATAACTGACAAGGCCCCAGTAGTATATGTTGAGCTTGATTTTTCTAGATTCAATATAGTTATAGTAATAGACTGCACATGTTTGGAGAGGAAGTTTCGGCTAGAAGTAGCTAGAGGTGGTAATTGAGAACCAGAGGTCAAAGAGCTTTCCTGAGAGCTGGCATTCCTTCTTCCAACACTCCCCAACTAGGTGCCCTCCTGAAACTTTGAAAGATGCTGAGGTCATGTTCAGGCGTGCACCCTACACATCCTGCAGCTGTGGCCTCTGATCTTAGCATGCGGTGTTTCAGTGGATGCAGTAGAAGCCGAGAGAGCCTGCCCTGATGAGGGGGTGTGCAGACTGGAGGTCAGTTCAACATAGAGCCTGGAGAGCAAATGCCAGCCAATAAATAAGTTTAGCTTCATTCTGTTCATATTCTTATATTTTCTCTCTCTCTCTCGGGAGAGATTCTGCTCGAGCATCATTTCCCTGGGGGAACCTTCTCTGCCTGACCACCCATCTAGTTGGCATTGTAGACATCCATAAAACATGGCATTCCTTTCCTTCAGAACGTTCATCGTGGTCTGTGGTTATATACTCGTTAGGGTCATTGGTTGTTTAGTGTGTCTTTCTCCCCAATAAACATTAAATCAGGTAAGAATGGAACCAGGTCTGATCTGTCCCTACCAGTTTATGGTTATGGTCAACATTTGTTGAGAGAATGAATGAATAAGAACATGGGATGTAATCCTATAAAGCAGCCCCGCTGCTGGCCTGTCAGGGAGAACGGTATACTCTAGAGCTGGAGCTCGAAACTCTCCATTCTTGGATCCTAGAATAACGCTTTCCTTTGCTTCTGAACCAAACTTGGTCTCATTATATCGGTGAGCAAGACATTGGTCAGGAGGACCCTTGCTGGGCCTGACTCCAAAGGGTCAGTAACAATGGCATGAGATTGAAATGAAGACTTCCTTTCTAGATATCCAGATTTCTCATCCAAATATATGTATAATTTTACTTACTTTGTAATCATAATTGTTGGTTCCCAAAATGGCCCCTGTACACAGAGGGAAAGGAGAGACTGAAGAAAGAGTCAGACCACCTCAGACTGTTCCAAGTGACCCAGCTTACACAGTGTCAAAGCACTGGGTTGAGGGGGCTGATCTACAGTCATCATCTGTCCAGACTGTCACCTCGCTGGCACAATCTACAGGGAACGAAAAATTCTTCAGGGGAGACCCTCAAGATGGCGGAGGAGTAAGACGCGGAGATCACCTTCCTCCCCACAAATACATCAGAAATACATCCACATGTGGAACAACTGCTATAGAACACATACTGAACGCTGGCAGAACACCTTAGACCTCCCAAAAGACAAGAAACTCCCCCACGTACCCGGGTAGGGCAAAAGAAAAAAGAATAAACAGAGACAATAGGATAGGGACGGGACCTGCACCAGTGGAAGGGAGCCGTGAAGGAAGAAAGGTTTCCACACACTAGGAGCCCCTTCGCGGGCGGAGACTGAGGGTGGCCGAGTGGGGGAAGCTTCGGAGCCGCGGAGGAGAGAGCGCAGACACAGGGGTGCGGAGGGCAAAGCGGAGAGGTTCCCGCACAGAGGGTCGGGGCCGACCGGCACTCACCAGCCCGAGAGGCTTGTCTGCTCGGCCGCCGGGGCGGGAGGGGCTGGGAGCTGAGGCTCGGGTTTCAGGTTTCGGTCGGAGCGCAGGGAGAGGAATGGCGGCGTGAACACAGCCTGAAGGGGTTAGTGCGCCACGGCTGGCCGGGAGGGAGTCCGAGAAAAGGTCTGGAGCTGCCGAAGAGGAAAGAGACTTCTTACTTCTTTGTTTCCTGGTGCGCAAGGAGACGGGATTAAGAGCGCTGTTTAAAGGAGCTCCAGAGACAGGCGTGAGCCGCGGCTAAAAGCGCGGACCCCAGAGACGGGCATGAGACGCTAAGGCTGCTGCTGCCGCCACCAAGAAGCCTGTGTGCGAGCGCAGGTCACTGTCCACCTCTCTCTTCCGGGGAGCCTGTGCAGCCCGCCACTGCCGGGGTCCCGTGACCCAGGGTCAACTTCCCCGGGAGAACGCACGGCACACCTCGGGCTGGTGCAACGTCACGCGGGCCTCTGCCGCCGCAGGCTCGCCCCGCACTCCGTGCCCCTCCCTCCCCCCCGCCCCGGCCTGAGTGAGCCAGAGTCCCCGAAGCGGCTGTTCCTTTAACCCTGTCCTGTCTGAGCAAAAAACAGATGCCCCCAGGCGACCTACACGCAGAGGCGGGGCCAAATCCAAAGCTGAGACCCGGGAGCTGTGAGAACAAAGAAGAGAAAGGGAAACCTCTCCCAGCAGCCTCAGAAGCAGCGGATTAAAGCTCCACAATCAACGTGATGTACCTGCATCTGTGGAATACATGAATAGACAACGAATCATCCCAAATTGAGCAGATGGACTTTGGGAGCAACTGTAGACTTGGGGTTTGCTTTCTGCATCGAATTTGTTTCTGGTTTTATGTTTATCTTGGTTTAGTATTTAGAGTTTATTATCACTGGTAGATTTGATAATTGATTTGGTTGCTCTCTTCCTTTCTTTTATATATATAGATTTTTTTTTCCTTTTTCTCTTTTTGTGAGTGGGTATGTGTATGCTTCTTTGTGTGATTTTGTTTGTATAGCTTTGCTTTTACCATCTGTCCTAGGGCTCTGTCTCTCCTTTTTTTTAACTTTAATACTTAAAAAAATGTTTATTCTTAATAATTTTTAATTTTTTTAAAATAACTTTATTGTATTTTTTTCCCTCTCTTTTATTCTCCCTTTTCTTCTGAGCCATGTGGCTGACAGGGTCTTGGTGCTCTGGCTGGGTGTCAGGCCTGTGCCTCTGAGGTGGGAGAGCTGAGATCAGGACATTGATCCACCAGAGACTTCCCGGCTCCAAGTAATATCAAATGGCAAAAGCTCTCCCAGAGATGTCCATCTCAACGCTAAGACCCAGCTCCACACAACAACCAGCAAGCTACAGTGCTGGACACCCTATACCAAACAACTAGCAAGACAGGAACATAAACCCACCCATTAGCAGAGAGCCTGCCTAAAATCATAATAAGGTCACAGACACCCCAAAACACACCACCAGACACAGCCCTGCCCACCAGAAAGACAAGATCCAGCCTCATCCACCAGAACACAGGCACCAGTCCCCTCCACCAGGAAGCCTACACAACCCACTGAACCAACCTTAGCCACTGGGGGCAGACACCAAAAACAACAGGAACTACGAACCTGCAGCCTTCAAAAAGGAGACTCCAAACACAGTAAGTTAAGGAAAATGAGAAGACAGAGAAACACACAGCAGATGAAGGAGCAAGGTAAAAACCCACCAGACCTAACAAATGAAGAGGAAATAGGCAGTCTACCTCAAAAGGAATTCAGAGTAATGATAGTAAAGATGATCCAAATCTTGGAAATAGAATGGAGAAAATACAAGAAACATTTAACAAGCACCTAGAAGAACTAAAGAGCAAACAAACAATGATGAACAACACAATAAATGAAATTAAAAATTCTCTAGAAGGAATCCACCGCAGAATAACTGAGGCAGAAGAATGTATAAGTGACTTGGAAGATAAAATAGTGAAAATAACTACCACAGAGCAGAATAAAGAAAACAGAATGAAAAGAATTGAGGAAAGTCTCAGAGATCTCTGGGACAACATTAAACCCACCAACTTTTGAACTATAGGGGTCCCAGAAGAAGAAGAGAAAAAGAAAGGGACTGAGAAAATATTTGAAGAGATTATAGTTGAAAACTTCCCCAATATGGGAAAGGAAATAGTCAGTCAAGTCCAGGAAGCACAGAGAGTCCCATACAGGGTAAATCCAAGGAGAAACATGCCAAGACGCATATTATTCAAACTATCAAAAATTAAATACAAAGAAAATATATTAAAAGCATGAAGGGAAAAACAACAAATAACATAAAAGGGAATCCCCATAAGGTTAACAGCTGATCTTTCAGCAGAAACTCTGCAAGCCAGAAGGGAGTGGCAGGACATATTTCAAGTGATGAAAGGGAAAAACCTACAACCAAGATTACTCTACCCAGCAAGGATCTCATTCAGATTCGACAAAGAAATTAAAACCTTTACAGACAAGCAAAAGCTAAGAGAATTTAGTACCACCAAACCAGCTTTACAACAATTGCTAAAGGAACGTCTCTAGGCAGGAAACACAAGAGAAGGAAAAGACCTACAATAGCAAACCCAAAACAATTAAGAAAATGGTAACAGGAACATACATATCGATAATTACCTTAAATGTAAATGGATTAAATGCTCCAACCAAAAGACAAAGACTGGCTGAAGGGATATAAAAACAAGACCCGTATATATGCTGTCTACAAGAGACCCACTTCAGACCTAGGGATACATACAGACTGAAAGTAAGGGGATAAAAAAAGATATTCCATGCAAATGGAAATCAAAAGAACGCTAGAGTAACAATTCTCATATCAGACAAAGCAGATTTTAAAATAAAGACTATTACTAGAGACAAATAAGGACACTAAACAATGATCAAGGGATCAATCAAAGAAGAAGATATAACAATTGTAAATATTTACGCACCCAACATAGGAGCACCACAATACATAAGGCAAATGCTAACAGACATAAAAGAGGAAATCAACAGTAACACATTCAGAGTAGGGGACTTTAACACCCCACTTTCACCAATGGACAGATCATCCAAAATGAAAATAAATAAGGAAACACAAGCTTTAAATGATACATTAAACAAGATGGACTTAATTCATATTTATAGAACATTCCATCCAAAAACAACAGAATACGTTTTTTTCTCAAGTGCTCATGGAACATTCTCCAGGATAGATCATATCTTGGGTCACAAATCAAGTCTTGGTAAATTTAAGAAAATTGAAATCGTATCAAGTATCTTTTCCGACCACGATGCTATGAGACTAGATATCAATTACAGGAAAAAATCTGTAAAAAAAATACAAACAAATGGAGTCCAAACAATACACTACTTAATAACCAAGAGATGACTGAAGAGATCAAAGAGGAAATCAAACAATACCTAGAAACAAATGACAATGAAACCACGATGACCCAAAACCTATGGGATGCAACAAAAGCAGTTCTAAGAGGTAAGTTTATAGCAATACAATCCTACCTCAATAAATAAGAAAAATCTCAAATAAACAACCTAACCTTACACCTAAAGCAATTAGAGAAAGAAGAACAAAAAACCCCCGAAAGTTAGTAGAAGGAAAGAAATCATAAAGATCAGATCAGAAATAAATGAAAAAGAAATGACAGAAACAACAGCAAAGATCAATAAAACCAAAAGCTGGTTCTTTGAGAAGATAAACAAAATTAATAAACCATTAGCCAGACTCATCAAGAAAAAAAGGGAGAAGACTCAAATCAATAGAATTAGAAATGAAAAAGAGGTAACAACTGACACTGCAGAAATACAAAGGATCATGCGAGATTACTACAAGCAACTATATGCCAATAAAATGGACAACCTGGAAGAAATGGACAAATTCTTAGAAAAACACAACCTTCCGAGATTGAACCAGGAATAAATAGAAAATATAAACAGACCATTCACAAGCACTGAAATTGAGACTGTGATTAAAAATATTCCAACAGGGGCTTCCCTGGTGGCGCAGTGGTTGGGAGTCCACCTGCCGATGCAGGGGACACGGGTTCGTGCCCCAGTCCGGGAGGATCCCACATGCCGTGGAGCGGCTGGGCCCGTGTGCCATGGCCACTGAGCCTGCGCTTCCGGAGCCTGTGCTCCGCGGTGGGAGGGGCCACAACAGTGAGAGGCCCGCATACCGCAAAAAAAAAAAAAAAAAAAAAAATTCCAACAGACAAAAGCCCAGGACCAGATGGCTTCACAGGCAAATTCTATCAAACATTTAGAGAAGAGCTAACACCTATCCTTCTCAAACTCTTCCAAAATATAGCAGAGGTAGGAACACTCCCAAACTCATTCTATGAGGCTGCTATCACCCCGATACCAAAACCAGACAAAGATGTCACAAAGAAAGAAAACTACAGGCCAATATCACTGATGAAAATAGATGCAAAAATCCTCAACAAAATACTAGCAAACAGAATCCAGCAGCACATTAAAAGGATTATACTCCATGATCAAGTGGGATTTATCCCAGGAATGCAAGGATTCTTCAATATACACAAATCAATCAACGTGATAAACCATATTAACAAACTGAAGGAGGAAACCCATATGATCATCTCAATAGATGCAGAAAAAGCTTTCGACAAAATTCAACACCCATTTATGATAAAAACCCTCCAGAAAGTAGGCATAGAGGGAACTTTCCTCGACATAATAAAGGCCATATATGACAAACCCACAGCAAACATCGTTCTCAATGGTGAAAAACTGAAATCAGGTCCTCTAAGATCAGGAATAAGACAAGGTTGCCCACTCTCACCACTATTATTTAACACAGTTTTGGAAGTTTTAGCCACAGCAGTCAGAGAAGAAAAAGAAATAAAATGAATCAAAATCGGAAAAGAAGTAAAGCTGTCACTGTTTGCAGATGACATGATACTACACATAGAGAATCCTAAAGATGCTACCAGAAAACTACTAGAGCTAATCAATGAATTTGGTAAAGTAGCAGGATACAAAATTAATGCACAGAAATCTCTTGCATTCCTATGCACTAATGATGAAAAATCTGAAAGAGAAATTAAGGAAACACTCCCATTTACCATTGCAACAGAAAGAATAAAATACCTAGGAATAAACCTACCTAAGGAGACAAGACCTGTATGCAGAAAACTATAAGACACTGATGATAGAACTTAAAGATGATACAAACAGATGGAGAGATATACCATGTTCTTGGATTGGAATAATCAACATTGTGAAAAAGACTATACTACCCATAGCAATCTACAGATTCAATGCACTCCCTATCAAACTACCAGTGACATTTTTCACAGAACTAGAACAAAAAATTTTACAATTTGTATGGAAACACAAAAGACCCCGAATAGCCAAAGCAGTTTTGAGAAAGAAAAACGGAGCTGGAGGAATCAGGCTCGCAGACTTCAGACTCTACTAGAAAGCTACAGTAATCAAGACAGTATGGTACTGGCACAAATACAGAAATATAAATCAATGGAACAGGACAGAAAGCCCAGAGATAAACCCACGTACCTTATATGGTCACCTTATTTTTGATAAAGGAGGCAAAAATATACAATGGAGAAAAGACTGCCTCTTCAATAAGTGGTGCTGGAAAACTCGACAGCTATGTGTAAAAGAATGAAATTAGAACACTCCCTAACACCATACACAAAAATAAACTCAAAATGGATTAAAGACCTAAATGTAAGGCAAGACACTATAAAACTCTTAGCGGAAAACACAGGCAGAACACTCTGTGACATCAATCACAGCAAGATCCTTTTTGACCCACCTCCTAGAGAAATGGAAATAGAAACAAAAATAAACAAATGGGACCTAATGAAACTTAAAAGCGTTTGCACAGCAAAGGAAACCATAAGCAAGATGAAAAGACAACCCTCAGAATGCAAGAAAATATTTGCAAATGAAGCAACTGATAAAGAATTAATCTCCAAAATTTACAAGGAGGTCAGGCAGCTCAATATTAAAAAAAGAAAAAACCCAATCCAAAAATGGGCAGAAGACCTAAATAGACATTTCTCCAAAGAAGATATACAGATTGCCAACAAACGCATGAAAGGATGCTCAACATCACTAATCATTAGAGAAATTCAAATCAAAACTACAATGAGGTATCACCTCACACCTGTCAGTATGGCCATCATCAAAAAATCTACAAACAATAAATGCTGGAGAGGGTGTGGAGAAAAGGGAACTCTCTTGCACTGTTGGTTGGAATGTAAATTGATACAGCCACTATGGAGAACAGTATGGAGGTTCCTTAAAAAACTAAAAATAGAACTACCACACGACCCAGCAATCCCACTACTGGGCATATACCCTGAGAAAACCATAATTCATAAAGAGTCATGTACCACAATGTTCATTGCAGCTCTATTTACAATAGCCAGGACGTGGAAGCAACCTAGGTGTCCATCGACAGATGAATGGATAAAGAAGATGTGGCACATATACACTATGGAATATTACTCAGCCATAAAAAGAAACGAAATTGAGTTATTTGTAGTGAGGTGGATAGACCTAGAGTCTGTCGTACAGAGTGAAGTAAGTCAGAAAGAGAAAACAAATACTGTATGGTAATACGTATATATGGAATCAAAAAAAAAAAAGATTCTGAAGAACCTAGGGGCAGGACAGGAATAAAGACACAGATGTAGAGAATGGACTCGAGGGCACAGGAAGGGGGAAGGGTAAGTTGAGACGAAGTGAGAGAGTGGCATGGACATATATACACTATGAAATGTAAAATAGATAGCTAGTCGGAAGCAGCCGTACTGCACAGGGAGATCAGCTCGGTCCTTTGTGACCACCTAGAGGGGTGGGATAGGGGGGGTGGGAGGGAGACGCAAGAGAGAGGAGATATGGGGATGTATGTATACGTATAGCTGATTCACTTTGTTATAAAGCAGAAACTAACATACCATTGTAAAAAAATTATACTCCAATAAAGATGTTAAAAAAAAAAAAGTAAATGAACCAGAAAAAAAAAAAAAAGAACATGGGTTGAGGATCCAGGCTACCCTCCTCCTCCCCTAACAAATACTTGCTTAAGTTATAAATGAAGTCAGTGTAGGTGAGTCAAATAAAACCAGAAGACAACATCCTGGAACATTTAGAGAATATATGTTGAGGGCCCAGTGGGAGCTGGAACTCTTCAGAGAGCTACAAGTCTGCAAGAGGAGCTAAGGCATACATAAAAAACTACAACAAAAAAACAGAGGTGGGCTTCCCCGGTGGTGCAGTGGTTGAGAGTCCGCCTGCCGATGCAGGGAACACGGGTTCGTGCCCCGGTCCGGGAAGATCCCACATGCCACGGAGCGGCTTGGCCCGTGAGCCATGGCCACTGAGCCTGCGCATCCGGAGCCTGTGCTCTGCAACGGGAGAAACCACAACAGTGAGAGGTCCGCATACTGCAAAAAAAAAACCCCAGAAGTAATGACAACCAGCAGTGAGGGACAGATAAAGTGCAGTGGGAACTCAGAAGAGGCAAAGTGAGTTCCAGTGGAGGATACCCTGCCTCTTCCGTGAATTACCTCTCTTGATAATATTCCACAGTCCCTTGCCCCTCAGTCTTTTTGTCACATACATTTGGCAGATGGATATGCTGTCTGCTTCCCCTGCTGCTTCATGTGATCAACGGGCCCCTGTGGTGGGCACCAAGGGCAGAGCAGACACATATCACTGTGTCTCGGTGCAGGGCCCTGCCTGTGGTCGTGCACCCTGCCAAGGGGACAAGTGGGGCTGGATGAACACAAAAGCATCATTACGGACCTAGCAGAGGGCCTGAACTCACACCTGCCAACCTGGGGCTTCCCTCACCGTCCAGGGGTTAGGACTCGGCACTTTCACTTCTGGGGCCTGAGTTTGATCCCTGGTTGGGGAACTAAGATCCGGCATGCCATGCAACACAGCCAGAACAAAACAACAAAACAACAACAACAACATCAACAAACAAAAAACCACACCTGCCACCTAAAACAAGTCCTCCATGCTGCTTGGCAGTTCTGCTGTGTTTCCCTGATCAAATCCCTTCCCCATTCTTCTCAAGGATTGTTTCAGAAACCCTTTATTCTCCTCAGATCTCTGACGGTGCCTCTAACACCAACCATTCCTCCTTTTTTTTCTCAGCAGAAGACCCTGCCTCTTACTCCACAAAGAAACTGAAGTCAAAGAGTTGCCTCTGCTGAGCTAAGTGCTCGCCCAAGGCAGGCCCCCATCCTGGGGAGCCCACTTCCAATGGTAGACCCAGGGCTAGAAAGACTTGGGCTCCTCACCTGACTTGGAACAACTTGAAAGGCCATCCGAGCCTCAGAAGTCCCCATGGAGCTGGCCAAGGCCTTCTCCTCCCTCTGCCCAGTCCTGCTTCCTTCCCTTCCTCAGGCGTTGATTACAAGAGTTCACTCCTCTCTTGCCTGCTAATCTCCACCAGGGTCTGCTTCCCAGGGAATGCGTGTCCTCCCTGCTCTGTGCCCTCTTCCTCAGGAGCCTTCTCTGCACTGTCCTCCTTCTCAACACTTCAGCCCCTCTGGCCTTAATGATTTTTGCATGTGGAACACTAGCTCCCTCCATGGGACCTTAACCTGCTGTTCCCCAACCTTCTTTACCTAACTACCTCCTGCCTATCCATCTGGCAGATCTCACTTCAAACCTAACTTTCTCCTGAGGAAAACGGATCAGTTTCCTTGGTCACAGCCTCTCATAGGATGTACTTCTCTCCTTCCCAGCACTTAGAGTTCTGTCTGTCTCCCCTCCCAGATGGAAGCATGTTCCTCGGCTGCTTGCTTTTGTTATCGCATCCTTTGTGTTTTGCACAGCTCCAGGCGGTGTGCTAAATTCTGGACACATTCCCTTGGAGCTTACAATCCACTGAGAGAGACAGTCAGTCATACGGAGGTTAAAGAATGTAGCAGATGTCCCCGGTCCCTCGGTCAGTAAGGAGAACTGGGATTCAATTAATGAACTCCAAAAGACTTAGGCAGAAAGGAGGGGCACAAGGAAGGGAGAGTGGGAAGAATTACAATGACTATAACTTCTGAAGTTGTTCTGCTGTGGCCTGAAATAGGAGTATTTCTTCTGAATTACAGAACATTTTCTCTGTAAATTCCTAGTGATTTAGAACTGCATTGCCCAGCGCAGTAGCCACTGACCACATGTGGCTATTGAGCCCTTGAAACGTGGCTGGTCTTAGTTGAGATGTGTATAAAATGCACATTGGATTTCAAAGACTTGGCATGGGAAAAAAATATAAATTACCTCATTAATAATGTATATTAATCACATGTTAAAATGATAATATTTTGGATATATTGGGTTAGATAAAATATATTATTGAACTTTAAAAAATGTAGACGCCTTCTTATCTGACATTATTTGCACTCATTGTTAATTGAGCAAAAGTGTTCAGTAACCTGGAGAAGGCCTGTTAGCTTACCAGCCGTCAATCAGATGAGTAAGTTAGGTGAATGTTGGTTAAGAGGACGTCAATACTAGGGAACTCCCTGGCGGTCCAGTGGTTAGGACTCGGTGCTTTCACTGCTGAGGGCCTGGGTTCAATCCCTGGTTGGGGAGCTAAGATCCCACAAGTCTCGTTGCCAGAAAAAAAAAAAAAAAAAAAAAAACCAGCAAGAGAGAGATAGAGAGAGAGAGAACATCAACACTAAATAAACAAGGTAATAACACATTGTGCTATAAAGCAATGTAGCTGACAAAGTACAAAGTAACTAGTGGACCACATTAGAGAGACGTGTAATTGGAGAATATGGAAATTTCAGTGGGGCAGGAGTGAAAGCCTGAACTTTAAGGTGGAGGCAAGGTTCAGAGATGTACCTGGACTGTTATGGAGGACTCTGACAAGAGTTCATTCGGTGGAGTGTAGGAAGCCCTTACAGGTCAACTTTTGGTATATTTGGTATATACAGCCCAAGGAAATAGTCACTTATTCCATGCAGCACTTTAACATAAATTTACCAGAAGAAATGGGCCCAACATATACTAGAGAATAATGGTGAGACATCCATAACAGTGCTAGCATTGTAGAGTCTTACATGTAAGCATATGAACAGAATAGTGCAAGGAATAATTCGTTTGTATTTTCCTCTACTATCCAACCTAGGCTTAATTTTTAAAAACGTGTTATTGAAGTGTAATGTACATAAACACAGAAAAGTGCACATATAATAGTAAAGCTTGAATTTGTATAAACATAAAACCATCCATAAAATCAGCACCCAGGGAATTCCCTGGCAGTCCAGTGGTTAGGACTCTGCACTTTCACTGCCGGGGCCCAGGTTCAATCCCTCGTTGGGGAGCTAAGATCCCGCAAGCTGTGCGGTGTGCCCCACCCCACCCCCAAAATCAGCACCCAAAGCAACAAATAGAGCACTGCAGCACTCCAGACACCCCCCTCAAGGTTCCCTTCAACAATCCTCCTACCCAGGGTACCACAACCTGACTTCTAATAGTATACATTAGTTTTGCCTGTTTTTATACTTTTAGAGAAATAGAATCATATATGTATTCTTTCATGCCCTATGCTTAATTTTTAAAGAATCAATCCAAATCTCAGATGACTGAATGAATCCCGGCTCAGCATTTTACTGAGTTTGGACAAGGCTCTTAACCTAAGCCTGTTTCCATATCCACAGAAGTGGATTAGAAAATGTTTATCTAATAGAGTTGTTGGGAGGATTAAATGAGATCACGTATGTGACTGGCACATGGCTGCAGCTGTTACTTGTACTCAAACTTCCAGTCTGTGAACTTCCTGGGAGGTGGAAGACCCCTGGGCACAATTCTCCATAGTGTTAAGGGGGGAAATCCACACTATCTGGGCGGAACTTGGCTACCTGATCTCACTTTTGGCCAAAGGAGGAGAGATGCCATTTCTGTCACACACTTATGCATCTCTTCTAGAATATCAGCTACCTCAAGGGAAGCTATCCTGTTTACCACAGCATCTCCAGTACCTAGTGTCAGGTACTGTAAACACACAGTTAAGTATTGGTTGCTAGTTGAACAAATAAATAAGTGCTAACTGTACTGGGGCTTAGGAAATTATGTCAGAAACTGATCCAGTCTTTTGAGCTATGGTTGGCAAAATTACAGTAGTAAAACCAGAGTAAAGTCAATCTCCCTCCTTCTTTCCCTGTGCTGGCAAGAAAAATCCACTCAAATCTAGCACATTCTGTACTTGGAACTTGAATAAGTATATCGGCTCTAAGACCTTCAAAACTAAGGGCAGGATAGTACACTGCTTTTAATATGGAGTTTGCTCAAACTCAACAGCTTTTAATGTACTGATGCCAAGATACTAAAAAGTTTTTGAAAACACTCTCTTCCCAACACGTCAGCCATGAATAATTTTTTTCCTGGTGTACTTCATCTTGGTTTTCCACCAATATTTTTAAACATCTTCATTGTTCATTTATTAAAACAAACAAACAAACAAACAAAAATGACCAGGGAAGGGGAAAGTGTAATGTTCTGATGGAATTGCACTTGGTTTCTTTTACCCTCCACTACTTAATTAAAAATAACTTTTCACTTCTCACAGAGTCACAGAGTGGGAAGTACCTCTTCAAAACCTCCCATCTGTTTTATATTACAATTAAAAGTCTGATTGGCTGGCAAGCCTACCACTCTATAACTGGATAAATCAGGCAGGAAATCACATGGTTATAAAATGAACTAAAAGATTTTAACAAAATAATAGCTTACTGACTATAAAGCAACACTGGTTTTATGCAGATAACTGAGAGACCAAAGCTATTCACAACTGTTGTGTAAAATAAGTATAGTTAATATTCCCTAAGCGTCATGACTCCTTTTATAACATTCTTTCAATTTAACACTTACTGAGATTTTCTAAGCACCACGCTAGACACAGGAGCTGCAAATAGCAATCCCTACTCTTCAAAACATGAAGTCTAGTGGGAAAGTTTTATGGAGGCACCAGGATAATCAGGAAATGATTCACAGACCTGTGCCTTGAAGGCTGAGTAGAATTCTAACAGGTAGGGAGACAAAGAAAAGCAGCCATGACGAGAGGCACAGAGATAGAAGCATGCACATATATGTTTCTGAAAGATCCAAGTCGCCAGGTCCAGATTAGGAAGTGAAGAAGTCTTATTATTTAGGCAACAGACAACTACAGAAGGTCTTTGAATAGGAGAGATGTGATCAAATCTGTGTTTTTTATGTTTCTTTACACTCATATATAAGCAGTTGTATTTCCTCTCAGCAGTTATATTTCACACTGTAAATTAATAAATTAGCATTCTGGTTTCATGTGTCAGTCTCACACACTTGCTATAGGCATTCTAGTGAGAGGTAAATGCATTTTTGGTGGGTTAATCCATCAGATTTCTAAGGCTAAAGGTAAAATCTAGATGGTGACAAATTCACCGAGGTGATACAATACTGCACAAACCTGACTGTGCGACCAGTTGGCTTTGCCCAGGTGACACTCTGATGTCACAGAACAATTTCTTCATATTTCTGTAGAATGGAGATCAGAGTGATTAGTGCAGTCATCTAAATAAAAGATGAAGGAATGGAATTAGAGCTGTGCCTTTATGTGGGCAGAGATTTTACAACAGATTTCAATGTGCAGGGTGAGGGAGAGGCACGAGATTTCACAGTGGGTGATCAAAGGGAAGATAACACCACTAAGAGATAGAACAAAGAAGGGGCATGTCCAAGTTGGGAACAAGAGAACACACTACAGTTAAGGTACCGGCAGAAGAGTCATATGGAAAGAGTCATACCTAAAGGCAGTTGAAAATATGGCTCTAAATGAGGCTCAACTATTTCCATTTCTTGAGTAAAGACGTCAAGCTGTGTTAACAGATAAAATCACCTGTGAAGGGAGCTCTAAAGGAGAAAAATGGTCTAAGAACAGAACGTTGAGTTAAGTCCTTCAAGGTTCAATCAATACCATAAAATACAAAACCAAAGTGAAATGAGCAATGCCACGTCAGCTTGTACACAGATGTTTTATTTGGGATGTTAACAGTCAACATTGTATGCAAGATTCTCTTACAATGGAAAGTTTTCCCATACATCAAAAAACTCAATTTAGTCAGGGTAATTGCTGTATTAATGAGAAAACCTTACAACAAAATGTGGTATTATATATGTGTAGTCAGTTTCCATGCAAGTATGGCTGCTACATGTATGTCTGGCATTTTTATAACATACTGAAAGAAATTCAAAGGAACACAACAGTATAAAAGGTGATTTAAGATGCCTGACATGTTTAAGATTAAGAAATCTTCTTGCAAAAAGCAACAAAGCAGTTAACTAGAGGATTCAACCAATACCAACCCAAATATGTACTCTGTCCAAAAAGCCCAAGCTGATTTGCAATATATTACATGTGGGATAATTTAATGCTCAAGAAAAATTATGCTTTATAAAAATATAGCTCTTCCAAGATATTATACTTTGGTAATTGGAGACTATGTTCATCCAAACCAGCTAAGTAAGGGCTACATTAAAAAAAAAAAAGGAACCATTATATGCTATTCAACATAACTGAAATTGAAGCGATCCAGTATGATTTTGCTACAAGCACTGGTTTTACAAAGTGAAATTTCTGTGAGAAGTTCACTAATTAGGAAGCAATCAACATACTTAACAAACATGCTAAGAAGATTCAAATTGGTTCATCTATTTGGATCAACAAGGCATAATCTTAGTACCACACACTTTCTTCGCTTCTCACTACATATAAAATGAGCAAGTAGATTTAAATAGCTTAAAACCCCTTTAGGTCTACTGTTCAAAAGCTAGGCATTAAAATAGTATTTCAACTTCTATCAACATAAAAACATCAGAGAATCCTAAGCTGTTTTTGTTTTAAGGCATGGCATTTTAGTATTTGCAAGAATTTGCCTGGTAATGGTTGATTCCATTAAGTTAACGTCAGAACTTGCCATCATTTGCTTTCTATCTTTTCACACAGTGCAAGTGGTGGTCGCTCTTTCCTCCTCTCATAGCAGCAAGCCGATTCTGCTACCTTCTATAGCAGTATACTTCAGGAGTGGAGAGGGAGAGAGTGTGTCAATTACAAATAATTAAAACTACAGTGTACAATTCTATTTACCTGTCAGTGTTTAAGTTGACAGCACACCATTATATGTCTCAAAAAAAAATTACATAAAATCTCTACACAAAAGCAAATAAAGACATTCTTTCAAGAAGAAATAAAATAAGTGCAAACACCTAAAACAGGCAACTGAAGCAACTGTTGTAACCTGTAGAGAAACACAAAACATTTATAAAAGAACATATATTTTTATAAATAAAAGATAATGTTCTCTACTTCTGAAACATTGAGTAAATATAATAAACGTCTAAGTGCACACTGTTTTTAGGGACCAAAGTACCATATTATTTTTTAAACAAAATGCAAAAATTTCAAACACATATACAAATCACCAGATTAATTTATATGACCCCCCCATATAATTTAAAAAGAAAATATTAAATTATTATTTAGTACATTTTTAGAACTACTTTATATAGCCAACATGATTTAAAGGACATAGTGCAATATTTAGGTAGATGTGACATACAGTATAGATATTGTATTCTTTGCAGCTATAACTTACTATTGTTTCATACTTAAAAGTCAAAATTGTTCTTTACTATGTTAGCTTGTAATAACAGGAAACAACATTGGCTTCTAGACACCCTGTATAGGTATAAATATCTACATTTAAGCTTTAAAAATGAAAATAAATTATAAAAACAGACTTCTTTCCAATTTACAAAGTTTTCCTGCTCCTACACACTGTACAATACATTCAACAAAACTCTCAGCTCTTCTGAGATTTATGAAGAAAATACTGACTCTTTACTAATAAGGAAAAAAACTTTTTGCAATGCCTTTTGGTTTTAGTACTAAGCTCAAATAAATACATTTAACACTGTAGTTAATTTTACTGTTTTTTGAAAAATACCAAAAATTAGTAGTGCAACTTTCTTTCTTTTAAATTCCTTTCCACTGTGTTTCTTTGTAAATGGTAGCCTAAGTAAATCAGCAGATAGGCAAAAGTACTTCATAAAACCATGAGTGCTTTCTACACAGAGACTAGTTTCAGAAATCATACATACTCATAAAACCTACCTATAACAAAACCGCAGCATCAGGAGAGTAGCAACATATATCTTCTGAAGAAAATATGTGAGAATTTACTTTTAGAATAACCAGGAATATTCTAATATGATTTCCCCATCTTGTTCTTTAAAAACAATTTTTTTAAATCTTATGTCTTAAAAAATAAACTATGAAATTGCCTACCCCTTACTTAAGTGCCTAGCTTTCTGCTTGCCCAATATGAAAAAGGGTGCAAACCATTTTAGGGCTGTATTAAAACTTTAAAAACAGTTAATCAACAAAAAATTTCATTGCAGCCTAATTTGGTATAGAATCTAATACGGGAGTGGGGCATTTCATCAGTTTTAATAACAATCACAGTATGAGAGCTCTTGAGGTACTGCCTGTAGCTGTGTAAGTACTCAAATATCTTCTTGCTTGTTCCGTCATGATAAGTTGGTCTTCTGTCTTCCCATAAACCACTGTTTCCCATTCACAAGACTAGGAAGGAAATATTAATAGTGATGTGAAAATTACTAAGATAACTACCCATTCTACTTTACAATTAGACTTTTAAAAATCAATTAATTGATTGGATATTTCATAAGTAATTATTGTAAAAAATGTTTTTGATAACAGCATTGTGATTCTTTTTAAATAATGATGTTTCAAAAATACATACTAAAATATTTATGATCAATTTTTTAAGTCAATTTTTTAGCTATCTATAGGACTGTGGAGGCAGTTTAAAATTTCTGTTCCCACAACTGCCCCTCAAATCAAATCAGTCTAAACATGGAAAGAAATGTCAGTCTTTACTGTTTCAAAGTTTTGCAAAAGATTTAAAGAGAGAATGCAATGTCAAAAAATGAACCAAGGGCTTCCCTGGTGGCGCAGTGGTTAAGAGTCCGCCTGCCGATGCAGGGGACACGGGTTCGTGCCCCGGTCCAGGAAGATCCCACATGCCGCGGAGCGGCTGGGCCGCTGAGCCTGCGCGTCCGGAGCCTGTGCTCCGCAACGGGAGAGGCCACAACGGTGAGAGGCCCACGTACCGCAAAAAAAAAAAGAACCAAGAATGCTTTACGTCTTGCAAATTAGGAAATATATCATAACACAAAGTCAAGTTTATGTTTGTTTCATTTGTTTTCTTCCCTTATAAAGATTACTACTCTATAGGTATGACCTGCTATGTAATAAATTTTCCTGAAAAGTTCTGTGTTAAACACTGGTAAATGGGATCATTTTAAATGGATTCAGAGAATGTGTTACATGGCTCTATGAAGAGCAGTGGCTCAAGAAAGAGAGGAGGTGGCCACATATGATTGCCAAAGATGTTTTCAAGGAATGCTTGAATGTCAGGAAGGCTAGCTCTGCAGTCATTGCAGTGTAAAGAAGAAAACTTCCTCCTCAATGACCTCTCAAATTCTCTGGGTTGAATTCTTAAGATAACAAAGTAAAAATTTCTCCAGCCTTCATTTTCAGTTATGTAATGGCTGCATAGCATCAGAAAAAAAGGATTCTGTTTTACAACTTTGAGCCAGAAAGTTCACTGGAAACCATTATATCAATACCAACAAAATCAAGTTTGAAACTGCTTCCAACCACTTACCCTTTAAAAGTAGCAATTAGGGCTACAATTATTTATTACAGAAGAGGTGCCAGAAGTAGATTTAGATATTTTTAGTTTAAAACTGAAACAGTGCTTAAGAAATCACTAGAAGAGTCTCTGGCTACCATTCCAATTGTTTAGTCTATATGTGCCCTGATGAGTGAGTCTCTCAAAAACCCAAATCTAGTTTGAGTGACAAAACAATGGTGAATGTCTAGTCACTATTATAGTCAAATTTGAATTTAAAAGAAAAAATATAATTTCTGATCAGTAGGTCCAAAGTGATAATTGAATGAACAACAACAAAAATCACTGAAAGAAATTTATAAATTCATACCTGAAGATTCTTTTCCAATGTGACAACTTTGGAAGTGTTAGGGTTTGGTTTCTTTTTATTAAGTGTATATGTTTTGTTGGTTGAATTTATATCTTGTTTTTCAGGAGTCAAGTTGCACCTATTGTCATGTATTTCCAATAATGGTATCATTAATAAAGATGTTGTAAATATATTTTCTGACTAAGAGAAAAAAGAAAGAGGAAAATAAAATAACTAATTCAAAAATGGAGACAAATAGAGGGACTACTGAGTAAGTGGTAGTGGAAGCCCTGTTCATTTCCCTCCAAGAAAGCTTCTGGCTCCGATGAAATTTCTAGTAATGCAGTAAAATTAAATATTTAAGAAATGAACCAAAGATATTGAAATTTAAAGCTTTGAGAACTACCATTTTTTGACATCATACATAAGGGAAGCTAACTCCTCTCAAAACCAAACAAATATAAAAAGCAAGGAAGTAAATAAGATACTCTCTACAGTTAATTGTTTCTCTCTGAATTAGGCAGAATACTACTAAAGGAAACCGTCTAAGAAGCTCTAATGAATTAGCCACACAATGAGTAAAACACAAGAACCACTAGGACTTAAAGCAACCATCTTAATATAAGAAAAATTCTTTACAAACCTGCATGCCTGAGAGATCTTCAGTTACTAGTTGAGTGGCTGGTTCTTCTTTTTCCCAATTATCTAAGACTAGTGATTTTCTGACCTTCTGTACAGAAGCAGTATGCTAGAATGGATGATTTACAACAGGAACATTATGGTCAAGTCACTTGAACATGGTAAGACTTTTATTAACAACAATACTAAAAGATCACCTCTTGTTTGCAGCTTTTGTAAGCTGGTTCATCTTCCTCTTTGAGGAATATGTCTGTTCCAGTTTCTTCTTTTAAAACTTCCCGAATATCTTCTTCCAAGAAGGCAAGTGGCTGTGACTAAATTATTTTTAAAAGGGTTTTTAAAAAGCCTTTTATAGCAATTCCTTTTTCTCCCCATATATAGAAACCCATCTTTTATACTTTTTCATTATTGGCATAATTTTCTCCCAGTCCCTATAGATACGTACACAGATGAAAAAGATGTGATCACTGCTCTCAAATAGCTATGGCAAAAATAATATTGCAAAATATTATTGGCAAAAATAATACTGCACATTGCAAGCACTGAATGAAGTGTGCTACTTTCTTCATGCTAGGGCACTAAACAAAAGTCTTCCTTTTGGGGAACCTATTACAGCTCCTGCTTCAATCAGGATCCTCAAAATTAAACAGAAAAGTGATTATTTCCCCAAGTATTTTTATATAAAAATAGGAAACACAGAACGAATTGGGACTACAGTAGCTCTCCTTCTTCTATTTTTATTGTACTTATTGCACAGTGTGTAATTACTAGTTTACATGTTTCTCTTACTACTAAATATGTGAGCTATTTGATTCTTAGGTTTTTTTTTGTTTTTTTTTTGCGGTATGCGGGCCTCTCACTGTTGTGGCCTCTCCCGTTGTGGAGCACAGGCTCCGGACGCGCAGACTCAGCGGCCATGGCTCACGGGTCCAGCTGCTCCGTGGCATGTGGGATCTTCCTGGACCGGGGCACGAACCCGTGTCCCCTGCATCAGCAGGCGGACTCTCAACCACTGAGCCACCAGGGAAGCCCCTATGTGAGCTATCTGAGAGCAGTGATCACATCTTTTTCATCTGTGTAACATCTCTGCACACCTAGCCTTAAGCTTAGAGCTGAGACACAGTGTTCAAGAAATGTGTGCATGTGCATGTGTGTCTGTGTGTGTCTATGTGTGTACTGGAGTGTGGGAAGGCAGGATACAAAAAAAATGTGAATGTGGGCTGAATGATGAAATAGTCTCAAAATATTATTCATCTATCTGTTTAAAAAAAAAAAAGGTAATCAAAGTGCCACTAAACAAAAGAACAAACTGGCAGCATGTAATGACCAGCAGCTTATGTTCCCAGTCAACAAACTTAGGGAGAATAGCATTCATATATAAATGAGATTTCACAGACATAGGTAACAGATTTGTGGTTGCCAAGGGGGAAGAGGTGTGGAGGAGGGAAGGATTAGGAGTTTGGGGCTAGGAGATGCAAACTATTATATATGGAATGGATAAATAACAAGGTCCTACGGTATAGCACAGGGAACTGTATTCAATATCCTGTGATAAACCATAATGGAAAAGAATATGAAAAAGAAAGTATATATATATATATATATGTGTAACTGAATCACTTAGCTGTATAGCAGAAATTAACGTAACGCTGTAAATCAACTATACTTCAGTTTAAAAATAAAAAAAGAAAGAATACAAGTGTCCCAGAAAGCCAACCTCTAAGAAGTGCCTTTGACCCACTGTAAGATACACAAGAAAGCTGAGTGGGTAGCACATAGTAGGTGCTCAGTAAATAACTGGAGGAGGAGGAGCAGAAGGAATGAAAAGTCAGCTCGCTACAAATGAGCCTACAGATACTTTAGAAATTTTAATTACAAAATCAATACCTTCTTTTTATCTTAAATTGCTGATGAAAATGACCTGTTTTGGCAATGGATAAATTCTTCCGAAACATGAACAAACTGACAGGGACTTAGATACCTGAAACCTAATTTCTTATGCACTATTATTAAAATGATAATTTTTACTCAACGTATATGTTGACCAAATGACCCTGAGGCACTGTCAGAACTTTTCAACTGTCTTCAAATTATTGCTTATTTGTTGAATTCCCAATTAGGCTACACACCCTTCTGAAGGCAGGAAGCATACCTGACATGTTTAATATTACATCCCCAAAAGCCTAGCCCAGCGCCTGGCACGTATTAGGCACTCAATCAATATTTATCAAATTAATGATACATTTTTTAAGTGAATAACAAAATGCTGAAACAAATTAGTTAAATCAATTAGGTAATTCCATACAATGGACTAACACAAAAACATTAAAAATTATGGGATAAATATATACAATTTATTAAATTTAGAAAGGTTACAAAAGAGTACATAGTGTGATCCCACTTCTATTATGTATATATTCATAAAAACTAAAAAGTTTAGAGAACTCTAAAGAGAATATAATTGTTCATAGTAGCATATGGAACTAAGTGACAAAAAGACTTGATCAATCCTACTATGTACCCTCTAAAACAGTATTTCAAAAAAAAGGAAAAGACTAGGAGATTTGAGTGCGAGACATGCTCTTTGGTAGAAAATTGATTAAATCAAGTAAACTAGAATTTATTAATTGATTTACTCAAAATGTGACTACAAATAGAAGATAACTAAAGTACCCTAGAAGTGACCAATATTTTAAAAATCATATTTTATTTCTAATGTACCTAATTTGTCAGAAATCTTTATCTGCCTAGCATCAGAATGCCCATGGTTCACCTAAGGTACTTCAAAATTATCTGTGTGCTAACACAGGTAACACCTCCCACCTCCGTTCATGTACTACTATTGTTACCACTATTATTAAAATAATAATAGCAGCAACTAAGCACATACTACTTGAAACTTAGTACCAGCCCCTTTATTTCTATTATCTATCTTCACAAATAACCTGCTGGGGTGTTTTATGATATCCACTGAACAGAAGAGGAAACTGAGCCTTAAAGAGGTATCATGATCAATCAGTTTCATAAATATTATTAGGAAAGTGCCTATGTATATCAAAATATTAAAATTATTTTATTCTACTGTAAGTAACTGCTACTGAAACTACTAAAAGGTGGGTTTTAGTATTAAGCAATGAGTTCTACTGAAACTTGGCTTGCCTTCTCTAGATGATATAAAGAAAGTCTGAATTCAAAAGAAGCCAAGCAAAGGTTTACTTACAAGGAAGAAGACTAACAAAAATTCAAACTTATAAATCGAGATAACATTTTTTTAATCCAGTTCATTGAACATCTTTTTTAAAATGTTAAAAATCAAGGATAAAAATCAAAATTTGTGTCTTATTAAAATTAGGAAAATTCTTAAAAATAAAAGGAGTATACATACCACAGTTTTAAGAGGTCCATATTTTTTCTCCTGAGCAGCAAGCGCATTCTTAAAAGGAGTAGGAGTTCTTGGTGTGGTACCCAATATAGATCTTCTAATAGTAGGTGTTCTAAACCTATCCAATCATTTAGATATTTGTATTACAGTCAAAATTTGATTTCATATGAGTTAAGGAAGGCAAAGCCACAATAAAAGCACACACTAAATTTTCTTGTATATACACATGCTTTATTTAAACATTCCAAGACTTTTAAAGTGTGCCTGCCTAAACTATTCTTATTCCAATCAATCATCTTAAAATAGAAAAAAGACTAATGCAGAAATAAGTACTAAAAATGTTGTTTGCTCAAGATCAAAGTTTTATACTACATTTAGCTGGTTTCCAGTCTCCTAGGGATAAAACATAAGGTTATGATTTTTTTAAAATTCTAAATCCCATGTGGACAGGGATGATGATATATGTATAGATGAACAAAAAGCTCATCTGCTCTTGAAATTGTGCTTCCCATTCTCTCGAACATAATTATTTAATATGTACTTACCCTACATTTTCCTTTTGATCTTTGGGGGTTGTTTCCTTATGAAGAGGAGTTGTAATGATAACTTTCTGCCCACAAACAGGGGTTGATGTGAATGAAGGATTTTCTATATTAATTTGTCCATTTCCAGGACACGTGTTGAAAAACTAAAAAAAGAAGAGAGTTTAAAGACAATTTCTAAAATGTCAAAGTCCTACACAAATATCAAACTGATAAGATTTTCAAATTATTTCTCCATTCCTTTTAGGAAAGGATTATCAATAATACATTTACATTCCACTCCATAAAAATTAAGCTCCAAGAGGGCAGGCATTTTTGTTTTGTTCATCACTGCCTCCCCAGAAAAGTGTTTAAGACGCAACAGGTATTAAAAAAATAGCCGCTTAACAAATATTCAAAAGTAACAAAACACAATAAAAATATTTCCAAACAGTGCACCTTATCAAATAGGAATCTATAGAAACCATAAATAGCTGCTGTGTTAAATGTAAGCTTTGTAAAACAGTGTAACTGAAAAAAAAGTTTTATGACTTTATTAATAAATGGTCTTAAGTGTTCCTTTCTATAAGAATATTTTAGAACTCAGAATATAATAACAGTGCTTTGCTAAGAAGAAGTATAGCTGTCTGGCAAATTTGCCTATTTAGAACACAGCTCAGAACCTTTGAGCAGCCAGAATCGGTATCATAGAGCCTGTTTTCCAAATGACACAATTTACTCATTGGATCTTCCCTTACATACAATTGTGAAATACTACTTTATTTCTGTAGCCAACAGAGTAGAAGCAATGTTAAGAAAAAGTGGAAACTGCCAGGGACTTTCCTGGTGGCCCAGTGGTAAAGAATCTGCCTTCCAATGCAGGGGACACGGGTTCGATCCCTGGTCGGGGAACTAGGTTCCCACATGCCGCGGGGCAGCTAAGCCCGTGGACCAAAACTACTGAGCTCATGCGCCTCAACTAGAGAGCCCACGTGCCGCAAACCACAGAGCCCAAGCGCTCTGGAGCCCGTGCATCACAACTAGAGAGGGAAAACCTGCATGCCACAACTAGAGAGAAGCCCGCACGCTGCAGGGAAAGAAGATCCCGCATGCCTCAGTGAAGATCCCGCATGCTGCAACTAAGACCTGACGCAGCCAAAAAAAAATAATAATAAATAAATTAAAAAAAAAAAGTGGAAATTGCTTTAAGGCTGCTTATAACTGGAATGAATTCTATAATAGCTCTATCACTTCTGATGCCCATAAACCATAGGATAAAATCCAACTTCTTTGCTATGGGATATATGATCTTTATAATCATGCCTCAGCCATTTTCCACCTTAAAATTTACTGTTCAATGAAAATTGCAGGTATGCAAAACTCCAAAAATAGAAAGTTGCTAGTCTGCTCAGCCCTGGTTCACCTTCCTCAGGATACTCTGTAACTCTTGGGGTGGGGGGAGGACACACTACCTGCATTGTAGCCTATGTAAGTAGCATCCCCTGAAGCAGAGGGGGTGCCATTTTCAGAGAAAACAGTGGCTGTGTACTTACTACCAGATCCTCATCTTCCCAGCATCAAAAACATACCTCCAATAATATCCCAACATCCTCCACGTTTATTTGGCCATTAAACTTCCTTCTTCTCCTATAGGACTTTTTAACCTCTGTCAAGACACTTTAAGCAAACACCAGCTTCATCTCTTTCTTAATAACTGACCTTGGACAAATTGCCTAATTTCTGAATTTCATTTACCTACCTCTAAGGTTTTCTTAAAGAGCATTAACTAAGATACTGTAAGAAAAATGTTTAGCACACAGCCTGGAACATGGTGTTCATTAAGAAAGATAGTATTATAAAATAAAAGGTACAGTTTGCCTTGATGTAAATATCTGCTCCCCGGGGATATAACTACAGGAGAAAGCAGATAGTTCCTGACATCCCTAAACAACCTACTGACACATGAGATTCTTATAGGGAGCAGTTGTCTATGAATATATACCTGATATCTCTTGAACAGTCAGTCAGGAAACTGGCGGCCAGTCTCAGCTCTGCCATTAGATAACTTTGGGCAAATCATTTTATCTTTCTGGGCCTATTTCCTGATGAGTTCTATAAAAATGTAGAACTACATATCTAAAACATCCCTTTCTGCTCTAAAAATTGTAAGATAAAATGCAACTACTACACTTCGTGAGATACTTTTCTGATTTATCATAACTCAGCACTCTCCTGTATACATTTAAATACATTATCCATTTTTATGTGTTATCAAAGCAAGGAGCTGTTAGTATGGATATTAAAGATCTAATTTAATCCAACTCATCAACATTTGGAAACATAAATAAAAACGACACTACTACCTGTGAAGGAGAAAATGGTAGTGTTTTCACCGGTGTGTGTTTTAGTGCCGTATTACCACCATCATTGAATGAGCCATCGCCAGGGTCGCGGCCTGGGGACTGACCCACTCGCATTCTTCTCTTCTTTCTGAGGATGGTTGGTGGAGTGCTAAACTTAGCCACACTTGGGGATGTTAAAGGAACAGCCTCACTGTCTGCACCGTTACAACTGTTTTTTTTCCCTTCAAGTACAAGACTGACGTTAAATTGACATTCCATGGCTCCTTCATTGTGTTGAATTCGCATTAGTTTAACTGGTGTGGACTTGACAGGAGAAGCAGCAGCATCAGAAAGATCAAAGCTAGTAACATCACTCCATGCTACAGGATCCTGCAATAAATTAAATTCTTAACTAAAGTTATTAATATTATAACCTGGTTAAATCTAGTCTTGAACATAGGATGATGATTTCCAGAGTTAATTAACTACTCATTTTTATCAGTAGAAATAGGCTTTCTTTGGTTCATCTTTTTTTTAAGCAAGCCCATTCGAGAGGAACAGATTATGCTTTTACGACAACTCCAGTTGGAACATTCCAAAGCAATATTTCATCTAACTCAGTAGCTGAAGCTTACTACCAAAGTACTTTAAATGAAAAGAACAAATTATTTTAAGTTATTTTTATAAAAGAGTAAAGTTCATCATAAAACTTCACATTTTATTCCACATCAGAAAACTTTACACTCTATTCCACATCTACATAATCATTTGGTAATATGTATGGAGTATCTTCAAAGTGGTCATACACCATGATCCAAAAATTCAGTTTAACCTAAGGACATAATCATGATTTTGCACAAAGATTTATGTACGTTCTTTAGTTTGTAATACTGAAAAACTGGACACCACATAAATGTCCAGTAATAATAGTATGTCGGATAAATAAATTTTGCTACATTCATATGACAGGATACCATGAAGCCATTAAAACTCAAGTTTAAAAATGAGTTAAGAGGGCTTCCCTGGTGGCGCAGTGGTTGAGAATCTGCCTGCCAATGCAGGGGACACGGGTTCGAGCCCCGGTCTGGGAGGATCCCATGTGCCGCGGAGCAACTAGGCCCGTGAGCCACAACTACTGAGCCTGCGTGTCTGGAGCTTGTGCTCCACAACAAAGAGAGGCTGCAACAGTGAGAGGCCCGCGCACCACGATGAAGAGTGGCCCCCACTCGCCGCAACTAGAGAAAGCCCACGCACAGAAACGAAGACCCAACACAGCCAAAAATAAATAAATAAATTAATTAATTAAAAAAAAAAAGGCAAGGATGTTTAAAAAAAATGAGTTAAGAAAACAGAGACATGCTCGTGATATAATGTGGGAAAAAAATTCACAAACATAATACATTAGTGTATATTTGGGTTTAAAAATGTATACATATATGTGTGTTTTGTATGTCTATAACACAGCCTGCAAGGAAATACCTCAAATTATTAACTCTGGGTTTATGGGGGATTTTAATTTTCTTCCTACAGTTTTCTCTACTTTCCAACTATCTCTAATATACAACTTGTATAATAAATACATATATATATATATATATATATATATATATATATACTCTTTTTTTTTTTGCCAGAAACCACTGCAAAATATCAGAACAAAATTAAGCATGACATACAAGGTAATGTGTAACATAAAACTGGTCAGTGTCCATTAAACTGAGTTTCTGAACATGTAACCACATAACTAAAACTGAGCTTTTGATAATCTCACAATTTCAAACTTACAGATTCAATAAGTTCTAGAGTCTCTGCAAATTCTGGGATGGTCTGTAGAGAGGACAGCACAGCGTTGGCCTCCACGGCCAGGAACTTTGTGGGTGAGTTCTGCTGAGCAGACACAGCCTGATTTTCATCCAGACTGTAAAACTCACTAGTGTGCTCCTCGAGGCTTAGAGTATTAGACATGCTATCATCCATGAGGAAACTACCAGACCAGCTAGAAAAGCTTCCAGGTTGCTAAAAGTACAAAAGAAATTTGAACATTATTTGTCATTCCCAATCTAAGCAAAAATTTGGATTTTAAGTAAAAATTTTTTCTAGACCAACGTACTTCACAACATTTCAGCTAAAAATATAGTACCAAATATACCATCTTTCCTCAAAACTGATAGAAAAACTTTTTTCATTAAACCTCATCTTGACTATATTTCTTTTTTCTAACTAAATTTTTCTTAAATCTATAAAGTCATGGTGAGATAAAACTAGTAATGTACCATATATACTACAACATAAGGTCCAAACTCCTAGAATCTGGCTTTTCTCTACCTTTCTAACTTCATCTCCCAACTCAAGCCCCCACTCCCAGGGAATACTGAATACCCAACTATAGTCCAGTACTTGCAATTCCCTGATAAGTTTTGGTCTTTCACCCTGGATAAAGGGAGCAGCCTTTGCGCACACTGCTGCTCCCTTCATCTGGAATCCTCAACCTACATACCAGGGAAAATTCCTATTCCTCATTTAAGATACAGTTCAAATACTGGAAAGTACTCCATCTGATTATTATAAACGGAAACAGGTAGAAGTGTATAATGTCCTAGTTCACCTTTTTGCTAATATATAATCACCGCCTGTCTTTCAAGACTGAGTGAGCTCAAATAGGATTTTTTCTAGGAACCCTTCTGACTACCTAAATCTCAATCTTCTATGAGCTCCCATAAAACTGTGTTACTTATTATATCACACTGGATGCTGTTTCTTATCTGTGTCCCCACTGTCCTTTGAATTCAGGGACTGTGTCATTTTTCTTTATCTCTCTAGAGATGTACACTGGCCAAGTTACTTATCTTTTGAGCTTAGTTTCCTAGTGTCTCATAATGAAAAACAAGAAGAGAGACCTTGAAGAGCCATGGTCAAGAAACATTATGTAATTTGAGAACTGTTAAGAGTAGTAGATCCTAAGAGTTCTCATTACAAGGAAAAAAACTTTTTTTCCCTTTTTCTTTTTTTTTTTTGGTACCTATATGAGACAATGGATGTTCACTAAACTTATTGTGGTAATCATTTCACAATATGTAAGTAAAATCATTATGCTGCACACTTTAAACTTATACGATGCTATATGTTAATTATATTTCCAAAAAACTAGGAAAAAAACAAAAAGAAACAGGATGTAAAGTGTATAGCACTGTCCAACAGAGCCTGTGAGGTGATGAAAACGTTCTGCACCTGAAACCACTCAATATGGGCGCCAGCCACATGAGCAACAACAGTGTGGCTACTGCAGCTGAGGAGCTGGATTTTTAAATTTCGAATTAAATGTGTCTAACAGTTACCATATTTTAGAGGGCACACTGCTCAGTCCATAGGAAGCACTCCATAAACAGTACCTATGACTATTAAATAAAAAATTACTAGAATATGCTAGATATTCACAATAGCAAAACGTTAAGTTTCGAGTTAAGTAAGGTGAAAAAACAAATTTTCAACATTGTTGCAAAACAGGTTCCACTTGTTTTAAAGATTCCTATAAATAAAAGAAATTAAAGCAATCTTATTTCACTAGCACAGCCACCTTCCGAGTTTACAATCACTTTCTGGAGATAACTTCCAAACCACATACATTTCAACTAAGTTTGTGGGCAGGAAAAAGATTCAAAGAGGGAGGTTACTAGGTCCACTGGCCCGATTCTGAACCCCTAGCAACCAACCACCTAATTTGCAGAGTTAATATAAGGATCACCAGGAATACACATAACACATCTACAACAGTGGAACATAATGAATACTCAGTAAAGTGGCAATCATTATTATCACATAATTGTCTAGAATAAATACTTTATATGCATATGGAGTCTATTATACTGGGTACAGCAATTTCCCTCTAGAACCTCCAACCTCCCTATTCAACCAAATCTTTATGAGAGTGGATTTTAGACAGAAACTATGAAAAAAAATTAATAACTTTCTCCCTTTTTAATGCAAATGGCAATTCTTTTAGCTAATTATATTTTCCTGTTATAGTAAAAATGATAGACTATTATCAAAAAATTTAAAATGTGCTTAAAACATGATAACCTACAAATGTGAACTCTGTAACCATGATTATTTATTTGCAGCTTCTTAATAAAACTGAAATTAACTTTAAAATAAGTACACTTCAGGTCTCCCTATTTGCCCACGGTTTTTGCAGTTTCAAAACCAAAACTACTTTTCTCATGGTGTATATCTCATCTACTGCAATTAACAAATGTCATTTTTATTAATACCCTCTGAAATGGTATAAAGACATCACCAGTTGCCTCATAATACTATTTCAAGTCCTCAGGTTATTCTATTTAGTAATTTTGTATTAGTCACTCTAAATATATTGTCCCCTCATTCAGCCCCAAACCAAGAAAAACACTTTCCTAAATGTAAAAAGTCCCAGGGTATTAAACTTTTTAAATTGTCATTTAAATATAAACTTTTTTTTCCTTTTAATCCATCTAGCATAGCCTGTTTAACTTAGCTAGAATCATTACCATTTATCCTGATTTACTACTCCTAGTTGTTCTCATCAACCAAATCTCAGACAATACTTTTCATACCTGATAACCAAAACCCAACATCCATAGAAAAATTTCCTTAGAGAGCATAAAATCTAAATGTTTCCTTTTCCCATATTTTTTTTTTTTTTTTTTTTTTTTTTTTTTTTTTTTTTTTTTTTTTTGCGGTAGGCGGGCCTCTCACTGTTGTGGCCTCTCCCCCTGCAGAGCACAGGCTCCGGACGCGCAGGCTCAGCAGCCATGGCTCACGGGCCCAGCCGCTCCGCGGCATGCGGGATCCTCCCAGACCGGGGCACGAACCCGTGTCCCCTGCATCGGCAGGCGGACTCTCAACCACTGCGCCACCAGGGAAGCCCTCCCATATTTTTAACATTATAAATTTTTCCAATTTACTGAATTTGTGTTCTAAATATAGTAAACAGGAAAACATTTTCAAAGAGAGAATAAAAATAATTCTGAAGCAGACAAATCTGTACACATCTATTAAGTTCCTTGTTTTTTAAGTTTTTTTTTTTCTATTAAGGCCATTATCACATGGAATGTCCAAAGTAAAACCAAAGCCTAATCTGAACCACACAACATTTTCACAGATATACGTACTGAAGGTTATACCTTAAGTTTGTTTTTTATTTATGACTCAAGAAGCATCTTAATACAGAACACTGTAAAATATGTTCAAAGAGATGCATATCAAAAACAGGCAACTTCAAAGTTGCAAATTAGAAAAACTATTTTTAGTCCATATTAAAATCTGAAGTCACACTGAATATGCTTTCCACTTGCTGGCATATGAAAGTCAGTCCTGATTAAAACTATAAGAGCATATAAAGCATATAAAAGATTCTAACAATAAAATCTAAACACTTAAGCTTATTTCTTACTGATGGAACTCGCTTTCTTCTAACTTCATTCTCAGCTGACATAAGAAGCAACTCAAGTTCCTTTATTTTTTTTTCCTTATCAGGGTCTTCATCAACAAAGGGTTGCTAAAATAAGTTAAATAAAAGAAAAAAAACAGGCTACTTACAAAATTGCTTTATTATTATTATTAATGTTCTAATTTTTATTTTCTTCTATGCAACATAAAATCTATTTTCTCTAATAAAGCTTAATACTACTAAATCCCAAATACTCAGTATCACAATCCTTCTGGTATCTAAAGAGGTGCTGGTAAATATTTTCAATTTAACAGAAAGGATCTGGGAAATTTAAATGCACGAAAAACTTTACATTGTATCATCTGTATCAATTTAAAAACTTATGTGTGGAGTCTGTTTTAATTTATTGAATCTTAATAGATATATTCTATCCAATTTAGCAAAAATACGTCCATTCATAACCTGAATGCTCTAAGTTGGAAGAATGAAAGAACCACCTTACTGGTGTTGTGAACTACTTTTCATTTGTACAGTTTATATTTCTCAAACACACAAACTTTCTCCTTTAATGTTATAATACTCAAAGTAAATAGACCAGATAGTACTATTTTTGCCCTAATTTTAAAGATGAGGAAACAGGCACTATTAGATCTGAAAATGTTTGAAAGTGTTTCCTTTGGGTTTGTTTTGGGTTTTTTGCTTTTTATAAATAAAAAGTTACCTGAATAAAGGCAGAAGAAGGCTGAACATGTTCTACACAATTGCCTCCAGTTGACACATACTGATAGCCAGGGATCTAAAAAGTAATTAAAACATTAATATCATACATACAATGCTCTGGAAATTTTTAAAAATCTGAGACAAAGCACAGAAACTGAAAATCAACATGAAAAACTCAGTATCTCTGTTAACTTTGAATATTTATACATATAATAGTTCCTTAATAACTACATCTTTAATCTTAGGACCTACTGATTAAAAGTCATAACTCTTAGCAAAGACCTATTTTCTCCTGAATGAAATATGAGAATTATCTGGGCTAGATTTATCACCCAGTCTATCTATTATCTACCATAGCCACCAAGTATTTTTTAAAATCTGCTATTAAAGGATTACTCTGCCTCCTGGAGAAGACAAAGCAATTGTGTTCCTATCCTTCAGAGGAAGGGGCTGGTGCATATGAAGCACTCTCAAAGTTGGAGCCTAAAGCAAGTCTTCAATATTCCTAACTCCTACTGCTACCACCACCCCATGCCAGTCTCTGTACAGAAAGATAGGAAAACAGAGGCTGCTTCTATTACTTGTCTCAGAAAAACAATCAGAATCACTCATGTACTTTTTAATACTCTGAAAATAGACTAAGAATTATTCTGTTTCTTTTCTAAAGCATCTGTAATAAAATTTTTGAAGTTGCATGCAAACTTAGTGAGCAGTGGTAGGGAGAAATATGAGAAGTGTTTTTTAAAACCTTCAAATCTAATAAATATAAATATGAAATTGTCTATGTTCCATAATGGACTACCTAAATCACTGTATAATGCAGAAACATTATATATAACTTCTAACATGAAACTTAATTTTCACAACACTTCATTAGTATCAGTTATTGCTCAGCTTCCAATGAATTAGAAACTTATCTTTCTCAAACTTTTCATTTTAATCTGTGATAGGATTTCAAACCAATCCATTTTCTTCTTTCAAGTCAAAATTAGAATTATCTTTTTAGCAGTTTAAATGAATTGAACTATGAATACACAAACCTGTCAAGAATTATTAAAAGTAAGGTAAATAATTCTTAAAGTACAAGAAATATCCTTACTTTCCAATATATTTTGATTGAGAGTGTTAAACACTCCATTGGCCCCAAATAATTTTAAAAAATATCTTCCTATGAGTTAAAAAAATAATTTAAATGATAATCTTTCTAAGATAGAAGCAGAATGTTTCAGTTTATGCTGCTGAAATCTAGGACTCTAAAGAAAAATGTAAAGAAACAGACCATAAAAACCTTAAGGTACTGACTATCAGCAGATAACTGTACTGTCTTTACGTGTTTTCCTATTTGTAAATTAAGATGTCACTACCTTTTTTAAGTGGTTCTTTTGAAATGTCTAAAAAAATAATGTCCACTTAGTGGAATAAAATCAAATCTGTGGCATACTAAGCACAGATTGTTAACAACTAGCCAAATTTTATCTTTTGGTAGATACTTTATCTTGTCACATTTTATGTGATAAGAACCAAGAACTGCTCAACATGAAAAATGGCATGACAGACAAATAGACAGGAAAACGTAAAACAAATCTTATGAAAACTCCTAATTTCTTGCAGGTAGGAAAATGCATTGTAAGGAAAACAGAGCTTGCCCTATGATGAATGTGGGTCATCTCCAATGAACCTGTCTAAACAAAGGCTGAAGTCACTCAGTCAGTTGAGTGATGAGGGAAAAGCAAAGTTGAATGCCATCAAAGAACCAATTATTTACCACACACTCCAAAATGATGGCTTGAATGATTTTTGACTATCTTCTCCTCTAAACTATTTTATATACACTTACCTCTTAGAGGTAAGCAATACTACAATTACACAAAATTTTTTAAAAAAGTAAACTACAATCACTATTAAAGCACAAATGATCATTAGCTTTGAATCATGAAGATTCAAAGAATGATAGTAGTAGGAAATGTACATACTAAGTTTCTTAACTAGATAACGTAAAAATTATATATAAAAGGGAATATTTTAATGAGTTTGTTCTCAAAATATTTATCAGTCAAAACAAGCAGAGAGGGCTTCCCTGGTGGCGCAGTGGTTGAGAGTCCGCCTGCCGATGCAGGGGACACGGGTTCGTGCCCCTATCCCGGAAGATCCCACATGCCGCGCAGCGGCTGGGCCCGCGAGCCATGGCCGCGGAGCCTGTGTGTCCGGAGCCTGTGCTCCGCAACGGGAGAGGCCACAGCAGTGAGAGGCCCGCGTACAGCAAAAAAAAAAAAAAAAAAAAAAAAACAAGCAGAGATAAACTTCCACTAATGGTTTAACAGCTAGTCATGGCATATTTCTTCAGTTTGGAAATTTAAATGTCTATTCCTCTTAATATATGTTGTTTTTGTCCTATTAAGAAACAAAACACCTTCCCTAAAGAAACTAAAGAAATATAGCAACTAAAGATATTTTTTAAGTAATAAAGGTATTAAAAATATGTGCCTGAACAGGTATGTAAAACTGATTCTGGGTTTGCAAATGGTCCATAGTCGCACAAGGTTTGTATTGAAGTTTAGATGAAGATCGTTCTGATTTTATTCCATCTTGTAAGTAGCCTTCCTGCTCCACTTTTCTTCGCATAGTAGAATTCCAATGATTTTTGATAGAGTTATCAGTCCTAAAAAAGTATATATTTAAAAAGAAAAAGAGGATTCCATAAATGTTAACACTGTATAAAGTATACAAAGTACTTAAAACAAATTTTTACAACTGGTGAAATTAGACACTTTTTTTTTAATTCAAAAAATAAACTGTATGTCTCTATGTCAGATAAAGGTCTAAACACTGGAGATACAACAGTGAATAAGATAAAGAAAGTCCCAGCTCTCATGGGGCTTTACATTCTCACTGGAAGTATGGGGGCAGGGAAGGAGGAAAGAAGAGAAAAACAAAAAAATAAATAATAAGAAAAATAGTGCAATGCAGATCATTTAAAGTAGGATAAGAAAAGTGAGTAACTATAGTAATTTTGATTAGGTGGTCTAGGAAGTCCTCTGTGAGGTTACAGTGAAGCTAAGATCTGAATGACAAGAATGAACCAGCCATACAAGAACAGAAAAAAAAGAGCATTCCAGGCAAAGGGCATAGTGAGGGCAAAAGCCCTAAAGCCAAGATCAAACATGGTCATAAAATGCAAACCACAAAATACAGAATCCCAGTATTCTTTTTCACGTCTTACAACAAAATACCTATGAAAGAAAGAGTTCATTGGCTCCCCGTTTACCTAAGTTCCCCTTGTAAAAATGGAAGTCTTCAACCTACAGCTACTTGTAGTATAAATTTTTTTAAATACATAAACATTTACTGAGAATCTACTTTATGCTAAGCACTAAGCTAGGTTCTATGGACAGTAAAAAGATGTATCAAAGATTGAAAACATCAGAAGTTCCTAGACCAGGTTCAGTAACTTGGAATAAAAAACTTAACACTTGGGCTTCCCTGGTGGCGCAGTGGTTGGGAGTCTGCCTGCCGATGCAGGAGACGCGGGTTCGTGCCCCGGTCCGGGAAGATCCCATATGCCGCGGAGCGGCTGGGCCCGTGAGCCATGGCTGCTGAGCCTGCGCATCCGGAGCCTGTGCTCCGCAACGGGAGAGGCCACAACAGTGAGAGGCCCGCGTACCGCAAAAAAAAAAAAAAAAAAAAAACTTAACACTATGCTTTAGTTTCCTTATCTATAAAACAAAGACAGCAATGTTTGCTCTGCATATTTCACAAGTATATGAAGATTAATTAAGAATATATAGAATATAGCAGCCTATCTCCAAGTTTCAGCAGGAGGGTAGGAGCCCAACTTTAGATGACCTGGCTCCAAGTTGTAAAACTACTTTCTAAAACAGATATGAGAAGTTTGTTTTTCCTTTATATAAGGCCAAGTAACTAACACAGCTGGGCACTCCAATTGCTAGTAAGTGTACAATAGGATGAACTATGTGAAATAGAATGGTGCCATCAAGTCTTCTGACTTAAGGACTAGTTACTGTTTATCTTGAGAACCTGTATGTAATGGGTGGTATCTGCTTGGCTATGTGGGTGAAAGGTGGGATTTCTCTCCGTTTTTTGCAATCTCTTATCAGATTGCCTATGATGGGCATCACATTCTGAGTTAATGTTTATTCAACAGTAAAAGTGTTTTCTTTCTCTAAAAAAAAAGAAAAAAAAGAATATATGTAAAAAGCATTTTATAAACTATTAAGTACTATACAGAGATTACAGCAATAAAAAACAAGTGCATATCTTCCGAGTGAGGTATGGATTTTCCCAAGATTGTTGGTCTACTGTACTACAGACAGCTAGGAAACATTTGAACCAGTGCCGTGTACAGTGTACTTAGCACATCAGTGCCCCTGAGGGAAGTGTTATATTTTAGCCACATGGATATATACACACTACTCATGATCTGAATGATACCATAATTAATTAAGAATTGAATTTTCTCTAATGCACTTTCATAGCAATTTTTTGCAGCCAGTGTATTTGCTATTCTCTGGTCTTATACATAGAATCCAATACGAAAGAAATCTCTTCAACTCAGATTTCACTCCAACTTAGTTTGTACAAAGAAGGTTGCTTAAATGGCACTGATGTGTAAACACAATTTTGGGAGGGCATTAAACGTCCACATAATCTAAAGGTCCATCATTTTGTTGCACAAATTACCGCTATAAAATATTTCATTAAAAAAGTAATTATATCCTTACCACAAAATGTACTGATATTACAAGTATCGCAAAGGATTGCTTGTATTCTGCAGTCTAAATTTTAATTATAAATAAAAGTCATGGGGTACTTATAAATATATTTAATAGTAACATAATAAAGATCAAGTTTAAGTACAGAAAAATGTATATACATTTATATAAGTACCTTCCAGGAAGTAGTTTGGCAATTTCTGCCCAACGATTTCCCAACCGCTTATGTGCTTCATAGATAATCCTGTCCTCCTCTTCTGTCCAGGAAGATTTCTTTACCTCAGGATTCAGATGATTATGCCATCTTTCTCTACACTGCTTGCCTATTCTTCCTTTTAAATGTTTTGCAATTAAAGACCATCTTTTTGGCCCATATTTCTGAACTAATTCAATAACCTAAGAAACAGAAAGCAAAGTTTAAAAAAGCATTACCTTTTTAAAAATAAATAAGTCATGGGGGTATAATGTAGAGTATAGTGGCTACAGCTAGTAATACTGTATTGCATATGTGAAAGGTGCTGAGAGAGTAGATCTTAAAAGTTCTCATCACAAGAAAAATAATTTTTACTACATATGGGGATAGATATTAACTAGACTTGTGATCATTTTGCAATATATACATTATTTTGTACATCCGAAACTAATACATAATTATATCTCAATTTTAAAAAAGCACTACCTTCACAGAATTTTAAAACATAACTCAAGAATGCCATTTTTAATGCATTAAATCCAAACCACAACTACAACTTAAAAAAACAATTTTACTAGTAACTATTCCTTCAGCATCTGTCAAGTTTATAAATTGATTCCAAACTTATCTAAAATACAGGTTGTTAATTAAAGTGACTTGTAAGTTAAATTGTTTCATACAAAATTAATATGAAATAACAGTAAAAATGTTGAGACTTAAGCATTTTCTACTCTTACTTTTTTTTTTTTTTTTAAAGCTTCAGCGGAAAGCCTAACAAATCATTATGGAAGCAGGAAGGATCTACAGTTACTGTCTTTTCATTTCTTCCTTTCTCAAACTGAAAGGATACAAATCATACATTTTAAAACTTATCATTGGCCATCAAGTAAATCAAATCAGGTCTGAGCCTAGTGAACTTTGGGGTTTTTTTGTTTTGTTTTTTGTTGGTTTTTTTTTACTTTGAGTGGCAGTAAGAATACTCTAATTTCCCAACTACATTAACATTTATGCCATAAAGAGCATGAACTAAAGAGCAATTCTCAGTAGAGGACAGCAACTCTCCCATTCTTCTCACACTTTCATAACACAAAGAATTACCTTGGTTTTTGAATCATCCAACTCTTTGGGAACATGATGCTCTGCTATCTGTCTTATTTGGGGGTTCATTATAGATCAAGAGGGAAAGTTAAGAATGACTTCCTTACACCTCACATTTTCAGATAAAATAGGAATAAAATTAAATTCTGTTTTTAAAATGCTAACTCAATTTTCAACAAGAAATTATATCCTAAATGTTGCTAACCTAAGCTCTAAAGAAGGTGACTAAGCTGATAGTATTTTTCCTTCTGCAAACCAAACTTTCAGACAGCAAAGGCTATATATATTATATTTGGTTTGACTCAGTTCTGAAAAAACTACATTTCAAGATACTCAAGTTTCAATTCCTATGCAAGCAGTAACTCAGAGAACAAATCAAAGTGATTTAAACATGTATTTATGTGACAAAAAACCAATGTATTAGGAAGAAAAAAAGCAAGTCCACCTACACAGTGAAAATAAAGAATATGAACATGTTACCCTCTGATCTTCCTCTTTAGTCCAGGGACCCTTTATCAATTCTGGATTTAAAACTTTCTGCCACCGATGTTGACACTGAAAATCAGAACGATTCTGAAAGAATTCAGATGATTTTGTTATTGAACAATTGTCTTCCAGAAAGCAAGTCAGCCCAAACTTATATCTCACAACCTTTTTTTTTGTATTATAAGAAGAAGAGTGATTTATTGACAAGCTATATAAAAACCCCAGTTTAAATTTTATATATATATTTTTTATTAGTTTCTGCTTTATAACAAAGTGAATCAGTCATACATATACATCTGTTCCCATATCCCTTCCCTCTTGCGTCTCCCTCCCTCCCTATCTCACAACCTTAAGAAGAAAGTTTTTCGAGAATAATGCATTCAATAGCATTCTTTAAAAATGTAGTATTTATTTTACATGCCTGTGCCCCAATTCTTTTTTTTTTTTTTTTTTTTGCGGTACGCGGTCCTCTCACTGCTGTGGCCTCTCCCGTTGCAGAGCATAGGCTCCGGATGCGCACGCTCAGTGGCCATGGCTCACGAGCCTAGCCGCTCCGTGGCATGTGGGATCTTCCCGGACCGGGGCACGAACCCACGTCCCCTGCATTGGCAGGTGGACTCTCAACCACTGCGCCACCAGGGAAGCCCCCAATTCATTTTTAATTAAAGTTGTCAGCATTGCTTAGACTATAAATAAAGACAATATATATTTGAAGTTAAATTATGTATCTCTATACTCTGCCTTATAACAGCAAAAAGCAAAGCTACAACACAGATACTGCCATAAAGAAATGTACTGATGAATAAAAGGGAGTAAACAGACAACTATACAAAGCAGACATACGAACTCAAACAGCATAGCAGTCTGGATTCACATAGTATAGCAGTACATAACTCTAGAAAATTAAAAAAATCCTGAAAGGCATTATTAGACCACTCATGGTATTTAAAGGATGTTTATAAATGACCACCTCCAAGTTATCAAGTAAAAACTAAATATACCTAGATAGAAGATGTGCATTATATACCAGTTAAATTATTTAAGTGTTGAAGTTCAAAAGGAAAATGAATTTACCAGGATAAAACCTTATGTAGAAACATCCCAAACTCCAAAAATGATTAATAAGTCTAGCCTTATTTTAGTCAAGTCACAACCTAGTAACTCCTATGTATTACAAGGATAATAATAATAACACGTAACTTTTCATTAGTGATTCAGTTTCCAAAGATATTAGTTCACATACAGGATTACAGATAATTTAGAAGCATATAAATACAAATACTTTATTTGCCAATAGCTCTGTCCTGGTGCCTAGCCGACTTATTTTATTCAAACTGAGCTTCTTCATTTACAGCTTCTATACATCAATGCTGATCCATTTTAAGGTTATCAATTTTTCAAAATAATCAGGCTGTTCCTGTATAGCCTTGTAGCATTTCTCTGTTCACTTCATTTGCTGTTATACCATTGAAATTAAACTGATAAAGCTAATGTAAATACCTTTTCTAATTTAGCTTCCATTATTGAACACGTGCTAAATGTCAGGAACTGTGCCAAACATCCTATATGTTACTTCTAATTCTCACAGCAACGTAGCTTTTTCTGGTTTTATTAATTAGCTACCAAAATACTTCAATATATTTAACTTCTCTCAAAATGTTTTAACATTTATCAGCAAATATTTATAAAGCCCTACCCAAACTTCGTATCATTTTTGTTTTAGATTATTAATCTTTTTAGATCCCTGGATAAACTAATTACTAGAAAATCAGACTTCATAAGCTTCCAACTATAGGAAGATCAGAACAAAATAGATGTTTTTAGGAAGGAAATCTAAATCTAAAATAATGTAGACACATTTCTGAAAAATAGCAAATGTAACCCCATGGTCTAAATCATCCATGTCAGCAATATAAGATAATGTTTCACTTACTTGAAGACGACTAGCAATTAGAGTCCAATCATCAGTTCCATGTTGTTCAACCAACTTCTTTAACTTATCATCCTATTAAAACAGATATGAAAAATTAGAAAGTTCTCCCTCACCCTATTCCTGAATATAGATACTCTCCAATTCTTCCATGTCATATCTGGTGGCCATTTTTAGGACTGAAGCCATTATAACACAAGTTCTCCCATTTACTAAACTGATTCTGTCAGTCTCAATATCAACCCGCTATTCATGTATGGTTGAAGAAAAATAATGTGCAAGTTAGTTGATGGATAACTTTTCTCATGTTTTGTTTCTAAATATCTTTAATATATATTATTAATCATTAAATACAAGCATGGAATTAGTAAGCCTTATCACGTAATTACCTCATCTCTTGTCCATTTTACTCTATTCCAGAGTTTCTTCAACGCTTTTTGTTGTGGGACTTCATAATCATGATCAGCATACTGAAGGTCATCATCCTCATCCTCACTGAAAAGGACACAATTGTGAAATCAAGAATTTTATTTAAAGATGTGAATTCAATCACTGAATCTGAATACACAGTTACGATGAAAGAAGCCACTCAGACTAGCAGACATATGTCCAACGAGATTATTCAAAGTATAAAAAAAATTAAGAGTCATACAATGGAGAGGAGCTGTAGTTCTTACTGACACAGAGGAATGAAGCTAGATATGTCAGCAGAGGCCAAGTGATAACCTTTGTGTCATGCTAAGGAGTTTGACCTTTATTCTTTATTTGACCTTTAACCTAAAGAGTTAAAGGAATTTAAGTAAGGGGGTAAAAGACCAGTATCTTGTGTTTCAGCAAAAATCACTGGCAGGAATGTGGAGAGATAGAGGAAGGAAGACCAGTTGGTAATCTTTCACAATACCCCAAGTAAGAAATTATTAGGGCCTGGCAACGATAATGGTAAAATACAAAACACAGTCAGTTAAAAGACACAGTGGAAGAAACGAGCCATTTACAACACCAACAACAAAAAAAGTTAAAATATGTAGAAATAACTTGAGTATACAGATCAAGTTATAGTAAACAGTGAAACACTATTAGGAGACACAGAAGAACAAATGAAAAAACATTCAGAGCACATTCTTGGAAAGGAAAACAATATTATAGATGTCCATTCCCTGTAAATTAATTCATAAATTTAGATTAAATGAATAAAAATACCAATAGATTTTCAGAGGAACTTAGACAAGCTGATTCTACAGTTCATATGGAAAAATAAACAGGCAGTAATAGCCAAAAAGATTCTAAAAAAGGAGAGAGAGAATTAGCACTACCCAATATCAGAATATACTGTAGAGAAACAATAAATAAAACAGAATGGTACTGACACATGTGCAGATACTCAAATCAATGGAACAGAATAGAACGTTCAGGAAAAACACAAAACCTGTATGGGAATTTGGTAAATTGTAATAGTAACATATCAATCAGTGGGGTAAAGATGGACTTTTCAATGAAGGGTAAGACACTGGGTAGCTATCTTAAAAAATAAAGCTAAAGTCTTACTTTAAAATAAAAAATTCAGATGAAGCAAACATTTTACACTTTAAAAAATGAAAACATAATAGTACTATAATAGGGTTGAATCCTATTTTTTACATCCTTGAGTAGAAGAAATCTAAATGTGACAAAAATCAAGAAACCATAAAAGAATAAACCAACTAAGGTCGTGATAGTAGTTATAGAAAGAAGCACATAAAACTGAGATGAAAAAGGTAGAAACAAAAGGATTTTTCAACTGATGAATCTGAGAGACATGGGAGGAAGATTCAAGGACAACTCCAAAATTTCTGGCTTTGGGAGCATAAATAGAGCTATCCACTGAGATATGGAATAGAAGGAGAAACAGAACTTTGGGAGGTAGAAGGGAATGAGGAGAGTAAGCAGTTTGGACTGATTTCAAGGCACCTGAGAAATATACAGGTGGATACTGGATATATCCAGAACAGCACTGTCTGAGAGAAATGTAATGCAAGCCACATATGTAATTTCTTAGTAGCCACATTAAAAAAAAATAGAAACAGGTGAAATTAATTTTAATAATAAATAATATTTAACCCAATATATTTTTTAATTGTCATTTCAACATAATCACAAAATCTTTTTTTTTTTTTTTTTTTTTTTTTGCGGTACGCGGGCCTCTCACTGCTGTGGCCTCTCCCATTGCGGAGCACAGGCTCCGGACGCGCAGGCTCAGCGGCCATGGCTCACGGGCCCAGCCGCTCTGCGGCATGTGGGATCTTCCCGGACCGGGGCACGAACCCGTGTCCTCTGCATCGGCAGGCGGACTCTTAACCACTGCGTCACCAGAGAAGCCCAATCACAAAATCTTTTACATTCTTTTCTTCTTACTTAAGTCTTCAAAATCTGGTGTGGCATTGTCCAGGAGGGAAGAGAGTGCCAAAGGCAAAAGAGAAAGAGAAAAAAAAAAACAAGAAGATGAAGCTGATAGAAAGAGCCCAGGAGCAACAAAGTGAATTCCTAGTTACAGACAGAGCTAATCAGAAAAATAAAAATTAAATTAAATTAAAAAATTTTTTTAATAAAATAAAATTAAAAGTACATAGCAATTCAGACTAGCCACATATCAAGAGCTCAACAGCCACATGTGACTAGTGGCTCTCCTACAAGGCAGAGCCGATCTAGAAGACAACTGGGCACGTGGATCTTCTGCTCAGGTAACAGGTCTAGGGTAGACATACAGTTTTGGCAATCACCAGCACGCAGAGAACAGTTAAAGCCATGAGAGCACAAAACCCCAGAAAAGAGAGCAGGTCTTTATGATAAACTGAATTAGAGGATTCTTGAGTAGTCAATGGACTGAATAAAGTTATGAGCATCTGAAAATAACATGAGCTAATATTTACTTAACGTTTCTAAGTACCAGACATTGTGGAAAATGAAGGCCTAGATTTAATATGTACTGTTTACAGATCCTTTGCACGAACTTCTAATTTCCCTTGATTTGTCAATTCCATTAGGACCAAAATTATTCTTATCCGACCAAACAAGACACCAAAATCCCCCACCCACCTACCTATGACACCTGTTTCTTTAGTTTAATGCACTTCAGTATTCCAATACTTTCTCCCCTAAAGCCAATGTCTATCTTAATAATCTGCCAGTCCTATTTCCATATATGATTGTTTTGTTAAACTATGCTGAAAATAAAAGCACAGGTTTAATTAAATACCTGTTATTTGCTGCCATCTTCAGCTATCAGAAATATCACTTGATTAGCCATGATTAAGCTGTTAAATTGGAGATGGTTCAGGATCCAATGACTTCATAAATTTCTAAGAAGGCTAGTAAACCAGATAAAACACCACACTGAAGCTTGCTGTCCACTGTACGCACTCATGGAGCTTACCCATCCTTCTCAATGCTATCACACTTGCCAACCTTCCCAACCAAATTGTAAACTCAGGGGTACAAAGACCATGTCTAATGCGTTCACCTCTCTTCGTCAAGCACAGTACCTGCCATTCAAACATTTGTAAAATTACTGAATGGTCTTGCTTACTCTTTCACCTCCTCCAAGTATTCTGTCTTCCAAAATTACCTCACTCCTCCCCAACCCAATCAAAACTTTTACCTCCCTTAATACAGCTGATCTCAAGTTGACATCAGAAAGAAAACTTTTTTTTAACAAATGCAAATACCTCTAAGAGGAGGTAAAAAGCATTCCCATTTATTAAAAAGAACTTTCAAAATCCAAATGCACCTCCAAGTGGTAGAATTTTAAGCATAACCTGCTGAAACAAACATGAAATAAATATTCAGTACAGAAGGGGTTCTTTGGGGTATCTACTAAAATTGCCTAACCTTTCCTAGAACTGTCCCCTGCAACATTATCACTTCCTGTCATCCCAAACAGCTCTCAGTCATGCTTTTTACAGGTTCCCGTCTCTTCTTCCCTCCCCTCAGACCCCAACACCTTCCATAACAGCATGTTTGAGATTGCTGTAAAAATTAGGTTATTTGAAAACAATTTCTACTTTGGGGATTCACCCATATAAATTTTGAGTCTTCACAAAAATATCGACATCACATCTAATCTGTACAAAATTCACCTCATCAGTATTCTTATCAAAATATGTTAAAGATACGAGTCCAAAAATGTTATTTTGGTCAAAAGGCTAGTTTCCAAGGAGTAATATTCCTGAAAACGTGTTCATTTTAACGTTAAAAACCTGCCTTATTTTTTAACCACATACTTGATTTGTGAGAAATTTCTATTTCTACAAGAGGTTTCATCCTCTGTCTTGCATCAGCATGGCCCTCGTGTTCAGGAAGCTGGGTTTTTTGAGTGGTTGAGTGTGAGGGAGGGTTACGGTAGAATTCTTAGAATCCACCTCTCTAACACTGGGACTTCCCTAGAATCTATCTACCTAACTACTTCTTAGTTTTAGCATTAAGTTATTTCTATATTATTTAGGTAACTGTTGAAAGGATGATAAAACTTTCAAGTAAGCGTGACAGAAGAAGATCCTAGAAACTCATCACTAGCTACAACATAAAGCTGCCTGAGAATGCCTACAATTTGCGAAGAAAAATGGGAAGAGATAAAACCCCACGAATAACTTCACCAATATTCTACCTTCACCATTTAACAATGAAAAAGTCCCATTGCTTAATAAAGGTTAGACACCATCAAAACAAATCATTATTTTATTTTCTTTATTTGTTGTTTTATTTGCTTTATTTTTCTGCTTTCTACTTCATTTTTTAGTATTTCTGTATTGTAGCTATCAATGCTGGTACTATCTAATAGTTAAATAAAAGCAACTTCCTACTATCTATCTGTAAATAGATAAACCATTTTTAGCCTAGGGTGACTCATCTAGAAGACAGTAAAAATAGGTGAAATTATTTCTCCAGTCACAAAGCAAAAACCGAAGAGGAATTTGTTCTTTGAATCTTCATTCAGGACTTGGTTTCCAGAATCATTCTGCCAGTTTTATTTTTTAAGTCAAATAAAATATTTATTCTGTAACTGTCTAATACATAACCTAAGTACCATATGCAAAAACTTTTGTAGATTAGGAATGAACAAGGTGATTAGGGTGATTATGAAACTGCAAAATGAAGAGCATATGCACACACACAAAAATACTATGACTCATTAGGCCAGGAAAATGGTTAAGCGTAGTTCTGTACTGGGGTGTAAGCTAATCGGACGTGATAGTCATAACTTCCCCTGTGAAATAATACACAAACTATTCACACTTGGCAATATTAAGATAAAACATTTGAGAGAAGTTCAAGTTTAAAGGACATCAATTATTCCACCTAAAAAAAAAGTAAAACGTGGTGTGCCAAAGGAAGAATCTGAAATTTTTAAAAATTTATGGGCTTTCCTGGTGGCGCAGTGGTTGAGAGTCCGCCTGCCGATGCAGGGGATGTGGGTTCGTGCCCCGGTCCGGGAAGATCCCACATGCCGCGGAGCGGCTGGGCCCGTGAGCCATGGCCGCGGAGCCTGTGCTCCACAACGGGAGAGGCCACAACAGTGAGAGGCCCGCGTACCGCAAAAAAAAAAAAAAAAAAAAAAAAAAAAAATTTATTTTTATTTGAAGGGAAACCGATTTGAATTAGAGAAATATCAGTAGTTCTATAAAATTTGCTCCAGGAAAATCACTTCAACTTGATAATCTTTTAAATCAAACTGCATCAAGTCTGAATATTTTTATCATAATCAAAAAATACATCTTTATGATACTGTCTTGACAGGATAACTGTGAATTTGTTTAAGTTCAGTCGAATTCAAGGGATGAAAATTTACCAGTTTGATTTAATAAAGTGAAATCAGGCCACCCAGTGGTTAATATGATGTACTGCATACATGAATATTTTATTCCCAAATCTGGACTGCAAATTAGCATCATTAGAGTAAGACAAATTCGACTTTATTTGACCATTAATAGCAATAATGAAATAAATACTGAATTTCTACCTAGCTATCCATAAACAAAAACAATGTGAGAACATTTCTATTTTATTCCATTAGTGTGTATATTTTTAAATGAGGAAAGATGATTACAAAAAGAGTTCAAAATAGGAACTATATTAAAGATAGATGGTACCTTATAGACCACAAAATCCAAACCCCTTATATTAACAGACGAAAAACACGGTTATAGAGTTTACTTGCTTTCCCCAAACAATACTGCTAATTACAAAGTTGATTTAAAAATCAGTTCTCGGGCTTCCCTGGTAGCGCAGTCGTTGAGAGTCCGCCTGCCGATGCAGGGGACGCGGGTTCGTGCCCCGGTACCGGAGTATTCCACATGCCGCGGAGCGGCTGGGCCTGTGAGCCATGGCCGCTGAGCCTGCGCGTCCGGAGCCTGTGCTCCGCAGCGGGAGAGGCCACAACAGTGAGAGGCCCGCATACCGCAAAAAAAAAAAAAAAAAAAAATCAGTTCTCATATTTCAGTATTCTTCACCCACAACACCCATCTCACTAGAAACAACACAGTAAAATTGCTTCCTACAACACACATACCACATACCTAAAGAGCTGGCTTTTGTCTTTCCAGTTTAGTATAGTCACCAGTCATCTCAACTGTAAATACCTGAATCTGTTCCTACTTAAACAGGCCTTCTAGCGTCTAAATGACACTTTTTAAAGCTTATTTGTAAGAGTGGAACTGGCTTTTAAAACCTAAAATTAATTACTTAATACATAAATATGGTTAAAAATCAAATACATGTTAATAACAGATATACCAATTTTGGTATTGCCTGTAAATTATGTCATTAAAACCCCCAGTGGGATCTAAAAACTATTTAAAGTCACAACACCAAATAAACCTTTTCCTTTATGTAAATCCAGATCAGAGATACTATAGCTATCTTAAAGATCAAAAGAGCTAACATCCTTCAGTTGTTTAAACCTGAGGTAACATTTTTTACTCCTTTTTTTTTTCAGATCATACAGGAGAGGTTATTACAGGATTTATGCCTGTAGTTTTATGCAAAACTTTTATACAGCGAAGTATAGTTCTCAATCAAATACTTAAATGGTTGTATAGTGGAGATTTTTAAGTGACTGAATTACGCCCTTTTTCATTCAACTATAAATTAGGTTCATATTTATTATTAAGATATTTAGTTAAAGGCATGAGACTAGACTTTGCCCAATAAATAGATTATTTATCCTTCAAAACATTTCACATCCTATTATTTTCTAAGATAAATAAGTCATATTTACATATACAAGAAATATAATTTAGAGCACAAAACACATTCAAATATGAAGACCCTAAGAAATACACCATTCAGATATGATAATTCCTCATCACATCTTCTACCTGTATACTCCCATAGGGAGTGTAGCTTCACCCCACCACATTTAACTACTCCAGACTTATGACTCTTTCAATCATTCTGTAATACGTTTCAATTAATTTATACAGCTGACAGGAATAAAAGTCAACAATGCAATTAATGTTTAGATCTCAAAGCTCACAGTATTGTCAATAAAACAACTTATACAGGCAAATTAATCATTAAATCACTTTTCTTAGCCTATTATTATGAAGCATATGCAAATTATGGACAGAAAAGCTAACTGGAGAAGGCAAGGTTCTGACATTCAAGCATCCATGTCTAACCATAACTAACTGCTAATGACAGCATTAGCCAAGAAACTGTTTCAAATAAGATTAACATCAATACTGATAAGTAGATAATGCCACACACTGAATATAAACAAACTCCTGTTATTGACTTGACAATATTCACTTGTCACCTTGCTTAATGAAGGTATATTTTAAAATTCAAAAGAAAAGGCCTAAATCAATACCTCAGTAATTATAGTTACATGAGATTTTAATATCTTTTCTGAAGACTGAGAAGTCAGTCAGGTCCTTGATGTTCTAGACTAGTAATTCTCACCTGGGTGATTCTGGCCCCTAACAGACATTTGGTAATGTCTGGAGACATTTTTGATCGTCACACCTGGGGGAAGTGGGGTGTTACTGGCATCCACCGGGTAGAGGCCAGGGATGCTGCTAGACACTCTACAAAGCACAGGACAGCACCCCTCCCACCCCGCCTTCCCAATACAAAGAATTATCTGATCCAAAATATCAACAGTGCCTAGGTTGAAAACCCTCTTCTAGAGAAGTGTGTGTGTGTACATTTGTTCCACCTCAAGAGTTTGATCTATTCTGTAGTTGCTACAAAGTAATAATCTAACAAAGACTTTACTACATTCTATGCTGATTTCTGCAAAAGATACCTTACATGCAGCAGATGCCTAATAAATGAAGGTCAACAAATACTATGTGTACTTGTTGCCAATTTTTAACAGTAATCTGCAGTGAATGAAGCTAGTACTAAATTTCAACTTGGGAAATACACCTCCAGTTGAGACTTTGAGGCTGTGGATCTAGATAAATAAAGCCATTTGGAAATCCTGTCAAACATCTTTTCATGTTTATTTAATAATACTGACAACTAAAAGATACTGTAGTTTTTTGTCATCTAAGTAATTCCTACACACAATTTAGGAGTAGCTACTCTACTGACATAAATAAAAATGAGAAGCGTAAATTCATCCTAGCAAGTTTTCCAAAAAAACACGCCCTACCTCTGTGCAACACTTAGGCACAGTCAGAGCCCAACAGACACACAAAATATCAAGTGACTCAAACACATTGTTTTATTTTAAGATCAAGCTACTGGTGGTAACAGTGTGGCATCTTCCCAGTAGAAGATATTAAAAATACGTACATAAAGCTGAGAACATGGGTATGGTAATTACAGTAAACATCAAAAAAGGTCCTCTCTCCTCAGCTCCTCAGAGGACTTCCACACCTTTCAAGGGAGCAAAGATGGCAGAGGGGTCCCCACCCAGGTTTATCACAAAGTTCCTATTTTAACTGACCCAGTCATTCAGAGAAAAAGAGGCCCTCTGAACACCATTTTCAGGTCGTCCAGGCAGGACACTTCCACTTTCATCTGCGGAGCGTATTCCCTGAAAGCGCACAGACTTACCTGCCAACTCCCACCAAGAAGTGGCTGTGAGCGTTTGGGGGTCTGGATGTGCGCTGTGGGGAGAGTCGACTCAAAAGAGCAACCTGGGCATCTGTTAGTCACTTTCTGAGTCTGAAACACACTGGTCCCCAGCTCCACACGTCACGGCTGCGCTGCGGCCAGCGGGCCGAAGCGGCTGTGGAGCAGCGGGAAGAAAACCTCTGCCCCGGCTGGGGAGGGCCTGGTGCGGAAGCAGCGGGAAAGGAAAGGGAATCTGAGCCGACACTGTGCCGACGGGCCTGGGCGAAAGGGATGTCACCCACCTGCGCGACCTCTTCGCCATCCTTCAAGTACCGCATAGGCGCGGGCTGGGCGGGGACGCAATTCAGCCTCCTCCAGCCTCAGGCTAATACTCCTTCTCCCAGACCCTCCCTCCGCTTCCCTCTCAGAAGTCCCTCTCCGCGGCGACCGAGTGCGGAACGCACGTCCCCGGCAGGGCAGGACAGAAGGACGGAGGGGCGGACCGCGACCCGCCCCCGGTCCGTAGCGCCGCTCCTAGCCCCGGCCCGGCCCGGTCAGGGATGCCCCCAACATGTCAGCAGGCGCGCTCCCGCCCTCCGCCGGCCCCTCCCGCCACCTCTCAGCCTCCTCGCCGCTGTCCCAGCGCGGCTCCGCCGCGGGCGCCGACCCCCGCCCTCTCCCCGCAGCAAGCAGCCCTGCAGGGATCACAGCCTCCTGCAGGGTTTTGTCCGCACCGCTGAATCTCGCGCCCAGCCTCCCTCAAGAGCCGCCGTTTGAATCTGCGCACGCGGCCCCGAATCTTATTGGCTGTGGCGGTCGCACGCGGGGGGACGGGGGCGGGGCGGGGAGAGCGCGCGCGACTGAGGGCGGGGCTGGGGAGCTGGAAGCCGGGACTGGAACTCGCGGGAGCCGGGGAAGGAGCTGGGAGCCAGGGGGTGGGGCCGCAGGCCAGGCTCGCGGGTCCAGCAGTGACAGGACCCGGAGCGCGCAGAGCGCCGCACCCGAGGGGGCGGGACGCCGAGGGCCGCGCGGGGCCTGCTGGGAAAGCGAGTTCCAGGCTCGCGGAGAGGAGTGTCCGGAAGCGGCGGCGGGAGCCCAAACTTCCCGGGGTGAGCGGACGGTGTCCCTGAGGGTTGAGCTGTCCCGCCAGGGCATGTCCCCGCAACCTTCTCTCGGCCTCAGCTCTTCAGTCCTCGGGTGCATCCCTCCTCATTAGTTAGGAGGCGCGGTCTTCGGACTTGAGACAAATCTAACCATAAAATTTGCGCGGCCGTTATTGTTCAAGCAAAAATGCGAGCTATTTTTGCCAAACATCGTAGCTGCTGAACTAGCGAAGACTGTAGCAGGAAACCGAATATCAAGAATGAGCAGGAGTGTGACAGGTGAAAAAGTTTTTAGCTGGACACGTGCTTGGAACGGAAAAGGGAAATAATCCGGGTCGGCGGCTGGTCTCCAAAGTGCTTAATCTCCTCCCCGGCTCTACGGCAAGTAGCTGCCGTGCGCGGTGAAGGAGCCCTGATCCAGGAGAAGAATGCAGGAAGACCGGAGCGGACTGGGAATTTCGCCCAGATAAATGAGTACGGTCGTCAACAGTAGAAGGTGACCTTCCTTCGCAGGAGAGACAGGAGGACGGGGCAACTTCACTGGAGGAGCTTCTGGCAGTTAAAACTACTCTAGAGGTTTCAAGTCTAATAACTACAAACTGCTCAGTTCAAGTAGCATAAAAGTAGATTAACTACAGTAAGGATTAGAAACGGTAAAGGATCCAAATTTGCAAGGTAACATGCTCTACTGCATGGAGCACGAAACCACAGCTTAATATTGTAACAAACTTACATTGTGCTATTTTGAAAGTTTACGCATCAATTTTTGCAAATAGGAGATGCAGGTGCAAATGTGAATTAAGAGGAGCTTGCATGCACTACTTTCAAAACTTAAAACACCTGCCTTTTTATAGTTCCTTTTTCTCAAGGTATGGGTTCTGGGAAGGTATAACAGCTTTTCTTTCAAATCACTCCTTGGTGTGTTGCTAGTTCACTTAAAAAAACAAACAAACCCTAATTTAGAAAGTAATGTCTTTTGAAAACAGTGTTTTCTTTACTCCTGGGTCACACATTACTCCGCTTATTTACATCCAAACAGGAAGCAGAGTTTCTACTATATTTTAGGCTGTAGTCTAAAAGGTATACAGAATAACTTTTTAGAGCTTGAAGAGAGTTGTTTTAGATTTTGACAGCAAACTAAGTCCCTCTCATTTTAGAGATAGAGAAAAACATAATTCCTCAGAAAGGTAACATCGCAAATTCATTTAAATTAGTTACCAAAAAAACAGTGTGGAATTAAAGTGGTTCACAGTCATTTGAATACACATACTCAAATATAACCTGACTTGCGTCTTTTTAATCAAAATATATTTAATAAAGAATTTTAATTCAGAGTATATAAAGAACTCTCAAAACTCAATAATGAGGAAAAAAAAAAGAAGCAATAAAAAGGGCAAAAGATTAGAGCAGACACTTCACCGAAAAAGATAAGTAGCATGAAAAGATGCTCCACATCATTAATCATTAGAGAAATGCAAAGTAAAACCACAAAGAGGTACTACTACACAGCTATTAGAATGGGGGGAGGGGGACTGTAAAAAGTGTTGGCGAAGATGAAGATGCTGAGCAAGTGTAACTTTTCCTACACTGCCGGTAGGAATGCAGCTGAAACAGCCACTTTGGAAAACAGATGTTTACAGTGGCTTTATTTGTAATCACCAGAAGCTGAAAACGCAAGGAACTTTGTCACACATTTACTCCTCAGCCCCCAAGAGTTATTTTTGAATAGTCTGTTAATGCTTCTCAAGTCTTTCCACAGAGATATAGGGAGGAAAACCAAGGGGAGACAGGGGTTGGGGACAAGTGCTGGAAATTTCTTTGAAAACTGTCTTATTTTTGAAAACTCATTTTTTATATTTAAAATGAGTTTTCAAATTATTTACTTTCTTACTCCAAATCTTTAAATAAATCACCTCATTATTATTAAATAAATGAGCAGAAGGTACACCATGCTCATCCTTCACATGGCTGCACCAGCTTCTTATCCTCCTGCAAAGGCCAAAGGTTTGCTAACTTAGTTTGAAAAGCTTATGCTGGTTTAATATAGTACCTAATAGACTATAGTTTTCATAGAGCTGTATCAACCATTCCCATAAGTAGATTTTTGTCTGTTCTATTTATTGTTAGATCCTCAGTCCCTAGAATAGTGATTCACCCAGATGCTCAATAAATATAACTGTAGAATGAATGGAAAAATATAAATAAGTGCATTAAGTAAATATTTATGTTTACAGGGATGCAACAAGTACAAATTAAACCAGATTTGAAACACGATTTTATGACTACTAAGGTAGCAAAATCTTTCTAAATCCTGCCAACAAAGTTTGAATAATTCCTTGATGTTAGTATTGAAACTGGTATAATCCTTTTGGAAAGCAATACCAAGCAAAAGCCATAAATGTGTGCACAGCCTTTGACAAAAATTTAGAATATAATTCAATACAAGCAAAAAAGATGTGCTTGAGTGCTTATAGTAGTGTATTCCATTAGAACCCCAGTTTGGAAGCATTCACATTTTGAGGCTAGCTTAAATGGTTCATCAGCAGGAAAAAACAATTATATAGCCAGTAAATATAGGGTAATATTAAGACAATGCCGTTAAATGGCTATTACACTTCTAGGCCCTTCTAGGTGCTTTGCATGCATTAGTCTTTGGTAATATCCACAACTTCTATAATTGTTAACAACCCTATGAGATAGGTACCGTTACTTTCCTCCACTTTATAAATGAGGAAAATTGGGCACAAGGAAATAGCACAAATATGGTATGTAAAACTTGTCCCAATATTGATAATGCTAAATAAATATGCTTTGGCAGAATAATGAAACCATATGTTATGTATTTGATATGAAAACCAAAATCAGGTTTAGAATGCTACTTTGAATACATAACTGTATGGTCCAACTTCTGTCTGCCCACCACCAATATATTTTGCTAATCTGTACATTTAGGGTGCTATTTTAAATTTGATGGAAATTATAAATAGAAACCATACTAACATAAGCAGCTATAGAATTCTTAGTTTGTCTTTTAAAGGCAAAAGTAAGGGTGGTTGAACTGCAAGAAAAAATATATACTGTAAGAGAAAAAAAATGTTTTAAAGTGTCCCAGTTTCAACCCAATATTCCTTGCTCTACCCTTTTCTGGTAGATAGAATAATGGCCCCCCCAAATATGTCCACATCCTAATCCCCAGAACCTGTGAATATATTACCTTAATGGCAAAAGGGACTTTGTAGATGTGATTAAATAAGGATCTTGACAAGGGGAGTTTGGAATATCTAGGTGGACCTGGTGTAATCACAAGGGTCCTTAAGAGTGGAAGATGGAAGCAGAAGAGTCTGAGGAGATTGAAGATGCTATGATGTTAGCTTTGAAAACGAAGGAAGGGGTCGTGAGCCAAGGAATGCAGGCAGCCTTTAGGAACTAGAAAGTCAAGGAAACGGATTCTCCCCTAGAGCCTCCGGAAAGGAACACAGCCCTGCTGACACCTTGACCTTAGTTCAAGGACATCCCGTTTGCACTTCTGACATCCAGAACCTTAGAATAATAACTTTGTTTTTTGTTTTTTTGGGGTTTTTTTTGCGATACGCGGGCCTCTCACTGTTGTGGTTTCCCCCGTTGCAGAGCACAGGCTCCGGACGCGCAGGCTCAGCGGCCATGGCTCACGGGCCCAGCCGCTCCGCGGCATGTGGGATCTTCCCGGACCGGGGCACGAACGTGTGTCCCCTGCATCAGCAGGTGGACTCTCAACCACTGCGCCACCAGGGAAGCCCGCAATTTGATTTGTAAACATCCTATTAATTCTTTAGGTCTCAGCTAATACATCACCTCTTGGGAAGCTTTCTCTAACCACTAGCAGGTCAGGGTAGTTCCTCCTGTAGTGTCATCCCACACCACTCAGTATTCCCCCTAGATTTGCACTTGCTTATTTAAATGTCTCTCTCCTTCACTAAAAATATAAGCATAACAAAGGCAGGTGAGAAATGTCTTTCTGTACATCTAACACAACATTGTAAATCAGCTATGCTTCAACTCAAAAAAAAAAGATGTATGTGACCACCAAATTTTACTTCTTTGCTAAATTACGAATGTAGCACTGAGGTTAAGAGCATAGTGTATGGAGTCATAAACATCTAGGTTTAAATCCCAGCTGTGCCATTAACTTCAGGACCTTGGGTAAACTACCTTACCTACCTGAGCCTGTTTCCTGAAAGATGAATAAAAATTATGGTACTCAACCACAAAGAGTTGTTTTGAGGATTAAACTAATTATTTCATGTTGTGTTTTGCCTATTGCCTGGATATACGGAAAGGGTCACTAAATGATAGTTATTATGCTCGTGTTTATTGCTTGTCTCCATTATTGCAGTGTAAACTCTAAGAGTCACGTGGAAGTTGTCTCATTTAGAACAGTTTCCCCAGTTCCTAGAACAGAAGCTTGGCATTTGATCAGTGCTTAATAAAAAGTTTTAAATGAATGAAGGATTCAAGTATAATATGTTGATCCCATAAGCCAAATAAGTATGAGGTAGATCTCATACTGCACGTTTCTTTTTTTTTTTTTGCTTTTTTAAAATTAATTATCCATTTTATACATATTAGCGTACACATGTCAATCCCAATCTCCCAATTCATCCCGCCACCACCACCACCACCCCCGCTTTCCCCCCTGGGTGTCCATACATTTGTTCTCTGCATCTGTGTCTCTGTTTATGCCGTGCAAACCAGCTCTTCTGTACCATTTTTCTAGATTCCACATAATGTGTTAATATACAGTATTTGTTTTTCTCTTTCTTACTTCACTCTGCATGAGTCTCTAGGTCCATCCATGTCTCTACAAGTGACCTAATTCTGTTCCTTTTTATGGCTGAGTAATATTCCATTGTATATATGTACCACATCTTCTTTATCCATTCATCTGTCGATGGGCACTTAAGTTGCTTCCATGTCCTGGCTATTGTAAATAGTGCTGCAATGAACGTTGGGGTGCATGTATCTTTTTGAATTATGGTTTTCTCAGGGTATATGCCCAGTAGTGGGATTTCTGGGTCGTATGGTAGTTCTATTTTTAGTTTTTTAAGGAACTTCCATACTGTTCTCCATAGTGGCCGTATCAATTTACATTCCCACCAACATGTACGTGTTTCTTTCTATATATATAACTGACAAACAGGAATATTCCCCCCAGATTCTCACACTATCCTTTTTTAGGTAAAGAATTATGTGGTATGATAAATGAACCAAAGGCAGGTTTAGTTCCAAAGAAGAAAGAGTACAAATTTGAAGAACACAAGTTTTTCACCTCAGTATACCATATACAGTTTAGAAAATCAATTAAAAACTTACTTCCATTTTTCTATATACATTTTTAATGATTAGAAACAATCAACTATGCAGTCAGAATTGCAGTTACTGTGGTCTGAAAAAGCCAGTCAATAAAAATAAAATCCATACTGAACTGTCATAAGTAGGATGTTTGTCTTAGTCACTGAAGTTTTTGAGAGCTCCAAACTATGTAGTATGTGACCAGTGACATGCATGTACAAGACCTCAAGTCCAAGTTTGGGACAAGTGTAGCCAAGTCACAAAGCAAAGCTAATTATGTTTAGTTATCTTGGGGCTCATACCAATGTCGTTTTTCCCATCAGCACTATGCCTTCAGCAAGTGAGACCACAACGACGTGGTCAGCAGAACAAGAGCGTAACAACTGTAAAACAAGTTTATAGTGGAAATGGAGGTCTTGAAAGGCGCGTGACTTGCCTCAGGTCACAGAATGAGTTAGTCACAGAGCAGAGACTGTCAGTTCTCCAGATTTTCAATGTGGCATGTGATCATAAAGCTCTTGCATAAACACTTGGACACGTAACCAATACGTTTTTAGCTCATTAATTACATACCACAAATAAAGCGAGTTTTAACATAAACTATTTAAATAACGTATGCCCTTTGTATGGTTTGTCCTACTTAAATGGCAACTGAGCTCTACTGAGTTATTTTGATGTATAAATAACAATAATAGCAAACATTTTAGTGTTTACTATATGTCAAACACTGTTCTAACCATCTGATATGTGTTAACTGGTTTTATCCTCACAAAAAACCCAGTAGATGTCATTCTCACCCTCCCAGAGAGGAAACTGAAGCACAGGTCACATAGTAAGCAGCTGCCAGGACTCATCTGTAAGTCTGACATCTGAAGCTACGCTCTGACCACTAACTTAAACAGTCTGCACTAACAAAATGGACATTAAAACTTAAAAGTATGTATCAGTTGTGTTGATTGCTAAGCTATACAAATGTGATTTAGTGCCATTTTCTATATTTCCCTTCATTTCCTCATTATCTCGTTTTTTTTTTAAAAGAACGGAACAAGTTTTCTCTTTGTTAGAACATATCTTTGTTTTGTCTTTAAGTATTCAGTAAGCATCACATGACCCAATTAAGTAATATGTCTAAGGAAATGTTACTTACTCTTTTCTAATTGGGTCCATTTCATTTGCATTGAAATCTGCACTAAGGGGAGAAATCACTGTCCCTATATGATATCCCAGTGAAGGAAGTTTTCAAATAAACTTTATTATACTAAGAATTCCTTTATAAAAATGAACTATATTTTCATGCATTATAATAATTAGGTATAATTCCAGGAAACTATGTATTAACTTATAGTTTTATTACTGATATAAAAGAAAACTTCAAATACTGTACAGTGAAGTGTGCTGTAGAACTCTATATAGATGGAATACACTATTACCAATTATTTATTACTCAAGTGTAATATATACAGCAATCACAAAATCAGAAAATAATGGATAACAGCCAGTGCTTTAGGGATGGTAGAACATCTGTACTATTTTATTGAGCAGTTAAAGCACTTGCTATTTAATTTTTTCTAAATATTTACACTATTACACTTATTTTTTACATATTCTTAATAACATTTCTCTCTAAAAAGCAGACTCTCCAGCTCTTGGCACTAATTCTTAAAGTCAAATAAACCTGAAAATACTGACAACCTTTTCAGTCCTTTATTGCTCTACCATAGGCATAAAAGCTCAGGAAGGGACTTGTGCATTCTAAAGAAAAGTATGTAACACCTTAAAATTTTTAAATACTAAGTAATTGATACTCACAAGCAGATAACATCAACTAAAACTTTTTTTTACTAGTTTTCCTTTTCTTTTACAAGAGAATAATCATTGTATTAATATTATACTAAAAAGCATGTAGACGCCATAATTTAAAAAGTTAAATGTCAAATATACAAGTAATGGCATTTTCTCCAATAATTCACAATTTTTACAATTTCTGCTATTTTGGAGCAAACATTAAAATTCTCACAATTTAAGTATCATTAAATATGAATTGAAACACTTAGCATCTCAAAGAATTATTAAGAATGGCAGAACTTACAATTAACTACAAATCTTACATTGGTGATATAGCCCCTTTTGTTATTTCTTAAGTAAACATTCTACTGTGGTATGTTTTCAAGTGAATAGTTCTGGTTTGAAAAATTAATTATATTGAGAAGAGCCTTGAGGTTATGCAATTTTGTTAAATTACATGATAACCTGGAAATGTAGGATATATCTACCCCAACTTACTTTAGAGTATGTATCTCACTACTACTGTTATAAGAGGTGATTTTAAATTCATATTAAGATGAGTGGAGTTTAATCTGATTTTGCAAAGGCTTTTATGAAAATCTTAATATGGAAACCTTGTTTTGAGAACCATGAATCTCTCAATATCTGCTCTGCAGTATTTTTTGTCTGGGCCAATTAAAATTCCTGTTTGAAAAATGAAGACCAAATGGTATTGATATTCTGAAATAAACATTTTATGATATTGTCACTATATTGACCAAAGCTTAATTAAACACAGAAGTTGTAAGTTTATTTCATACTTAAAGGCTGGTTAGTAGTGAGGTCTAAATTTTTTAGAGAAATGTTCACTAGCAGACAGTTATTAGTAGGTAACTACATAAAATAATACTGTTATAAACTTTGCAGTTAGTAGCTAACATGTGATGTCAGTACAATTCTCAGAAACCTGTCATTAGTATGTGAGTTGCTAGCAAGTGATCTTCCCTGAGGTAAGAGACAATATGCAAAAGTTTGCTAATTTCCAATAGTTAGATTCTTAAAAATAATGGCAATAAGGACCTGTGTGGCTGAGAATCAGATACATTTCAGATTGTTATCTTAATTGCAAGCAGTAGGCTTGACTGCAAAAATGAAACTAAAAATCATCAGAAGATATAAAGCAAGTTTCACAGTCAGTAGCACTTGCTAAGTTTCTCAGGTCTTGAGCTTAACATTTTCCAATAAAATACCTGAAATACAGTGAAAGGAGGGGAAATGGGCCGTAGGCTTGCTCTTTAACTAGTTCCTGAGTAACCATTCCCTTGGAGTTCATTATATTCTAGCTCATACTATTTGACAGTGTCTTGTTTTCTTCAATTTCAACCAGTTTCTCACAACCAGTATTCTAGACACACATCATCTTCAACTCTACCTGGACTTTGGGTCATATATTCAACCTTGGTATGACTAACTATAAAATGGATTACTGAAGAAAAAATTTACAATTATACTTCAATTTTCAGTTAAACACTGCAAATAGAATTTAACTATAGGACTGAATTAGAGTTATAACGTTACATGTAGGGCTAAGAAAATATTTCAACTAATTTATGATCCCTAGGTTGGACTCAAAGTTGCAGATGTACTGGTAGTACTAAAATGGTAGTACTAAAAAAATAATCATTCCTATAATTATGCATTTGATTATGATAACCATATGGAAGGGCAAACGATGATAGTCAAGAACTTAAAGAAATTCTGCTCTAAAACTTTTCTGTGAAGATGATACCTGGCCCACTTCTCAAAAACCATTAATTACTGCAACCAAATATCAGCTGATCTAAAATAACTTCAAGAAACCTGACCATTCTCAGAATCGAGCCTTTTATTCTTTATCAAGGGAGAACCCAAACTATTATTATAATGTTCACACCTAACCAGCTTCTAAATAGCACTGCTCTGGCAAGAGAAATTAATAGTGTTGTCAGAGATTAGCCTGCCTTCTAATGTTCACAGGTGCGTTCTAGTTTGACTAAACGCAAAAGTATTTAATAGGGAGATAAAATGTGCATCTGATATTTTTATTTATGCTATGAAATTATATTTGTCAGTTATTAACTAAACACACCAAGCCACAGGTGAAGAAAATATTTGTTAAAAGGTGATTATATCATTTACCTGGAAGCAATGAATTCGTTTGTTAACCAGTTTTCCTGTATTTAAACTAAAAAATGTATGTGGTGGTGGAGGGGCGGGAGGGTGTTAAGTGGCTGAAAAAAACCAAAAATAATTATAGTGGTTAGTGATATCTGTAACTTTTAATTTAACACACAGAAGTCACCTGTACTAACCAAATGGGAAATATTATTTGGTAGCTGCAGTTCTTTATGCAAAACTAGTACATAATATAAAAGTTCTAAAATTTCCTTATATTTATAGACATAGAGAAAGGTATCTGAAAGTAAATTTAGAAGAAGAATGGAGACAGAATATGGTTTTAAAAATGTGATAATGTGATAAAACTAACCCAAATATGTATCTTGCTCAGATATCACCTGCAAAATGTCTAGAGTCTCCATTCTTTCCCTATTCAAAATAAAGTAGTTAACTTAATAAGTAGATTCAGTCAGAGATACTTTCATAGAAAGAAACCAAAAACTCCCTTATTTGGAAACACAAGTTAAAGTTCTGTCTATATTCCTTATGAATCAGCAGGCTGACATTTTTAAACACCTGATAATATAATTTCTGATGTACATTTCCTTGAAATGCAAACGGTTCTGCATCTGTTAATACGAGCAAACAGAGACAGCCAGGCTTTGAATGCTCTAGATAAGAGATTGTATTAACATACATTTTGTCTTTCATCCATTCAAACTCAACTTAATTTCAGTGAACAGAGGAAAAAGATGGATTAACGTGTACATTTCAGAATACAGATTTGCAGAATAGGATAAAATAGTGCAAATACCAGTCTCAGGATAAACACTCTTTAAGGAGTAAACATGAAAGCTGCTTTTTGAGGAAACTGGCACTAAAGATTTGATGAATACACTATTTAAGCAAATGCCCGGTTGATCAGGGTATGACGCAGTCAAATTTGCATCCAAATCCAAGTGAAGGCAACAAATGAAGAAAATCTTATGGATTCTAAGAAAAAAGGGAAACATTTTTGGTTCAAAGGGGCTCAAATACATTTAGCATATACAGGCTTAAATACCATTGATCAAAATTGTAGAACAATGTAACTCATTCATAAAGATAAATTCCTATTTATAAATGCTCTGTGAATCTGACAAACTCGGAAATTAGAGATTACTGCTACCATTATTTTTATTATTTTCTACCACACTTTGCAATCAACTTTTCTGCAAGATTAAAGGACAAAAATTTGGTAGTACTTGACCAGGCCAGGATTCAAAATAATGGTAACATATTATCAACAACAGAGCACACACTTGGCTGTGTTGGCTCAGACAGCAACATTACTGAATCACACTGACTTTATCATTCTAGAATAGTTATCTTCCCCTAACCTTGCTCAAATCAGCAAAATGTTATATCATTACACTACATTCTCAAGATAGTTTCACCAAGAATATATATCTCTATGAATGTGTTCATGTTCACAGAAGTGTCAGGATCCCAGTGTCTAATATATCCTTTTATGAATTTCAAGATACAATTTAATTCAGATAACCTTCAAATTTACATAAATCCTTTGACACGCTAATAAATATGTGGAATGGTTACCCTGATGACATCAACATTAGCAAAATCTTATTTCCCCCCAGCCCTAGCCTTTTCAGAAATCAAACATATGTAGCAAGAGAATTTTCATGTTTTAAACATTAAGACTTTCATGGAATTAAAATTACAATGAACCACATATATGGAAGAAAGTCATCTCAGCGGATCTAATAACTAATTTATAGGAATTCAGCGCCAGCCTGGGCAGCAGTATATTAAAAGCTATTGCCAATCACACACTTGCTATCATGCACTGAATAACAAGATATAATCTTTGAATTATATACGTACAAGATTTTTAATGACTAATCAAGTTATGTGGCCCAGCCAACAAATATTACATGTTCACAATAAACATTCTGCCTTTATTAGCCTCTAATTAAATCAAGAGTGATCCATTGGCTCAGTTGTGTTTGTCAGCTCAGCATCTTGACTATCCATCTCTTCAGGCTCCTCCACGGAACTTCCCTTTTGTGCTTTTGACCTTGTAGCAAATGCTGCTCCCAGTGCCTCTGCCACACACCCATCAGTTGTTTCCGTGTTCAAATTTTCAGTGCCACCAGTTAGAGAAAAAGATTCAGGTAAGCCAGTCTGAAGACTCTCAGGTTTCACAGAAGAACTCACAGCTTCGGCTTTCCTTTGAGGAAGATCAGACGGTGACTGCTCTGTACTCTGATCCCGCAAGTGCTTGTCCATCGATGCCTGAATAGAAGAAACCATTTCCTGCAATTTTTTTCGCTGGGCCTCAACCATATCAGGATCAAGCTGCCTGCTGTCTCTCATTGTAACTACTCCAGGAGCTATTCGAAGAAGCTCACTGTTACTAGGAGCAGCTGTGAATACAGAAGGCTCTGTTTTAATGGAACTACTAAAGTGTGTCCCTGTGGTCTGCTTCCTTACAACTGGAGTTTCCCTAGCTCTTGGCTCAAGGTGTGGGGTACTGGATGCAGTTCCTAGAGAATGCCCTTTTCCCTGAAAGGCAGTTACATTATGAAGCTGCTCGGATTTCTTTTTCACTACTCCACCACTACCTAGTTTTAATAAGCCATGTGAGGGACTTGACTCCCTACTTCGTGTCGTAGCCTCTGCTCGAACCTGACTTACAGCCTCTTTGACTAAATCTTCAACATCAGGACCAATGGGGAAATGTCCTGCAGCATCCACACACAACTCCAGCCTATCTTCAGAAGCATTATAGACAAAGGTTTTGCCAGGCAGATGTGGAAAAGTGCAATGCTTGCCATCAGCCATACCTGAAGAGAGGAAGAAGAATTTAACATATTAAAATCTTACTTGAAAGGTGTAGTAAAGACAATTATAATGGAAATAGTAAATTTCCAATAATAATTTACAGGTAACAGCTTTCAAAACAAACTTAATTAGCAAACAATTTATTACACTTATTAATAGAATTTAATGCTATTACAAAAAAAGAAATACCACCATAAACCTTAATGTAGTTTCCCAGGGGATTTGAAATATATATATCATTAACCTATCACAAGGTTAGGAAAATTAGGCTTGAAACAAATAGCTTGCATAAGAAAAACACTAGCAATTGTGTTAGTAAAGCATTTGCTTATAGTAAAGCAATAAGAAAATATACTTTCATTTAGTAAAATTCAAATTATAAACTTTAAAAATACCTATAAGGGCAAAGTGTGGTATACATATGTTGCACAGTGTGTTGAATTAAAAATCATAAGTGATTCTATTAAATTACAGAATACCAGAATAAAAGTTTTCTCTGTGCGTATATATGTATTTTTCACAAATATAAAAAGTATGAACTTTCAAAATAAGATACTCCATATTTAAGTAATAGGTGTGGAGGCACATTTAGGAAAGCTAGGATTAAGGAAGGCACTGTGACTTAAGTATAACTGGAAGAACTGACATTTGGTTACAATAGATTAACAACATCATATTCAATTCAATTCCTTTGAAATAGTTGTACTTCATGTTACAACTCTTATTCCTCTCTGGCAGATCAGAACCACCAAAACAAGAGTGAGTTATGGATGCTCTTCAAATGGCCCAGTGCGATATACTTTCTCACAGTCAATGCAGCAGTAGAGGGTAAGAACTTTAAAGCAGGCTTCCCTTTATTTTCTAGCTGAAGAGTTTGGTCTCACTACATGGTATTTCAACTTTTTATACTTTTTCCAGCCTGGGCATAAAAAAATTGCATGTGTGTTTTAAGCTATCCAATATCTTTACGTTTTAAGTATAGACTCCAAATATGCAAAAATAAGGGTTTTCAACTTTTATGAAACCACAGATTTTCTATGTTTATTTTTTTTATTTTGTTTTATTTTTTTAGAAGCTGACTTCTTCCTCTGCTCAATTCTTTTTTTGTTTTTTTAGATTTTCTATGTTTAAAAAAAAATGAACGGGCTTCCCTGGTGGCGCAGTGGTTGAGAGTCCGCCTGCCAATGCAGGGGACACGGGTTCGTGCCCCGGTCTGGGAAGATCCCACATGCCGCGGAGCGGCTGGGCCCATGAGCCATGGCCGCTGAGCCTGTGCATCCGGAGCCTGTGCTCCGCAGCGGGAGAGGCCACAGCAGTGAGAGGCCCGCGTACCACAAAAAAAAAGGAACTTTTAATAATATATGGGTATGTTTATGGCAAAATATAAAGGCAAAAGCAAACTAGTTTAAAATGAATGAGACTGTTAGTAAGTACTATAGAAATTCAGAGAGGGGAAGGATGAGTGAACTCTGGAATGCTTTGTGGGCACTTAGGTAGTCTCTCTCCAGTTTTGCAGGTTATTAAGAATAGTCCCTTCCTCTCTGAAAAAAGCTACAGAGTGGTTCTAATGTATCTTACTGTGAATATTCCAAATAATCAGAGAAAAAAACAACTTCAAATGAACAAATACCATATAGTAAGTTCAAATAAACACTCATTTCAGTGATAAGTGAAAATCTAACGAGAATTTCCTCTTGGCACATTTTTGGCAGAGAGAACTGACAAAAATAGATGTACAAAAATTAAAATCAGAGATGTCTAAATAGTACCTTTCAGAGCACAACCCTTAAATCAGTTTACCTTCTACCAATCCCCTACCTCAGAGATCTGTAAACCATAGCTCAGGAAACAAAGGTAGCAAAAAAGAGAACTTTGAATGGTAAGGCCAGGGATGCCCCAAGGAAAAGCTTTTAAACAATCATTTCAATAGATAACAACTATTGAGCCTCACTATGTGCCAGGAACTAAAGTAGACCCTGAAGATTCAAAAATAAAATGTAATTCTTAGGAGATGGAGATGAGTGTCAATAGACAATTATAATGCAATCAGGTAAGTATAACAATGAGTATAGTACTTATTTCACTAATTATTTGAGGATTATATGAGAACACATGCAAAGCACATACCACAGTGCCTAATATACATGATGCAGTCAATAGTTTTAATTTCTATATTAGATCACAAGGTTTTGTAATCGTTGCCAGGCTGCTACTGTGATGCTTTCCCTTGGCTATCCCTGGAAAGAACCATGGTCCCACACGTTTATCACAGTATTATTTACAGTGAAACACTGGAAACAATCTAAGCTTTCAACAAGAAGAGAAGGGTTAAGAAAATTACAGTCTATGTACCTGACAGAAGTAATATGCAGCTATTAATACTGATATAAATAAGTAACCTATGATGCCTCATTTATACAGTAAAATATGCATCATACAGGAAAATAGCAGGAAACAAATCTAAGTATTGTAATTATAATCATACCAAAAAATGCACGTATAAGACAAGTATTTAGCAATTATAGGTGATATTCCCCATTTCCATAGTTTCTAGACTTTTTACATTATTAAAAAACTTTAAAATATATGTTGAAAAATCAATACAAATACTGTGTTAAACAATCATTTAGGTTTTATATAACTTATATAGTCCTTTGAATTTTAAGAATCAAGGTATATTAAAATTTCTATATCATATATCAACAATTCTATTGCACATATACACCAAAAGACATGTATAATAATATTTATAGCTACATTCTTTCTTACATCAAAAAACTGGAAACTACCTAAAGTGCATCAGAACAATGGATGAATTAATTTAAAAATACCTTTCCAAACATAAAGAATAGGAATATTAAAAGTCTATTTGTTATATTGGGCAATATGTCTGTTCAAATGTAGATATAACCATCTATCTGTTAGGGTGGATTTGAACAAAGTAAGAGAATTATGTTCTTTTCCAATTTTTGGAGGGTATGGGTGTATGTCTGGGGGTGAGGAGGGCTTGTTATGCTTTGATTCTTTGACCACAGGATGATGATAATGATTTGCCACATGAATCTGTCCTAAAAATAGAGGTAACATTTTTTTTTTTTTTTTTTTTTTTTTTTTCTTTTTGCGGTATGCGGGCCTCTCACTCTTGTGGCCTCTCCCGTTGCGGAGCACAGGCTCCGGACGCGCAGGCCCAGCGGCCATGGCTCACGGGCCCAGCCGCTCCGCGGCATATGGGATCCTCCCAGACCGGGGCACGAACCCGTATCCCCTGCATCGGCAGGCGGACTCTCAACCACTGCGCCACCAGGGAGGCCCAGAGGTAACATTTTACCACAAATATCAGACGAAATTACATTTTGAAAGGTAAAATGATTTTCTGATGGTGACCCATTTCAAATGGCTGTGTTATGGTCAAAAATTTTAAAATAATTCTGCAAATAACAGCTGGAATTCTAATAATAATAATAACAACAAACATTAGCTAAGTATTTATTAGGTACCAGGCCCTTTGCTAACTGCTTTATGTGCACAATCTCATTTGATCCTAATAATAACCCCGAGATTATTATACCCACTTTACAAATAGAGAAACTGAGACTTAGAAGTCACACAGGAATAAGTAGTAGAACCAAAATTTAGTATCAGATGTTCCTACTCCAGAGCTCTAAACTCCCTCCTAATAAGAATAAATACCACAGGTAACATTTTAAAAATATAACGGCTCTATTGACATATAATTCACACACAACCTACCCATTTTTAAGTGTACAGTTGAATGTTTTTTAGGATATTCAGAGTTGTGTAGCCATCACCACAATCACTTTTAGAACATTTTCCCAGAAAGAAACCCTGAACCCATCAGCAGTCACTCCCACTTCCTCCCCCACCCCATTCCCAGCCCTAGGCAACCACTGATATACTCTCTCTGTCTCTCTAGGTGTGCCTATTCTGTCATTTATATGACTTTTCATATAAGTAAAATAATACAATATATGGTCTTTTGTTTCTGGTTTGTTTCATGTAGCATAAGATTTTCAAGGTTCATCAATGTGGTCTGTATCAGTACTGCATTCCTTTCTATTGCCAAGTAATATTTCATTGTATGGATATATCACATCTTACTTATCCAGTGTCTAAGTTGATAGACATTTGCATTGTTTCCAGTTTTGACTACTATGAATAATGCTATTATGAACACCTGTGTACAAGTCTTTTGGTTTTTTTTTTGCGGTATGCGGGCCTCTCACTGCTGTGGCCTCTCCCGTTGCGGAGCACAGGCTCCGGACACGCAGGTACAGCGGCCATGGCTCACGGGCCCAGCCGCTCCGCGGCATGTGGGACCTTCCCGGACCGGGGCACGAACCCGCGTCCCCTGCATCGGCAGGCGGACTCTCAACCACTGCGCCACCTGGGAAGCCCACGTGTACAAGTTTTGTGTGGACATGTTTTCATTTCTCTCGGGTATACACCTAAGATTTAATTGCTGGGTTATATAGTAGCTCCATCTTAAATCTTCTGAGCAACTGCCAGACTTTTTTCCCAAGCGGCTGCACTATTTTACATTCCCACCAGGACTTCCTTGCCCACCATTCTTAATATCTGTCTTTTTGATGACAGGTATTAATCTAGTGAGTGTGAAGTACTATCTCACTGTGGTTCTGATTTGCATTTCCCTATGGTTAATGATGTTGAGCATCAGTTCATGTGCTTAATGGCCATTTATATATTTTCTCTGGATCCTTTGCCCATTTTTAACTGGGTTGTTTGTCTTTTTACTGCTGAATTCTTTATATTCTAGATGCAAATCTATTATTGGATATATAATATGCAAAATTTTCTCATTCTGTGAGTTGTTATTTCACTTTCTTGTTGGTGTCCTTGCAGCACAAAAATTTGTTTTTATTTAGCTACATTTCTGTTGCTTGTACTTTTGGTGTCGTATCTAAGAAGATTTTGCCTAATGCAAAGTCAAGAAGTTTTATGCCTATGTATTCTTCTAAGAGCTTTCTAGTTTTAGCTCTCATACTCCAGTTTTTTTATACATTTTGAGTTAATTTTGTATTTGGTGTGAGGGAGAGGTCAAACTTCATTCTTTTGCATGTGGATATCCAGTTGTCCCAGCCCTGTTCACTGATAAAACTATTCTTTCCCGCATTAAATTGTCTTAGCATCACAGCTAACATTTAAAAAATAATTTCAAACCAAAACCAAAAAGCTATTTAGAAAATAATCAAGAGCGTCATCCCCACACCACCCACCACAACCCTCCCCCACACAAAAACAACTGAGGGAAGTTATTTTCAGTCCTATGAAAGACAGTGCATACTTACCCCAATTACTGGGAGCCCTATCATAAATCATAATTAAATAATAACTTTTTAAAAACCACTAACTGGGGCTTCTCTGGTGGTGCAGTGGTTGAGAATCCACTTGCCAATGCAGGGGACGCGGGTTCGAGCCCTGGTCCAGGAAGATCCCACATGCCGCGGAGCAACTAAGCCCGTGTGCCACAACTACTGAGCCTGCACCCTAGAGCCTGCGAGCCACAACTACTGAGCTCGCGTGCCGCAGCTACTGAAGTCTGCGTGCCTAGAGCCCGTGCTCTACAATGAGAAGCCACCGCAATGAGAAGCCTGCACACCGTGACGAAGAGTTGTCCCCGCTCGCTGCAACTAGAGAAAGCCCGCACGCAGCAACAAAGACCCAACGCAGCCAAAAATTAATTAATTTATTTAAAAAAAACATTAACTGGTATTGATATACTTTGGAAGGTAGAATGAAGTGAAAGTTGGAAAGTTAAAAAGGAAGGGGGATGCTCAGAGAGAAATTTATAGCTTTAAATGCTTATATTGGAAAATAAAAATTTATAATCAATAATCTAAGCTTCTGCTTAAAGAAACTAGGAAGTTCAAATTAAACCCAGAGGAAGCATAAGGAAGGAAAAAGTAAGGATAATAGCAGAAGACAAAGAAAATGAAATGAGGAAAACAATGGAGAAAACCTATAAAACCAAAGCTGTTTCTTTGAAAAGATCAATAAAACTGATAAAACATTAGCTGGACTAGTCAGCAAAACAAGAAAGGCACAAATTGCCAATATCAGAAATGACAGAGCTATAGACCTTGAAGACATTAAAAGGACAGTAAGGGAATATTATAAACAACTTTATGCCAATAAAATTGATAACTTAGATGAAATGGACAGATTTCTTAAAAGGCAAAACTAACAAAGCTTATTCAAGAAGAAAGGAATAACCTTAAGAGCAGTCTATTAAAGAAATTAAATTCATAGTTAAAAACCATCCAATAAAGAAAACTCCAAGCACAGATGGCTTCACTGGTGAATTCTACCATTTAAGAAAGAAATAATATCAAAGCTCTTACAAAATCTACCAGAAAACAGAAAAGGAGTGAACACTTCCCAACTCAATTTTCTGAAGCCAACATTACCCTGATTAAACAGTCATTACAAGAAAACTACATATCATTATGCCTCATGAATATGGTCACAAAAACATTCAACAAAATATTAGCAAAGGGGCTTCCCTGGTGGCACAGTGGTTAAGAATCTGCCTCTCAAGGCAGGGGACGTGGGTTTGATCCCTAGTCAGGGAACTAGATCCCACATGCATGGCGCAACTAAGAGTTCACATGCCACAACTAAGGAGCCCACCGGCCGCAACTAAAGGAGCCAGCAAGCCACAACTAAGGGAGCCGGCAAGCCACAACTAAGGAGTCCGGGAGCCGCAACTAAGGAGCCAGCCTGTCGCAACTAAGACCTGGCACAGCCAAAAATAAATAAATAAACAAAAAAATTTTTTTAATGGATTATAAAAAAATAAAGAATCCAGCATGTGACATTGGTTCAACAGTCAAAAATCAATCAATGAAGTTCACACTATCAACAAACTAAAAAGAAAGCCCTTATGAGATCATTTCAATAGATGCGGGGAAAAGAGCACCTGATAATGTTCAACATCCATTCACAATACTATAAAACCATCAATAAACTAGGAATAGAAGGGAATGTCCTCAACCTGACAAAGGGCATTTCTGAAAAACCTACAGGTTTGAATGCTTTCCGCCTTAGACCAGGAACGAGGCAAGGATATCCACTCTCACCACTCTATTCAACACTGAATTTATAGCCAGTGCAAAAAAGCAAGAGAGGGCTTCCCTGGTGGCGCAGTGGTTGAGAGTCCGCCTGCCGATGCAAGGGACACGGGTTCGTGCCCCGGTCCGGGAAGATCCCACATGCCGCGGAGCGGCTAGGCCCGTGAGCCATGGCCACTGAGCCTGCGCGTCTGGAGCCTGTGCTCCGCAACGGGAGAGGACACAACAGTGAGAGGCCCGCGTACTGCAAAAAAACCCAAAAAAACCAAACTAATACTACCAAGTGCTGGAGGAATACAAAATGGTCCAGCCAATCTGAAAAATGGTCTGGAAGTTTCTTATAAAGATGAGCATATACTTACCACATTACTCAGCAATCCCACTCCTAGGTATTTACCAAAGAAAAGTGAAAACATACGTCCACACAAAGACGTGTACACAAATGTTTATAGTGGCTTTATTCATAGTAGCCAAAAACTAAAAACAAACTAAATGTCCTTCAATTGGTTATGGAATTTTTTAAATGTGATACATACATACAATGGAATAATACTCAGCAATAAAAAACAAATAAACTACACGCAACCAGACGGATGAATCTCAAAAGCACTAGGCTAAAAACTGAAATTGACAAAATTTTTCTGTGAAGGGGAAAGCTGGTAAATAGTTTAGGTTTTGCAGACCATATAGTCTCTGTCACAACTATTCAACTCTGCCATTGCACTGCGAAAGCAGCCACAGACAATATGTAAACATGAGTGTGGTTGTGTTCTGATAAAACTTTATATACAACAGGCAGTGGGCCTGGTATGGCTCACAGGTACGAGTTTGCCAACCCCTGTGCTCAATCAAAGAAGCCAGACACAAAAGGTTAAACTATATGGTCCCATTTATATGGTGATATGAAAAAGGAAAACATATAGAGACGGAAATCAAATCAGTGGTTGCCAGGGCCTAGGGGGAGAGGTAAGGGATTAATTAGAAAGGGGCACAAGGCGACTTTTTTGGAATGGTGGAAATATTCTATATCTTGATTGTGGTAATGGTTACGTGACTGTATATATTTGTCAAAATTCACATGCCTGTATTCCTAAAAAGGGTGAATTTTACTGTATGCAAATTATGTTTCAATAATCCTATCTTAGGAAGGAAGGGAGGGAGGGAGGGAGGGAGAGAGGAAGGAAGGAAGGAAGCAAGGCAACTGGCCAGCTGGCTATTCCTTGGTCCCCAATTCAATAAATCAAAAGAAAACATTTTTTGAGACAATCAAAAATCAAGGAAATTTAAACACTGACTGGACAGTTGGTGATATCTTAAAAATTACTGTTCATATTTTTTAGATGTGATAATGGTATTATGGTTCTTTTTTAAAAAGAAAAAAAAAACAGTGCTTACTTTTAGAAATACATACAGAAGTTCTTACAGATGAAATTATGTCTGAGATTTATTTTAAAACAGTCCATTTGAGATGGGGTAGGTAGAAATGTACTGATAATTATTGAACCTGGGTGGCAGGTAAATAGGGGTTCATTACATTATTCTTGCTACTTTTATGTGTTTGAACATTTCTACAATAGCCAAGTTGGGTTTTGTTTTTTTAAGGAGGAAAAAGAAGTGCATGAGAAAGAAAACAAACAAACAAACAAACATAAAATAGAGATTATGTACTTAATATCTACAGAGGTCAGGTAGGTAAGAAAGTGAGATAAGCCAGAGTGATAAAGTCTGGGGCCAAAAGTACTCACATCAAATTTTTGATAAAACACATGGGGTCCAAACATACATACTGGCAACCTCTCTCTTGAAACTGTGAAGATACAGTTATACGCTTGCACATATCTTTATAAACAATGTATACCCAATGTGAAAAGAGGATAAATGTAAAGTGAGCTGTTTCCTAGAATCCAGAAAATACTGAGGTATATAGTAATCATAGTCAAAACACAACAACAAAAAAACACTGTATTATCTGGTTCTGGGACAGTCACTAGCATTATAAACAAATTGGCCTCTAATTTCACAATTTGTCTTTAGTTGTTAAGGATCATATACATAAGTTAAATGAGAAAACAGGAGAAAGAAAGTGATAGGAGATTTTTAGTAATATTATAGCAGAAAACGTAGCTGACCATATCAGGATAATAATCCATCTTAACTAGGCAGACTGATAAAGAAAAATATGTACCTAATATTAACACTGGAAATAGTTTCATAAGAATATTATCTGAACTTTCTTAATCTTAGAATAGCTTGAGTGGAGATATTATCTAAGAATAAAATCAGAAAGCAACTATACCCATGGTTTTCTTCATAATATTGTAGAATACGCCACCCTGCTGGAACATGTGAGGAAGCCCCTTTGCATAAGACCATACATCTTCTCCTGTAAAATAAAGATACAGTATTAGCAACTAACAAGAGAGTTCAACCCAGGCTTGCTTTAATATGGATTAGCCTTGAACAGAGATCGCAAGGCAGATCTCCTAAGTGAGTGATGCAGTCTGGTGTAATACAACATACAGGAAGCGATATGGAATGAGGGAACATGACTAGAAAATGCATGGTCCATCTAAAGATGGCAGCCATTGCCAAGTGCTGTCATGGAAAAGTAGAGGCCCAATGTTTCAATATCAAATGGCATTTCAAGAGAAGCCAGAAATCCAGGTTTTTAATGTTTAATTCTCCCCCCCTTTTTTAATGTCTTCTATCTATCTATCTATCTATCTATCTATTTATTTATGGCTGTGCTGGGTCTTCATTGCTGCGTGCAGGCTTTCTCTAGTTGCGGCGAGCAGGGGCTACTCTTCATTGCAGTGCATGGGCTTCTCATTGCAGTGGCTTCTCTTGTTGCGGAACACAGGCTCTAGGCGCACGGGCTTCAGTAGTTGTGGCACGTGGGCTCAGTAGTTGTGGCTCACGGACTACAGAGCTCAGGCTCAGTAGCTGTGGTGCACGGGCTTAGTTGCTCCGCAGCATGTGGGATCTAACCCGTGTCCCCTGCATTGGCAGGAAGATTCTTAACCACTGTGCCACCAGGTAAGTCCCCCCATTTTTAAATGTAGGAACTAATTCAAAAATGTCTTTAGGGGCCTCCATGGTGGCACAGTGGTTGAGAATCTGCCTGCTAATGCAGGGGACACGGGTTCGAGCCCTGGTCTGGGAGGATCCCACATGCCGCGGAGCAACTGGGCCCGTGAGCCACAACTACTGAGCCTGCGCGTCTGGAGCCTGTGCTCCGTAAAAAGAGAGGCTGCGATAGTGAGAGGCCCGCGCACTGCAATGAAGAATGGTCCCCGCTTGCCACAACTAGAGAAAGCCCTCGCACAGAAACGGAGACCCAACACAGCAAAAATAAATAAATTAATAAACTCCTACCCCCAACATCTTTAAAAAAAAAATGTCTTTAAAGCTGCATGAGTCAATACTGGACATATTAAACAAAATACATATGAAGACTCAGTCCAGTTCAAAGTAAACTAGTATGCAACTGTGGACTAGAACAACAGAAAAGGTTATAGAAAGATACTATGTTTTTAAAGTAGAATATAAAAAATATATTCTATATTTAGGTTAAAACTAATAAAAACAGATGGAAAGGGCTAGGGAGAAAAGTGAATAGGTAGACTGAAGATAAGTAATTAATGTATTTTGTTGTTGCTAAGTTGACTTTTTAAAACAGAAATTTAGGGGTGAAATGACCTATTGATGAGATATAGAATAAACATTAGAAGCCCACAAAATAGCTATAAGCAACCCACTATTTCACAAAAATGTATTTTTCAAGAACATCCTTTGACAGTGCCTATTATCAATAAGAAGTTTCAAATAAAAAGTTAAGAATGATAACCACTGTTCAAGAAGTTAATAAAGAATGGAAGGAACATAAGAGTTACTTTTGGTTTGTGGAATATGGTTATTTTTGTTTCCTTATACTTTCATTATTTTCTAATCTGATAATGTGTATGTACTGCTTTTACAGTCAGGACTTTTGAAAGTTCATTTTAACAAAGAAAGGTTAACTTTTATCTTTCCTACTAGAGGACTACACTATTGAATCTGAGCTTTGAATGGAGGTTATTGATGAAGTGAATTAATCATTACGTACCTACAATCTCTCAGAGCTCTAACCCCTTCCCACACTGATAAACAGAAATGTGAATCTACATGGCAGTTGGCTGAAGTTGCTCAGTATATCAGTTTAAAGTATACAAATTTAAAAAGCCTTGGCACTTAACGTTTCAGTTAACTAGAACATTTACTTACACATGAACACTTCATTCACTAATGATACAGTACTACTAGAATTGCCAATATTTAAGGGTGAATACAGAAATTTAATTAAAAATTTTGAATATTAATAAGAACTCCCGCACACAGAAAGAACGTTAATAACTTCTGACAGAAGTTCTGACTGCTGAATTTATCATTAAACTTTATTTGGATAAATTACTTCTATGGTGGTAATCTTTCATTTATTATTAATGTTATCTTAAATGTACTTAGTATTTTATAAAACACTCTAGGATATCATTTATCAAATACTTTAGAATATCAAAACATATCAAAAATGTAGGTCGTAGCATTTAATTTTTGGGGTCAAAATCTAAACGGGTGCCAAAATAGTAAACTCCTCAGAACTGACCACCTAAGTACTAGTAAGAAAAATGACGTTTCTTAATATTGATACTTTACAAACCCAACTATTCCTTACTTAAGCAGGCAGAACTCTAAAAAGTAAGAACTCTATTGAACTGTTTATCAACCTTGTGTTTTCATTATCTACCTAAGAATTATTTTTAGCCATTATTTTCCTAATCTGCCTCGACCATGATATTTGCATACTACAGATACACTGTTTATCTGTTTACGTACTATATGTATATCTGTACTTTTTTCATTAAATAGAGTAAGATTTATTTTACCCTCCCCCAAGAATCAATTTTCACCCCCTTCAGACCTATATGGCCCCAGTGAGCATGGATACTCTATTGCTTTAAGAGAAGGATAGATACCACCTAAATCTCTATTGTCTACCCAGCTCTGAGCAGGCATTTCACATAATTTCGTTTTCTCCTCCTAACTGAGCCCAATTTTACAGAAAAAGAAACAAGCTCAGAGAGTTTAAATAGTTCTCGCAAGATCAAATAGCTAGTAAGCGGCAAAGCCTGGATCTGAATCCTGTGTATCGTTCCATAGCTTATACCTTTTCCACTGATACTAAACCTCTACTAAAGGTCAAATCATGTTACAACAAATTTGGCAGAACTATCCATACTCTCTTCTTATAGAAATCCATGGTATCAAAACTGGTTGAAAGAAAAACTAGGCAAATTATTTCCTTTGGTATATACACACTTCCACTGAAGTCATGTTTGTTGCAAACAGAACCAAGAAAAGGGATCAGAGATCAGGAAGCAAGGATTGTGACACTGCACAAGTCCCCCATCAGTCACAGATGGCTCTCTGCTACATTTCTCTCCTTTCCTTCTACAACTGACCTGGTTCAGGCCCATCTCCTGCCTGAAGCACTGCCACCGCCTCAAAATTGGTTTTCCCTCTAATCTTACTCTCCTCAAATCTCTCCTCCGTACAGCCTTCTGAGTTAAACCTTTAATGGTTCCACCTAACCATATGGTAAGTCCAAGCTCCTTTCTCACAGCATAAAAGGCAGCCGAAGATTCCTTACCTTTGCTCCTATCTCACAGCTCTCTCATCATATCCTAACTTGATTTCTACAAAGCAACACCACCAAATTGCTCCGGTTCCCCAAAGACCAGTAATAGCTACGTATTCTTTAAAACTCAATTTAGGTGTCACTTCCTCTAGGATTCTTCTTCAGTGGTGGTTAGGTAGGTACCCTCCTTAATGCTCCCATGCATATGAACACCACAGCCCTGATCACACTGCAGGTTCACTCAGTTTACTTTTCTGTTTCCCCTTCTAGTCCAGAAGCTTTTCAGAGACAGGAAAAGGTCAGTGGCCTATTTCACTTTCTATTCCCGGGCCTGGCACAATGCTGGAGAGATAGTAGCTCTCAGAATTCGTGAAATGAATACTAGCATAAATGAGGTTTTTTCTTTTAATAATGCCTGAGAGATGTCCATGAAAAACTTAATTGAAGCAGCACAACGACAATTGCTCTTTAATGTTATATGGATAAAATGTTAGCTAATGGTACCATCTGTACCTCTTCATGAATCTAATAAAACAAAATCATAGTAAAAACAAAGGTAAAGGCTTTTAGGTACAAACTTGCAGTTACAAAATAAATAAGTGACAGGGATGTAACATACAACATGGTGACCATACTTAATAATACCATATTTGAAAACTGCTTAAAAAAGGGGGAGGGGAGGGCCTCCCTGGTGGCGCAGTGGTTGGGAGTCCGCCTGCCGATGCAGGGGATACGGGTTCGTGCCCCGGTCTGGGAGGATCCCATATGCCGCGGAGCGGCTGGGCCCGTGAGCCATGGCCGCTGGGCCTGCGCGTCCGGAGCCTGTGCTCCGCAACGGGAGAGGCCACAACAGTGAGAGGCCCGCATACCGCAAAAAAAAAAAAAAAAAAAAAAAAAAAGGGGGGGGGAGGGGAATTACTCTTCTACCATTTCATTGGAAAGCACATTCTTAGAGAACAGGACTAGTTTGGTAAAGCATCTAACAAATACTATACTAATTCATATTTTTCTGTTAGTCTCCAATTAATTTTGCTTTATAATTCAACTGTTTCTTCATAGTACAACAGCAAAATACTTATACTGAACATACTGCGTATATGTATAAATGTAGAAAAAAGTCTACACCACCACCATAGGTAACCTCTGTTCATACCTTGTCTTCCTCGAATCCTTCCTAATAGTCTTCAGTTCCCTCACCTGAACAGTAGTTACTATATATGGCAGTGATATTATGGATGTTTTTTTCTTTTGGTTAACTAATTTTTTTCCTCTTTAATAAGAGGTAATTTTTTTAAGTATGTTAAAATTAAACATTTAAAAAATATCATTGTTTCTCTAATTTTTACTACTAATAACAAAATCATGGGTTAAAAGTGAGGTTAAAAGATCATCGTTCCAATTTTCTAACTTTAGATATTTAAAAAAGCAATTTGAAGTTTCAACGAGTAAATTTTAAAATCTAACATCTATATGAAATATATTATTAACAAAACAAAACAAATAAAAAATATATGAAGTATATTATTAAGTTCCCCCCCAAAATACCTAAGTTAATTCTGAACTCAAGTTCCTATTACCATAAAATAAACTGACCAAAATGTAAATTTAAAGTAGGAACATGGGGCCGTTTCTACTAGAAGAATCCTAAAGGTATTCATTAGCTGAGAAAAATTGTTGCCATCTCTCCACCCTTCCTGCAGGTCCTCCCATCTAAAAATGTATCTACCTTATCAATAGTCAAAACCATTTCTAAGATAGGCATGCTTGTTTCTCTCCTTATACTCAGTCCCTTAAGTGTCTTTTAGTGTCATCATCAGCCATTAAAAGATGTATTTATCTCTCTCTCACACACACACACACACACACACACACAGAGTCTGATTCTCTCTGGGGAGTGCAAATATTAAAGAGAACTACTATATTCTACTTTATACATACTTGAGTTCTTTGAATTTTTTAAAATAATATTATAATTGAAAAAAGTGAAGTAAAAAAGAAATAGAATCGATGTTTAACTTAATCTTCAAAGTATGATATTATAAAATCACCATTTACGACATACATATTTACCTTAAGATACATCTACACGCATTCTTTTTTTCAACTTTATGACAGCTCCCCCATTAGAAATATGCTGTCTACAAATCAACTGGAAGGGTTACCAGAGAGTATGTTAAGAATAACAGATGCATTAAGTCCTATCTAGATTTGAAACTGTCCTTCACCCAATATTTGAAGAAAAAATTCAAGATGCAATGATATTCAGACCCCAAGTCATCTTAAAAATAAGTGTTTGAATATCACGTGTGATTTTGGAAAAGCCCAAGGCAGTTACAACATCAAGAAGTACTATGAAATTATAAAATATTGTGTAATTTTAAAATGTATACTAAAAACTCATACAGTTCTTTGAGAAAGACAGAAGTTATATAAAAATCACACAAGTTTCTCAACCCCTGAAAGGATGCTAACCTTTGTAAGTGGGGTAAATATCTCACAAATAGCCTAATTCCATTACAGCAACTCTGACAAAGTATGTATAAAACTGACAAACCGTTTTCCACAAATCTGTCTTTATCTCTTAAAAGAGAAAATTAACTAAAAAGTTAGTGGAATACAATATTAATAAAAAAGACATTAGCCTATTATTTATGGTGGATGATGTACTACTATCTATCATATCTACCACAAAATAGAATCCACAAAAAACTGGTCTATAAGAAAATTTAATTACATATTTTGCAATGCTAGAGTTAGAGTCACTCACATACTGTACAAGTAATGAAGATAACAGTACATGCTTGTTGAATGAATGAATGCAGATTATATTATTTTTCAGACTGAAAAAACTGTTTAATAATGTCCAAGTGGTCTGGATAAAGCAGATTAAAATCTGTGAAATATTACAGGTAGAACACTGTTATTTCATTTTAAACTACCATTGTTAGATTCAAAGTGACTAGTTCCATGAACTGAGCAAAAGATTGATGTATTCAGCCTTGTTGGTACAAATAATAATAGATATAAATTCTATTTAATAAATATCCTACTTAAAAACAGAAAGGCAACACACACGTCCCTGGCTATCAAGAAGTCAGCCTATTTAATGAAGACACACAATCCTATATCTATATATCTATATATCTCCCCCATACTTTTATAGCTTTCATCAACAGATCTCCAGCTTCCTTTTCTCTATGTATAAAAATTATAAATGAAAACTATAAAAGTATGGGATGCCCTCAGTTGAGACCCTGCAGGTAAGTTTATGGAGGGCAAGGACCATGTCTCGTTCATCTTTGTACCTACAGCACAGTCTCTAGCTCACAGCAGATGTTCATTTTGCTGACATAATCTGCATTCATTCATTCAACTAGCATGTACTTGGCACCTAGTAAGTGCCAGGGCCTGTACTAGGTGATAAAGTATTCATCGGTGAATAAAACAGGCTACTGTCTCTGCCTCTGTGGAGTTTATAATGGGGGAGGCAAATGAGTAAGTAAACCAACAAACAAGATAATGAAAACTTATAACAGGTGCTAAGAGGGAATTGAACAGGGAGCAGTAATAGAGTGGTTTAGCAAAGGTCTCTCAAACCCTTAGATAAGGTGGTCAGGAGACAACCTCTTTAAGAAAGTGGTAAAGCCCTAACCTAAGTGAGAAGGAGGCAGCTATCTGAACAGCAGAAAGCTTGATGAGGTATTTTCTAAACCAACATACCAGCAGCTTAGCTCACATTTGGTAATTCACAAAGTTATTTCTGCACTTTGAAATTTGCAATTTTCTAAATAAACCACCGTTTTCCATTTTCCAGCCCTCTCCAATCTAAACATCAGGAGTTCCTCAGCACTCTTTACATAGGGTTGTGTGTACTTACTTAGCTAACCCCAAATTGACATTTTTACAAACCTATCACTTTTAATTAAGAACATCTTCCAGGGAATTCCCTGTCAGTCCAGTGGTTAGGACTCTGCACTTCCCCTGCAGGGGGCATGGGTTCAATCTCTGGTTGGGAACTAGGATCCCACAAACCAGGGGGCCAAAAACAAACAAACAAATCTTCTATGTAATTCAAATACAGTTATGAGAGAATTAGAGGTAGAAAACTAATGTTTATAGGGGAACTAATACAGGGCAGGCACTGTCTTAGTACTTTAAAGCAGAAAGTCTCTCAAGAACCACCACCATAAAATTAGCAAAACACTCTTTTTATGCTTAAATTTTGTGTCAGGAGTAGAAGGGGGAGACTTAAAGAAATGTGTGGGTTTGTAGGGGCAGCAACATAAATGCTGGAGGTGAAGAGGGAAGAGATCGTAACAAGAAGATGTTATCTTGGTCAACTCATTGCAGTCCACAGTCCAGTACTCAGATATTCAGGTTCAGAAACCTCAATCCAACCTCAAAAAGTGACTAACGGTAAACGAGAATTATATTTCACTAATTTGCATTATGAAACATATTATGCTGGCCAGACTTTTAGACTACTGATCATAATCTCACCCGTGCCAATTTATTAATCTACATGGAGAACACAGCCTTCCAAGTGAATATAATCCTCATCTGCACTCTCACCTGTATTATCAATACTTACGTCAGGAAGCTAAATGAGTGATCAGACTAGATGCTTGGTGACTGTGCAATCAGTAAAGGGATTCAGATCTTTGAGCCAGGCCACGGTGAGGACTGATCAAATATTCCTGCCCCTCAATTGAGACTACCTTTCTAGTTACCAGAATTTTCACGAACCCCAGTTGATGTATCTTTTCCCCTTGTATAGCAGTGTATAAACATTGCCAAACTCTGCTTTTCAACTCTTTTTCAGTGTTCAGTGCTGACCATCCATTCCATTTCTGCTGACACAGCCTTTCTTTGGATATGTTAATGTCATCTATTTAATTCAATCAAAAAAAAACATTTCAAAGTGCCCACTCCCTGCTGGGCACCATACCAGGTGCTGAACATCCAAGGTTATATATGAGCCACATCCTCTAGAGTTCCTCTTCTATGGAGAAAGACCTCTTTTCCTGTTTTGACCTGGGAGATTGTTGGATTTCTTAGAAGTGCCTTCAGCACATATCTAAGTTTATCCATTCTGTTATGAATGATGTTATTAAATTTTCAGAGTTCTGGGAGTACTTTGCTGTTGCCCTATGTACCAACTACAAGGGGTATCTTGTGTATAGGAGACAACTGAAGTACTACTGGGGAGTTAAGCAGTTCGCCTGAAATCACTAAATTAACAAGTAGTGGAGCTGGAATTCAAATTCTAGGTCTTTCTCACTCCAAAATTCACAATCTTTTCCTTTATTCCACACAGTCTCTAAGAAACTAAAAACTCTTAAGAGACAGAAAAAATGCAAAGTGCCTAGCTAGTACATTTCTTGACATAGCCCCCAATTCAATGACTATGTCTGCCAAAATAAAGTCAGCAATATTAAGTTATAAATTTGTATAGGGCTTTTAGATTCCCTATTAACTACTAGGCCCCCAAACTTAACAAGCCAGAAATAAATAATCTTCGTTTTGGAAGGTCAAGGACCAATTCACTGATATTTAGTACTCTTAGAAAACACAATCAAAACCCAGATCACTTTTCCAGTTGAAAGCTCTCATCTCAGCAAAAATAAGGCCCCTCTAATATGTAATATATTTCAATTTTACTTCTATTTCAAGCCTTAATAAAGCATATTAACAGTAATTTAAAAACAAAGATTAGTCAATAAAAATAACGTAAAAAGTACACCATTGGATTATTTCCCAAATTATCTAAAGCTTTAAATCATATATTTGATAATATATTTTCCTTTGTGTTGAATTATTAAAAAGAAATGCTTCTTAAGCAACCCCATTAATATCTACCTCGGTTCCTTATGTTCTCATCAGTTATAATAGTTCATTACAATTCATGGCAAAGAGTCACCGAGCAAGGAAATGACTTAAACACAAATCCTAATGTACAAATAAGAAAAATGTGATGAACTGGGAAAGGGAGAACAGGAAATGGATGAGAGAGACCATTAGGTGGGAGTACAGTGAGCATATAAACCCAGAAACTGCAATTCATCAAACAGGAAGTCCTGAAATCACATGACACGCAGGAAAATGAAATTTAAAAATAAATGAAAAGGGACAAGGTGGGCAGGCTCAATAGAGCCAAGGGGGAAAAAATGAAAAAGCCTTTAAATGGATCCATTACAAGCCTATTTTTAAAAAAACAATTACAAGAATACGTTATATTTAAATAATTTGGTGACAATTAAGGGACTACTTTCACTTTCTTAGTTACGTTTTCCTAATATTTACTCAACAGAAAATCACTAACATCTATCCACTAACTGTCAAAAGACTAAAGAAAATAATTTTCTTCTAATATATATAATCAGATAGTTTTTAGGATGACCATTTTTTTCCATGAAGACATCAGAAAAACTCAGCATATTACATTCACAATTAAGAAATACTGTCTGAGTTAAATTGATCTTACCCATTAGCGTTGCTAAAAGACACAAGGAGTACATTTCTTTGTCAGCTTGCTCCTGAAGCTCCTTAGATGACAGTTTACCAGTGACAGCACTCTCTTCTTGTTTCACAGCGTGGGCCGAGTGTGCAGACTGACCCCCTTCGGCTTTACTTTTTAGGATCTCTATTGTAATTCTGTCACCATGTTGTAAAGGAACGGGCTCCTTTTCCATTCCTGCCTGGGGTGGCATTAACTCTTTAGGAGGAAAGCCATATCGAATACACTGTAAATATGGAGGAATGTTGAATTCTCTGGCTATGCTTTCCTGAAGTTCAAAAAACGTTGTTGAAGACTTAAGTGTAACCATGGACTGTCGTCCATCATTAGTTGTTATTCGGATCTTCTTCTCCTTAGAAGTGGTTGGTGAATAGGGAGCCTTGGTAGGGGTGGCAGGTGCAGAGGAAGGACCATCACGAACGGTACTGGGAGAAACAGTCCGGGGCTGCCCCTTTTGTTCTTGTTTTAACTTCTCTGTTTTCCGTTTCTGCATTACAGAAGCCTGTTCCGTAATATTCTGTTGAATAGTTCTTTCAGTCTTACTCATGTTTAACTCCTCCTTGTGCAAAGTTTTTGTTTTCTGTCCGGTAAGAATAATTTTAGTTGGGAGCTGGGACTCCGACTCTTGTCCTTGTACGTCTCCAACCCTTTGGGCATGAGCACCATCTATATTTACAGGAGTATAATCATCAGGATTCTTTTTGGCAGTCTGATGCAATATAGTGTGGACAACTTTCTGAACTAGGATTTCACTCCCAAATTCACCTGGAAAGTGCTTGGTAACAAGTTTCATGGCAACATCGTAAACATTACTATTCAAAGACGCATCACTTTCATACTGGAACCAATATACTGTTTCTCTGACCACTCTTCCACCCCATTCCAAAGTAATAGGAAAAGCTTCTGGTAGATTGTCATACTCTTTACCATCCCAAAAATGTTTGAATCCACAACCACATTTGCCACCAGTGGACCTAGCATTAGTTCTGTCCCCATCCAAATACACAATAGACCCATCTCCTCTGACTCTTCGCACAGATGTGCCATGGCACCAATTACACGCTGTCAGGTTACTCAATCCGTAGTCTGGTACCAGAACATCTTTCACTGAATCATATGAGCAAACCAAATTGTTCAAGGGAAAGCTATAATTTTTGTCAGGCCTCAGCTGTCCATGAGTACTTTTCGCCAGGTTATACAGTTTCCCTCCCGGAGCCAACCACTCTGGAGGAACATGAAGTTCAGAAAGGGCACCACAGAGCAAACATTTGTGAAGGCGATTATCCATTACTGCTTTTTTAGCAGCTGCTGTGACTTCTTCAGGCTGAACTCCTATCACCCCTGTCCTCCTGTAGAAATACTGATGGACATCAGCCACCAAACTAGGATGGATACCGTGTATGTCCATAAAGACTTCTTCCATAGCAGCAACAAGCCTAAGTAAGTATTTATCCTGCAAACTTCTGTCTCCTCCAATAACACAACCACCGTCCTCCTCAAGTTTGATGTACTTCTTAATGAGGTCCTGAGGCACACCCCATGCTTTAGGAAGCAAATTCATAGGCAGTTTGGGCAAAGCAGCCCCTTTTATGCCTACCAAGGGGATATAATGGTTTCTACCAGAGCTACTCCAGGCAATACAGATGGGTTTGTTCAAATGACCATCTCTCCCAGTGCACTTCTCTGCAGGGATGAGCCCTGGCAGAAAGGTGGCTGAATAATCACCAGAGCTTCGCATGCCACTGAGTGAATCTAACAGAATAATAGGGCGATGCAGAACGTTGGCAAGGCCAAATATGTGGATGTTCCTCAGGCCCAAGGGGACACCCTCAGGTGGTACAAACAGAGGGTCACACTCATTGATAATGTCCTCCCACTCAGCAGCATCAATGAAGTCATGGAACAGGGCTTGATATCGGGCCAGGTGCTGCTGAAAGTGCTGTTTAAGATTCTCTCTCAAGGCATGCCAGAAGAGCTCCCGGCCTACTAGAGCCCGGGACACAGCATGCACCAGGCAGTGTCCATCCCCGTCCACATGCACTGGAATAAGGCATTCCTGACTTTTATTGGCCCGCTTGATGTCCTCAAGCGTGTCATGCAAATACAGGAGGCTTCCGGAGCGGTCCTTGCCATAGCCCACCGTGTTCACATGCTCTGGTTCGATGAGGAAGGCGCGGTCCCCCAGTAAAGCGCAATCGAACAGCTCGCCCTGGTTCATGTCCCGGAGAAGCTTAGCCCGGCCTGTCTGCTTGTCCATTCCGTAGCGAGCTAAGATGGGCGACAGCAACTTGCAGTGGTAGTTGGAAAGGCCCATCACCTTTACCAATTCCGTGTTCTTCTTGGGTGCCCCTGTCACCCCGAGCAGCGCGTTCCGCAGCAGGTTGTGCAGCACTACGTCCGGGTCGGTCACCTCCTCCACCCCCAGCAGCTGTTGCTGCTCGTGCCGCTGTCCGCACTCGGTACACTCGATGCTGACAGAACCGGAGGCCGGGAAGAACAGACGCGCCTGGCACTTCGGATCCGGGCAGCTCCCGGAGAGGATTCTCCGGTCTCTCCGCTTCGAGAGCACTCCCGGAGCAGCCGCCGCCGTCGCCGCCAGGGGCGGCGGAGTGTGCGGAGCCTCTGGGGGAGGAGGCGGCGGCGGCAGCGGAGGCGGCGGCGGCGGCTGAGACATAGCTCTCGGCTCCCGAGTCTCGCTCCGCGTCCCAAGCGACCCTCAAAGGCTCATAGCCAGACCCCCGCCGGCCCGACTCGGTCTAGTCCAGGCCCAGGGCGAATCACTTTCCTTTCCCTACCAGCTCCTCCTCCTCCTAAGCGAAGGCGGAAGCGCCGGACGTTGTTTCTCTTCTTACTTCTCCACTGCCGAAGCCGTTGCCCCGAACGTAACGGCCGCCACCCTAGCCCGCACTCACACTCACTCGCTCTCGCTCTCTCTCCCTCAGACACACATACACGCCCTCACTGAGACTGCGCAGGCGCACCTTTCGCTCTGCCCTCTGGGAATTAGAGTCTTCTAGCCTCTCTCCTGGCCATCAAGTGCTAGGATCCTGGGTCCATAAAGAATTACAAATACCGTGAAGCCAAGCGGTTCGGCGCCTGCGGAGAGGAGGAAGAGGAAGGCACTCGAAATGGGAGCAGAAAGGCGGAGAGTCGCTCACGTTGCCTGCCGGGAGTTGTAGTTTTAACTGTATGTCTTCTGTCGTCTTCCCCACTCTGGGGCCCAAGCAAAATGAGTATGAGAGACCACATTTCCTAGGATGCCCTGCGGTGCGACCAGCCTCACTTCCCGCTTAGGCGGAGGGAAGAATATAGGGAAGCTTGGTTAATAACAGAGTTAAAGGGAATGGGTGTCGGAGGCAGAGGTTCTGAAGTTCACGACTCCTAGAAGGGGAGGGGAATGAAAGGCTCTCAGTGAAGAAGGTACAGTAAATAAATGTCCAGCGACATGGCGGGATGGGAAGTTGAATGAAATGGTCTAATCTAGGTTGGAGGTCATAAGAGAAAGAGGGGGAGAATAGTGAATTGATTCTCAGAGTATTTTTTAAAGTTTTTTCTTTTTTTTTTCTTCTATCACACTCCTCTCTTCTCATTCCCACCGCTATTACAAGCCGCCGAGGCTCCTGAGCCCCCTTTTCTGCCTTTCCCCCCCCACTGGAGTCATTGAGGCGCCATTTGTTTCCTCGTTCCATGTACGTCTTTGCCGTTTACAGTACAAATAACAATACCTTGGATGTGTACAGAATTTAAATACATATTCAAAGCTTTTTAAGTATATATAATATTGTTTGATCCTTACAATCTTACCCTCAGAGAGTAATAACAGCTATCATTTATTGCGTTCTTGATATATGCCTGTCACAGCATTTACATACACGATGTCATTTGATGTTCATAATGTAATAATAACCTTGCTAGGAAACACACGTCCAGAAGGGAAATGACTTGCTCAAGTTCACAGGCTTTTGGACCTAGATCTGTACCCATTTTACAGACAGGGACATAAGCAGGAAATGTTAGGAGAGTATTATATAAAATAGTTTCTGGTATTATATAACCGGTATTCTATAACTAATTTCTGGTTACCCTTGCTTTATAGTTTACAAAACATGATCTCATATATCATCTCATCCTCACACCTGTAATATCTTTACCAGGTATTGTTGGCTCCATTTACAGTTACGGAAACAGACTAGAAGTAATTAAGTTATTTGTCCAAGGTCAAATCACCAGGATCTCTCAGACACAGAGTGCTTTTCTTTTTGTTTAAGAAGATGTTGGGGGTAGGAGTTTATTAATTAATTAATTTATTTTTGCTGTGTTGGGTCTCCGTTTCTGTGCGAGGGCTTTCTCTAGTTGTGGCAAGCGGGGGCCACTCTTCATCGCGGTGCGCCGGCCTCTCACTATCGCGGCCTCTCTTGTTGCGCAGCACAGGCTCCAGACGCGCAGGCTCAGTAGTTGTGGCTCACGGGCCTAGTTGCTCCGCGGCATGTGGGATCCTCCCAGACCAGGGCTCGAACCCGTGTTCCCTGCATTAGCAGGCAGATTCTCAACCACTGCGCCACCAGGGAAGCCCCGGACTGCTTTTTATACTACTTCCTAAAAGAGAAAAAAGGAGCTGTTAAGCACAGACCTTTTGTTAGGCCTCAGGATCTCCCCGTAGTGACTCAAGGGGCTGTAAGGATGTTTACCCTTAAGGAGGCCACAGAACTTTATTTTATTTCTTGTGTGCTAGGCAACTGCCTCTTCATGCCAAACACATTCATATGTTAATTGAAAGCTAGTATTATTTTAATATTGTACAGTCAGCTCCTTTCACTTATAATTCTGGAAACTCTTGCTTTCTGAAACCTTAGATAAGTGAACTGCCTCAAAATTTCTGAAACATTTGGCACAAAATAGATACATCAGCACAGTCCATGAGGCCATTCGAGTTTTCTGTAGCTGCCAAGGCTACTGTTTACTTTGTTAAGTTTTTTGAGTAAATAGAATTTGATGCTTTGAAATGAATCGTCTGTAAAATAGACATTCCTAAAAGGTATTAGTACTGCCTTTCACCTAATTATTGTCTACAATTTTCTTCTAAAGAAATGTGTTTCAAAGAGAAATCCTTTATATTTTTTTAAAGGTTTATTTTTCTTCCCCTGCAAGCACCACACCTGCTATTCACACACCAATCATCACATGAATAATAAGAACAACAACATTTACATAATGTGAACCAGCAAGTTAAGTCTTTTGTCCGCGCAGTGGGGCATGCGGGATCCTAGTTCCCGGACCGGGGATCGAACCCACACCCTCTGCAGTGGAAGAGCGCAGTCCCAACCACTGGACCGCCACAGAAGTCCCGGGAAATCCTTTAAATGTTAATTATTTTCTTGCCCAGTTCTACCTGGCCCCTGCAAAAATAATGTTACCTCCGTACAAATAGGTAATGTTATTTATCTTGAAGGGAATAATTTTCAATAAAGTTTTTCTTAAAGAATTAATTCATGCAGGAAATTTTGTTTATTTCTATTCTGACAGTAGTTTGGAGGTAAACTACACAAGTGGTCTTGGAACTGATATTTAATTCTTTATAAGTTGAGAAATTAGATATGTCCTTTAAGTGGAAATTATTTTCTACTGTGACTGAGAATTTACACCTGCAGTGAAATTGTATTTTTCTCATGATGAAAGCCTCAGAGCACAGGAAAGATAACAGCAAGTGTGCAGTTCTAACACTGTTATGTACTTTCATGTCAATACCACCAAGCGAAACTTTCCTTATTGATGATACATGCGAACAGTGAAATAGATTTTTAAAATTGCGTCTGAGTATTTCATTCTGAATTGTGCCTTCACAGAATAACTACTTCCTACCCTACTGAAGAAATGGGTAGCCTTTCCCTGGCTTCTCAAGCACAATCCATTTGACTGGTCCAGTGTTCCTTTACCTATATGGAACCTAGATTAGTTAGAAACATTCTTCCCAAACTAAATTTGATACCTAAACCCATTTGTTACTATAGTTGTCCTACTTTTAAGGATTATACTTTTGAGGGAAAAATATAGAAATACCCCGGTACAAAGCATAGTTAATGGGGGGAGGTAGAGGAGGTAAGTTTTCAAACAGTTCTGAAAGCAGGTCATTTAACCTGAAAGTCATTTATTTAATGAGTCTGTGAAGGTAAGAAAGCTAACATAAATAATATGTTAAAATGATATTAACCAGGCCAAATTCAATATGTGAAATTAATTCTTTACAGGCACTTAGGCCTGGGTACCTATAAAGTAAGAAAAAGAATATTTTGTTAGGACAAAATATGACATTCTGTTTCTTATAAAGCCGTAGGAGTGCAGAAAGCCTCTAACCTGCTTATGTGAGATACACATGCTTCCTTCCTCTTCCCCAAATCCCATGATATTAATTGCCTAATAACCTTCTTTGTGGGATAAATAATAGCTCTTGTTCTTGCCTCACTATTCCAGATGGGAAGAATGATCTGGGCACCTAATGTTAGCTCTTCTGATACCTACACAGCATCACTTGTATCTGAATCGTCAAAATTAAGTTAAAACTGAAACCCGTTTTCTTCATAATTTCTAGTATGGCACTTCTGAACATCCTGTATTGCTTTTAACAAACCTGGTAACTGTGAAAAGCAAAAGGCCTCCACTTAACAGAATAACCATCATCGTTTTTCCTCTTTTATGTTGGAAAAAGAAGGGAAGCCTAACTTTGGGGACTGTTAGAAGCAAGCCACATACTTTCTCATATGAAATGTACATCTCTACTGAGAATTGACTCTGTCACTCCAGATCCCTACCCCAGACAATCACAAGCTTTTGTCGTAGCTTGAGGTGGATGTGAGAGGGACTTAATTACTGAAGTAGGTATTGTAGGAACTTAAAGGGATGCAGAAGGCCATCCCTGTCCCAAAGGAGCCTAGAGTCTAATAGAATAAATAGGCTAAACTAAGTTGTTCATAAGTACAAGTAGAATAAAGCATATAATCAAAACAATACAAGAAACTACCACAAATGCTATGAAAAATTTATTGAGGACTTATTATATGGCAGGTGTTTTTAAGTATATTATCTTAATCTTTAAAACAATCCTGTGAGATAGGTAGTATTGTCCTTATTATACAGATGAGAAGATTTAACTCTGAGAGGTTAAGATTATTATCATTATTACCACCCTGCTAGCAAGTAGCAGAGCTGGGCTTCAAATCAAGGTTTTCTTCCATGTTCAGCACTCCCTCTTGCCACTACATCATAGCTGCTTAGTGATTTGAGAGAGAATTAGCCAAGAAGTGAGTGTAAATGGTGGCCAGTAGCCAAACTTGGCTTAGGTGTGTTTTTGTTTGGCCAGCAGCAGTTTAACTTTTCAAAAAATTGTGGGGCTTCCCTGGTGGTGCAGTGGTTGAGAGTCCGCCTGCCGATGCAGGGGACATGGGTTCTTGCCCCGGTCCGGGAAGATCCCACATGCCCCGGAGTGGCTGGGCCTGTGAGCTATGGCCGCTGAGCCTGCGCATCCGGAGCCTGTGCTCCGTAATGGGAGAGGCCACAACAGTGAGAGGCCCGCGTACCACAAAAAAAAAAAAAAAAAATTGTGAACATCTTTGGGCAGTGGCCAGCACTTCACCTTTCAGGTCATACACCAGGCCCCCTTGAGACAAATTACCTGCCTGGCTCCAGAAGGCATTTGCATTTTCTATTGCCAGGCAGTAACTGAGGATAGGAGCAATAGCTCTCAAAAGGTTCACGAAGCAGGTATGTCCAAGGGTGGAAAGGACATTGCAAACAAGAGTTGCAGAGTATTTGAGGAAGAATGATTGGCAGTATTTATCACTATATAAAGGTGAGAGAGGTCAAGTACAGAGCTACAAGTTATGCCTTAGCACAGTAGTTCTCAAACTTTAGTGAGCGTCAGAATCGAATATAAAGCTAAAACAGATTGCTGGGCTCCACTCCAGAATGAGTACATCTGGGGTGGACCTTGAGAATTTGCATTTCTAGCAAGTTGTCTGGTTCTGCTGATGCTACTGGTCCAAAGATCACACTTTGAAAATCACTGCTTACCAGGCTGTAGGGCACTTTTGGGGAAGGGCTTAAAGCCAAGATTTTGTTTCTGTGTTTCTATTGTTTTAAGTACAAAAAGAATTACTTGACGTAGAATGTCTATAAGTAAAAAAGAAGAAAATTAAAATAAGTCTGTTATCAATTAGAGGTTACAGTTGTTAACATTTCTGATGGACTGTTCAAGTTCTTTTTTCTAAAACAAAAGGGGGAGTATCCTTTTTTAAGAAACCAAAATTGTATCATCCTCATCCTCAGCCTTATCATAACAGCTGTTACCACTTACTGAGCATCTACTGTGCACCAGGATCCTTACATATATTTACTTAATCCTTATAATATCTTTATGAGCCAGATACTATTCTTATCATTTTTATTTTACAGATAAGGAAACTGAGGCACAGAGAAGTTAAGTAACTTACTCAATGTGTCATTGCTAATAAGGGACATAATTAAGTTTAAAACCAAGTAGTCTGGCTCCAGAGTACATGTAACTATTATGCTCTACTGACTCTTAGGCTATTCTTACCGTTATGCTATACTACTGTGCATACTGTTTTTAACCTGTATTTTTAAAAAATATTTTATTTATTTATTTGGCTGCACTGGGTTTTAGTTGCAGCATGTGGGATCTAGTTCCCTGACCAGGAATTGAACCTGGGCCCCCTGCATGGGGGGCGCAGAGTCTTAGCCACTGGACCACAAGGGAAGTCCTTAACCTGTATTCTTTTTTTTTTTCTTTTCTTTTTTGCGGTACGCGGGCCTCTCACTGCTGTGGCCTCTCCTGTTGTGGAGCACAGGCTCCGGACGCGCAGGCTCAGCGGCCATGGCTCACGGGTCCAGCCACTCTGCGGCATGTGGGATCCTCCTGGACCAGGGCGCGAACCCACGTCCCCTGCATCAGCAGGCGGACTCTCAACCACTGCGCCACCAGGGAAGCCCTAACCTGTATTCTTTAATCACATCATGAACAATCTTGATAACATTAAATATTCTTGTCCAATATTTAAAATGAAAGCCTACTTTAAAAAAATATTTCAAGCATTCAAGAGTGTACAGAAAAATAATATAAAAACCACTACTAGTTTTAACAAATGTTTCTATTTCAGCATATTTGCTTTAGAATCCCCCCTTCCAAAACACACACACACACACACACACACACACACATAGATTTAGTAAGACTATGATTTTGAGGTTTAATTTTACTTAAAACAAGATTGTGCCTTATAAGTTATAAAGGCATGTCCTTAATAAAAATAGGACATCCTTGAAACTTAGTAATGGAGAAAGAATTTCTATGCAATAAACAACTCCATAGTTACTGTTGCCATCATCATACCATTCTCCTTAAACACCCTGGCCCAAGCATGGCTTTATTAATTACTTGGTGATAAAGGTAATAAACACAGATAGTAACATAAAGCTGGGTGTTGTGACATGTATGACTTACTCGGTTTTCAGACTGCTTGGCCTATCTCTGTGTGGTGAAGGTCACATTCCACCAGGGTGACATCTCAACATTGCCCAATAAAACTGCCTACAGTGATGGAAAAGTCCCATACCCGTCCTGTCCAATATGGCAGCCACTAGCCACATGTGGCTATTAGGCCCTTGAAATATGGCTAGTGTAACTGAGGGACTGAATTGTTCATTTAATTTGATTTAAATTCAATTAAAGTAGCCACATTTGGCTAGTGGCTACCATATCAGGCAGCACAGATCTAGGTCCTTAAAGCCCACATTAAAAATAATGAGTTCCCAATTCCAGTGAGCTCCTGGCTCTGGTGGGGGTCAGGGGGTGAGCACTGACTGCAAAAGGGAACAAGGGAACTTTTGAGGCTGATGGAAATATTCCTTATCTTGATTCTGGTGATGGTGACAGGGATATATACATTTGCCAAAACTCATCTGACTGTCCTCTTAAAATGAGTGCATTTGTTGTATGTAAATTATACCTCAATAAACTTGATTTTAAAAGGAAAAAAAAAGATTTTCAGAGACAGGAGTTCCACTTCTTTTCTATCTAAAGCATGCCTTCTTCAATCCATCCCATTTTTTCCCCTAACAACCACCAAAATCATTACTACAAAATTATAGGGCCCCGTGCGATCTGGCCCCTGGACCCCGTGTGGTCTGGCCCCTGGACCCCGTGTGATCTGGCCCCTGGACCCCGTGTGGTCTGGCCCCTGGACCCCGTGTGGTCTGGCCCCTGGACCCTGTGTGATCTGACCCCTGGACCCCGTGTGATCTGGCCCCTGGCTACTTCTCTGACATTATCTCCCTGACTTAGTTTCAGTCACACTAGCCACCTTATTGGTCCTCAGACCCTCCAAGTACATTCCTGTCTCAAGGGTTTTGCACTTGCTCTTCTCAAGGGTTTTTCACTTGCTCTTCTTCTACTTGGAAAACCTTCCCGGAAAATATTCATTTAGGTATCTGCTCAGATGTCAGCTCCAACAAGATGCCATTCCTGCCAACCTCTCTAAAACAGCACTTCTGTCCTTTTCACTCTCCATTCCCTTATCCTCCTCACTTTCTTTACAGCACGAATCACTATCTGAAATTATATAATTACTTGTCTATTGTCCTCCTTCCCCATTAGACTGTAAGGCTGTTCATAAGGGCAGGCAGTTTGTTGATTGTTGGATTCCCTGTGCCAGGCACACAGTAGCCTCAATAAATACTGTTGAATGAATGAATGGCTATCGTCCATGGCAGTTTCTCAGCGTGAGATCCAAGCATATGTTCATAGAAAATCCACAAATTCTCTACAAGATTAAAAATATATATATCATTCTGATACTAATCTAAAGCAAGGTAATATTATTTATGGTTTTCCAAATGAGCACCTTAAAACATGAACATTTTAGTGCTGAGTTCACATTGAGTTTAGGATTTTGTTTGGATCAGATGAAAGCCAAAGGACATCATGACACAATGTATGAATAAAGATTTCACTTCACACAGTAGCCTAGACATGCCAAACTCTAAAGAACCAGCACTTAAACTGTCAATGCCACATTCCAGTTAGAAGCGGAAATTGCACAAAACACACATACACATACATATATTCACAACAACTTAGTAGCTGTAAGTGAACTAGTAAAACCACAGTGAGGAATTGGTTTTTGGTTCCCATCAATAATTAGATCAGATACTATTTAATTCAGATTTAAAATACTCAAAAGTAATAACCCCAGCTTACAGTGAATAAGCTGCTTTACAGAGTTATCAATTGATCCTCAGTTAAAATTGACATTCCAGGATTTGTAGCACCAGAATTTTTATGAACATATGAGATCTGATTATCTTGAACTAGAAGCAAAAATCTTGGAAGTTATTAATACTTTGTGCAAACAGAATTCATTTGCACTGACATTATTAAACATACAGAGAGACATTTAATGTAGATCAGAAGTTGAATCTTAATACTCACAAACCAAACATTTTACAATTTAAATTTACATTAATTTTAAATGGCTGGACGAAATAACCACTGTCCTTGGAGCAGGAGAATGCTTATCACTGCGGTTATATTAGCGTTGCTTTTTCTCCTTTTTCTTTTCCCTCAATTTATAACCTGAAGGGTAAAAGAAAGTTCAAGAATTTACTAAAACATTTGGGCATGCTCCGGGCCCTGCGCGGCAAGTGGGAAGGCGCGTCCCCCGCAGCGAGGGACCCGGTACTCGGGCGGAGGTGGTTTTCTACGGAGAAAGTCATTCCTAAGGACCATGCTCTCCCCAACCCCAGCTGGAGCAAGGACTTAAGACTCTTCTTTGACCAATCATGAAGAAATGTGAAGACGGCTCCTGGGAACGTTTGCCTTCATATAAAAATTCCTTCATGGAGGTGCCATTGCAACAATGATTGATGCTACTGTTGGTATGTGTGCAGCTATACCTGGGGGAATTGTCATGACTGCCAATCTCAACATCAATTTTAAAAGGCTTATTTATAAAGCTGGATCCTGAAAAAAGTTTGACATAAAAGACCTTCTGGTGAATTCCACACCAATCTGCATAAGGCTGTCCCTCCTCCAGAAGAAGCAGTTGTCTTCAGTCCTATTCTACTCACCCACTGTTGAATCCCCCATCGGGTGAAGCCTGCTAACATGGACCTTCCTAAACAAGTCTTTTGAATACAATTCCAGGAGCTCCATTTCCACCTTCCAAACTTTTTTACACAGAGACACTCCCTGTGAGAGTATCAGCAGTTCTTTCTGTCTCCTTAGGATAAGTGTCTGGTTCTCCTAAAATTTGAATGGGCTCCTTAAGTTTGAAAAAAAAAAAGAAAAGAAACATTTGTATCTTCATTGCAGTAGCAATTTTGAGTTTTTGTAGAGTAGCCTGACCCCTGTCTCTGAACCTTCTAGCTCTATGCCCTCAACACAGTCTCATTCAGTTCCTTCCATGAATATGACACAAAAAGTCAGAGCAAGGAGTACTTGACACATTTTTCATATGTATAGTTTCGTAAGATATTTTAATAGGCGAGAGTAGAGAAAAAGTATAAGCCAGCATACTTTTTTAGCCCTGTGACTCATGTATGTAAATTCATAGTATTCCAAGATATAAGTACATCGTAATGATGACATACAAGAAATTAAATCCAAGGCCGTCTGCAAGGGGGGGCGTTTTACATCAGTGGGCCGCAGTATACTGAAGAAATTATGTGTGTGTGCTAACTTAAAGCATCGGCATTAGATGTCAGCAAATCACAACATGGGAGAGTGATAAATGGACAGTATATCCTCGACAAGGATGCCTCAGCCAGCATTTTCCCATTCGAAGATTAATTTTCATATCGCCTGGCATTTGCTAAGGTGTGCTCCACAAATTCTATGGATATTAATAGGTATCGTTGAGGGAAAGGTTCTACTGTCAAATAAGTTTAGGAAATGTTGAGTAAACTAAGTTTTCTTTTTCTGCCGTAGGACTTCTCAGAGCCTTTCTATCCTGATGACAACGTGACTCTTTCCAGAGAGCAGCAGTGACAGCTCTGGAATGTCTAGGGAGAGGAAGGGCTTAGTGACCAGAGTGCTGGCAGCACAAGATCCTAGGTTACATTTGTTTTCTTTGCACACTGTTTTATTTATTTATTCTTTTTTTTTTTGTGGTTTTACTTAGAGTATATACTGTGGGGTTGGTTTGGGCATGCTGATAGAGTTAATGACCTAAGGCACCCCTTGGCTGTACTATTGACAATGTAGCATTTCCACACTTCTTTGGCTACAGAACCATTTTGAATCTGTGTCAGAGGCACACACTTTAGGAAAAACCAACACAGGCAAATAGTGCCCCTCATTATGATCTACTTTTATGAGTGTGCTTGAAAAACAGTTTATTGTTTGCCCATATTTTCTGGTAGTATATGGAGGTTTTTTCCATTTAATGTTTTAATCCAGCTTATGTGTATTTTTGTATATGATGTGAGGGAGAGATTCAACTTTTTAATTTGTCTCTTTATTTTATATTGCAGAATACCAGTTGTCCCCAAGCCTTGCATTAAATGTGTTTTTGGTTTTGTTTTCAGGTCCAGAACCCTTCAGATCAACTTACCATTAAGTTCAATATGTAAAACAGTTAAATTTGGTTCAAATGTGGAAGGATGAGAGTTATTGCAACCTGGCAACACTCCCTACCCCCATTCTCACCCTCCCTACAGGGGAGGCTCCAGGGAGGACTTTGAAAACCATTGGAAAAATTCTCCTCATAAATGACTTGAAATGCCATGTCTGTAATATGCTATGTTAAATTTTTTTACCCATTCCAATTATTTTTCTATTTTCCTGCCAATCTCGTACTTTAAATTAATTTAGAGGCTAAGAGCTTTGTAATATAACAAAGGAAGAAATTGAAATGTCTAATAAATAAGTAAAATAACAACATGTTATTTTGGGGGGCCTGCATATTAGTGTATTTCTTTAAAATAATGTCTACTATTGGCAAGAGTTGACTAGATCACCTTCAACATAGAGATTCACTTGGTAAAACTATATATTGATCAATAATTTGATAATGTGTGTCACAAGTTTACAAGGTTGATATTCTTTGATCCATCAAATCACTTATAGGATTTAAGACTAAATAAATAATCGGAACTGTATAGGAAATTTTTCTATTGTTTCTATTATTGATAATATTGAAAATGATCCAAATGTTTAACAATGTGGGACTGGTTAAATGAATCCTGGCACAGCCGTAGGATACTCTTCAGCCATTATTGTGATGTTGTAAAAAGGAAAGTATTTTGAGTACTCGTGATGCATCTGGCACTGTACCAAGCACCTTAATTATACTGTCTTACTTAAGCCTAACAGTATCCCGAGATGATAGGTATCATTATTCCCATTTATAGATGAGAAAACACAGAAGTTCGAACAGCTAGTAAAGTAGTATTGCTGGAATTCAGTCCATGTCTGCTCTTAACCCTCATTCTTAATCACTGTCCTAATGATAGGGGAAAATATTCACTATTTACTGATGTTATTGTTTTAATGCAGTTTAACTGACCTCAAAATAAACAACAAACAAAAAAACTCCCTCCTGTATGCAATCCCTTCTTCCTAACTTTGGAAGTTACTTATCCTTGGTAATTGTTTTCCCCTAAATGAATCTACCTTTATACGTGTTCCTTATTGATTTTGGAAGTATTAAATGCCTGCTCTAAGAATTCAAGCAATATTGAAGATTATGAAGTAGCTGTTCCTTTAATCATAAATGGTATCTCTGTATATGATTGGATACACTCGTAGGCCCTTTCTTTAATGTTTCCTCGTTTCTACCTCTTTTTGCTCTAGTGTCAGCTTATATATATCCCCTGATTGGGGATGAAGATGGACCAGAAAGGCAAACTGAGTGGAGGGATCGACGTCGGTCTAAATGGCTAACTTTCAGCACAGCAGGGTCCACTGTGTATGTGGTGTAGCGTGGTGATAGAAGCACTGGCTCCGGAGCCCAACTGGCTAGATTGAGCCCCAGCTTTTGAACTTGGGCAACTTGTTTGACCTCTTAGTGCCTCAGTGTCTTCCTAAAATGAGGGTGGTCATTGTACCTGTTGTACCTCATAACGTTGTGGTATGGATTAAATTAGTCAATGCATGTCAAGTACTTAGAACGGTGCCAGGGACATAGTAAGTGCTCAACCATTAGCTATAATTACTGTAAGGATGGTGGTGATGATGCAGCATATGTGCAGGGATGGAATAAAAGAAAAATAATAGAGCTTACTATGTGCCATTATACCTATGTGATCTCCCCATTTGAGCTCTATGAGTTAGATTTTTTTTTAATTAATTAATTTATTTATTTATTTATTTATTTTTGGCTGTGTTGGGTCTTCGTTTCTGTGCGAGGGCTTTCTCTAGTTGCGGTGAGCGGGGGCCACTCTTCATTGCGGTGCGCGGGCCTCTCACTGTCGCGGCCTCTCTTGTTGCGGAGCACAGGCTCCAGATGGGCAGGCTCAGTAGTTGTGGCTCACGGGCCTAGTTGCTCCGCGGCATGTCGGATCTTCCCAGACCAGGGCTCGAACCCGTGTCCCCTGCATTGGCAGGCAGATTCTCAACCACTGCGCCACCAGGGAAGCCCGAGTTAGATATTTTCTTATTCCTACTTTATACAGATAAGGAATCTAAAATTCAGGGAGGTTACAGATTTCCATATGTAGAATGGATCATTAGAGGACAAGATAAATACTGAGAGCCAGCTGGCCGGGAGATAGCAAAATGCTGAGTAATGAGATGAGAAACAGTCTTTAGTGGTACCTCCCTTTAAGACCAAGGTGCAGTGTTGTCACTTTCAGAACTGGATGGGGGCCCGATCTGGTATCAGAAAACTGTGTGTTGGAAATCCAATTCTTTTTATGCTTGTTGTAGTTTCTGTAAATACTTGTTTTGTTTTCCCTTAATATGTACTAAACTTATTTCCAAATTATCGGTTTATCTCATTTGTACTTTGAGGGAGCAAAAAGGCAAAAGTGATCTTTGCTGGAGCTTTCAGGAAGAACCTTGTCAGTTAGACATCAGGTGTGCTGGGCTTCAAATGCCAAAAGCCCAAGAGGGCAAAGAAACACAGGGAGAAAAAGCCTCTTCTTCCCCAGAGGCTTCTGGAGTATTCTCTGCTCTAGCCTTGGAAGGTTTTGAACAATGCTCTTTGTCCTAGAGGATACCCTTTCACTTAGTCATCTATCCAGCATGACTCATCCCCAAGAGAGTTTGAATAAACGAAATCTTATAGTATGTATGTTTTTGTGACTTTTATAAACTTAGTGATGTAGAAAGAGCATGGACTTTGGAGTCAGACAGACGTGAGGTAAACTCCTGGTTTTGTCACTTAGCAGTTGTGCAATTTGGGGCTAGTTAATAACTTCTCTGGGCTTCCGCATCTATAAAATAGGAATAATGAAATCTACTTCACAGAACTGGTATGAAAATGAAATGAGCCAGCAAAAACGAAAGTGGACCCTGTAACCTCTGGCACACACAGGCACTCGTGCCTTTCCTTCCGCTGTTAGATTGTGGTTTTGGGGGCGAGCATTTGCCAAGTCTTGTATTTATTTTTATACTTTTCTACTATATAAAGTACAGTGCTTTGTTTACAGCAGCATCGTATAAATACCAGCTGAACAACGTTGGCATACATGCACAGAAACTAAGTCATGGGTAGACGGATTTTAGGTGTGTTTTAATGTTTATTAATTTATTTATCCTGTCATAGAGAAAAACCGCCAACTGTAGATAAGTGGGATGCAGAGTCAGGGCCAAAGAGTCAGCTAGATCGTTCCCTGCACGGGGCCACCAGCTCCAGAGGAGAGTGGGGACCAACCTCTGGGCCCCTCTGCTTACAGAGTCCCCGAGAGCACCGTGTTTCATTGGCCCAAAGGCAGCCTTCTGTGGGTGAACGATGGCCTCCTCTCTCCTGACACGAGGGGTCCCTCCTATAAACGATTTGCTGTGCTTGATTTAAATGTTTTCTTTTTATCTTTTAATTATGAACTTATGTAAGGAAGATAATGTGTCACTCATTTACCCATAAACTGAGATTGCCATAATTGCTATAACTTTTTACAAGTTTGACTTCCTTTCAGACTTTCAGAAAAACTGGAAGAATGTTACAAAGAATTCCCGAACACCCTTCACAGTTTTCCAGGTGTTAATATTGCACCACCTTTGCTTGTCCCCATCTCTCTATATTACATAGGCAGCTTTTTTTTTTCTGAGCCACTTAAGATAAATTTCCCTCCCTCCCTCTCTTTCCTTCCTTCCCTGCTTTCTCTCAAATAAAACGTGTAGGTAGAGCTAAACACCCCCTCCTCAGTCATCCCCTCCCTCCCCTCCCTGCCTTCCCTTGCCTTTGTCAGGGAACCTGCTCTCTTACATGTTTTTGTCCTTTTACTGCATAATGATTAGATCTGTAGATACTGACTTTTGGTTATTTGTTGAGACTTGTTGTAATCTAGTACTTGATCACTTGTACAAATGTTCCATATAACCTGGGAAAGAATGTATACTCTTTAATTCTTTAAATGAGCCAATAGCTATAAACGACTTACAACAGTGCCTGGCACATCATAAGCAACAGGAAGTGTTCAATTTTAAAAATAATCATATGGTTGTACAGTTATATATATAGTCCACTAGCTCATATTTTTTTATTATTGAAGTATAGTTGATTTACATTATATTAGTTTCAGGTGTATATCATAGTGATTCAATATTTTTATAGATTATACTCCATTTAAAGTTATTATAAAATATTGGCTATATTCCCTGTGGTGTACACTATTTCCTTGTAGCTTATTTATACATAGTAGTTTGTACCTCTGAATCCCCTACCCCTATCTTGCCCCTCTAGCTCATGTTTTTAACTGTCTTATTCAAATTATATATGTATGAGCTTTCAATTTTTAGAGAAGTGTGTTAAAATCTCCCTATGATTATAAAGCTGTGTATCTTTGCATGTATTCTACCAACTTTTGCTCCTTGACATGCAAGTGAGAGATTCTGGTCAGTTGTCTGGATCCCATCCCCTGATCCCTCTCATTAGTGAGGGCTGTGCTTCACTGCACAGCAGAGACCTAGGATGGAAGTCAGGGCACTGGCTGAGTGGAAATGGTATCCCAGGGAAATGGAAGTGCATGAATTCAAACACACCTGGAAGCACAGTGGCATCAACATCTCCCCTGTGTAAGGTATTGCTCTGCAGCCTACTCATCACTTGCTATACTCTGATATTTTTCCTCTTAAATTCCCCCTGGTCCCTCAACCCTAATTCCTCTGAAGTTTAAGTTAACCTTTTTTTTTTTTTTTTAATTTTTTTGGCCACGCCGTGTGGCACGTGGGTTCCCCAACCAGGGATCGAACCCACACCCCTAGCATTGGACACGTGGAGTCTTAACCACCGGACCACCAGGGAGGTCCCTAAGTTAACTTTTTGGATAATATTCACCATACTCCCTTTTTCCAATATTCCAAAACTAAATTTCAAAATTGATAATGATACTTAACAGGACCGGAAGCTTAGTAAAAATGTTTCTTAGCTAATTCAACAAAAGTTGCATGTTGTTGGCTCCACAGTGGTAAACAGAATACACATGGAGAAGAGTGGGAAAAATAGACACAAAACTAATAAACTCTAAGAAATTGTGAAAATTGGTAAAAGAGAAAAGAACTGTTTCCATAAGGGAGAAAACAATGGGTGGGGAGGATGTTCCAAGAGGAATGACGAGCTCTGGAATGGTCACAAGCCAGGACAGACCTCAGCCACTGGAGGGCGACAGAAGCCAGCGAAGTGGGAACATTGTGAGTGCGGATAAGTGGCCAAGAGGAGACAGGAGAGACCCACAGGGACTGGCTCATGCGGGCCTGCGTGAGCCTTGGGACAGCGTTGGATTGTACTCCAGGAATTGGAATCCACTGAAGGGTTTCAGCAGAGAGTGAGATGACTGTACTTACGGTTTTAAATATAACTCCAGCTAGTAGGTGGAGAACGAGTAGAGAAGGTCAGACGTGGAAGCAGGGATACCGTTCAGGGCAACTTTGGCAAATGAAGGTTTTTGTGACCTCAGATTATTTTTCCCTCTTGTCAGAGAGTTTAAAAACCACAATGCAAACAAAACAGACTTAAAGTAACTTCGGCTGTAAAGAATTGTTTATACAGGGACTTACCTGGTGGTCCAGGGGGTAAGACTGCACTCCCAATGCAGGGGACCCGGTTCGATCCTCGGTCGGCAAACTAGATCCCACATGCATGCTGCAACTAAGAGTCCGCATGCTGCGACTAAACATGCCACAGCGAAGATCCCACGTGCTGCAACTAAGACCTGGCGCAGCTGAAATAAATAAATCTAAAAAAAATAAAAGAATTGCTTATACAGTTTGTAAATAACCATCTTCACAGGCCTGGAAGGTCTAGATTTATAACCATAACCCCACCCCCAATTTAAAGTGTGGGTACTTTGTAAAAGTTTTTTTTTTTTTTTTTAAAGAAGTATGTGTGTCTGTGTGTGTGTATGTACACATGTGTATATGGCCTTTTATTTCTGGGTATTTATTTATTTATTTATTTATTTATTTATGGCTGTGTTGGGTCTTCGTTGCTGCGCACGGGCTTTCTCTAGTTGCAGCGAGCGGGGGCTACTCTTTGTTGCGGTGCGCGGGCTTTTCATTGCGGTGGCTTCTCTTCTTGCGGAGCACGGGCTCTAGGCTCACGGGCTCTAGAGTGCAGGCTCAGTAGTGTGGCGCACGGGCTTAGTTGCTCCGTGGCATGTGGGATCTTCCTGGACCAGGGCTCCAACCCATGTCCCCTGCATTGGCAGGTGGATTCTTAACCACTGCACCACCAGGGAAGTCCTGTAAAAAGTTTTTATTTTGAAAATTTGAAACTTCTGTAAAAAGAGAAGAGTATAATAAATTCCCATTACCTTGGGAATTACTCAGTTACTTGATGAATATTAAGTTTGCTGACATTTACTTCATCTGTCACTTGTTTTTCTTCCTTTGCTGAAGTATTTAAAAGCAAATCCCAAGTATGTAATTTTGTCTCTTCATATATTAAGGCTCCAACTCTAAAATATAAATATTTTCTTACATACCGCAAAGCCATATTCACAAAACATAAAAATTTATTGCTAACATCTAATACCAATTCTATAACCAAATTTCTTTAATGTCTCAAAAAATGTCTTTTTATAGTTGGTTTGTTCAAATCAGAATCTAAATAAATCCACGCCATCTTAGACCTTTTAAGTCTCTTTTAATACAAGTCACTGCTTTTTTTTTTTTTTTAATTTATTTTTGGCTGTGTTGGGTCCGCTTTGCTGTGCACGGGCTCCCTCCAGCTGCGGCGAGCGGGGGCCGCTCCTCGTCGCGGTGCGCAGGCCCCTCACTGTCGTGGCCGCTCCCATTGCGGAGCACGGGCTCCAGGTGCGCAGGCCTCAGTAGTTGTGGCGCGTGGACTCAGCAGTTGTGGTGCACGGGCTCAGCCGCTCCACAGCATGTGGGATCTTCCCCGGCCAGGGCTCCAACCCCTGTCCTCTGCACTGGCAGGCAGACTCCCAACCACTGTGCCACCAGGGAAGCCCCCCTTTTTTCCTTTTTCCTTTAAAAAAATTTATGTCATTGACTTGTTGTAGAAACTGGATTAGTTGTCCTGTAAAATGTCTAAATATTTCATAATAAAAACTCTTTAAGTTAAAAAAAAAAAAAAGGACCAACTGTGGAGTTTGAGCCTTTCAACTCTCAGTAAGTCAGCCCATCTCTCTGGAATGTTCTTTGAAGTGTCTGGCATACAGTCCAGTACAGTGAACCATAAACACACCATGCTTGGCAGGCATACGCAGACTGTTAAACATGAGTGAATGTTTTAATTTTATCATTCAGCCTTCTCAGGTTCTTGACCTGTTTACTCGCTGTGATTTGTCTACTGTTATTAAATAGAATCTGAAAATAGCACCATTTCTGAAGCATTAAAAAAAAACCAAGATAATGCTTGTTTGCTAATCTCAGTCTTCTCTATTTCAGAAATTAGAAAATTAAAAATAGTTAAACTGGAAGTAGCTTTGTAAAAGCCAGATTTGGTTCCACTTTAAGGATGCACAGAAGAAGCAGTGACCAAACAATGCATGTTTTCTTCACCTCAGTGTCTGCCTTCACCTTTGATTTCTTTGCTATAATTAGCATCTGTTGCCAGTGAAGCTGAGAACTTATTACCTGCAGTAACCAGAATTAGATCACTGGTTCTTTTGGCTTGGTTGTTTCAACAGATTGTAGTGCATGAATATTATTGCAAATCTAAAAAGATTTTTAAATATCTGTCTCATGCTAATCATTTTGAATCTTTACTAGTTTGAAGATTCAAAGCAAAGGTGTAATTCCAAATCAAGCATTTGGGTAATTCTGGGTGTATCTTTTGGATCAGGCCCTAAACTAGGAGACATTTGACAGAGATACATATTAGTTATTTTAAGATGAAAGAGAGGGTTGGGAACCAGGATCCTCGAATCCTCAACCAGCCAGCTACTGTGGCTTCAGCTGCCCTCTCTGGATCCCTGTAAGATGTAAGTGTGTGGAAGACCAGGCCAGACAGACACCAGCCATAGGTAAGGGCTGGAGCCTTGACATACTGTCTGGGATGAATTGGGTGGTCAGTGGATGATCTTTCCCATGGTCCACTGATAATTAGTCACTCTTTTCTTTGTGCTCCTATAGCTCTTTGGATTTATCATATCCTGCCTTGTATTATATCTATTGTGTACAACTATATACCCTCCACTAAAATGTAAGTATCTTAAGAGTAGGGATCAAATCTTATTTATCTTCCTAGACTTTCTTAATGTAGTAAGAACTCAATAAATGTTTATTTAATCGAATTGGCACTCGAATGGCCAGAAAATGTTGATTCTCCTCATCATACAGTCTTCAGTTAGGAAAGATTTGTAGCAAAAGCAACTTAAACCAAAACAAACTACACTAACAATGAGATTAACATTGGCAGATAATATTCTAGGAGTTTTAAAGGACAAGGTGCTGAACCAAGTGTTGGTTCATCCATTCATTTAGCAAACATTTATTGAGACCTTGATGTACGTCAGGCACTATGTTTGATGACCAGGATGGAAAGGTGAAAAGATACTGTCTCTGCACTCAGGGAGTTCACAGTTTCATTTGTGTTTGATCCTGGAATAATTTTCAACTGTAGTAAATTGTCTTGAGTACTCCTAGGATTTGTACCCTCCACTTTGGATGTCTTTTGTCTTAACAAATGCGATGAAATTAAAAATCATCCAGGAAAAATAGTTTTGGTAAAACAGGTGCAGAGGCGTTCAATAGGATAATCAAAATAACCTCTTCAACATAATTTGAGAAGTGTAAGTATGCTAAACAAGCATTTAGAGTTCCGATTTTAAAGTCTAATGATGAAATATAATTCCAAATGTAAGAATAATTCTAAGCTGCATTATAGGAGTGTGAATTGAAGAGCTGAGAGAATGCTCTCACTATACTAAGGACTTACCCAATTGTTTCAAAGAAGATTCCATGTCTCATAATGGGCATCTCATCTAAAAAAGAATGTGGAGAATTTGGAAAGAAGTTGTACGAGAGTTGTAAAACATTAAAAAAAGAGAGAAAGAAAAAGAGGTGTAGAAAAAGTTAAAAGAACTGAAGCTGTTTATTCTAGAAAACCTAGGGAATTTAAGGGTGTTCTGGTATATGAAGAGTTATGGTCCCTTAAGTTCCATCTAAGCCTTTGACATATCTGGCTGAGCCAGACACAGATACCTTAGGGAACTAGATGAGGAAATAAGAGCAATGCACCTCTTTAAGCCAAAGGCTATTAAGACTTTGCCATCTGAGACAGGTTCAATCATTAATTGCACATAATTAACAGTAAATAACTGAGTCACCAAATGAATGGTGTTTAAGAAAAGCTATTATTCTATACTGATAATTAACTAAAATAATTATTATCTTCAAAGTCTACCTAGTAGGTTTGAGCTCAAAGGCCTAATATGATTCTCTGAGGGACACAGTAACTGCTGACAGGACTTATATAAATAAGCTACTGTCAACTAACAACAGACACAGTTTATGTACATAACAGACTATCCAAACAAGAGACAGAAAAAAACAAAGAGGGAAAATGAGAAAGAAAAAAGGGGCAATTTTTATTTTGTTCCTGATGCTCATAATAACTAGATCGGAAGATAATGAGATTTCCTTAATAGGGAAGGATAATAGTTTTACTTCAGATAATGGAATGTTCTTAGCAAGACTTAAAGCAATTTCTAGCAGCTTTTTAATCAAAAAGCTGATGGTAGCAGTTTAGACGGTTTGATCTCGTAACACTTCCCCTTGGTTTTTCTCATGAGTCTAATATAGAAAGTAAGAAAGTTCTGTGATCTGAAAAGCCTTATATTTGACCCTAATATAGTCTTGCTTTAAAATAGAGTTTTCTCTTTATTACAAAACACACCTGAACTTCAGACATTTCAGTTTTGAGTTTGAACATGGCTAACTTGGCCCAAGAAAGATGTTGAGCTTTGAGCCACTCCCACAGGCAACACAAAATGAGCATGCTCTGAACCGTTTTCCAGATCAAGGAAACAGGGTAATTCTGCTTTGTGCTAAGGCAGTATAAACCGGTCTGTTTCAGTTCCCGTGAGGATCCGAGTTATTCTAACTATACTTTGCGTTGCTTTATTAAATTGGTTTGCTCAGAAAATTCAATAAATTGGTCACGTTAACTCTCATATTCTCACCTATTTTTACAGCAGGCTTTTCTTGTTAATTATTTTCTGAGCCAATTCATGGCTAGGACTATGCCTTAAACTACTTTCCCAATAAAAATGGCTTTCCCTTTTCTGAAGTTGTGGGATATTACGGTTGGTATATCAATGAATCAACATAGCTGGAAACTATAGCAACAACTCATGATGTCTGACCCACTTAAGTAGGTGAGTCTGTAGTAGAATGAAAGAAAAGGTGCTATAAAAACTATGCAAATAACATGAATCAAAAACACCTTTCCTTTTGTAATCATGTAGTTGGTAGCATTACTCTTACTTCTCTAGTCTTAGTGATTTTTCTGCTATAAAACTAATATTCTAGTGAATACTGGCTCTCACTTCTATTTCCAGCCAACTTATGAATAGAGTCATTCAGGTCCTGTGACTACCTATTTTATCAAATTTTTTTCCCTAAGGGAAGTGATAATCTTGTACTGTTATGCTCCTCAACTCTTCCAAAGTTACAATAAAACAATTACAAATAACAGAGGACTTTATTATGATATAAAAAATCATGATGGTTCCATATCAGGCACCATATTAGAGAAAATGTTTTCCATTTTGAAAAAAGGATGAAAACCAGGCACTTGGGACTTCCCTGATGGCGCAGTGGTTAAGACTCCTCCTGTCAATGCAGAGGACACGGGTTCGATCCCTGGTCCAGGAAGATCCCACATGTCGTGGAGCAACTAAGCCCGTGCGCCACAACTATTGAGCTTGCACTCTAGAGCCCACAAGCCACAAATACTGAGCCCGCGTGCTACAACTACCGAAGCCTGCGCGCCTAGAGCCCGTGCTCTGCAACAAGAGAAGCCACCGCAGTGAGAAGCCCGTGCACCGCAACGAAGAGTAGCCCTCGCTCACCGCAACTGGAGAAAGCCCGTGTGCAGCAATGAAGACCCAATGCAGTAAATTTAAAAAAAAAAGATCATAAACCAGAACTCACTTTAAAAAAAAACAACAGGCACTCATCTCATCGTAACATATTACTTAAAAAGAAATACTGTATAACCTGGTTAGGTAGTTTTTTGTTTTTGTTTTGGGTGTTTTTTTTTTTTTTATGTTTGGGTCAATAGTTTACAGTATTGACAGTCCAGTTATCTAAACTTCTGAACATAACTATATCTTAGTATTTCTTTTATGATTTTTTCCTATTACTTTTAGGACTTCTACAAAAATCCCAAAACTCTAAAAACTGACCATTCTTTATAGTAGTGCAACTGAAATATGAAATACTGGCATTTTTATATCTGTGTTAGAGCTAACAATAACGATGATGACAATAGCAATCAACTGATAATATGTTCCAGTCATTCTACTAGGTTCATTTGATCCTCATAGAAATTTCATGAGATAAGCACTATTACTATCTGTCTTACTGAGGAGAAAAAAATACTGTTATCATCCTTACGTTCCTGACAAAACCTTTGCTCGCAGAGGTGAAATAATTTGTCGGAAGTAGAAAGTGGCAGAGTCACAACTTAAATTTGGGTCTGTCCGATTCCAAAGCTTGTGCTCATAATGTCTACATTATAGATATAACAGATGAACACAATATTTGCCCAATCTGCATGAACTGAATCATATTTTCAAACAAAATATTGGAATCCAGAGTCTAACAAAAAACTTTCTCTATTTAAAAAATGTACTTACATGAACTCACATGAAACCTTTTATAAAGGCATAAACATCAACTAGATATTGCTGAACATTCAACAACTTTTACAGTGTAAACTTAAAAGAAATTGGAAACATAAAGGAAAAAGGAGATATGATCTATATCTATAGGTGAATATAATTGATCAAAATGATCAGCCTTAAAGTGTGTCCTTTAATCTTAAGTGAAAAAACCCTTCAATAGTTTGTGAATATATTTATGACCTCTAGTGTTCTGAGAAATCAAGCTGTTAAATTGCAGCTCTCAGATTATAAAGGCAAAATACCCAACGTTTTATCAGTTGAACATCACCCGCCAACTTTTCTGTCTTGAAGCATTTGTGGGAGTTGGAGTGTGTGTGTGTGTGTGTGTGTGTGTGTGTGTGTGTTCTCCACGGCAGGAGGACAAATTTATCTTGGAAATATAATGGTTCCCAGATGTTTGTTTTTCAAACAAAAGAAAAAAGAAGTCGAAAAGTGGTGATAGCCAGGTATTTGTCTCTGAAGTGAGAATGATATGATTCCACTTGGAGTTCATTGTCACAAAAGTTCCTTTTGTCTGAGAAATTTTTCAGCACTGTGACTATGGCTTTAATTAAGAGATATCACTGATCAGTTATTGATTTTGTTACAAGAGAGGAACTTCTCTAGCTTCTCTGTGCTTTATTGTGCGGATTGCTTTGTATGGATCACGGTAAAAACATATAAAGGACCACTGGCAATGTGTTGATTAGTATCTACTGGATTTTAGAATCCACCGTATTTTATATCCATTTCTGTATGCCACTGAATATCACTGTTTAGAAAGTTTTGTAGGATTATTATGTTTTGAAGTATAAAAGTATTTGAGTCACAAACCATTTTCTTTAAGAAGGAGAAGGCCATACAATGTTGACATCAGAAATGAATATTCTTACCTTTTCTGTGAGACTAAATTTTTGAATATTTTAAATATAAGCAAATGCCCCCCTGAATTTAGGGAAGCCGCACATAAATCAGTTCTTCTAATTACCTTTATTAGTTCGTTTGTTCATAGATTTGTGGCAAGTTCTCTAGAATCATATGAGCTAAAGTATAGGTCATTGATTCAAAATCTGAAATACGATATGCACGTGGGATTCTTTAAATAGTTGTTTGAGTCTATCTTCAAGTGACATCTGATAAAACCTAACTGGTTGTGGGGCAAAACCAAAAAACACTCTACTTCAAAATCTTGACCACTTCACTCCACACCCATTTAATCACGCACACATTCTGTACCTCTCTTCACCCTATCTGGAAAAAAAAGATTAATATGGCTCTAAAATACAACTTCTATATTTAAAGAATAGCCAGAGTAATAAGAAGCTGTACAGTGTGCCCTCAGCTGACTTGGAGATTAATGGAATGCCAACACACACACACACACACACACACACACACACAGAGACACACACAGAGGATCCAAAAAGAGGTGTGGAAAGGAAGTTTCTCTGTACAAAGGATCTGCCAATCTGTGAAAGCGCTCTCCTGTCATACAAAGGCCAAAACTCTGCTGATGAAAAAGTAGAAAACTGTTCCGAGAATGCTAAATGAAGCATAGTTGTTCCCCTGAATTATCTGGATACTTATTCACCTGAGTGTCCAGTTTACCCCATCACATGCCCTCCAGGCCACTCCCGGGTGGCTCTTGTCTCTCCGGGCGTCCGGCGGTCCTGCTCCCTGCGCGCCAGGGTCAAGTTCCCCCGCCGAGCCCGGGCGCTAGGGCCCACGCCGCTCTTGGGCCCCTGGGCATTGGTCACTATAAGCTGAGCAGCGGGAAACAAACGAAGAGTCTGAGCCTCTAGGCGGGATCCCGCGGGGTCCTCTGAACTTTGCGCCCACGGCGAGGCGGGGGCCGGACCTCGCGCTGCGCCGGGGCTCTCGCGCGGGTTCTCGGGGAAGCGGGAGGACAGCGGGTCTCCGCGGCGGGGGCGCAGCTCAGACAGCGGCTCCTTCCCGACGCCCGCCGCCCTGCAGCCGGGAGCGGGCGCCTACCTCGGAGCACGGCCGGACGCCCAGCTCTCCCCGGCGGCCCCGCGCACCCTGCGGGAGGAGCCGGCCGCCGTGACGCGTCAGGGAGGAAGCGCCAGCGCCCGGCGGCCCTGCCGGGAAAGAGGAAGCGCGAGTGCGCTCGGCTCCGCGCCCGCCGCGCGGGGAGGCAGCACCACGGAGCCTGGTAGGTGCGGAGCCGCCGGGACCCAAGGCGGGTGGGCGGGCGGCAGGGTCCGCGCGCGTCCGGGCCGCAGTCGGGCCCCTCGGGCAGGTGAGACGGGGCGGGGTGAGGGGAGCCCGGGCCTCGCCTGCTGCCTCTTCCCAGAGCAAACGTGACTTTCCCGGGTCCCCTGGCAGCGCCCCTCCCTCAGCCCGGAAGCCTCCGAGTTGGTCTGAGGGGAAGAGCCATACCCCCGGCCCAGCCTTGGCTCTGAGAGTTTTGTGGGCTTCGTTTCCTCGAGGTGAACTAAGATTCTGCCTTCCGATTCCTAAACGCCCGAGTGGTGTCTCGGGGGGCGGGGGGGCGGGTGGTGTTAACCCGTGAGCGGCTTCGGAGCGTAGAGGAGCCGGGAACCGGGGGGTGGGAGATCCCACCCGCGCCACAACCTGAGGTCAGGAGTGGATGCGGGTCATCTGTGAGCATCCGGGATGGAGGAGGCCTCGGGAGCGGAGGGCATGGAAATCATTAACCTGTTGTCAGCGGACCTGTAGTCTGCGACTTCCGTGCGTGGCTGCTCTTTACGTTCCCTGTGATTTGAACCCCTTCTATGCCTTTTAAAGTGCATCTGGCTCTGTTGATCCCCACATTAGCGTTGGTATGTGCCGTCTAGAAAGGCTTTGAGATTTTTAGATTCTGTCCTTTTCAGTGGTGGTTACTTGGAAAGATAGAAAAGAGAATTCATCTCTTGAGACTTAACTCTTTCATTATTTAATTTTGCAGTGACCTCTGAACCGTGATTAGAATTTCAGTTCTGCACAAGACTCTGTAGGGTACACTTGAGGTGCAGGAATAAATACAGAGCACGACAGTTTCCAAAGCTTTATCAAGGTAAAAAAAATAGTAGACCGTTGTGTATTTTGATTCTCTACTTTGTCACTAGGTTGATAATTCGCCTGGCCAATCTGGGAAGTGCTTTATTTATTTATCAAACACTTAGATAGCTCTTACATGTGTTAGGCTCTTTCTAAGTGCTTTATAAATATTAACTCAAATTATTAACTCAAAATGTTAAATTATAGCAGTTCTAACAATGAAGAGGCTATGCATACTTCAGTTCCCTGAATGTCACTGCAAGAGCTAGGAACATTAGAGGAAGTTTCAGCCATATTTTAGGACTGGGTGTGCCTTCTGGCCCTCTCTGCTTCCAGTCCTGTAAGCAAGCCACTACCCCTCCCCTCCCTGGGGGAAGGGAGTCTGGAGCCACGGGAGTGAGACCTCTTCCTTGCAGATCTCTGGCCACATCCCTAGCATCTTCCGTAACATGGTCTTTCTCATCGGCCGTAGTGCCCATCCTTAGCTAACTCTGGAGAGACCAGAACTTCCCCCTTTCTTCAAGTGCCACTGCACTGAGGCTAATTTTGTTTCCTTCCCGATATGTTTGACAATTTATTTGACTGTAGCTTATATTTTAGGGTCAGATTGAACTTGAAATGTACCATAAAATAGAACATTTTTGTTTGAACACATCAATGTAACAAATAATGCTTTGTAATTTTACTGCCATTTGCTGCAGGTAACATTGAGTTGATGGATCAACCTTCTAGGTAACCATTTTGTGATTTGCAAATATGTAGAGAGAATATTTTCCAGGATTAAGTGTCCTCTTCAAATGAGTGCCTTGGCCTGGTGGCCAGATGGAGACCCAAAATGGTGAATAAAACAAACACAGTTCTTGTCATTATGGTGATTATGAATCTAATGTCAAAATCTGTACGTCATACTACCTTTCTCTCTCTGTTTCATATATTTAAATTTCCAAGGAGATGATTAAATGACACTCTAAGCCTTATTTAATAAGATTATGAAGTGTCTCCTAGAAGCAGGAAGGCTCACTTTCCTCTGATATAATTTATGGCACACAGACATTGATGAATTCAATTCAATTCAGCCAAATGACAACGAACACTTTCATGGTTTACAAAGTCCTTCCAGGTATACTTATTTGCTCTTCAGAGGGTCCTTGTGAGGTTGGTAGCCATTTTTTATTCCTGTTTTTACAGATGAGGAAACGGAGGCATAGAATTATTAAAATGCTTTCTCCAGGATGGCACAGCTGGTAACAGGCAGAGCTTGAATGGAGAGCAGGTGTGTGGACAGTGTCTGGCACATGCCAGCCTGTGATAAACATTTGTGGAATAAATGATTCCCAATGACTTCAGATTCCTTGCTATTTCAAAACATTATGCCTCTCAAACCCCATAGTTGATTTGTACCTAAGAGATTGCCAGGCCTAGTTCAACGTTTCTCTGTTATTTCAAACAGTATCTGCTACAACATATTTTCTACAAAAGGGATGAGATGGAATGCCCTTTGGACTCATTTCTTGGGATTTAGCATCTCTGTTTTTTTTTTTAATTAATTTATTTGGCTACGTGGGGTCTTAGTTGCAGTACGCAGGATCTTCCTTGCAGCATGCAGGATCTTCTAGTTGCAACATTCGGGATCTAGTTCCCTGACCAGGGATCGAACCTGGGCCCCCTGCTTTGGGAGCATGGAGTCTTAACCGCTGGACCACAAGGGAAGTCCCTCATGTCTGGTTTTTGAAAAAACAAATAGGTTTGTTATTTTTTTTCCTTTCTCAAGCATCCTACTTTTTTCCTCTGAATTGGAGAGAGTTTCGATTGGACACATAGATTTCGTGTTTGTGTTGACAGCTTTCTTGTCTCTCCCTGCTCATTTAAGGTCATTTTTAAGGACTACAAATCACTGTAGGTTTTCAGTGTAAGTGAAATGATTCAGCTACCTAGATTTATGATCAAGTTCACATACAATGACCATAGGTATTGTAATTTTTTTGAAGTGTCTGACATCACTACTGTGTTCTTTGAAGTATTGCAATTACTTTAATATAAAGGGTCTTTTAAAAAACAACAACAACAAAAAATCCCTCAACTTTTTATCCTTCAAATATAACTCTCTGTATCCTAAAGTATGTTACCTCCAGATGGATAACCTTCAATGACAGAGGTTGATATGGCCATTACCTAGTGGGAGGAATTGGGAAGGGCTATTGAGAAAAACGAGAGATGGAGTGGCCCTTCCCATGAGGGATACTAGACGGTAGGAAACCCTTAATGAAGCCAGACCGAGTCATCTGCCTGTCAGCCTTCTTCTGTGTGTGGGTGGAATAAAATACTTTTGAAATCTGCCTTGTTTCAGGAACCATTTTACCTTTTCCAATCCTCAGGGTTGGGTTTTTTTTTTTTCTCTTTTAAAAAAATTCGTGTAAATTACTGACTAAACTGCTGATCCATGAAACTCAAATTATGTAACACGTTATTCCTGACAGAAACAGCTCCCACATTATTTTAAGGGACTCAGTGTCTCTGTTTTCCTTTACCTATTGCATTCCTTATAGTGGAATCTTTGTTCTCATGTCACTTTTTAAAACATTTCATGGGGAAAGGTGGTGCCGATTCTACATCTTGTAGTTCATGTCACAGTAATTTTAACTCCATACTAACTTTGAGTTAATTGTCATTGCTGAAGCAGACAACATGGAGATCTGATATCGGAGGCTAACTCAGAGCATCAACCAGTCAAATGTTATTGCCTGTCTGAAGCTGAGCCAGGGAGTTTTCAAAGGGAATTAGGGCAGTGTACAATATTCTTGCCCTTGTCCAATTTCTCAGGGCCTTTCCTGTTTCCTGTGGGTTCTGAAAACCTGCCTTAGTTCTTCTCTTTGTAGCCACTATTTCTTCTGTTGATATTATTCAACACCAAAATCTGTTTTCCTTGGGTGGGCATTGGGGGTGAGTGAAAGAAGGGTTGTTATGTAAGGGGAATTGTGGTAGGGTAAGAGATTGATACTATGTAAGATGGAAAATGGGAGATGTGTGGGTGAAGTAAGAGATGTTAGTGCGATCTCATGGTGGAGGATTCATGCAGAGGGCTGCTTTGCCTCCTTCCACCGGGCCATGAATATAGGGAAGACCTATATGGGATCACCTATATGGGATCATAGAAACATCTCTTGGTATATGATATGGGCGGGCAGGGTTCCTTTGTACCACCACGTGTAGGAATGTCATTATAGGCAGCTGTTTCTTCAGGCTGCAAAATGAGTTTGTTTGCAGATAATTAAAATGTAGAGAGCTGGTTTAGTGGCTTTTAACTTGAGAGTAGGGATGAGGAAAGGCTTGGATTTTGTACCTTTTTAAAGGCTTGCTCTTTTTGGAGAATGCCTATAATGTTGAGATAATGATGTCATTCTTTTCACTGTTCTGTGATTTTAAATAAATGACATTATGTTTACAAAGCATCTAGTAATGAATGTGGTTTGGGTTCATTTCTTCCATTCAGAGTCCTGATGTATTTGCTATGCCAGTCTATACCAAACATTTTTTTTTTCCTGTAGGTAAAATGAACTTCATATATAGTATATTCATATACAAAATTAGGCTCACTGGTGGACTAGCCAGTCTACAGACTGCTGGATAAAAAGTCCTCAGGTACAGTGGGGCTTCACTAAGGAACTGATTGATCGCTTGCTTGAGTTGAAAAATGAGAAGGAACTTCATTACTCTAGTTATTTACCTCCCTGTTTTTAAAATAAAAATAGTAAGGCCAGACACTATCAAACTCTTAGGGGAAAACATAGGCAGAACACTCTAAGACATAAATCACAGCAAGATCCTTTTTGACCCACCTCCTAGAGAAATGGAAATAAAGACAAAAATAAACAAATGCAACCTAATGAAACTTAAAAGCTTTTGCACTGCAAAGGAAACCATAAGACCAAAAGACAACCCTCAGAATAGGAGAAAATATATGCAAATGAAGCAACTGACAAAGGACTAATCTCCAAAATATACAAGCAGCTCATGCAGCTCAATATCAAAAAAAACGAACAACCCAATCCAAAAATGGGCAGAAGACCCAAATAGACATTTCTCCAAAGAAGATATACAGATTACCAACAAACACATGAAAGAATGCTCAACATCATTAATCATTAGAGAAAGGCAAATCAAAACTACAATGAGATAATCATCTCACACCGGTCAGAATGGCCATCATCAAAAAATCTAGAAACAATAAATGCTGGAGAGGGTGTGGAGAAAAGGGAACACTCTTGCACTGCTGGTGGGAACGTGAATTGGTACAGCCACTATGGAGAACAGTATGGAGGTTCCTTAAAAAACTACAAATAGAACTACCATATGACCCAGCGATCCCACTACTGGGCATATACCCTGAGGAAACCATAATTCAAAAAGAGTCATGTACTAAAATGTTCATTGCAGCTCTATTTACAATAGCCTGGAGATGGAAACAACCTAAGTGTCCATCATCGGATGAATGGATAAAGAAGATGTGGCACATATATACAGTGGAATATTACTCAGCCATAAAAAGAAACGAAATTGAGATATTTGTAATGAGGTGGATAGACCTAGAGTCTGTCATACAGAGTGAAGTAAGTCAGAAAGAGAAAGACAAATACCATATGCTAACACATATATATGGAATTTAAGAAAAAAAAAGTCATGAAGAACCCAGGGGTAAGATAGGAATAAAAACACAGACCTACTAGAGAATGGACTTGAGGATATGGGGAGCGGGAAGGGTAAGCTGTGACAAAGCGAGAGAGAGGCATGGACATATATACACTACCAAACCTAAGGTAGATAGCTAGTGAGAAGCAGCCGCATAGCACAGGGAGATCAGCTCAGTGCTTTGTGACCGCCTGGAGGCATGGGATAGGGAGGGTGGGAGGGAGGGAGATGCAAGAGGGAAGAGATATGGGAACATATGTATATGTATAACTGATTCACTTTGTTATAAAGCAGAAACTAACACACCATTGTAAAGCAAGTATACTCCAATAAAGATGTAAAAAAAAAATCTACAAACAATAAATGCTGGAGAGGGTGTGGAGAAAAGGGAACCCTCTTGCACTGTTGGTGGGAAGGTAAATTGATACAGCCACTATGGAGAACAGTATGGAGGTTCCTTAAAAAACTAAAAATAGAACTACCATACGACCCAGCAATCCCACTACTGGGCATATACTCTGAGAAAACCATAATTCATAAAGAGTCATGTACCACAATGTTCATTGCAGCTCTATTTACAATAGCCAGGACATGGAAACAACCTAAGTGTCCATCAACAGATGAATGGATAAAGAAGATGTGGCACATATATACAATGGAATATTACTCAGCCATAAAAAGAAACGAAATTGAGTTATTTGTAGTGAGATGGATAGACCTAGAGTCTGTCATACAGAGTGAAGTAAGTCAGAAAGAGAAAAACAAATACCATATGCTAACACGTATATGTGGAATCTAAAAAACAAAAAAACAAAAGGTAATGAAGAACCTAGGGGCAAGATGGGAATGAAGATGCAGACCTCCTAGAGAATGGACTTGAGGCTACGGGGAGGGGGAAGGGTAAGATGGGACAAAGTGAGAGAGTGGCATAGACATATATACACTACCAAATGTAAAATAGATGGCTAGTGGGAAGCAGCCACATAGCACAGGGAGATCAGCTCAGTGCTTTGTGACCACCTAGAGGGGTGGGATAGGGAGAGTGGGAGGAAGGGAGATGCAAGAGGGAAGAGATACGGTGATATACATATATGTAGAGCTGATTCACTTTGTTATAAAGCAGAAACTAACACACCATTGTAAAGCAGTTATACTCCAATAAAGATGTTAAAAAAATAAATAAAAATAGTCAAAGTTAACTTAATCTGTTTTCCAACTCAGCATCCACACATACAAATATATATATATATATATATATGTATATATATAGGACCAAGATACAGACCATATAATCTAAGGCACATATATATTGTATATATGACCAGCTAAAAGGAAATATAGGAATCATATTCTTAGTTTCCTAAGAAAACACTATATGTCATCTTTTTTCTCATTTTAATTTTACTTTTGTCTCATGTTTTCTAAATATTATTTTTAATTAAAAAGGTATACCTTAAATTCAAGCAATTGAGAAGTGTATGAACTAAAAAATAAATCCTCTCCACTGTAATCTTACCTATGAAGGTAACCACTGCTGGGCTTTTATATCCTTCTGGACTTTGCTCCATGCTTATATAAACTTGTGTATCTGCAAACATACATGAAGTTTTAAAAAATGGGACCCATTCTACACAATTTGTCCTTATATCTCTTATTTAACTCTTTATCATGGACATCTATAGTGCTACATCATTGGTTTTGACAGCTGCATAGTATTCCACTTTGTAGTTAATAATTTATCCATTTTGTATTTCTATTATCTCTATGTTCTTTTGTATCTTTTAAAAAATATTTACATCACCAAATCACCATATTTTTAAGAAAAATTCAAAGAAGAAAAGAGAAAATAAGAATCATCAGTAAACCTACCACTCAATAATCACCATTAGCATTTTAGAGTATGTGCTTCTGAACTTTCATTTGTGTATGCATATCCATATTTCCAATGACATTAAATTTTTTCTCTTATGCAGGCTTGCTTTGTTGGTTAGAGAATCATGTTTATTTAGTCAACCAACATCATAGATTCCAGGCACTTTTGAACCAGTTATTTTACTATATTTCCTGGCCACCTGCCATTCCCCAAATCTGGATAACACTACTGGAAATTTATACTACTGCTCATAAAGGGGATGAGGTGAGGGTGTGTGGATGGACAAATCCATTCAAATCAGCAAAAAGCATATATCCTTTTGATGGAGGTCAGTCAATATTTTAAGTACATCTAAAATACAAGATATTTAAGAAGAGAAATGATAGAATATTCATGTATCATAGATTATGATCACTAAAGGAAAAGCAGAAATAATGGACCTGAACGGAGAAAAAGTGTTGAATTCAGTTAAAAATTAGAACAGTTGAACTTCAGATGTTTTGAAATAGTCTCCTAATGACAAGTACATTGTTTGAAGTAATTGGTTTAACAAAGCTCCCTCCAATGGTAGGAATAGGTGACCTTGAAGTTTCTTGTGATCCTCTTATAGGCTATCTCAGAGTTAGTAACACTTGATTTAGTATAATTTCATGCATACAACTCTCTAGTTACTAACCCCACCAGTTTTTCCAGACAGCATCTGTCTGGGCTAATCTCTCCACGCCCTTTTTCTTCTCCCACAGCACATGTGCACAGGCTGTCGCCCACACTTTTCTCTTATATCCTTTTGTGGCTTTCCTCCACTTTCTGAGAGCTTAGTCCCCCTTTTAACCTTGTTCTTTTTTCCTCTTCTTCCAGCTTTTGCTTTAAGAAAATTTCTCTCTCTCCTTTCTCCATCACACTCTCTTCATTTTGGTCTTGAGCAAAAAAGATACTAATCATGGTGATACAGTTAAGAAGAAGCCTTTAATAAGGAAAAGGAAAGCTTTTAGTTTGGGAGGAAAGGTAGATATTATAAAGAACTAGTGGTTAAGGATACCCAGTAATTCCTTTCAAAATTTCCACAGAAGTCTCCAGCCACCTTCTCGCCTCTAAATAAGCTGTTTTTCCTTAAGCATTGGCATGTATGATAAAAATTAAAACCGTTTATATATATGTTTTTTGGTTCATGTCACTGCAGTAGCATTGTTTTGTGCTATTTTTTTCCCCCATTGAAGATGTTAGATTGAGTAGAGTGTGCTTTGGTCTTGAAAGCTCACTTCTAGGTAAAATCACTGATTCCTTTAGAAAATACATCTGAGGTTTTAGATCTCTGGCTTAAAAACAATCTCTTTGTTTTTAAGTAAGTTGAAGACTAAGAAGGTTATCTGACACAGAGGTTAGCAGTCTTTGAGAAATGGTATATCAAGGTTCCAAACCCTTTTCTTCCAGACTTTCATCAGCAGAGAAATGTATTGGTGAGAAGCACATGTAGATCAGCCTTCCATCCTTGGGAATTAGAGAAGAAACAATGCTGACTGCAGGAGTATTAAGGTGTCCCTGGGGACTCTCTCAAAAGGTACATGTTGGGGATCAAGCCCAGGTAGCTGACTTCATACCAACTTCAGCTCACCTGTAAAGGTGCTTGGGCCAAACATTATGAGGAGCTCAGTACCAAGGCAATAGCTACTTAGGTTACACTGAGAGTAAAGGCCTATTTTTTCATAAACGTGAATGAAAAAGGTTTTGAAAAGACATTTTTATTCTGCTTCCAAACAACATGGTGCTAAAATTGATGATGGCTTAAACATGAAAGCACTGTATTATTTGCTTATTTGAACCTGGACCACTGTTAATAAACACTCAGAAGTTAAGATTATACTATAATTTTTAAAAAATGGTTCTTGGTTTTGTAGTTCTAAGTGTACATAGTTGTGCATAGTTTACATTTTTTAGCCCATTTCGACATCAGTACCTTTCTTTTTTTCTAATTCATCTCCTTTTACCCCCACTCTGTCTTCTCATGAATATTTGGTTTAATTTATTTTTTTGTCTGTAGGAAATGATTTTTTTTATTTAATGGAAGTTAAGATTCTCCAATATTTTAGCAGAGAAGAGTTTTTAAGAGATTTATAAGACTATGCCCCTTTTCCCCCTTGATATTTGTCTCTGCCATAGATTTCCTTTATTTCAAATTCCTACTAACATTAACATCATTTCTTTTTTTTTTTTAATTTTATTTATTTTTGGCTGTGTTGCTGCATGCGGGCTTTCTCCAGTTGTGGCGAGCGGGGACTCCTCTTCATTGTGGTGCGCCGGCTTCTCATTGTGGTGGCTTCTCTTGTTGTGGAGCACGAGCTCTAGGCGTGCATGCTTCAGTAGTTGTGGCTTGCGGGCTCTAGAGCGCAGGCTCAGTAGTTGTGGCGCATGGGCTTAGTTGCTCTGTGGAATGTGGGATCTTCCTGGACCAGGGCTTGAACCTGTGTCCCCTGCATTGGCAGGCAGATTCTTAACCACTGCGCCTCCAGGGAAGTCCCTATTTGTTGTCTTTTTGATGATAGCCATTTTAATAGGGGTAAGGTAGTATCTCATTGCGGTTTTGATTTGCATTTCACTGATGATTAGTGATGTTGAGTACCTTTTCATGTGCCTGTTGGCTATGTGTATGTCATCTTTAGAAAAGTGTCTGTTTGGGTCCTCTGCCCATTTTTAAATTGGGTTGTCTGTTTTTTGATGTTGAGCTGTATGAGTTCTTTGTATATTTTGGATATTAACCCCTTATCAGATATATCGTTTGCAAATATTTCCTCCTATTCAGTAGGCAGCCTTTTCATTTTGTTGATAGTTTCCTGCCCTGTGCAAAAGCTTTTTAGTTTGATGTAGTCCCATTTGTTTATTTTTGCTTCTATTTTAAATGAGGTTTCCTTTATTCATTTTCACACTGTCATTGGAACATTTTAGGATAAAATTTTGTCTTTGAGATGCAGAATGATATATATAAGTTGCTACTTCTGTGTAGAAAAACAAGAAAAAATATATTTTCGCTTTGTCCAAGCATAAATAAGGATACATAAAAGATTAACGGTGTTTCTGTCTATTTTGGGGATTGGGTAATGAGAACTGGGTGGGTGGGGACAGGAGTGGGAAGCAGACTTCTCACTGAGTCTCTTTTATATTTTCTTTGTTTTTTAACCAGGTGAATATATATATAAACCACTGTAAAAGTAGTTTTAAAAATTATGTCTGTGGGTTTGGTGCTTTTAGAAAATAAAGGTTGGTTTACTTTTAGTTTTCAGATAATTCTGCTCTTTTCAGTATAAGCTAAACCAAATAGTTTCGTTCAGCACAATTTTTGTAGTTTTTGAAGAGCAAAGAGTTCTAATATTTATTTTGTACCTACCATGTGCCGGGTGCTTTAGAGACTTTATTTTATTAAATACTCATAATAACTCCGTGGTGTAGGTGGTAGTTTCATTTTACAGATGAGCAAATTAGGGTTTAGTGAGGCTTTGAAGGTGGCCATGTGTGGCCAACATGGGGCAGAGTTGATCTGATCAGGTCTACCTGGCTTTACCAGGGGGTCCCCTGTGCCTTTGAGAAGGGGGTAAAGGCTGACTCCCCTCAAAGCCCCTCATCAGAAAGAACAGGCAGAATTGATTTACAGGTAACTCTGATTACCATCTGCTGATGAGGCAATGGTTAAATGAGTTTTGAAAACTGGCCTTTCATTTTTACTTTATGGTTCTGAGATGATATTAATGTTTTAATCTAGAAACTGCTGCCAGGCTTCAGGAAGGAAGCTGACTGAAAATGTTTTAAATATCGTATATTTCTTCCCCAATAGAAAAGTGCTTAAAATTCTAAATTTAATTGCTGGATATGTTAAATCTTCTTTTCTTTTTTTTTTTTTATTAGTTTCTGCTTTATAACAAAGTGAATCAGTCATACATATACATCTGTTCCCACATCCCTTCCCTCATGCATCTCCCTCCCTCCCACCCTCCCCATCCCACCCCTCCAGGCGGTCACAAAGCACCGAGCTGATCTCCCTGTGCTCTGCGGCTGCTTCCCACTATCTATCTACCTTACGTTTGGTAGTGTATATATGTCCATGCCTCTCTTTCGCTTTGTCACAGCTTACCCTTCCCCCTCCCCATATCCTCAAGTCCATTCTCAAGTAGGTCTGTGTCTTTATTCCCGTTTTACCCCTAGGTTCTTCATGACATTTTTTTTTTAAATTCCGTATATATGTGTTAGCATACGGTATTTGTCTTTCTCTTTCTGACTTACTTCACTCTGTATGACAGACTCTAGGTCTATCCACCTCGTTACAAATTAATTTTCTGAACCTATAGAATTTGAATGTCTTATGTTTGATCTGCAGAGCTGTCAAATTCGTACTGTTAGCAACCAGTGTCCAATGAACTTTGCCAACACTGACAAATGCTGTTGTCATATTCTGAAATCCCTTAATGGTGATAAGCAACCCTATTTATATTAATCCTTGGAAGTAGAGCCATCAGCCGGTAGTCTATCATTTTGCTGATTTATGTTGGGTATTAGCTAATGCAAGTAGATTGTGTCTTGGCCGATAGTGGAGTGAGCTCTTGTTAACTAAGTAGGAATGAAAGAACATTTTAGGTCTGAATTCCTATGATTCTGTTATGTAATAAAATATATTTATGTTCTGGGCAAAGATTTTGAGAAAGATACTCAGGAAAATGACAAGAAAACTTTAAAATGTCACAGAAAGTGAATGGAAAAGACAGAATAAACCCATAGCATACAGCGGAGTCTCTTACACTTAATACAATACATTAAACAGAAAAGCAGCTTTATTGAGACTTAATTGATATGCCATTAAATTCATCTTTTTAAAGTGTACAAGTCAGTGGTTTAGTCACAGAATTGTGCAGGCTTCAACACTGTCTAATTCCAAAACGTTTTCATCATCCCCCAAAGAAACCCTGGACTCATCAGCAGTCACTCATCCCTCATTCCCTGTCTACCTGTTCTCATCTCCCCCCAGCCTGTGGCAATGATGAATCTACTTTCTGTATGTATAGATTCGCCTATTCTAGATATTTCATAAAAAGTGGAATCTTATGGGAATTCCCTGGCAGTCCGGTGGTTAAGACTTGGCGCTTTCGCTGTTATGGCCAGAGTTCAGTCCCTGGACAGGGAACTAATATCCCTTGAGCCGCGACCCAAAAAAAAAAAAAAAAAAAAAAGCAACGTGGAATCTTATGATATGTGGTCTTTTGTGACTGGCTTATTTCACTTGGCATAATGTTTTTAAGGTCCATCCACATTGTAGCATGTAGTACTTCATGTCTTTTTATTGCTGAAAAATATTCCATTTTATCAGTATACCATATTTTGCTTATTCATTCATCTATTAATGGTATAGTTGGGTTGTTTCCACTTTTTGGCAGTTATTAGTAATGCTGCTGTGAATATTCATGTGCAGTTTTTTGTATGGACATCTGCTTTCATTTCTCTTGGGTGTATAGCTAGCAGCAGAATTGCTGGGTCATGTGTAGCTCAGTTTAGCTTTTTGAGGAATTGCCAAACTGTTTTCCAGTGTCTGCACTATTTTACAATCCCACCAGTAAGGTAAGAGGGTTCAAATTTCTCCAGATCCTCACCAACACTTATTGTCTGTCTTCTTGGACTTTAGTCATTTTAGTGGGTGTGAAGTGGTATCTCATTGAGGTTTTGATTTTCATTTTCTTAATGACTAATGATATTGAGCATCTTTCATGTGCTTATTGATCATTTGTAACCTTCTTTGGAGAAATGTCTTTTCAGATATTTTTTAATTGGGTTATTTTTTCTTTTTTTGCTGAATTGTAAGAGTTCTCTACATATTTTGGATGCACATTATATGATTTACAAATATTTCTTCCATTTTGTGGATTTTCTCTTTCACTTTCCTTATGGTTTCCCTTGAAGCACTAAAGTTTTTAGTTTTGATGAAGTCCAGTTAATTTATTCTTCTGTCACTTGTGCTTTTGGTGTCATGCCATTCATCTAAGAAATTATTGCCTAACCCAAGGTCACAAAGATTTACTACTGTGTTTTCTTCTAAGAGCTTTATAGTTTTATTTCTTACTTTTAGATCGTTGATCTGTTTTGAGTTAATTTTTCGTTATGGTGTGAGGTAGGGGTCCAGCTTCATTCTTTTGCACATGGATATTCAGTTGTTCTATCTTGGCATCCATGTCGAAAATCAACTGGCCATAAATGTAAAAGTTTATTTCTGTACTCTCAATTTTAGTCTATCTATCTTTAAAAAAATTTTTTGAAGTATAGTTGATTTATAATGTTATATTAGTTTCAGGTATACAACATAGTAATTCAGTACTTTTATAGATTGTACTTCATTTAAAGTTATTATAAAATATTAGTTATATTACATCCTGTATCTTATTTATTTTATACATAGTAGTTTGTACCTTTTAATTCCTTTCCCCTGCCCCCCACTTCTCTCCCACTGGTAACCACTAGTTTGTTCTCTGTATCTATGAGACTGTTTCTATTTTTTTGTATTCATTCTTTTATTTTATTTTTTAGATTCTGCATATAAGTGGAAAGCTCTGTCTTAATGCCAGTGCCACGCTGCGTTATCTTAGCTTAGTGTGGCTTTGTAGTAAGTTTTGGAACCAGAAAGTGTGAGTCCTCCAACTTTGTTCTCTTTCAAGATTACTCTATTTTGGGTCAAATGCATTTCCATATGAATTTTAGGATCAGCTTGTCAATTTATGAAAAAATGGCAAGGAATTTTGATAGGGATTGCATTGAATCTGTAGATCAGTTTGGAGAGTATTGCCATCTTAACAATATTTTAGTCTTCAGATCCATGAACATTGGTTGTTTTTCCATTTATTAAGGCCTTCTATAATTTCTTTTAACAATGTTTTGTAGTTTTCAGTGTACAAGTCTTACGCTTCTTTTGTTAAAATTTATTCCTAAGTATCTTATTCTTCTTGATGCTATTGTTAGTGGAATTGTTTTTTTAATTCATTTAATGTTTACTCATACTATAATTGAATGTATAGAAATACAATTGATTTTTTAATTGAGTATAATTTATATAACATTATATTAGTACAATTTTTGAATATTGATCTTGTATTCTTCATTCTTGCTGAACTTATTTGTTAGTTTAAATAGTTTTTTGGTGGATTCATTAGGATTTTTTATGCAGTCAACCCTCCATATTTGGGAGTTTCACATCCCCAGATACAGAGGGTGGACTGTATTCATGTACTATTCCATTTTATGTAAGGGACTTTAGCATCCAATTTCAGTATCTGCAGGGGCTCCTGGAACCAGTCCCTCATGGATACCAAGAGACAGCTGTATATAAGATCATATCATCTGCTCATAGAGATAGTTTTAGTCTTCCTTATCAATCTGAAAGGCTTTTATAATTTTTTTTTGCCTAGTTGCTCTGGCTAGAACCTTCAGTGTTAAAGAGAAATGAAGAGAGCTGATATGTTTGTCTTATTTCTGATCTCAGGGGAAGAGCATTCAGTCTTTCACCATTACATGTGATGTTAACTGTGGTTTATTTGTAGATGCCCTTATTAGTTGGAGGAAATTCTCTTCTGTTTGAAGTTTCTTATGCTTTTATAATTAAAGAGTGTTAGATTTTGTCGAATGCCTTTTCTGTGACTATTGAGATGATTGTGTGTTTTTTGTCCTTTATTCTGTTAATACAGTGTATTACATTGATTAGTTTTCAGATGATAAACCAACTTTGCATTCCTGGGATAAATCATATTTGGTCATGGTATATAATCCTTTTTATATGTTGCTCGATTTGATTTGCTGGTATTTTATTGAGGATTTTTGCACCTATATTGACCTATAACTTTCTTTTTTTGTGATATCTTCATTTGGTTTTGGTAGGATAATACTGGCCTTGTTAGTTCCTTCTTCTTCTTTTTTCTTGCGGTGGGGGGGAGATTTTGTGAATGATTTATATTAATTCTTCTTCAAATATTTGGTAGAATTCACCAGTGAAGCCATTTGGACCTGGGCTTTTCTTTGTGGGACTTTTTTTTTTTTTTTTCAGATTACTAATTCAGTCTCTTTACTTGTTATGTATATACTCAGATAGGTTCTATTTCTTCTTGACTTAGTTTCAGTAGCTTTTTTCTTCCTACAAATTTGTTCATTTCATCTGGTTATCTAATTTGTTGGTATACAGTTGTTCATAGTATTCTTTTAAAATTCTTTTTACTTCTGTGAGGTTGGTAGTGTTGTTCCCTCTTTCATTCCTTATTTAGTAATGAGTCTTTTCTCTTTTATTCTCAATCAGTCTAGGTAAAGGTTTACCAATTTTGTTAAGTTTTTTCCAAAGAAGCAACTTTTGTTTCCAGTGATTTTTCTCTATTGTTTTTCTATTCTCTTTCATTAATTTCTGCTCTAATCATTATGACTTTCTTCCTTCTGCTTGCTTTGGGTTTAGCTCTCTTCTTTTTCTAGTTTCTTAAGGCGGAAGGTTAGGCTGTTATTCTGAATTTTTTTTCCTTTGATATAGGCATTCATGGCTATAAAATTCCCTCCAAACATTAAATTAGCTGAATTCTGGAATTTTTGGTATGTTTTGTTCTCATTTTTATTCATTTGAAAGTATTTCCTAATTTCTCTTGTGATTTTTTTTCTTTGACTCATTGGTTACTTAAGAGTGTGTTAATTTCCACATATTTGTGAATTTACCAAATTTCCTTTTGTTATTGCTCCCTAATTTTTTTTAAATTTATGTTTTATTGAAGTATAGTTTAATTACAATTTTGTGTTAATTACTGCTGTACAACAAAGTGACTCAGTTATACATATAAATACATTCTTTTTCATATTCTTTTCCATTATGATTTATTAGGGGATATTGAATATAGTTCCCTGTGCTATACAGTAGGACCTTGTTGTTTATCCATTTTATATATACCAGATTGCATCTGCTAATCCCAAACTCCCAATCCAACACTCTCCCACCCTCCTCCCCCTTGGCAACCACTAGTCTATTCTCTATGTCCCTGATTCTGTTCCCATTTTATAGATAAGTTCATTTGTGTCATATTTTAGATTCCACATGTAAGTGATATCATATGGTATTTGTCTTTCTCCTTCTGACTTACTTCACTTAGTATGATAATCTCTAGTTGCATCCATGTTGCTGCAAATGGCATTATTTTGTTCTACTTTATGGCTGAGTAGTATTCCATTGTATATACATACCACATCTTCTTTATGCATTCATCTGTAGATGGACATTTAGGTTGTTTCCATGTCTTGGCTACTGTGAATAGTGCTGCTGTGAACATAGGGTTGCATGTATCTTTTTGAATTATAGTTTTGTCTGGATATATGCCCAGGAGTGGAATTGCAGGATCATATGGTAATTCTATTTTTAGTTTTCTGAGGAACCTCCATACCGTCTTCCACAGTGGCGGCACCAACTTACATTCCCACCAACAGAGTAGGAGGGTTTCCTTTTCTCCATACCCTCTCCAGCATTTGTTATTTGTAGACTTTTTAATGATGGCCATTCTGACCGGTGTGAGGTGGTACCTCACTGTAGTTTTGATTTGCATCTCTCTAATAATTTATTGCTCTCTACTTTAAATCCATTGTTTTCTGAGAACATACTTTGTATGATTTCTGTCCTTGTAAATCTAATGAGGCCTTCTCATGGCCTAATATATAGACTATCCTAGAGAATGCTTTATGTGCACTTGAGAAGCATGTGTATTTTGCTTTTGTTGGGAGGAATGTTCCAGAGATATCTATCAGGTCCAGTTGATTTATGGTGTTGTTCACATCTTCTCTTTCCTTATTCATCTTTTTCCTGGTTGTTCCTCTTAATATTTTTAAACATTATTTTAATGTTTCATATTGGTATAAATATGAAAACTTGCTATCAAGATAAAAGACTCCAATGCAAACTTATAATGTTGTTTTAGTGGGCTATTTAAACAGAATTAAATTAGAAAATTATTTACTTTCAAATTTTAAATTTACATGTAACTTTAGTGCAGTGCTGTTTTCTCAGGCCCACGGTTCTTTTGTCTACATGCGATAGGATTCGCTACTAGAGTGCTCTGGAATGTTTTTGAAACTGTATTGAGACTCATCTCAAATAAATGAACATTCCTGTTTGAGCAACTTATTTGTTAGGGATTAAAAGTTTATTTGCTAATGTGTGGTTGAGATGACACAGCTCCAAGAAAAGTAACACATAGTACTGCATCTTCCTGGTAACCAGAATTGGTAAATGGTTAAAGTTTCTTTCTTGTGTTTCATGCTAACATTATTTGATCCCTACCTCCAAGAATTCTATGAAATACACATTTCAACATTTGCAATGGTAGAGAGGCCACGTGAGATCCAGTTAGCAGAGGCAATGTAAAATGTATCTACGTATGAATACCAGTAAATTAGTTTCCTCAACTAAAAATACTTGGGCATTTTAGCACCATGTGTTTGCAAAGACAATATTCAACTTTGCCTTGTAGCACAAATAGAAATTATTCTGTATTTAAAAAATAAACTATTGTTTTGAAATTATAAAAAACCCCACATTTTACTGTTGTTTTGAAAAAAAAAAACTGTATTTGTAGTAAGAGTGAGCCCTCATTTAATGAATCCTGTCTTCTAACAGTGACCGTTTTGGAAGGCCATTTGGCCTAGGTAGATAAAAGGAACGGGTCAGAATGTAGAGGAGAAATGCTACATCATTTCTAGATTATGGTGGCAGGGGGTTGCGGGGAACAGCAGTTCAGGAGAAAGCATTAATTGGAGAACAAACAACGACTACAGAAGAATCAAAAAGAATGTGATAGTGGAAAAAGTATAGAAGTAGAAGGAGGAGGAGGCAGCCGCAGAAGTCTTTATTGGTCCTTGTCAGAGAGGCTGGTACCCAGAAATGCATTCCTAGGCTTTCTAAATCTTTATCTACCTCTGGGAGGGAAATTCCTGAGAGTGAAGTGTGTTGTTGGAACACAGCCTATTCAGTAGTATAGTCATTGCAGTAATTTAATTACCTCTTTCCATTTAGTTCATGTGGCATATTCTCTTTTGGCAACACAATGTCCAAAGGAGTGGATGTGATTCTTTTATTAAGTCTTTTAAAATCTTTTAGCTGACTTAGGGAAGAGGTGATGGATGTGAAAATGCCTGCCATAGTTAAGGGCATAAAGTAGGAACTTGATAAACTTTGGCTGATATTAACTTGTCCATAACATTCTATAATATTTAGTAGCCTAGTCTAGGGAACTTAGAAGGCCTAGGTTATACAGTTAGATCTGCCACTAACTTGTGAAGTGATCCTTAGCAAGTGACTTTATTTTCTTTGACTGTAAATTACCCAAAGTTCTTCTACCTCTAAAATTCTATGGTTCTATTAAATTCATATAGAAAGAAAAGCTTTAAATAAAGATTATTCTTTTAATAGAGGTGGAAGTTTTTGTTTTTGTTCTCAACTTTTACAATTTTAACTAGGGTACACTACATGAATAAGATTCTTTAGAGCATTATCTAAAGCCAACCACTGATTTATTTGAAAACAAAGGGTTTCTTTGCAGTGTCATTTAGCTTGGCATTGCCATGAATCCAATAATTATTCTGCACTAATCAGAGAACAGTAATGCAGTTGTACTTAAATTTAGAGTTCCACACAGCCATTCACAGAGATGAATCGAGGTGAACAAGTACTTCTAACTTAATTTGCAAAAATTCTAAATGTACTGGTGGAATTCACTGCAAGAATCATAGTGAAAAGTAGGTTGGGAGTGAGGCTAAGATCATGAGAGGCTGTTGGAGAAACTATTGCTGCTTTTTGTTATATTTGTCTTCTGGGTCTTTGTGATTTTCAATTAAAAAATTAATGATAACGTAGATTTCAGGAGCATTTTTACCATTTTGAAATGTTGACGTATGGTGTGACAGAGAATGAATTGTTGTGGTTGGTCACCTTTTCTTTTTTTTTTTTTTGGCTGCGCTGTGTGGCATGTGGGATCTTAGTTCCCCAAACAGGGATTGAACCTGCACCCCCTGCATTGGAAGCACAAAGTCTGGACCATTGGACCCCTGGGGAAGTCCCACCTTTGCTTTTAAATGAAGCCAATGCCTGGCTTTAATAATGCTGTATGGAATCAAAATCAAATCAAAACTTTCTTGTTTTCCTTTACACTCACTGTATGCAATACTCTGACACTACTGTATTCTGGTTCCCAAATGTGTGGTAGTTTTTCCCACACCAGGCAATTCTGAGAGACCAGCCGGGTGTCCTACAATTTAACTCAGTGCTGACACTGTCTACTTGGAGATCCCACAGGTGAAGGGCTCAATTCTGTATAACTGCACCCCTACCTTTTAACTGCCAATCGCAAGTCCAGGTTGTTACCTGGGCTCCTGACCAAGGGCTTTAAATCGGTTTCGCACGACTTCTTCCTTGGTTTCAATTAATTTGCTAGAGTGGCTCTCAGTACTCAGGAAAACAGCTTACTTACTAGATTACCAGTTTATTATAAAAGGATCTAACTCAGGAACAGCCAGATGGCAGAGATGCTTAGGGGAGGGTATGTGGGAAAGGACAAGGGCACTTCCAGGTGCGCCATTCTCTCCACACCTCCAGGTGCACCAACTTGGAAGCTCTCCCAGCCTCTCCTTCTGGGTTTTTGTGGAGGCTTCGTTATGTAGGCATGATTGATAAACTCATTGGCCATTGATAATTGGTTCAACCTCCAGCCCCTCTCCCCTCCCCAGAGGTGGGGGAAACTAAAAGCTCCAACCTTCTAACTAATCAGATTGGTTGCCCTAGCAACCAGTTCCCAGCCTTAAATTACCTAGGGGCTTTCTAAGAGTCACTGTGTTAACATAAAGTTAGATGTGACTGAAAGAGGCTTATTATATGAATAACAAAAGATACCTATTTCACCTTTATTTCTCTTATCACTTAGGAAGTTCTGTGCCAGAAACAGATGGACGAAATATATCAATATCTGTATCTAATCTTAATATAAATCACAATATCATAGTCGTATATCTTGTTTAAAAATTATTGAAGTTATGAGAACTAAATTTTTTTCCACCTCTATTAAAAGAATACACTTTAAATATCCATTTGAGGTTTCATGGGAAAACCAGGAGGCAAGTCATCTAAGTGTCCTGTGGGTTTTTCTTTTCTTAAATTTTAAACTCTTACTACTAAAGTTCATTTACCATAATTCTATGTACATTGCCTTAAGTTCAGTTTTAAAAGGAGGGAAAAGTGGAAAACAAGTGGAAAACACTGAGGATGTTGGTAATGAGTCATTATGGTTTATTGTGTAAATATGTACAGAAATGGGAGGATCTGTCAGGTGTACAGCTCGCCTAAAATGACAGATTCCCCAAATCCTTAATGAAAAGGATGGTGTATATGTTCAATGGAAGTCTCTTCTCATGCACTTTCTAATCATTAAAATATAAAGTTTGGGACACTTGGAAAAGGTTTTGGGTAAGTGATTGTGTCGAAGGCTAGGTATTTGTAGGGTAATTCTGCTCTACCCTGGTCAGCATTTGCTCTTAAGCCTTTCTAGGACCCACCTGATCTAGCCCTATTTTAGTGGATAGTATTGACTTTCAGACTTACTTTTCCTTGTGAAAAAGCAAGGAGCACTTTCTCATTTCATCTGAGGTAGTTAGCTACAGACTTAACATTTTCAGCTTAAAAAGCAATTTTCTTTTAATGTCTGTCATTAAAATTTACCACTCAGGTTTCAATTTTTATGTTTCCCTTATAATTAAAGCAGAATGAATCTTTGGACTGTGGCATTTAATAGAACCTTTAGTCAATCTTTAGTGTAATCATATGGAAAAATAAAATATTTATTTAAAATATGTATGTTATAAAATGGAATGAATGTCATCGACAGGCATTGTTGTGTATAGAAGTAGCAGGTTGCCTCTGGTGACTCATCTATTTTCAGCTCCTGTGAGAGGTTATACTAATTGTGGATAAGAATGGGGGTCTGGATTCACCCAGACCATAGTTCAAATAGGTGTTCATTCATCACTTATAAATTAGTTTCTTCACCTGTAGAATAGGCATAGTAATAGGACATAACTCATAGGGTTTGAAATAAATAATGCTTGTAAAGCACTTAACACAGTGCTTGTGATATGGTAGGTAACTCAGTAAATGTCAGTAATTGCTAACATTCTGAATGGATAAAATTTTATGGCCTTAACTTTCTTTTTTTGTTAATTACTTCAAAGGAAGACCACAGCTTCTCCTTCACTAAGTCCTAAGAAGCTGTGGTCTTCCATTGGACTCACAAAGTCATTAAGCTCCTCCTAAGGGAGGAGGTCTGGAGAATCTGGAGAAAGGATTCTTTAGAGATGATCAAGGTGATAACCCCATGCCCCCCATGTGTCTCCAGGTGTCTGACTTCAGCCCATTGCCTTCTTTAAGCTACACTCGCTCTCTATGGGTGATTAAAGTTACTCTTCCTGGTTTACATGCCTCTTGTGCTGATGACTCCCAAGTCCATGATTCCTGTCCTGACCTTTATACCTTGCCCTTCAGACTGATATGTCCGTTGCCTACTACTAGATAAGCAGCTTCCCATAGTGCTACCCTGCAGGTAGTTCAAATTCAACATGTGTAAAACAAAATATATCTACTCTCCTCTTGATGCCCTACCCCCACTTTTCACCAATTTCGTCTTCCTTTTATCATCCCTGTTCAATTTATGGCATCACCATCCACCCAGAATCTTGAGAGGCATTCTAGGCTTTGTCTCCCTTACTGCCTACATCCTGTCATTTACAAAGGCTTCCTGATTTTATCACCTGGATATTTCTCACGTCTGTCCCATCTGTTCTAAGTCTGCTATAGCCTCTTGGGGCCCTCATCATCTTCTGCCTTTTTCAGTAGCCCCCTCTTAAGAAATTTTTCTGCCCCCCTCCATTCATTCTCCATACTGCTTTCAAAGTGGCGTAAAGCGAAGATCTGACCATTGTCATTCCTACATATAAATACCTTCATTTCTGTAATATCAAGTCAAGGTCTTTAGCATGGCTTGTCAGGCTTACGTTGATCCTCTAACCTCTTCTTATCTACTGACATTTTCAGACTCATGCTCTGAGTTCCAAAGCTCCAGTAATAGTAATTACTTCCACGCACACTAAGCTCATGCACCTGTGTGTCCGTCTGTTGTTCACTAACTTACCTAATTGTCAGTGGTACTGAGCTCAAGAGCCACCTTCTTTAGGGCATCTTCCTTAACCTTCATTTTCCTCCCTACACTGCCTCCCCAAAATTAAGCACTGACCTCTACCCTGTGCTTCCAGTGTAACCTCTGGATACTTCTATCTTAACACTCTGTTGTCTTGGAAATATCTCCTGCAGCCCACAAGGAAGTCTTGGGTGCCCTGGGACACCCTCAACAGGGCTTCTGCTTATTCCAGAGGTGGGAGTCACAGTTGTCATTAACATTATTTATTGACACAGGAGCACCAACAAAGTAAGAAAAGAGTTAGAAAAATGTGATTTGGTTCTATGAAAATAATAAGTTCAGCCATTTCAGGAAGACTCCCCTTACTACACTAGAATGCTGACATTACTGTGACTTGGCGCTCAATAATTTTTATTTATTTCATTAAATGTCAGGTTAGAGTATATAAAGTTATTTGATTGTAATATGGCACAGCTCTTAAAACATAGTAGAACCTCAAAAAATCTTTGTTGCATGAATGAATACTAAACTTCATCTGTGCAAACTGAGCCTTTGTAGTTGATTGCTCATGTCAGTCTGGTCATCTGCTCACATCTTTAAAAACAGGCTAAAAGGGCTTCCCTGGTGGCACAGTGGTTGAGAGTCCGCCTGCCGATGCAGGGGACACGGGTTCGTGCCCCAGTCCGGGAAGATCCCACATGCCGCGGAGCATCTGGGCCCGTGAGCCATGGCCGCTGAGCCTGCGCGTCCGGAGCCTGTGCTCCGCAATGGGAGAGGCCACAACAGTGAGAGGCCCGCGTACCGCAAAAAAAAAAAAAAAAAAAAAAACAGGCTAAAAAAAAAATGGAGGAAAAAAATAACCCTCATTCTATTCCACATACCAGGAGAGACTAATCTTCTTAAAGCCCTTTTTTAATTGCATGCCTACCTTTCTTAACCTACAATAGCTCTTTATTAGCTCAAGTCCAAACTCCTCACCCCATCTTACCTATTCAGCCTAATTTGGGGTAACGCTTCTACAGAATCAGTCCATGCAGTTAGATCAGTTTACTTCACAGGCAGAGTAGGCAGGAAGTTTTGATTGGTTGTTCTTCCTTGGAGCAGATTTTGACTTTTCAAATCTAGGCTTTAGCATCAGCGTATAGACTTTAAAGTTATATGTTAGTAAACTAAACGAAAACTTTGTATTCACTAAATATTTATTGAATGCTCTCTATGGGCCAAGCACTGTACCATTGAATGGGGCTTTGGTGATAATCAAAATCAACATAATCTTTGCCCTCATGGAGATTCTGGTCTAATTGTGAAGATTAATAATTATGATATAGGGTGTAAAGTGCCCCTCTAGGAGCCCACAGCAAGGGCACCTAACCCAGCTGTGGGATCAGGGAGGGCTTCATAGGCTCAGTGACATTCAGCTTGATGGCAGTTGATGGGCTGTGCATTACAGGCTGAAGGAACAGCAGCTGCAGGAGTCTAGTAGGAAGAGAGCCTGGCATGCTCAAGAAAGTGAGAGAACTTTCTTAAGGCTGGAACTCAGGTACAGTAAAAGGAGCTATCTATATTACTGTAGTAGATCATGAGGGAAAAGAAAGGATATCTCTTTGTCCTATCAGAGACTTGCTTCTTCTTTGAGGAATACAAATCAGAATGAGTAGAATAAGCTCCTTTCTGTTTTGCTGACTGCGCTGCTTCTAGTCACGTATCACGTTGTTTTTAATTTACGTAATCTTTATGCACGTAAAATTAATGTCGTACTGAGATGGTATAGACATCCCCACAGTTTCATCTTCACCTTCCCACCCCGCCACCAGCCTCCCCAGTGCTTGGAGCACTTCCTTGGATCCACCACTTGGATCTCCATTGCAATTAGAATAACATGACTCAGCATAGTGTTCAAGCCTTTTGTGATTAGTCTCCAACCTACCTCTCTATCTCTATTTTCTACTTCTCTCCTTCATCCAGACTTAGCCTTTGCTCTGCCATACCTTTAGCACATCCTATGTTTTCCTAATTTTAAGCCTTGATTACCTTCCCTTCACCTGGCATAAGCTTCTTCCCTTTCACTGCTCGTCAAACTATGATGCTTTCTAGAGAGCTCGGTTCACACACTTCTATCAAGTCTCTGATTTCTTATTATCTTTCTTGCCTCCTCCAGTTCTCTACTTCTAGTGTTTCCTTTTTCTTTTTAATAAAACATACCATAGTCTCTTGCAGTGCTTTAAAAATGTGGGTTGCAACCAATTAGAGACTTGTGAAGCCAACTTAGTGGGTTGTGACCATCACTTAAAACCTGGAACAAAATAGACCAGGAGAGAAAATGTCAAAATATGTCGTATGTAAGAAGAGGTGATGCTTTTGTTCTGTGGTACTTTGGTTGCAGTGATAGATATATACGAGTGTGCTGGCTCATCGTACTAAGAACTATTTCTTGGTCAAAAAAGTTTGAAAAACACTGGTTCACATCTTGTCTATGAATTAGCTCTCCAATTGATTATATATTACTTTAGGACAGGGATTCCTCACTCAGGCTCTAAATATTCTCCACCCTCTCCACTTTATATATAGTATCTAGGGTATTTTGTTCATCATAAGTGTTGATTTTCTTTGAACTTTTCTCTAATTCTTCCTAAATCCTAGGAAGCAGGCTTGACATAGAATTTCCCATACAGTTCAGTCTAGCAGATTGGAATCTCCATTTTCCCCTCTGGAAATTTCCTCTAGGCATCCTCTGTACTCCAGTTCCCATCTGGACTGCTAAGCAGCACAGCTGTCATTCTGGGAATTCTCTTCACCTCTCTTACCTGGGCTGGATCCCTTGCTGCCTCTTTTTTGGTTTATTCTGTTATTTTGGTAGAGCACATAGTCCAATAGCTTGCTGAAAAAGAGTACATGAAATCATCTGAAAATGCCTGTATTCTCCCTTCACAATTGAGTGATAGTTTGGCGGGCTATAAAACTCTGGTTGAAAATTGTTTTCCCTCAGACTTTTAAAAGCATTGCTCCACTGTCTTCTAGTTTTCACGGTTGGTGTTAAAAAGCCATGCCATTCTTATTCCTGAACTTTTGTATGTGATCTTCTTCTTCCTTTCTGGAAGCTCTTAAGATCTTTTGGTACCGTCTGTAATGAAATTTTACAATGATCTGCCTTAGGAGGTACCTCTCTTCAGCCATTGTGCTAGGTACTCAATGTACCTTGTTTTTTTTGGCCATGCCCTGTGGCCTGTGGGGTCCTAGTTCCCCTACCAGGGATCGACCCTGCACCCCCTGCAGTGGAAGCGCAGAGTCTTAACCACTGGACTGCCAGGGAAGTGCCCCCTCAATGTACCTTTTAAATCTGGAATTTGTGTTGTTCATGTCTCAGAAGAAAAATTCTTTGCTAATTTCGTTATCACTGTTTTCTCTTTGTAGATCTTTGATTAGTTATGATCTTTTGGATTGGTCTCTAAATTTATTACCTGTTTTCCTGTTGTCCATCTCTTGGTATTTTTGTTTTACTTTCCGTAAGAATCCCTCAACTTTTTTCCAACCTTTCCATTGAATTTTTTGTTTTTGCTGTCATTATCACTTTCCAAGAGGTCTTTATTATTCTCTAATTGTGCTTTTTAAGATTATTTTATTTAAAAAAATCTTTCATTCATATAATATCTTCTGTCTCTATGAAGTGTTTTTTTTTTTTTTTTGGTAGATGAAAACCTTTTGTCTACCCCTAGCATTCTGTTTTCTGTTTTTAATGTAGTCTTGTTTTTTATTTTTTTTAACGTTGGTCCTTTATGTTAGAGGTTTCCTTAAGTGCCTGATAATTATTTAAGAGTAAGACACTAAAAGAATATATTAAAAACAGAATAAAAGTTCTGTGTATCTTGGTAGAACATGTTAAAGGTAGAGACCATCACAGATTTCATCAGCAGCCCCTCTTTTCTCAGGACCATACAGTTTTCCCAGATAAGAAGCCTCTCATCTCCTGCCTGTTGCCCCAAAGCCTGAGCCTGTCCTCGGGACCAAAGGTTAGGTCAGCTGGCTCCTACCTGGTGTCCCCTCTCAGGCTCTCAGGTTTCACCTTCTGCCACTGCACCCATTTCCCACTCATCCACAGGCTTTCTGCTTCATGTAGGATGGTGTTTTTGTTGTGTTTTGTGTTTTCCCTGTTTTGAGGTGACTTCTGAGAGGAAGAGGTGAAATTTCCTTATGCCAACATTTTAAAACAAGAAGTTCTTTCCTGAACTTTTCAGTTTACAAGTTCCTCTGTATACATCATTAAAAATGGAAGGAATATGCTGATGTTTCTCCAACATAGGGATGTTGAGACCTAATTAATCAATGTTAATGCATTTATGAAGATGAAATCTTTGTTTAAGTATTCATTGGCATGCTGTTTTCCAGAGAGCATAGAAAGAATGCTATATAGATTTTTAGATTACCCTTTATGGTTTCCTATTTCAAAAAAATAAGAAAATTTAGATTTTGACAGGCCAGTCTTTGTTGGTCTCTCACGGCCAATTCAGATACACAGAGTATGACATTAGGAGATGATTCATAATACGAAGCATGCTGAATCTTTGTGAAAGTTGTTAGTTTTCATGATATTAAGGTGTGAAGTTTACTTTTAAAATAGACTGTTTTATTCCCTAACCTCATTTTAATGTTCCTTTTCTTTTTGAGCATATGACCATGGTTTTTCCATCTCAGTAACTTCAGTAAAATTTCTTACAGAGTAATTGCTTACAAATAAAAGACTATCTTCAAGTAGTTTACACAGCCATACAGTTTTTTTGAGTAAAGGGTACAGAATGCCTGTTTTAGAAAGTCCAGGTCTAGACTGGAAAGAGAGCTGGGGAAGACTGAGATCCAGTATGGTGCCATGTTATGGAAGAATGGTATTATGGGTTATTTTAAAATTCTTTGACATGTTGCTGTTTTAGGATAAAGCTAAAAAGCCTCTTATCTTTTAAACATTTAGCCACTTAGCAATTCCGTTTTTAAAAAATCTGTTTGATTTGCTCAGTCTTTATGTGTTTTACAGCATAGCATGGCAGGTAGCACACAAGCATAAGTGTTGGACTTGAGTGCCAGCACTGCCAATTGCTGCGTGAATTTGAACAAATTACTTAATATTTCATTTTCCCCATCTGTAAGATGGAGTTCATAAGGTTTCCTTATAGGGATTCCATGAGAGAATGCATGTGGAGTCCTTAGCACAGGGCTTGCCTCCATGAATGGTAGCTCGTTCTTTTGAGGTATGTAAAGCATCCAGCACAGCGCCTTTTCCTCCTACTTTCATCCTACTTCCTCAGGATGTTCTGCTGAGTCAAAACTACCAGTTGGAAGTTATATAATACAGATCCTTTCTTTTACTAATTCTTAGGAGATTTAATTTGGAGATAGTTTTGGTAAATTCCGAAAACCACTGCCACTAAAGTAGTATTTTTTTATGCTCAGAGCTTTCTAAAGAGTTGATCCCGTCTGTGCTGAATTAGCAACCTATAAAAACAATGGTGAACTGGTGGAGGGAACTGCAAATTTTGGGAATAATTTATTTGCCAGGCTACTTAGGCTTTGGGTATTACCAAGGAAAATGTATAAATATGTCAAGCCTTGATAGATTCTTCCTTTTTATTGTTACTGTACTATAAATATGCTGGGCTCATCCTGCCTGTGGGGCATGTTTTGTCCAGACTGTTACTGGCATTACTAGAATCATGATCCTCCTGGACCTGACTTAAGGCCCACTCACGCTAGGGACCTGTAGGACCAGTCCAGCCCTGCCCTGACTTGCATTTTCCTCTAACACCACTGATTTTAAGATCAATAAACTCTCTACTCTGACAAGTAGAAGGAGCACGCTCATCAATTTTAATTGTGAAAACTGCCTACATACTATTGTCATCAATTTGTCTGGGTTACTTTTACAAAGATGGTAGACTCATCAATTTGAAACCCATCATGTCAGAGTTGGCCATTAGGGACTTCTGACTTTGCTATTCATTATTTCCAGTGATACTCTCACTAGGTATTCTAGTTGCATGAACGCTCATATGAGAGAATGGTGAAGAAAATATGAAGTAAGGGATGGATCCATTTTGTATTATTCATAATATTATTTTTTAATATACTTCCTGAAATTAGTTGTCTTTAGTCACCATATAACTAAATTGGCAAAATTTGATGTTTCATCTGTTAGAAAAATTATTTTTATTACTGGACTGTTCCTTGCATTTGGAAGACTTATTCTAAATTTTGAAGGTAAATACTATATAGCTTTATAGATCCATTTTTTATTAAACTAAAAATCTCCATGTATGCTTTTTTTATTTAAAAAAAGATTTAATATTCTAGGGATATAGTGGACTTAGATTTGCATTGTTTAAAATATTTTTTATAAACTGTTCATTCCTTTTTTTAACATATTTTAAAACACATATAAGAGACAATTCTTAGCATATGTACATAGTGTAGAGAATAACAACCAAACAAATACTCATGTATCTATCACCCGGTTTAAGAAACAGAATATTAGCAATACATTAGATTCCCCATGTGCTCTTCCCCAATTCAGTTCACCTCCCTCCACCCCCCAAGTAACCATGACAAAACTTTGTATTTATTATTCCCTTGACTTTTTATAAAACTAGTTTTTGCAACATTTGTATTTTTCCCTAATCGTTGAATTCTTTTCTTTTTTTTTTTGCGGTACGCGGGCCTCTCACTGTTGTGGCCTCTCCTGTTGCGGAGCACAGGCTCCGGACGCTCAGGCTCAGCGGCCATGGCTCACGGGCCCAGCTGCTCCGCGGCATATGGGATCCTCCCAGACCGGGGCACGAACCCGTGTCCCCTGCATCGGCAGGCGGACTCTCAACCACTGCGCCACCAGGGAGGCCCTGAAGATATTTTTAAAGAGGTAATTTAGGCTAAATGAGATTAGTGTGGGCACTAACCCAATATGGCTGGTGTCCTTATAAGAAGAAGAAATTAGGACACAGACACACACACAGCGAGGACTATGTGAAGACACGGGGAGAAGATATCTGTCTACAAGCCATGGAGAGAGGCCTCAGAAGCCACCAACCCTGCGGACACCTTGATCTTGGACTTCTAGCCTCCAGAACTGTGAGAAAATAAATCTCTGTTGTTTAAGCCACCCCATCTGTGGTACTTTGTTATGGCAGCCCTAGCTGACTAATACACCAAGCAAAAAGTAGCTGTGTGAGGGTTCAGGTGGGGTGAATGTAGGGAGACTCGGGGAGGACTGCGGTTGGCTGGTTCAGTATTTAAAAGGACTCACTCCATCTACTTGGAGCATAAGGAATAAGGAGAGTAGCATGTCACCCACATTTACAAAACCAAACATCTTTTCAAGTTACACATTTCCAAAGGTAAATGAAGAGTTCTTAAACAGAGTCATGCATCTACTGTTTTAAAATGATAATACTCGGGCTTCCCTGGTGGCACAGTGGTTAAGAATCCGCCTGCCAATGCAGGGGACACGGGTTCGAGCCCTGGTCCGGGAAGATCCCACATGCTGTGGAGCAACTAAGCCCGTGTGCCACAACTACTGAAGCCTGAGTGCCTAGAGCCTGTGCTCCGCAACAAGAGAAGCCACCGCAACAAAGAGAAGCCACCGCAACAAAGAGTAGCCCCTGCTTGCTGCAACTAGAGAAAGCCTGTGCACAGCAATGAAGACCCCAAAATAAAATAAATTAATTAAAAAAAAGGTAGTACTAATCTGGATATGTAAAATTATATATTTATTGATGGCCCACTCTCCCCTGGCCTTATCATGCATAGACCTGCTTCTAGGTGCATTACATACTCACAGGGTTCTTTTGACAAAAGGACCTTTCTCAGCCTTCCTCCTGCCCCTGAAAATCCAATATGTAGTTCAAAATAGCCAAAATCTTACATACATGATACCTCTCTGACTACTCAGGCCCCTAGTTTGTCCTCTTTTGCTGATTGTATAAACCAGTGGTTTTCACAGGAAGGTCTCAGAACCACTTACACTCTTAAAAATTATTGAGGAGCCCAAGGAGTTAGTATTTATGTGGGTTATCAATATCTACTATATAAGAAGTTAAAACTGAGAAATTTAAAAAAAATTTAAAGATATTCCCATTACATATTAAACACATATTTTTAATGAAAAATAAGTTTTTCCCAAGACTAAAAAAATTAGACTAGCATCATTTTACACATTTCATATCTTTTTAGTGTCTGACTTGATAGGAGACAGCTGGACCCTTATACCTGCTTCCTCATTCAAACTGTTACAATATGTTGTTTTGACTGAAGTATGTGTAAAAATCAGGCCTCACAAAAATATGTAGTGAGAAAAAGCAGGGATATTTTAGTAGCCTTTTCAGAAAAATGTGGAGATTCTTCTTTGATACTATACCAAGAGTTGACAAGTGGTAGTTTCTTCAGGATTAGCTGTAGTGTGGGCTCTGAATCCATATTAATAAACTTGTAGTCAGTTACATTAAAATCCAATGGTCAGGGCTTCCTTGGTGGTGCAGTGGTTGAGAGTCCGCCTGCCGATGCAGGGGACACGGGTTCGTGCCCCGGTCCGGGAAGATCCCACATGCCCCGGAGTGGCTGGGCCCGTGAGCTATGGCCGCTGAGCCTGCGCATCCGGAGCCTGTGCTCCACAACGGGAGAGGCCACAACAGTGAGAGGCCCGCGTACCGCAAAAAAAAAAAAAAAAAAAAAAAAAAAAAATCCAATGGTCATTGTATTCATTTCTTAGGGCTGCTGTAACAAATTAACACAAACTGGGTGGCTTAAAACAACAGAAATTTAATATCTCACAGTTTGCAGGCTAGAAGTCTGAAATCAAGGTATCAACAGGGCTATTCTCCCTCCAAGGACTCTAGGGGACAGTCATGCCTTACCTCTGGTGTTCGTCTGCCTCTGTCTTCACAGGACCTTCTCCTTCGTGTGTCTCAGTGTCTTCTCTTCTGTCTCTTTTAAGGACAGTTGCCATTGGATTTAGGGCTCACGTGGATGATCCAGATGATCTCATCTCGTGATCCTTTTGGGGGCCACCATTCCACCCACTACAGTCCTCTTACATTTTGAATAGATCTTTGATGCATGCATGGTTTTGTAACTTCATGCATTAGTCATTTGGAAAATATGGTTTACTGATTTATGCAGATCTTCCAAATGTTGATACATTTCATTTTAACAGTAGTTTTAAAATCATATTTGTTAGTATCACCAACCGAGTGCATCAGAAAAGTCTTTCAGAGGAGAGAAGCAGTCAAGCTCATAGTGGCAGAAACAAATTTTCCAAAACTCTAAGTTTTACTTGAGAGCTTGAATTTTTATCATTGCCAACAAATACATTGAGTTGTTTTCCTTGACGTGATAGGCTTACTTTGTTCATTTCCAAGAAGATGTCTGCCAAGTACCCAAGTTTGGCAAATATTATCGTTTGTCAGTTGTCCTTTTGAGTAAAAATGGTGTTCTATGTAAAAGCAGCTAGTTCAGCTTTTTGAACTCCAACAATCAGGCAGGGACTGGCATTCCCTCCAGACCATCATTAGACTTTGGTGTACAGCAGAGTGCTTTACGCATACTTCCCATTTTGTCACGGAACTGTACTCAGAGGTTGAGATTTAATAAAATTAATAATTTTTACTGCGCTGTCAAGGACATCCTTAAATGAACTTGGCTTTTTTCTCTTTTAAACTGCAAATGAGTGACAGTAGAGAATGCAGTGCATGCTAGTACTGAGGTATGACTGCCTTGATTCATGCAGGGGCATCCGCAGTTCTAGCTGCTATATTGCTTTTGCACCATCAGTGCAAATGTCAACACAGTGAAAAAGGCAAATAACATCTTAGTGTTTTATGAAAATAGCTTGACCTCACAGACCCCTTGAAAGGATCTTAGCACCTTCCAGGGGTCCATAGACTATACTTTGAAAACTCCTGGTGTATACCATTCAGTTTAAAACTAAATCATCATGGACTGGTTACATATTTAATGTATGGGTATTTCTTACGTCATTAATAGGACTTTTTCCTTAGACATGAAATACATGCATGTATCTAAAAATTTTTTTTAAGTATTACAGGAAGGCTTATAATGAAAAAGCAAGTCTCTCACCTCACCATTCCTCTGAAGCAAACACTGTTTTAAGGAAAAAAACCTTTTTATTATAGAAAAATTCAAACATATACAAAACTAGTCTGAATAGTATAATTAGCTTCCATAAACATGTTGCCCAGTTTCAACTATTATCTACTTATGACTGAATCTTATTTCAGCTAATCGCTTCCTCCCCACCATATATGTAATTTTGAGGCAAATCTGAGACATCAAGTCATTTCATCCATAAACATTTCACTGTTATCTCTAAAATATAAACTCTTCGAAAAACATAACACAATAACATCTACATACCTAAAAGAAAAAAATACAATGATTTCCTAATCAGATGTTTAAATTTCCCCAATTGCCTCATAATTTTTTCAGTTTGTTTAGTCCAATCACGATCTAAATAATATGCATACATTAGAATTGGTAGTTGATGTGTCTTTTTAAGTCTCTTTTTTAAATTAAAAAAATTTTTATTGGGGTATAGTTGTTTTACAATGTTAAGTCTTCTAATCTATGTTTTTTGCCTTTCTTTTTTCTTTCACAATTTGTGTAATGAAGAAACAAGGTCCTTTGTCCTATAGAATTTTCCACTAAATTTTATTGATTGCATCCCTGAAATATGGTCTATCATGTACCTCTGATCCCTGAATTGCCTATACATTGGAAGTTAGAGCTAATAATTTGTGAGATTTGGGTTCAAAATTTTGGGCAAGAATACTTCATGAGTGCTGGTATGTTTTTCCATCAGGAGGCATAAAATGTCTGGCTGGTTCTTCTTTTATGAGGTGAGCAGCTATTGATGATCATTGCCTCGATGCATTAATTCATTAGGGGTTACAAAATGGTGGTATTTAAATTCTGTTCTTCTTTATTCATTAGCTGAAATTCTGTAAAGAAAAACTTCCCCTCATCAACTCTTTGGTTAACTTGGGGTACAGTTTATATTGGAAAGGCATGATAAAGGCTTGATTTTTTTACCCTTTATTTACCCTTTATTTATTTATTTATCATTAAAAAAAAAATGATTTAGTTCCTTAGCATCATTCAAATGTTATCTATGAGGTTTGTTTTGTATTTTTTAGTATCTCTGTAAACTCCTGGATTTAACATTCAGTGTGTTTCAGTTCATCATAGTCATTATTCTTTTTTGGACTCTATTTTCCCATCTTTGGTTAACTCTTTGAGTTGGCCTCTGAAGCCTTTGACGTGACTCTAGTAATCATTGATATCATACCAGTGATTAAGGAAGTTAAGACATTCCAGGCTCATTTTGTACATTTCCTGCCCCAGCTCCGCATCAACCAATTCTACAAGGAGCCCTAATTCATTTTAGTGGGAAGTATTTAGAGACCACTCTCCAGGTGCAGGCGGTGCTCACTTACTGGAATGGTCATTGATTTTAGGCCTTTTCTGTGCCAGAGCTGGGTAATATTGATACATATATATGTATATATTATATTACAGGTAAAATACGAAATATAATGTTACTTCCAACTGAAATTCAGTACTATAGGTTTTTTTGGTTTTTTTTAAAAAAACCATCTATACCTCTTTTCTCCCACAACAAAATTCTTGGTTCTTAAAGACACGAAGATAATTACTCATTTTATTTATCCCACCAATATGATTACTTGAATAGAGTTTAAAGTTTTTGTTTGTTTGTTTCTTTTATCCTCAGGGTTTTTCCTACTAGAAATGTGCTTGGTTTTGAAGTCACTTGAAGTAATTCCTCTAATCAGCTTAGTTAGTTCTGTTTGGTTAATTTTGAGAAGGAGCCATTTTTAATCTTCTCTGCTTTTACTTGCTATTATATTTCCCTGCATATCTCTAAATAATGAACGTATACCTTTCTTGATTTTTGTCAACTTTGAACATTATCTTTGAAGTACAATTACATATAATACATGAGACTTGAGCTCACTCAGCATGCCCTCCTCCCATCACTGCAGTAAGATCACCGTTTTTAAGTACTCCATTGGTCACTCTATAACTTATATATATATATTTTTTTCTTTTCTTTGCGGTACGCGGGCCTCTCACCGTTGTGGCCTCTCCCGTTGCGGAGCACAGGCTCCGGACGCGCAGGCTCAGCAGCCATGGCTCACGGGCCCAGCCGCTCCGCGGCACGTGGGATCTTCCTTGACCGGGGCACGAACCCGTGTGCCCTGCGTCGGCAGACGGACTCTCAACCACTGCGCCACCAGGGAAGCCCCCTAACTTATATATTTAATAACATTTGTTTCTTGTTCTATCAACAATAGATGGTGGGATTAAAAGATTTTTAGGGCTTCCCTGGTGGCGCAGTGGTTGAGAGTCCGCCTGCCGATGCAGGGGACACGAGTTCATGCCCTGGTCCGGGAAGATCCCACATGCCGCGGAGCGGCTGGGCCCGTGAGCCATGGCCGCTGAGCCTGCGCGTCCGGAGCCTGTGCTCCACAACGGGAGAGGCCACAACAGTGAGAGGCCCGCGTACCGCAAAAAAAAAAAAAAAAAAAAAAAGATTTTTAAATTTTATACACTTAATGTACTATACATAGGGCCCAATGGAGAGCAGTGTGCATCTTAGGTAATCAGTACTTACTAAATTAAATTGAATTTTTATTATACTCTTTGCCAAATAAAATGTTAGTCTTCAGTTAATGCAGATATTAGCTAAATCAATAATTAGTAATTTATAAATCATGATATCAGACCAAGGAATTAGAATCAAGAATAGTCGTCTTTTCTCTTCTTCCCTTTTTTCCTCATTGTCTGTAAATGACTTGGGATGTTGCATCACCTTTTTAATGTTTCTCTTACTCTATTATTAAAAGATATGTTATTGTGATGTAAATTTGGTATGAATAGAGAAAAATTACAAAGGAAGAGAGCTTGCAAGTGTTTTACTTAGGTAAAAGGTGAACTTACGATAAAATCTTAGAAGATAAATTCATATGAATGAAGCTGTTAGTGCTGAACTCTGGGATCCATACTGGAAAAAAACAAAAAAACTTTACCTGTTTATGACATAGTCTATTGAATCATGAAAATAAGGTGGAAAATAATTTCCCCCCTTAGCATACAAAGGAATGCATAAAAATGTCCTTGTAATCTCCGTGTCAATTAATGGAATCTGAATTAGGCGGCATTTTAAATGAAATATGGGTAATTAATCGTGGATTAAAAGTTACTGACCATATCATATAAATCATTTCAGACAAATTTAAACCCAAAGGCCTATTCCAAATTCCAGTGTCAAATAAAATTACTCAGTACCTCATTAATAAGATGATTTTCTGCATACAAGATTAATAGAGGGCCTCCCTGGTGGCGCAGTGGTTGAGAGTCCGCCTGCCGATGCAGGGGATACGGGTTCGTGCCCCGGTCTGGGAGGATCCCATGTGCCGCGGAGCGGCTGGGCCCGTGAGCCATGGCCTCTGGGCCTGCGCGTCTGGAGCCTGTGCTCCGCAACGGGAGAGGCCACAGCAGTGAGAGGCCCGCGTACCGCAAAGAAAAGAAAAAAAAAAAAAAAAGATTAATAGAAAAGACTTTTGAGGCTTGAGAAAATGATTAAATTGGATGTCAAATTCAAAGATTTTATTTCCTCTCTAAGATGAACAACCTCTAATTGTTGTATATCAAATTTTATTTTCTTTGGTCCACTGCTATATGAGACTTGAGTATAATTACATCATAGGTTATTAATTCTCTTTTATAGAGTTAGGTCCATTCACTATAACATTAATATGTATGTAAACCAACATGCATTTAAGCAAAAAGATATATAAGCACTGTTTTACATAAGAATTATATTGGAATTTGAGATACAGAAATTCACATTTTAAAAATTATATTATCAGAAGACTTCCTTTATGAAATTTTCAGGCTCCTTTATATTTCAGGTCTGCAGTCCCATTGTTGTACTTATACTTTCATTGTGTTCCTTTATTATAGTTCATTCATTATTATATCTTTAGTTGTGTGTTACATTGTGTTCCTGCTTCAACTTTGTTTCTTAGTCAATATACTTTCAGTATAGTGAAATCAAGTTTATTTCTAAAAGTTATTAGTCATCTCAAAATTTCAAACACAAAGTCTGGGAAAACAGAGAAAGTTTCACATTAATCTGCTCTGTAGTATTAGGAAATGTTTTCTTGGATGCTCATTGACCTTTCAAAGACATTTTATTATTCACAGTAAAACTTATTGTAGAGAGGTGATACAGCATAGTGGTTAAGAGCATAGACTCTGGAACCAAAGTACCTGGGTTCTAATCCCAAGCCTACCAATTACTAGCTAAGTGACATTTGGACATGTTTTTTGACTTTGTAGGTGTTTCTTCACCTGTAATATGGGGTGATAATTTTATATAGCTGATAGGCTTATTGTGAGGATCAGTATATATAAAGTGCTTGGAGAGTGTGGCACATATGTGCTATAGAACTGTTAGCTATTATTATTATGACTTGTACTGTTAACATTAGCAATTATTGTCAAGGATACAAGTAATTCTAGTTATATTAGTGTTCAGAAATATTTTTATAACCATTTCATCAGGAAATTGTAATATTACCCCATGTGATTTTCAAAGTGTTTTAGACATTCTAGAGTCAAATATATTCATAGATACAAAATATAAAACACACCTCTAGTCCTATAATGAAAGCCAAGAGAATTCATATGCAGAAATTCATTTTCTATTCATCTTTTTCCTTCAATAACTTTTTAGGCGTCTGCTCTGTGTAAGAGTATCCTAAGGAGCCTGGGAATAAGAGGATGAATCACATATGGATCTTGCTGGCAATTACTGGCTAATAGAGGATATATAGATATAAATAAATACTCTGAGTTAGAAAACAAGAGGTGCAGATAAAATGCTCATAAAAACTTACAGGAAAGAGAGTATCCCCACAAAAAGAATGAGAAAATCTTAAAGGAGCTTATAGTTGAATAATGCCTTGAAAGATCAGTTGGACTTACATATGCAGAGAAATGAAGTCTGTGTTGCATGTAAAGGAAAGGGCTCGTTTTGCTTGGAGCACTGGGTACATGAAGGGGAAATAAGGTTATATGATGGTCAGAATATAGAGGATCTAGGAGGCTAGGCTGATAAGATCTTATTCAGTCATCATTGTTAAGGTGTTTTTTTAAAAATTAAGGTGAAATTCATATAACATAAAGTTAACCATTTTAAAGTGCACAATTCAGTGATATTTAGTCTATTTATGGATACAGTGTTGTGCAACCGCTACTTCTGTCTCGTTTGAAACATAATTGTCATCCTCAGTCCTTAAAGAACTAAAAATAGAACTACCATATGACCCAGCAATCCCACTCCTGGGCATATGCCCAGAGAAAACCATAATTTGAAAAGGTACATGCACTCCGATGTTCATTGCAGCACTATTTACAATAGCCAGGGCATTGAAGCAAAGTAAATGTCCATCAAGAGAGGAATGGATAAAGAAGATGTGGTACATATATACAATGGAATATTACTCAGCCATAAAAAAGAACGAAAAATGCCATTTGCAGCAACACGGATGGACCTAGAGATTGTCATACTGAGTGAAGTCAAACAGAGAAAGACAAATATATGATATCACTTACATGTGGAATCTACAAAAAAGGGTACAAATAAACTTATTTACAAAACAGAAGTAGAGTCATGGATGTAGGAAACAAACTTATGGTTACCAGGGGATAAGGGGAGGGAAGGATAAATTGGGAGATTGGGATTGACATATACACACTACTATACATAAAATAGATAACTAATAAGAACCTGCTGTATAGCACAGGGAACTCTACTCAATACTCTGTAATGGCCCATACGGGAAAAGAATCTTAAAAAAAAAAAGTGGATCTATGCATATGTATAACTGATTCACTTTGCTGTACAGCTGAAATTAACACAACGTTGTCAATCAACTATACTCCAATAAAAATTTAAAAAAACCAAACATTATAGTCACCCCCAAATTAAACCCCATATCCATTGAACACTTATTGCCCATGCTCTCATCCCCTCAGCCCCTAAAACTACCAATCTGCTTTCTGTTTCTTTGAATCTACCTATCCTGAATATTTCAGGTAAGTGAATTCATTCAAGATGTAAACTCTCATGTCTAACTTCTTTGACTTAGCACAGTGTTTTCGAGGTTCATCCACATTGTAGCAAGCATCAGCACTTCATTCCTTTCTATGACTGAATAGTATTCCATTGAGTATTTGTATCACAATTTGTCTATGTTGATGGGCATTTAGTTGTTTCCATCTTTTGGCTGTTGTGAATAATGCTGCTCTTCACATACATGTATAAATATTTATTTGGGTACCTGTTTTCAGTTCTTTGGGGTATATATCTAGGTGTGAAATTGCTGGGTCATATGGTAATTCTATGTTTAACTTTTTGAACAACTGCCAAATTGTTTTCCACAGCAGCTGCATCATTTTACTTTCCTACCAACAATGTATGAGGGTTCTAATTTCTCCACATCCTCACCAATACTTAGTTTCTACTTTTTTGATTATTGCTATCCTAGTGCATGTGAAGTGGTATCTCTTTGTGGTTTTGATTTGCATTTCCCTAATGACTAATGACGTTGAACATCTTTTTATGTCCTTTTTGGCCATTTATATATCTTCTTGGGAGAAATGTCTATTCAGGTCCTTTGCCCACTTTTTAATTGTGTTATTTATCTTTTTGTTGTTGAGTTGTACAAGTTCTTTACTCTGGATATTAGACTCTTATCAGATATATGATTTGCAGTTATATGCTCTCACTCTATATGTTGTCATTTTAATTTCCTAATAATGACCTTTGATTCACAAAAATTTTTAATTTTGGTGAAGTCCAATTTATATATTTTTTCTTTTATTGCTCCTGCTTTTGGTGTAATATCTAAAAATCCATTGCCAAATCCAAGGTTGTGAAAATTCATCCCTGTGTTTCCAAGAGTTTTATAGTTTTAACTCTTTTAGTTCATTGATCCATCTTCAGTTAATTTTTGTATATGTTGTGAAGTAGGAGTCCTGTTTCATTCTTTTGCGTGTGAATACCCAGTTGGCCAAGCACCATTTGAAGAGACTATCCTTTTCCCATTGAGTGATCTTGGCACCCTTGTTGAAAATTAGTGGGCTATAGATGTATAGGTCTATTTATTAACTCAATTCTATTCCAGTGGTCTATAGATCTATCCTTATGCTAGAACCACACTGTTTTGATTATTATAGCTTTGTGATACATTTTGAAATCAGGAAGTGTGAGACCTTGTTCTTATTCAATATTGTTTTGGCTATATAAGGACCTTTGAAAATCTATATAAATTTGAGGATCAGTTTTTCTATTCCTGCAAATCAAGGATTTTGGAGTTTTAATAGAGATTATATTAAAATTATTATAGATTTTTGAACAGAGAAAATGACATGACTAGAATTCTCCTTAGACAGCATTTTACGACATGAATAGGAAAAGAACAAGAGAGGACACTAGGAGACCATTAGAAAATTAGCACAACATGTTGGCTTGGACCTAAATTGTGGGAGTGAAGAGGGACAAATGCCAGAGACATTGTGGAGTCAGACTTGAAACAAATCTCTTCATTCACTTAATGATTTGCACCCTATTATTATATCCTCTAGACACTAAGGATGCTATAGTGAACAAATGGATATATTATTTTGCTTTCATAGACCTTGCACTCTAATGGGGCAGGTACAGGGGAACAGTAAACAGTGAAATAAAGAGCAAACTGTGATCAATGCTGTATGAAGAAAATGAACAAGCTGCTATGATAGAGATAACAGAGGAAGGCCTACTTTAGATAGGAGAAGGCTGTCTAAGAGACAGCTGTTTAATTAAGACCTGAATGATGAGTTAGCCTATTCTAGCCTAAGAAAACAAAATTATCGGGAATTCCTTGGCAGTCTGGTGGTTAAGACTCGGTGCTTTCACAGCTGTGGTCCCGGGTTTGATCCCTGGTTGGGGAACTAAGATCCCACAAGCCACATGGTGTGGCCAAAACAAGGAAAAAAAGAAAAAAAAAGAAAACAAAATTATCAAAGGCTCTGAGAACCTAAATGGGAAAGGGAGGGAAGATCTAGGGAGAAGTCCAAGAAGAATCAAGGTTTTGAACTTGTGTGACTGGGTAAAAGGAGGTACTATTAATAGAATTAGGTACTAATTAGGAGGTAATATTAATAGAATATGCTTGAAGGGAAAACCATGAATTATTTATTTTGGCGGGGAGATATTTAGCAGGTAGTTGGAAATTTGGAACTAGAGTTGGGAAAGCGGTCATGCTTCAGGTAAACGTATTGTGGCCAACTGTACGGAGATGAAGATTGAAGACATGAGCTTGGATGAGAAAGGCAGTTACAGTGAAAAGAGCTCAGGAATTAAAGTTGAAGACCTGGATTTAAGTCTTCTTATTTTTGAGTGGTTGTGATACTTCGGGCAGTTTCTCTTTTTAAGGTCACAAAGCTCTATTTCACTGTCTATTCTGTTGTAATTATCTGTTTGTGTGTTCTAATGATCACATTGTCTTGATTACTGTAGCTTTATTATGTCTTTATAATATCAGGCAGTTTAAGTCGTTCAGTGTTGTTCTTTCTAAATATTGTTTTGACTTTGTTTTACACCATTTTGGGTTATGAAAGCTTTCATAGGAAGACTCTAGTTTTGGATAGCAGGGGAAACCTGTATTCCCAGTGTTCTTCATTCCTAGTGCACTTCTATATTTCCAGAAACCTGGAATCATTTTCCTTCTGTCTGATGGACTTGCTTTAACATTTCTTGTAGTGTGGGTCTGCTGGTTATGAATTCTTTGGCTTCTTTTTTTTTTATATGTCTGAAAAAAATCTTTGTATTTCCTTCAGTTTTGAAAGATGTTTTTGCTAGGTATAGAATTCTAGGCTTACAATTTTTTTGTTCAGTATTTCAAAGATGTTGCTCCACTATCTTCTCCTTGAACTATTCCTTACAAGACATCTGCTGTCATTTTTACCTTTGTTCCTCCATACATAGTCTGCCTTTTTTCCTCTGGCTGCTGTTAAGATTTTTGCTTTATCACTGACAAGTTTTTAATAATTTCATTATGAAATGTCTTGGTATAGTTTTCTTCATGTTCCTAGTGTCTGGGTTAATTGAGCTTGTCAAATCTGTGGGTTTATAATTTTCATCAAATTTTGAAAAATGCCAGTCATATTTCTTCACACGTCTTTTCTGATCTCCTTCCCCAACCCTCCTTCAGGGACTCTAATTACAACTATATTTGGCTGCTTGAACTTGCCCCATGGCTCATTGATTCTCTTTTCTTTTTTTCTGTATAGTTCATTTTGGAAAGTTTCTGTTGTGTGTCTTCAAGCTCACCAATCCTTTCCTTTTCAATGTCTACTCTTCTGTTAATCCCAACCAATGTATTATTCACCTCAGAGATTGTTTTCATCTGTAGAAGTTGGATTTAGAAATTTTTTACCTTCCTTGTCTCTACTTAATTTTTTAAGTATATTACCATTATAATAACTGTTTTAATGTCCTTGTCTGCTAGTTTTAACATCTCTGTCAGTTGTTGGTTAGTTTCAGTGATTGGTTTTTCTCCTCATCATGGGTCATATTTTCTCGCCTCTTGCTGTGCCTTGTAATATATATATATATATATATATATATATATATATATATATATATATATATATTTTTTTTTTTTTTTTGTGGTACGCGGGCCTCTCACTGTTGTGGCCTCTCCCATTGCGGAGCACAGGCTCCGGACATGCAGGCTCAGCGGCCATGGCTCACGGGCCCAGCCGCTCCGCGGCATGTGGGATCTTCCCGGACCGGGGCACGAACCCGTGTCCCCTGCATCGGCAGGCAGACTCTCAACCACTGCGCCACCAGGGAAGCCCTGTGCCTTGTAATATTTGATTGAATGGCAGATATTGTGAATTTTATCTTGTTGGGTGCTGAATATTTTTGTATTCCTGTAAAGATGTTTGAATTTTAACTTCAGATGCAGTTAAATTGCTTTAAAATAGTTTGATCCTTTCAGATCTTTTATTTTTTTGGTGGCATCCAAGGAGCATTTAGTCTAGGGCTAGTTACTCTCCCGTACTAAGGCAAGACCTTTCTGAGTACTCTCCTCATTGAATTGGGAGGTTTTCTAGTCAGCCTGGTGTGAACAGCCACTCTTCCTGTCCCTCTGTGAGTGCCCAGTACTGTTCCTTCTAGTGCTTTCAATGGTTTGTTCTTTCCTCAGCCTTGGGTAGTTTCCTCCATGCATGCACTGATCAACTCTGTTGAATTCTTGAGGAGGAGGACCCTTTGCAGATCTCTGGGATTCTCGGTTGTTATGTCTCCCATACTTTGTCCCGTGAACTCCAACCATCTTGTTCTCCCTGAACTCACAGCTCCATCTCCTCAGCTCAGGGAATCTGCTGGGCTCTCCTGCGATTCCCCTTTCCTATGTCATGGCCTGTAATGTCTCTGAAGGTAATAAGCTGGGGTAAACCTTCTTTATTTCCCATCCCTGAGGGATCACTCTCCTTTACTGCCTGACATCTAATATCTTAAAAACTGTTGTTTTATTTATTTTGTCTGGCTCTTCTTTGTTGTTGTTGGTTTAGGTGGGAGGGCAAATATGGTTCTTGTTACTCCATCTTGGCTGGATTCAGAAGTTTCCCCAAGGCTCTACTCTTAATAGTCACCTCACTCTTTGAGGAGAGGAAAAGTTCCAAGAGTCTTTAACCAAAAGCCTCTGGTACAACCACTCTGTAAAATGAAGTGTGACTGTTGTTTAGTCTGCCTGTTTAATACTTCTTAAATCTCCAGAATATTAGAAAGGTTTGCTGTGACTAGTGATTTATAGATTGTTTGGGCCAGACCTCAGAGCTCTGGGGCTTCCTTTAAACATGCCAGTGACATTTTCAAAACACAAGGAGCCATTGATAGATTGCAAATCAGTTTTCACTCTTACTTGGTAGTCATTCTGCAAACTTGGTTCTGCTTCTACTTGTGTAATTTGGGCAAGGTTGCAGTTAAGGAAAATTTACTTTCTAAAGATCTTAATAGTATGTAGGGCCCCCTAACACAGGCAATTTACTGTGAATCGAGGGTTTATTTCTGGAACACTAAAAACCTTTCTAGTCCAACTCCAAGAAATACTGAGTGATTCTTGTTTATCTTATTCTTGAAAGTTTATTTGGAATTAGAAGGGGAAACTCCAACAAGTTTATTTGCATGAAAAAGAAAAGACCAGTATTTTAATTACAGCAAGGGAGAGAGGGGACTTAAGGAAAATGGAAAATAACCATAGTCTGATGAATATATTTTTAAGCACTTACTGTGGGTTTATCACCTGTTTGGGCAATGGGGTGACAAAGAATGGGTAGGTTACTTTTTATTTTTATGTACCTCCATGAATCTCAAAGATTTAGTCTTCAAAACAAGTCTTATTTAATGATAACTTATTTTCCTGTTTTTTGAATCAGTCACATATAACTATCCATCAAAGCTTTGGTTTGCTTGAAGTAATTGATGTTACTTCAGTAAAATTTCAGACAAAAACAGAGAATCTTGCTGTTGTGGGTAACCTGAATAGCCTAATTGCTGATGAATATATAATTTCTTTTAGGGTTTTTGAGATATTGCAAATAGCTTTTTCTTCCTGAATTGGCTGGAACCTGGGCACATCCAGTGAGTAGCTTATGGTTTAGTTTTGAAGATAAATATGATAAATAAGAGAGAAAGTAAAACAAGGTAGTTCTTGCTAAGTGCCAAGTGGAGCAGTACAGATTCTAAGCATTATAGCAGTTTTATTGCGTAGAGATGTCCTGAGCTGAGCTATCATAGTCCCGACAGGTAGCTAGGACTGAGGAGAGGTATTCTGAGTGGAGAAGCAGTGGCTGTAAGTTTGCAGCGACAGTGGCAGGAGTGTTGGCTGTATGTTGTGGATACTGTACAGTGAGGAGACAGTCTGTCAGACAAATGTGTACACAGAGAGTGGTTGGAGATTAGGTAGAAAAAGTAGGTAGGGGTCAGATGCAAGATTCTGAGTTCTTTGAATTTGTACTTTGCGCAGAGATGACAGTGAAAATGAGAAGGGTCATTGAAGAGACCCTGTAATGGAGAAAACCAAAGACCTAGTGACTAAATGTGAGGATTGAGTGGGAAGAAGAGCCTGAAGTTTTGAGCTAGGAGTAGAGTGTTATTATTATTACAAATAGAAAAGTCAGAGAGGAGAGCTTGAATGAAATGATACCAGAGATCCCTGAGGCTTTTTCTAAAAACTCCCAATTTCCTGTGTGGCTCCCGACTGGACAGCGCTTTCCCTGTGGTCCTCCTCCTTTCATTGTTGAACCTGGCAGGATGACGTGGAGTGTGAAGGGCATTTAGAGATCATGAGGGCACCTGGCCTAATCTCTTCATTTTACAGATAAGGAAATTGAGGACTTCCTTATTGTGACTTTCTTTCAGGCCACACAGCTAGGCTGGCCTCTTGGCATTATTTTCTGAAATACTTCTAGCAAAGGTTACTGTGTTATCAATCCTGCTTGCTGGCAAAGTGAGTCTCGTGTTTTCCCCACCATAATTCAGTTAGTTATTGACTTGATTCCTCAAATCGTTTTTCACCTTCCCAAATCAAATAAATTTAGTTAAGATAATTCCTTTCCAATAGTCTGATTTTTTTCTCTATCCATACACGCCGTCGCAAACCTTGTAGTCGTACACTGTGGGCATTAATGCCAAACTCAGGTCTGCTCTCTTGAAAAGTTGTCTGAGGGGAGCTGTTTGAAGGGAGAGGGAATGATTAACGTTTATTTAAGTCTGGAGTGAGGATTCTTACTGGGAGTCCTTTCCACAGTATTTAAAACAAAGAGGCTGTGTGGTGGAGATCAGTAAAGGAATTCCTTCCTTTCTTTGCCCCTCTAAACCCCATTCCCTGTGACTTCTCACGCATGGAACCCAGAATCCGTGTGTGACTCCTGCCCTGCCCTGCTGTGAACGCTGTTATTTTAAGATGTCTCACCCAGTCCTACACCTTAGCTGGAACCCGGGGAGAGTGGCTTCTCTTCCCCTTCCCAAGCCTTTCTTCCTCTTACCCCAACGGCTGTCTCTCTCCTTTTATCCCTTCCCTCTGCTTGCATCCAGCCCTTCCTCCCTCGGGGGTGGTCACACACCCACAGGCCGTTCCCGGCGGCACCCTGCCTACAGCTCCTCTCGGAAGCACCGACCCCGGAGCGAGCCGGGGGCGGAGCTGAGTGAGCAAAAGACCTGCCCCCACGCTTTGGGCGGGGCCATCGGCCCAGACGGCGCCGTTGATTGGTGGGGGCGGGCCCTGCCGCGGGGGTCGGGGCCCGAAGGTCTGGCCCGGGCAGGGAGCGCGGCGGGCGCCGCTGGGGGCGGGAGGCGCGGCGTGGAACTCGGTGGAGTGTGGCGCAGCTGTGGCGGCGCTTCCCGCTCGCCAAACGCCGGGCGTGGGTCCCCTAAGGTAAGTATGGGCAGGGGGCCCTGCGCCGCGTGGGCCAGGTGGAGGGACCCCGCGGGCGCGCGCCTGAGGCAGGTGTGGTTTGGCCGGACGGGCCCCGGTGCCACTTCCGCGCGGAGTAGGAGCGCAGGGCGCTGGCCGGCGGCCGCGTGGCGTGAGTACACCGAGTGAGGGAGACCGGGTCGGGCTCTAGTTTTGCAGCACTTGTTCACCTCATTAGTTCCGGGACGCACCCCCGCTCCACGCACCACACAAATCTCGAGAGACCTCAGGTACTCCAGAGACTTTGTATTCTTTAAAATACATATCTGGTTTGTGGTTCAGGACTGGAGGAGAAACTCGGTAGTGAACTTACGATGCGGCTTTATTTTGACTTCGTGTTATTATTCAGATTGCAGGAAGAGTGCGACTGGTAATGGGACTGTTATTTAAACAAGGACACCAGGGTTTACACAGGCAGTGGATTGTGGAGATTAAGCGAGCAGGCTTTGAATCTACTTATTAATTGTGAAAACTTGGGCAATTTGCTTAACTTCTCTATGACTTTGCTTCTGCATATGAAAAATGAGAATAAGAAGAGATGCAGCCTTATAGGATTTTTATGAGGATTAAATGAGTTACTACTTAGTGTCTGCCTCATAGTCCACAATAACTTTGGCTGTTTTCTTTATTATGCAGTCAGATGGGCATTAATCTTCAAAGCTGCAGAAAGAAAAACCTTCTGCAGAGCTGTTGCTTGCGGATTCCTTTGGAACAGTTTTCAAAGACTGAGTCGCACTGGAAAAGGTTTCATTACTTTTCTGTTGTACTATAGACGTGATCCATCTACCTTGCTCCAAATCAAAGCTACTTCAAATGATACAGAAACCTCAGTCTTGAAGGTTGTTCTGAAAGAGGCATGAAGAAAGGCAGCACTTTTGCAGTGAGTGTAGCCTCATTTTAAGCACCAAGCTCTGGTGCTTAAAAAGAAGTTCATATCACTTTATACAGAACTTACAAGCTGTACTATTTTGGGTGGGTGCTTATTTGTAATATTATTGCAAAATGAGGTAAACCAGAGTACCCAAATACATAAACTAAATAAACATCATAAGAATCGTAACCTGCCACATGGAAACTCAGAATTGAAAGGAATCTGAAAAATCAGATGGGCTGCCCTTTATAAATAAGAATGAGGCCCGAAGACCCAAAACCAATAAATGGCAAGGCTTAGACCAGAATTCAACTCTGCTGAGCAACAAATTATAAAAGCGAAGGATGATATTACTTCTTGTGTTGATAATAGTACTATTTTTATTTTTGACAGTTTTATGGTGCTGTGAATAATTTTTCTCTCAGCAACATCCTGCTTGGTAGCTTAACTGCATGATTCATAATCATTCTTCAGCACCTTTGATTTAAATCACAAGTCTGAAAGTTGCTACATCAATGATTGCTTTGAGAACAAGAGGATTGTCTTCTTAAGCTTTGTACAAACATGTTCTAACAGTGCTTTGGTTTTGTTGTTTTATGCAGTCCTTTTCTCTCATGTAGGGAATGTAAACAGCCAGTATAAACAAATTGACCTTCTAGGCAGTTTGTTATCCTTGTGTTATTGGTGAAGTTTTCTTGATTGGGTAAGATAGGCATGGAATGCTAGCGCAAGGAAATAGGACTGGGTCCTGTCCTGTAAGAGATATGTTGCAGTTGCTGCTAACTTCAAAAGCATCATGGAGTGAAATTTGGAGATACTGGTCTGTTAGTTGCTGACTCTTCCCTGGCCCCTTGTAGAGGCCACTCCTTCACCTGTAGGTGTTTGTTCAGATGTTACTATGTCAGTCAGACCCTCCTATTTAAAATGCCATACAACCCTATTCTTCGTATAATATGTATTTGTCTATTTATGTATTTGTCTATTATCTCTTGTCTGTCACTAGATGGTAAGTTCCACGGGGGCAGGGTGCTTGCCTGTTGTGTTCACTGCTGTACCCTAAGGGCCTGGAAACAATGCCTGGCACCAGAGCGTGTCACATGCAGACATTTCCAACTAGGGCTAGTAAGTACTTAAGCCAATTCACAATTCATTTTGCCCTGCTCCACCCTCTCCCCATTTCTGGTTATTTCTCCTGTTACCCAGGAATAAAACCTTGAGGCAACGTTAAGTCCTCCTTCTACCTGGCACTCCATGTGCAAATAGCTACTGACTTCTCCAGTTTTTTGCAAACCTGCCATTCCAGTAGTTACCAAGTTCCCATTTCTTCAAGCGCTCCTCCATTTCATTTCCTCCTCTACACCTACAGCTCTACTGGCTCCCTTTTCATTTGCCTTCACATTCTCATCTGCAGAATGAAATCCAGAGCGAGAAATCTGGCATTCAGAGTTCTCTGCAACATGATCTCAAATCCACTTTTCCAGTCTCTATCTCCTGTATATAAGAAAAGTGATTTCCAGCTTATGCTTGCAAATGTGAAAGTAAAATAAGGCTTTAATGGTAATACCCTGTAAAATCCCAAGGTTGCTTCATGACCGTTTCTCTCTCTCTTTTTATTAATGAGTCTGTCTTTTCCCCCAAGTAGGCAGGAATTCAGACAAATTGGACTAATGACTGACTGTTAACCTGTTTGTACGGAGAACTTTTGCTGCTCTTTCTGCTTTTGAGTGTCCAGGCTTCAAAACCTCCCTTACATGTTACCACTACCCCAAATACCTAGACAGGTTCAGTTGGATGTGGTATTTCCTCCCTCTGAATTCTAGTGACTTTTCATGTCTTTTTAAGAATTTATCACACTCTACCTCGAATTGTAATTCTTTGGGCATTTATCTTTTCTTTTTCGCTACATATAAGCTCCTGGAGGACAGAAAGCATGCACATACAAATTCCAGTTACTTTTTTGAGGAAAAATAAGATATGCACCCACTTATCGGTTTTTTAAATAAAAGTGAACTTAAAGTTCTCCTTAATGGGTCTTTGAGTCATTAAATATTGAGTCTCAACCATCATTTCTACAATATGGACACTTCAGGAAGAAGGCAGGTGAAATTCAGTCCTAAAAAGATTCCAATGAAGTTACTGAGGTCTGGATTTTAGAAGGGAGTAAGTATAGGGAGAGCAACAAACATCCACGAAGGTGGACAGGCACAAGTTTAAAAAAAATACACAGGGCTTCCCTGGTGGCACAGTGGTTAAGAATCCGCCTGCCAGTGCAAGGGACATGGGTTCAAGCCCTGGTCCGGGAAGATCCCACATGCCGCAGAGCAACTAAGCCCGTGGGCCAGAGCTACTGAGCCTGTGCTCTACAGCCCGCAAACCACAACTGCTGAAGCCTGCACGCCTAGAGCCCGTGCTCCGCAACAAGAGAAGCCACTGCAATGAGAAGCCTGCGCACCGTAACAAAGAGTAGCTCTAGCTCGCCACAACTAGAGAAAGCCCGGGCGCAGCAACAAAGACCCAACGCAGCCAAAAAATAAATTAATTAATTAATTTAAAAAAATACATAAACTCACTCAGAAAACCATTAGGACAAGACAGACTTCATGGAGCCATCTGCAGCTTTGGATTTTCTTGTGAGGAATTATTCCTAAGCTTTATTTTGTTTTTGCATCTCTAGGCACGAATAATACTGTCTCTCTTTGTTTTCTGAGCTGGTAAGACTGAACATTCTCTTCCTTTTTCTGATCTGTGGAGAATAGTTTACCTTCTTTTCCTTCATTGTTTAATAAAATGTTTGTACTTCTTTCGTCATTTATTTTCTGGATATATGGAGAAGATATATGCCAGAAGCTTTTAACTCTTCAGAGAAAGGTGATAGATATAAGATGCTTGAATTTGTCTCTTGTTGAAGCTTTCAGTTTTATTAAGTCTTCTATCAGCATTTGGTTTAATACATTTTGCTTCATTTCATTATAAACATATGCTTGCACATATTCCAGTTGAGTGAATGCTTTTATTTTACTTGTGATTTTTTTCTAATAGATTAAAACTTGTTTCAGGAACTTGTGTAGACACTTCTGCAATTTAATTCTCTCTTTTCTTCTCTCTTGCCTCCCAAACCTCAACTGGGGTTTTCCCATTCTAGGGCACCCATTAGCCTAATTTATTTTCTTACAAGTATCATCTAAATTTATTTTACCATTCCTGGGATGAATCTGCAGTTTCTGTTGACAGGAAAGAGTTGGTAGGGAAAAAATATATGTATATAAGTCCTAATTTTTGTGGGTTTTTAAAAATAATTTTTATTGGAGTATAGTTAATGTACAATGTTGTGTTAGTTTCAGGTGTACAGCAAAGTGAATCAGTTATACATATACATATATCCACTCTTATAGATTATTTTCCCATATTGGTCATTACAGATTAATGAGTAGAGTTCCCTGTAGGTACTTATTAGTTATCTATTTTATATATAATACTGTGTATATATCAATCTCAGTCTCTCAGTTTATCCCCCCCTTTTTCCCCACTGGTAGCCATAGGCTTGGTTTCTACATCTGTGACTCTATTTCTGTTTTATATATAAGTTCATTTGTGCGATTTTTAGATTCCACATGTAAGCAATGTCATATATTTGTCTGTGTCTGACTTACTTCACTCAGTATAACAATCTCTAGGTCCATCCATGTTGCTACAAATGGCATTATTTCATTCTTTTTTATGGCTGAGTAATATTCCATTGTATAAATGTACCACATCTTCTTTATCCACCCCCTCTTGATGGACATTTAGGTTGCTTCCATGTCTTGGCTATTGTAAATAGTGCTGCAGTGAACATTGAGGTACGTGTATCTTTTCGAATTACTGTTTTCTCCGGATATATGCCCAGGAGTGGGATTGCTGGATCATATGATAGTTCTGCATTTAGTTTTTTAAGGAACCTCCATACTGTTCTCCATAATGGTTGTACCAATTTACATTCCCGCCAACGGTGTAGGAGGGTTCCCTTTTCTGCACACCCTCACCAGCATTTGTCGTTTGTAGATTTTTTGATGATGGCCATTCTGACCGGTGTAATGTGATACCTCATTGTAACTTTGATTTGCATTTCTCTAATAATTAGTGATGTTGAACATCTTTTCATGTGCTTTTTGGCCATCTGTATGTCTTCTTTGGAGAGATGCCTATTTAGATCTTCCGCCCATATTTGATTGGGTTAAGTCCTAATTTTTGAAATGTTAAAACTTTAAGGTAAAATTCTGCCTATTATCTTTACGGACAACAGCTAATGTAAGGTCAGGATTTAAAGCTAACATACTACAGCTTATACTTAAAGTGTATGATAATTTGAATTTGTAATTGGTTGTAAATTTTGTCCTTTGGGAAATTTCTTCTAATGTGCTAACAAGTGAAGTTTTACTGTCAGAAGAAGAATCTTGAAAGCAAATATTTGCTTTGAAGTAAAGTATCCTTTATCACACTGTTATACATATTACCCTGTTATACACCTGTGTTTACCCTAAGTTTTCCTTGTTTATAAAAAGCCTTAATTAAGGGTGTTATCAGATAGGATCATTCATGTAAATAATGAAAGTTGGGGCATAGACTAATTACATATCTGTAGTACATGGTAAGCAGTGTAAGTACCTGTTAAATAAATCAATCTGTATTTTTAGGGAGAATTTTATTAAGATATTATAGCATATTAGTATGTATAGTAATGAATTGATCTAGTAAAGGGGGAGAAATCGGTGATTCTGGAAAGAGCTTAAGCAAAGGCATGAAATTATCAGATTTACAGTGATTTAAAAAAAATCACTCTGCTGTGGGAAGAATGGATTGGAAGGGGGTTAGAACAGAGCAGAGATCCCAGGTTGGAGGTGCTCCCAAGAGACTCTGTGAGATGTGATGGTGATTGTTTTTTTTGTGGGTTTTTTTTTGGTTAGGTTTTTGTTCTTTGGATTTTTTGTTTTGTTTTGTTTTTTGTTTTGTTTTGCGGTACGCGGGCCTCTCACTGTTGTGGCCTCTCCCGTTGCGGGGCACAGGCTCCGGACGCGCAGGCTCAGCGGCCATGGCTCACGGGCCCAGCCTCTCCGCGGCATGTGGGATCTTCCCAGACCGGGGCACGAACCCGTGTCCCCTGCATCGGCAGGCAGACTCTCAACCACTGCGCCACCAGGGAAGCCCTGTTCTTTGGATTTTTTGATACCTCCTCAATCGGAATTCTCCCAGCCTCCCCAGTCAGAAGCCGCTTTACCCTAGGCTTCCTGTGGCCTGCAGTATTTTGCCACTGGGGGTTCCATGTGAATCCCCCCTTCACTTTTCTTTTGCCTCGTGTAGTCAACCATCCCCCCCTCTCTGCCAGTGATCACAGTCCCCCAGGGAACCATCCTTGGACGGGTTCTGTGTGGTAGTGTGCCTCTCAGTGGAAAAGCTTGGGAAGCTGGAAGTAGGGCAGGCGTTCTGGTGATGGGGAACCCAAGATGGTGGCCTTGGGGGGCCACGGAGAGGAGAGCAAAACATGGCTGCTGCAGTTACACCCTTGATTTTAGACCCTTGATTTTAGACACCAGCAGAGGGGCATGTTAGTTGCGGTAAGTTTAAGGCCTTCCTGTTCCTCCTGGCAGTTTTGATTTTAGTATTGGAGAACAAAGGACTGTCAGCAGTTACTTGCACCTCCTCACTCAGTCCCTTCCTCAGATGTCTTTCATAAAATGCAGCCAGTTTCAGAAAACCAACAGACTCACGTAACTTTTGTCCAGATTCTGGAACAGTCCTATCAAATTGTTGGGTGCAGACTCTTCTGTATTGTGTCTCCCCATTGGATATTTTGCACAGATTTTATTTCTGATTCTTCTATCACTTTCCTTTATCGAGAATTAGGATAAATAAAAGATGTCTCAAATAAGAGACGCAATAAACCTACGAAAAACTAGGACTGCTTTGTGATTACAGAATGAGAGAGCAATCAAAGAGGGGGTGGGGTGGGAATTAGAGAAAGGATATAGGAGTAAGGAAGGAAAACAGGAAAAGTTGTAACTGATTCATCATGTGATATGTGTGGGAAGGTTACTATGTATCTTCCATTGGCAGATCCTGTTAGAATTTTCACCTCTTCTGCAATGAACTTAATTTACAGATGTGACAAAGATGTGCTTTGTTTCTCTTGAAACATTTCAGATATATTTGGAGCTGGTATTCTGTGAAGGGGAGATAAACAGATACAGATTATGTACTGTTACAGTAAACTTTCAATAAAGTAACCAGTTAGCTTGGGGTAAGAGTGTCCTGGGAAGGTGCTTTTAATGTAGTTTAAAATGAAACCTATCTGCGTGACCTGTACCCTCCTAGGGAATAATTCCTGCCCTCATCCCACCCCCAATTCTTTTTCTTATTCTCTGGGTCAGTCCCCGTCTCCCATTTCTCATACCAGTCCCCATGCCATGCCCAGAGTCTGTGCACAGATTTTCTTTTGTCTCTTCCTCCACTGTCTCTGTCGGCTCCCTCCTTTGGATCCTTGTTTCCAAACACACAGCATCCAGTGCTGTCCCCCTGGCTGAAGAAAACCTGTAGCTGTTCCAGGCCTGCTCCTTCCTTTTGGAACAGGATTGTTCTTAATTTCCCTTTGTGCTTTGGTGTGAATCACTGACCCTTATCTGCCTTATTAGTTGAGTGGATACTGATAATTATAAATGTATCTACCTTGTAATTTGGGTAGGGTCTACTAGTCAGTACCAGACAGTCTTCATGATCGTGAAGGAAGTGGAGTTAAGAATGTCTCTGCTTATATTTTAGAGGGAAAAGCAGAAGAATCTTTTGACTTTCTTATGAACATTTTTTTTTGGCTGTCTGAAACAAAGCTGGACAAGATCCAGGACAATAATTGCATACAATGGACAAAAAGATGGGCATGGTGATGAAGGGGAAAATTCTTTAAAAAAAAAAAAAGAAATCCTTAACTAATATCCATCTATTTTATTTTATTTTTATTATTATTTTTATTTATTTATTTTTTTTTTTGCGGTATGCGGGCCTCTCACTGTTGTGGCCTCTCCCGTTGCGGAGCACAGGCTCCGGATGCGCAGGCTCAGCGGCCATGGCTCACGGGCCCAGCCGCTCCGCGGCATATGGGATCCTCCTGGACCGGGGCACGAACCCGTATCCCCTGCATCGGCAGGCGGACTCTCAACCACTGCGCCACCAGGGAGGCCCTATTTTATTTTTTTATTTTTATTTTTTGCAGTACACAGGCCTCTCACTGTTGTGGCCTCTTCCGTTGCGGAGCACAGGCTCCGGACGTGGAGGTTCAGCGGCCATGGCTCATGGGCCCAGCCGCTCCGCGGCATGTGGGATCTTCCTGGACCGGGGCACAAACCCGTGTCCCCTGCATCGGCAGGCGGACTCTCAACCACTGCGCCACCAGGGAAGCCCTATCCATCTATTTTAATCAATATTTATCAAAAAAATTTTTTTAATATAACATGAATTTGGGCAGTTTTCTATCATGAAATTTCATCTTTTTTTCATATTTCTACTTTTTACAGGCCCCCAATTAAAATAAATCTATTAATGCTTTAGAAAATCCTGTGGTAGCATCCCTTTTTGTATTGTCTTTATTTCATAATTTAGCCCTTGATCGTCCTTATGATGGGACCCCCCCGCCCACCAGAGCCTGCTCTGTACTAAGCTGTTGGTTAGATGTTGATGGGTGATGTCTTCAGCAGCACTCCTGACACTCTGTGCTGCACTGACCCCTCCTGGTGGCCGAGTTGAAAGCTGCTTTTCCTATGCGTGTCTCTCTTTCTGTAACCCAATTGCTAATGGACACTTGGTGCTCCCTTCCCTTCAGCTCTTGTTTCTCCAGAGGTGATTTAGAAGAAGGGGGTGTGTGCAGCAGTACCATAGGAAATTGAGAGGCAGCATGTTCACACTGGGCTCTTGGGTCAGAGCCGTGTTCACTTCACAGTGCTCCCACCCAAAGCTGTGTGAGGATGTGGAGCTGATAGCCTCGGTTTCTTCATCTGTAAAATGGGAATAATGACACTTCTGTGAGGAGTTAAGTGATGTGTTAGATGTGAACACATAAAACAGTGCCTGGTGTTAGTACTCAGTAAATGTTAGTTTCTCAGCCTCAGCAGTATTGACGTTTTGAGCCGGGTAATTTTCTGTTGTAGGGATTGTCCTGTGCATTGTAGGATGCTTAGCACATCCTTGACATGTAGCCACTAGCAGCCCCCCAAGCTGTGACAACCAAAAATGTCTCTGGACATTGCCAAATGTCCCCCTGTCGAGAACCACTATAAATACAATATTTACTAGCTGTTGCATTATCTCTGCCAAGCACTCTCACTCCTGAGATCCAGCCGGCTTCTGACAGCTCTGTCCTCATCTGACCCACTTCTTTTTGTTATGTTGGGCTTGTCTGAGTTATTTCATTAGCTGGATGTTAAGGTTCTTCCTTTCTGGGTTAGTATCTGAACTACGTCTCCTTAGAGCCACGTGATCTACCCCTAGGCAAGCCAGCTGCTCCTGGGAACCAATGTACAAGATTATCTTGTGACTCTCCAGCAGAGTGAAGGCAGATTCTTTTCTGGTTCCTCTTTGAAATGCCCTGCATACCTATTAACCTGCCCCAAAGTTCCAACTTTTATTCCACGTGAACACAGCTTTCTGTTCTATTCTTTCTTAGTGTGGGATTCTTATATCAGTCCTCTTCTCGTTCTGTTTTATTGGGCTGCCTGGCCACTGGATGATTTTGCAGAATTTTAATTGCTTCAGTTTTACAGAATAAGTATACCTTAAATTTACAGTAATAGGGTTGCTTTTTCAAAATTTTACTTCTGACCACTTAAAAATAACATCTATGAACCTTCTTCATTGCTTTCCAGAGGACTCTTTAGAGCATATATAGGTTGGAGAGGCAGTGTGGTACAATGGGTAAAGGTCCTAAAGTCAGACCACTGCTGATTCAAATCCTGACCCCACTACCTGGGGTGGATTACTTCATCTTTTATTTTTTTTCTTTTTTTTCTTTTTTTTTTTTTTGCAGTACGCGGGCCTCTCACCACTGTGGCCCCTCCCGTTGCGGAGCACAGGCTCCGGATGCGCAGGCTCAGCGGCCATGGCTCACGGGCCCAGCCGCTCCATGGCACATGGGATCTTCCTGGACCAGGGCACGAACCTGTGTTCCCTGCATCGGCAGGCGGACTCTCAGCCACTGCGCCACCAGGGAAGCCCCCTTCTTCTAGTACTTATTTTACGTTCCCCTTACCCTCTGCCAGGTCAGTAGCTGCTTACCAGATGTCAGGGGTTATGCTTATATTCTCCAGCAAAAATATCCCATCTGGAATTGCAGGCGTGATTGGCATCACCATCTGGTTAAATTTGTAGTGATCCATAGTCATGCTCTAAGGGCTTTTGCCTTTGGTCTAGGTAAACAGGCATGTCAAACGGGGATATAATAGGAACCAACACCCCTGCATCCTTCAAATTTTTGATAGTGGTACTGGTTTTGTGAGCTTCTCCAGGGATGGGGTATAGTTATTGGTTTGCTTTCTTTGTGGGGAAACGGGGGAGAGTTCCAAGGGCTTCGTCACGGCCCTGTCTTCCCTAATGGCTTTTATGACAGAACAGGGAATCAATGCAGGGATTTGGCCAGTTACTACGTGTATCCATTTCCACTAAAATTCTAGGACTAGGGAAATAACCACAGGATGGGCCTGTGCTCCCATTGGACCCACCATGAGATACCAGGGTTGACTTTATCTCTCACCTCTCTGGAGTGAGATGGGTGCTCTGACTGGTGGACCACGTTTTAGGTCTCCTGGGATTAGTGTCAGTTCAGAGCTAGTGTCCGGTAACCTTTGGAAAGACTATGCATTTCTCTTTCCCCAGTGGACAGTCACCCTTGTGAATGGCTGCTGGTACCTCTTAGGTAAGGTCTGGAGAAAGCTTGGTGGGATACATCTGTGGCTGTGTGTAGGGCCACAGAAGTCTTACACTCAGTCCTCCTTGGTCTAACATCCTGTGAATGTACTCCTATATGTGCTCCTCAAACTTCTGGTAAAATTGTTGAGATTCTGCAGATTTTTTGGTGTAAAGATAGTCTCCTCTCAGTAGGCTTTGAACTTCTTTTGGGGCTCTTTTGGCATCTAATTCCCATTAGGAGGCCATGAGGGGTTAGTGGGAGTAGGTGGTGAAGAGAAGTGGCATTCCCTTGTGAAACAACTTGAAAGCGTTTTATGGGAGGTGGGTTAGGAGGCTGGGTCTTCTCAGAGGGCTGTAACTTGCTGCTTTCAGCAGACATGCTCAGCTGAATGTGGAGTTCAACATTCTTAGCCTCATTTGTATCTGCCCCAGTGCCTGCATCCATGATTTAGGATCGTTTGACTTTTCAGGGTTGCATGTTTAATTGCTTCTGCATCCTTTATCATCAAACTGTGGCTTGATCCTTAGCCCTGTCAGATTAGCAGCTATTAGGAAAAAAAGGACTCCTTTATAACAGCCATAGATTTTCCACTCATCTGTTTGGGAATTCATAACTTTCAATTTGTTGTTTGCTTTGTGCACGTTCTCAAAGACAGTCAGAAGCAGCCGCAGCCCATGTCACAGTCTTTGAAATCAACATTTTCATCATCTACTTGGCCTTACAGCACCTTGCTCACCACCTATACTTCATCCTGTGACAGGGAATTGGAGTGATCTTGGTTTCACTATGTGCCAGATTATCAGTTGCCCCTCCCCTCCCTCTATAGGAAGGTTATCAGGATGCATCCAACATGCATCCCATTTTTGAGGGTCTGTTTCCTGGGGTCATTCTTGGTAGCAGTTACTGCATCAGTCGTGACACACTTGAGTAATTGAAGGGACTCGAACAAAGGGACTATTTACTACGCTGTTGTGGGCGGAGGTGACAAGAAGCCGCAGCAGCAGGCCGTGGTGAAGCACCCCTTCTCACAGTGTTTGGAAGCCTTTAACTGTCGCTGTGGGAGAGGGGTCACCTGGTGGGGACTGGGGCCGCCTGTTAGGGAGGAAGAGAACTAAATACCTCCTTCCTACCCTTCCATCTCCTGCTAGTGCCTCGCCTTGGATGAACCCAACCAGCAGCCAGAGGGCAAGGGCAGGAGGCAGGCTGCCTCAGTGTGAGGTCCACAGAGGCCGGCCTTCTGGGATGTGGCGGGGGGAGAAGAGTGGCGTTGGGTCTGGAAGGGCACGTGGGGACCATTCAGCACTCTTGCCAGACTGGTATTTCTGGCCCCGATTTGAGTGTGCCCCTTGAGTGCTGGGCTCTACACTTAACCGCCTGCTGTCCACGTAGGCTGAGATGTCCCCTGGGCACCTTGTGTGGACAACGTATCCTCCCCCACAGGTCTTTCTCCCTCGTCTGTTCCTGATGCCACTTAATGTTATATCTTAATGTCCATTCCATAGGGAAGGCCTGAGGCGTGATGTTCTCCTTTAGTTCTGCTCCTCCGGACCACGCACGGTAAGGCACAGTAGGCTTTCAAGCGCGTACGTAAATATAGTACCAGCAGGCCCTACCCCCACCCCCGGATCCACATTCTCAAGGGATGGGTGTGGCTCGTGTAGCACCATAACCTTCACCCTCTCATCGTGTCTGCTGCAGATGGAGCAGGATGCACTGATGTGGGTCCTGGGGCTCCTGGACAGGGCTCACCTGCCTTTGAAGAGCTGTAGTTCCACTTGCTCTGATTGTTTAGCAGAAGAGCGCCGTGCCTGGAGGACAAGGCTCTTGTCAAGATGGTGCCCTGATCTAGTGGAGCAGGGGGGAAGCTGCTCTTGTGGGATTTCAGGGTACTCTAACTTGTAACAAATGCTGCACCCTAAGCTTAGGAGGGGACCATGTTTTCTAACAACTAATTTAACTGCATGTAAATCCTTCCTGACTGCATTTCCAGCAGCAAATCCAACAAAGTAGGCTTTGAATCATCTCAAAGGAACCACCTTTGTAATCAATTAACTTTCATTATACCTGATTATTTGATGTCTGCTGATAGATATTTGAAATCATTACTTGAATATAATTTATTTGCAACTATTAGATCAGTCACAGTGACTCCCTGAAATTAATCACCGAGGGAACCTGGCAGACTAACCCTTTAAAAGGTATTATTTGGTGTCAGTGGAGACTGTGGGCTGCTGTGTGTAGCAAAGGTGACATCAGTGTGACATCTTGAGCCCTTTGTCCGTGGGTGGGATGATAATATTAGCATAATTGTATTTGTTTTGTATGAAGATCTACTGTAATATCTGTGACCAGGGGTCCAGTGCATAAGAATTATCCATAGTTGTTAAAATGCAGCCTAGCCCAGTGGATAAGAGTCAGGACCCTGGAGCCAGACAGCCTGGCTTCAAATCATTTAACCTGTCTGTGTGACAGTTACCTCATTTGTAAAATGGGGGGTAAATAATTAGCTTACCATACAGGTTCCTAATCGGAAGCAAACGTCACCTGTTGATCTTGATGCTAGAAGCTTGAAAACCTTCCTTTGAAAAACGCTGCTCTTAAATCCATCAAACTAGAGCCCTTTTAGTTGAGAGTTAGCCCTTAGACCATATGAGCCGTGGTGTATAAACTCCTGGAGTTTCTTAGTAGAAAAGAAGGTAGATGGGACGTAAATCTTTGATTGTGACTTAGCTGTTGACAGAGACATAACAGAAACTGTGTTTCTCACCTGGGCTGAGGCTTACGATCAAAAGTAAATTCCTGCCAGAATAAGCATAAAATGGGTTCTGTGAGCAAGGAATGGCAAGTCACGGTATTTTTAAATCATTTTGCTAATTTTTTTTTTTTTCTGTTGGTTAAGGTTGCATGATGGAATTTGAACATTACCTCAAGAGGTTTTATGTTTTGGATTAGCTAATTGTGTTTGTCCTCTGCTGACTCTTTCTTCGGACTCACTTTTTGGTGTCCTTTTGAGGCGGTAAACTCAAAGGGATTATACCATGGACTACAAGGAAAGCTGTCCAAGTGTAAGCATTCCCAGCTCTGATGAACACAGAGAGAAAAAGAAGAGGTTTACTGTAAGTATGTCATGTAAAGCATATGGAACAAAATGGAACGTAGAGAATATTTCCGATTCTGCTGTTCTTCCTTAACCTAGAATGGCCTCCCCAGACTTTGCAGATTTTACTCATCTTTCAAATGATATATCCTCCACAGTCTTCTCTGGGTACTATAATGAAATACAATTTCCTTTTTTAGTGCAGAGTTTTGCCTGTTTACCTCTCTCCCTTTGGAGAAGCTTGTGAAACTGTCTGATAGACCATCTCACCAGAAAATGTGCATACACGTGGTTCTGTGACACATCACATCTCAGGGGGTCAGTGGACTCCAAAAGTCATTGATCCCATGTGAAGAAACACTGTCTTGAAATTTCCACAGTATCTTTCTTAAGACATTTGTCATTTTCTATCTCCATTTTAAAAATATTTAATTTTTTTAATGAGTATTCTATCTCATTTTTTCACCATAAAGGTAAAGTCCATTTCTAATTTTACTTTTTATCACCATGGTATCTACTGTAGGACTTTATAAAGAATAAGCACAATGAATATTTGGCTGAGTCAGTGTATCAGTGACCGCTTTTTGGAGAATAGTCACTTTTCTAATTAGTGTAATGAAACGTACTGTATGTAGTTCCAGTAGTCTTGTTAGTATATACAGAGATCAGCTGTCCTCCTCTCCCTGAAAAAAATGTCATTTATCGTGTCTGTAACTGATCTGGCCTTCCTTGTAAGGCCCCACCCACTGAGCAGTGTGAAGAAATGCATTTAACCCAATTCTGTTCAACAGTTTGAGCTAAAATTTAAGCAGTTCTTTTAAGTAAAAATGCCCGGGCTGTTTTCATTGTGCTCTCTTTCTCTTATTTGAATACACACTCCTTCTCCAACTTGGCATCATGGTTTGTGGCAGGAGAGGTGTCCCCTTTCACAGTGTTTGTTCAGTTGATGACTGACCTCATGGTAGCCTGGTGAAGGCTTGGCATTCTTGTCATCGTCTAGATCTTTGCCATTCCAGGTGTAGAGTGACGGGTCTGGCAAACATCCAGCTGTGGTTGACCTGCCAGCCCTGGGCATTTTGTTGGCATCCACTGCTGGCATCTGCAGTTGATGAACTGATTTGTGATCTGCCCTTTGTTGGCTTGGCAAGGGTCGTGGTGACTGTCTGCTGACTCAGCTTCCCCTTGACTCGTGATGGCTGTAGACCCCACCGAAGCTCTCCGTGCCCTCCACCTTCTGACTCAGGTGGTCTACCCTGGCCTCTGACCAGGGGGTCACCCGGCCCCTGCCAGCTGAGTGCCATGACAAGTGACTTTCAGCTCAGGTCCATGTCACTTGGGAGTTGAGGAAAGCTGAGGAGTTAAACTAAACCCTTGGGCCACCCCACTCTGCCTTCTCAACTAGGTGGGGTGCGGCCCCCCAATGGTTGTTTTCTCCCAGAGCCTCAGACAAGGAGCTGGAAACAGCCCTTCTGTCTTCTGTTCTCCCTTCCTTTCTTTTTTTTTTTGTGGTACGCGGGCCTCTCACTGCTGTGGCCTCTCCCGTTGTGGAGCACAGGCTCCGGACGCGCAGGCTCAGCGGCCATGGCTCACGGGCCCAGCCGCTCCGTGGCATGTGGGATCTTCCCGGACCGGGGCATGAACCCGCGTCCCCTGCATCGGCAGGCGGACTCTCAACCACTGCGCCACCAGGGAAGCCCTCTCCCTTCCTTCATAAGCATACCTCCACACCCTGCATAGAAGCCCAGAGCAGAGAGATTGCAGTGTTGTGTCTGGCCATTTGCCTCTCCTCAGATGTTGCAGCAATATCTTCAGCATTTCTTCCACATTCGTATAAGACAGTTTTAGAAACATCATATTGATGGTAAACAAGAGGTCGGTATATTTAGCATAAGATAACGGAGTGTGTGAAGTTTTCCTTCCTTCCCTCTCCTTACTTTTACCTTTGGACCATTCCCTCCTTCAAGGGCATAACCTCCTGCCAAGTTTGATGGAAGTTCATACATAGCAGATACAGGCGGTGGGTTATCTCAGGTGTCCTTTTGTTTTTCGTGGTAGAGGTATTTCCATGTCTTCTGTGAAAAGGTCGAGGAGGCCTATAGCGTCACTCTTACCACCTGTCCCCAGAGGTGTCCCCTGAGTTCTCCAAGGCTCTATCCAGGTCCCCTTGTTCACTTCCTTCAGATGCTCAGATGTTGCCTTGTTGTTAGGGTTTTTTTGACCACCCTGTATAAAATAGCATCTTCACACTCTGCCCCTTTCACACTGTGTCCTGCTTACCCTATGTAGTTTTGTGGTACGTGGGCCTCCCACTGTTGTGACCTCTCCCGTTGTGAAGCACAGGCTCCGGACACGCAGGCTCAGCGGCCATGGCTCACGGGCCCAGCCGCTCCACGGCATGTGGGATCTTCCCAGACCGGGGCACGAACCCGTGTCCCCTGCATCAGCAGGCGGACTCTCAACCACTGCGCCACCAGGGAAGCCCCCCTATGTAGTTTTTTAATAGCAGTTATCACCACCTGACATACTTTGGGTTTATTTGTGTGTGCTTTCCCTGAATTTGTTCTTTGAAGCAAGAACTTCCCTCACTATTGTTTCACCAGTACCTAGAACAGACATGGACGTTCAGTAAGCATTTGTTGAATTGAAGTTGAATGAAAAGTAGGATTAAGTTCACATGTTAGTTGCCGATCACTGCAGTACAGTCCCCGGTCCTCAGGAAACTTGGTTCTACTCAACGCAGATAGACCCGACCCCACCCAGCACAGACTCTGTCCAGCTTCAGCATGTCTGTGTACTATTGGGGAACAAAAATAGACACTGCGTTAACTATTCAATAATTTTTTTATTTTTATTTTTTTTTTGCGGTACGCAGGCCTCTCACTGTTGTGGCCTCTCCCGTTGCGGAGCACAGGCTCTGGACACGCAGACTCAGCGGCCATGGCTCACGGGCCCAGCCGCTCCGTGGCATGCGGGATCCTCCCGGACCGGGGCATGAACCTATGTCCCCTGCATTGGCAGGCGGACTCTCAACCACTGCGCCCAGGGAAGCCCCTCAATAATGTTTTTATACTCTAGTTTTCGTGTGTCTTTTAAACGACTTTACAGAGAAATGCACTGTGTTCTAGGATGTCTTGACTTAAACCAAGTCTAAATTATACTTTCATTTATCCACTCAACAAATTGTCCTTGAGTTTCTGTCTTATGCCAGGGCTGTTCTAGGCACTGGGAATACAGTGGGTAGCAAGAATGATACAGCCCTTGCTCTCAAAGAATTTACATTCTGGTGGGGCAAGACAGGCAATAAGGAAATAGTTTTTTAAAAACTTAGTAAGATTTATTGTACTGTTATTATTGTACTGTTTCTGTGAAATTTTGTGCATGTTTTGCAAATGAGAGTGTTTTTTTAAAATCTGAAGAGGTTTTGTTTTTGCCTGTTGGTATTTTATTAGAACTTACTTAATAAGCCCTTGTTCATAAATCATCCTGCTAATTAATAACCTCACAGGGCTTTATCTTAAGCTCCTGTAAATAGAGTTGCAGCAGAACTGCTTCGGCCTGGAACCTAGGTTTAGGTTCTCATCTTGGCTGTACTTGAGTATCTGTGGGAAGCCACCTTATCCCACTGGGAAGTCAGCACAAACAGTGCTGTTTGTTCAAGGATCTTGTAATCATATAAACCTAAGTATCTGATCCTTTGGTAGCAGGCCTGCTTCCAGGCCTATCTGATCCTGAATGCTGTAGGAGATAAATCTGTCCTCTCCTCCTAAAAACATGGCTCAACTTTTGTCAGCACCCAGACTAGGTTCTGTTTCCTCTACTTCTGCACTCTCTCCCATGGGAGCAGTGTCATCTTATAAAGGATTCTGATATCTTACACCCAGTAGCTTCCTTTAGGACAACTTGATGTCCTCTGAGTTAACACCAGAAAATCCTCTTACCCCTGTAGCTCACGTAGGGTGCCTGGATGCTCTTTTTCTCTCTACTTAAGTGATTCATCACTTATCCAGGTAACTGATACAATGACTTTGCTTCACTTTCCAGGTGAGACCTGATCCCTTTCTCACAGGGGGATATGGCTTTACATTCTGGGGCCCCTCGTACTAGGGCCCTGTTAATGTGACCATATCTTCAACAATACTGCAGAATTCCTACATTATAATCATATGCAGTATCGGGGAGATCTTCCTTCACAGTATTATCTAACTATGAACTGGTGGAGTGTAGCTTTCCAGTCTTTTGTGGGAAAGGATAGTTTATACATATTTGTATGCCCGTCTTCTAAAATAAGCCTGGTTTACTCTGTTATCTACCAGACTATGGACAATTGTATTGTAAATATCTCTTTCCCCTAATCTTCACTGTAAAATAGTGAGATTGATAACCCCAGCCATACATCAGTGAACCTCTCCTCATATACCTGGATACTTGTTATTTTTCTCTTTAGAAATTATAAAAGATCTTTGGGGTTCCAAATTGTCTTCTGTACATTGGTATGTTGAATTATATTCTGAGAGTATCTGTGGGATGAATTATGAGAGTTAATTCTGTATTATAACTGTTGATTTGATACTTGTTCTAGTGCATGGAGGGTTAGAAGATTTAGATTTTAGTCTCACAAGTCTGTGAACTTGGGCAAGTTACTTAACTTTGGGGGGCCATCATTTCCTCATCTGTAATGGGGGTTGTAATATTTATTCTGCTTATTACCTCAGAGGGTTGTTGACTATGGTTATGTGAAATTATGTATATATGAAAATATTAAACACAGGTTAAGATGGTAGTAGGATATCTGAGGATAAATTCTTAGTTTGAAAAATACTGTGTAAAAGATGCCCTGAAAGGAGGAGAACTAATAATTTAGTGTTTACTGTGTTCCAGGCATTCCTTTTGAAAATACTTTATCATTTCGTGGTAGTGGTTACTGCTGGGGAAGAAGAGAGCAGAATGGCATCCGTTGAAACTATCATGTTTTATTTTTGGGGAAGAAAATCTGAAACAAGAATGGCCAAATGTTAGAATTCAGAGTACCTAAATAATGAGTACATGGGTATTCATTGTGTTATTCTCTGAAAACTATGGAAATATTTCATAACATTTAAAAAATAAAATACTTTTCAACAAGATAAAATAAGTGTTTCAGTTGGTATACTTCTGTATCTTGGAGAATCATGTATAAATAGTAATGTCTGGGGCTTCCCTGGTGGCGCAGTGGTTGAGAGTCCGCCTGCCAATGCAGGGGACACGGGTTTGTGCCCCGGTCCAGGAAGATCCCACATGCCGTGGAGCGGCTGGGCTCGTGAGCCATGGCCGCTGAGCCTGCGGGTCTGGAGCCTGTGCTCCGCAACGGGAGAGGCCACAACAGTGAGAGGCCCGCGTACCGCAAAAAAAACCCAAAACAAATAGTAATGTCTAATATCAGTTTCATGAGTATGAAAACAGGTTATTTGCATATGTAAATAGCTAATGTGGGTTTTTTTGTGGTCAAATTTTATTTTTTTATTTCCACAGGTTTATAAAGTTCTGGTTTCAGTGGGCAGGAGTGAGTGGTTTGTCTTCAGAAGATATGCGGAGTTCGATAAGCTTTATAACACTGTAAGTAACAGTCTACAAGATTTTTATTTAAAACGAAACACCTGAGAAAACTGGAAAATGAGATTTATTTGATAATTAAATAACATATATACCAGATAAGCAGAAAAGGGTAAGAGGTTCTTCAAAACATCCTGACTTTGGAATTCGTACCAAAAAGGGTGGAGAGAGGACTGTTGAGAAGTTGCAGATAAACTGTTGAAGATATGAAAACTAAATGTACAGCTTAAAATTACTTTTCAATGTCATAGGAGATTAGAAATAAATCCTTTCTACCTACCTTTCTAATAATTGTTAATCATCATGCTATTTGTGGTTAAATTGCCCAACTATAAGCTTTAGGTCTGAAAGTCTGGTCTAAGCCTACCTACCTTCCATGGTTTCATTCTCTGTTAGAAATTAGTCTAAGGTTCCAGATTTTAAGTAGCTAACACAGCTGAAATGAATGTTGACTTTCAAAAGCCTGACAGTTACCTGAGATCGTTAGTTATTTAAATAACTAAAACCTGTTTTATATATTCATCATTCAGATATTATTTTTCATCCAGTGTTTACAGTTACAGTTTCTACTGTAGGAAGCTAGAGCACCATGGTCACTGTAACACATGAGGCCAGATCTTACACAGGGACCAGTGTTTGTGGAGAGCATTGCCTTTAAGGTTATGCATACGTAGGAGGCCAGAGGACACTGCCTGTGTTGGTCATTAGATACCCCAGGTTATTGAGACAGCTCTGGGTTCCAAGCTTTGCTTCAGTTAAGAAAAAAAAGCAATTGGGCCTCAAATCACAAATTTAAATTTCTTCTGCTCTAACTAAATAGAAATCTCCTCATGTTGTTATTGTAAAAATGGTAGGGCTTCCCTGGTGGCGCAAGTGGTTGAGAGTCCGCCTGCCGATGCAGGGGACACGGGTTCGTGCCCCAGTTTGAGAGGATCCCACATGCCGCGGAGCGGCTGCGCCCGTGAGCCATGGCCGCTGAGCCTGCGCGTCCGGAGCCTGTGCGCCGCAACGGGAGAGGCCACAACAGTGAGAAGCCCGCGTACCGCAAAAGAAAAAAAAAAAAAAAAAATGGTAGATTATTAGGCATTCTCCAGAAAAAGCTGTTTCATATTTTAAAAGTTAACTTTTTCAGTTTTCTTATCCCTGTCTCTTGATTTTAAAAATAGTGTTAGATGGATATATGTCTATAGGTTATCATTTGTAACATATTTTAAATATGGGGGAAGGTAAGCATATCTCAGTTAAGAGGCAAATTACTTCCTAAATGGGCCAGAATGAATCAACTATTGTCTAGCTGCACAACTTCCTGTGTTTCCTTAAGTCATGAAAGTTAGGTGTTAATATTTGATATTTGTTAATTTTAGTTATAAAGGTAAAGTAAGAAAGTGTATTTGGGGGTACTCCTCCCACATGATCACTTTGATTCTCTTTCCGTCAAGCAACCCATGTTAAGCTTTTTGCAGAAAATTCTCCCTAATGTTAGTTGAGTCTTTACCATCCATCTCCCTCATTTTTCCTGTACTTCTCTTCCTTTTTTCATCTTTTTCTTACTTTCCCATTTTCTGTATCTTCCTCTCTTTATATAACTCCTTCCAATTCTGCCTTTTGTGGTGAGGAGCTAAGAAAAAAACAGGGGAATGGTATCAGTTGTGTTCTTTGAAACTACAGAAGTGAAGCTAAACCTGGACTGGATTTCTCCAAGTTTGAAAGCATAAATTCTTTCCCTATGTGAAATTTCCAATCTGTAAAATGTCAACTGTCAGTTTAAATGTGTATTTATGACTGTAGTTTACATTTGGAAGCTTTTTATTGAAAGCTTGTTGAACACATACAGAAGTAGAGAGACTAGTATAAATAGAGAAAATAATGTAATGTGCCATCCATCTCCAGCAATTACCATACACAGCCATTCTTGTTTCATCTCTATCCCTAGCCAGCCCACTGTAATTATGAAGCAAATTTCAGATATCATGTCTTTCCATTTGTAAATATTTCTGTATACATCTTTAAAAAGATAAAGATTCTTTTAAAAATATACATACAATATCATTATCACATCTAAAAATAATTAACAATAATGCCTTAATGTCAAATACTTAATGTCATATAAACTGGTTGATAAGTCTATGAAGTGTCTTTTTTTTAACAAATTGTTAAAAGTTTATTTTTTAGTTTAACTTTTTAAAAAAATTTTTGTTGAAATATAGTTGATTTTATGACCTGTCTTTTAATCACTAAGTTTTCCCCTCCACCTCTCTTTCCTTTTTTTTTTTTTTTTTTTACAATTTTTTTGTTGAAAGAAACAGGGTCATCTGTCTACACATTTTTCATTCTGAATTTTGCTGATAGCATGCTCATGGTGTAGAGTGATTAATACATTCTCCTATTTGTATTTCCTCTCAGTGGAGGTATATATGTAGTGTGTGTGTGTTTGTGTATACATAGTGTACGTTTGATTGTTGTTTCTAAAACATCTAAATTTACTAGAGGAATGCAAGGATTTGTAAGACTGTGTATGTGTGGTTTTTTGACATCAAGCTTACAGTAAAAATAAGCATTTACCCATTTTTATGGCTTTACTGCCCCAAATTTAATTTCTTCAGGACGAAGTTGTTCTTTCTCGGGTATAAGCAAATCTGAGAAATAATTATTAATAGGAGGAAGGCTAGAGCAGAGGGTATTGAAAGCAGAATTCATCAGCTTTCTCAGAAAACAATTGTCAGTGTGTTCACTTAGAGAGAACACAAACATCACATCTCCTGAGGTAACAAAACGGTGAGTAACATATTCAAAACCTATACTCCAGGTTCTAGTCTAAGCACTTAACGTAAATGATATTCTTTAAGCCTCACAACAAATCACTAAGGTAAGTGCGAAGATTATCCCCATTTTCCAACAAGAAAACTGAAGCACAGAGATGTTAAGTAACTTATTCCAGGTCACAAAGATACTAAGTGTTTTATTGGGACAAAATGGGATTAGTCAGACTAATGGTATTTTATTGGTATAGTTTAATATTGTACATTTAATCGTGATATACTCAAAAAAATCTTACAGCGGATTTTTTTGAAAATCAGATTATATTTTGTTTTGGTGCATGTATAACTGGAAGACCTATAAAATTAAGTTCATATAATGTTATGTTTTCAATTCTAGTTAAGGAAACAATTTCCTGCTATGGCCCTGAAGATTCCTGCCAAGAGAATATTTGGTGATAATTTTGATCCAGGTAAGCAGTAACTTCATAGACCAGCCATAAGTGATGGTTGAAGTTTGAAAAAGTAGTTAACGTATTCATTGCAGTGTATAGTAGTATAATGTTACAAAGCTAATGGATCTCATGCTCTATGAAAATAATGCCTCAGGAAGGTGCTTACTGTGTACCAGCCGTTGTTTTTAAACACTTCATATGTTTTAATTCATTCAGTCCTCACAACAACCCTTTGAGGTGGGTATTATTATCATCACTATTTTATAGGTAAGGAAACTGAGGCACAGGTTGAATGATTTGCCCAGGGTCGCATACAGCTAGTAAAAGTCAGATTTGCAAGTTAAATTCAAGCAGTCTGGCTTCAGATAAATCTGTTGATTATTAAGGATAATGGGCAGTACTTTTCTAACCATGAAACATTTACTAAATGTGTACTCTGTACACGGCACTCTGCAGGCCTCTGAATGGGATACCAAGAAAATGTCCTATTGTTCACCCTTGGGGAGCCTAATGACACATAGGATCTCAGAAATCTGGAGGCTGTATATATGTCTGAAGCCTCAACTTCAAACTTTTTTTTTTTTTTACTAGAATCTAGAAGAAATTAACCCAGTACACAAATGGCGACCTATAGAGAGAAGTCTCTATCCACCAGAAATTTTATGCGTAAAGTCATCTGTTTATGCCACAGGTGGATCCTGACATGCTATCGAGTTTCCTCCCTCCCCACCATCTTACCTCCTCAACTAATTTGCTTGTAACCTTGTAACCCATCAGACCTGTGATTCCTTACGTAGGAGCTCTGAAATGGCTTATCTTGCATCCTCTTTACAACCTAACCTTATACCATTCCTTTTCCTCCCAGATCTTTTCACTGTACTTGTGCAGTTCTGCCCACGATGAACAAATTCCTTTATCCTCTGTCTTCTTATTTCTTTCACGTTCCTGCTTTAATTAAAACTGAGTTTTCCCCCCAGGGTGCTGGAATCCCCTGTAACCCTCTCAGCTGGAGACTCTTTATTCTTTTACACTTTCTGAACCTCAGGATTGGAGAGGGTTCTCGTTTCCCCTGTTCTTTTTCACTTCCCCTATTTTATGTAGTTTTTTTTTCTCTTGGGAGAATTTAGCACACTTTATTATTATTGCCAGTTTGTCTTATCGGGCTGTAGATTTTATGAAGGTAGATACTTTATCTGTTTTATTTAATTATAGTGCCTAGTAAATATTAGATTCTCAATAAATGTTACTTGAATACATGAATCCATTAATAAAGAGACAATTGAGTTGGCACAGCAAAGCCAATTATACATTCCATGGATTGATTCTATAGGCCGGTGGCTTTTGTATTCTTGTTCTCTTGTTTTGTTTTTAGCTGTAGAACACTTTTTTCCTAGTGAAATCTGATGCAGAAAAATGTAATGTGTAGAACAAATAAAAACGGAGCTGCTTTGTTGGTGCAGCAGTGAAGTATGTCTGTGGAGCATAGGTTGAAAAACATCGTGGAGGGCAACATGGGGGCCTTAGAGATATTTGAGCAAAGTGGCGACATGATGTGAAACCAGCAGTGTATAACGTATAGTAGGCACAGCAGAGGGAAGACGAGATAGACTGGGAGGCTGGTTAAGGGAATATTCCAGTAGTCCTCAAATTAGGTGATGAGAGCTGCAACTCAGGTGGAAATGGGGCTGAAAATTGAGCCACGTGTAGGAAATCTTTTAATGAAAAATCTGTAAGAAATCTTGGTGATTGCTTAGATAAAGGAGACACATAGAGAAGAGAATCAGAGATAACTGAAGTGTCAGGCCTGGGTGAATGAGAGAATTAATTTGAAGTGACAGAAAGACATTTAAGAGGACTCAAACTACATGTTAGTGATTAACATGAGGCTTGAACTTGGGTTAGAGTTCTGTGGAGCCCTTAGTTACACCCTACAGTCAGAATCATTTTATCCAGGGAAGAAGGCAAAGAGATGAAGACCTGCAACATTGCTACTTCATGGGTAAAGGCAAAATACCAGACAGTGCCCTGTGGTATTTATGTTTGGTAGATTAATTATTTGATACTAAAAATTGATTTTTATTGAAGAACATTTTGAAATCAATCCTGAGCATGTTGTATATGACTTGGCAACAGTGAAGTAGACTATATGTTATAGATTTTTGGAAAGCCTTTCATTGGGGAGATCAAATCTAAGTCATACTCAACAAACCAAAGATTGGTAGGATGTTCATTTTATTAGGCTTTGGCTAAACAGACAGTCTCATATTTTGCTGGTGGGAATACAAAGTCATACAAACCTTATGAAATTTGATAATATTTAGCAAAACTATATATGCATTTCCCTTTGACCAAGAAATCACATTTCTAGGGATCTATTCTAAAGATAAACTGCATCGGAAATGATGTATGTATGTATGTACAAGACTGTTTATTGTGATGCTGTTTTTCATAGCAAAAACTGGAAACAACTGAAATATCCTTCCAGTATTAGAATATGATACAGCTGTAAAAAGGAACAAAAAAGCTCATTGTGCATTACTGTGGAGTGATCTCCAGAATACCTGGTTAAGTGGAAAAAACAAGGTGTGGATGTGGACAGTGTATATTTTTTGTGTAGGAAAGGATGTGAAGATTCAAAAGGAAATAATGGAAGAATAAACCAAAAACTAAAAACTGATGACTTTAAGGAGGGAGAGGCCAACTGGAGACAACAGAGGTGGATGTTAGACCTCCCTGGATGAATCTTGTGCACAGCTTTGCATATTTTAAACAATTTAAAAACAAAAACAAATGCAACAATATTGAAGTCTCTAACAATTGAAAATAAACAAGGAAAAAATATAAGTGTATTCTGATTGGTGGTGAAACACATGGAGAATAATTACTTTAAATGACTTTAAAACATGGAAACTCAGCTTTATATTCCTCATGGCAAAAAAAAAAAGTATACAAAGAAATTTTATCCTGCATTCAGTAGCCTTATTGATAATATAGTTATTTTGTAATTATGTTAATGTCATGAGAACCAAAATTTTAAGCAGAAGAGGAAAGAGACACAAGTATAAAATCAAAGATTTTAAGTAAAAAATGCTATAATTTTAAACTTGGGAATACAGTATGAAATCATGATTTATTTTTCTCTTTCTAAAACAATACATATTTCCCAGCGCTCTCCACTGGAAATGCCTGAAAACAATAACAAATAAGTAGCAGCAAACACCCTTAGCAACCAGGTTGTAATCTCTAAATACCATTTCCCCCTTAAAGGAAACAGAGTTCCATGGAAAAGTGGCAATTCCAGGTGCTGGGCAAGAAATGTACAAGATGGTCCTAGGGTATCTTGCCTGAAAGCAAAGAAGCTATACAAGAATACTGAGGTTTTATCAAAAGGACACAGGAGCCCAATTGATGGGGCTTTCACTGGCCAAAGATGGGACAGTTAGAGCATGAAAGAAATTGTCCTTTTAATTTAACCTCGTGTTTGACAGCTACCATATAGAGTTTTTCCATACATCTTTCTGAGTTCTTATGCTGCAGCTTCTAAGTCCATGCGTGTCATTTTCTTTTCTTTTTTTTCCCACTTTATGTTGGTGGTTACCAACCTCTGTAAGATAAGTTTTACATACTTGAGGCAGATTTTAAGGGTTATTTCTGCCTATACTTTTCAAAGTTAAAATTTCATTCTTGAATTTAAGGATCTTTCTGTAGAGTATACACAGAATTAGCTATACTTCTGTATTCTAAATAGTTTAATATCAAACCTTTTGCTGATAGGATCTTGGAATCAATATATAAATTACGTTTTTTTTGGTAGTTTTAAAAACAAAACAAGATTGTCTTTACTACTGAAAAATAAAATTACAAAGTAACAAAACAATTGAGTTAAATAAGGGATGGGGCATATGAAATTTGGAGACTGTGAATGCTAGAATGTGTAATCATTTGGTATTTTTTTTATTCATTCACAAACATCAGTTAAGTACATTATAAGACACTGTGTTAAGGGCTAAAGTTAGAAAAAAAATTTTTACAGGCATGATGCTAGCCTTCAATGACTTACATAGAAAATCACTTTTATTTCTCAATTTTAACTTCTGCTATTTGAAGAGAAATCAGTTTATACAAAATAAAAACCTATTTTTAGCAGCAGAGTTTTGGTAATACTCAACCAGTTAATCACCATTTCCAGTTGCAAGGATTTCAGTATTTCTTGGTTTCATTTGTTTTTTGTTTTTAAGTTAGCATGATTTTTCAGCCACCAGTGTTAGTGTTAACTCTTATTCATTACCTGGTAGTACACGAGGAGTTGGACAAAGCAAAGTGTCTCCAAGTTTTGTAGTGAGTCTGTTTAGAACCTAAAATAGGCATTTTTTTGGAGCATTTTCTTTTGGGGAATATGTTACCCGCTTTATTTCATTTATTTATTTATTTATTTATTTATTTTTAATATATTTATTTATTTATTTTTGGCTATGTTGGGTCTTCGTTGCTGCGCGTGTAGTTGCGGTGAGCCGGGGCTACTCTTTGTTGCAGTTCACGGGCTTCTCATTATGATGGCTTCTCTTGTTACAGAGCATGGGCTCTGTGTGCACAGGCTTCAGTAGCTGTGGCACACGGGCTCAGTAGTTGTGGCTTGCAGGCCCTAGAGCGTAGGCTCCGTAGTTGTGACGCACGGGCTTAGTTGCCCCGTGGCATGTGGGATCTTCCCGGACCAGGGCTCGAACCCATGTCCCCTGCATTGGCAGTAGGATTCTTAACTACTGCGCCACCAAGGAAGTCCTACCTGCTGTATTTTAATTTTATAATCATTGTATTTACAGATTTTAAAAATATATATTTTTAAGGATAAGGAATATATATATTCCTTATTGTATATCAAGAAACATAAATTAAGAAATAACTTCTTGATCAAAATTCACTATCTTGTGCTTGTCTATTCTTGTGTAACTGTATTGATAATTACAGTCTGATATAAATAATCATAATAGTATTGTCTCTCTTAACAGATTTTATTAAACAGAGAAGAGCGGGACTGAATGAATTCATTCAGAACTTAGTTAGGCATCCAGAACTTTACAACCAGTAAGTAATTTTCATTGTGTTCTAAGGAGGCACTGAAACCCAACCTAAGACTATTGAATAAGCTACTGATACAGGTTTTATACATTCTGTGGAATATTATTATGCTGTATATTTTTGTGAAATCTTCCTCAAGAATTTTTCCTCTGGTATTCTTTTTTTTTTTTGCGGTATGCGGGCCTCTCACTGTTGTGGCCTCTCCCGTTGCGGAGCACAGGCTCCGGATGCGCAGGCTCAGTGGCCATGGCTCACGGGCCCAGCCGCTCCGCGGCATGGGGTATCTTCCCGGACTGGGGCACGAACCTGTGTCCCCTGCATCAGCAGGCGGACTCTCAACCACTGCGCCACCAGGGAAACCCCTTTCCTCTGGTATTCTTAATCTTCTTTTCTCTCCATCAACTCAAGGCCCTAGTTATTTTCTTTCTTCCTATTGTACTTGTATTTTTTTTGTAGATTAAACTTGAAAGGAATTTGCAGTTAAAACATTTTGCTAATTATTTAATGTTATATTTATTCATGCATTGAGAAAGCATTTTGTATGTACCTCTGTGTGCATTGGGAATAAAAAGAGAAATGAGTGTTATCCTTACCTTCCAGAGGCATAGGCTTCCAGGTAAGTGGGAGAAACAGGTGTAGAAACAAGCAATTAAAGCAAAGAGAGTTTTATGATAAAAATCTGGAAGACAACAGAGAAAAACGTGGCCAACTCTCCTTGGGGTGGGTGGGTGCCAAGGAAGTCTTCCTGGAACTTAAAGGATGTGCAGTCTTTCAAGAAGAAAGCTAGGGGGAGCATTCTAGGCCAAGGGAGCAGTGCTTGTAACAGAGTCTACAAAGAGCCTGCAATTGTTCAGGATGCTCCCATATTAACATTTCACGATGACTGGAACACAGAGTAAGTTTACGGCAAGGAGATGAAGCTGAAGGAGTTGGCGAGGGCCAGGCACACTTGCAACCACTTCTTGTGTGACCTGGGTCAGCGTTCTCTCGTCCCAGACAAGGCCTCCAGGCCTCCTCAGCACAACCTTCCAGGCATCCACTTAATGTGAGGGCGCTTTCCCAGCCCTGTGTGTGTCTGGTAGGCCAGCAGCTCCTGTGAAGGCAGAAGAGTGGGTCATCTCAGAAATACCTAGGAACGTATAGGTAGATCCATGGTTTGAGATGTATTTTCATTTTGAGTCTGGTAATTGGTTCATTGGTGTTCATTATGTTTATTGTGATTTGTTATGTGCATGTATGTTACTTATATTGTTTAGTATGTATAAAGTATTAACATTCTAAGAAGAATAAAGAGGACCAAGAAGAATATCCGGGGAGCGTTTCTGCAGCTCACCTGTCTGGGTAGATGTAAAGGCTGCCTGTGGACATTGATGCAGACATGACACCTTTTAACAGTCTTTTCAGAATCACAACACTGAAGGACTGTATTTTTAGCAATTGTCCTCAGAACGGTTATTACCATTTTATAGTTCTTTATAGTTTAAAGAGGGCTTCTATCTTCTGAGCAGGTGCTCTGACCTTTTTTAACTTAATTTAATTTACTATATTAGTAAAATACTGGAGCTGGACTTCCTCTGACCAAGGTCTTCTGCCCAGTGCTCTGGGTTTCATTTCCCCTGATGCTCACAGATAGGACGAGGGTCACGGGGAGGTCCAGCACCTGCTGTAGCTCTGGGATTAGCCCCTGCAAAGGGGAGCAGCCGACTTTCCACTCAGAGCCCCCAGCAGGTGGTGGAGGAGCACAGAATTGGGCAGGATCCTTGAATTCAGGGTTCCTATGTCTGGTGTGTTCCTTAGCAAAGAGCCTGTTATTACTTGGCTCTTTGTATAATTATTTTTTAAACATTATGTCTTTTCCCTAGGACAAATTCTATGTTATCTTCAGCTTAGATCTACCCTTCTAATGTTTAACTCTTGTTATATGCACTTGAAATTACTTCGAATTGGCATATTACTGACTTGTTTGAAATTCGTACATTGAGAGCTTGAATTTGTCTCATTCTTGGACAGAGCCTCCCATAGAATAAGTGTGGAATAAATGGCGGTGGTGTTTATTATTTCTCCTGGTATTTTGAACAGTGTTACTCAGAACCTCTGACAGTATATGTTAAATTCTAAGTATTCATTTTGGATCTAGAAGTGTAGTATTATAAAGATGTTATATTTGGTATTGAAATTCAACTAAAACCAATTTGATTATTTTAACATCATACTATAAAATACACAATTTTTAAGTATACTACCCAATAGATTTTTACATACGTATGCACCTTGTAACTACCACTATTCCGTTTAAGGTAGAGGACATTTTTCAGCACTCCAAGGTAAATAGCCAAGAGGTTTTTTTTTTCAACTTAATGTTTAACTGACATTTTCTTTTTAATAAAAAGTGACATTTCACATTTTCTGGATCTCATCTGTTAATGGAACTTTGTTAATTTTCACACTCTTCATTTGAACATCAAACTGTTTATAAAATAGTACAGATTTAAGAGAGTAAGAGGAGAAGCCAATCAGCAAGTGTATCTTGAACACCATCTCTGTATCTATTCTTATTATGTGTGGGATATGCGCTTCAAAAATAGCTTTACTTCAATAGAGAAAAGGTTATTTTTAAGATAACTTATTAAAATTGAATTTAAAATCATTTAAAAACTCAAATAAAATATTATTATTTCTCGGACCTTTGGATAGAAAAGGGTTTTCTGAGGATATTGGTAGTGAATGATGTTTTACAAAGTAAAATAATGACAAATTTGATTAATAAAAACTTTTGACCTCCAAAAATTACAAGTGAAATTAAAAACCAAAAATATAAAAAGTTTCACATGACAAAGGACAGTAGATAAATATACTTAATAAAAGAGCTCATGCAGATAATACATACTTAAGGCACCAAAAAAAAAAAAAAAAGACAAAACACATTAACAGTTTACAAAAGAGGAGATGCAAATGGCTGATTAATTACCAGGGAAGCTGAACATTTCTTTACTATTTAAGAAATGCAGATGGAGCAAAAACACCTTATTTTAGCTTCATTGCATTATAACACATATAGAAAAGAACACAAATCATGATTGTACAGTTTAATGAATTATGAGAAAATGGATACATCTGAGTATCCCCCCTCTCCACCCCAGGCCAAGGAATAGAACATTGCCAGCACCCCTGCAGCCCCTCACATGCCTCTTCTCAATGTCTGTTCCTTCCCAAAGGTCATTACTCTCCTGATTTTTAGCAGTATAGATTAATGTGCCCTGTTTCTGAACTTTATATAAATAGAATCATATATTACATGGTCTGTATCTGGCTTGTTTTCAAAATTGAGAGTCACCAGTGTTATTGCATATAGCTATGCAGTTTGTTCATTTCCATTGCTGTATAATACCCCATTGCATGAATATACCACAATTGTGCTGATCGACATTTGAGTTATTTCTGTTTTCTGGCTCTAATGAGTAATGTTGACATTAACATATCTTTTGCTGCACATGTGCAAGCATTTCTGATGTATCTTTTTTTTTTTTTTTTTTTTTTGCGGTACGCGGGCCTCTCACTGTTGTGGCCTCTCCCATTGCGGAGCACAGGCTCCGGACGCGCAGGCTCAGCAGCCATGGCTCACGGGCCCAGCTGCTCCGCGGCATGTGGGATCTTCCTGGGCCGGGGCACGAACCCGTGTCCCCTGCATCGGCAGGCGGACTCTCAACCACTGCACCACCAGGGAAGCCCTCTGATGTATCTTTGAGTAGAATTTTTGGTTGTAGAGTATGTATATGTTTCATCTTAGTGGATAATTCTAAATAGTTTCCAAAGTGATTGTACCAATTTCCACTTCCACCATTGGTGTACGAGATCACATGGGTCACCTCACCAACACTTAGTATCATTAGTCTTTTCAATTTTAGCCATTCTGGTGAGTGTGTAGTGGTATCTTATTGTTGCTTTAATTTGCATTTCACTAATTACTAATATAATTGAGTTCCGTCTCTTTAAAATACTATTTTTCACTTACCAGACTATGAGAGATGCTAATATAAACTAACATTTAATCAAGGCTGGAGAAAGTCTTCAGGATGTTCATGTATTGCTAGGAGAGTAGAAATTGGTACAACCTCTCTGGAAATTAGCTTAACAAACTACTTAAAGCCTAAAAATGGTTTATAGTTCAGAGCAAATACTTTTCTTTTTAAAAATCTGTAGTGAAAATCGTAAATGCAGTTCCAGTGTTGTGCACAATGATTGTCACTTGCAGCATTATTTATAGTAGTGAAAGCTGTACAGTCAAAAGTTGGAAGCCATATATATATAATATATATATATTATATATATGTAAAAAATATATATATTATATATATATATATCCTAAAGTGAAAGAACCACTGAGTAACTTTTAGTGTGTCCTAATACAGCATCATACATCTATCAAAAGTGATTGCTAACAAAGAATTTTTAACAGCATGGCAAAGTCCTTTTGATGTATTGAATACATTGTATTTTTAGGTGAAAAACAGTAAAATAAAATATTTAAAATATAGCATGATCTTAACTGTGCAGAGGAAAAATAAATGCAGTAGGGGTGTTAAGAATGAAGATTCCCACCTTTAAATTTTTTTTTGAAATAAAATGCACATAGCATAAAACTCACCATTTTATCTATTTTTGAAGTGTACAATTCAGTGGTTTTTAGTATACTTGCAATGCTGTACAACCACATCATTATCTTATTCTATCACCCAAGTCTAAGCTAACATTAACATCAACCCAAAAAGAAACTATATTTTCTAATTTCCCCTTTCCCCCAACCCTTGGCAACCACTAATCTACTTTCTATTTTTATGGATTTGCCTGTTATGGGGATTTCATACAAATGGAATCATACAGTTTTAAATCTTCCTTTGTTCATTTAGCATAATGTTTTTGAAGTTCATTCATATTGTAGTATGTATCAGTACTTCATTTGTTTTCATAGTTGAATAATATTCCATTATATGGATATGCCACATTTTGTTTGTCCATTCATCCACTTTTTGACTATTATAAATAATGCTGCTATGAACGTGTGTGTGTGTGTGAGCTTTTGTGTGCACATATGTTTTTATTTCTTTTGGGTATATACTGAAAAGTGGAATTGCTGGGTCGTACAGTAACTGTATAGCTTTTCAAAGAACCACCTGTTTTCTACACTGGCTGTAGCATTTTACATTCCCACCAGCCGCCCTCCCCTTTTTAAAAACTATTTTTCATCTTCCTGAATTTCTAACGATGAATGTATATTATTTGTATTTAATTATTAAGAACAATTTTGGAAATCTTGCCATTTGTGACAACGTGGATGGACATTGACGGCATCATGCTAAGTGAAATAAGTCAGAGGAAGACAAGTACTGCATGAACTCACTTATATGTGAAATCTTAAACCCAAATTCATAATCATTGATACAAAGAACAGATTGGTGGTTGCCAGAGGTGGGGGGTAGGCGAAATGGGTGAAGGTGGTCAAAAGGTATAAACTTTCAGTTATAAAATAAATAAGTCATCAGATGTAACGTGCAGCATGGGGACTGTGGTAGCGTAGTTGAATGTAGCTAAGAGAGTAGATTAAAAGTTCTCATCACACACAAAAAATGTGTAACTGTGTGGTTATGGATGTTAACTAGACTTATTGTGGTCATCGTTTTGCAATGTATACAAGTATAGAAGCATTATGTCGTACACCTGGAACTGATACAGTGTTATATGTCAATTATATCTCAAGTTTTTTTAACCATTTTTTAAAATTGAAGTATAGTTAATTTACACTGTTGTATTAGTTTCAGGTATACAGCAAATGTTTCATTTATACATATATATTCTTTTTCAGATTCTTTCCCATTATAGGTTATTACAAGATATTGACTATATAGTTCCTTGTGCTATACAGTAGGTCCTTGTTTATTTTATATATAGTGGTGTGTATATGTTAATCCTAAACAGTATGGAGGTGTCTTAAAAATAGAGCTACCATATGATCTTGCAGTCCCAATCCTGGGCATATATCTGGAGAATACTCTAATTCGAAAAGATACATGCACCCCAGTGTTCATAGCGACACTATTTACAATACCAAGACATGGAAGCAACCTAAATGTCCATGGACAGATGAATGGATAAAGAAGATGTGATGTATATATAATAGAATATTATTCGTCCATAAAAAAGAATGAAATAATGCCGCTTGCAGCAACATGGATGGACCTAAGACATTATATTAAGTGAAGTAAGTCAGACTGAGAAAGACAAATATCATATGATATAATTTATATGTGGAATCTAAAAAACAAGTGATACAAATAAAATTATTTGGAAAACAGAAATAGACTCACAGACATAGAAAACAAACTTATGGTTACCAAAGGGGATAGCAGCAGGGCAGGGGGCAGGGGAAGGATAAATAAGGATTTGGGGATTAACACATCTCAACTTTTAAAAAAGAAAAAGAACAATTTGGGAGGAGGTACTGCAGATACAGAGATTTAATTAATCATTCCTCAGGATTGTCATTAGTCCATGCAAGGTCCCTCTTTTATTTTAGTCCATTTTTTTCCTCTTCATACCCATTTCTTCATCCCCGCTGGTGATGCCCACTTCAACATGTTTGTTATATGTCTTTGGTTATCTATTTATCGACTGTTGCTTTGTGTCTGTGAGTGTTTAATATATACACGTAAATGGTGCTGTGCTGTGGTTCCTTGTTTCTGATCGCTGACTGCTGTTCTCTGCAGGCAGTTACCATAGCTTGCTTACTCATTTCCGTAGTGGTAGATGGCTGTTTTGCTTCTGATTCAGAGCTATAGAGAATATTGCAATGAGTATCCTAGTTACATGTCTTTCACTGAACCTGTACATAATTTTTTTGTGTGTGTGGTTTATTCTTAGAACTGAAATTTCTGGCCTCAGGGAAAATGCATACTCAGTTTAACCAAATATTGCCAAATTGCTTTTCAGAAAAGTTGCCTCTTTTTACATTCTCACCAGCAATACATGAGGGTGTTCCTTTCCCTGTATCCCTACCAACTTTTGGTATTATGTGTCTTTCTAAATTTTGCTGGCTAGTGGACATAAGGTAATTTCTCATTGTTGTTTAAATTTGTTTTTTTGTGATTATTAGTGAAGTTAGGCATCTTCATAAATTTCCTTACCATTTGGGTTTTCTATTCTGTGAACCGACTGTTGATACCTTTGCCCATTTGTTTATTGGATTCCCTATTTTTAAAATTAATTTGCTTATTCCTTTTATAATAATGATTATTAATGGATTTTGTTTGACTTTCTTACTGTAAATGCTGCTATAGTTACTTTTATTTTCATGTTAAAAAGGAGAAAAGCTGTAGAAATGCAAAGTCATAATAAAGTTAATTTTTGTTTTTAGTCCAGATGTCAGAGCATTCCTTCAAATGGACAGTCCAAAACATCAGTCAGATCCATCTGAAGATGAGGATGAAAGAAGTACTCAGAAGGTAGTAAGAGGAATTGTATTTTTTAACAGAAAAAAATACCATTCCCCAGAGATGAAATTATTGGCAACTTTAGGACCACATTTACTTAAAACAAAGTAATTTCATCCATTGTAGATTTCTACTCTGTAGAGTACATAAAAACAAATGTGTATACCTCTTACTTATCACTATTTCTTATAAAATTGATAATATGAGTACTTTTTATAATAAAAAGTAATACATGTTAATTAAAGAAAAATTTGAAAATAATTTAGAAGTATTACCCATATTATCAGCAAACAGACCTAGTAATTTTTAACGTTTTAGTGATTTTCTTTCTAATCTTCTCTAATATGTGGAAATTTTTTAAATTACCTAACTTTAATTATACAATATATAAAGTTTTGTGTTCTGCTTTCTTCACTTTACATTTTACTTTTTGATCATAATATATCTTCATCATGATTATCACCATTGCAACTGTTGTTTTGAATTTTGGCCAGCAGGAGAGGCCTTTTCAACCAGAATATTACATACCTCTTCCTCTGCATTGTCAGGTTTTGAGATGTAGAGCAATCAATACACATGTGCTGGTTGGTATCAACTAACTTTTATTGCTGTAGTTATATGTACATAATCAATACGTTTTCCGAAAAGAATAAAGAATAGGATATTCTTGTTTTTTTAATTAATTGTAATAAATATCGTAAGCTTGTGCCTTATGAAGATATTTTCAACATTTACTTTAGAAAGTTAGGTAAATTACAATAACAACTCAGGATTATTATATAGCAATTAAAAGTATAATTACAAGTGTTATATAAATATAATACCTTTATAATTTAAAATTGATTAATACTATTGTTAAATATATACATGAAAATCAGAGATGTACGTTTTTGTCTTTATAATGTCTTTTAATTTTGTCATGGTTCTGTTTTTGTGATTTAAAAGGTAATGTCATGAGTTGAAACATTAGTGTCCCACAGCTAAAAATCTTCATTTGAAAAATAGACGTGACTACTGGAAAGTAGTAATTTTCTTTCTCTGATGCTCTAGGAGGATTCTCAGTTAAGGGAACAGATTTAACTCTTACGTCTGTGACATGGTTGCTCTTAGGACAATGTAAAAGGATATTTTAATTTTATATCTGTGCAGTCGGTCAAAAGAGAAACCACAAGCTGGGAAAACATGTAACAAAGTATAAGAAGGAATAATGTCTGTAAAAAAAAGCTCATACATATGGATTTTTGAAAAGAATGATATTTAGGACCCTAGTAGATGAAAGGAAAAGAGACATGAAGAAATACTCTTAGTAAACAGATACATGGGAAAATGTTCAACCTTGATGCCAGTAGCAAATGAAAGTTTTAAATGAGAGGTTTTTTAATCTGCCAAATTAACAAAAATGTAAAGTAAATAAAATACGCCAGGACTAATAAGGGTAAGGTAAAATGGGCATCCTTGGGCGTTACTGGTGTTAAAATTTATGCAACTCTTTTGGAAAGCAATTTGGCAACATGTATCAAACATGAAAGTAATTCATGTCACTTAGGAGTTGCTGCAAATGAAATAACCCTTCACAGAAAAGAACAAAGATGTTCATTTTAGTATGATTTATAATGAAAAGTTAGAATCAGTTTGAATAGTCATCAGTCAAATAGTGGTTGTCCCTATATATTGTACATGTAAAAAATATTTCTAAAGATGATAATATTTAAAGTTTTGACATACCATTAAATGAAATCAGGGTCTAAAACTTTTAATGCAAACTTACACAGTGTGATCACAGTTTTTCGAAGTTATGCAAAGACTATATGAAAGTACTATAAATATTTGTAAATTGTCCGTTGGTAAGGTTATGGATTTTTAAAAACATCTTAATACTATTCAAAAAATATTTTAAAGAGTAAAATTTATGTAACCGTGATTTTCCATGTTTTGTTTGTTAATCACGTAGAGAGTATGTAGGTTTAGATCATGTAAAGAATGTCTTGCCTTGCTGTAGGATAATGGTTTTTGAAGAAAGAACTAGACTAAGAGAAATTCCTGGGTTCTGGCTCCTCCTCTCCCACTGTTGACTTTCGATCTCAATTTTGTTTCTCGTTTCATCCATAAAATCTGGAACTTAGACTAGGATCTTTTCCTGTTTTAAAATACTGATTTTAAAAAACCTTATAAAAAAAAGAAAGAGCCATATTTCATCTTATAGTTATAACTATTTATTTATTTTTATTATTTTTAAAATTAAAATTTCTAGGAAATGCATCAGTTTTATTTTTATTTATTTTTTCTTCCAGTTTTAATGAGGTATAATTGACATACATCACTGGCATAAGTTTAGGGTGTACAGCATTATGATCTGACTTACATACATCATGCAATAATCACCACAGTAAGTTTAGTGAATATCTATTGATATCATCTCATATAGATACAAAATTAAAGAAACAGAAAAAAATGTTTTTCCTGTGATGAGAACTCTTAGGATTTATTCTCTTAACAACTTTCATATATAACATACACAGTGTTAATTATATCTATCATGTTGTACATTACATCCATAGTACTTATTTTCTTATAACTGGAAGTTTGTACCGTTTGACTGCTTTCATCCAGTTCCTTCACTCCCCCCACCCCAGTTGTAACTATTTATTAAGGACTTCTGAGTGGATAATCAAATGAATTTAATAGCTGGAAAATATCTTAGAAGGCATCTGGACCTTCTTATTTATAGAGAAAAAAACGGAGGCCAAGAGAAGTCAAGAAACTTATTCTCTTGATTAGTGTTCATTCTGTTAAGAAATATACCTCAACTTCAGTTTAGTGATTAGATGTAGTCTTTAAAAATAATAGGTAGAGGGGCTTCCCTGGTGGCGCAGGGATTGAGAGTCCGCCTGCCGATGCAGGGTACACGGGTTCGTGCCCTGGTCCGGGAAGATCCCACATGCTGCGGAGCGGCTGGGCCCGTGAGCCATGGCCACTGAGCCTGCGCATCTGGAGCCTGTGCACCGCAATGGGAGAGGCCACAACAGTGAGAGGCCCGCGTACCACACACACACAAAAAATAATAAGTAGAGTAAAAAGTTATCTAATTATATACCTCAGAAATTTTCATTATTATTTCAGAAATGTGCTCCATTAGAAAAACTGTTTGCAAGTAATAAAACCTTATTACATATTAATGTAATTCAGGGGACAGGTTATCCTTGTTATTGTTTAATCCACACTTATTTACTTCACTCTCTTCATCTTATAGAAAAGTTCATTGAATGGAAAAATGATACAGTTCTCTGCACATTCATTAAAAGAATAAGTGTATTGAAATTACAACTTAGTTTGATTACATTATCAGATTGTATAGAATACTATAATATTTAAACATAATCATGATATATATAAGTCAAATCATTATGCTATACATCTTAACCTTTTACAGTTCTGTATGTCAGTTATATAATATCTCAGAAAAACTGGGGAACGGGGAGATTACTTCATGTTAAAATTATGCTACAACAGGACAAATCTCATCTAATGAACTGGAGTGTTTATATTTTTTTGTCTTGAGCTAGACTGTGATGGTTTCTTTTATTTCTGTCTTCTGTGGATTAAAATTTTATTAAATGAAGATTTTTCATGTAAAGGTATCAGTAAGAAATACAGGGCTTCCCTGGTGGCGCAGTGGTTGAGAGTCCGCCTGCTGATGCAGGGGACACGGGTTCGTGCCCCGGTCTGGGAAGATCCCACATGTCGCGGAGCGGCTGGGCCTGTGAACCATGGCCGCTGAGCCTGCGCTTCCAGAGCCTGTGCTCCGTGACGGGAGAGGCCAAAACAGTGAGAGGCCCACGTACCACAAAAAAAAAAAAAGAAATACATTTGATTTGTCACTAAAAAGTTGGTGCCAACGTTGTTACTTCATATGAAATATACTTTAGATTTTTTGCCCTTTATTTTAAAACAATAACTTGTATTCTGGAGATTGTCTATAAGTTACAAATGAATTTAAGTGGGAATATATATGACATATGTCTCTAATAAGAAATTGCTTATATAAAATTTGTTGATTCTGATGAACTTAAAGAGATGTTTTTAAAAGCTTACTTCATATCTATAGCTTATATGAAGTATAATTATATAGAGCTCTAGTAAAAGTGTACATACTTGAGACATCTCTGATTTAATTCTCTGAATGTATAAAGAATTTCATAGTGAATTTATGTGCAGAAGAATTCACTTACACTTGGCTTTTGTGAGAAGTGCTCACTGTAGAAGGATCACTAGATTAATCTTTTGGGATTTTGAGTTAAATTTCTAGTTGATTATTAGTGAGCTAGAATTTTAATTAGTTATATTGCTTTATGGTATACTAGGTGAGTAAAGATTTGCTTCTACATTAATAACAGGGATTAAATTTACTTTTAACTGTTGTAAAGATAAAAGCCTAGCTAAAAATTGGATACTATCACAATGGTGGAATTAGGAAGAAAAAGCACTCCTGGTTTTATGTATTTGCTTTAGAAATAAGTTTACTTCCTCTCAAATTAAAACTTTAATCCAGCATTTGCAGTCTTAATTATCATCATACTATCATTTCCTATATTTAATTATAGCTTATTAAAAATATTTGAAAATTTAAAAACAAAAGCTATTTTTAACCAATTTTTTTAATGTAAAAAATGATTCCTCTTCAATTGTGGTTTCAGTGCCCAGCTCTTCCAAAGAGCTTTCCCCAGTTTACTTCATTCATTTGCCAACTTTGACCTTGATTTCTGCCTTACATTTTTCCTTACAACTGCTCTGGAAATTTATCATTAAAATGATTATGTTTATATTGATTGTGTATCTTTCCAAAAGTCTGTTCATTTATTAAGCATTAGGGCTTTAGGTTTCTTTAACATGGCAAATATCTGTGGTATGGTTATGTGTATTTTATTTCAAAAATATCCATTAACCGATAACTTAAGACGCTCCAGTAAGAATGTTAAATTCTTTTTTTTTTTTTTTTTTTTTCCATCCGTACAGCTACACTCTACCTCACAGAACATTAACCTGGGACCATCTGGAAATCCTCAGTAGGTTTAATTTGTTTCAAACAATCTCACTGGATTTGAGGAAGATTTTTTGCAAATGTGCAGGTGTACATAATTATACCAATTTAACTAGAAGCCTGTGAAATAGAACTATAGTTACAGTGAATATAGTACTGTTGTATGCTTGCCTAATTTACTGCTCTAGCTTCTCCTTGTTTTATTAGAGCTCTGAGGAGTTTTTAATCCACACGTTGTTGATTGGGTTCGGCTATTTTGCCACTGTTACTTTCCTGGTGTGTGTGTGTGTAAGATCAGTAGACCATATTTCCCAGGGGACCATAAGTCCTGGGAGGTACCTGGGAAGTACTCTGGCAAAAGTATCCGTGGAGGCCAAATTGATATTCTCTTGGTGCTCAGTGTCACAGCTACAACCCTAGTTGTTAGCCAGCTTGTTCCAGAGGAGTCTTGATGGAAATTAGCATATGAAAGGCTATTAAATTTTCTTTATCCAGTTTCTCCCATAGTCCCATATCTACTTGAGCAGAGGGGAAACATTTTGAGGAACACAAGGAGCGACAAATGTGGACTTCATCTTAAGTGTCAACTCCAGCAATTCGCTGGAATACAAAGAAGGAGTCCAAGGCTACTTCTTGGCTCAGTTTGAGGAGTGCCCTGACAGATGAGTGATAACTGCTGTGGGTTGGAAGAGGAATGTAGTGTTGCTATCCTTACTTGTAATTATCCTTACAGGCTTATTGGATTAATTCTGAAGTATTCTATCTTTATCACAGGACACTGTGCTTCCCCTTACCCTTTTGGCCCACTTAGAGAATGAGTATAGACAGGAGAAATGGTAAAGGAGACTAAGAAAGAATAATTAGTAAGGTAGGAAAACCAGGAATGTGGTGTCACAAAAGCAGGTGAAGAAAGGGAGTAAATAACTCTGTTGATGTTGCTGATGGGGCAGATAAGATGAAGATTGAGAATGGACCACTGATAGGTCATTGGTGACCTCTGTGAGCAGTTTCAGTGGTGCGGTGGGTAGAAGACTGACCGGAAAGGGTTCAGGAGAGAAATATAGGAGGGGACAGGAGGTATCGACAGTGAGTTTAGACAACTTACTTGATGGGTTTGCTGCAAAGGACAGCAAAGAAACGGGATGGTAACTGGAAGAGGAAATTTGGTTTTGAGCATCTTTTCTATTATCATTGCATTGAGCTTGTCAGGCAACACAAAATGGAAGTTTGCTTTCAATTAGGGTTCATCACCAACAGTTAACAGTGGGGCCTTGGGTATGGCCTCGGTTGGCATGTTTACTGTTTGAGGGATTTGCATGTTTTTTCACTATTATGTTTGTTCAAAAAATTATTTCAGTATTTCAGCATATCATTAAAGAACAAAATAACTAGTCCAAAGAGCAGGTTCTTGAAGGAGAAAAACATCTAAGCTTAGTTAAGTATTTATCTCCCTAATCTTGACCTGTTATTATTTAACCCAGACCTGGTGTTATTCTTATGTTTGAATTGACTATTTCTTTCAATAATGAATTGAAGGACATTTAAAATCTAAATGGAGTCATTTCACTCCCCCTAGTACAACTTAGGAATTCATACCATGTTAAAGAAAACAGCTCTTCTGGCTGCTTAAGTTCATCTTTCTGCAGCCACGTGCTATTGCTTATATACAGCCAATGCTGTTTTTACCTGAGGTGAAAATAAATAACCTTCTGCCTTCTGGACTCCTGGCTTTTCTACATTACCATCTATGAGAATAAGTAGAGAGTTCTTTTATCTTTAACATACAAGTGATATGTATGCAAAACACTGTGATGACTTTTTTCTCCATCAGAAAATCTTCTTAGTGATTTTACTAGATATTCCAGCTAGTAACTTCCTTTTCAGAATAATTACCAGACTACTTAGTCCTTGCAGTGTATCACTAATTTATATAGTTACTCAGTTTCCTCATTAAGAGCATTGGTGACGTTTATGGTTAAAAAAAGTGGTTTGCTACCCTGAGTTCAAAATGATAGAGAAATGATAGATAGATAGATAGATAGAAAGAAAGAAAGATCTTTTTCTCCCAGAGACTATTATTGAAGTCCTTCTTAAGCCAAACTTAACAAGGCTTAAATAAAATTATAAAATGTCTTATCTAATCAGAAAGTAGGTATTATTACTGTTCATTATTACCTATTTTATATTAAAGATGAGATACTACCACTGTGAAAGCTAGAGTTATCATGCTGAAGTGTACCCAAGATTTACCTATTATAAAGAGTGAGGTACTAAAAAATGTTGAAAAGTTAACATCTTTCCAATTTCTAGGAGGCTAATTCTTGTCATTGTTCATTTATTTCAGTGCTAAACCAACAGACTTTGATTTCTTAAAAGTTATTGGAAAAGGCAGCTTTGGCAAGGTAAGACTTTTTATTTTTTCATTCAGTAAGTAAGTACTTAAGGAATGTATGCTTTATATATGCAAGACCATGGGGCTTGTTGGTATGCAGGCTATGGAATTAAGATGCTTTCTCTACCTTCAATGTACTGACAGAATAATTCAGGATACTAAGCATCTACTCAAATTCTAACCCAAAATTTATTTGTTGAACAAGTATTTTGTTGAGCTCCTATGTGGCAAGCACTGTTCTGGGGCCTAGTTAGATAGTACTGAACAAAAATAACATGGTTAATACCTTTGTGATGCTTACAACCTAGTGGGGGAAATAGTCAATTAAAAGTATGCAGTCAAGTAAATAATTACATGTAGCAATGGAGCTATGAAGGAAATGAAGACTAGAGTCAAGAGACAGAGGAAAATAGTCAGTGGGAGGAAAATCCCTATTTAGATGAATTGGTCAAGGATGGCTTCTTTGAAGAGGTGCTATTCAAGTTGAGGCCGGAAAGACAACAGTGAGCAGCTGTGTAAATAGCAGTTGGAGAAGGAAAGGGAGGTTTGAGGACCCCTGTCTCTCTTCATGCAGTGAATGTCAGATGAAGCACGTAGCTTGACAGTGTGACCATACCAAGCAAGAAGAATCCCTAAGGGCAGAAGCATCATAGATGGAGTTGTCAGAATCATCAAATGTATTTAAGTTCCTTAATTCAGCAAATATATATTTGCCACCTGCTACATACATGCTGGGCATTGTGCTAATATAAGCAATAGAAAGTTTGAAATAGATCTTGCTCTCAAAATGCTCACAGTCTGTTGGAATGTTAGAGATAGTCTGTTGTTAAAAACAAAAAGCATTAATCTTTTGGAAACTTCATGTTTAGATCTACTAGAAATTGGTTCTTGCTTATAATGTGAGGTGTAGGGTCAAGTTCATTTTTTTCCCTATGGATGTTCAACTGATCCCACGCAGTTTACTGAAAAGGCTGTTCTTTCCCTACTGCTCTGCATGGTAAACTTCATCATATATCCAGTGTCTATATGCGTGGATCTGTTTCTAGATTTTGTTTTATATTTCCGTTTCTAGATTTTATATTTTGTTTCATTAATCTATTTGTGTATTCTTGCATGAGTACCACATGGTCTTGAAAATGTAGCTTGATATCCAACAGAACAAGTCTTCCCCTCCTTGTTCCTCTTCAAGAGACTATTCTTAGCTCTTTGCATATCAATATTAAATTTTAGAATTAGCATGTCAAGTTCCATAAGATTTGTTGGATTTTGATTGGGATCACATTGAATCTGTAGATCAATTTGGGGAGAATTGTCATCTTAACAATATCAAGTCTTCCAGTCTGTGACCATGGCATATCCCTTTGTTAATTTATTTCATCTTTAACTTTTCTCAATAATGTTTTATACCATTCTGTGTAGAGTTTTGACACATCTTTAATTCGATTTGTTCCTGTGTGTTTCATTTTTTATGCTGTGAAAACTGGTGTTAAATATTGAAGCTGAATATATGCATTACCTGTGACACATTGGTTCTCCTCCAAGCTATGTAGCCACCAGTAATTCAAGCACATATGTGCTCGGAAAGGCGTGTGCCAGAATGTTCGTAAGCATCGTTGTTCATAATCTAAATGTCAGTGAGAGAGTGGATAAATTGTGTGTGGTATGTCTGTGGAATGCAGTACTCTGCACAGTAATGAAAACATGAAGACTCTGCTGCATGCCACAATGTGAACGCACATTACATAATTTAGAGTGAAAGAAGTCAGGCAGAGGCCACTTTGTCTGTGTGATTCTAATTACATAAAATTCAAAAACAGGCAAAACCTAACTTGTGTTATTGCAAATGGAAATAGTGGTTACCTTTGAGGAAGAACAGGGATGGATAGTTTCTGGAATAGGGCAAATGGGAGGCTTCAGGCTACTGACAGTGTTTGTTTTTGTTTTTTTTTAACCTGGAAGTGGTTACATAATGTGTCCATTTTGTAATAATTTATCGAGCTGTAATGTTCATGAGTTTTTCTATATACGTGTTATGTTTAATAAAAATTTTAAATCTTGCACAATGGTTGGAAACCAACAAAGTACAATAAAACAAAGAAAAGCAGAATACAGAAAAGAAGGAAAAGCAAGCAGAACTACAGATTCACAATGTATTTGAAAAATAGAAAAATATACATGATAAAGTAAAATAAATAATGGAAATCTCATATTTATTCTAAGCTTTTCCACAAAGGATGGTCTTGGTTCCACTTTCCATTTGCCCATCTGTTTCTTAACCACCTGTCTATTTTCCACATCTACCAATCTGCTGAAAAAACGTCTACCCTTCAGTGTACCTCCTAATGCCACATTCTTTGAATTATTTTCTTAGAATATGCTTGAAGATGAACCAATCAAAGTAGAGGAGTGAAGTTCAGTGGGGTGGGGAGCTGTCGAGAAAAGAAAAAATGTAAGAAGGAAGGAACATTCAACAGAGTCAAATATTGTAAAGAACAAAACCCTGAGGCATGAGAAAGACGCCAGCAGTTGAACTCAGGACATTTTCACCCTGAAGATGTTTGGACTCCTTTTTTATGAATAACAAACATTTTAATTGATAGACTTTATTTTTTAGAACCATTTTAGATTTACAAAAAAAAAAAAAAAAAATCAAGTAAAGAGAAAGTTCAGAGAATTTCCAAACCATCAGTTTGCTCTATTTAGTAACATGTTAGTGTGGTATATTTGTTCCAGTCAATGAGCCAATATTGATCCATTATTATGAACTAAAGCCCATCATTTATGCAGATTTCCTTGGTTTTTACCTAATGTCCTTTTTTTGTCCCATTCAGGACAGCACATGACATTTAGTTGTCATGTCTCCGTAGGCTCCTCGTGGCTAATGACAGTTTCTCAGACTTTCCTTGTTTTTCAGGGCCTTGATGGTTTTGAGAAGCACTGGTTAGGTATATTGTGTACCTCTCTTGGAATTTGCCTGGTGTTTTTCTCATGATCAGACTGTGGTTACAGGTTTCAGTGAGGAAGACCATGGATGTACTGAAAAGTAATGCCCAGCATTGTCACTGGTGGTAGATCATCTTAAAAAGTTTTAGAATATATCATCTAATAGTTACACAACTTGTAGGGTGTCTTGAATCCCTTAAAATTTGTTTGTAAAACTTGGAGTATGTCTGCCTTTTTTTCTGGGGCAAGATCTTCTAAGTTTCTTCAAATCCATGAAGCGTCTGCATGCACCCCAGCCCATTATAGAATCTCAGCTATACATGGTGCTTCTTGCTCTGAGTGCTTCTAAATTTGAAACCTGTAAGAGAAACCCAAATGTTAAAACAAAACTGCATTTTGATCACCTAGAAACCATTCTCCTCTCCTTTTTTTATGTAGACATGAAATTTATAGCCTCAGTATTTTCTAAAGACACTCTTCAGGACTCAGGGCTGGCACGTGCGCGCGCACACACACACACACACACACACACACACACACACACAGAGTTCTCAAGCAGTATAGATTTTGACACTTAAATTTAGTAAAAGCCTCAAACATTAGCACATTAAGTGACAAAGAAATGATGCCTGGCCTTTTAAATCCTCAACATTTTTTGGTCTTATTAAAATATCTAAGGAAAAGTGGAATTGGAGAAATAAATTCAGTAATTTTCAATTTTCCAAATAAAAACACCACATTATCTAGGTCCTTTGTGGACTTTATTTTTTTTAAATTTAAGCATTGACTTATTGATAAGTGAATTGTTCCTATCAAAACATTGAAATTCTAATAGTAGATACAATCTTTAACTATAACAGGTTCTTCTTGCAAAACGGAAACTGGATGGAAAATTTTATGCTGTCAAAGTGTTACAGAAAAAGATAGTTCTCAACAGAAAAGAGGTAAAATAAAATAGCTTTGTTTCTCCTAAACCCATTTTCTCAGTTAACAGAATTGTTTTCTGGTGTATAATACAAGCTGATTTTTTACCTTTTTTTTTTTAACAGCAAAAACACATTATGGCTGAACGTAATGTGCTCTTGAAAAATGTGAAACATCCATTTTTGGTTGGATTACATTATTCTTTCCAAACAACTGAAAAGCTTTATTTTGTTCTGGATTTTATTAATGGAGGGGAGGTGAGTTTTATAGTTTTCTAGTATTGATAATGTTTAGAAAAAAAATAGAGTTCCAGTTTCTCTTACCAGTTTTGGAAGCAAAGCCCAGCATAAACAGCTATTTGTTGAGTAGCAGGAGTATTTAAAGCACTGGCTAATCAGCACAATGCAGAATGTGGAGAAGTGAGACATAAAGCTCTTTTCCTAAGCAGCTTATGGTGTAGGTGGGAAGGTTCATAAAAGAACCTTGATACGAAGCTACAGACTTCATGGGTAGTTTTGTCACTGAGCTATATAGCAAGAATATATACTGAAACATTAGAATGAAGCTTGATTTGTAATTTTTGGTAATTATCGTTTCAGTAGTTGCATATAAATATTACTCTAGCCTGTCATTTTCCAAAATGTGCAAACTATTAATCAGATGAGATGATCCTGTAATAAAGGGTTCTGTGGTGAAGCCAGTTTGGAAAATGTTTCCTGTTATATCCCCTTGGTGATTAACAGTGTGCTTCATGGTATTTACAATGTTTCAGCATGTTAAAGACTTTGAGAAATTATGCCTGAAAGCCTGGATTTATTAAAAAAAAATTTTTTTTACCACACAGTCCCGTTTTTTGTTTGAACCAAGTCTATTAATAATATTCCCCAAAACTCTGAATCAGAGGGATATTGAAATACATTTTGGGAAATGCTGCTGTTAAGATAATAATTCCAGTAGTAGTTAACATGTATTGAGCATCCTTATATACCCAGCACTCTGGCTCTTTATACATATTATTTTATCTTCACAGCAGTTGTGTTGCATAAGACAAAGAAACTGAGGTACAGAGAAGCTAAGTAACTTGATCAAGCCATGTGGGTTAGTAAGTATGGAGCCAGGAATTGAGCTCAGTCTGATTCCAGGATCGAGGCAGCTGACCACCCCCTGTTTCTCTGCTTCTTAATCCTCATACTTTTCTAATTTGTTTGATCTCTGACCTGTAAATGTCTCTAAAAATTATTTTAACTGGTAAATGTTATCATATCTTTATAAAAAGATCTTCCATCCCTTAATCCCAGAGCAAAGAGAGAAGAGAAGTGTATTTCAACCTTACTATAGTACACTTATCTGTAGAATAAAGGAACTACACAGAAGACCAATTTCTATTCTGCAAACCTGAAAGATCAGACATACCTAGATCATTTTGGTCATAAAAAGAATATTATTCAACCTCTTACATCTATGGCAAATATGCCTTAAGACACCTCAGAAGCGGGATTATGAATCCCCCATGCACCCTGATTCAGGAATGTGGATGACCCCACGTCGTTCCCACCTTGAAGGTGTTGTTTTATTTGTATGTGGTGAGTGCTAACATATAACAAGAATTTATTGAGGGCCTGGCACTTTGTAATTATTTTACATGTGTTATATCAGTTTATCATCACAACTCTGAGATAAACACTCTTATACTCATTTTATAGGTAAGGAAATTAAGGCTCAGAGAGGTTAAGTAACTTTCTCAGTGTCACCATGCTCTAGTACTTGTCAGGCCCTGGATTTAACCTGGATATCCCAACTGCAAAGCCCATTCTTAAGTACCACCTATGTCTTTGAAATGTCGTGCAGAAATCTAACTGCAGGTGGGATACTGGCTGCACGTTTCCTGCTTGTCTGTGGTTTGTTAATGCTGTTTTAGGACTTTGCTTCTGAGCCCTCATTACACAGTGACTACTCCTAAACTGGATGGCAAAGGTGGAAAGAAGTAGGCTTGTCTTCTAAAAGATAGAGTTGACTAAGATAATGGGGGGGGGGAAAGAGAATGTTAAGGTGCAGGGGTTGAATAGGGCAACAGGTAGAAGAGGAATAAAGATGAGAAAGGACAGAGGCAAGAGGAGTGTGATTTCATTATGTATTTCCTATTATTACTGTTATTTGCCCCCCAATGTTCATATTTGCATTTTAACCTTGACATGTGATATTTATTTTTGTATACTACTTAAGATCTGTTTTGGAGTCAGGTAGAGTATAAACAAATAAGTTTTATGATACTGGGCATGTAAATAAGCCTTTCTGAGTCTCAGCTTCCTCATCAATTCCTACTTCAAAATAGGTGGGTGGATTGAATAATACAAGCATATAGTCTTTAGCATAGTACCTTTGATTTAGTAAGCAGTGGTTGTTAGCTGTTATTAGTGAATGATCAGATTTTCATTTGGGGTAATTTTCATCAGTAATAGTGTATTAGATGTAATCAGAAGGTCAATAAATAAAGTATTACAATAGAGTAAGCTGCAGCTAATAAAAGCAGTGGTAATGGTTAAAAGGGGAGAGTATCCCATAAATAAATAAGAGATAAAAAGAGAAGAATTTATTCATTGTTCGGATATAGGGACTAAGGGTAAAGGAGCAGTAGAGGTGAATCCCAGGTCAGCCCCATTTATCTACTCTGTCAGGATCTATTGTAACTGATCTTCACCATCACCTTTCAGAAGAGGCTAAGAAAAAATTGGGGACAATCTTTGAAAATCAAAGAAGTTAAATGAATTACACACAAAAAGAGGAGAATTAGGATTTGAACCCAAGGCTGATCAGCTAGCTTTTCAGTTTGAAAATCGATTTCCACTTTACCTTGCTGCCTCCCGTGGCTTAGAGGGCTGGGTAGAAAGTGACATCATTAAATGAGACAATACAGCAGTGGCAGTAAGTCTGTAAGAGAAGACCAGGGGCTCTGGGTTAGACAAATTGAATTTGTTGGCTTGTTAAATATTCAAGAAAGAGCAGCAGGCAGCAGATTTTTGCAGTAGAAGCTCCAAGCAGAGGGCTGTCCACACGAGAGACATCAACATAGAGTGGTGGTTAAAATCATTGGAATGGATTAAGTTGCCTGGGAGGGTATCCAGAGAAAGAATAACAGTGGAGAGACCTAGGAAAGACAATTTGTCAATCCCTGCAGCATAAGGGCCCAGAAAGGAGCGGAGATGGAACTGTCCAAGGTAGAAGAAAGCCCCCAATGAGAGATGGTTGTTTTAGAAGCCCAAAGACTTAGAGTAAGAACCTAGAGCAAACTTTGCCTAGGCAGGTAACCTGATGACTAGAGGACAGGTTGTGAGAAATGCACTAAGAATTAGGAAGTGTAAGAAATGAACTGGAGAGTCCAGCTGCCAATGAGCTCCAGCCAGTTGCTACCATATTGAATTTAGGCTTAATGGTGCAGAGCTCCCCCCACCCTTTTTTTTTCCCCAGAAGAAACCAAAACTATGAATTTTAACCAAAAAAAAAATTTCCCAGTTTTTAAATGTTACCAATTATTTTAGATTTTTCTGAAAACATTCTTTGGTTCAAACAAATTATATCTGTGGGTTAGATTTGATCTTCCAACCACTAGTTTACGATCTCTAAATAGTGTTTTTGGTTTTTTCAAATGAAAGAACAGGCAAAAAAAAGGCCCAGTAAGATAATTACATGGCAGTATCAAAATCACTGGTCTCCATTAATAATCTTTTCCAGGGAGGTTGCCTGGAGTGGTGCGAGGATACTGCCACACTGAGGATTGAGGGGTACATGGAGATGAGCGAGCAGTAAGCACGGTTAGGGAAAGGTTTGTGGTTGAAGAGAGCATGATTGCTAGGTGGAGGGAATACACAGGCAAGGGGGAGTCACGGTTCTGTGCTTTGGTGCATTTTTATCGTTCAAAGTAACAAAAATAAATCCTGTTTTTGTATTTTTAGAATATATTTGTTTCACTTTATGTGTGAATGATCTTAATATTCTTTTTTGTTTTCAATTTTACAGCTGTTTTTTCACTTACAAAGAGAACGGTCCTTTCCTGAACACAGAGCTAGGTTTTATGCTGCTGAAATTGCCAGTGCATTGGGTTATTTGCACTCCATCAAAATAGTGTACAGGTAAATTTTAAAAATTTCACTTCTAAAATTTCTTTTTATTATTTTATTTCAGTTCATATTCAGTTTTCCTTTTCTTTCCTTTTAATTCGATAGAGACTTGAAACCAGAAAATATTCTTTTGGATTCAGTAGTAAGTATTGTCTTTTAAAAACCTACTAGTTCATGATTTTTTTTTCAACATCTTTATTGGAGTATAATTGCTCTACAATGATGCATTAGCTTCTGCTGTATAACAAAATAAATCAACTATACATATCCCCATATCCCCATATCCCCTCCCTCTTGCGTCTCCCTCCCACCCTCCTTATCCCACGCCTCTAGGTGGTCACAAAGCACCAAGCTGATCTCCCTGTGCTATGCAGCTGCTTCCCACCAGCCATCCATTCTACAGTTGGTAGTGTGTATATGTCCATGCCACTCTCTCACTTTGTCCCGGCTTACCCTTCCCCCTCCCCGTGTCCTCAAGTCCGGTCTCTACCTCTGCGTCTTTATTCCTGTCCTTCCCCTAGGTTCGTCAGAACTTTTTTTTTTTTTTTTTTTTTAGATTCCATATATATGTGTTAGCATATGGTATTTGTTTTTCTCTTTCGGACTTACTTCACTCTCTATGACAGACTCTAGGTCGATCCACCTCACTACAAATAACTGAATTTCATTTCTTTTTATGGCTGAGTAATATTCCATTGTATATATGTGCCACATCTTCTTTATCCATTCATCTGTCAGTGGACACTTAGGTTGCTTCCATGTCCTGGCTATTGTAAATAGTGCTGCAATGAACATTGTGGTACATGACCCTTTTTGAATTATGGTTTTCTCAGGGTATATGCCCAGTAGTGGGATTGCTGGGTCGTATGGTAGTTCTATTTTTAGTTTTTTAAGGAACCTCCACACTGTTCTCCATAGTGGCTGTATCAATTTACCTTCCCACCAACAGTGCAAGAGGGTTCCCTTTTCTCCACACCCTCTCCAGCATTTATTGTTTGTAGACGTTTTGATGATGGCCATTCTGACCGGTGTGAGGTGATACCTCATTGTAGTTTTTGATTTGAATTTCTCTAATGATTAGTGATGTTGAGCATCCTTTCATGTGTTTGTTGGCAATCTGTATATCTTCTTTGGAGAAACGTCTATTTAGGTCTTCTGCCCATTTTTGGATTGGGTTGTTTGTTTTTTTGACATTGAGCTGCATGAGGTGCTTGTATAGTTTGGAGGTTAATCCTTTATCAGTTGCTTCATTTGCAAATATTTTCTCCCATTCTAGGGTTGTCTTTTCGTCTTGTTTATGGTTTCCTTTGCTGTGCAAAAGCTTTTAAGTTTCATTGCATTCCATTTACTAGTTCATGATTTTTGTTGTTGTTATGCTTAGTGGAAAGAGTCCACCTCAGAGGTTCCACACTGCATGATTCCACTAGATAACATTCTCGAAATGTCGAAACTATAGAGATGGAGAACAGATTAGTGGTTGCAAGGGGACAGGGACTGAGGGAATAGGGGAGTTCAAAGATAAAGGAGTAGCATGAGAGAGTTCCTTTGTTCCTTTGGGATGATGGACGTTCTCTGTCTGATCGTGGTGGTAGTTACACAAATCTATACATCTCTGTTGCATAAGGCTACACATACATACACACAAACGCGTGCATGTAAAGTAGCAAAAACTGAATAAAGTTGGCAGTCTAGTTATCAGTATTATACCAATGTCAGTTTCCTGATTTTGACACTACTACAGTTATATAAGATGTCAGCATTGGGGGAAGCTGGGGGAAGGGGACATGGAACTCTGTACTGTTTTTGCAATTTCCTTTTAATCTATGATTATTTCAAAATCCAATGGTTTTAATAAGTGTCAATTTATGTCCATGCATTCTTTTATCTTACTGCCCCTGTATTTGTCAGGGACATGTTGTCTTAACAGATTTTGGGCTTTGTAAAGAAGGAATTGCTATTTCTGACACCACAACAACATTTTGTGGGACACCAGAGGTAAGAAATATGTCTCATTCATGTGCTCATGTATAAAATGCAAAAATGAATCACAAATTGTATATATAAAATTTGAAATCAGAAAAGTAGAGTAAAAATATTTTCAGCTTCCAGCCAGCTGGAAATATCTGATAATCATCCCTTCTGAACATTTAAAGTTTATTGATAGTTGATATTTTTTTCACTGCAATTTTGAGATACCACAGATAACCCAACAAAGATAAATTATGCTTACTTGTTTTTAATGTTAAATGTTTACCTTAGATTTCTTCAAACATTTGATTAGATTTCTAATTCTTAAAACAAACAAACAAAAATCATGAATCGGTGATGAAAATGTCCAAAAATTAATTGAGGTAATGTTGGGACAACTCTGTGAATATATTAACAGCCATTGAATTGTATACTTTAAATGGGTGAATGGCATGGTATGCGAATATTGTAATAAAGATGGTTTTTAAAAGAAATAAGCTAAAGCAAATATGGCAAAATGTTAACATTGCCTATATTTGGGTGGGAGCACTATTGGTTTCTGTTATATTTTTATACTTTTTGTATTGTTAAAATATTTTATAATAAAAATTGTTTAATGGAAGAAAATAAAGCAGTGGATATGGGGGAAAAATTACAAATCAGAATTTATTAACCAGACATCCTATTCTCTAATCATTTTAACTAGCAGAAAATGTATCTTTCTATTTGAGACAGTAATAATAATCCTTAAAATTTATGTGAAAGCCTTGTTATTCTAACTTCACACATACATATGTTTAGTTTAAAGTGTTCTAATTTTAAAATATTGTGATCTTAATTGCAATTAATTGAGTAATTAAGATTGTGGAGTAATTGCAAATATCATGTTAAAAATGTGTGATAAAGTAGCTCACATCAGATTTCTAATCAAGGTGAGAAACTTAAAGTATCTATGAGTACAACTATTTACTTTGAATGTATTTTTTCTTCCTTTTTCTCTCTGATCTAACCCTAGCTCTTGTATATATTTGTAATAATTCTATTTTGGTTTATGTATGAAGAAACATTTTTCGTGGGTGTATATTCATTTAATAGTTAACAAAATCTTTAAGTCCTATAATTTTTAGAAGGGAAATAGAAGTTTTTTTGGTCATCTAAACCTAAATATGATCAGAAATTATTAAACCCTTTTTATATACGTTGCCATTTCTTTGGATCACATAAAAAAGCTTAAGAATGTATTTCCTTATATATATTTCATGTGGGAAGAGGAAATATGTATTTTGGAATCAAAAATTCAAATTCACCATCTTATATGTGTGAAATCATGACGTTTAAATTTTTTACAGTTTGAAATGTAAATAGCCATATAATAACTTAAGCAACTTTTCTAAATAATATGTTAAAGAATTGCTATTGTAATTCTTAAATAAGAATGCAATTTATTCTTTTTTCTTTCAATAATTGCCACACTAAAAATTCTTTCTTCAGGAGAATCAATTATGAATAATGGCCATAAGAATTTCTGAAATTAATTTTGAGAAAGACTCCCCCCGCTACCCCCCCAAAAATTACCTACTTTACCTACTTAGAATTACAGTTTGTACATTTGTTGTCCTCTATTTGTCTTAACTACATCACAGTTTCTGGGGAGAAATGCTTGAATATGTTGTGTATTTTGAAAATTATCCCAATTGATTCTGAAGACTAGCACCAGCCAAGAACCCCTGGTATAGAATGAGAATACCCAACCAACTGAAAATCTAGATAACATGTTTAATTTAGTGTGATATTACACCTAAAATTTATTAAATTTCTCAATTATTCCTAGATTTTGTCTTCAACTATTTATTGAGTTGCTCTAATATTTAATCTTTTCTATAGTACCTAGCACCTGAAGTAATCAGAAAACAGCCCTATGACAATACTGTAGATTGGTGGTGCCTTGGTGCTGTTCTGTATGAAATGCTGTATGGATTGGTATGTATTTCTCCTCTGTCATTATGATTCTAATATGTTATAAGTGATTTCAGTTTTCTCTTTCTTTCAATAATCTCGTGGACACTTAGATAACACTAACAGAACAGTAGTAACCTGGCTAAATGAATCCAAAACCACATTAGGGATATGCACAAAAAAGAAAAACTTTTCATTTTCTTACTAATTTTTTATCATTGTTTCTCTATCATACCAATCACTACTTCAAATGTTCTCATCCCACTACATTTTTAAGTAATAGACACCAAGTTGTAACATTAAAATTACCCACTTTCATTCAGTTTGCTCCAGTCATTCTGCCTAATTTCAAAAAGATGAAAAGAAAAAGATTTTATTTCTCAGAAGATAATAATACCTTTTGGTTTTACCTCGTACTTTGTTTTTATAGGATTTAATAAGTTTACTGGTGCTCTGGGTTTTTTTTATGACTGGGAACCCTTTATTCCCTTTATCATAAACATCATGTCTTAAATATTTCATTGGAAAAAAGTGATGTGTGCTGTGTAATCAGTTTCCCCAGTTTTTATTAATTAAAGACACAGTTAGCCAGAGCTTCTGATTAACGAGTCAAATTGTTTTACTACATTGAGTTAATATCATTCCAACCAAAAGCAAACAATTTTAGGCACTTTAATTAGCTTATTCCTTGCAGGAATAATGTATGTTTTTCTTTAGGCTTTTTTAAACATTCAGAATAGTTTTTAGGTTCCCTTTGTGGGCCTGTGAGTGGCCAGCAGCCTCAGGATGGTGACCAGGCTCTCATCGCCCACACTGCTGCTCCCACTAAGCTAAATCCGCCATCCGCGGAGACTTGAGGTGGTCTTGGCTTTTTTGTTTTGCTCTGTGTGTGTATGTGTGTGTGTGTTTGCCCTGAAAATGGGGGCGATCTCAGTGAAATTCAGTCCCCGAGGTATGTTTTAGAGCATCTTTTGTCTCATGTTGCTAACTTCGAATGATAGAGTCCTAATGACAGCCAATGCTGTCTCTTCTTTGCCCTTGACCATGATCTGCTTGTTAAAAGATCTAGTTTTCTGGTTATGCTGGTGACTTAGAAGACCTGATAACCACTTTATACCTTGCTTTCTTTAAGTGTTGGGTATTCGTCAGCCTGACATTTCCGAATCCTTTGTATTTCTTTAGAGGACTTTGAAAGTATAAAATATTATCATTGCATATAGAATGTAATTGATTCAAAAGGGAACATTTGAAACACATAGTTCATTAATGAGACTTATATTAACAATTTAAAAATAAAATCAGATTTTAAAAAATGAAGTTTTTCTTTCCTATACAAAAGAAAAAAATAACAAGCTCGTAACTCCCTTAACTTTAAAAATTATTTTTACTTTAAACTTGTAACTCAAAAATTAACTGGCTAATTCTCATGTTGGAGCTGTACCTCAGGTCTGTAAGCTGTGAAAGTAGAATTTTAATTCTGCAGGACACTGTCACTGCCACAAGTTAGGTCTCCATCTCCCCTAGAAATCTTTTTTTTTTTTTTTTTTTTTTCGGTACGCGGGCCTCTCACTGTTGTGGCCTCTCGTGTTGCGGAGCACAGGCTCCGGACGCACAGGCTCAGCGGCCATGGTTCACGGGCCCAGCCGCTCTGCGGCATGTGGTGTCTTCCCGGACCTGGGCACGAACCCGTGTCCCCTGCATCGGCAGGCGGACTCTCAACCACTGCGCCACCAGGGAAGCCCTAGAAATCTTTTTAAATTAGTTTATTCCCAAGTCTCAAGAAGTTATTTGTTTGATCTGTGTTGAATCTCTATTTCCAGTAATTCTATCATTATGCCTAATGATGAGGTTGGTAGTGGTTTTCTTTAAAGCAGATCCTATTGCAACTTTTATACAATTTACACCTCTCTGCAGGTGTTATTGAACAAACTGACCCTAATTCATTTAGTGAACATGTATTAAGCTCTATAGTGTGCTGGGTTTTAAAATCTCTTCACATGGAAAGCCACACTGTAGATGTTCATACGCCCAAAGAGGCCTGTGCTTTTCTGTACTTGTGCAGCCAGACTGCTCTTTATACATCAAGGCCGAATCTAACTATTTTAACCCCATCTGTGCATAATTCAATTAGTACTAACTTTCTCCTCTCTCCCCCCACCCCCAGCCTCCTTTTTATTGCCGAGATGTTGCTGAAATGTATGACAATATTCTTCACAAGCCCCTAAGTTTGAGGCCAGGAGTGAGCCTTACAGCCTGGTCGATTCTGGAAGAACTCCTAGAAAAAGACAGGCAAAACCGACTCGGTGCCAAAGAAGACTTCGTATGTACATCTTTCCCAGTATCCTCTTTATTAAGCTTATTTATAATTTGAAGATAAATCCTTATTTTATGTGGTATTTAATGGGATGAATGCAGCTCTTAAAGAATAGCACCATGAAAAAGAAGCATGCTTGTTCCAACAATTTTCACCAGTGTTTATGTAGAACTGTAGTGTTTAAAGCTCCTGCACAAGCATTTTTTTCATTTGATCTTCATAACAATTTGATCCTGTCCTTTTCATCCCCCATATCCAGCTTTCATACCCTATTATTTGTTAGAATTTCCTACCCCCTTCTAAAACAAATGCACGGCATGCATTTTTTGATTGCCTAAACTTTTAGATCATTTTGTTTAACAAGAATGTAAGTGCCTTCTGACTGCATGAGGTAATACCTTTTGCTTGAACTATCATTAAATCACTTTTTTTCCTGAGAATTTAAATGTGACACCTCCTTGAAATAATTATGGAATCTGCAGGTTTGCGCTTTTTTTTTTTTTCCCTTCAAATCAGGGTAATTTAATTGCTAGTGCAGTTACCAGTGTTATGTTAGTGAATTCATGAACTACTGAGGAACATGAACCTTTAAATTCATTAAAATTTCTCAGGAATTTTTGGGGGCTCTTTACCGGTCTTGAACTTGAGCTGTGAATAATAAACGCGTCTGCTGCTGCTTTTCCCCTCCTGCACTCCCCAGTGCAGCAGGTAGCTCTGTCCAGTTTTCTCTCTAGCTTGGACTCCAGAGTCCATTGTTTCAGGGCAGTCTTACTAATGCTTCATTCCTCCTTGTCTCTTGGTCCTTTTGTTGAATTCACGGGCAGAAATTGCAACCCTAGATGAATCCAGCTGTCACCCCAGGGCTGCTGAACGGTGCTGATGACGGTTGCACACCTGGGAATATTGGAAGCGCTGTGAAGTCTGGTCATTAGTCTCCTCAGCGCTTCTGCAGTTCATGCTCCTACTCTCTGTATTAACTATTTTAGACCTTCTCTCCAAATTTCCAGATTCCTTTTCTTCTTCCCTTTTACCAGATGCTCTTGCCTTCTGTTGGTATTTTATAGGGAAAATAGAATCAGCAGAGCAGAACTCACTCAGCTTCCTGCTGTCAGATTTGCAGACCTACATGCACCTGCCCCAATTGTTTCCTTCTTCCTAGTATAGTGGAAAAGGTCAGTTCCTGCCTTTACTGGATCCTGACCCCTTGCAAGGAGCCCTGTGCATGCTTTTTTCTGCACAGATAACTGCTCTCTTTTGTCCTGGATCCTCCAATACTGTCTCTTTCTCCCTTCATAGCCAAGGGAAAAGTTTGAAAGTTTTCGACATGAAAACCAAGTTGAAAGTTTCTATATTCATTCTCCCTTTTCCAGTCTCTTCTCATTTCTCAGTCTACCCCACAATAGCTACTAGAATTGTTGAGTACTTCTGGTCCTCAGATTGCATTCTCAGCAGCAACTTCCAGCCCTCTCCTGGGCTTCTGCACCAGCACACACTCCTCTCGTGCTTTCCTCTGTATTTCTGAGTCCTCCTCTTCACCCTGACTTTTAAGTGTTGCAGTTCCTTATGGTTGGCCCCAGACCCTTGTTTCTTCTGTTGCCTCTCTTCCTGGACAATCTCAGTTGTCCCTATGGCTTTGGTTGTGTCTTCATCTGACACTTATACCTTCAGTCTAGACCCCTCTCTAGTGAGCTCGAACTCAAAGAATACCTGCCTGTTCACCACCACGTGGATTCTGGAGAGTCCAGCATGTTCATAATTGAACTCCTGCTGTCTTCCTTCTGTGTTCTTCGGGCCAGAAATCTGAGAGTCATTCCTGACTCTTCTCTCTTCCTTTCTTCCGTATTCAACAAACAGCCAGACCCTAGTATATTTGCCTCCTAGATCTTTCCCGTATCCAGACACCTCTCTCTGCTCCCACTGCTACCACTCTTTTCCTAGCATTGTCATCTTCTGTTTGGCCACGATTGTAGCTGTTTTCCTTTTTCTGATCATGACTCCCCAGTCCATTCCCCCATTAGTCAGAGTCATCTTAAAAAGCAAACAAACAAAAAAAACCCACATTTGTGACATTCCCCTTCCTAAAGCTCCGTGATGGAGTCCCATGACCCTAGAATAAAATCCAAAATTCCTAGCATAGACCCAGTGTGATGAGCCCATTTACCTCTTGAGATCCTCTTTGTGTGACAATCCCAGTCCTTTCCTATTCCGCAGCCATATGGGGCTCTCATTTTCTCGACCAAACTAAGCTCTTTGCCGCCTCAGGCCCTTTGTATTCTGCTTGGAATGTTCTCTCCTCATTCATTTTTGTCTGCCTACTTCTTACTTATCTTCCAGAACTCTGGTCAGATACCACTTTCTCTGAGAAGTTTTTTTAAACGCATCAAACTAGGTTGGATCCTACTTTTTATACACTCATGCCTCCTTGTAGGAAGAAAAGCTAGAATCAATACTGTGCCGACTTTTGACAGTAGCAGCCCAGAGTGGAATCATTTTTGGTAGTAGAGCTTGTCACCTTGATCTTACCCCTGCCCCACTGTGTAAAAAACTCTCATTTAACACCTTTACCTCCCCTTTCAGTAATAATAATTCTTTGTACCTATGTAGTGCTTTATTCTTTCCATACGACTTTTATTTCCATATTTTCCAATGATTCTTGAAACAACCTATGAAATATCTAGGGCAGAAATGTTAACCCCACTGTACCTGTGAGGAAACGATGACTGTGAAGAGGATGTAACTTAAGTCCGTCATTCTGAGTAACTCTCCCACGTCTGCTCTGGGAGTCTTTTCACTACACCATTTGGCCAAATTGAATAACATAAACATGTACCTAAAAAGAACTTTTGAGGGACAAAGTAGAAATGGTTCGGTTTCATAAAATTCTTCAGTGCGTACTTAATATATTCTTCAGCATTAGTAAAACATCTGTTTCTTTACTATTTTAGCTTGAAATTCAGAATCATCCTTTTTTTGAATCACTCAGCTGGACTGATCTTGTACAAAAGAAGATTCCACCACCGTTTAACCCTAATGTGGTATGTTTACATCCAAATCTTTCTTTCTAAAATAGTGAAATATAGAACTGTAGCTCATCGTAATTGTAGCAATAGATCTCAAAATCTAACCTGAATCAAATTGAATCAGTACCTAATACTTATGAAACATGTCACTCAGGATGTCTAGTACAACTGATAACTTCAAGATAACCCATAAGATTATAGTTACATTAGATTGATCAGAATATCTCCCAGAACAGTAATTGTGAAGTGCTTCTTAAGAGCATGTGTAAGAAAGCCCAACATTAAAAAAATGCAAATTAAAGTAACTGTGAGGCATCATTTTCATACCTATAAACCAACAGACATTTTAAGTAACACTAACACACAATTTTTTTCTAGATTGATATAAAAAAAGTCAAATAATGTTTGACTTGTTAAATCTACTGATGGAAACATTTTACTTAAAGGATTAACAATGTTGAAATGTTTGGAAATAAATATATAATGATAGGGAGATTATTAATAAATCATCAGAAGGCCAATAATGATGTTACTAATGATAGCTTCCTGTATGTAGGCATATATAATTTTTATGCATTACAGCATGTAATTTATGCCTCAAATAAGCTACCAAGTTACTGCTATTACTATTCTTATTATACATGTTTTATAAATGACGAAATGAAAACTCAGAGATGTCACGTAGCTGGTTAAAAGAGCAGACCTGAGATTCAGATCTGTGTCTGATCCCAAGGTCATTATTTTTTTCTATGCTTTCTTACTCTCTATTTCCTTTTCTTGTTAAGTAAATGATAATAATGATAATAAATATAGAATGAGTAGACGCTTGGAAAATCCTTATAATGTTAAATGAAAACATGGTAATTATCATTTTTGTGACATAAGATTACAGCAGTAAAAGTAACAGGTAAGGATGGGAAGAGAATATAAATCAAGACTGATTTGAGATTGCAGGATCATAGCTGAATTTGTTTTTCTTTTATTTAAAGTTTTTTGGTGTAGCTGTGAAGCTCGTGAAACACTTTTTTTTTAGAAAATTAGAGCAGGATAAGAAATCACTTCAGGAAAGTGTTATTTAGTGTACTCAGATTTCATTCAGGGTCATTTTCAGTACATTGCTGATAGCTGGTATTAATTAATAGTTGTGATATTGTACACCATAAATGTAACGGCATTTGTAGACTGATTTATTTCATGTAGCTCACCCAGAAGTGTCTGTTTCAGAAGTGACTCCATTGGCAATAATTTCTGTCCTCATTTCTAGAATTTGCAGTAGGAACCCAGGACCTTTAAGAATTATTGTATTTTCTCCTTTATATTGAAAGTCGTACTGAGTTTAGTTATCCTCAAATGAATGTGTCATCAGGCTCATTAAAGCATTAGGGACCCCTTCTAAGCAAGACTGAATATGGAAACAGTGTTGACTTCAGAGGAGTCAGGCACCTCCGTGTTAGGATCCCTGCTGGTCTACAACTAATTAAACTTTTTTTTTTTTCTTTTTTTGTGGTATGCGGGCCTCTCACTGTTGTGGCCTCTCCCGCTGCGGAGCACAGGCTCCGGACGCGCAGGCCCAGCAGCCATGGCTCACGGGCCCAGCCGCTCCGCGGCATATGGGATCCTCCCAGACCGGGGCACGAACCCGTATCCCCTGCATCGGCAGGCGGACTCTCAACCACTGCGCCACCAGGGAGGCCCAATTAAACTTTTTAAAGCAAGACCTGCAAAGGAGAAGCTGTAAGAGGAAAAAACTGATAAATTTTTTTTATCACATAAAAATTTTTATCACATAAAATTTAGAAATGTCTGCATGAAAAAAACACCACAAATAAGAAACTGGGAGAAATTTCCCTAACACATAAAGCATTCTTATAAGTCATTGAGAAGAAAGACCACGACCAGTATAAACATGGACAAAAGACACAAAATATTCAATTACAGAAAAATAAATGCAGATGGTTTTTTTAATATATTAAAAGATGTTCTAACTCACTGACTTTAAGGAATGCAAGATAAAACCCTAACGTGTTGCCATTTCTCATCTAACAGATAAACAAAGATCAAAAAATTAGCTCCTACGCTGCCCTCAGTACTTGTATCCTTCTACTTAAGCCTGGCAGCAATCCTACGAAATAGTACCGTTATTTTCCACGTAATACAGATGAGTTAACTTAGGCACAGAAAAGGTTAAATAACTTGCCAGAAGTTTAAAGTTAAAATTGCAGACCTAGAATTCGAGCTCAGGTGCTTTGAGGAGAGAGTCTTCTCTCACTCTTAACGTAAGCCGTACAGCTTTACCCCTCTCAGTACTGGCCAGGAGCCATCAGGGCGTTCACAGAATGTTTATAAAGTCCAGTGAAGGAACATTTTTCATCATTTATTGAGCACCTTCTACGTGTCAAATTTTGGGAATTTTATGTATTAACGCATCCAGTCCTCACAGTAAACTTAACAGGTAGATGGCAGTATTCTTATTTTACAGAAGAGGAAACAAGCTCACAGAGATAGGGTAGTTTATATAAAGAATTACAACTAACAAATTTCACAGCCAGAATTCAAACCTTAGTCTTGTTCCAGTGCCCTTGCTTCTAAGGTTATAAATGAGAATTTGATGACTTTTTTTTTTTTTTTTTTTTTGGTTGCGTTGGGTCTTCGTTGCTGTGCATGGGCTTTCTCTAGTTGCAGCGAGCAGGGGCTACTCTTCATTGCGGTGCGCGGGCTTCTCATTGCGGTGGCTTCTCTTGTTGCAGAGCACGGGCTCTAAGCACGCAGGCTTCAGTAGTTGTGGCACGTGGGCTTCAGTAGTTGTGGCACGTGGGCCCTAGAGTGCACGGGCTTTAGTAGTTGTGCCGTGTGGGCTCAGTAGTTGCGGCACGTGGGCTCTAGGGTGTGCAGGCTTTCATTAGTTGTGGCGCATGGGCTTAGTTGCTCCGCAGCATGTAGAATCTTCCCGGAGCAGGGATCAAACCTGCGTCCCCTGCACTGGCAGGCAGATTCTTAACCACTGCGCCACAGGGGAAGTCCTGATGACTTTTTTATATATACATGAGTTTAATTTCTAGCATTCTTTCTCCTCTGTTGGAGAATTTCTCATATGGAAGAATCTAGCATCCCGAATTTCCCTGGTCTCTGCTCTGCTGTTTGTAGACCACCAGGCTAACTGTGTCCTTGGTTTATACATGTGCTCTGAACCTGTTTACCTCGGTTAGACTTGATGACTTGAACATTTTAAGGATTCCCTTCCTCTTAGAATAGAGATAACCTAGAGCTTCAGAGATGGGCTTTAAGAGTAAATCACCTGAATCTGTATCCCAGTTTTAATCTGTAAATAAATTGGAAGGGGAGAGTCCATTAGCTTGTATCAGATTCGTGAAGGAAGATTGACCGCTACCTTCGAGCCTAAGTAGCCACTATGCTTCATTTCCCAGGTTCCAGTCCCTTTAGGTCTCTAGAGCTAAGGGTGTCACAGCCGGATGCTCAGTGAATGACCTCTGTAGCACGAGAGTCACCTTTCATAATTGTACTTACTGTCCCTCCATTTCTTCATCAAAAGGCTTCAACGTCCCCAGAATTGAGAAACTGGATGGGCAGGCATTTTATGGAAGCGGAGATGCAAAATTTTCTCCTGAAAACCTCCCTGAGCCCCTTTTCTAAATTTAGAGGTGGTGATGAGTAGAGAGAAAGTGGGTCAGTTGCCGGACCCAAGATTCAAATTAACATAGGCGAGGACCCTGTCACGCTAGCCTTCCTCACCCTTATCTTTCCTTCCCCCAACCCAACAACGAGAACCCTAACTGTAAGAAGGACCTGAATAATGAGAGTCGGGAAGAGAAAAGCAGGAAACGTTTCAAAGACATGGATGGAGTAGGAGCACATCTAAACTTGCCAGGAATAAGTAGACAAATTCATGAAGGGGCTTTAATGAGGGACTGAAGTAAGGGGGAAAAAGGTAAGGTGAGTAATAGTATGCTTTTTGACGTTTTAGGCGGGACCAGATGATATCAGGAACTTTGATGCAGCGTTTACAGAAGAAACAGTTCCGTATTCCGTGTGTGTGTCTTCTGACTATTCCATAGTGAACGCCAGCGTACTGGAGGCCGACGACGCCTTTGTTGGTTTCTCTTATGCACCTCCTTCAGAAGACTTATTTTTGTGAGCAGTCTGCCATCAAGAACCCATTGAGCAAATATAAGCCTACAGATGAGATGGAAACTCCTGTTTGTGTGAATATATTCAAATACATTTAACTAGTGCCTCATTTTTACATGTAATGTTAAAAACTATGAAAAATGTATTTTCTGCTGTATGCGAGAAAATAGGGCATTTCAGAGAACTAAGTTTTGAATTAAAATTTGTATTCTTGTTTATTAAGCTTATTTTTAAACAGAAATTTTAAAAGCTACTGTTCTTAGCATTAACCTATTTTTAAAGAAAACTTTTTTGCTAATGACTGTTTTTTTTTCCCTCTAGGTTTATGCTAACATCTACCCAAGATAGACTGTTTTTTTAACAGTCTCAGTTCAGTTAACATACATTAATGCCTTTGTAGCTCTACTTTGAGTTCTCAGATCACAACTATGCAATTGGTACATGGTTGTTTAAGAAGAAACCATATCTTTCCATAATGAATCACTGTTTGACATAATCATTTCTTGGTAGGATTAAAATATAAAAGCATAGTTAACTCATTGGCTGCTAGCTAACGCTTTGAGTAACTGTCCATTCTGCAGATCAAATTAAGAAGTAACAAAAGGAAATCCTATACTTTTGAAATCAAATTTGTGAATTATTTTTCCTCTGGAGGAAAAGTAAACGTTTAATAGTTAGAAATTTTAAGTATTCCCAAAGCTCTGAAGGGAAATAAAGTACTGCTGGATTTTTTTTTTAAGGCGGTGCCAAAAGTGAATGTCTCTGTGTCATGTATTTATATTACCAATACATTCTATTTATGTTCTTTTTGGTCTTTTGAATATTTAATATATTGTTAAGTAGGTCTAAATCTTGATATTTGTTTTTGCAAATAGTTATTCAAAACTATCTTCCTAATTGGTTGATAAGTAAAAAATATTGCACTGTCCAGAGTATTTACCTAATTGGGAAATAAAAAGTAGAATAGCAAATTATGGGTCAGTATAAATGTATACAGTTTTACTACAATGTAACAAAAGTTAAAAATAATTTAGGCAGATGCATAGTCAGTATCTTATGTATCTTAGTAAAAGTACAGGAAGCTGACCTTAAAATCATACTAAAAACCAACTAACTTGTATACTTGTAATTTTAAAAAAGAATATCTACAGAAAAACTAAAACTCATGCTTACCTTGGGATTCTGATTCTTAGTTTAGAGATTTTTCAGGTCTTGTAGGAAACTGTGAAAGAGTTTAGTGACAGTTTTGATGCTTCAGGAACAAGCATACTTTCCATGTATTTTCTCTTGAGAAAGAAATTACAAAAACTTTTCACACGAATACCCTTTAGCGTAAAATTGTTCAGCAGAAGCGGGGGAGGCAGAGTGTACTTTTGTTAGATTAGTAATGTTTGCATCCAATACACTGAATCTTCCTTTAGAGGTAAGACTTTAATAGCGACACTGTAAATATTTGGTTTATTTGGCACTACTGTAAGTTCTGCTTTTATACAAAGCTCTTTGCTTATTATAAAACAAAAACTGTAGTTTCTTGTATGATTTTTTTTACTCAACTGTTCCTTAATTAAACTGCCAAAAATTAAAGTGCAATATTGTATATTTTTAAGAACAAATTTTAAATAGAATATTGATGTTTCTCAGATCACAGGAAATACAAATCTTATGTAGTATAATAAAAACTAGCAAAAAGATTAATGATCATCTAGTGACTGCCATTATTTTATCTTGTTTATTTTTTTAAATTTATTTATTTATTTGTTTATTTTTGGCTGCGTTGGGTCTTTGTTGTTACGCGCGGGCTTTCTGTAGTTCCAGTGAGTGGAGGCTACTTTTCGTTGCGGTGCACGAGCTTCTCACTGTGGTGGCTTCTCTTGTTGCGGAACATGGGCTCTAGGCACGTGGGCTTCAGTAGTTGTGGCACACGGGCTCAGTAGTTGTGGCTCGTGGGCTCTAGAGGGCAGGCTCAGGTGTGGCGCACAGGCTTAGTTGCTCCACAGCATGTGGGATCTTCCCAGACCAGGGCTCGAACCCGTGTCCTCTGCATTGGCAGGCAGATTCTTAACCACTGCACCACCAGGGAAGTCCCCCTGCCATTATTTTAAATTAAAATTGGTGATGCTTACAATAGTCATTACAAACTAATTATTCGTACATGTAAGGGAGAGAAGTATAAAATTTTAACTAAGTATTTGGGCATACATAGAAATTTCTAGATTACCATAGGCCGACATGTTTAATATTCAGGGAACACAATCTCTTCCAAGTTTCAAGTTTATTTTTTTTTCTCAGAGCATGCTAAGTCTGTTAGAAAAAGGTCTGCTCTTTGAATAGTTGAACCATTTCATAGTTATTGCCAAAATAAACTCAAAGATCTAAATGAAGAAGCCCTGACATTCTTCATGTTACACATACTTCTTATTGCCTGTGGTACAGTGTAGGGCTTCCCAACCATTGTCATGGCACAGCACACACTGAAAATTACAAAATTTGGCACACCTGGGGTGAGGTGCCAGCTGATGTAGATGCTGGCAGCAGGTACTCTGCTCAAAAGTTTTTATGCCAAAATAATTTTTCAACTTATGAACCAACAAACACTGTTGGGATATAATTTCAGCAATGGCACATGTTTCAAAAGTGATTTAAATATTTGAAATATTTATTACTATAAAATTTTATCACTATAAACATTTACCATTACCAATATCTTTTGGCATACCTGGAACTTTCATAGTGATTATCCATAGGCATAATATTACAGACCTTTACACAGATTTTTTTTTTTTTTTTTTTTTTTTTGCGTTATGCGGGCCTCTCACTGTTGTGGCCTCTCCCCTTGCGGAGCGCAGGCTCCGGACGCACAGGCTCAGCGGCTATGGCTCACGGGCCCAGCCGCTCCGCGGCACGTGGGATCCTCCCGGACCGGGGCACGAACCCGTGTCCCCTGCATCTGCAGGCGGACTCTCAACCACTGCGCCACCAGGGAAGCCCCTACACAGATATCTTATGACTCATTCTTGTGTACATCACATACTGTTTGAGAAGTGGGAGTGGTATGTGGGAACATGTTTAGTACTGCTGGCGTGATGTTCAATAAAGTGTGTTAAAATGGATAACTTATTTCCTCGTGTATGTAGTTTGGAAGTTAGCTCTGTGTTTGAAGTGGGATTTTCTGCCACTTGCCTGTAACAGCAGTTTCTACTTTTGTTGGTGTTTACAGATTATTCTATATCCCAAGGAGATTGTTCATTTATATGAAACCCCAGAGTGTACATGGATGAGTTTCAAGTGGCAGGAGTACCTTGAAAAGATACACCAAGTTTTGTGTGTAAATAAAATCGACTTGGGGCAGGGAGTGCTGCATAGCTTTGTTTAGATGATCAAAAGGATTTACTGCTATAAAAAGACTGAGTTTCTTCTCTGCCACTTTTGTTCCCCTTCACTCACCTAATATTAAGAAGATTTGCTCTCTAATTTCCCTGAAAGCATTCCAATTGGATATTTATATCACTTATTTAGCATTTTTGGTGCAATTTTATATAATCACCCATTTGTCATTCTTTAAACATATTCCTTAAAGGGACCCCCCTACAGAAAAGTATTTCTTATTTCACTATTTCTTTGCATTATGCCCATTTTTACAGAGGTACTTAAGTCAGAAAGAAATATAGCTGCCTCAAAATGGTAACTTTTTGATAATGTACCCAAAATCAAGATAGTAGAGAATAGTTTAAAGCAATATTATACAAAGAAAAAAAGCAAATATAGAAGTATAAATTCAGAGTGGTATTTATAGCAATGAAGTAGCCAATCAAAGTATCCTACAAATAAGTTATTTTTACATATTGTACTGAAAATGATGGATCACCATATGACTCTTATGGGAATAGTGTAAAACAAAGAATTACATTACTCTACATAACCCTGCTTACTGTAACAACCATGCCCATTTTGTGTTTTTACTAATCTTGTGTTTAAGTGCGACTGAAGTTTTTGCTGTAAATTCTCTTGCAGGAATATATCTCAGATTCATCCTTTTTTTTCTAATAAAATTTCAGTATTTCCACCTTATTAGGGAGCAGAGATTTCCACTCAATTTTAGTTAAATCTTTGTGGGGAAGTCAACAATGAGTTGTCAATATTCAAATGTTTTTATGTTTTATTAGTTAACTCTTGGAATCCAGAAGGCTTATATACAGTAAAACAGACCCACTCAAGGTCAAATTTGATCTCAGTGTGTTGGAGTTTTGGTTCTTTCCAGGTAGTAGTGTATATAGCCTTGCTGTGTTGAATTTTTCTCTTATACCTCAATGACAGCTTACTTTGTTAATGATTCATTGATGCTGCACACTGACACTTCTGTAATTTACTTCAGTAAGATAGCCCCTAGTGATGTGCTTCAATTAGATATCAGAAACAAAGCTTTGTGTTTGTCAAAACTCTTATGACTTTAACACTTGAGTGCTGTGCACTTTGCTGTATATACAGCAAATTAAACCTCAAAGAAAAATATTAAAAGGGAAAATAAAGTCAGTTACATGTAAGACAAAAATAAAAGTTAAATTATAATCCTGTCATCCTAAGTATTTTAGCCATTGTACCACATGACAGAGAAGAGAATCAGGAATTTGGTCCAAAGGAAAAGTTAAAGTGGGGAAGATGTAGAAATAGCATAACCTGAGCCAATGCAAGTACACAAGAATGCATGACAGAGACTTCTGTTTTCCAGCTTCACATGGAAGGAGCTTAGAAGTTGCCAGGTAAAAAAAAGCTGAACAAACATCAACAACCTTTCTTGGATACCGATGACAGTGGACGACCCAGGACAGACTGCTGCCCCCAAGACTGGAGAGACCGACGGGCAAATACAGGGATCTGTGGCTTTACTGGAACAGAGGCATCCACCACAGGAGCCAGTGCAGGGGTAGGAAGATCTGAGCTGTATTGACAAATTGCTGGGGGCTAAATGCACAACTTTGAGACTTCAGAAGTCCAGGGGAACCTAGTCACAGGGATCACCACAATTTTATGAGATTTACCTCCCGGGGCTCAACCAACTTCTCACAAATATTAAAGAAAAATTCCTTTGTGCTTCCAGCAGGAGGAGGGAAAATGAACCATTTTCAAATATTCCAGAGCACTGTGTTCTTAACAAGGCCCGCCCTCAGGAGAAACTAGTTAATCAGAACCTGACCGGCAAGGTTTTATCAGAGCCTAACTGAGGTGGGGGAAAGGGAATACCCAACTCCAGTTCATTCTAGCCATCCTAACCCACCTAATACAGGGCCGGGGGTGGGGAGAAGAAAACTGAGAAAGACACTCAGTTTGTGGGACAACTACAAAAGATGTAATATACATGTAATGAGAATACCAGAAGGAGAGAAAAAAGAACAGAAGAAATATTTGAAGCGATAATGACAGAATTTCTCCAAATTTCAGACACCAAACCACAGATCCAGGAAGCTCAGAGAACACCAAGCAGGATAAATGCAAAGACAACAAAACAAAACTATAGCTAGGCATATATTCTCAAACTACAGGAAATCAGAGACAAAAAATCCTGAAAGAGGCCAGAGGAAACAAAGGTATGAATTACATCTGACTTCTCAGAAACCGTGCAAGCAAGAAGAGAGTGGACTGAAATATTTAGTGTTGAGAGAGAAAAAAAAAAAACCCACCAACTTGGTGAAGGAGAAATAAAGACTTCCTCATACAAACAAAAATTGAGGTAATTTGTTGCCAGTAGCCCTGCCTTCCAAGAGAGTTTAAAAGAAGTTCTTTAGAGAGAAGGAAAATAATATAATTCAGAAACTCAGATCTACATAAAGAAAGGAAGAAGGAATCCAAGAAGAAGTAAGTGAAGGTAATATAAAAACTTATTTTTTCTTATTCTTAATTGATCTAAGAGATAACTGAAATAATAACAATGTGTTTGATTATGTATGCTTACGTATATATCATATAAATATGCTTGCTTATGCTTTTATGTAAGTAAAACAAATGACCAAGGAGTGAGGAGGAGGAAGTAAGATTATTTTGTTATTATAAGGTATTCACACTAAGGTACATCACTATACTATGAAGCAGTGTTGTTTGAAAGTGGGCCTTGATTAGTTGTAAATGTATATTTACAGTCTAGGACAATCAATTTAAAAAAGGAGAAAAAAAGTGTAACTGACAGCTAAGAAAGGAGAGAAAATGGAATGAATTAAAATCACAAAAGGCAGAAAAAGAAAAGACAAAAATAGGAATGAGTAAAAAGGCAACAAATGGAAAGCAGTAACAAATATGGTAGATATTAATCCAACTATATCAATAATCACTCTGAACATAAGTGGTCTAAATGCACCAATTAAAAGACAGAGATGGGGCTTCCCTGGTGGTGCAGTGGTTGAGAGTCCGCCTGCCGATGCAGGGGACACGGGTTCGTGCCCCGGTCCGGGAAGATCCCACATGTCGTGGAGCGGCTGGGCCCGTGAGCCATGGCCGCTGAGTCTGCACGTCCGGAGCCTGTGCTCTGCAACGGGAGAGGCCACAACAGTGAGAGGCCCGCGTATCGCAAAAAAAAAAACCACACACACACACACACACACACACAAAAGAGATTTTTCAGAGTGTATCAAAAAACAAGCCCCAACGACATGTTGTCTATAAGAAATCCACTTTAAATATAAAGACACATACAGATTAAAAGTAAATGGAGGGAGAAAATATATAGCTTATACTAATCAAAAGAAAGGAGGAGTAACTATTGATCTCAGACAGAGTAGACTTCAGAGAAAGGAAGGTTATCAGGAATGAATAAGGACATTAGGGACTTCCCTGGTGGTCCAGTGGTTAAGACTCTGCACTCCCAATGCAGGGGGCCCAGGTTCGATCCCTGGTCAGGGAACTAGATCCCACGTGCCACAGCAAAGATCCCGCATGCCACGACGAAGATCCCACATGTTGCAACTAAGACCTGGCACAGATAGATAAAACAAACATGATGATAAAGGAGTCAGTTCTCTAAGACATAACAATCTTTAATATGTATGATGATAAAGGAGTCAATTCTCCAAGACATAATAATCTTTAATATGCATGCACCTAACAACAGGGTATATAAATCTACATTAGGCATGCTTCAACACCCGTCTCAGAAATGGACAGATCCAGCAGGGAGAACATCAGTGAGGACATAGTTGAACTCAACAACGCCATCAATCAACTGCATAGAAGTGACTTCTGTAGACTGCTTCCTCCAAAAGTAGCAGATAACACATTCTTCTCAAGTTCACATGGAACACTCACCAAGATAGATCAAATTCTGGGCCAGAAAAAGCACAGTTTACCAAATTTAAAAGTGTAGATATCATATAATGTGTTCTCTAAAACCACAATGGAATTAAACTAGAAATCAATAACAAAAAATAACTGGGAAGTCCCAGTTATATACATGAAGATTAAACAACATACTTAAAAATAATACATGGATCAAAGAAGAAGTATCAAGAGAAATTTTTTAATGCTTTGAACTAAATGAAAATGAAAAAATATCAAAATTTGTGGATACAAAGAAAGTAGTTCTTAGATGGAGATTTATAGCATTGAATGCATATATTAGAAAGGAAGAAAGATCTAAAATCAATAATCTAAGTTTCTATCGCAGGAAATGAAAAAGAAGGGAAGGCAGAGGGAACTCTCTAACTTTTACTCAGTTTTGCTGTGAACCTAAAAACTGCTCTAAAAAAATTAAAAAAGCATGAGAGCAGGTCCTGTGTAGCTGCTGAAAAAGAAAAAATGGGAGAGGGGATGAGAATGGAAAGGGAAAGGACTTTGATTTGCATAAAACAGTCCTCTTCCACACCACCACCCCCAAGTTAAAAAATTAAAATGAACCTATCGCTTATGAAGTATTCATCTTTATGAATCTGCCTAACAAATGCCCTATATGAGTGTACCTAAAAATAAATGTTGCTTCTTGCATAGGTTACTAGTTTTACACATGGGATACCTACTTTAAAATTTCAACCTATTGGGGGGCTTCTAATTCTCAACCTGCCACTGAAAATTTGTGATGTTCAGTGATATTCTGTAATAATAAAATGCTGAGTATTTATAGCAGTGTATCAATAAGTTTTGGTTAATCAGTTAACCATAACAATTCATTTCCATGCCAAAGTAATAATGGAGTTTTAAATCAACCAAGTCCAGTAGAATCTTCTAATAGGTTTTTATGTTTTTAATAATACTTTAATACTTTAAAATATGTTAGACATAAGAAAAGCACTTAAAATTTTAAGTATTCAGTCCACTACTGCACATTGCAAACTCTCTGAAAATGATAGTGATACCTAGAATCAAAATTTCAATGCTTCTTATTTGACTGGTAGGGGAGAAAAGAGAAGACTCCTCAGGGTTTCCAAGGAGGGCTGGAGCGGCTGCTTTCCTTATGAAAGACAGTTTGGTGGGACTTCCCTTGTGGAGCAGTGGTTAAGAACCCGCCTGCCAATGCAGGGGACATGGGTTCCCCTACAAAGCTTTAAACTATATATGAATACCTTTTTGAAGAATTGATTCTACCATAAAACACAAGATCCATCAGCAGACCATAGCCTAGTTCTTCTCATCTAAAATATAAATAGTGTTCATGACCACAGAATTGTATGAGACAGTTTTAACAGCCCTTTGCTGTTGCAAATTGATTTCTAGTTCAGCAAAATATTTTCCTCACCTCGTCACTCATATAGATTATATTCCCCCCAGAGAAACAAATTCTGTGGTGTTTTGTCAACCCTGTTAAATACTGAAGGGGTGGCTTCAGGTACTTTTCCATGGCATGTGGTCCAACCTTCCACCTCCTGATGCCCCACCCCCATGCATAACTGTACCAAGTAATACTAACGGGGGAGGACTCAGCACAAGTTTTGGTTTTTTGCTAACAGCTTTATTGGTATTTAATTCACATACCTTAGAGTTAACCCAGTGTCAAATCCACTGGCTTTTGGTTTCTTCAGAGTTGTGCAACTATCACCACAATCAGTTTTGAACGTTTTCATCACCTTGAAAAGAAACCCTGTGTGGGTGGATAAACAAAATGTGGTATATACATAAAATGGAATGTTATTCGGCCTTTAAGAGGAAGTTCTGATGTGCTATGACATGGATGAACCTTGAAAACATTTTGTCAAGTGAAATAAGCCAGTCACAAAGGACAAGTACTATATGATGCCACTTCTGTGAGGTACCTAGAGTAGTCAAATTCACAGAGACAGAACATAGCATGCTGGTTGTCAGGGGCAGGTGGGAGAGTGGGGAGCCGGGAAATGGGGAGTTATTGTTTAACGAGGAGCGAGTTTCCATTTGGGAAGATGAAAAAGTTCTGGAGGTGGATCATGGTGAGGTTTCACAATGTGGATGTACTTAACATCGCTGAACTGTACACTTAAAAATGGTTAAAGTGGTAATTTTTTTTTAATTAATTTTTCTTGTATTTATCTATTTTATTTATTTATTTATTTTATTTTTGGCTGCGTTGGGTCTTCATTGCTGTGTGCAGGCTTTCTCTAGTTGGGTCGAGCAGGGGCTACTCTTCGTTGCAGTGCGTGGGCCTCTCATTGCGGTGGCTTCTCTTGTTGCGGAGCACGGGCTCTAGGCACGCAGGCTCAGTAGTTGTGGCTTGCAGGCTCTAGAGAGCAGACTCAGTAGTTGTGGCGCTCGGGCCTAGCTGCTCCATGGCATGTGGGATCTTCCTGGACCAGGGGTCCAACCCATGTCCCTTGCATTGACAGGCGGATTCTTAACCTAAAGTGGTAAGTTTTATGTATATTACCACAATTAAAAAAAAAAAGACCCATACCCAATAGCAGTCACTCTCCACCCCTTAAGCCCCAGGCAACCACTAATTTATTTTCTCTCTCTCAGATTTGTCTATTTGGGACATTGCACATAAGCGGAATCATACAATATTTGGCCTTTCCTATCTAGCTAAATCTTTTGCTTTACATAGTATTTTCAAGGGTCATCCATGTTGTAGCACATTCTTAGGACCTTATTCCTTTTTATGGCCAAATAACATTACGTTGTATGGATATACCACATTTTATTTACCTATTTATCAGTTGTTTCCACTTTTTGGCTATTATAATACTATAAACATCAATACTATAAAAATTCACATATAAGTTCTTGTGTCAACATATGTCTTATATTCCCTCTCATATTATCTATGTATAATATGTAATATGTGACATGCAATTGTTGGGTCATATAAAGAACTCTGTGGTTCTTTATCAGGAAAAGTTTTCCAAATTGTCTCCACCGTTTTGCATTCCCACCAGGAGAGTTTTTAGTAAGTTTTTAAACAAACAGGGACACCCTTGGCCTGCGATAACAACGAAAACCGAGGGTCTTTATCTTTCTCTCTGTCCTTTGCCCCGCAGGGAGGAAGCACGAGCGACTCTATTAAAGAGGGTGGAGGGCATGTCAGGGTAGTTGCCTTGATGACCGGAAGGGGCGGTTCCGGCAGGCTCCGCGCAGCCAACGGCCGGGAAGTGCGCGCATGCGCGCGTGGGCCTGCTGGTTCCCGGGCTCTGGCTTGAGGTGGCGCGCGACGGACAAAGCTCGGTGGGTGCAAGAGTCGGGGAGGGGGGCGGTGGTCACACACTGCTGGGATGGGGTCCGCAGTGCTGGAGGTCGCTTCTGAGGGTGGGACAGGCCCTGGAGCCCAGGGTGTGAGGCCGGACTCGCTTTCCATCCACTTTGGTTGTGAGGTGGTTTCCTGCTGCCGCGGCCCTCAGAGAAGACACGCCCCGCGTCTGTTTCAAGGGAACCAACACGGGTTCTTTAGGCTGCGGGAAGACCTGTAGCATTTTATCCCGGTTCGCATATTGGGTGCTTTTCCAAAGGCGTCCATGTCTTTTCCTCCACTTTCCCATACCTTGGAAATGCATCCCCTCCCAGGACGACGCCCGCTTTACCCAGGTGATGCCCAGAGCAGCGTTCTCTCTAGCCTTTTGTAAGTTCCTGAACGCCAGGCCCTGGTTTATGTCGCCCTAGTGCTTCTGTCTGTCTGGATGTCCCAGGAGCCCGTCAGAGTCGGCATATTTCAAAGGAGCTTTCCCTTATTATTTCCGTCCTCTTCTCCTGGCTTCCATATTTCCATTAGAGCGGCGTCATCCACCCACCCTCACAGAGCGGATACCATGCCCAGGGTGAAATCTTTAAAAAAAATGTCTGGAATCCAGCCTCTCCGTTCCATTTCACCCCTAATGCCCTGGATTGGGCCATCCATCTCCCAGGACTATTTTCAATACTTAGAAACTGATTATTGACACTTCTTCCTCTATTCCAACCCACTTTCCGTACTGGTGGCAAGTACTGATTTACAAAATAAAAATTGACTATATGACTCACCTGTTAAACACTTTGATGGTTTCCCTTTGTCTGTATAATCATCGTGGACTTCAAAATTTTTCAATCTGGTTGAGCTCCACCCCGCCATTTCCTTTTTAGCAGCCTCCCTTCATTCGGCCCCGGAAACCCTATGTTCCCATGAAGCACAGGTGTAACGTTCTGAACACAACATACACTTTAAGATCGTTGAACTTAGGGCCACAGAGAAATAAACTCCGAAGTTTCTCTCCCCGCCCCCTCCCGCCGTGCGTCCCTCCACCCCCCGCCATATAATAGGGAGAAGGACAGTCTCGATTACTTTTCTTTGCAAAGTGACCTGAACTCCAAGGAGCAGCGGTATGGATTCACCAGTGTGGGTCTGAAAATTAGGGGAAGGGGGATTACCTCTCTCCTTGAAAACTTTCTCTTCCTCTCTTCACCTCTCCTTCAATTAGTGACATCTTACCTATCAAATGTCACCTTTAAAGTAGAATTTATCACTTCATGTCTATGTCCCCACTGTATTAAATCAAAATGTCCTAAAACAATAGAACATATTATGACCCCTACACGAGGATGACCCCAAATTTTGTGAGCTATTTCGTGTATGTTGTTCCTTCTGTGCTCTCTAGTACATTAATATTTCTTTAATAGCACGTAAGTTGTACAGAATTATAATTTTTTACATATCTATTTTCCCTCACTGTACTCTCTGAACAGTAGGGACCATATTTTACTGATCTTTGTATCCCCAGTGCCTAGGACAGTCTGATACCCAATAAATAGTAAATACCCAATAAATACTTGATAATGAATAAATGTGATAGTCATTATTTCTGACTTCTCTAAATTGGCAGCCATTGAAGGCAGGATTCAATCTTAATCATTTTATCCCTAGACCCTAATACAATGTTTGGCATATATTGTTTCCAATTGGTGTTTGCTGTCTTTAAATAAATTTTATGTATTCCACTCTCATTACTATGGTTTAATGTTTTATGTTGGTCACTGATAGAAAATTTAAAGCCAGAAGAGGCCTTATCATCTAATACAACCCCTTAATTTCCTACAGATGAACCAAGAGAGGTTGGGTGATTTACCCATAGCAACTAGCAAATGCTGGATCTAGATCCAGGTTTTCAGACTTCTTAGGCTAGCTATACTTTATTACTTATATTGAATTTGTGAAACAGGTTTTACCACTTTCATTTTTTTAAACAACGCCTGCAAGGAGACCTCATTATCCAATATTAGTTTCAACAAGCATTTTTTGGTATACCTACTCTGTAAAGAGACATTTGAGGCTCCTGTTCTTAAATTTGAAATCTTATGGAGAGTCTCATAACCTAGTGTTGATAAAAATATCATTTGGCAAGAGAAACCAGTTTTGTTTCCCTTTGAGTAGGATTTTTTTTTTTCTGCACCGCACGGCTTACCAGATCTCAGTTCTCAGACCAGGGATTGAACCCAGGCCATGACAGTGAAATCCTGGAATCGTAACCACTAGGACACCAGGGAACTCCCAGGAATTTTTTAAGTTGGAAATTTTACCTCATTTTATTTTACCCTCAATTTTACATTTAATAGTTTAAACAGTTTTATTATAGATCCTTAAATGTAACTTTTATTTCATTTCTAGGTGTTCTTGTCTTTTCTATGAATTTCACTCTCTGTAGTCTTCACCAGCAGCTGTGGTTTAATCATTCAGTAAAACAGAAGAATCATTAACTAGGAGAAAATGTCAAATCTAAAAATGAAAGAGGCAGCCCTTATCTATCTTGACAGAAGTGGAGGCCTCCAAAAGTTCATAGACAATTGCAAATCCTACAGTGGTATGTTCAGCAAAGTTGACTTTATTTTAGAAACTTTAAAGTCCTACGTATAACTGTCCTCATTTTTATATTTGTGTATTTTTACAGATTCAAAGCAAAGTTATGCCGTCTATCGATTCAGTATTTTAATAAATCCCTCTGATATTATTGAGTTGGATGCTGAACTTGGAAATCATATTTTACACCAGCCTTTAAAAGCTGCTCAAGTTTTTCAATCAGTAAGTTAAAGAAAGAAATAATTTTATTCCACATGGAATTTTTGCTAACTTTGGTTTTTTGTTTGAAATCACAGGTCTGTTTTATTGCTGTTAAGACTCTCTCATTAATTGAACAATTACAGACTGAAGCTCAAGTAAGTTTTAGTTAAATTTAACAAAACTAAGGTACAATACTTTCAAGATACCTTGTAAATAAATATTTTTATATTCATATATATTTTTTGTTTAAACGTATTTTCAAAGTTTAATAGATTATCTTACATACGCCTCTTTACTTCCTGTTTTATCACTTATAACACTAAACATTTTTATAATAAAACATTTCAAACATACCCCCAAATAAAGAGAATAATACAGTGAACCTCCATGTATCTATCACGCAGATTTAATAGTTTGCAATATTTTGCCATACTGGCATCGTCACTTTTTTTCTGAAATGTTTTAAAGCAAATCTTTAAAATACATTCTGTATTTCACCCCTACATACTTCGGTATGTATCAACCTCTAAAAATTGTGGACATTTTTGTTATATAACCACAATGCCATTATTACCATTTACAAAAAAAAAAAATTCCTTGGTATCATCTAATATCCAGTCCATATTGAAATTTACCCAGTCAGGGTCTCAAGACTGTCTCACAGTTGATGTGTTCAAGTCAGGACTAAAACAAGGTACACACATTATAACTGGTTCTTACATCTCCCTACGTCTCTTTTAATCTAGAGCCATTTCCTCCCCCTCCTTTTTTATGCCATTGAATTTTTGAAGAAACTAGTTAATTGTCCTGTAAAATGTCTCATCTGGACTTGTCTGATTGTGTTCTTGTAGTATTTAACTTATACCCCTAGACACCAAATTTCTGGAAAAAAAGTTGGCTCTAAAGACTTGCTTAGATTCAAATTCAACTCATTTTGATGAGAATATATCATAGTGTCATGTGTTTCATACTGCCCTACATTAGGAGAACTGTCCTATTTGTTATCCCACTTTTAGCAATGCCACAGTTGATCAGTGGGTGCAGATGATGTCAGTCTGATCCCTCCAATATACAGTCTCCCATCAACTGTCACCTAATGGTTTTTGCAGCTATTGATAGTCACTGCCTAGATTCCATTATTTCATTAGGAGTTTCAAAATTGTGATTTTCCTGAGTTTAGCAAACTTTCTATATTTATTAGCTGAAACTATCCTGTAAGAGAAGTTCTTCCTCTCATCAACTATTTGGTTACCCTGCATACAATTTGTACAGGAAAAGCAGAAGAAATGTTTGATTCTTTCCATCTGTAAATTTTCAGAGTGATGAATTGAAATATAACAGCCTCCAATGATGACCAATATTTTTTGTTTGTTTTTCCTTTTTTACATTATGAGGAATTACATGAATTTTTAAATATATCTGATAGGTTTCAATGAATCTTTGTCATTCTTTTTGATGCCTATATTATCTAACTTTGGTCATTGGGAGCTCCTTAAAGTTTGTTCTTATGTCCTTTTGACACATTTCATTAGTTTTTAAGCCCCCCTGGTTTCTGTCACAGGGAGATGCACAAGGAGGTCCATCTGGTGTATTTTCTGCCCCATGGAATCAGCCATTTCCCCTAAGGAGCTCTGGTTCCTTTTTGTGAGAAATTATATTTAGAGATCTGGGCACTAGAAGTGTTTGTTGCTATTGAGTTGTCATTGTTTTATAAATAAGTCTTTTCAGTGAATATAGCGAGAAATGTGTATTGTTAAAGAAAAATGAGTTTGTAATGATATTTTCAATTAAAATATCGATTATAAGGATTTTGCATCTTTAATTTTATATTTAAATCATTTTTCTCTTAATGCTCAAAAGATTGTTTCCTAATACTACTAACAAATTATCTGTTTGATTTAACCTACAAATATACTTACTATATTGTAATGCAAGTCCAATTGGATCTGCAATTTTTATTAATACTATTTTTGTGTTCTTATTAGATTAATATACTGTTGAAGTTAACACATTTACCTCCTCTGCCAAGTTATAGTCTTGATCTTTGTGAGTTTCCATTTGATTATACATCTCAAAGATTTTATATGATGCAAGGAATTGTGATTGCAATGACAACTGTAACCAAGTATACACAAGGTGCAAGATTTCTTTGTTCAGATGAAGCATGCCCTCTTTCAAAAGGTAAATATTAAAATGTAAAATCAAAACAATTTATTGTTTAATCTTAAGTCATGTTTACAATTAGTTAAAAAACATTCACAGCATAGAAAGAATGGAGTAAAATTAGGTGTCTCCTAATGTTTACAAGTCTACTTTGCATAATCTTGAAATTCGTTCTTTCTTCCACACCTCTCCCCTATAATTTAACAGATGCTCTTGTGTCGCTGAAGTACTTGTTTTCCTCACACGCTGTTTCATGACTGTTCATGCTGTTCCCTCTCCATGTAATGTCCTCTCTCAACCCTTTGGCTTAACTTCCAGGACATCTTTTCCATTCATCCCCACCTCTTATTGGGTTGGATGCCTCTCCTTTCTTCTCTGTGAACACTTTGTATATGAATACTGCATATTGAAATTATCTGTTTCTTATTGCCACCTATTGGAATTGTGTGCTTAAGTATCCATATCACCAGTGCCTGGCAAGAAATAACCATACAATAAATGTTAATTGAACTGCTATGAACCCACATGCAAAACTGATTTAATTGTATGTTGAATTAGATTCATTTTAAAGGATTGAAAATGGAAAGCTAAATCTGAAGGCAAATTTAGCTTAACTCTGTTTTCTTTCAGGATTTCAGTATATAAGAGTGCATGTACCTGGTGCTACAGAGTCTGCAACAGTAAGAAATGACTTTTTGTGTAATCTATGTTCATCTTCACTTCAAGAAGACAGAAAATTTAGAGTACTTGGTGGTAAAAATGCATTTACGTTTTACAATTACAATTTTTAAAATAATGTCTGATATTTTAATGTGGAAATTAAATTGACTATATATTCTAATAACTGAATCTTTTTTACTCTTTGCCTTAAGATAAACAGATAGTTGAAATAATTACCACAAAGGCACTTCGTGCTTTTCAAGGATATTCTAACAACCAGCCATTTAGGTTTCAATCTCTCACAATCTTCCTCAGAGGTAAGTAAGTCCTATTTGCACTAAAATATATAAACTATATAATTGACTTGTTTATGCTTATATATTATAAATGGTACTTCAAAAGCTTGAAAATAATAGGTCTTCTCTTTCTTGAGTATTTTAAAGAGTCATATTTAGCTAATGTAGCAATTATTCATTCAGTCATACAACATTCACTTAAGATATTAGCACCTGCTATGTCTCAAGCACTATGCTAAGTCTCAGGGTCACAATTATTTACAGTAATAATCTCCCATTATTGTATGTGTATGTCTTATATAAATATTGGAGTTATTGTTTTAAAATATAAGCTTCAGGAGGGTAGGGACTTGGGTTTTTTACTGCACATAGTAAAAACTCAATAAATATTTGTTATATAAATGAATGAGCATCGACATATGATTAACTGTTGAGAACTGCATGGGTAAAGACCTGTGAGTAGACAGATTCTGCCATAAAGGAGGAAATCATTATCAGTATCAATCACCCAGGGAAGAGTGAGTTGTTGTTGAGAAGCCAGAACTGTGAAAATGAGGATGGGGTTCAGTCTCTTTTCTTGGGCTAAAATTGGAAGAATTAAACTTTTTGTAAAGAGAGATCTTGAATGTCAACCATGTGTAGGAAACTCAAGGGTTAGAAAGCAGAGACACAAACAAGAAGTCTTTTCACCATGGCCTGGCAAGGACAAGGCAGGCATATAAGCCCAGATGATAATAGGTAATTTTTAATATCAATTACTATGTGCCAGGCACTTTTACATATATTAACTCATTTAGTCACAGCAACTCTTTCAAGTAGGTTCTATTGTTATCTCCATTTTACAATGTAGAAATGGACACACAGAAGTTAAGTAACTTTTCCAGGGTTACACAGCTAGTACATGGCACAGCCATGATTCAAACTCAGGCATTCTAACTTCAAAGTCTATGATTTTAACTACTTAATTCTATTATATACAAACCATACATTACAATATATATAAGTGACTATCCAACTTATATTTTAGTAGAAAACCCTTTCTTCAAATAAACTCTTAATAGAACCCAACTACATTTTTAAAAGTTAAATTAATAAAAGCAGGCCTGGGCTTCCCTGGTGGCACAGTGGTTGAGAGTCCGCCTGCTGATGCAGGGGACACGGGTTCGTGCCCCGGTCTGGGAGGATCCCACATGCCGCGGAGCGGCTGGGCCCGTGAGCCATGGCCGCTGAGCCTGCGCGTCCGGAGCCTGTGCTCCGCAACGGGAGAGGCCACAACAGTGAAAGGCCCGTGAACCGCAGAAAATAAATAAATAAATAAATAAAAATTAAAAGCTGGCCTTTGGGGTTTTTCAGGAGAGATACCCAGACTTCCCAGCCTCCTAGCTTTCCTCTTGACCCTTTCTAGACTTCAGGACATATCCACCAAACTGTAAGTTTCCAAGGAACAGTTGAAAAATGATTTGCTTTAATTTTCTCCTTGTAATTCATACTGTATCCTCAGGGGTTTTTTGGGGGGTGGGGCAGGGGGAATGTTTATTTATTTGGTTTGGGGTTTTTATTTTCTCAAATATTGGGGCTGATTCTTCCCATCTAGTTCTACAGGGTATATCAATATGCTCTCCGGATCTAAAAGAGAGAGAGAGACAGAGAGATAGAGAAACAGAGAGGAGAAAAGAAATGGAGATCAGTGTTTGATCACAGAGGGAAGTTAATCCTTGCTCCTCCTTGTAAGCCTTTCTTTCATAGTTTTACAACCATCCAAATTCTAACTGTATAATGGAGGATCAAGATTTTTAGCATATGTTTTTTAGAATAAATTTTGAACTTGTGCAAAAGCTTTGCTCAGTCTGTAGAGGTGAGTGAGGAACCTAGTAAAGTGCCTTTTGGGTCGACTTTATTTATTTATTTATTTAGATTCAAAAGAGTTTATTTGTATTACAAATGGATACATTTTCATTGACGGTATTTGTTTTTCTTTTTTTAAATTAATTTTTGTTGGAGCATAGTTGCTTTACAATGTTGTGTTAGTTTCTACTGTACAGCAAAATGAATCAGCTATACATATACATGTATCCCCTCTTTTTTGGATTTCTTTCCCATTTAGATCACCACAGTGCATTAAGTAGAGTTCCCTGTGCTGGGTAGAATTTAGACATGAGCAGACCCAGATGGGAATTTCAGTTCTGCTACTTAACTACTTAGCCTGGTGCAAATCACTTAACCTCTCAGTTTCTTCATATATAAAGTAGGGATAACAATATCTGTCTTATAGTTTACAATTAGATAATGTGTATAAAAGTGACTTGCCTATATTATAGACTGTGAATAATACTTTTTAAAATGATCTTCTTCCCAAATAAAATTATTACTTATAAGGTCATTCTTATTAACATCTCTTGTCATTTAATGGAAAGATGTTTCATCTTAAACACAATGATCTTGTTTTGCCTTTTGACTATTATAGGAGACTATCTAGTTGCTATGTCACATGCTTCTTGAAGTTAATTCATCATCATCTATAAGTATCAAAATTTATCAGCAATAAAATTTTCTCAATTTACATTATTAATGCCACTCAATATGCATAGTATACTAAACAAAAGTAACTACTTAGCAACTAACTGACCTACTAAATTGTTGCTGGTTTTATTTCTTTTTAATTTTTAATTTTATATGGGAGTATAGTTGATTAACAATGTTGTGATAGTTGCAGGTGTACAGCAAAGTGATTCTGCTATACATACACATGTATCTATTCTTCTTCAAATTCTTTTCCCATTTAGGTTGTTACATAATATTAAGCAGAGTTCCCTGTGTTATACAGTAGGTCCTTGGTGGTTATCCATTTTATTTTTGTTCGTTTGTTTTTTGCGGTACACGGGCCTCTCATTGTTGTGGCCTCTCCCGTTGTGGAGCATAGGCTCCGGACGCGCAGGCTCAGCGGCCATGGCTCACGGGCCCAGCCGCTCCGTGGCATGTGGGATCTTCCCGGACCGGGGCACGAACCCATGTCCCCTGCATCGGCAGGCGGACTCTCAACTGCTGCGCCACCAGGGAAGCCCGGTTATCCATTTTAAATACAGCAGTGTGTACATGTCAATCCCACACTCCCTAACTATCCCTTCTCCCCCCACGTCCCCCCTGGTAGCCATAAGTTCGTTCTCTAAGTCTGTGAGTCTGTTTCTGTTTTGTAAATAAATTCATTAGTATCATTTCTTTTTAGATTCCACATATAAGCAATATCATACGATAGTTCTCTTTCTCTGTCAGACTTACTTCATTCAGTATGACAATCTCTAGGTCCATCCATGTTGCTGCAAATGGCATTATTTCACTCTTTTTAATGGCTGAGTAATATTCCATTGTATATATGTACCACATCTTCTTTATCCATTCCTCTGTCGATGGACATTTAGGTTGCTTCCATGTCTTCGCTATTGTAAACAGTGCTGCAATGAACATTGGAGTGCATGCATCCTTTCGGACCATGTTTCTCTCCAGATATATGCCCAGGAGTGGGATTGCAGGATCATATGGTAGTCCTATTATTAGTTTTTTAGGGAACCTCCATACTGTTCTCCATAGTCGTTGTATCAATTTACATTCCCATCAGCAGTGTAGGAGGGGTCCCTTCTCTACACACCCTCTCCAGCATTTGTTGTTTGTGGATTTTTTTGATGATAGGCATTCAGACTGGTGTGAGGTGGTATCTCATTGTAGTTTTGATTTGCATTTCTCTAATAATTAGCAATGTTGAACATCTTTTCATGTGCTTCTTGGCCATCTGCATGTCTTCTTTGAAGAAATGTCTATTTAGGTCTTCTGCACATTTTTTGATTGGGTTGTTTGTTTTGATGATATTAAGCTGCATGAGCTCTTTGTAAATTTTGGAGACTGATCCCTTGTCGGTCACATCATTTGCAAATATTTTCTCCCATTCTGTGGGTTGTCTTTTCATTTTGTTTATGGTTTCTTTTGCTGTGCAAAAGTTTTTGAGTTTAATTAGGTCCCATTTGTTTATTTTTGTTTTTATTTCCATTACTCTGGGAGATGGATCAAAAAAGATATTGCTGTGATTTATGCCAGAGAGTGTTCTGCCTATGTTCTCCTCTAAGAGTTTTATAGTGTCCAGTCTCACATTTAGGTCTTTAATCCGTTCTGAGTTTATTTTTGTGTATGGTGTTAAAGAATGTTCTAATTTCATTTATGTATATATAGCTGTACAGTTTTCCCAGCATCATTTACTGAAGAGACTGTCTTTCCTCCATTGTATAGTCTTATCTCCTTTGTCATAGATTAATTGACCATAGGTTCATGGGTTTATTTCTGGGCTTTCTATCCTGTTCCATTGATCTATATTTCTGTTTTTGTGCCAGTACCATACTGTTTTGATGGCTAGAGCTTTGTAGTATAGTCTGAAGTCAGGAAGCCTGATTCCCCCAGCTCTTTTTCTTTCTCAAGATTGCTTTGGCTATTTGGGGTCTTCTGTGTCTCCATACAAATTTTAAGATTTTTTTTCTAGTTCTGTGAAAAATGCCACTGGTAATTTTATAGGGATTGCGTTGAATCTGTAGATTGCCTTGGGTAGTATAGTCACTTTGACAGTATTGTTATTAATGCCACTCAATATGCGTATTATACTAAACACAAGTAAATACTTAGCAACTAATTGAACTACTGAATTGTTACTGGTTTTAGATCTTTGAACCATATAATCATGTAAAAGTTTCGTTTAGTAAATAGTTATTTTCTTTTGTGTTTAACAATTTTAGATGAATTAGTGAATGGAATGAATATAGGAAATGAGTATAAGATTATTGGAATTCCAACCTGTGTAAAAACATCACAAACTGCTGTCTGTATAGAGGCAAATAGTATCACTTTTTTCAATCCAAAAGGTAAGAAAAATGTTAGTATCATATATTAACAAATATTTAAATTTAAATCCATTTGTTCAGGAAATAAGTATTGGTTGCCTATGTGCTGGGCACTCTTCAAAGCACTAGGGATACAGTTGTGATGAAGACAGTCAGGGTTCCTTCTCTTAAATCATATGGTAGACAGTCAATAAATCTGTAAACTAATTAATAAGACAATTTTAGATAACAAATGCTGCAAAGGAAATAAAGCAAGATAATGTGAAACCTTGCCCACAGGAAGAACTCCTTTCTTTTGGCTAAACCTTATTTAGATTTTTTTTTTTAATAATTACCAACAAGAAAAATGTTTTAAGATGCCAAGAGTTAGAGATTAGTTTAAAGGTTTTTCTATCCAGCCCTTTGTTTTCTAGCTAAGTAACTGTTGTGATCTGAGAAAAAGGGCCCAATAAACTGGCATCCTTTTCCTCAGCTGAGTTTTGAACCAATCGAGAAATAAGACAAAAGAGAAAGGCAGTTGGGGGCCAAAATATCACCCTTATTACTGATAATTTCCTTGCAACCTAATTAAGAATTAAGTAAACAAAAGTGGAGAGCAGACCTACTCTTAACTTGGCACACAAATATCTAAATATAAGACAGGCTAGTTAAATCTTTTTTTTTTTTTTTTTTTTTTTTGCGGTACTCGGGCCTCTCACTGTTATGGCCTCTCCCGTTGCGGAGCACAGGCTCCAGACGCGCAGGCTCAGCGGCATGTGGGATCTTCCCGGACCAGGGCATGAACCCGTGTCCCCTGCATTGGCAGGCAGACTCTCAACCACTGCGCCACCAGGGAAGCCCCAGGCTAGTTAAATCTTAAATAATTAAGTTAGATTTTTTTTTTCTATTCCCTAGATAACCATCTGCATTAACAGAGGCCCAAGTTGAATTTGAATGCAATGGATTCTAGATACCTCTGCTTATTTTGAAGAGAAAGCGTTATTTATTTATTTATTTATTGGCTGCGATGTGTGGTTTGTGGGGATCTTAGTTCCCCGGCCAGGGATCAGACCCATGCCCCCTGCATTGGAAGCACAGAGTCGTAACCACTGGACCACCAGGGAATTCCTGAGAAAAACTTATTAAAAGAATAAAAATATTGAAGAAAGAAACTACTAATGAACAATAGACATTTTAAAGATAATTAAAATATTTTCTGCTGTGAAGTGCTTTAAGATTTACTGATTTGGTGGCAGGACATGATATATATGTAGGTGAAGTGTGCTTTCTCCTGCCGAGCTCCAGAATTAGGCAGATTTAACCACCCAAATGTGGCAAGAGCGACACTAATGCAGGCCTCCCTTGGTCCATGGGCGTTGATGAGTAGAAGAAATCATTGCCCTGTGATGACAGCCCAAGAGGAAGGAGAAAGGGACTGGGTTACATGTGCACAGCTGTTTCTCCCAAACTGACCAACTGGATTAAATCACTCATCTCTTTCAGGAGGTGGACAGAATAAGGTAGTGGAGAAGGTCGAGAATGTTACAGTATATGTTGAAGTAGTAGAGTATAAATCTCCCCTTTTAACAGCAATAATCAAACATTTCCCATTCTGCTTTTTAGACCTCACTAAAGGTGATAATATTTCAAACATAGGTATGTAGAAGCAAACACTGCAGTACAAGAGCCCCATGATCTGGCTTTACTCACATAGGTCTTAAAAGGAAAAAAATGAGAGATTTGCTTGCAACCCACAGCCAGTCTATGTGGGCACACAGGTTGACTGCTTCTTCTTACTGCATTCCTTGGGATAGAAATGATAGACCAGAGTGACCTCCAATCATAATTTAATATCATTGTAAAAATTTGAATGTGGCATCATTAAAAGAGCTGCAATTTGATAATATTTTAGATAAATGGAATTAGATGTCTATAATATCATTTTCTTGTTTTAAAAAACTCTTTTTAACATATATGTTATATTTACTTTCAGTTCCTTCAGGAATTAGCAACAATTTCAGGTGTCTCCTCTCTTTGACTTCCAGCTCGTGCTGGAAGTTTACAGCAATACTTGCCAATATCTTTGCATCACAAATTGTTCCTCCTGGGACTTACAATTTGCTCAAGCTCTGTTTGTTGATGAGCCTAGTACAGACAAGTGACCGTAACAAGGAACTGGAAGATTGCCTGGATCTTTTAATTATAACAAGTGATATTCTACTCGTAGACAGGTAAAGTATATGACGTTATGAATTGTCATCTTTGTATACATCTTTTCCATGAGCATTATTACAAGACAAATATTTGGAATTTATCTGAGCAGTATAAATATTTAAATAAACTTTTATCAATGAAGTTCAAAACTTTTTAAAACATGAATTGAGAAATGGGATATTTGCTTTCAACATTTTGAGAATCTAACCACTCGAAGTTTCAACTTGTTTCCCCACTCAGACCTTTTTAAATAAATGGCTCCTTTGCAGGCTTCCTTTTCCCCCATTCCCTAGATCAGTGTTCTGCTTTTGTACTTTGTTTTCACTTCAAAATAATCTCCCTGCTAGAGCTAACAAGCTGTTTTCTTCTTTTTCTTCAAGATTCCATTCAGTAGTATTGATTCACTGCGCCCAAATAAGGCTGTCAAAAGTTCCAAAATTACTGTTTTGGGGGTGTCACTCTAACCTTGGAGTAAGCCTCTACTCAGCATATTGGGGCTCCCCACTAGCAAGTACCCTTTTTAAAAAGTTACTTAAATGTTCAAAAAGCTAGGAATAAGCTTCATATATTAAAATCATGTATGCAAGTATAAAGCAAAAACAAATTTATAGAATGAATTTTAAATTAAAAAAATAAAATTCAAATTAGCTCTAACTTAATTGGACAGATGATGTTTTGCTAAAATTAAAATTAAATCACAATGTAAATATAGTGCTAACTGCTACAGATTGCACCAATTTAATCTTACACTAATGGGCATGAGAATATTTGTTTCCTAACAGCCTTACCAACACTGAGTATTATCAAACTTTAAAATTTTGCCATTTGATGGATGGAAAGTGGTATTTTATTTTAATTTGCATTTCTTTAACTAGCAGTAAGTTTTAGCATCATTTAGAATTTGTTAAACACTTTTTATTATTTTTCTATGAACTCCTTGACCATTGTCCATTTTTTAAATTGTTTATTTCTTACTGATTTGTGATACCTCTTGTAAATTAAAGCCTTTGTCTCTCTTTCTGTTTGTCATTAACCTTTTCCTGTGGTATTTGGGGCTGTATGAGAGATTTGGTGTTTTGTAGGTAAAATTTACATAAATAAAGTGAAGTAATCAGATCTTAGGTATACAGTTCAATGAGTCTTGACAGATGCATACATTCCTATAGCCATCACCTCAGTAAGATATGGAACATTTCCATTTTCCTTTACCTTGGAAAGGTCCTTCATTCTCTCTTCCAATTAGTTCCTATCTCCACCGGTGATTTCTGTCACCATAGGTTAATCTTCCTGTTCTTGAACTTCATATAACTAGGATCATACAATGCACACTCTTTTGGGTCTAGCCTCTTTCGCTTAACATGTTTTTGAGATTGGCCCTGTTGTGTGTATCAGAAGTTCATTGTTTTTATTGATGAGTAGTGTTCCATTATATGAATATACCAGAATTTGTTTATCTGTTCTCCTAGTGATAGACATTTGGGTTTTGCATGTTTTGTTTTGTTTTTTAATTATTAAAGCAAAGTCCTAGGACAGGGCATGGCACACAGAAGATGATCAATTGCTATTTGATGAATGAGTCAATGAATGGATTTGTGGGTTTTTTTTGGCTGCGTTTTTAGTCTTCATTGCTGCACGTGGGCTCTCTCTAGTTGCAGCGAGCGGGGGCTACTCTTAGTTGCGGTGTGCGGGCTTCTCATTGCAGTGGCCTCTCTTGTTGCAGAGCATGGGCTCCAGTAGTTGTGCCTGTAGGCTCAGTAGTTGTGGCTCACAGGCTCCAGAGTGCAGGCTCAGTAGTTGTGGCGCACGGGCTTAGTTGCTCCAAGGCATGTGGGATCTTCCTGGACCAGGGCTTGAACCCATGTCCCCTGCATTGGCAGGCGGATTCTTAACCACTGCACCACCAGGGAAGCCCTGGGTTTTGCATGTTTTGACTATGTAAGTAAAGCTGCTATAAACATCTCTTGTAGAAGTCTTTTTGTAGACTTAGGTTCTTATTATCTTGGATAAATACCTAGGAGTGGAATTATTGTGTCATAAGGTAGGTTTATATAACTGTATAAGAAACTGCCAAACAGTTTTTTAAAGTGGTTTTACAATTTTACATTCCTAACGCGTTAAGGTTCCAGTTGTTTCTATCCTCACCAACATCCAGTGTGGTCAGTCTTTCTCAATTTAGCCATTCTAGTGCATGTGAATGGTGTCTCACTACGGTTCTAAGTTGCATTTCCCTGGTGACTACTGATTCAAGCTCTTTTTCATGTGCTTATTAGCTACTAATGTATCTCCTTTTCTGAAGTGTCAAGTCCTTTGTTCACTTTTAAATGGGGCTCTTCCAGATGCACATCCAGTGTCACATATGTATCATGAAATTTTTCTCCCAGTCTAAAGCTTGAGGGTTTTTTTCTTAAAGATATCTTTGATGAGCAGACCTTTTAGTTTAGGTTATTATTTTCTTTTATGTTTAGTGTTTTCTGGGTTCTGTTTAAGAAATCTTTGTCTACCCCAAGGTCATGAAGATATTCTTTTGTTTTCTTCTAGAAGTATTTGTTTTTACACTAGGTCTGTTTTCTATTACAAGTCAATTTTTGTATATGATACAAGGTAGGAGCCAAGATTAATATTTTTCCTATGCATTTATCTAATTTTTCCATACCATTTGTTTAAAAGACTTTCCTTTCCCCATTGAATTGCTTGGTACCAATGTTGCAAATTAGTTGAACTGGTTATAAACAGTGGTTATAAACAGTGGTTATAAACTGGTTATAAACCATTTTAGGTGTAAAATTGAACTGGGTATATATGTATTTAAACGTTCTTTTCTGTTATTTTGACCTTTATGTCTATAATTATGCCTCACATTCTTGATCATTGTATCTCTATATTAAGTTTTGAATCAGGTAGTGCAACTTTATTCTTCATTTTTAAGATTTGTTTGCACTATTTTAGGTCATTTACATTTTCTTATAAAGTTTAGAATCTATATGTTAATACCAACCTCCATCTGCATCGCCCCAAAAGAGCCTTTAATGATTTTGATGGAACTGCATTTAACTTATAAATCAATTTGGGAAGAATTTACATCTTAACAATGTTGAGTCTTCCAATCTGTGAATATGGTATATATCTCCATTTATTTAAATCTTAATTTCTTTCAGCAATGTTTTGTAAAGGTCATGCACATAATTTAAGTTGATTTCTAAGTATTTGGTATTTTTCATGCTATTAAAAATGGTAGTATTTTATTAATTTTATTTTTCGAATATTTGCTGTGAGTATATAGAGATACAATTGATTTTTGTATTTGGATCTTTTACTCTGTGACCTTGTATCAGTAGTTCAAAAAATTCCTCAGCTGATTCCAATGATTAGCCAAGTTTGAGACCCATTGTTCTATATAACTAGGTTCTCAGCCTGACTACATGTTAGAATCATCTGGGATAATATTAAAAAAAATTTTATAGGGCTTCCCTGGTGGCGCAGTGGTTAAGAATCCGCCTGCCAATGCAAGGGACACGGGTTCGAGCCCTGGTCTGGGAAGATCCCACATGCCGCGGAGCAACTAAGCCTGTGCACCACAACTACTGAGCCTGGGCTCTTGAGCCTGCGAGCCACAACTACTGAGCCCGTGGTCCGCAGCCAGAGAAGCCACGACAATGAGAAGCCCACGCACCACAACGAAGCATGGCCCCCACTCACCGCAACTAGAGAAAGCCCGCACACAGCAACAAAGACCCAACGCAGCCAAAAATAAATAAATAAATAAATTTATTAAAAAAAAATAATTTATGACTGCGGCTCACCCCTAGAGATTCTAATTTACATCATTTGGGGTGGGGCTTGACATTAGAATTTTTTAAAAACCCCAGGCAATTTTTTTTTGTTAAAGTATAATTGACATGCAATATCATGTTCGTGTACATCATAGTGATTCAATATTTATATACATTTCAAAATGGTCACCACAATAAGTCTAGTTACCATCTGTCACCATACAAAGTTATTACAATATTATTGACCATATTCTCTATGCTGTACCTTACATCCTCATGACATTTATTTTATAACTAGAAGTTTGTACTTCTTAATCCCTTTTACTTATTTCACTTTCCCAATCCCCCTCCCCTCTGGCAACAGCAAGTTTGTTTTCTATATCTATTCTGTCTTGTTCTGTTTGTTCATTTTTTTTTTAGATTCCACATATAAGTGAAATCGTATAATAATTATCTTTTTCTATCTGACTTACTTTACTTAGCATAATACCCTCTAGGCCCATCCATGTTGTCACAAATGTCAAGATTTCATACTTTTTATTGCTGAATAGTATTCCATTATATATATATATACCACTTCTTTATCAGTTCATCTATTCATAGACACTTAGCTTGTTTCCATATCTTGGCTATTGTAAATAATGCTGTAATGAACATAGGGGAGCATATATCTTTTCTAATTAGTGTTTTTGTTTTCTTTGGATTAATACCCAGGACTGGGATTGCTGGATCATATGGTAACTATATTTTTAGTTTTTTGAGGAACCTCCTTACTGTTTTCCACAGTGGCTGCAACAATTTACATTCCCACCAACAGTGTATAAGGAGTCCCTTTCCTCCACATTCTTGCCAATGCAAGAATTTGCATTGCATTGCATTGTTTTTTGTTGTTTTTTTGTCTTTTTGATAACAGCCATTCTGACAGGTGTGATGTGATATCTCATCATGGTTTTGATTTGCATTCCCCTGATGAGTAGTGATTTGACCGTCTTTTCATGTGCCTGTTGGTTCCCCAGGTGATTTTAATGTGAGCTAGGGTTGAGAAACACTGCTCTATAGGCTTGCAAATTTTCTTTCTAAATCTTACTCACCCATTTTATATATCTTCAAATTAGCATCTAAATTCTTTGGAATGACACATACACTAGACATTTCATAGCATTTACCTATCCACATTTAAGAGATACTGCTTCACCCTCTTTGTACCGTATCTCTGCTCATCATAGTAGATTGCACCAGCAAGCTATGATTTCTGTGGCAAGGATTTAAAAGCTAAGCTAAGATAATCAGATTCCTTTCTTATCATTTAAATTTGAGAAATGAAGAGGTTGAGGCAATTGGCAAAGAGGTTAGAAAGCAAAAGGATGTGTCAAGAGTTATCTTGATACATAGGTAATAGGGGTAGTCATGATGAACTCTTGGCAAGCCTAAATGCAAAAATATTGAATAAACGAAAGAAAGCAATTCATAAAAAAAGGAAGTCCCTGTTCAAATGTCATTTCTCTATAGCTTTCTCTGACTTCCATCCAGGAGGAAATAAAGATCTTTTATGGATGTCCTCATGACATTATTTTAGTACTTATCACATCGTATTTTAGTTTTTTGTTTACATCTCTCTAGGCTGTGAGCTTTCCAAGTTAAGGACCAAATCTCATATATATATATATATAGTTAATAACCTGAGACAATACATAGCAAAGACAAATTCTTTTTTTTAAATTAATTAATTAACTTATCTTTTGCTGCATTGGGTCTTTGTTGCTGCATGTGGGCTTTCTCTAGTTGCGGCAAACAAGGGCTACTCTTCGTTGCGGTGAGCGAGGGCTACTCCTCATTGCGGTGCACAGGCTTCTCATTGCGGTGGCTTCTCTTGTTGCGGAGCACAGGCTCTAGGCGTGTGGGCTTCAGTAGTTGTGGCATGTGGGCTCAGCAGTTGTGGCTCACAGGCTCTAGAGCACAGGATCAGTAGTTGTGGCACACAGGCTTAGTTGCTCCGCAGCATGTGGGATCCTCCTGGATCAGGGCTCGAACCCATGTCCCCTGCATTGGCTGGAGGATTCTTAACCACTGCACCGCCAGGGAAGTCCATTTTTATCTGTAGCACTAGTGCTCAATAGACATTGAATCAAATTAAATCTAATTGTATAGCTATTATACATTATGACTTCTGAAAATCAAATATTAAATAATAGTAATGAGTAATTTATTTTTTCCCTTAGGCTTTTGAATTTTAGTATAAACCTTGTGCCCCGTGGTATACGTCATCCAGTCTCTACTGAAATTTTTCCTACTCTATCCAGGAATAAGTATGGAACTGGAGCAGTTAGCATTCAAGGTGGCAGTGCTTTGCTAGCTAAAGGTGGTATCTGCTTTATAGGAGACTTGGCTTCACACAAAAAAGATAAACTTGAACAGCTTCAATCAGGTAAACAGTATTTTTTCAAATTAATTTTCACCTGTTTAACTTATAGTCTCATCCGTGTCAAGGGGTTACTTAACAATTAAGATTGTATTGTACACGTTTTAGGAATAGAGAAATTATATTAAATGACATTTCTCATTTTACCTTTATAAATAAAAACAGAGGAATTTAATGTGCAAATGCATTGTTTTAGGCTTTGCTCTCAGTTTTGCTAACACATGAGTTTGTATTAGGCCAGATTTATTTCCTTTTCTTGTCTTGTTGCATTAGCTAGGACTTCCAATATGATGTTGAAAAACAGTGGTGAGAAGGAACATCCTGATCTTGTCTTGCTCCTGATCTTTTTTTTTTTTTTTTTTTCATATGTGCTTTTTCTTTTTAGTGATATTTGTGGGTAGACTAGCTGGAGACCTTTGAAAATAAAATAGCTAATTTTCTCCCCATGCAGGTTGTTCCTGATCTTAATAGGAAAGTTTCACGTTTCTCACCATTGAGTATGATGTTAGCTGTAGGTTTTTTTGTAGAAGTTCTCTTGCAAGTTGAAAGAATTCCCCTCTATTCTTATTCTACTAAGAGTTTTTTAATAATGAATTGGTGCTGAATTTTATCAAATGCTTTTTCTACACCTATTGATATGATAATGTGGTTTTTCTTCTGTAGCCTGTTGATATTATGGATTACATTAATTGATTTTCAAATGTTGAACCAGCTTTGCATACCTAACATAAACCCTACCTGGCTGTGGTGTATAATTCTTTTTATACATTGTTGGACTTGATTTGCTGTTATTTTGTTGAGGATTTTTGCCTGTATATTCACAAGAGATATTGGTCTGTAGTTTTCCTATAACATCTTTTGTCTGGTTTTAGTATTAGGATAATGCTGCTTGGGCCAGATTTATAACTAACAAGGATATGGACAGATAAGTATTGGGCCAAGAGAAGTTAGGGCCTTACAATCTTGGCATACCGGCAAGAATGTGCAGCAATACTCAGGGCACGTAGCATATTGCCTCTCCCTACAAAAGAATGCAGGAATAGACCCACACTAGTATGCTTACTTGATTTTTTTTAAATTTACGTATTTAATTTATTTATTTTTGGCTGCATTGGGTCTTCGTTGCTGTGTGCGGGCTTTCTCTAGTTGCAGTGAGCGGGAGCTACTCTTTGTTGAGGTGCACAGGCTTCTCATTGCGGTGGCTTCTCTTGTTGCGGAGCACAGGCTCTAGGCGCACAGGCTTCAATAGCTGTGGCACGTGGGTTCAGTAATTGTGGCTTGTGGGCTGTAGAGCACAGGCTCAGCAGTTGTGGCACACGGGCTTAGTTGCTCCGTGGCATATGTGATCTTCCTGGACCAGGGCTTGAACCCGTGTCCCCTGCATTGGCAGGCGGATTCTTAACCACTGGGCCACCAGGGAAGCCCTGCTTACTTGATTTTTGACCACAGCATCAAAGCAAGAAAATGGACAAAGGAAAGTTTTTTCAACAAATGATGGTGAAACATCTGGCTATATATATGGAAAAAATTAATATTGGCTCATACCTCACAACTGTATACAATAATTAATTAAAGATGGATCATAAACCTAAATGTAAAAACTAAAATTATATAGCTACTAGAAGAAAACATGGGAAATCTTCATGACCTTAGGGTAGGCAAAGATTTTTTAGACAAAACCCAGAAAGCAATAAACAGAAAATAATTGATGAATTGGACTTCATCAAAACTAAAAAGTTATACACATCAAAAAGGCCATTTAAAAAGTGAATAGGCAAGCAAAGAAAAAGAAAATAATTGCAATACATATATTTGACATAGGATATAGAACATAGAAACAATTCTAACAAGTCAGTAATCTGAAAAACAAAGAACCAGACAGCCTATACAGAATGGGAGAAAATATTTGCAAAGGATGTGACTGACAAGGCTTAATCTCCAAAATATACAAACAGCTCATACAACTCAACAACAAAAAAACAAACAATCCAATCAAAAAATAGGCTGAAGACCTCAATAGACATTTCTCCAAAGAAGACATACAGATGGTCAACAGGCACATGGAAAGATGCTCAACATCACTAATTATTAGAGAAATGCAAATCAAAAGTACAATGAGATACTGCCTCACACCAGTCAGAATGGCCATCATTAAGAAGTCTACAAATAACAAATGCTGGAGAGGGTGTGGAAAAAAGGGAGCCCTCCTACAGAGTTGGTGGGAATGTAAGTTGGTGCAGCCACTATGGAAAACTGTATGGAGGTTCCTCAAAAAACTAAAAATAGAGTTGCCATATGATCCAGCAATCCCACTCCTGGGCATATATCCAGACAAAATTATAATTCAAGAAGATATTTGCGCCCCTATGTTCATAGCAGCACTGTTGACAATAGCCAAGACATGGAAACAGCCTAAATGTTCCTTGATGGATGAATGGATAAAGAAGATGTACTTTGTCAATACCACTCAGCCATAAAAAAGAATGAAATAATGCCATTTGCAGCAACAGGGATGGACCTAGAGATTGTCATACTAAGGGAAGTAAGGCAGACAGAGAAAGACAAATATCATATGATATCACTTATATGTGGAATCTAAAGTATGATACAAACGAGCTTACCTACAAAACAGAAACAGACTCACAGACATATAGATAAACCATAATGGAAAAGAATATAAAAAAGAATGTATATTTATATATATATTTCTATACAGCAGAAATTAACACAACATTTTAAATCAAACATTCTTCAACTTAAAAACACATACACACAAAGGACCCAGCAAAAAAATGGTCAAAAGACTTAGATAGTGACTGCACAAAGGAATGTATACAAAATGACAAATAAGTGCATGAAAGAATGCTTAATATCATTCGTTGGATATTGGGGAAATGAAAATAAACACCACAATGAGATACCAATACTTACAGATACTAGCAGGTGCAGCTTCATGGGCGGGGAACAAGTATAGCTCCCCCTAGAAGAGCCTGGCACTTGGTTAAAACTCTCCTGTCACCATCTTCAAATGTTTAATGATTTTAGGGCTTCCCTGGTGGCTCAATGGTTAAGAATCCGCCTGCCAATGCAGGGGATACGGGTTCGAGCCCTGGTCCAGGAAGATCCCACATGCCACATAGCAACTAAGCCCGTGAGTCACAACTACTGAGCCTGCGCTCTAGAGCCCATGAGCCACAACTGCTGAAGCCTGTGCGCCTAGAGCCTGTGCTCCGCAACAAGAGAAGCCACCACAATGAGAAGCCCGTGCACCCCAACGAAGAGTAGCCCCCACTTGCTGCAACTAGAGAAAGCCCGTGCACAGCAATGAAGACCCAACACAGTCAAAAATAAATAAATAAAATTTTTATAAAAAGAAAATTTTAATGATTTTATCTTTGAAGTTGTTTTGTAAGGAAGACAGTGGAGCTTGAACATGAGCAGAGGGGATATACATCCATGCATGTGTCCACCTTGCCTTGCTGCCCTATTTCAAATAGCATTTGCGATCACTATGAGGCTTGTTAACACACTTAATTTGTAATCAGTTTGATTCTCGCTGGACTCTCAAGCATTGTGACTACACCGCAATTCAGTGCCCATGTTCCATTTCAAAACATCTTCCCCTGAGTGAGATGGAGAGCTGATAGCCCCAAGGAGGCCAAGCTTTCCATTTGAATCAGACTTGCTTCTGTAATAGGCAGTTGCATTCTAAGAAACACAAATGACCGAGGAACCCCATCATATCCTTTCTTACTTGGTTACTTCCCTGTATTTGCCAACCTCTTACACTGAAAATGATAATATAGGAGGGAAGGGAAAGATAGGGCAACCCGTTGTTCCTTTTCCTTTCAGTCCTTCCTTACTCATCAGTAGAGAGTGCTGGTGAAATGTGTGAATATCAAGAAACAAATTAAAAACAGTTTTGTGCAAAATAAAAATATTTCCCCTGTTCTGATAAGAACAAAAATACATAAGTGTGTATTAATACTTCCTACAAAATACTAATGATGCTGCATATGAGTTAAATGCTGAAATATTTGTATTTAAGACTGGAATTGTACAATATAAATGGTAAAATTCATGTCAATAATTAAAAATTTTAGTATTAGACTGACAGCTACTTCTATTACATTTTCTGGTAATAGCTTTATTGAAGTATAGTTTGCACACCATAAAATTCACCCACCTAAAATGTACAGTTCAGTGGCTTTTTGAATATTCACAGAGTTGTACAACCGTCACCACTATCTGTTATACTTTCAGAACATTTTCATTACCCCAAAGGAAACCCCGTGCTCATTAGCAGTCATCCCCCATGCCCCCTCTCCCCCGAGTTCCCGGAAACCTAATCTGCTTTCTGTCTCTATGGATTTGCCTATTCTGGACATTTCATATAAATGGAATCATACAATTTGTGGTCTTTTATTACTGGCTTCTTTCACTTAGCATAATGTTTTTGAGGTTCATCCATGTTGTAGCATGTATCACTTCATTCCTTTTTAAAAAAATATTGATAAAATACACAACATAAAATTGACCATTTTAACCATTTTCCAATGTACAGTTCAGTGGCATTAAGTACATTCACAGTGTTACACAATCATCACCACTATCCATTTCTAGAACTTTTTCATAATCCCCAGCAGAAAGTCTGTACTCATTAAACAATAACTCTCTATTCCCCCCCATCTCTAGCCCTGGGAACCTCTATTTGACTTTCTGTCTCTATGAATTTGCCTCTTCACAGAATCTCATTCCTTTTTATGGCTGAATACTATTCCAATATATATAAGTGATTATATATATATATATTTATATATATATATAATCACTTAAAAAATCATTCATCTGTTAATGGACCCTTGGGTTGTTTCTACCTTTTGGCTATTGTGAATAATGCTGCTATGAACATTGGTGTAAAAGTATCTGTTTAAGTCCCTGCTTTCAACTCTTTTGCATATATACCTATAAGTGGAATTGCTGGATCATGTGGTAATTCTATGTTTAACTTTATGAGGATCCACCGAACTGCTTTCCACAGTGGCCACACCATTTTACATTCCCACCAGTAATGCACAAGGGTTCTGATCTCTCCACATCACCCCTATTACATTTTATAAGTAATAAAATAGTTTTAAAAGAAAAAGCTTTATATATAAAAAAAACATTTCCCCCTGCTTTTTGAATAAGAGGCCCATATTTTCATTTTACATTGGACCCTACAAATTATGTGGCTGGCCCTGGCTACTAGAATGACAAAAATTAAAAACACCGACAACGGATGTTACCAAGGATGTAGAGAAGTTGGAATTCTCATATATTGTTGATGAGAGTATAGAACAGTACAACCATTTTGCAAACTGCTCTGGCAGGTTCTATATAGTTAAATATATATTTACCTTATGATCCAAAAGAAAAATAAACATGTATACAAAAAACTCTTATCGTGAATGGAGAGAAGACTAATTTGAGAAATATTTGAGAGATAGCATCCTAGGAATAGAATTGAATCCATAGATTGAATGCTTATAAGGGATAAGGGGAGGATAGAAAGGAGAATGGGATGTTTCCGCATTTTTTGTTTGGGTTTTAAGTGGATCAGTGGTGATTCTCCTAATTGTGAGTAATGCACAAGAGCCATTTGAGGAGGAGAAATGATGAATTTGGTTTCTCCTATGTTGAATTTGAGATATATTTTCTCCTAGTCACTCCTACTTAGATGGCCCACTTTCTATTATTTTTTTTGGCACATAAAAGAACATTGTTGGGGACTTCCCTGGCAGTCCAGTAGTTAAGACTCCACGCTCCCAATGCAGGGGGCGTGGGTTCGATCCCTGGGCGGGGAACTAAGGTCCCACATGCCGCATGACGCAGCCGGAAAAAAAAAAAAAAAAAAAAAAAAGAAGATTGTTTAATTTCAGCCTCCCTTGTAAGCCTGCACTACCTGCCCTATATGACCAGTCTCCCTACCCCCTGCCTATTCCTCCCAGTTCACGATTCTAGCTACATGCTTTGGACTGATGATACTCATCGTCAGGGGACACATAAACATTCAAATGTTTTTCTTGCCTTCTTCTTTTTTATGGCAGATCCTCTAATTTAGCCATATCTTGCAAAACAATCAAATTTACTTGTGTCTTTACTATCCAAAATTTAGGCTGTAAAATTCTGTATAATAATATTTATTAATTTGTAGACATATAGACCAAAGTGAACTTAAATAACAAATGGGTAATGTCTTTTGACTTAGCTGTGGAAAGTAGAAGCATCACAGTATACATCTCGGGAAAGAAGTTTGGGGATGATACGGACCAACAAATGACTTTTCCAGTTCAGTGCAGTTTTTGGTCTTTTGTTGATATGGATTCATCTTCAAGAAGAAATATACAGAAAACCAATACTCTAATTGGTCAGATGGTAAAGTATATGTGTATTTTATTGTTAGAGTGTTGTTCAGGAAATTTAGTCACAGATTTTAATCTTAATGTTTTTATTGTTCTTAATGTTTTATTATTATTTCTGTGCTTAAATTCTATACTTAATTGGGTACTAGAACTAAATAATGACACAGTTGTTTGAAAATTTTCATTTTTTAGTCATGCAAAGCAGGTGTCTGCTCACTAGAAATTATTATTTGAATAGGTAGTGGGAGAGGCTTTAATGAATAATGTGTAAGAAGATACTCAGTAAAAAGCATTTTAGAAAAATTTATTATCACAAAGTTCCCATGCTATTTGGGAGTCACTTTAAATAATAATTAATAATAACAAATAATAAAATAATTATTACAATTATAGTTTTATAATTTAATTAATATTATAATAATATAATTCTACTAATAATTTAAATAATAATTCTAAATAATAGTTAATTTGAAGTGTTTATGAAAATGCCAGTGTTTAATATTTGCCTTTTACATTTTTGTTTGATGTAGGATTGCAGTTTGATTCCAGCTAATCTCGTAGAGGCATTTGGATTATTGATTAACTGCAATGAGTCATCTCCTTGCCACCCACTTCTTCCTACTGTGCAACATACTTTAAAGAAAGCCATTGATCCTGAAGGGCTGCTTTATGTAGCTTCTAAACAGTTTACAACTGAAGATTTTGAAAAGGTAAAAGTATGTGCTAATGTTTCTCAATGTAAATAAAACTCCCTTTGACCATTTAATTTTCCTTATTTAGAATTCTTTTATTCCAATTTGCTTCCAGCTTTTAAGCATTTTAAGGACATTGTATAGAAAAAAATTAGGTTCATAATTAAACTAGAAACTGTAAGGACATAGGGACTTCCCTGGCCACCCAGTGGGTAAGACTCCATGCTCCCAGTGCAGGGGGCCCGGGTTCGACCCCTGGTCGGGGAATTAGATCCCACATGCATGCTGCAACTAAGACCCAGTGCAGCCAAAATAAATAAATAAATAAATAAAATATTTTTAAAAAAACTTTAAGGACATAGATATTAAAACATTGAGTTTATTCTTTGAACCACTGAGCAAATCACCATAGCTTAAAGCATTTCCATGAAAAGATTCAAAATAGAATATTTCTATAAAACATTATGTTGAGAGGCTTTATAAGTATATAGCTTTCTACATTTTACAGACTATTCAAAGGGAAACTATATATGAATGCCTACAGAGTTCTGACTATAGGGGGATATCTCTCATGACTCACAAACCCATTTATTTTAATGTCCTGACCTGAAAACACGTGTGGTATGTTCAGAGAATCTGAGAGTAGATGATGCAAATTTAGTAATGCCTCTCATAGCTATTAAAGGTAGTCAGGTATTTACAAGTGAAGCCCTTTTAATATTAACTATTCAGAAATCTGTCCACAGTAGAGTTAAAGTATCTGTGTAGGATAGCTAAAAGGCATGGAATGTTGGGAAGTGGGAATCCATGGGTCATTAAATTTTTTGTTCATACCTGCCTTCCTTGTAGCCCAAATTGCATGGATAAAAGGTTGAAAGGTGAGGTGGATTTAAAAACGAAATATAGGGGGCTTCCCTGGTGGCGCAGTGGTTGAGAGTCCGCTTGCTGATGCAGGGGACACGGGTTCATGCCCCAATCCGGGAAGATCCCATATGCCGCGAAGCGGCTAGACCCGTGAGCCATGGCCGCTAAGCCTGCGCGTCCGGAGCCTGTGCGTCCGGAGCGAGGCCACAACAGTGAGAGGCCCGAGTATCGCAAAAAAAAGAAAAAAAAAAAGAAATATAAGCATAATTTATTCACATAAATTAGAACAGAAAAAGAATAATATTTATGATAAGATAAGGTCTTTTTGTTTGTTTTAGTATATAAAAAAAAGTAGTCTCTAGGAATTGGGATACTAAATAATATAGACATGCTAATGACCTGGAGAAATTTTTACCCAGTTTTTCCCTGAAAGACAAACAAAAAAAATCTATGGACTTATTAGTCAGGCATTTACTGAATACTTTGTATATTTGAGCCTCTTTCTGTTCTTTTATATTCTCTAAGAAATGTACATTTTTTTCTTCCTTAAATAGTTTATTATTGAGATATGAAACAATTAAGGGACAACTTAAGTGCTAAGCTGGGTGGTGCTGACTATAAGTATTTCATGAATTCAGAAAGGAAGATATCAAGTAGAATGCAGGAGTTAGGAAGACTTCAGGAGGCGGAGAGATTTTAGTTGGGCCTTAAGAAAAGGTAAGATTTAGATGACAGGAAGGATGGGCATTCAAAAAATAAAAATAGGAGCAAAGACATAAAAGTAGAGATGAGTATAAATGGAAAACTGTGAGAAAACCTGACTGACTGGAGCAAAAATTGTATTATGAAGTCATCAAAGTAGGTAGTTCTTGCAGAAGTTGACAACTGGAGGCTAATGCTAACTCCCAGTGCTGCACTCTCAGTAGCAGGGACAACGGGTCCTTTACTGAAAGGGGATATAGGTGGCATATCACTGTGCCCCCATAGCATAAAACCTAGAGAGAACTACCAATGTTATTAATAGTTTTTTTATTATTATCCAGTTCTGAAGGCCTGGAGGGAATTGTGGAGTATAAGGAGAATAAAGACAGGACATATCCAACCCAGGACATATCCAGATCTTTTTAAAAGGTTATATTTAATATATAGATATTGGGACTTACCTGGTGGTGCAGTGGTTAAGAATCCGCCTGCCAATGCAGGGGACATGGGTTTGAGCCCTGGTCTGGGGAGATCCCACGTGCCACAGAGCAACTAAGCCCGTGAACCACAACTACTGAGCCTGTGCTCTAGAGCCCATGAGCCACAACTACTGAGCCCATGTACCACAACTACTGAAGTCCACACGCCTAGAGCCCGTGCTCCGCAACAAGAGAAGCCATGGCAAGGAGAAGCCCGCGCACCGCAATGAAGAGTAGCCCCTGCTCACTGCAACTAGAGAAAGCCCGTGTGCAGCAACAAAGACCCAACACAGCCAAAACTAAATAAAAATTTATAAAATATAGATATAATAGTTAATAGCAACTTTTTATTATGGGTTATTTTTCCTTTTGGTTCTATGACTTGACAAACCAGAAAACAACACAGATGGTGATAAGTCTGGAAATGATGTCATAGAATAAGGACTTAAGGAACTAGGAATCACTCAGAAAGAAAAAAGCACAAACCTCAGAGAAAACAGTGATAATCATTAAGTTGAAGACTTATTCTCTACCCAAAATCTTACTGAATCTCTAAGACCTACCTTCATAGTAGTTAGCACAGTACACTTCTAGTGTTTGGTTGTGTTCTTTAAAAGGAAGCGAAGGAAGGAGGGCATGAAGCTCTAGGGCCAATGAGAGATAGTCTGATGGAAGTAAACTGTCAGAGAATTAAGGCTCTTCAAAGGGAAATGAGATTCTGAGGGAAGCTCTCTCCCACTAAAAGGCTGTAAGTGAGCCTTTGTTCAAGTACATTGCACAGAATATTTCTGTACTAAAAGGGAGAAAGAGATTATTCTGGGTAAACTGTGATATTCTTTATAAGACTATGATTTAAAATGCTCAGTGACTTTGGGATGGCCCCAGATATTTAATCAATTTTGTTGTAAATAAAATATGCAAACTTAAAAAAAATGACAGTATACTTTGGATTTTTGTAATATAGGTCCTATAATAAAGTTTGAATCTCTTAAATTTTCACACTTTCAACTTAGCTGCTTGCTTTTGCAAAGAATTTGAATGTCGAATTCAGCTTGGAGGCAGAAAGAATGATTCATGGCTATTACCTAGCAAGTCGCAGAATCAGAACAGATTCTATATGTGGATCAAAGCTGTCAGCATCTGCATTAAAATATTTGTAGGTATTCAATTTTAAAACCATTATTGACCTTTAAATGATGTGTTTTATTAACTGTCTCACTCGTTTTTTTTGTTTGTTTGTTTGATTGCTGGTTGGTTGGTTTATAATATACCTTGTTCCAAAAGAATTTAAGGTGACAATAATTCCTTCTGTTGTGGTATTACATCATTTGAACCTCCAGCAGTTTGTTTTCACTAAATTAATTTTTATTGGATACCCTGTATCAGATATGTCTGAGAAAAATGCACTGAATTCAAATGAAAATGACTATTTTTTTTAAATGGGGCTGTTTACATTCTAGATATTTTGTAGTTGAACCTAGAAAAAAAATTAAGTATATTGTTCCTTGTACTCTTATTTTTTTTTAAGTGTTAACATCTGTAACACTTTAAAAATATTTTAATTTATTTTAATTTTATTTATTTATTTATTTGGTTGCACCAGGTTTTAGCTGCAGCAGGCGGGCTCCTTAGTTGCAGCTCGTGGGCTCCTTAGTTGTGGCATGCATATGAGACCTAGTTCCCTCACCAGGGATCAAACCGGGGTCCCCTGCATAGAGAGCTCGGAGTCTTAACCACTGCACCACAAGGGAAGTCCCCTGTTCCTTGTGTTTCTAAATACTTTAGTACACTCATGTATTATTATTCCTTGAAAGGTTTTTTTTAAACTAATTTTTATTGTAAAAGTAAAGTACAGATGTACTGAAAGAAAAGTCTAAAATAATGAGTAAAGTGCCCTGCTAACCCTACCTATTACTATTCCACTCCCTAGAGATAATCACTGGCAAGAGTTTTTGTGTATCCTTCCAGATCTTATTCATTCAAATACTAGCATATACAAATATGTAATTTAACTGTGATGTATATCAAATACATATTTTATTTGACTATGTTATATATTTTAAATGAATATGTTATTTAAATATATTATATAAAAATATTTTTATAATATATAAATCAGTATATACCTATATGGATATTTTCTTTTTGCCCAAATGGAATCATGCAGGTATACATATCATGATGTCATACTATCAGCGCATAAAGAATTACCTCATTCTGTTTTAATAGCTGCATTACAGTTTTACTATGTTGTGATATGGCTGTACCATAATTTAAACAGTCCCCTGTTGATAGACCATGACTTCATTTAATATAGATTAACGTATAATCTCAACTAAATTATGAAGTAGGACCAGGGGTAAAATAATCCATTAAATAAATAAATAAATATCTTTTTATGACTGCAATACAAAATAAGACAAGTGAAGGACTGATAGGATATGACAAGTATAGGACTATAAGAGATAAATATGTTCAGTTAATTTCTCCAACTGTATGTTTATCTTCATAGAGCTAAAAAATTGCTAAAGATAGGGCAAGGAAGAAATTAACTGTGATGTTTTAAAATGGTAAACAGAATTGTATAATGCTTTCCATTTTCTGAAGTAATATTTTAAATATTCAATACTCAAAGCTTAAAAGGTTTGAAAGTCCTATCTTCTCATAATGCTTTTTCTCTGTAGTAAAAATATATTTTTTATTTAAACTCACATAGCCTCAGTTTACATTTGACTATACTGATCCAAGAGTAAAGCAGAGTTAATTTTAATATGACAACTCTACTTTTTCCTATTTGAGAAATAAACATTAGAGATGGAGATGGGTTTTATGAAATAGCAAAGTAAATGAAGCACTACTCAGAAGAGTCATAAACCTTGACTTTTTCTCCTCCTTCTATAGACAGGTACCTAATAACACCAGCCTTGCTTTTCTAGAGAAGTGCAGCTGAACAATGCTCTTTTCTTTCCTTGAAAGGCTGTATTCATATTCTGTCCTGGTCAACAATTTTAGAAGAAGCTTGGGTGAGGACATCAGGAACATGATAATCAAATTTGTAAATAAACAACTCTGGAGAGATCTTTACAGGCTCAAATTATGATTTTAGTCTAGCAAGAAGAAAATTAATAGGACAAATGTAATGTCTTTTTTTTTTTTTAATTTTGGCTGTGCTGTGTGTTTATTGCAGCGTGCGAGCTTCTCTAGTTACGGCTCACAGGCTCTGGAGCATGTGGGCTCAGTAGTTGAGGCATGCAGGCTTAGTTGTGGTATGTGGGACCTTAGTTCCGCGACCAGGAATTGAACCCGGACCCCCTGCATTGGGAGCGTGGAGTCTTAACCACTGGACCACCAGGGAAGTCCCTGTAATGTCTTTAATTAGGTCCCAACCTCCCTGGTATAAGTGTGAATACATTGGAAAGGGGTGATCTGGCTTAATATGAAGAAGATTTGAGATTTCATTATTTTTACATATAATATGAGTAAGCAAGGTAATATGGCTGTAAATAATACTGTGATTTGGGGTTGTAGTAATAGAACACAGTATCAAGAGTGAGAAAATGCTAATTCTGCCCCACCTCTACCCTGCTGATCAAATCACACCTGTAGCACTGTACTGAAAAGGAATATTAACCAAATCTGGTCACAAGGAGAATAGCCAAGATGACAAGGGGCTTGAAAATTATGTCACATGACATATTAGAAGAACTAGGAGGAACTTTCCTGGTGGTCCAGTGGTTATGACTCTGCGCTTCCAAAGCAGGGGGCACGGGTTCCATCCCTGGTTGGGGGAACCAAGATCCCATATGCTGCGTGGTGCATCCCCCACACCAAAAAAAAAAAGAACTAGGAATATTTATTTTGGAGAAAATAAAGCATGGAGCAACTAGAAAAGCTGTCTTTGAATATTTGAAGAGCTGTCACATTTAAGAAGTATGAGACTTGTTTTGTAATCCCAGAAGACAAAACAGGGACCAGTTGGTATACATTGCAGTGAAACCAATTTCAGCTTACATTTATATAATCTTTGTGGGTGAGTCTCCAAATTTTCAAATACCTTATTTGAAATAACAATAACCCTATTAATTATTATTATCCCCATTTTATAGCAGAGCTTCAAAAAATCTCGGAAGTTAAATGATTCATACAAACTCACACAGCTAGTAAATTCTAGAGACATAACCCAGGTTTTCTGATTCCCACATCCAGCAATCATTCAAGTACATTAAAGCTAGCTTAAAAATAAAAAATAAAGGAATGGATTGCCTCATGTTCCCTAGTGAATCCTAGGTGAAGTTCAAAAGGGACCGAATAATAAGTAGCCTGGGATGTTGTAGAGAAAATCCAGTTACATGATGGGATTTGAAATTTGCTCTCTAAAATCTCTTCCAACACTGAAATTTCAAGATTCTATGAGGACTTCAAATGGATTAAGAACTAGGAGAAAACACGAAGGATGTGTCTATAAGAGATATTTAGTTAGGTTAATTTTTCCAACTGTGTATTTAACTGAACAGAACTTGGGGAGGGCAGGGTGTAGAATAATAAAGAAAAGCCAGGATAGAAACCAATTCTTTGATAATAAGTCAGGATAGTTCCTTGTTCTGCGACAGTCTATTCAACTTGGTAGGAAAAAATGCTTTGAAAAGAAACTAAAATTTTTTAAAAATAAGAATATGCTGATATTTAAGGCGTGGCTTATGCTCACACATATCTTGGTTTGTTCCTGCCAAAATATGTATTATCTTTATAATATCAACATATTTTGATTGGCATCAGTTTTCTTTTTTAGAGTTTCCCTATCTGAAGCCCATGCTCGACTGAACCTAAGGAATAAAGTGCTTAAAGAAGATGTACTTATTGCAGCCTTATTATTTGAAACATCTCTAACATTGAAATATGGTAATCTATTAAGTTATTAGTGATCACTACAAATAATTATATTTAAACTTGAAGATTCTTAATCTGGTAAATTAAGATGTTATATATATTTTAAACAATATTTTAAAGAATAATAAATTTCTACCACGTAAGTCCTGTCTGAATTTAAACATTTAGTAATCATTTACAGGTAGTATCATTATCTGATATCAAGTTCCTAATTGTGCATGATTGTTTCTATGCTTGAACTTTTGCATTGCTTAGAGAATTCTGAAAAAAAGTATGACACATGAAATGATTTAAAATTTATCTTCCTTTAAAATAGCATGCAACATTTAATTGTCAAGCAATCCCCCAGAGTGGAGTTAGACACATAGCCAAAGAAAATGTGATCATCTCGCATCACCACCTTCTCTGAATTGCTGGTTATAATACTCTGGCTATAGCATTTAATTATTTGAAATCAAAGGAGCTTATCATGGTTTTGCTAATAAAAACATAAGGGGGCTCTTAAAGGTAAGAGTAAAGAGAATTATCCTCACAAAGTTCTTTTTGAATTATATGAGACATTAATTTCGATGAGATATACCATCCTTCAAACCAAACTTTGGTTCTGCTAACCTAAAACAATAAAACAGCCAGTTATTTTATCAGCAAAACAGTTTTATTCAGGAGCAGGAAAGAATTGCAATTCAGGACATTGTAACTATGGTAAATCACATGCAGGTCTGGTAAAGCAAAGGAGAAACTCTTCTATAGAGGAGAAGTGGAGTTGGGAGGGTTGTTATAACAGAAAGTCCATTGGAGGAAACTGGGAGTTCCAAGTATAGTGGCTTTTCATTGGCTGCGTTGTGACAGTCTCTCTTTAGTGGCGCTATTGCCGGGCAAGGAGAAAATCTTTCTTCCACCTGCTGGTGGTAGTAAAGTAGTGTGCAAAAACCAATAGTTACTTCCTGCTGGAGATGCAGGGTATGTCTCTTCCTGTTGAGATCTGTATTGATGTTGAGAGGTACATGCATGAGAGCTCCCCCTTCTGGCCTCCCGACTCTATTTTAGTGAGATTTTTACTTTATTAATTTTCAGTTCCAACCCTGGGAGTGAAAGGATGTATTAACACTGACTTTCCTGTGTGTATATGTTTAGTGTTTAAATTTGCTTCAAATTCAATTTATATTGTAATAACTTTTCACAGAGATCCATTAGAACATTAGAACGTTGTTCTATAATTATCTAAATCAAGAATTCTTAACCTAGGATCCATGGATACTGAGAGAGTCCTAGGGGCTTGTGCATCCCTAAATTATATGTAAATTTGTATATGCATGTGCTTTCTACCTTTTTGCTTAGGGAGAGGAATCATAAGTTTTTTTTAATTTAATTTTATTTTTTTACACAGCAGGTTCTTATTAGTTATCCATTTGATACATATTAGTGTGTACATGTCACTCTCAATCTCCCAGTTCATCCCACCACCACCACCCCTGCCACTTTCCCCCAATCATAAGTTTTTTGAAGTATGTCTTAGAGTTTCATAACCCCCAGAAAAGGTTAATTATCATCCTGAATTAGTTTTACCTACCAAAAGAGAAAATCGCTTGTTCCCAACCAATATTAAATAAGAAGGATATGTATTTTTGTTTTTAACTTGCTTTATCTTTACCTTCTTATTCTATATTTTAAAATATACTTGATAATTATATAATATTTTATAATATAATATTATATTATATTATAATATATTATAATATTAAGGACTCCTGTGACTGAATATGGCTATTTTCACTTGATAACTATTTTGTCAGGACTTTCTTGAAGCATATAAGAAAGCTTTTGTTGAGGGAAATAAAACTATATGAAGTTTTTTTTCCTTTAGTTACTTTTTGTTTTCATAATAAGTTGCAGTTAGGTATATCCTTTTTCAAGTCTTAGCAAAACAATGTTAAGAGCTCCTTAAATTTTACTTTAAACATAGCAGGAAAATAATCCCTACTCAGGGACGTTTTTCTTGGATGCAAAAACCAATAGTTACGTTTATGAACTAGATTAAGGAGTTGGGCAGTGGGGAGAGGGAAGAATTAAGGAAAGCTCCCAGGTTTCTGCCTTGAGCAACTGAGTGGATCATGGTGCCATTTACCAAGACTAGGAAGAAAGAGAAAAAGGTTTGGGCTGGGGTGGGGATCAAATTATAGATATAAGTTTGAGACATCCTACAGAGATATCAATAGACAGATATAATAATCTGGAGTTTAGAAGAGAGTTCTAACCTAGAAATATAATTTAGGGATCATCAGCACAGACATGGTACTCAAAGCCATGGAATGGATGAAATCACAGAGAGAGACTATACAGAGAACCCCAGGACTGCCTTTGAAGAATTCCAATATTTAGAAATGGAGTTGAGGAGGAGGAACTAACAAATGAGACCGAGAAGCAGTTGTATTATAGAAGCCAAGAAAGAGAGTGTTTCAAGAAAGGAGTGTAGTGGTCAACATGTGTTGCGAGTTTGAATAAGATTAGATTTGGCCATCTAGAGGTTGTAGGTGGTCGTGATTAGAGCTATTTCAATGGAGTGGGGATTCAGGTGGGGTAGGAAGTGAAGATATGGAGACAGCCGACACAGACAACTTTGAGATGTTTGACTATGAAGATGAGGAAAGAAATAGGGTATTAGCTGGAGAAGGATGTGTGGTCCAGGGGGGGGGCTTTTTTTTTTTAAGATAGAAGATAATAGCTCATATGATGTGCAGTAGAAAGTAAACTAATGAGACTACAGAAAGAGGGGAAGATCAAAGGCGTAAAGTCCTTAAAAAGGTGAGAGGGGATGGGATCCAGAGCACATGTGAAGGTAAAGGCCTCTTATAGAAGAGTCACTTCACTTTATAGGAGGGAAAACAATGGATACAGAATCAGGTAGGTCTGTAGCTTTGGTCTTTTACCCTCCACAAGGTCAACAAGGTCACCAGCTAAAAATGAAAGGTTTGAGGAGAAAAGAATGGAATGTAATAGTCATTGCGGGGTGGGGGGTGGCAGGGAGAAGAGCAAATGTGTTAGAGAAACTCAGCAGGGTTGTCAGGCAGTGCAACTGCCCATCTCAGGTTTCTGTGATTCATTTAAAGTGAAACCAAGCAATGCCAATTATGTGTTTTTCCACCTAGCAGCCTGAATGCAGGCACACGGTAAATGGTTGGGTTCATGCAGAGTTGAGGTTTTGATAGATGAGTGTGGCAGAGTGTTACGGGGGGGCAAGGGAGTGGGGGGACTGGCAAGGGAGGGACTCAAATTGGTTAAAAGAGGGAAGTGAATTGAAGGAAGCAGATTGGAGGACTCTGAGATAGAAGACCTGGAAGCATAGGAGGTAGCATAGAGAAGAGGGACATTTGAACTCATGGTTTTGAAGTAAGTTTCTGGAGATATTAGTTTCCTCTGACTCTGGGAATGTGTGGTGGACACACAGGACACTTGGAGATTGGAAGTTAAATGGGTCATTCACATGGAAATCGCTGAATGGCAGGTATTGGGGAACAGAGGAAGATTGTGAGCCAAGTACTGAGAGCCGATTGTTGACTTCACCGTGGAAGGGGAAAGGGTGATAAAGCCCAGGTGGCACTGGGCATCAAAGAAAGAAAGATTTTTAACAAGAGGAAAGAATGGTCTGGAAGCCGCAAAGGTGCCGCAATTTAGGCACTGACTCTTTCTTGTGACACTAAGGTATGTGGGGTGTTTGAGAGCCACAAGGAAAGCAGTGTTCTCAAGGGACAGCAAGGTTTCAGGTAAGGTAAAGTAAAGGTAAAGTAAAGGTAAGGTAAAGTAAAGGTAAGGTAAAGCAGTACAGGGAGCAGTCACAGAAGTCTGAGGCTACTTGTGTTTACTAATGACAGACAGCTCTAGGAAGGTAGGCACTGTCTGCTTGGCCAGCAGGTGTGCTCCCAGCCAGTTACATTTAGGTACTCATTCAGTGAAACAATGAAATAGAATTTAAGAGCTTAACTTCTGCAATATTAGTCAAAGGTTTTGTTTTGTTTTTTCAATTGTGGTAAAATATACATAACATAAAATTTACCTTCTTAACCATTTTTAAGTGTACAGTTTATTGGTGTAAGGGACATTCACACCAACTCCATAACCTTTTCATTTTCCCCAACTGAAACTCCATACCCATTAAACAATAACTCTCTATTCTCCCCTTCCCCCAGCTCCTGGCAAGCACTATCCTACTTTCTATCTGTCTGGACTTGACTTCTCTAGGTACCTCATCTAAGTGGAATCATATGTTTGTCCTATTTTGTCTGGCTGGTTTCACATAGTATAATGTCCTTAAGGTTCATCCACGTTGTAGCATGCATTAGAATTTCCTCTCTAAGATTGAAGAATATTCCGTTGTCTGTATATATACCACATTTTGTTAATCTCTTCACCCATAAATGGACAATTAGGTTGCTTCTGCCTTTGGCTATTGTGAATAATGCTGCTAATGAACATGAGTGTGCAAATATCTCTTTGAGACCTTGCTTTCAATTCTTTTGGGTATATACCCGGAAGCCAAATTGCAGGATCTGTAATTCTGTTTAATTTTCTGATGAACTGCCATACTGTTTTCCTTAGGGGTTGCACCATTTTACATTTCCACTAACAGTGCACAAGGGTTCCAATTTCTCCACATCCTTGCCAAGACTTGTTACTTTCTTCTGTTTTATTTTGGTTTTGATAGTAGCCATTCTTACTGGTGTGAAGTGGTATCTCGTGGTTTTCATTTGCAGTTTTCTAATGATTACTGATGTTGAGTATCTTTTCATGTACTTATTGGCCATTTGTATATCTTCTTCGGTGAAATGTCTGTTCAAGTCCTTTGCCCATTTTTTAATCAGGCTGTTTTCTTGTTAAGTTGTAGACCCCCTATCTGATACATGGCTTGCAAATATTTTCTCCCATTCTGTGAGTTGCCTTTTCACTTTGTTGATTGTAACTTTTGATGCACAAAAGTTTTTAATTTTGATGTGGCCTATTTTATCTATTTTCTTTCATTGCCTATGCTTTTGGTGTTATATCATAGAAAACATTGCCAAATTCAATGTCATAAAGCATTTCCCCAGTGTGTTTTTCTAAGAGTTTTATAGTCTTAGTTCTTACATGTAGGTCTTTGATTCACTGAGCTAATTTTTAGGATGTAAGGTAAGGAACCAACTTCATTCTTTTGCACATGGATATCACTTTCACAGCACCATTTGTTGGAAAGACCATCTTTTCCCCATTGAATGGTCTTGACACCCTTGTCAAAAGTCATTTAAATATATACGCAAGGTTATTTCTATTCCATAGATTTATCTTTTTATTGTTTCTCTACCTTCCAATACCTTCTCTCCTTACTTCTTCCACCTCCTCACATCACTATTCAGCTTCAGAACACTAATGGCTATTTCAATGGATGACAAATTTCTATAGTTTCCAAACTTTAAAATTTAAGCATCAGTGTTTCTTCCATTGACCCTGGTACCAGTTTGTGCATTTACTGAACCTGTTTCCTGGGTCTCAAAAATTTTTTTAAAATAATAGCTATTGAAATACTCTATGAGATAGATCATAACTTAATTGTAAAACTTTCACTATTTTGTTGAAAATATGATTTCATATTTAGCACTTTTTCTCATTTATACTTTTTCCTTCTTCACTTAGGGGCCGCTGTACTTTGTGTTGCTCCAAATGCAGTATTTCCATTTGAACTGTATAATGAAGAATATTTAGAGCAAAGGGATATCTATCTGACTCAGTGCCAACAACAGCTCCAACAGTTTATTGCCACATATGGACCTGGGACAGCTATCTTTGCTAGCGATGAATAGGCAATCTGAGGAAATTTTTCCTTCATTCCTTTCTAAGCAGTGGAAAAAATTGTGAGTGATTTTGAAGTAATGCTTCAGGTAATCTTGTGTGTAGGGGTGCATTAGAATGCTACCTTAAAAAATATAAAATATGATTTCTTCAAATTAATTGCTAATGGAATAAACACTAATACAAATCTCAAAGCCAACAGCAGAAATTTATAATTTAGGATAATCTTATTAAAAAAACTTCTGGTTAGCGCAGTGTGCCAGTGGTCCACAGATTAAAATATAAAGAACGTTGCAAACTAAGCAATGGAAAAAAAATAGTAACTTTTGTGTAGTTCCCTCTATTTGTCACAAGATGGCAATAACACTTTAAATATTTACTTACTAAGTAAAACCATTTTTTTCTTCATTTGTGAACCTGAAATATTGATGAGTAAATAACAGCATTTATATAACCAGAAGCCTTCAGTGTAAGGACTTTTCATGCTAGATATTGACATGTCTATTATGTTGTTTTAGAAGCCCTAATTATGGGATCAGGAAAAGCCCTGGAAATTTTCCATTTTTAAACCAGGTTAAATGAAAAAAAGTAAGTTCCATTGAATCAAGGAGCAGTAATTGGCTCCTTAAACCTAACTAGTTACAAGAAAGGTACCAAAAGGCAAAGAACCCAATTTGCAAACCGTCTTCATTTTTGGAGGGAAGATATCTGCTCTGAAAAGGTAGGAACACCGTGCGAAAATATACTTATCTTGTAAAATCTCCAAATCCGTGTTTTTATTTTCCAAAGTTTTAATAAAAAAGACAGTTCTACTCACTAAAAGGAAAATGTCATCATAAAATTGCCACCTTATTAACCAAGACACTGTCATGCATCAATTCTTTAGAAATAGGTACTTCATGGAGTTTAACCGTGAAGGCAGACAGCTCTCTCACTCTCTAGAGGACTTTAATAAGTCACTTATTACTTTATTTCCTTGCTGTTCATTCAACAGTATTTACTGAATATCCACTAGTGCCAGAGACTATACAGTGTTGTTTTCAGAAGGCAAACCTAGTCTAAAAAAACTTCATATATTACAAGTTAAAGACCTTATTTTGTGGCTTCTTTTTTTTTTTTTTTTGCTGTACGCGGGCCTCTCACTGCTGTGGCCTCTCCCGTTGCGGAGCACAGGCTCCGGACACACAGGCTCCACGGCCATGGCTCGCGGGCCCAGCCGCTGCGCGGCATGTGGGATCTTCCGGGATAGGGGCACGAACCCGTGTCCCCTGCATCGGCAGGCGGACTCTCAACCACTGCGCCACCAGGGAAGCCCCTGTGGCTTCTTATATACTACATTTCAGTTTTTTGTTCTCTATGGGGTGAAGTCAAAACATGTTTTATAAAACTAGGATCTATAAAATCGCCCCCATTTCACACTTAATTGTGAAGTGTTCAGATTCTGTTGATGAAATGAAAGGACTAGTATCAAACACTGGGGGGGAATATGGTTTTCAAATGTTAGGCAAACACCGTAAGCACCCAGGAGGGCGCAGTAATGCTGGTGGCATGCATCACCACAGGATCAATTTCGGCAAATATCACCCAGGATACTTTGGGAAAGTTGGTATGAGGCATTACCACTTAAAGAGGAACCAGAGCTTCTGCCCACCTGTCAACCTTGATAAATTGTGACCTTGGTCAGTGAGCAGACACAGGTAAATGCTGCCAAGAACAAGACTGGAGCTGCTCCTATCATTGATGTGGTGCAATCAGTTACTACAAAGTTCTGGGGAAGGGAAAGCTCCCGAAGCAGCCTGTCATCGTGAAGGCCAAACTCTTCAGCAGAAGAGCTGAGGAGATGATTAAGGGTGTTGGCGGGGCTTGTTTCCCGGTAGCTTGAAGCCACATGGTGGGAGATTCATTATATAAGTGCTTTTCAAAAAAAAAAAAAAAAAAAAAAGTTGTCTTTGATGGAAAGTGATATTGCTGTACAATTTATACTGTTTGACTTACCATATTGAAATTATAACCTTGATAAAAGCAAGGAATTTATGTACTGTGGGACTCAACAGGGGAAAAGCAAGATTTAGCTAAATTTAAATCTTCACCTGGGTAGGATTTCAGTTGTTTTTGAATTCTTGTAAATTTGCATGCCCTGGACAGATTGGACTGTCCACTATTTGCCTTAATCTAGAATATTATTACTAATACTAGGATTAGGACAAATCCTAATTTGTCCTAAATTAATTCCCAAATCTTTTTCTTCACAAATGTAAAAGCAAACAAAGAATTAAAATTAAAAAATCTGTAGGTCATAGGTGAAACCTTTACTTATAATGGGTAACTTAAGGTGTTGAGAGAATTTCAACTAGTTAACCCTTTAACACACCTTTGAACTGCATGGGTCCACATAAAGGGTGGATTTTCTTTTTTTCAATAAATACATACTATACTATACAGTCTGCAGCTGACTGAATCAGAGGATGTGGAACCTTGGATACAATGGGTGGACTATAAAGCTATACTTGGATTTTTGACTTTAGGGAGGGTTGGCGCCCCTAAGGGTCAAGGGCCAACTATGCTTGTTTTTCAGGAACAGCAGCAGGTCCTAAAGGGGAGGCCCTCATAGTTATTTAGTACGCAGTGATTAGCACCTCTCCAGAAACCCAGCAAGGCAAGGAAGGGTATGAGAACTGGATGTACTAAAAAGTCTCCCCAGCTGCCCACCACCTGACACTTCAAAGAGAATCACTATCCACAGAGGAGCTAGTTATTGACAAGAATATACTATCCCTAAAGTATGTTAAAAACAAGTCTGACGACTAACTATGAAAATGAAGCTGTTTAGGGGCTTCTCTGGTGGTGCAGTGGTTAAGACGCTGCCTGCCAATGCAGGGGACACGGGTTTGAGCCCTAGTCCGGGAAGATTCCACACGCCGCAGAGCAACTAAGCCCGTGCGCAGCAACTACTGAGCCTGCGCTCTAGAGCCCGCGAGCCACAACTACTGAGCCTGTGCTGTAGAGCCTGCGAGCCACAACTACTGAGCCTGCACGCCTAGAGCCTATGCTCCACTACAAGAGAAGCCACCACAATGAGAAGGCCGCGCACTGCAACAAAGAGTAGCCCCTGCTCGCCGCTACAAGAGAAAGCCCACGCACAGCAACAAAGACCCAATGCAGCCAAAAATAAATAAATAAATAAATTTGTAAAATAAAATAAGCTTATAAAAATATCTTAAAAAGAAAATGAAGCTGTTTAAAGACCTGATATATTTTAAAGAAAACAGACTTTATTGCCCAGCAATTAAAATCATTTGAACTTATATTTTTCTACATAATTTATTGTGAGATGATCAATGTTAAATAAAATATTAATTTTCATCATTTGCTTTAATTCATTTCTTCTTGACCAATTCTTCATTTTCCCTTCCAAAATGTTGTATGCCACACCTCTGGAAAAAAAATCAGAAACCAACAGTGAAAATCAATCCATAATCAAAACTCGAAGAAAATCAAAACCTGACACACAAAGGCACCTTTAACAGGAAATGGCTTCAGCCCTTTGGCATTTATCAGGTACTTTCAAATTATCTCTAGATGCGGTTGCTTGACAAATCTTAATTACTTACTTGAGGCAATGAAGAAGTTTTAAACACCACTGCTAAGGACTTGAACATTCATCTGCAGGTACTTATATGCTGAAAAGAACATTTCACCCATTTTAATAAAAAACTGCATTATATTTGAATAATTCACATAATATATATTATTGGCATCTCAGTCTTAAATTATTTCTTCAAAGATACCCTCAGCTGGGTAAACGGCAAAAATAAGTCATCACTGTGCCAGTTACTAAACATTTTTGGTACTGCGCTTCAGGAACAATACCACAAACACATAAAAAAGCACACCATTTAACATTATAACTTTTGGTACCTTGTTATGTGCACAGCTGTCCTCCTGGTGGTTTTTTCACAGCCATCCTCTATGAAAAGTTTTTGGAAAACATTTATCACAACGACCTTCATTCATCTTCAACTCATAGGCTCTGTTGTACCTAGAAATTAAATATATTTCACTGTGAATTCTCATTTGTACTTGTATCTGTTTGTCTGGCATCTTATATGTAGTATGGTCCAGTAGGATTTTTTTCCCGTTCTTATCAGGAGCCATTAAAAAAAAAAAGAAAAAAGAAAACTTGCCATCTTCCTGACTCCCAATCAGATTTATAATAAAAACTACTAACATTAAGACTATATAGTGGAGTCATTTTCTATCTGTTAACACACCTCTGAAGGAACAAAAGAATGTGCTCGCTGCTTAATTATACTTCTTTTGGTAGTCAAACTGATAAGCCCCCAATTTTAAATATCTATAATGACTTGAGGATGTGTTAGTTCTTTTGACTGGTTAGGCCCTAATAATTCCATAAATGATCTTTCCAAGCTGGAAATGGATTCATTAGCATGGGCAAAAATGATGGATATATTTATGATGTTCTTTTACTGTGGCGGTACAGATTTTAAGACATGATGGTCCTAATGAGTACCCAACCATTGCTTTTCTGCCTCAGAGCTTGACAAGAATGAGATGAGCCAGGTTAAAGGTTAGATATATAAAAACAAGTGTGCAGACCTCTAACTAAGAGCATTATTATGGCAGATCTAATATAGTTTCAGAGCAGAGATACATTATGTTGACATCATTACTGGACACAGTCCTGTAGAATTAAGTCCCAAGTTGCCTGAAAGCATATTTATGTACTGCAAAGGGCATGGCCAGGGCCACAGATCATGTCCTACAGAACCCCAGGAGGATAAATCATTGAACTGGACAGCTACTGGAAATGATTTATGAAGACATATCAAATGTTGGGCCTTGCAAGACAATTTATCATTTTCAAGTCTTGAAATGCTGAAGTATCTCACATAATATTAGGAACACATACTATTGGTTATGAATAATTCCAACTTGGAAAACTTCAGTTTAATATATGATTCATGGCACTTCTGACAACTATTGATACTTGCAAGTCCTATTTGTTTAAGGCCTAAAACAAAGAATGTCTAGGGATATGTATGTATAATAAAACTGCTATCCACCCTACTCCCCTCAAAAAACCGAGTCTGGGCACAAAATCCCAGATGATGGGCACTTCAGGATGGAAGGCATGGGACAGGAAGGAAGGAAGGACTGGGATAGGGAAGCAAACAGCTGTTACGGTATTGGTAATATCCCAGTTCTTAACTGGATCAGTGGGCTCTTGTGTATTTATTATGCTTAAGGACTTACGTACATTATCAAAACTTTGATAATCAAACATTTACTTTGTAAAATTTTTTAAAATACCAACACTTAGCAATGAAAATAGTATTCAAGCCACTTAGGCCTCAAAAAACGATGACTATAATACCAAATATAAACTACTACCAGCCATCACATTTGCCTTGTTGACAGTTAACCGTTGGATTGTTTTAGATCAAACAACTTGTATTTCAAATTGGGGGGAGGAAAAAAACAAACAAACGTATGACGATACCAAGTTCCATGGACGAGGTTCATTTATACCTTTGCTTTTGAAGAGGCAAAAGTTCTTCCAGTCTCCCAGCTCTTGACCGGTTTCTTCTGTATTGTATCCGGAAATACACATCTCTGTGACCCGAAGCATCTAAGGGTACAGCCGGCATTTACAGCCTCGGGGCCTCCTATACTGTACGGATTCTTCTCCAACTTCAATGCCACGTCTCCAGAGCATATTTACAAAGGAAGATCCGGGAACAAATGCCGACAACGCTCCACTGCGTCGAGACCAGAACTCATTGTTGGCAGGTAAACTGTGCTCTGTTAACAAATTTAAAAACCAGTCACAAAGTCAGGTCAAGGTTGTCTTGAGGCCTAAGATCCCTTCCCCCGCTACAGAACATTTCCTTAGTAAGGCTAAATGAGCGCCCATTTAAGGGACCCTGAAACCATCTAGGCCGCACACAAAGCTTTACTGGGGGTACAAAAGGGCCCCGGCCAAGCCACCCGCCGCGCCTTCCAGCCGCCTCAGAACCAAGTGAATCGCAGAAGGCCCTTACTTAGTTTGAGCTGAGAACAGTCGAAATCGGCGCTTACTAAGGAGAAGGGTCAGCTAAGACAGGTAATGGCTACTCACAAAATGCGACTGAGCAGAAGGCGTGGAGGAAGCTCGAGGCTGCGTCAACTGGGGAGGGGGAGAGGAAGGGGGCCTCCTGACATGACCTTGAGGCTGAGGCCGCGCCAACCGCTCCGCTGTGCCCGGCAGTGGACGGAGGGCACCGGGATGGAGGCCCCGGGCGCGGGACCCACAGAGCGGAGTGGCCCGAGGCGGACCCACGCGCTCTGGCTCAGAGCCGGGTTCCAGGCAGAAAAAAAGACGAGGATCTTACACCGCAGGGACTCCCCCCGACCCCCTCAAAGAGCCCGGCGACAGGCCCGCAGGCGCTGCCGCCCAGCCCGCAAGGCCGACGGCTCCCGAGGCGCCTTCCTTCTCCGGCGGCCCGGTCGAAAAGAAGGAACCGAGGCCGGGAGGGGCGCTCGGCGCTCCGGGCCTGGCCCCGCCCCTTCCGGCCCTGGCTCCGCCCCTGAAGCCGGCGCACACCGGCAGCGCCGCAAGTTTACGTGGCCGACAGAGGAGGCGCTTTGGAATTTCCATAGAGGCTTTCGAGGCTCCTGAGGACCTCGCTGTGAGCTCTCCCCTTGAGTATGTAAGTGATTAGTCTACCAGTTTGTCATGGATCCAAGCAAGCAGAAAATGCTCTAAAAAGAAAGGGTCTCCCGTTCCTAGTTATATTTGCTTGGTCTTATACTTCCTCTTGTAGTTCAGTACTTTAAAAAGTGGTGGTATTGGACACCCCAATTTAGAGTAAGGGTATCTGGAATCGACCCCTTAACACACACAGAAGAACTAGTTACCAGAAAAAAAAGGAGCTGTTACATTTCCTCTATATTATAACAATAGCTATTGTTACTCGTTTGATTGATAGTAATAGTAGAGCGTTAAGAAAAAGCATTCATAAAGCAGTCACTTGCCTTGTTTTTATGAACATGTTATAATTTGCTGTTGATTTTCGTGCTTTGTGTTTTATTACGCTTGTTTCTCGCAATCACTGTATCTTGAGTCCTGGCTGCATAGCATTAGGCTTAGTGCTAGAGGAGACAGGCTGATGATCTTGTTTCCAGAAAGAATACATATGAAAGCATATAATTAAACAGTTGAATCCGTAAAAGACACATCATGCCTCCTGTAAAAACTGGAAGTTGATGACATATTTTAAGTCATTTAAAAATCAAAATGGAGTAACTATGGTTTCAGGCATTCAAAATTGAGTTGGGTGGACAGTGTTGGGTGTGGTTTCAGACATGTTCCTGCATCACTGAGAACTTCAATTTTCTGCACTGTGTCCAACTCAGGACACCACCAGCTGTTTTCAAAACAGTATGTGCTAGCAGCTGCTAGCTGCAACCTTGTAGTCTCAAAGGTTACCCACTACCTATGGCAGCTATGTAATCATTTCAGCGCCCAAACAATCCATGTTTAACAAGCACCCTAACTTCTTGCCAGCTCCAATCCTAATTCTTGACAAACAATTTATGTAATCTTATGGTTTTCTGCCTTTATGAGCTTCCCCCATTTTGTAGTGTGACAGAACACAGTTCAAGTGCTCCCTGGAGCTGTATCTCCCGGGCTGCAGTCCTAACACACCCCAAATAAACACCTCTTTATTTCAACCAGGTCTCTGTTCTTGGAATTCTTGGTTAACAAAATCCAAGAAATTGATACAAAATCCAGGGCAGAATATATTTGCCTCAAAGAAACATGATGTGAAAATCTAAACCTAGCAAAACAAATTGTGATTATACTCACTTTATCAAAGAATTCCGCTTTATGTGATAGGCTGGGACCTGGGACCCTTTAACCCAGTGCTTGCACCTGAAAGAAACTATAAGGGACTAAAAATAACTGCATACATGTGCAGTTGGGGCAATTATGAGTAATAAGATACAAATTGGCCACAAACCAACTGCCACTTCTGAGGTACTGGGAGCAAAAAGCGTGATCCCTGCACAGGGCACCACCAAGGGGGTGGGCAGACCACCTAAGCCACGCCTCCTGGCCAACCCACAGACCCGCCCCGGTTGTTATCCAGTTTAAGCTCCCCAGCAGCTCCTCTCTGGGAGCGAACAAGGGCATCTGTACTTCTTTCGCTCCCTTGTGCTGCAGCACAAGCCCCAATAAAGCCTTGCCTGAAATTCTCATTTGGACCCTTATCAATATCTCTTGATTAAAGAGTCCAAGAGCCCGGGTTGATAACATTTATATAAAGTTTTTGTTGAATGCTTTACAGGGACTTAAAATTCTTTGTTTGAAAAAGACCGCCAATATCATTAGCACTGAACTTTCCTCTGAACCCCTTCGTAGGGCTGGAGTGTGACACTGTGTGCAGGGCCTAATTGTGAAGCATATGATGGGTCATGGTGTAAGTTTTAGCCTTAAAAAATTATTAAAAACACATGATTAGAGTTTTCATTTTAGAAAAATAATTATGGAAGTTTAGAAAGAACATATGTGATTAGGTGATCAAGTTGTGAGTGAACCAGACCTCAAAGAAAAGCAGATGGGCCTTACCATCATGCCAGCCAAGCAGGACATGGCCAATGTTTACTTAGTACACAAGGGATGGAGTGAAGATAGGATGTCATATCCAAGAAGGCCAAGAGTAGGGGGGAAAAATTCTTTGTTTGGGGCCCCAAGTGGGCACTGTTTCTTCTGTTAAGTAGTGGCCTGGGCCTCAGCCTGCCATCACAGACTCCTGGACGGATATTACTTCCACTACCTAATTTTCAACGTGGGCAGCCACCTTTACCAGGCTTTTGCTGGGTGAGCAGGTGTGGCAGCCACTATTACTGATTTGTCAATAATTTCTTGGAAATGACACAAAAGCATGCATCAAAAGACACTATCAAGAGAGTGTCAAAGACAATCCACAGAATGGAAAAAAATATTTGCAAAGCGTATATCTGAAAAGCGATTAATATCCAGAATATATGAAGAACTCCTACAACTCAACAACAACAACAAATTTAACCCAGCTCAAAAATGGACAAAGGACATGAATAGACATATCTCCAAAGAAGATATACAAATGGCCAATAAGCACATGAAACGGATGCTCCATGTAACTAACCATTAAGAAAATGTAGGGCTTCCCTGGTGGCATAGTGGTTGAGAGTCCACCTGCCGATGCAGGGGACACGGGTTCGTGCCCCGGTCCGGGAAGATCCCACATGCTGCAGAGTGGCTGGGCCCGTGAGCCATGGCCGCTGAGCCTGCGCGTCCGGAGCCTGTGCTCCGCAACGGGAGAGGCCACAGCAGTGAGAGGCCCATGTACCACAAAAAAAAAAAAAAAAAAAAAAAAAGAAAATGTAAATCAAAACTAATCTCAAAAAGTGAGATACCACTTCACCCCCATTAGGATGACTATTATTTGAAAAACAATAGCAAAATAACAAGTATTAGAAAGGATGTGGAAAAATTGGAACCCATGCACCATTGCTGGTGAGAATGTAAAGTGGTGCAACCACTGTGGAAAACAGTATGGTGGTTTCTCAAAAAGTTAAACATAAAATTACCCTGTGATCCAGCAATTCCACTTCAGGGTATAGACCTAAAAAATAGAAAGCAGACTCAAATACTTGTACAACAGTGTTCATAGCAGCGTTATTCACAATTGCCAAAAGGTAGAAACAACCCAAATGCCATCAATGGATGGCCACACTTGCCCCACCTATCTAAAGTGGGTCTACTATAAAACATCCCCCTTTTTGTTTCCTTCATAATCTGTAATGACACTGTAAAAAAAAACATATACTTTGGCTGCCCTCACTGGAATATACATTCTGTGAGAGGAAAGACCTAATCTGTTTTGCTTACCTTTTTATTCCTAGTACCTAATACTTAATAAATATCCCCTGAATCCCTTGAATGTATAAATAAATGAATATGTGCTGATTTGGAAATTTTTTCAAGATATATTAAATTTTAAAAGCTAGATGCAGAAGGTATTTAGTAAAATCCCATTTTTGGTTAAATAAAAAGAACATGCATTTACATGACTATACATAAAATATTTTTGAGAGGTAACAGAAGAAACTTTACAGTGCATGCCTCTAGGGAGTGAAACTTGGGGCTTGTGGGGAAAGTGATATTTTAATTTTTTATTGTATACCATTCTCTACTGTTTGGATTTTTACTATGTGTATGCAATTTTATAATTAAATTAAATCAAGTTGAAAAATTATTAAAGTAGTACATTTTCTTTTCTGACTGAAAAATATACCATTTCTAAGACTTGCCCCCTCAGCCATCATTCCCTGACTGGCATCATAACAAGTGTTTGGTTCTCCAGCAAGGAGCACATCCTTGGGGGTTGCTGGTCTCCAAGTTGCTGAAATGAGTTAACGCTGTCAGTTGCAAATACAACTAAAACCACTTCAAGGGAAAAGTGTCATGGTTTAAAGATGATATAGTGGTTTATCAAAAGTAACTTTTTTTTTTTTGGCCACGCCATGCCACATGCAGGATCTTAGTTCCCTGACCAGGGATTGAACCCGTGCCCCCTGCAGTGGAAGCGCAGAATCTTAACCACTGGACTGCCAGGGAAGTCCCTATCAAAAGAAACTTTTAAAAAACTAGCTATTTTTTGATAGTATAACTTGGATTATCTTAGAAAGTTTACATTTCTTAGATAGACATACATGTGGATTCAGGGCATATAGGATATTATTTCCTTATAAGCTGTCAGAATCTATAGTCTGCACTTACACATGTAAATCTCATTAGTAAATTAATACATTTGGCCTTCAGTCTTTTTCATATTAGTGAATGACTTGGAGAACCTCCTGGTTCCCCTAGATGTTTGCAGCAAAAAATGAGGTTGGAACTGGAAGGAAGTTGGCTATAATAACCATATGCTTGTGCTTTCCCTTGCTCAATGGTGAGCATGTCAAAATAGAGTTAAGCAAGAGAAATGTAAATGACCCTAGTCATAAATGCATGACTTTCATATATATGATCCTTCTACCTCAGGCAAGATTATTTTTAAACATAATATTGACATTAAGATAATCATAGCATTTATACCTCTCGTCAAGGTTAAAGTTCTAAATCTGTGAAAAATACATTAAGTTGTCAGAATATAGGGCACTGATCTGAATGAAAGTTGATTCTTAAACACTTGAAGTACATGAACTTTACCGAGATAATTTCGGTGAAAATTACCTAAATTACTTATGATTTCTGCCCGGATCTAAAATAATGAGTGGCTTTAATTGTCAATGTGAGACCCTAGGGTTTTCCTTTTCTGTTTAAAAATTTAACTTTTATTTTACAAGTAAGCCTTGCAAACAACTACTTAAATCCTATGACAAATTCTGAATGTAATGGAATGTTATTAAAATTATTCAAGCTGACCAAAGGGACCTGAGGGGAAGTCTGCTAGGGAACTTCAGTGAGTTTTCTTCTTTGATGAAAAGGCACATGTGGGAAGAAACAGCTCTTCTTCCCCTAGATATGATCATCATCGATCAACGGGGAAAGAATTCCTGGCATCGCTGCAGCCCTCTTGTTAAATGAGGGGAGCTTCTGTTGATGGCAAAGTGGGAAGGAAAGGAACCAAGCAACTTAAAGACATCGAATAGTCACCAAGTTAAGCAGCCAGGGAGCCACTCCAGCTCCTTGTTATGTGAAATAATACACTTTTATTACTGTTCAAAAAAATTATTTAAGAATGATTACATAGAGGGTTGAGAATGTGGAAGTAATTGAAAAATTCAAACTAAGGTTAAAGTATGATGTTATTTTACCTCAGTGATGATCTAATACAAATTATGTCCTGAAATTAACACCCCGTTAAACTTAAATACAGAGTAGATTCTGAATGTTTTTTCTACGACGTCTCCTTGTATTTATGCATGAATTTCTCTATGTCCGGTGGTATTTTGGTAAACAGGATCTCCAAAAAAACCAACAACAAACAAACAAAACCCCAAACCCCCTAAAACAAAACCCTGATTTGTAGCATTTGCAGATATCCACACTATTAATACATCTTGGCAATTTCAAGCTTCTAACCACTGGTTCACAAGACACCTGAATGCTTGAATAATTAACAGTTAGCTTTCCCAGCACACCATTGTCCCTAGAAGCTGAATTGCTGGGTTGAAGGATACAAGCATCTTCATACATAATATAGTCAATTGCTTTCCAAGTAATTGTTCTACTTCCTTGTCAAAACTTGCTCTTTTCAGAATTTAACATTTTTGTCAATATGATAAATATCAAATGATATTTACTGTTATTTTAATTTGCATTTGCTATAAGGTTGAAAAGATAACTTTATGAATGTTTTGCTTTTCTCTTAAATTTTTTTCACGTTTTTAATCATTTGGGTTTTCTCTTCTGTAAATCATAGCCTTCAGAGCTTTGCCCGATTTTTTATTGAAGTATCTGTAATTTAAAAAATTGATTTATGGGATTTCTTTCTATATTCTGGATACTAATCTTTTGTCAGTTAACAGCTACATGCATTGCAAATAACTTTTCTCAGTCTGTTTTATTTTTTAGTTATAGTTATGGTGTTTTATGTTGTTTGGAACTCTGTACTCTTCTCTCTGCTTAGGAATAGCTCCTTGGTACCCAATACCTCTGCATTTCTATGCAAGCTTTCTGGCTACCCTTAAATCCAGATCCTTTAATGTACCTTTCAAGGTCCTCCTTGATTTGAAAATTGGGAATAATATAACTTATTCCTAGGATTGTTGTGAGGATTAAATGAGATAATATATGTGAAGTATCCATCCCTCTTCCCCAGGCACTTTCTTTCAAAGCAGCATGTTCTTCTCACCTGGTTTTTCCTATGCTCTTCTTGTCCCTCTTTGCCTTCTCAGGAAGCCTTCCTTGATTTCTTAAGACTGTGTTGGGTACCCTTATTGCCGTCCCGTAGCCATTGCCAGCCTTCTTCCCTGATAATGGAACCCTGATTTTGTTTGTGTTACGTGCCCAGTCCTTGGGCTCAGCCTATTGTTTCAGTCTGTTTGCCTGCTTCCCCTGCCTCCTGTGGTAGATGCTGACAACTGGCTCACTCAGTACTTATTCCAGCCTCCTTTTATCTGCGTTTCTGTACGTCAGAGGATGAAAAGCTAAGTATTATATAGTATTCCAAAACTCTTTTGCAGCTTGGATTATGGATGTGAATTAGGTCCTGCCAATCAAATGCATCTGTGCAAAACCTGAATTCTAACTTGAGTTATGAGAGGAGAAAAGCAGGCTGCGAGGCATCCGTTGTGCTGGCATTTATGCAGCAAAGGCTGCATGTTTCTGGAGTCAGTCACTGCAGGGACAGCTTCCACTGGGCTGGCAGAGTCCAGGTCATGGCAGAAAATTAACTGCTTTGGCAGCCCAGTTGCATGGAATGACTTAGGAAATTGTTCCTGTAAATCCAGCCCGAGTTTGTTTCATCCCAATGATTCTGTAAGTCACTAATACCTTGTAAGACACTCCTTTCCTTTTAAACTAGCTAGAGCAGATACCACCACCAAACCCAGACTGATATTCCTTCCTTATAACTGAGGGTGACCTTGTGACCCACTTCTGGCAAAGGAGAAGTAAGTAGCAGCCTTAGCCCCTGATATCTTTACGACGCCATCTTACCAGCCCTGGACTGCCTACTTGTGGATTTTTTTTACATAAGAGAATAAAGTCCTAATTTATTCAAGTCAGTATGGTTCGGTCTTTCTTGTTAGCAGCTGAATGCAATTCCTAACTGATATAGTAAGCAATGAACAATGCCTGCCATAGTATTAAGAAAATATTTGTGGACCAACTGATGATTGATGAACAAAAGCACTGAAGCATGAAGTAGCTCTGTGTGTGTGTGTGTGTGTGTGTGTGTGTGTGTGTGTGTGTTTACTACAACTTAAAGTATAAAATAGGCAGTGGTGGAGAACAGTGGGCAGTGATATAGGTAGGGGTTTCATAAGCCAAGTTAAGGGTTTAAACCTGCTCTTACATGATGGGGAACCATTGAATGGTTTTGCACAAGTAAATACATTACATCCTCAGGTTTGCATTTTTGATAGGTTACTTGGGTGCAGCCAATACAGAAGGCAGGGAAAACTTCTAAGTTTACAGAGTGTGGGTGAAAGGTGATGAATACCTGCAATAATTATTCTCACAGACTTTTGTAAATGTACGTATATTATTAGTGAAATTCTTCAATGTGGAATTGCTAAGTCAGAAGGTGTACGCATAAAATATTGAGAGATACTGCAAACTTGTATTTAAAAAGCTTGTATACTCCAACAGTGCTATAATCCTCATTTCCCCACCCTCATCAAAAACGGGTATTTTACCTTTGTGTCATTCTTTTATTTCACATTTCTCCATTTAATATTAAAGGGAAAAAAAGGCAGGAGGATTAAAAATTACAAAGATTAAGTTTCATTAAAAACATACATGCTGAAGCATTATGGTTAACTCTAGTATGCCAGAAAAATAAGTCATCATCACTTACCCATTTCCTCCCCGGTTTTATTGAGATATAATTGGCATATAACACTGTATAAGTTTAAGGGGTGCAACATAATGATTTGATGTATATCAAGATGATTCCTACAAGTTTAGTTAACATCCATCACCTCACATAGTTATATATTGTTTCTTGCGATGAGAACTTTTAAGATCTACTCTCTTAGCAACTTTCAAAAACACAATACAGTCTTGTTAACTATATTTACCATGCTCTCTATTACATCCCCAGGACTTATTTATAACTGGACAGTTTGTATCATTCTGCTAGGTGAAATATGTTATTTCATTGCTTTTTTTTTTTTTTTTTTTTTTTTTTCAGTACGCGGGCCTCTCACTGTTGTGGCCTCTCCCATTGCGGAGCACAGGCTCCGGACACGCAGGCTCAGTGGCCATGGCTCACGGGCCCAGCTGCTCTGCGGCATGTGGGATCTTCCCGGACCGGGGCACGAACCCGTGTCCCCTGCATCGGCAGGTGTACTCTCAACCACTGCGCCACCAGGGAAGCCCCTATTTCATTGCTTTTTAAATTTATATATCTTATCATGGGTGAGTTGTGTGTCTTTTCATAAAGATATTAGCTGTTTCATTTCTTTTTTTTTTTTTTTTTTTTGTGGTACGCGGGCCTCTCACTGTTGTGGCCTCTCCCGTTGCGGAGCACAGGCTCCGGACGTGCAGGCTCAGTGGCCATGGCTCACGGGCCTAGCCGCTCCGCGGCATGTGGGATCTTCCCAGACAGGGACACGAACCCGTGTCCCCTGCATCGGCAGGCGGACTCTCAACCACTGCGCCACCAGGGAAGCCCTGATTTCTTTTTATGAACCGCTTACTCATATCATTTGTGGAATTTTCTACTGAGTTGCTGGTCTTTTTAAATTCTGAGAGCTGCTTTTATATAAAGGAAATTACTACTGTGACTGTCATCTGTTGTGACGTTTTTCTCTAGGTTTTTAAATTTTGTTTGTTTGTTTTTGTCTTTTCACCTTGTTTATGGTTTTTTCTTTTGTTTTATGAATTTATTTTATTATAGTCAAAATTACCCAGCTTTTCCTTTATGGCTTCTTGTGTTTTTGTGTCACATTTCACCTTGCCATCTTTAACCTTCTTCTAACATCTACCCAGCCAGAGAAGACAAACCTGTCTTGCTTTGAGCTGCTGACATGTATTTTCTTAGCTATCATTTCACATCAACTTTGTGAGCCTAGGGGAAGAAAGAGATAAGGCGAGGGAAGTTTATTGAGGGCAAACACTAAGCCTAGTGCTTATCACAGTGAGCGACTGGTCTTGGCCTGAAGTCAGGTCTCTTTTCCAAGGCAGCCTCTCCTGTATGTCCCAGAACATCACACTTGTAGCCTGATGGGACACGGGTGGAACAGGCCTCCTCTTTCTGAAAGGAGGATATGGAAGTAGCTTCCTGCTTCCCACCTTTCTTCCCTCCCTTGACTCTCCTGTCTCTGCCATTGCACCCCACTTTTTTTCACTTGTTTATTGCCCACATTTCAAGAGGACTCTGGTCTAGGGGCTTACAGTCAGCAAGAGGTGCAGATGTGCTACACACAGAGTAGAGACAGTCTTGCATGGGCCTTTAAAAATTATATAACTTAATTTTAAAAATTTGACCCACATGATATACCAATCTATGTAAAGGATTAAGATGCCTTATAATAGCACACATTTAAAGTTTTTTAATTGAGTGATTTCAGAACTTATTTGAAAATAAGGTTTAAAATCAGTTCTTATTTAGACCTCACATTGTTTTAAATGGCCCCCAGTTTTCAATGGCCATAAAAACAGAGACAAGTGATTTAAGTCCATCCCCAGACCTCCCCATGGACATAGTTCTTGGTCCTGAGAGGGCAGGAATGCGTGTTTCTTCAGTAACATTCATGTGCACAGGAAATGACTATTGACATAATCTTTAAGCCTAATAGTTAAGATTATTCTTCAGTTTATAATTTAAAAGCTTCTGACAGCTAAATGCTATGGTATAATTTATAATGAAAGAGTTTGAGTGATTGAGGTATATTTCACTGAGCTGGTTTCTCTTATGAGTTGAAACTAAGACTTGTGTAAACATAGGAAGGGAAGCCTTTCCCGGGTTTATGTAGTCGGGCAAGAATATTTAATGTCCCTCATTCCCAACTGTGCTGCAGTACCATCTGTGCTGTACTCAAAGTTTATAGGAAGCAAATCTATAGGATTTAAGGGGCATTTATTTTTTTCAGTAAAACAGTCATGTATAAGACCACGAACTACCAGTACGTAACAAAATAAAAGTACATATTAATTTTCTTTGAGATATACAATTTTATACTATTCCCCTAGTGCTCCTTTCAAACATTTGGAATCTTAGCTTTTGTATATTTTTGGTTACAATAACAAGAAAAACAAAACTAAAAAATCAAAAGTGTGTACCATGGAGAAAGACAGCAATAGTACACTACTAGTGGTAAGTCATCTGGGAAACTGTAGATATCACACCATGCATCAGTGATTTAAAAAAAAAAGAGTTTGTCATCAGATTAAGACAGAACTGCCAGTTCTGGAAGAGTTGAAGTTCATAGGTTTTCAAATAAATTACATGATTGATATAATTTGCAATAAGCTGTACAGAGTTGGGAAAGAGCATTTAGATTAAACCCCTCTCTCAAAATAAGGTATCTAATACATGAATTTAGATCAGAAGCAATCTGTTTGACTTATCATTTCTTCTCCCTGCCAGCTAAGAATACAATTTTATATAAAGCCAGGAAGCAATTTGTCTTAAAAGATGCCAAATACAATTCATGTGTTGATTTCTAAGGGAATTATGTTGGCCACGGTGGAGATGTTTTGTCTGTATTGGATTATTTCCTCAGAATGGCACTATTGACACACCGAGGACTAAAGAAGAAGATTAAATACTGCTGGAAAATATATATAGAATTAACTCTATACCTCTCCCCATCCCCCCTAAACGAACAAACAAACCAAACCAAAAAAGAGATCTTACTAGAGCTTGAATAATTTCTCTTTGATAATAACTGGTTAGTTGCTTTTGTGAATATAAAATGAGGTCTTTTGAAAGAAGGATAAATTACTAAATAATTTAGCCTAAAAAGCAATTTCAACTAAAATACTGTGTATTTCAGCGAGGACAATCAGCATTTATTTATTTCGTACAGCTTCTTCTAAGTTTAAATAAAATCTCCATGAATAGATAAGAAAATTACTGTTTAGGATATCTGTAACTCTGCAGATTGAAGTAGTTGGGTCAAAAAACCCTTATCAAAATGTAAAACCAGTATTTTTTTTTATCACCAAGTAACGTGTGAAACAGATATCCTCACCTTCGCTCCATCCCAAACACCCACCTCCACTGTGGGACTTTTACTTTCCACTTCATTTCTTTTTGTTATTAAGTTGTTGTGTTTTTTGGGGTTTTTTTTTTTGTGGTACGCGGGCCTCTCACTGTTGTGGCCTCTCCCGTTGTGGAGCACAGGCTCCGGACGCGCAGGCTCAGCGGCCATGGCTCACGGGCCCAGCCGCTCCGCGGCATGCGGGATTCTCCCGGACCGGGGCACGAACCCGTGTCCCCTGCATCAGCAGGCGAACTCTCAACCACTGCGCCACCAGGGAAGCCCAAGTTTGTTTTTTAAAAGAGATATGTATATACTTTTTTTTCCATTTTTACTTATTTATTTATTTCACATCTTTATTGGAGTATAAATGCTTCACAATGTTGTGTTAGTTTCTGCTGTATAACAAAGTGACTCAGCCATATGTACACATATACCCCCATATCCCCTGCCTCTTGCGTCTCCCTCCCACCCTCCCTATCCCACCCCTCTAGGTGGTCACAAAGCACCCAGCTGATCTCCCTGTGCTATGCAGCAGCTTCCCACTAGCCATCCATTTTACATTTGGTGGTGTGTACATGTCCATGCCACTCTCTCACTTCATCCCAGCTTCCCCGTCCCCTCCATCCATGCCCTCAAGTCCGGTCTCTACGTCTGCGTCTCTGTTCCTGCCCTGCCGCTAGGTTCATCAGTACTGTTTCTTAAAATCCCATATATATGCATTAGCATACAGTATTTGTTTTTCTCTTTCTGACTTACTTCACTCTGTATGACAGATTCTAGGTCCATCCACCTCACTACAAATGACTCAATTTTGTTCCTTTTTATGGCTAATATTCCACTGTGTATATGTGCCACATTTTCTTTATCCATTCATCTGTTGATGGACATTTAGGTCGCTTCCATGTCCTGGCTATTGTAAATAGTGCTGCAATGAACATTGTGGTACGTGACTCTTTTTGAATTATGGTTTTCTCAGGGTATATGCCCAGTAGTGGGATTGCTGGGTCATATGGTAGTTCTATTTTTGACCTTTTTAATGTAGCTTTACTGATATATAACTGACATACAATAAACTGCACTACAAGTATTTTTACAACCAGGAAAAGAAACAATATTTTAAAGTCTGTTGGAACTAGTTCTGCTTCTAAAAAGGTATTTCCTTATCCCCCCAAATTATCACTATAGAGGAATTGTAAATGTTTTTTTTTTTGTGACTATTACTGAGAGAGGTGAATGAACTGACAGAAATTTAAGTGAGAACTTCCCTTGCAGATTATGGGATAATACTGTGATCCAAATATAGCCCCCTCCCCGCCCTGTTTTATATACTCCACTAAGGACAGCATGGTGAAGAAGCTAATACCAAGTAGGTATCTATCTTCTAGAAAGATTTTCAAGTGTACCTTCATTATTTGTTAAATGACCATAGAGACAGATATAAATTTAGCAGACTAAATTACTTTTCAAATTAGTGCTTTATTTTATCTCATCCTTTATCTTGACCATGCACCATTAATTAAAACAGCATGCTCCTTGGAAACTTTGGGTGAAAATATGCAATTTCACCTCAGATTTCCCAACCTACCAAAAGTTGTTAGCATATTTAGCAATTTAATAAAATGTTATGAAAACCTATGACAGAAATATAGTTCTTTGGCATTAAAACATTTGTAACTGGACAAGAAGAAATAAAAAATAATACTGTTTAAGACAATGACTAATGATTTAACAGGAGGATTTAGAAAAGTCTGATAATTCAACAATAGTCATAATTTTTCCCCAGTTAAATGCTTTAACAACTATAACCAAATAGATTATTAGCAATAAAACCATTTTTTTCTGAAATTCTTGCTATCACATTTAGTGTTTACAGTTCAGTTCCAGGTAACTTTAAAGAAGTTCTGATTTCATACCTTAAGATAAAAGGTTATTCTTAGCACTTTTTATTCCAATAATTTATGATAGTGAATGGCTGAATCCATCTCATTTTACTTTTTATTCCTTTCAATGGTATATGAGTGGGTAAATATACTCACAAATATTTAAATATACAAACATTTTTGCTACCTATTAATATGTAGACAGCTTTCATTGTATGGCTTTTCTTTTAAAGACATGCTTTGGTCACATTACAAGGAGTATATTCACATTAAAATAATAAAAATTACAAACTAACTATAAGACATGAGTCAAAACATGATCATCCTCGAATCAACTGAATGATAGTTTTTGCCTTCAAATAGTCTTTTACTTCATTTCACTGCCAAAAGCTGGAGTTAAGTGGAGGAGAAAATGAAATGGTGGTTCAGCTGCTATCTTAATTCAACCAAGTCCATTCATACACATTTCTATTTAATAATCTTGGATGAAACCCAGCAACTTTAAAACTGTGGGTTATCGAGAAATGAATGAACTTTACACCTGGACAGTGGACTAGTTAAAGAGGAGGAAAACAAGAAAGGGAGATAAAAGGGAATCTCAATCAGCAAAGACATGACAAAAGAGACTGATGATTTTTTTTTTCCAGGTGTCTCTGTTGCACCCTGTTGTTCTGAGAGTCAGCGTGTTCCCTGACAAATGTCTCTGCTTCATAGCTAGGACCCCCAGGCTCCTGGCGAAACTGAAAGCACTGGTTCAGTCAGGCAGAACAGCTGCTCCCTGGGCACTTCATGTGCAGGGCAGTGGGAGAGGCCCATAGCAGAGGGTTTTCCTTGCTTGTAGGTCCACATCAGGGCATCCTGTATCACAGGATGGTCACTCTGTGTCCTCAGACCCCCTCAAGGTGCAGATCAGCGCCAGAATTCCAAAATCAGACAGGATTTCTCCCATTTCATAAGGGCCAAGTAGGTAGACTGTGAACAGCAACTGACAAGGGGAGAAGGGACCTGGCCAAAGCTGTGACTGTGAAGGTCACGGGGGTTCGCTGGAGGCCCCTGACAGGTCTGAATGTGCCACTTTCTCTACAGGGCTACAGCTGCACCTGTGTACCTAGTCCAGGACCTGAAAGAGAGTGGGGTGGATGTGGAGTGACCAGGGGGGAGGGTGACAAACCCTGCTGCCCAGTGACACCCGTCTGCTGTTCACACAGGGCTGCAGGGTTTCCCAATGCCTTCCACAATTTGGAAACATAATAAGATATTTAATAATACTCTAGGAAGGTGGCCAAGCCCTGTCCTAGGAAGCAAACCATTCCTAATACTCCAAACAAGTTTTCTAAGAGGGAAAAATAGTTATAGAAGTTGCTGCACTGTCATATTACTTCAACAGTCTTTTCACACATATTCAGCTAAAACTGAATAAATGATCTCAGACCTTCCAAGTGGAACGGCTTCTTAGACCAATACTAAGCACAGACTGGTTTTCACAAAAATGAAATACTGGTGTTTTACAAACCCAGCTTTTATTCTTTTTAAACCAGGAAGATTGTATACATAGATATTAGCTTTTCAGTTTGTAACAGATATACTACAGAAAATGTGTGTATTCTTTGGATATATACACAATTCTTTGCTTTCCTATGTCTCTTTCTTTTTTTCCATTAGTTTCTCCGGCACTATATAGTAGTGACTCTCTCACACTGAATAGATAAGCTGTGTGGTTTACATTATTATTATTACATAATTTACCAGACTGATTATTTCATTCCACATTTATTTAGATTAGATAAATCTGAACATCCAACTATGGATTCACATGTAAACTTTCAGAAATGATGTTTGTTAGGTCTGATGTAATAAATATAGAATTATTTCATATCATTTAAAAACAATGACATCACTTTCTACCAGCCCCCCTCAGGGGAGAGCCTAAGGCTGTGAGTCTGTTGGAATATTGTCATGATTTATTTTTTCTCCAGAGACAGAATGCTTCAGAAACTGACCAGTAGCACCAATGTACAATCTTGATCGCATGGGCCATTTCTGAAAAAGAATATTTAAACAAGAATCCAAAAGTTAGTATCTGTGACAGATATAGTGTGTAATAGTAATATTAAAAATTCCAAATACCTCAATGCAAATGCAATATCATGTAGCTAGTAACAATGGTAATTATGAAGTCTAAGTGATGACACGAAAAAATGTTAATAATAAAAGTAAATAATGCTAATAATAAAATTATTAGTGCTAATAATAAAAGTAAAAACATACCCAGACTTTGATTATAATTATATGAAATAATACGTGTGCATGTGGACCAGAACTGCAAAAAATCATGGAGAATGAATATATTTAAATGTAGGAAAATATACCCACAATGTTTTAATGTTAAACTAAACCTAAAACAAAATTAAGCCTAAAACAAGATCCCTGGCTTTAAAAATATTTTAAAAAGTTATATGTAGGACTTCCCTGGTGGTGCAGTGGTTAAGAATCCACCTGCCAATGCAGGGGACATGGGTTCATCCCTGGCCCAGGAAGATCCAACATGCCACGGAGCAACTAAGCCCATGCGCCACTACTGAGTCTGCGCTCTAGAGCCCACAAGCCACAGCTACTGAGCCCGTGTGCCACAACTACTGAAGCTTGCACGCCTAGAGCCCGTGCTCCGCAACAAGAGAAGCCACCACAATGAGAAGGCCGCGCACCGCAACGAAGGGTAGCCCCCGAGTGCCACAACTAGAGAAAACCCGCGCGCAGCAACAAAGACCCAACGCAGCCAAAAATAAATAAAAAATTTTAAAAATACTAAAAAAAAAGTTATCTGTGTTAAGTATTATGCATCTACATTGTCAAAGGACTACAATGAAAAGTGACTAATTCGACTATCTAAACATTTTACCTAGCTAAAAGCAATATCTTGAAGTTGCACATATTAGAATGTTTGGTGTTATACAGCTAGAACATCCAGGTTAAATGTCTGCTTGTACTGGCATCACACAGCTCTAACCTTTCAGTAATCATCGCATTTGTATTCTGATTGTGTCTTTTCTAAATTTACCTTTAAAATGGACAGCCTCTCAAACAATACAATTAATTTCCAAACAGGCATGATGATGAAAAAATATACTACATAGGTAGTACTTTCAGGATGGACTTTTTTTTAAGAGGGGAGGGTCATATAATTTTAGTTCTAAGGTCCTTGGAATACTAATCAGAGAAATAGTGCTTTTTTTTTTTTTTTAATACAAAGGTGAGTCCTTAGACTAAAAGAGTACAACTCTTAAAGGTCAGCAGTGGGGTCCCACACTCTCCAGAGAGTAAATGCTGCTGTGAGCAGCAGGCTATTTTCACCAGCAAACATTCATGGGCAGACTGCTGGTTACACAGCACCATGAAATGTTCTTAAATGCCTCACAAATGATCCACGGTGCTCAAACAGAGGTACAATTATTAACAATCCAAAGTCCGTAAGAGCTTTGGGTTTTCAACACAAGTTGCATATTAGAATCACACGGGAGCTTTAAAAAATACTGATGGCCAAGTCACACTCCAGGCCACTTAAATCAGAATGGACCTCTTTGGAGAAGTATAAGGTAGAGTCAGTTCTTATCTGGAATAATATAAGCCTTCCTTATACTTCCGAATACAGTTACTGTCACCTAAACTGGGATTCCAGATGTAAAATGTAGCCACAGGAATAATAAGTAGGCATGTGATTTTTATTTCTCCAGATGGGATAAGTGAATTTAAGAGTCCTAAATTCAGCTTATTCTGCTGGGAATCTATACTTTAACACAGATTAAATATAACATCTGTGTTACTTGGAATTTAAATGGTCCATTCTTATATAATCTTCCTATAAACAAACTTGTATTTTATGTTCGATACAGTAATAAGACTGACACTGTGTTACTTATTTTTGCAAATCCATTTCAGGTTTTGTTTTTTTTTAAACCATAGATGTGAATTCTTGTACTTTCTGGGTATATCATGTTGATCCTATTCTTGGGATCCCTGCTACCAGTTGGTAACATTAAGTGTTTTAGAAACTAGCCTGGGATTTTTTGATATGTTTGGATTTGGCATTGTTAGATCAGATTTAAGGCCTGCATTATACTGAAAAATCCAGTGTCATGGTATTATGGATTGAATGTTTGTGTTCCCCCAAATTCATTTGTTGACGCTCTAACGCCCAACGTGATGATATTTGGGGAGGTAATTTTGGTTAGATGAGGTCATGAGGGTGGGTCCCTCATGATAGGGTTAGTGGCCTTTTAAGAAGGGGGAGAATTCCCCTTCTTTGAGAGAGTTAAGTCGGCCAGCTGCAAGACAGGAAGAGAGCTCTCACTAGGAAGTGAACTGGCCAGCACCTTGATCTTGGACTTTCCAGCCTCCAGAACTGTGAGAAAACAAATTTCTGTTTTTTAATCCACCTAGTCTATGGTATTTTGTTATTGCAGCCTGAGCCGACTAATATTCACATGTAGCAAATAGTGTAGGGCATAGGTCATCAATTTCAAGTGCAGAATTTTAGGCATATTATAAACCAGTGCTTTTCAATCTTTTACGCTCCTGCCACGTTTTCATGAGCATAAAAATCTCATGCTCAAACCTCAAATGTAATGTGAGAACTCTACATTTGAAAATATAGATAATAATAATTTGAGAATGTGACTTAAACACATCTAAGTATAAATAAAATAAAAATACTACTGAATGCTCCCTGTTAGTTCTCTGTGTTTCCTGGGTTCCACTGTATTGAGAATCACTCTAAATCATGCAACCAAGAGTGGAGACAAGTGAAAGCATCTGTTCTTTACAGCCTTGCTAGTATGTAAGTAATTTATGAAGCAAACCTAAAAGTGTATATGTGGATTTTTGCCTGATTTTTCATGGACTTAATAAAACTTCCCTTTTTAATAACTTTGTGTCCCTGGATTTTCAGAAAGTCTTCAAATGATTTTATTCAAATGAATTTAATGCAGACACATAAATAGTTTTAAGAGTCAGGAATAAAAATATAAATACGATATTGGTTAGGTTGCATGTCAGCCTCATGCCAAAAAAGCCAGCTGACTGATTTACATTTCACTTCTCAATGGTCTGTTTTAGCATTGTGTAGATTAACACAATCCTGACCTCTACTTTACCTAATAAGTCATACTTAAAATTATGTAGTTTCATTAGCTTAGAACAATCTAGCAAACTCATACAATTAACCAGAACTGAACCTGAAACTGAAGACTAAAAATATATTCCTGGTTTTTGGAGTTAAATGACTCCAAAATAACAAAACTTTGTATTTATTTTTTGAAATTATTGTTTATCTGTATTATCAACAATGATTCTCCAGGGGTAATGCAATTAATAAAGCCATCTGTGCTTTTCTTTCAATGTAAGTATCTGAAATATACCCCTGTTCCCTTGGAGAAGCACTGCCCTTTCAGACTCTGGTGCTGATCAGAACTGCTCACATCCCAAAGGGATAAAAACTGCTGTTTTAGGCTATGCCCTGGGATTCCAGTCTCTTAAACCTTCCAGTTTCATTTGAGGTAAAGTCATAATGTAAATTCCCAACAATGCTAACAGTGCTAAATCCCCAATACTGATAATAAGAACTGATGATTCAAAATTATGGCCTTGAAATACTTGTTAATGGATCTTTGATCAAAGTAAAGACCCCCTTACGTTGTAAGGCAGAAAAAGTCATTTTGGAACACTCTTTAACTAAGTAAACCAAAAAGTACAAATAATCAGAATATCTTTATTTCTTTGGCCTTAGGTTAATCAACGATAGACTTAATATTTAAGCATTTTGGTAGTCTCTGTAAAATAATGTGTTACAGGCAGTTTCAATTCTGTACGTAAAATCTCTTTCCTCTGCATCTCCACTGCATATGGTTATAGCCTCTCTTATGGCACATACTACATTCTCTCTTATAATACTGTTATTTATATTTCTGTCTTTGTCTCTATTATATGCTCATTTAGGGCAGGGATCGAGTCTTACCCTTAATTGCATTCACTCTCCTAACAGTGCTTTGCACAAAGCAGGCACTCAGTAAATGATTTTAAAATAGACTAGTCACTTGTTCAACCATCATCAATTTCATTTTTAAGAGGTAACCTTTGGCTTTCTTTCATTATCCCTAGATTGTCTTTTAAAATAAAAATAATTGATTCAGAGGACAAATGAGATTTAATTTTTCTTTAAAGAGTTATATGACTACAAAAACATTTGGTATGGGAGTCAGGGCAAAAAAACTCTTGTTAAGCTTATTGTTACATGAAAATTATGGTTTTAACATTACTCATTCAAAAAAGCACTGCAAGAAACTAAGGCAAAAAACAACTGGATTTCTCATCTGATTTCTCTCTCCCACAAAGAGGCATTTAACAGATGTCTTTTGTATTAAAGCCTACTTAATGTTAAAATAAACTTCCTTAGAGTATAATGTCAAGTCAAAAGAAATCTAATATTAATGATATATTTGAATAGCAATCTAATGTACCTAATATCAATCTAATATTAACAGATTAGTAGCATCTAATATCAATAGTAATACAAAACCCCTTAATTAATAATGAATAACTTTCCAGCTGAGGTTATACAACACATGCATGGAATGGAATAGTCTATCATAATTATGAATAAATGATATTTCAAATTTTTATACTTAATATTTGAACTAGTTTGAGTCTATCATCATGTTGATTAAATGTGCAAAGTAAATTTTATTAAACCTTACCACAGAATTTTAAGTTCAGTTAATATTAGAGGATGTACTTTACCCTCAATTCGATAATGATTATTCAATAATTTATTGAACATTGATATACTTAAGGCAAAGTCCTAATTTTGTGTGTGTGTGTGTGTGTGTGTGTGAGAGAGAGAGAGAGAGAGAGAGAGGGAGAAAATGCTTCAGAATGGTGGAATCAAAAATTTGAATATTTAGTATTAGAAAACATAGGGAAGGTGATCCATTTTGAACAGAATGCCTGATCAATGTAAGATTTGAAAACAATCAAATCTAGGAGAAAAGGATGATGAGAGTCTAAATACTGTAATATAGGTAATGAATCATAATCATATATACCGTATTAAACAAAAACCCTGACCACTCTACCTATATGTAATGAAAAACATACAAGAGGGAGTCTCTTGGATAATTTTGTACATTATGTTACTTGAATATTTAATCAGAACACAGCATATATGCCAACTTATTATGAAAATCACATAAACTCATTATAGTTTTTCTAACATTCTTGGTGGTTGTCTAGTCCATGATCGTTAACCTTCATTAAAACGGACTGAACATTCACTGTGTGGGGACGCAGAATGGTCTCCTTTTGTTTTTACCAGCTTTACAAAAAATTTCCAACATTAGTTTCCTAGGATTAGTTAGGGGCAGATACTTCCTTCACCCTGTTTAATTCCTGAAACTTTTCAAATATTTGATAAACACCACAATGGTAACAATGATGTAAATTTAAAACCCTCAAAGGCTCATAAATGTAACTCGGACACTAAAAATTATCAGGACGTGCAACCAAGCACCCCGCCAGGCACCCGCAAGAAACTTCTCATCTAGGAAAGGAATCCTGTAGGTTGCATCCTATAAGGGGCGTGAGACTCCCCTACCCAAGCCAGCCCGGGTTTAAGCCCTCTACCTGCAAACCGTCAAGGAGTAGCCTTGTGCAGTGGGGACCTCGCTATGGGTGCCTTCGCGGGCCAAGGTCGCTCTCCTGATCTGTTCCCCGCCTCACCCTGAAGGAGGGGTGAGAGCTGGGCGGTATCTGCCCAGGCGGGGGCAGACCCCGCGGTCAAGGTGCCATGCTCCCGGCCCCGGCTCCCCAGTGCGCCCTGCCCGCCTACCTTGACAGGGTGTAGGTAACCATCCCCGCGCAGGGCGCCCAGTCCGGGATCCGCCGGTGCGTCGGCGTCGTCCTGCAGGCTGCGAGTGAGGTGCGCGATGTAGGTGGTGGCCAGTAGCAGCACGTCCAGCTTGGACAGCTTGGTGTCCGGCGGCACCGACGGCAGCGTGCGCTGCAGCTCCAGGAAGGCGTGCCGCAGAGTCTGCACGCGGCTGCGCTCCCGCGCCGCGTTCGCAGCCGCCGGCCTCCCGCCCCCCGAGCGCGCGCCGCCGCCTGCGCCCGCCGGCCCCGGTCCGGTCCGTCCCTGGCTCGAGTCTCGGGTGGCGGCTACCGGTGGCGCGGGCTCTTTGCTGGCGATCAGGTGGCTGCCTGCGGGGCCGCCGCTGTCCATAGCGGCTTCCGGCGCCGCGCGCCCTGCCAAAGACGGAAGGCGCGGTGAGGCTGGGGCGCCGGTCGAGTTTAACCCGGGGAGGCGCAGCCCTCCCGCTCCCCCTGCGCGCCGGCCCCGGCCGTCCGACATGGCTTCAGGCGATCTCAGAGTTGAGCACCTTTTGACTGGGGCGCTTTTGCCTCCCGGCGTCTGGGGAGAGTGGTGGGGCCCGAGTGTTCCTGGGCTGCTTGGAAGGCTGAGGAGGGGCGCGGTGCCGGCTCTACTTTCCGCCGACAAATTAATCGGAAGGGCTACGCTACCGGGGAAAAAGATTTCGGAAGCACAGCTCCGGTTCGGAACTTGTTCGCGCTTCTGGATCGCTGTCCCGCCTGTCCAGCAGTAAAGATGAAGCTGGTCAATTCGTGGAGCGCGGCGGGAAGCCCTGCCTCGCCAGGGCCAGCCGTGCCCACGCCGGCCGCCCTCGCACCATTAGCTCCCGAGGCCCGGGGAACCTCAGGGGCGACGGCAGGAGCTCAGGGCAGTTTCTGCCGGAGAAGCGGGGGATCGGTGGCCTCTCCCGGCACTAAGGCACCCGCTACCCCTCCAAGCCCGGGAGCAGCGCGGCGGGGGTCGGACCGGGGCCCTCACCTTTCCTGGAGCGGCCGTACGAGGTTCGGCTCCGCTGCGAGGGCAGGCGAGGAGCGTCGAGCTGGGTCTGCGTGGCCAGGACCGCGCCGGTCACTCCATCCTCGTCCAGCCGAAGGCTACGGCCGCTTCCAGCCTGGGCCGGACGCGCCTTTTATGCGGGCTCCTGCGAGGCGAGGCGTGCGTGCTGGCCAAGCTCGGCGTGGGATGACCGCAGAAGGACCTGCTGACGTCCGCAGGTACCTGAGGTGCCGTGCAGGGGACTCGGTCCTCTCCGAGCAGCCCGTCCGCCTCGGGAGAGTCATTAATGCACCCGTCCGGCGGGGCGGGGCCGGGCCAGAGGGGGCGGGCCGTCTTCTTGGCCCCGCCCCTCCGCGTCCAGGTTCTCCCCGGGGCGGGACTCGGAGAGCCGCACGTCCAGCGCGCGGGGTTGGCGGCCGACTGGGCCAGAGCTGCGGGCTGAGCTGTAGGACCCCAGCGCGGCCTCGCGAGTTAGCTCGCCTTGCCGCCGCCCTTCCGCCTCGGGCCCAGTCTGAGCCCCGGCACCTTCCAGGCCGGCGCCGAGCCGAGGCGGGAACGCGGCCGTTTTGTTGAGCGTGACGTAACTTTCTGTGAGGAACTGTGGAGTGTGCCGCCTCGAGGCGCTCACCTTTCACTCTACCACAAGGTAAATGTCTCCCGCTGCCCTAACTGCTGAAAGCGTAGTCCTTCCACCCTCGGGATTCCGTGACCAGTTTACTGAGCCGCCCAGAGATAAACTGCACTTAGCTCGAGCGCGCCCACTGTCTGTGGTACCTTAGGAAGTTCCCCCAGTCGCGGTCGCTTCTCCCCGAGGTTCCGGCACCTCACTCGTCCCCCAGGGGCCCCCGCTTTGTTTCGCTATTTGGACGGATTTGGAGTTTCCCTGCGGGGAACTCGCCTGAAGTGTTTAGCCCTCGTGGCCCCCCCGGGGAGCGGGGCCGGCGGCCGTGCGGGGAGGGGCTCTCTCCGGCCTCCTTGAGAAAAGGGGGCGCTGCCCCGCGAGACCTGTTCCCAGCCGCCCAGGAAGCCTGGGCCCTGGACGCCCCCCGACCCTCTGTGGCTTCCGCGCGTTTGGACCCATCGCCTTCAGAGGTGAAGTCTGAGCGGACGCCCCGTATTTCCCAGCGACGTGATTAGTCCATCCTTGAAAACAGTGCCTGCGAGGGGAAGAGCAGGACGTTAAAACACCTTCTTTGCGGTCAGGACGGAATATCGAATTTAAAATAGCATTAATGAAAGCGCTCTTGTATACCTGACATAATTTCATCCTTTACCATAGATTTTAAAATTGGAGCCACCGACTAGTGCATAGTAATGGTGGCACTTATTGTATTCGAGTGTAGAATTCCACACACTTTAAGTATACTAGTGAATCAAAAGAATCCTCAGGTTTTCATCTCAATTCCCATTCCGTAACTGTAGTTCGATTTACACTTTAGAAAGAAACACACCAAAATACCATTGGTTCAAAAAAGGATTACTTTCTTTTGGTGAAGGAGAAAGCACACCTTTATTTCCCCTGTAAATGGTACGTAATGAGGAATAAAGCAGTTGGAAAGCACTGTTTCGGATTCTGTAAAGAAGCAAATCAAACAAGAACTCAAAAGGTTCTTCTTATATCATGAGATACCGTAAAGCTACAAACCCCAAAGGATGACGTTGCCTAGTAATGCGATAAAGGTAGAGTCACACGTTTCAGATCGCTTAAGGCTGAATTTACTGGTTTTTTACAAACACATTTTCTTTTACTTTTGAGTTATGAAGAAGGTGAGGTTCACATACATCATTTTTGGTCAGCAAGCTTTCAGATTCCTTCAAAGAGAGATTCCTGTATTGACAGAGAAAAAACAAAACAAAACAGCGTTTAAATTATTTCAAAGATGAAAGTTATCCACAACAGGTAGCAAACGTATATAATCTAGGACACATAACAATAGTGAAGGCTAATGATTAGTTACTAAACTGTGTGCCTCTTCTCAGGCTTGAAAGGAAGCAGAAACAAAGATTCCCCCCCCCCCCCCCGAGGAAGGGAAGAATGTGGAAAATCTATGAGTTGGGAGAGATGTGGACATAAGAATACGGGGGGAAGGTGGGCCGACAAGGGTAGGCACGCTGGCACCTCACACACCTCACCCCAGCCTAGCCTGCTAGAGTCTCCTGCTGCTTCAGGAGGTGGGGTGGAGGTGCAGGCACAGCAGAGGCACTTCACTGCTAACAGTGCCTGGCCAGCTGCCTGCTGAGTTGCCCAACAGTCAAGTTCCAAAGAAAGGGCTGATGTAACAAGACCAGCCACTGCAGGCCACCCCCCTTGTCCTATCTGCTACCACTCTAAGCAGCCTCTCTGAACCCTCTGATGACTCTAGAGTCGTCCTGCTTCCTGCAAGAAACCAGTATTTGCAATTAAGTTCAAAATGGAAGACGAAAATCTTCAAATTTTCCACATTACATAAATTAGTAACAGGTACCTTATTGAGCACTTCTTAAGTGCTATACAAAAAGCACTTTATTTTCTCATTTTGTCTTTACAAAAACCCTTTGAGGACTTTACATTTACAGTTGAGAAAAATAAAGCTCAGAGGGTTGAAGTAACTTGTCCAAGGTCACCTAGGTAGTAAGTGGCAGAGACAGGAGTCAAGCCAGGCAGATTGACCCTAACACCTGTGCTTTTCACCATACTCTTCTATTTACTATTTGTAGGGTTTTTCATTATTTGCAAACGGTTTTTGTATCTGCTATCTCAATAAAGGGCATACTTTAACTTGACTCCCTATGAACAATCCAAATACTATTTTTATAGTATGTCTTTCTTTGGAGTTCTTGTCTAATCTGGTTTTAGAGTGCCGTAGATTTTATTTCACTGAGCGTGATGTAGGTCTTAAAATCATACTTATCTTTTTTTTAAACGTGTCAAATAGTTTGGCATCTTATCTTTATATTGTAAAATAATCACACATACCAGTGAAGAAAATATATTGATTTGTTATATAGCTATATCAATGGGTTTTATAGAGTTGGTGCTTTTTTTCACCTTTCAGCGACTTCCCTCATTGTTTAATTAAGGTATAATTTACAGGCTTAAATTCACTCTTTTGAGCGTATAGTTCAGCAGTTTTGATAAACACTAACAGTCATGTAACTACTACCACAATAAAGATATGCAACATTTCATCACCCCCCCAAAATTCCCTTGTGTTGACCCTTTGTAGTCAACCCCAGGTCCTCAGCAACTACTGATATTTTCTCTCTATAGTTTTGCCTTTGCCAGAATGTCATGGAATCATACAGTGTGTAGCCTTTTAAGTCTGTCTTCTTTATTTTATTTTATTTTTTTAAACATCTTTATTGGAGTATCATTGCTTTATACTGTTGTGTTAGTTGCAAAGTGAATCAGCTATATGTATACATATATCCCCATATCCCCTCCCCCTGCGTCTCCCTCCCACCCTCCCTATCCCACCCCTCTAGGTGGTCACAAAGTACTGAGCTGATTTCCCTGAAGTCTGGCTTCTTTTGCTTTGCATAATGCTTTTGAGGTCTATCCATGTTGTGTCATGTATTGCTAGTTCATTCCTTTTTAATGCTGAGTAGTAGTATTCCATTGGATGGATGTACCACAGTTTGTTTATCCATTCCCTAGTTGAGAGACCTTTGGGTCGTTTCCAATTTTTGGTGATTATGAGGAAGCCACTGAAAACATCAGGGCTCAGATTTTTGTGTGAGTATAGGTTTTCATTCCACCTGGGGAAGTACCTAGGAGTAGGACTGCTGAATGTGGTGTGTGTTTAACTTTGTAAGAATATGTCAAACTATTTTCCAAATTGGCTGAAGTATTTTTTTTTTTTTTTTTTTTGCTGTATGCGGGCCTCTCACTGTTGTGGCCTCTCCCATTACGGAGCACAAGCGCTGGACGCGCAGGCTCAGCGGCCATGGCACACGGGCCCAGCCGCTCCGCGGCATGTGGGATCCTCCCAGACCAGGGCACGAACCCGTGTCCCCTGCATCGGCAGGCAGACTCTCAACCACTGCGCCACCAGGGAAGCCCCGGCTGAAGTATTTTTTGCATTCCCACCCGTAGTGTGTGAGAGTTCCCATTGCTCCATATCCTTGCTAGCATTACTTGATTTTTTTCTTTTTATTCACTTTAATGGACATTTTTAAAGAAAAAAAACTTGATCCAATATTTAAAACATTTTAAAAATCAGATGATTTCACAATCTAGATATCTTGCTTGCTAGCTAGTCTCATTTCTCACCTTCAACATGTCTGCCTGGCTATACCGTTTTGGAGCCGAGTAGCTGCAGACTGCAGTTGCCTTTAGTTGGACATGTGCTCTCCAGTTTACCTCAGTCACATTCTCACCTGCTTCCCTTACTTACTTTATCTGCCTGTACTTTAGGGTGTTTTTGAGCCCCCCTTGCAGTGTAGTTAAGAGCTTGGCCTTTGCAGTCAACGACCTGGATACAAGTCCCACCTCTGCCTCACGGCAATCCTGTGACTTTGGGCCCCTCTGACTGGGCTTCTGCAACACTCATTTCCCCCATGTATAAAATGGGGCTGATAGTATTCTTATCTCAAAGGGTCCTACTGTGTTTTATAATTTGTTTGGGTAATGAAGACTAAGCTTTCGAAGTAGACATTTTAAAATGGAAAATAACTAATACAATTTTTATAACTTAGATCTTACATAACTCTTGTTCACAGAGTAAGCCATTGACAGAGTTGAGACTAGAAGTCACAAAAGTGAGCTTACACTGTTCTAAAGAAACACTTTGTCGCTCACCACTATTGCTTTTTTTTGAGGGAGGTGGGGGTTGTCCTAATTTCAAAGGGTTCTTTGAGAACTGCAAACCAGAATCTTAATGTTATATCTACGTTACTGATACATAAATTTATTTTGCATATAAAAGTTAATTAGAGGTTAGGTTGAACACAGCAAAATTAAAGACATTTAGAGCTTTGCAGATGAGTTTATGTAAGATCATTCCAGAGTTTCATGACTAAAAGTCTTATCTAAGTTTTAAAAAATTCTTCTTGAAGCACATAGGAGATCTGTTGTTACAACTGTTCAAACATAACCTTAACAGTGGTAAAAACAAATTATTTGTACTGTTTTTAAAGGTCATTTTTTAACTCAAAGAAACCTAATGCTTCCATATTCTAACTAAAGATAGTAGGTATTTTATAAATAGTTAAAAAACATACAGTGAACATTTCCTGTGAATTATGGGTCCCAGGGATTCACATTCCTTAAAGGTATCTGAAGCTAAGGGCATTCTAACCCATCTAGAAAGTTATTATTTTTACATTAAGAAAAGAGATGGATTGACTCTATTGACATCACTTAGGCTTGAAAGATAGTTAATCAAGTAACAGTTTGCTTTTTTCGTTGTACAATGCTGTATTCTCAGTGGATCTTATTTACAATATATAACTGCATTTAATGTCTATTTTTAAATTACTAAGGCTCAAGTACCTCCTAGCATGTTTGAAAAGAGAGGAAACATCTGTCAGAAGTATTTACTGTGACAAACATAGAAAGAAGCAATATGTGCACGTTTTTTGTTTAATACATATGTTATTTTTAATTGAACAGTGAAGGCATTTGTTCAGAATCAGCCTTTAAATAAAAAATAGTGTTGAACTAATCTTTAATTAAAGTGTACGTTGATAGTATCAAGTTCAGTTTGAGGGTCAAAAGCAACGTCAATGAGTCTGACTTTTTCCTCCCTGTAGGGAAAGCAGGCTTGTGTAAATATACATGAGCACAGACTGCATGCATTTATAAAGGAGGTGGAAAACATTCCCCTGTCATTGGACAGATTTTGCTTCACTGTGTTCCATATAGGATACAGGCACAGCTTTCAGTGTGTAAACCGTAAAGGAGTGTGGGGCACATACTTTTAGCGTTTTGGAAGAAGGCTCTAAGCTCCTTTCCACCTCTGAACAGGCTCCCCACCTCGAATCTTAAATATAGACTGTAGGGGACTCTTCTGCTGATGCCCGCTCATGATCCTCCAAGTAATTAAGGGAAGGAATTGGTTTAACCAACGCTTTTAGAAACTAAAAATCTGTCCTTTACATTTGGGCCGCATATTTTGTTTTTAATACTTTACTAACCTTCTAATGTTATCCTCATTGTCTCTTAGCCTTACACTAAATTAGTAAAATGTTAGCAGTAGGCATACCCTAACAATCTATTATCAAGAGCTTAATGAGATTCTGTAATATATTTGGTCATCTTTTATTAAAGAGAGGTAGAACTGATATTCCCATTTAATAAGACTTAGATCATTTGTGATGCCAAAACAATATTTTGGCATGTCCTCAATGAAAATGTTACATGAGGAAATAAAACATATTTAAAAGAAAATGTTTATGTAATACTTTTCCGCATTATAACACTTAGGAATCAGGATTGAACATAGTAAACTTCACTGATAGTAGCAGCAGCAGGGCATTCTTTGTATTATTCTCACAGGAACCCCTCTGTTCTGCTGGTTCCTTTAGGGTAGCCTATCTTAGCAGTACTTAGCAGTCAAAAATGCATTTAGTTCTGTGTTTAGTGTTCCTAGTCAGGAAAATGAGAATATAGTGATTTGTCAGTGCAGTCCTAGGGACTAGAGTTTTGCTTGGGGCTATAGAATATGTGGTATGTGCCATAGCTCGCAACTGATCTAACAGTGTGTGTGGCAATGTACAGACTTACCAGTATTGTTTTCTGAAGCTGTGTTCATTTTTATTGTTTTCTTTTCCACCTTGATGATATACTAGCAAGACCTTTCAAAATGCTTGGCAAAGAGACAAGACTCAAGAACACTGTTGTGGAATTGACGTGAGGTATGTAAATCTTTAAGAAACTGTTGGGGTGCTATGAACAAACTGGCTATGGTTTTGATGGCAGTGATAATGGACATAACCAGTAAGGCAAATTCTCACATAGCCTCTGTTTTTTATGTGTGTGAATGGAGAGGAGGCAAGACCAAAACTAGGACTCCTTATATATCCTATCGCCTCTCCCCAGATAAAGCATTTTCCAGACTCACAGGACTCTCTCTCCCTTAAGCCTCTCCTGGCAAGCCTGAGCCACTCTTCAGGGAATGGGGGTAGGGTAGTGCAGCACTGTTGTTCGTGGGTCTTCTTCAGGAGGGCTCCATTAAGGAATGCTAAATCACCATCCCTTGACTGGACCCTGCAAAGAGGGTCTCGTGACAAACCCACGTGACCTTCATCAGGCAGTTCTGGAAAAAGGAGATCTATTCTAAAGTACATCCACTGGCTCTGATTACTTTCTCAATGAAATACGCTATGGCCCTTTATTATATTGTAGTGACTACTATGGTATGATCGGAAAGATCAATAGAGCAATCATTGTATTGATTATAAATGAAGAAAAGTGGAATGGATAATTTGTAGGATGTATGAGGATCTGGTGTATAACGCCCATAGCATTTATCACAATATATAGTAGTGGCATCACATTTGACTCTCACACTAACTTGTTGCAAGATCTTTGAGATCAGGACTATCTCATTTGAGTTTTTATTATATTGAGTATTGTCTGGCATATAGCAGGTGGCTGTTAGTTTTATGAATAAAGGAAGTTATTTTCTGGTATGATTTATCTTTACATCACAGCAATAACATCTTTTTTTTTTTTTTTTTTTTTCTTTTTGCGGTATGCGGGCCTCTCACTGCTGTGGCCTCTCCCGTTGCGGAGCACAGGCTCCGGACGCGCAGGCCCAGCGGCCATGGCTCACGGGCCCAGCCGCTCCGCGGCACATGGGATCCTCCCAGACCGGGGCACGAACCCGCATCCCCTGCATCGGCAGGCGGACTCTCAACCACTGCGCCACCAGGGAGGCCCAATAACATCTTTTTTAAAGCTGAAAAAAGCAATTTTCTTCTCATTAGGAGACTCAGCTGATTCATAATGAGCTAAATTATGTATAAACTCAAGGTTTAGAATAGTGATTCTTAAACTATTTTTTGGATCATAAATCTCTTTGAGAATCTAATGAAACTTCTAATGTATCCTTCAGGGACACCAGATTAAGAACCTTTGGTTTGGAGAAGTGGTGAAAGTAGCCTATCTCTGTAATGCTCTGCCTTCTCCTCCTTTCTGCCACCAGATGCCCTGCTGTAGCCGTCTACTCACTAATGGACCACCCATTATCATCTGGGCCTCGGGCTCCTTTGATATGATCCCTGCTCATTCAGACAGCTTTACATGCTGCTTCTGGGACTTTCCTGAGTCACCTGCCCTACCTCAGTAGGTGTATCTAGTCTGTGACTCCCAGCTCTTCCTGAATCAACCCTTCCACTGCAACAGAGAACGAGGAGACAGACGGAGGGGCTCTCTTCCTCTGTGCTGTTGACAGTGAGGGTGTCCCATCCTCCCCCAAAAGATAAATCACACACAAAAATATTTGAAAGAACCTACCCCATGTCTTCAATAATTTTAGGGTTATCTTCTTGGGAGCTTTCTGGAGATGCATTTCCATTTGTAAGGTATCTTTGTCTATCAGAGAAAAAAACTAATTTTGGCTTACCCACCTGTGGGTAATAAACAGGAACTATGTGATGCATTGTTTCAAAGTTACCTGTAACATACAAAGAATTAAAAGCATTCTGCTTTGAAACTAATAACTAAATTGCAAACATGGCATAGAAAAGCATTAGACTATCTAAAATTATGTTTTATGAAATGGAATTAGATGAAGTTATATAGATCCACAGCAAAACCAATAAAAAATGAATATCCAAGATAAAAATATCACAGACTTTCATACATGAGAACCTACACAGGAAAGTTTATGGTCAACTCTCATAGACAAAATGGGTATACCAACATTAATATTAACTGCCCTTACATTTTGCTGTTATGAGTTTATTTTTTCAGTGTGTTTAACCTCTAGGGAGTAGATTAGTCAATTATAGTTTTTGTAATATGTTCATACCTTTATTTCCAAACTTAACATTCCACATCGTTTCCCTGTTTAAAGATCCTCCTTCCTTTCCAGCAATGATTTCCTTTTAAGTGGAGACTGCCTTATTCGCCTCTAATTCCCAGGGCCTAGCATAGTGTTGGGCACATCTAAGATGCTCAACAAATGTTTATTAAATGACTAAATGAATATTTCCATCAAAGCACTACAAAAGTAAATGATGAATAAAACGAAACCAGTTCAACCAAAAAAAAAAATGCTGAAGGGCATTCAGATATGTTGAATTTTGTTGAAGTGTTTGACTTTGCTTCTAATTTTGAGCTATATAGTTGTGTGACTATATTTAAGACAAGATTTTTTTATTGTAACATCCTTGAAGTCTGAGTTAATTTTACCATATAGAGCTCCAAATTTATAGGGCTACCAGAAATATGTAGTCAGGAAATACAAAGATGACTATCTTCCTAAGAATTCCTGTTCACTTATAATGTATTTAGTTGTACAGAGGTATCTTTAAATGGTTCATCTTAGCTCTTCTAAAGACCTGAAGGTATATTGTAGATTTAAAAATATACACAGTATATCTTCTAGACTTTAAGTCATTTTTTCCATTTCTCCTGAGTGGCAATAACAGACACTTTACATAAAGACTACAGTGTAAGCTATTGGCCACAAAGCTAAGGACAGAGTTATTGCGTGTTAATTACGTGTATCCAGGGATATCACAGGTTGTAAGCCTGGGAAGCTCAGAACTGTACCATTTGTTTGGATGGGGTTGGCAAACGTGTAGGTGGTGAGGAAGAAGGACATCTATAGATGGCCAAGAGAGAATAACTGAGTACTCCTGAGGAAAACTCACATAATTTCTATTACAGCTAGTCAGCTTTCAATTTCAATTTAATTTAATTTTTTTTTTTTTTTTTTTTTTTTGCCGTACGCGGACCTCTCACTGCTGTGGCCTCTCCCCTTGCGGAGCACAGGCTCTGGACGCGCAGGCTCAGCGGCCGTGGCTCACCGGCCCAGCCGCTCCGCGGCATATGGGATCTTCTCGGACTGGGGCACGAACCCGCGTCCCCTGCATCGGCAGGCGGACTCTGAACCACTGCGCCACCAGGGAAGCCCTAATTTTAATTTAATTGACCTTACAGTCTATTTTTCAATATAGTAAATCATATAATCTATTTGAATACTTTTTTTTTTTTTTTTTTTTTTTTTTTTGCGGTACGCGGGCCTCTCACTGTTGTGGCCTCTCCCGTTGCGGAGCACAGGCTCCGGACGTGCAGGCTCAGCGGCCATGGCTCACGGGCCCAGCCGCTCTGCGGCATGTGGGATCCTCCCGGACCGGGGCACGAACCCGTGTCCCTTGCATCGGCAGGCGGACTCTCAAACCACTGCGCCACCAGGGAAGCCCCCCTATTTGAACACTTTTAAAATTTCAAAGTTCTTTCATAATATAGTCTCATTTTTCTCCCTAGTTCCTTTTTTGTTTACAAAAATTATATGTTTACATATCACATATTTACACATTTGCAGATTTTTCTAAATTCCCACCAAACTGAAGTGAATTTCTACGTAGAGCAGACATTATTGTTCTTGGGTCCAAGTATGATTCAGCCAGTCATCAGTAGAGTGGTCACTAGAAGCCAAAGCTGTTTGATGAAGTCAGATAACTGATTAATCACTGTCTCCCTGCTATCTTTGTGACCTTAGACAAGTTATTTCATCTTTCTAAAACTCAGCTTTCTCAGCTGCAAAATGGATATAATAATTACCTTTCCCACAAGTTAAAATGATTAAAGCAGTAGTGCGCATAAATATCTGAAACATTTGGCACAATAAGTGTTAGCTCTCTTTTCTTCCCTTGCCCCCTCTTCTTGGCTTCCTAGACTGGAGTGCTTTCCATTTTAAATTATTAATGATTATCATGATAGCAACTACAACAAGGTATGAAATGATGCTTCTGTACTATATAACATTCTGTATGGCTTTTAAAAAAATTGTGGTAGGAACACTTAACATGAAATCTACCCTGTTTATTTTTTAAGTGTACAATAAATACATTATTGTTGACTCTAGGTACAACTTTGTACAGCAGACCTCTAGAGTTTATTCATCTTGCTTGACTGAAACTTTATGCCTGTTGATTAGTAACTCCCCATTTCTTCCGCCACCCCTAGCCCTGGGCAGCCACCATTCCACTCTTTGATTCTATGAATTAGACTATTTTAGATACCTCATATATGTGGAATTATGCAATATTTGTCTTTCTGTGACTGGCTTGTTTCATTCAGCATAGTGTCCTCAAGGTTCATCCACATTGTTTCATATTACAGAATTTCCCTTTTTTAAAGGCTGAATAGTATTCCATTGTTTGTATATACGTTATTTTCTTTATCCATTCATCTGTCAGTGGACATTTAGGTTTCTACATCTTGGCTATTGTGAATAGTACTGCAGTGAACATAGGAGGGTTAACATGTCTTCAAGATCCTGATTTCAGTTCTTTTGGATAAATACTCAGAAGTGGGATTGCTGGATCATATGGTTATTCTATTTTAAAATATTGAGGCACTGCCATACTGTTTTTCACATTGGTTGCACCATTTTGCATTCCCACTGACAGTGTGCAAGGGTTCCAATTTTATCCATGTCCTCACCAACATTTTTTTGTCATTTGATAATAGCCATCCTGACAGGTATAAGGAAGTATTTCATTGTGGTTTTTAAAAATATTTATTTATTTATTTGGCTGTGTTGCGTCTTAGTTGTGGCATGCGGGATCTTTGATCTTCGTTGCGGCATGCAGGATTTTTAGTTGCGGCATGCAGGATGTTTTTTTTAGTTGCAGCATGTGAATTCTTAGTTGTGGTACGTGGGATCTAGTTCCCTGACCAGGGATTGAACCCAGGCCCCCTGCATTGGGAGTACAGAGTCTTAGCCACTGAACCACCAGGGAAGTCCCATCATTGTGGTTTTGATTTGCCTTTCCCTGTTGATTAGTGACATTGAGCATTTAAAAAATATACCTGTTGGCCATTTGTAGGTCTTCTTTGGAGATATGTCTATTGGAAATGCTGTTGGGAAAATGGTGCCAATTAACTTGCTTGACAAAGTGTTGCCACAAACCTTCAGTTTGTATAAAATGCATTATCTGTGAAGCGCAATAAAGTAAAGCGCAATAAAACAAGGTGTGCCTGAAATCACTTTATTTATTTATTGAAATATAGTTGATGTACAATATCTTGCTAGCTTCAGGAGTACCACATAGTGATTTGACATTTGTATCATTGTGAAATGATGACCACCATAAGCCTAGTAACCATATGTCCTCATGCAAAGTTATTATAATATTGTTGACCATATTCTTTGTGTTGTATATTACGTCCCTGTGGCTTATTCATTTTATAACTGGAGGTTTACCTCTTAATCCCCTTCACGTGTTTCACCCCGCTTCCCTGGCAACCACTGCTTCTCTGTTTCTATGAGTTTGTTTTTGTTTTGTTTTCTTTGTTTCGTTTTTTAGATTCCACATATAAGTGAGATCATTCAGTGTTGGTCTTTCTCTTTCTGACTTATTTTACTTAGCATAATACCCTCTATATCCATCCATGTTGTCACAAATGGTAAAATTTTATTTTTATTTTTAATGGCTGAGTAATATTCCATTGTATATATCCCGAATCTTCTTTATCCGTTCCTCTATTGAAGGATACTTAGGTTGCTTCCATATCTTGGTTATTGTAAATAATGCTGCAGTGGACATTGGTGTGTGTATATCTTTTTGAATTAATGTTTTTGTTTCCTTTGGGTAGATACCCAGAAGTGAAATTGCTAGACCATATGACAGTTCTATTTTTAATTTTTTGAGGAACTTCTGTACTGTTTACCACGATGGCTGCACCAATTTACAATCTCACCAGCAGTGCACCAGGGTTCCCTTTTCTCCACATCCTTGCCAACACTTATTATTTTGTTGTCTTTTTGATAATTGCCATTCTGACAGGTATAAGGTGGTATCTCATTGTGGTTTTGATTTGCATTTCCCTGGTGATTAGTGATGTTGAGCATCTTTTCATGTGTCTCTTGACCATCTGTATGTCTTCTTTGGAAAAATGTCTATTCAGGTCCTCTGCCCATTTTTTAATTGGGTTATTTGCTTTTCTGATACTGAGCTGTATGAGTTCTTTGTGTATTTTGGATATTAACCCCTTATCAGTCCTATCATTTGCAATTTTGTTCTCCCATTCAGTAGGCTGTCTTTTCACTATGTTGGTAGTCTCCATCGCTATGCAAAAGCTTTTGAGTTTGATGTAATCCCATTTGTTTGTTTTTGCTTTTGTTTCCCTTGCCTGAGGAGACAGATCCAACACAATATTGCTAAGACCAATGTCAAAGAGTTCACTGCCTGTGTTTTCTTCTAGGGGTTTTATGGTTTCAGCTCGTACGTTTAAGCCTTTAATCCATTTTGAGTTTATTTTTGTATATGGTGTGAGAAACCGGTCCAGTTTGATTCTTTTGCATGTAGCTGTCTAGTTTTCCTCACACCATTTAATGAAGGGGTTGTCTTTTCCCCATTGCATATTCTTGCCTCCTTTGTTGTAGATTAATTGGCTATATAAGCGTGGGTTTATTTCTGGTCTCTCTATTCTGTTCCATTGATCTGTCTATTTTTGTGCCAGTACCATACTGTTTTGGTTACCGTAGCTTTGTAGTATACAGTAGTATACCCTTGAATGACACAGGTTTGAACTCCTCAAGTCCACTTTTATGTGGAGTTTTTTCTATAGTATATACTACAGTGTTACACGATCTGAGGTTGGTTAAATCCTTGGATGTGGAACGAAGGATATGGAGGGCTGACTGTAAAGTTACATGTAGATTTTTGACTTTGGGGAGGGTCGGCGCCCCTAACCTCCTCACTGTTCAAGGGTCAACTGTAGTTTGAAATCAGGGAGTGTGATCCCTATGGCTTTGTTCTTCTTTCTCAACATTGCTTTGGTGGTACTTTGACATCTTTGGGGTAATACTGAAAATATGCAAGTCCTTACCCTGAGTCTAGTTTTGCCCTTCACAGCCAGCCAGGTATAAGCAGAGGAGGAGAAATGCCTCCTGTCCATTTTATAGGTTTTAGATCTTGAGAAGTTCATATTGCCAACACAGTATCATCACTCATGTGAATACTGTCAGCTAAAAAAGTCCAATTCTTTGAAATAATGTTAACAGTTCATATTCAGGGGATACAATATGGCAAAATCATCAGAGCTTTCCATCTCTGCTTCTCTTCACCTCAACCTCCTTGTCCTAGAGTGATAGAGCTCCTAGGATATGCTATCTATGCATAAAGCCTCACTACACTGTTTTGGTTTCCGTTTCCCTTTTCCCCTGGTCTCACATCTTTCTGTGTCTCCATCCCGTTAGCTGTGGAATTAGAAGACCATTAGCATTCAAACACTGTCACGGAACAGAGCAAGGGCCTCATTTCAGCGTTGTGGACTATAGAATATGTGAAGAGTGAATTCTAGGATACTCCCCAGTATGCTAAAGATGATGATTACACATCATACTTAGCTACATTTAGTTTCATTAGTTAGGCAGGGGAGGTTGGCGTGTCCTTGTAACACAACCTTAGGCATATCATAATCAAAATATTCAAATGTTGGAGTGTACTTAAGAAAGAGGACAGGCCACAGAGTATAGGGAACATATGTGGTTGTGATACATTTTTATTTTTTATCCTGATGAAAAATGTGATTTTTGCACTTTTGCTAAACAAACATACTTGTGAATTGTTTCACAAGTTACATAGCTGATTGTTGTTTCACCATTTACATAACTAGTGTCATGCACTTTTGCCAGATATAAAATTATACACTTTTCCCCACCCTCATGGCTCTCTGTTTATATAGCTGACATAGTTATACTCAATATGAACTAAACATAGCTTTTTTCATATATGGTAACTACCATTTTCATATATAAACATTATAGGAAAAATTTCCTAGGAATTGTAAACAAGTTTAAAAAAAGCCCATAAAAAATCTAAACAACCCCCCTTATTTTTTTATTTGTTTATATATTTATATTTTATTTATTGAATCAGTGATAAATAGTAACAGCTACAATTGTGATCTAAAAATCAAACAAACTAGAATTAACATTGGGTACATTTCACCATATTTGTTCCATTTGCTTTACCTTAAATAGAAATAGTTTATATAAAAATTTATCTACTTTTAAATAAACACACTCTTTCTTTTTCTTATTTTTTCAGTGCTAGTTCATAACAACATTGTTTTTAAGACTTTTTGAAAATGCAAAGCTTAATTTTTAATTTTGTAACAAGGATTCTAATATTAATGTGAACACAAAATCTTAAAACACACAATTTCAGAATTCAAAAATTACAAATATTCTCCATTCCATTCTATAGTTATGTGCCCTGGAGCACTTATACACACATGCATGTACCCACAAACCCCCCTTATTTCTGGTATTTTTTGTTGTTGTTGAGTAGAATATTCCCTTTGCTAGCAGAAGTGATCAACTAATGAATGACAGCCTACTTACTTATGTATGAGTTACTTATATCCTCGTTCTTACTGTTCCTTTTTTTGCTGATTTTCTTGGCATCTTTGGATGCTTTCCAATTCATTAGGAATTGTCTTTCCATATTTTTAATTTCTTTTCCATCAAGGAATTCTAGAGAAAATATATATGTTAAAAAATGTAGTATATAAATGCTATAAATGTTATGTATCAATACAGCATGAACATTATAAATACAATATATAAATATTATGTATACACATACAATATATATACCTCTGGTTCAGGACACATGAACAGCTACACGATAGGCTGAAATAAATTTATTTTTAAAATACCTTATTTACACAGCTTCTGTTTTTGTTGAACTTTTATTTATTTTTAATTATTTTTTCTGATTTCAAAAAGAACATGTGCATATTATAAACAACTGAAACATGATGGAAAAAACATAAAAAGTCTCTGTAATTACTATCCATATCTCTCCTTCCCATCACTAACAAAGGTAATCATTATAAACAATTTTATGTATGGTCACCCTTCTTGGATCATAAAGTATTTTAAAAAACAAAAATGTCATATTCAACAAAAATTAAATATTATCTATTCATTTAAATAATTCTATGGTTATTCATAGGAAAAAGTAAAATATATTTTATGTTAATTTCAATAAGAAGTTTTATATATGTAACATGGTATTTTATTTTATTTTATTTTATTTTTTGCGGTATGCGGGCCTCTCACTGTTGTGGCCTCTCCTGTTGCGGAGCACAGGCTCCGGACGCGCAGGCTCAGCGGCCATGGCTCACGGGCCCAGCCGCTCTGCGGCATATGGGATCCTCCCAGACCGGGGCACGAACCCATATCCCCTGCATCGGCAGGCGTACTCTCAACCACTGCGCCACCAGGAAGGCCCGTAACATGGTCTTTTAAAAGTACATACATTAATAATGCTTATTATATCCTAGGATATAATAGGAATAATCGCATAGCTGGCCTCTTCGTTCTATGAAGTGAGATTTCAGCTATCTTTACATTTTTTTTTTTTTTTTTTTTTGCAGTACGCGGGCCTCTCACTGTTGTGGTCTCTCCCGTTGTGGAGCACAGGCTCCGGACGCGCAGGCTCAGCGGCCATGGCTCACGGGCCCAGCCGCTCCGTGGCATGTGGGATCTTCCCGGACCGGTGCACGAACCTGTGTCCCCTGCATTGGCAGGTGGACTCTCAACCACTGCGCCACCAGGGAAGCCCTTTCTTTACATTTTGTTTTTTTAAAAAGTTTTGAAAATTGAGCATATTAAATTACACAAATAATTTTGTGTGTTGTAAGATTTGGAAAATTCAAAGAAATGGAGAAAACAAAACATTGCCTGTATTCCACAACCAGAAATAATCACTGACAACCACGGATAACACTTTAGTATATTTCTTAGCATTGTTTTGTTTTCTAGGTGTGTATTGTGTATATATGTGTGTATTATATAAAAATGGAATTCTCTATTTATACAGTATCACATCTTACTTTTTAATACTGTATTGTGAGCATTTTACCACGTCTTTTTTTTTTTTTTTTTCTTTTTGCGGTATGTGGGCCTCTCACTGCTGTGGCCTCTCCCGTTGCGGAGCACAGGCTCCGGACGCGCAGGCCCAGCGGCCATGGCTCACGGGCCCAGCCGCTCCGCGGCATGTGGGATCCTCCCAGACCGGGGCACGAACCCGTATCCCCTGCATCGGCAGGCGGACTCTCAACCACTGCGCCACCAGGGAGGCCCATTTTACCACGTCTTTAAACACAATTTTTAATGACTGATAGTATTCCAAGTACAAATATACGAGTAATTTACCTTTAAGAATATACATGACTGTTCTTCCTGTGTATTCTCTGTTTCCTACTCTTGGCTGGTGGGGTAAAGGGTAGGTAAGGTGTGACTCTCACATACGTGTTTTGAAAAATCGTCTTGGATGTTTCTGATATACCCTCTGTCATCCCCTCTTTCCCCCAAGAGAACCACTGTACTAGCATTATGATTAACCAAGGTTTACTATAGCTATGAGCTTTGAAGTGGTTTTGCCATACGTTAGTTTTTATACTCAAGTACAGCATGTCATAGAAACACTCTCACAAATCTCCTCTGTGAGAGGGCAGTGATTATCTCTCTGGTACTGTATAACTTGGTACCTATTGAAGAGCATTGGTCCATTTCCCCTTATATAGTGCAGATTCAGGAATGTTATTATTTGTACAGATCTCATAAAGGGACTCCCCACCTTCTCTCCTTTCAGATGAAAGGAACTCCTGTATGTTCTTAAGGTGCCATTTGGCAAGTGTCAAGCAATGAAAACCTTGATCAATTTTATCTACAGAACCAAGAGTCTCTGGATCGTCAGAGGATTTGTGCCAGTGAAAATTTGGCAAAAGGCCAGCAAGTTCTACGCATTTATGACTAACCATTTTTATTGGTAACAGCCACATTTTCTTTTTAAAGAAAGAGTGTCTGATGTCTTAATTATTTCTGAACAGCAGATCTTTTTCATATTTTATTTCTCAATTTTAACTTTTGCTTTTATTAAAATATCAAATTTAAAGTTGACCATTTTTATAGATCCAGATGTCATATTCATATCTCTGAAGGCTTGCTGATAAATTAACTAAAGAGTTAACCAGCTCTCTTTCTCTAAGAAAATCATATTAATATAATATAAACATGTACCCAGTGATTTGGACACCAGTATCAGTCTATCTCTATATTTCGGTTTGAGACAAACAGGATTTCTGTTTAGATCCATTTTCCACAGCTTCATCAACTTGTTCAGTAAACACTCCAGATCCTATCATTAGAGAAGAAAAAAGAAAGACACGGGTATTTCATATTATCAATATTTCTTTCATGTCAGTTAACTGTTTTTAAAGGTAATTACTGTTTTCCATGGAGTTCTAGCTCAGTGCCAGGTACTTAGAAGGTTACAATAAATGTTTTTTTGATAAAACAGTCTATACTAATAATAGAGAGGACTAAAGATGAGGCAAAAAATAAGGTCCTGAGTTTGGGGCCACAGAACTCTACTCTGTCACACTCCCTTAAATGGACCCAACCTGCAGCTCAGAAACCACTTTGCCTCTGGCTATCCATGCTACAGAAGATGCCCTGTTCTTAGTGGAGCTTATGGAAGTTTACAGATTAAGGCCATTATGGAGTAGTAAGTAAGCAGTCCATTGACATTGCAAGCAATATTTATTGTTGCTTTTTCTTTTTAAAAATCTGTTAAAAAAATATCAAAGGGGAAAATAGGAGAAAAAAAAAAAAAACGTGTGCTTATCACCCAAAGATCACTTTTAATATGTTATGTATCCTTCTAGTTTTCTTTTTGAGCATAGGGATTTCCTTTTTAATTGTCATCATACTGTAGGTACAGTTTTCTTTTATGTACATCATAAACATTTGCATGTTTTAATAGCTTATAAGAAAATCAGCTTATTGATATTTAAAGGAATAATTAAGTTATTCCATGGTTGAAAATCCAAATAAATGTGAGAAAAACAGATTGATCGCCGTTAAGAACCAGCTATCTCAGTTTGCCCTCTTCACCTCCTCTCTCTTGCTATTTGATTTTTTTTCAATACAATATCTCTGTCTCCAATGCCCTGTTTTTCTCTCATTCCTTTTCTTGCTTTCTCCCGTTCCTCATTTTTTATGTGTATATTTTACTTTATCTACTATTTTTTTAAAATTTATTTATTTATTTATTTTTGGCTGCGTTGGGTCTTTGTTGGTGTGCGTGGGCTTTCTCTAGTTGCGGCGAGCAGGGGCTACTCTTCGTTGTGGTGCGCGGGTTTCTCATTGCAGTGGCTTCTCTTATTGCAGAGCACAGGGTCTAGGCCTGTGGACATGCAGCTGTGGCATGCAGGCTCAGTAGTTGTAGCTCGCAGGCTCTAGATCGCAGGCTCAGTAGTTGTGGCACACGGGCTTTGTTGCTTCACGGCATGTGGGATCCTCCTGGACCAGGGCTCGAACCTGTGTCCCCTGCATTGGCAGGTGATTCTTAACCACTGTGCCAGCAGGGAAGTCCCTTAGCTACTATTTAATGGAAGTGAAATATACTTTATACTTTATTTCTTATATCAATATATGCTCCAAACTTAATCTGTAAAGAATTACTCAAAACAAGTAATGGAAAAACTTTTTCTACTCTATAGCCCATGATTGATTTGTAAAAATTCAGTGGCCACAGGCAGAAAAAAAAGAGGAAAAATACCTTCAGTAGGGCAAAAACAATTACTTTAAAGCAAATGTTTTGCTAATATTAATAATGAATACTGATAATAACTAATTCTGTGGAGAGCTTTCTGGTTGTCAGAGCACTGCCCTATATGTGATGTTGTACACATCCAGGAGGATTGCATTTCTTTAGAATATGGGTATGAGGATTTCAAAGTTAGTAAAAGTTCCAGAGGATAGCAGCAGGCAAACACCTATGATTCTTTTATCTGTTTTCCTCAAGCCAAGACCAAACTTATCATAGGGTATAAGGGAAAATTGGGAAATACAAATTATGGATTAATTCATACATATTCTTAATTGCAAAGCTGAAAGTAATTGATAATGCATTGCCTGTTATTTTTACTCCCCATAGCATTTCCTCACCTTCAAAACTTGATACCATTCAGCTTTGTATATCCATTTAATTTAACTGTTTATACCTTCCATCTTATTCTTTGCTTGATCCATGTTTACTGTTGCTTAGATATTTCATTTTTCCACTTCTGGAAATTTTTCTTATGATAAGACTGCATTTACTCTTTAGGTTTTAGAAAATATTTTTTTTCTTACTGTGAAGCTTTGACAGCAGTTCCCTTCTATATATTCAAAATCCTTCCCAAACTTTCATATCCAGGAGGTAACAAATATGGAACATCCAGATACGTGCCTGCATCTACATGCAGAAATGCTGTCTTTGGGGGAATAATTAGAACAGCCAGATGGCCAGAACCCACTGCAGAGCGCTTTAATCTTGCGGAGACCAATGTCTTCGTATAGAAAATGGTGTCTCGAGTTCTGCCTACTTCATTATTTATCAGATATTTATTGAGTCATGGGCTAAGTTCTGGGCTAGACTCTAATGGATTCAAATAAATAATTTATGTGAAAAATATAAGGACTTGTTTTAAAAATATACAGGCAACCCTAAACTTTCTGACATTGCTTCTTACTATTTGACCTTAGGCAACTCTGTATCCTCATTTATAAAGTGATGATAATTAGGATTAATTGTTGTGGGATATAAAGTGCGTGGAACAAAGCAGGTAAAGAATAAATGTGTTAATTCTCTTCCTCTTTGCCTGCTCTGCCCCCCCTCAGTTAATTCTCTTTCTCTTAATTTTGGTCAACAGAGAGCAAACATTGTTGTAAGGGAGAATAAGCTTCTGATCCACTGACAAGTAATTGACTTCGTAAAAGAAAGCTCTCTTCAGAAGTTGTAACTTCATCCTTCAGTCCTGGGCCCTGGATTATGCCCTCTTCACAGCATTTGTTCCACAGCTTTTGATACAGCCATAATTATTTTATGTGAGAGTTTCACTGTATTTCTCTTAGTTTAAAAAAACTCTAAGGATGGAATTGTGCATTGCATCTTTGTACATCGTTGAATATGATGCCCATCATCCAAAAGTTAATAATAGCAGTAAGAGAACTTTAAATTTATATAGATAAAAAGAATCCTGTAGATTTTTGTTAATTGTTCCTCACTTGATAAATTATCCTCAACATACTCCTTCCAGTGTATGTTTATTCAAGACTAAACTAATCCTGTGCTGCAATATGATTACTCTTTGGATACGCTCTGGTTGTTCATTGCCTTCCTGTCTTTAATAAAATGCTTTCACTTTCCTGCCCTTCAATAAGTTACTAAAGGGAGCAGACACTTTTCTGGACAGTCTCTGTATGATAAATGATCATGTCACGCTATCACTTAGAGGAATGCTGCAAAATACTAAGGAGCCAATTCTATTTCCCATGCAGGGTTGGTGCCTCAGCTACTGTATAGGAGCCTACAATTAATGATGGCTGCTGATGAACCTGTATCGGACCAGAGTGCTCCAATCTTTATTGGAAACGTCTAGCCCAACTGTCCTAACTAAATCTAAAGACAGCCATTTGTCATCCCCCTGACTGCCTGTCATCATCTGCCTGGGAAAATCTATAATTTTTGGCTTGTTCCTGACTAAACTGTGGAGTGAATAAATTTATCTTTGGGTTACTCTGCTTGTCAGGATCAATATTGAGCAGAGGTTGAATAAATTAGAAACTGGAAAAACATGACAGGCTGTAGTGGTTTGTTCATTTGTGTCTTATAAATCAAGTATTTAGTTTGTTTAAGAGGCAAGCACGTCAAATTTTTGATTTCCACCATTCATTCTAAGATGCTTTACCTCATGATAAATGGTCATCAGAAAACCAATGAAGTAAATCACTGATATATCTGACTGTGAGATGAACTTTTCAGATCATTTTATTGATTTAGCAAACTTTGCAGAAATAAAAACTGTAGGTAAAGATTAAAATTTTTTTCTTTCAAGTTTTTGTTTTTTTTTTGCGGTACGCGGGCCTCTCACTGCTGCGGCCTCTCCCGTTGCGGAGCACGGGCTCCGGACGCACAGGCCCAGCAGCCATGGCCCACGGGCCCAGCCGCTCCGCGGCATGTGGGATCCTCCCAGATCGGGGCACGAACTCGTGTTCCCCGCATCGGCTGGCAGACCCCCAACCACTGCGCCACCAGGGAAGCCGTCTTTCAAGTTTTTATACATTTTTGCAATCATGATATTTGACTTAATAGCGTCAGCAAGATATATAATGTTGGCCCTAGAAAAGTTCATGGCTCATCAAGCTACTTGTAGAACTCCAAGTTTTATTATAAATAGTTATTAAAGAATTTAATATTTTAATACATTGCTGCATGCTTATTTAAAGGAGTTATAGAAAAAAATGGAAATAAATGTTAATCAAAAGTAAATATCATTGAAACTAGAGCCATAGAGTTAAAGAAGGGAGTTTCTAAAGTATGGAGTATTTGACTTAAAACCTTTTTTTCTCCTCCTCAGTGATTGGTTTTGCCACCAGTTTTATTGGGGAGACCTGGGTCATCAAGCACAGAATTTTCTCAATTATCTGCCTTTGGTCTCACATTTCCTCTTCCATTCTTCTTTCCAATTTTTATTAACAAAGGAAAAGTCCCACCTCTCTTCCCAAATTAATCAGTTCTCTCGATCCCTTCCCCTCTCCACAGGCCTCCTCCTCTTGGGATCATCTTTCTCTTGCATTTCCATTTCCAGTCTATCCCTCACCTCTGGCTTTTATCCTCTTACATACCATCACTACACTTCTTGAAAGAGTAGTCCAGACCAGTTCTTCTCAAACTTTTATGTCCTTACAAATCACCTAGAGATCTTGTTTAAATGCAGGTTCTGATTTATTAGGTCTGAGGCAGAAGCTGAGACTCTGCATTTCTGATGCTGATGCTGCTGGTTCTAGGACCACATTTGGGGTTATGAGAGTCTAGGTCACTGCCTCTGCTTCCTCAGTCACTGGGCACTCCTGCAGCCTGGTGCTTTTGGTCAGGCACTGCTAACATTATCATTGAAGTACACATTGACAATTTCGGACTCTTTTTTTTTTTTTTTTTGGCCGTACTGCACTGCATGTGGGATCTTAGTTCCCTGACCAGATATCGACCCAGCACCCCCTGCTTTGGGAGTGTGGAGTTTTAACCACTGGAGCACCAGGGAACTCCCCGGACTTTCTTAGTCTCATTCTTTGGAGCAACTTACCCTACTGACCGCACCTTTTATGACTTTTCTTGCAGGCTTCCTGGATCCTGCATGAATCTTTGACCCCACAAATAACAAACCTCTGACCCTAGAAATCCCCAGTATATAAACAGGCTGCTTCCTAAAAGTTGCTTTTGAGAATGGAGAACACATCTTGTTAAAAAGAAAACCAGTGCTATGCCTGGTCGACTGTTGCCTGAATCAGCCCATAAAAATATTTAGTCAAGAAAAAGCCCAAAGAATATCTGTTCAGTGATAGTGCAATAAAACCTCCCTGTAATTCACCACCGTGTTTCCCCAGCACTGGAGCACCCTTTGGGGACAGAAGCAGGTGTCCCTGCAGCAGACCATCAGGGATCAGTTCTCTTGCGTCCTTTTCTATAATCTACATTTATTCCTTTCAGTGTTTTTCTCCCATGGACCACAGAAGAATGTAAAGTCATGGTTAGAAAAACTTTTTTGCTCCTGTAACCCACCGCCTTCTCCATTTATAAGCAGACCCTTTACAGAAGAAGAATGGCCAGCTTGATGGAAATAGTAAAACAGTTATTTTATTTATAAACATTTATAAAACATTTATTACACCAAGGAAGGAAGGGTCATCTGTATGTGAGGGGAAGAACTAGATTTTGTGGGAAGCCACACTGAGCATTTTATCGTACACCGTCTCTTCCCCTATCTAGGCAGTCTCATCCATGATGACAGTTTCAGTGGCCACTTAACCAATATGCTGAAGACTCCCACATTCTGTCCACTGAGCTCTGGCGTCATATAACCAATTGTCTTACTGATATTTTCTCTGGAACAGTTCAAAGACCCCTCAGATTCTATATGACCAAAACTCATGATCTCTCTCTCCCCTAAACCTGACTCTTGAGTTCCCTATTTTCCATTGTTCAAGGCAAAGCTATGGAACCGTTCTTGACCTCCCCCTCTTCCACACTCCCTGTATCCAACTCACCGTCAAGTCTTGTCCACTTTCCTTCCTAAACACACTTCCAATCTGTCGGCTCACTTCATTTTTACCTGTTCGAGTTTCCACTTCCTAACCAGCCTGGCCTCTGTCCGTCTATTCTCCACACTGTATCCACACTGATCTTTTTAAAATGCTAATCTATAATTACATCACCCCTGGCTTACACACCTTCAGTGGCTCCCTGCCGTTCTTGGATAAAGACAAAACGCTCTATCATGGCCTGTGCAGCTCATCTGCCCACCAGCCTCTATTTGCGCTATGCTCCATCTTTACTGTCTCTGCTTCCCTTTCCTCATCTTTGTCATACTCTTACCTGCCCCAGGGCCTTTGCACATGTTATTCTCTTTACCTGATAAGCCCTTCTGTTCTCTCAGAGGTCAGCTCAGCAATACCTTCCTCAGGGAAGCCTTCACTGGGCTCCCTAAGGCAAATCCCCCAGTTATAGGCTCTCAGAGCAACATACTTCTCCTTTGTTGCACTTGCCATGGATGCAATTCTACTTTTGTTTTTGGGTAATAACGTGCTTAACGTTTCTCTTCCTCTCAATGCTGAGAGCTCTTTGAGTCCAGGGACTGTATCTGTTTTTTGCTCACTATTGTCTCCCCCATTGTCTAGCAAGTGCTGCCACATGGTAGGTGTCTTGAATGAATGAAGAAGAAGAAATAATGAATGCATGCATGATTGAATGGTTTAGAAGCTGGACAAGAATTTTAAACAAGAAATTATATGGAACTGTTTTGAAAAATTTGCTGATTAGAGGTGCTGCAGACATAGAGAAAGAGAGAGGAAAGACAGGATTTATCTTCTATTTTTCTCCTCTTTTCCTCTGCCAGTCTCACCTTCTCCTCCCCCACCCCAAGTCTCTGCCCTGGACTTTGGACTAGGGAATAGGAGAGATGATGGCAGGGTTAGAGGATCTTGGGGGAAGGAGTCCTTGGCAGCTGTGAGTCTGTAGAAGTGAGAGGGAAGGGAATGAAATCTCAAACAGCAGGAAGGACAGAAGCCACTTGGCCCAGCTTCTTCCAGGTCCTTATGCAACCATCCTAAGGGATCATTATTTTTTTCATTTTTTTCTTTTTTCATGTATTTTCTGTAGATGCATATGAGGAACCTACAATGGCCATTTAAAGGCAGCTGGTCTAAGTGCTAAAAACCTTTGGTAATTATAGTGGTTTTGTTAGAATTCTCTAATGACGTCCACTTGTTTTTCCCCATGGCACAAAGCTGTCTGTTGTTGAAGGCTCTTAGTTAGGATGGATGTCAGCGACTTTATGTATGGCACATTGAGCTTTCTCTCCCATGGCACAGGGTTTGATGTCAGCAGCTTTTGGGCAACTTCAATCAATGAGTATAAGGAATGGAAAAATTAAATCCAAAAAATGGAGACGCTGATCCCAGGAATATATACAGAGAAATAAGTTAATATTCTGATGCTAACATTCATGTCCTTTGACTAAGCCTTCAGAGGATGATTTAAAACGGACCACAAAAGCACATTTCAGATGACCCCTAGGCAAGTCTATATTCAGGCTTCCAAGAAGCTGTGTCTAGGCATTTTTAATTGCTTGTGTCTTCTTGCTGGAAGTGAAAGAACTTCAGATTTCATCCTCACTCCCTGAATATCTTTTCTCTATGGGAGGGAAAAGCAACTTCTGGCTTATCCCAGCCTCTGGAACTTGCTAAATGGTTTGCATTCCTTTCCCAGATAGTTGAATATTTTAAATTGTTCTTGTATTCATTCATTTTATAAACATGTAGTAGGTGTCTACTATGTGCCAGGCACTGGGCTGAGCTCTAGGGAATCCTGAAATCAACAAAAATTCCTTGCTCTTAAAGGCTCTCAGTCTAATGGGGGATATGGTGATATACAATAACAATGATATTAACCATTTGTTCCTTACCAGCCATTCACTGTTTTTTAAATTATGTTCTTTTTTTTTTAAATCAAAGCAATACAATCAACACAGTTAAAGAATCAAATAAGACCATAGGGTTTATAACAAAATGTAAAGAGTACCTTTGGGCTTAAAACAAAACCACATTCAACTTCTTCAGCTATTTCTTTCTTTTTTTTAAAAAAACATACATTTTATTTATTTATTTTTTAGAGATTTATTTATTTATTTTTGGCTGCATCAGGTCTTAGCTGCAGCAGGCGGGATCTTCCTTGAGGCATGCGGGATCTTTCGTTGCGGCACGTGGGCTTCTCTCTAATCATGGCGTGCGCTTTTTCTCTTCTCTAGTTGTGGCGCGCAGGCTCCAGGGCGTGTGGGCTCTGTAGTTGTGGCGTGCGGGTTCCAGAGCCCATGGACTCTGTAGTTTGCGGCATGCAGGGTCTCTAGTTGAGGTGTGCGAGCTCAGTAGTTGTGGCGGGCATGCTTAGTTGCCCCATGGAATATGGGATCTTAGTTCCCCAATCAGGGATCGAACCCACGTTCCCTGCATTGCAAGGCGTATTCTTTACACTGGACCACCAGGGAAGTCCCACTTCAGCTATTTCTATGCACATTTACCTCCACATTGCTAAATTACAACTGCTGTTTATTGATATTTAAATCTTAGGTATTTACTGAATTCCTACTATGGAAGATGATGATTTAGTTTTCATAAATATTACTCCAACCCCTACAACTCTTCCCTTCCTCCATCCTGTCAACAGAGTCATACTTAAATTAATAAGATTAATATCCATTGACCATATTACTAAGATCACTTAAGTATTGTTCAGAGCTAAACCACATAATGCACTATGGTTGTTTCTTATTTTCCCTAGAGTTAAAAATTGGTTGGTTATTTATTTGCTTAGTTTTCTATGTATTTATCACCAATTCAGCCTGAGGCAACCTGGGCTAGTAGATGTTTTCCTAGGACATTCCTTCACTTCAAATTCCCTTCAGATTCTTTCTGGGAATTTCCTTAACCTTTCTTCTGTTTCCTAGATCCCATGTCTTCTCTTTTCCTATTTTCCTCTCCTGTTTAGGTGGAACACATTTTCCAAGAGCTGCCTAAAAAACGTATGTGGGACATAAATTTTTTTGAAACCTTGCATTTTTTAAATGTTTCATAACTCCATAATTGCTTGAAAAATTGACTGAGTATATAATTCTAGATTGAGAATATTTTTAACTCAAAAATTTGAAAACATTATTCTACTATCTGCCAGATTGAAACGTCTGATAATTCTGATTCCATTTTGATTTCTGATTCTTTGTATTATGATCCTCTTTTCCTCTGTAGAAGCCTTTAGGAACTCTTTACTCCTGGTATTCTAAAAACTTTTAAAGTGGGTCAGTTTTCATCCACGGTGCTGGCATTTGGGAGACTGTTTCAATCTGGAAACTCATGTCCTTTGGTTCTGGAGAATTTTTCTAATATTAAAATTAACTGTTGCATTATAATTTACATATAACAAAATACATTTATTTAAATGACCAAACCACGTACATCCATACAATGACCACCATAATCAAGAAAGAACATTTCTGGGCTTCCTTGGTGGTGCAGTGGTTAAGAATCCACCTGTCAATGGAGGGGACATGGGTTCGAGCCCTGGCTCAGGAAGATCCCACATGCCGCGGAGCAACTAATCCCATGGACCACAACTACTGAGCCTGCGCTCTAGAGCCCACGAGCCACAACTACTGAGCCTGCGTGCCACAACTACTGAAGCCCGCGTGCCTAGAGCCTGTGCTCTGCAACAAGAGAAGCCACGACAATGAGAAGTCCGCGCACTGCAACGAAGAGTAGCCCCCACTTGCTGCAACTAGAGAAAGCCCACGCACAGCAATGAAGACCCAACACAGCCAAAAATAAAAACAAATAAATAAATTAATTAAAAAAAACATTTTCATCATCCCAAAACATTCACTCATGGCCCTTTCCAGTCAGCCTCTTACCATTCCCATCAGGCAGCCATTGATCTGCTGTTACTATATACATTTGTTTTTACTTTTCAAGAGTTTCATATAAATGGGGTCATACTGCATGTACTCTTTTTTTTGTATGGCTTATTTCACTCAGTATAATCGGATTTTTATCCATATTGTCATGTGCATCAGTAGTTTATTCTTTTTTATTGCTGAGTTATATCCCATTGTATGGAGCACAGTTTGTTTCTCCATTCCCGTTTGAGGAAGATTTGGTTGTTTCCAAAATTACAAATAAAGTTACTATAAATATTTGCATACAGGTATTTGTGTGAACATAAATTTTCACGTCACTTTGGTAAATACCTAAGAGTGGGATTGCTGTGTCATATGGTAAGTGCATTTTTAACTCTATAAGAAATTGTTAAACTGTTTCCCAAAAAGGTTGTACCATTTTACATTTTCCTCAGCAGTGAATGAGGGTTCCAGTGGCTCCACATCCTCATCCAAGATTAATACTGCCAGTCTCTTTATTTTTAGCCATTCTAGTGGGTCTGTAGTGGTATCACATCTTTGTTTTAATTTGTATTTCCCTGATGAATAATGATACTGAGTATCTTTTTTTTTGTTTATTGACCATTAGTATATGCTCTTTTGTAAGTTTTTGTTGAAATCTTTAGCCCATTTTTAATGTGTTGCTTGTCTTCTCACCATAGAGTTGTAAGAGTTTTTAAAAATATATTTTGGATAAAAATTGTTTGTCAGGTACATGATAGCTAATATTTTCTCTCTGTGGTTCACTGTTTCATTAATAATGTCTTTCAGAAAGCAAGTTTTAAATTTTGATGAAGTCCAGTTTATCAATTTTTTATAGGTCATTTTTTTGTGTTCTTTTAAAGAACTCAAATGTATTTTTTTTCTAGAACTTTTATTTTTTAGCGGTTAAATTTGGATATGTTATATTTTGAGTAAGTTTTTGTATATGGTATGAAGGGTGAAGGCTCACTATTTGGATGTCCAGTTGTTCCACCAGCATTTGTTGAAAAGATTATCCTTCTCTCATTGAATTATCTTAGAACCTCTGTAAAAAAAAATCAGTTGAACATAGGTATAGATTTATTTATAAAGTCTTTAATTTGTTTCCTTGATCTCTGTATCCATCCTATGCCAATACCACACTGTCTTGATTATTATAATGTTAAAGTCATGAAATCAGGTAAGTTCTCCAACATTAATTCTTTTTACCAATATTGTTTTGGTATTTAGGTCCTTTGCATTATCATGTAAATTTTAGAATCAGCTTGTCAATTAAAAAAAAATCTGCTGGGATTTTGACTGGGATTATGTTGAATGTATACATTAATTTGGAAAGAATTAGCACCTTAATAATATAGAGTCTTCCAATCCATGAAAATGTTATTTCTCTTCATTTATTTAGGTCTTCTTTAATTTTTCCCAATATTTTTTAGTTTTTATTCTATAGCTCTTGCATGTATTTTCGTAAATTTATTACTGAGTATTTAATCTTTCTTGACATAAATTGTAAATGGTATTTTTAAAAAATATCATTTTCCAGTTGTTCATTGCTAGTATGTGAGAATTGATTTTTTGCATATTGACCTTGTATCCTATGACATTACTAAATTTGTAAGTTCTAATAGCTTTTTATAGATTTGTGATTTTAAATATATACCCTATCATGTAGTCTGCAGATAAAGATAGTTTTACTTCTTCCATTCCAAACTGAGTGTTGTTTCATTTTCTTGCCTTATTGCACTGGCTTAGCCTTCTATAAAGCAGAGTAAACATCCTTGCTTTATTCCCTGTCTTGAGGGGGAAAGAATCCAGTCTTTAATCATCAAGTATGATATTTTTGTTGATTTTACATAAATGCCAATTATTAGGTTAAGTTCCCTTCTATTTATAATTTGTTGAACTTTTAAAAATGCATTTTGTGCATCTATTGAGATGATCATAGAATATTTCTCCTTTAATTTTTTTGGTGCATCACATTGGTTTTTAAAAATATTTATGTATTTATTTGGTTGCACCAGGTCTTAGTTGAGGCAGGCGGGCTCCTTAGTTGCAGCATGTGGACTCCTTAGTTATGGCACGTGGGCTCCCTAGTTGTGGCATGCAAACTCTTAGTTGCAGCATGCATGTGGGATCTAGTTCCCTGACCAGGGATCGAACCCAAGCTCACTGCATTGGGAGCATGAAGTCTTATCCACTGTGCCACCGGGGAAGTCCCCATCATGTTGATTTTTTGAATGTCAAACCAATCTTTGATTTCTGGGATAAATCTCACTTGGTCATTATGGATAATCTTTTTATATATTGCTGGACTTTTTAAAAAACTTAATTTATTTTTGGCTGCGTTGGGTCTTTGTTGCTGTGCGTGAGCTTTCTCTAGTTGTGGCGAGTGGGGGCTACTCTTCCTTGTAGTGCGTGGGCTTCTCATTGCAGTGGCTTCTCTTGTTGCAGAGCACGGGCTCTGGCGCGCGGGCTTCAGTAGTTGTGGTGTGCAGGCTCAGTAGTTGTGGCTCGTGGGCTCAGTGGTTGTGGCTCGTGGGCTCTAGAGCTCAGGCTCAGTAGTTGTGGTGCACGGGCTTAGTTGCTCCACAGCATGTGGGATCTTCCCAGACCAGGGCTCGAACCTGTGTCTCCTGCATTGGCAGCTGGATTCTTAACCACTGTGCCACCAGGGAAGTCCTATATTGCTGGATTTTATTTGGTAATATTTTGGTAGGGACTTGTGAATCTATGTTCATGAGGGATATTGTTTTTATTTATTTTATTCATTGTAGTTTTCTTGTAATAGTGTTGGGGATAGGATGATGCTAGCCTGATAACAGGAGTTGAGAAGTATTCCCTGCTTATCTATTTTTCTGAAGTAGTTTTTGTAGTTTTGATATAATTTCTTTTTTAAGTATATGATAGAATACATCAAATGAGCCATCTGGGCTTGGAGTTTTCTTTGTGGCAACGTTTTTCCTTATAAATATGATTTATTTAATAGATTTATTTAATATGATTTATTTAATAGACACAGAGCTGTGATTTTTAAACCACAGCCTCTCTGGTTCAACTTCTTAACAAATTAAACCTGTCCCCTCTAACTTTGTTTTTAAGGTGTTTCAACCTTTTAATTTTCCCTTCTCTTGTCCTTTAGTTTATATACTGAAATTTCACGTATGGGGAAGTATTTCATGAAAAGCCTGAAATTTCTCAATCCATAACATGGAAAGAAGTTTGTAACAGGTATGTGGGTCTTTGGTTACAAGAGAAAACAATGCAAATAGCTGTTAAATACTCTATTCTGAAATATGCAAAAAACACAGTTGACCAGACCTAATCTCACTATTGCCAGATTCAGTGCATTTCTATTAACCTCTTATCTGCCCTCATGTCAGCCACTCAACAGCATTCAAGTCAAGTAGCCATTCCCTCTTCCTTAAGCCTCCTTTTTCTCTTCTCTTCTCCTACATCTTTGACTCCTACTAGTGCCTTCTCATCTAAATGATCTCTAAATTTTAGAGTGGTCTCATTTATTCTTTATCTTTGTCTGCCACCCAGTCCCTTGACTCTAAATATCATTTAAATGCTGTTGACTCCCAATCCCAACTTTCCAATCTAGCTTTTCCTTTGAACTCCAGATGCCTGCTTTACACGTGCATTTCAGTATCGAATAGGCTTCTCAATAGAAGGAATTCTTTTATTCCTTCCCTTGTATCCCCCCAACTTGTAAAGGCTACCACTGTCTCCTTAGTTCTGCACACAAAAACCTTGATTCTTGTTTTCTTTATTCCTACACATCCTACTATTCAGCAGATTCCATGAGTTCAATCTAAATATACCTTCAATCCATCCACTCCTTTTTATCTCCAAGCAGCCATCTTCTCTTACTTAATTTTTGCTGTAGTCTCCCAACTGATCTCTTTGCTGTCATTCTTGTAACCCATTCTTCACATAGCTGATAGGGAAATCTTTAAAAAATATAATCTTTTCAGTGACTTTCTGTTGCACTTAGAATATAGTCAGCTTCATGACCATGGCCCCATACCTTCCTTTCTAATCTCACGTTAACTTGGCCTTAGAGAATCATTGTAGGCAAAATAGCTTGGTTTTTTTTTTTTTTGCGGTATGCGGGCCTCTCACTGTTGTGGCCTCTCCCGTTGCGGAGCACAGGCTCCGGACGCGCAGGCTCAGCGGCCATGGCTCACGGGCCCAGCCGCTCCGCGGCATATGGGATCCTCCTGGACCGGGGCACGAACCCGTATCCCCTGCATCGGCAGGCGGACTCTCAACCACTGCGCCACCAGGGAGGCCCAATAGCTTGGTTTTAATGTCATTCAGAAAAACTTCCTTTGGGAGTATTTATAGGCTAGCATTTTTGTCCTGTTAAACTCTCCTTTGCTATTCAGAGTTTAAAGCATAATAGAATAAGACTTTAAAAGTAATGACAATAACTGCATTGAATCTTGGTAATTATGATAATTAACAACTAACCAGATCTTTCAAGATGTATTCATATATTCAGCACTCATTACTGAACATTTGCCAAGCACTGTGCTTAGAACCTGGCCTTCAAAAACATTTAGGGAAAATACTTATCTTGCAGATTTGGGAGATGGATTTCTCCACCATTCTCTCCCCAGGAAAGTGAGCTGCTGTCTTTAGCCACTCTGTTCCCATTTCCCATGGCGTGAATGTTGAACACTGTGCACATCCCAGGTCCTCTCTACTTAATCAAATACCTAAACTCCAGGCTCTGTCACTTTGAATAGGATCATACATACAGTATACAGTATCTTATATAAGACTACCCATCTATCACAGTATGGATACAAATACTGTGAAATCATAGGAAAATTAAATAATTCTGATGAATACAAAATGCCCAATGAAAAAGCATAGAAGAGCAGTCTAAAATTTAAAATATTTTGAATGCAGAATTTATCCCATGAACTTCTTAATTCCTTCATGTTGTAAGTTGAAATGACTAACTGAGTCATGCTTCCTTCTTTTTTTTTTTTTTTGCAGTACGTGGGCCTCTCACTATTGTGGCCTCTCCCATTGCGGAGCACAGGCTCCAGACGCGCAGGCCCAGCGGCCATGGCTCACGGGCCCAGCCACTCCGCGGCATGTAGGATCCTCCCAGACCGGGGCACGAACCCGTGTCCCCTGCATCGACAGGCGGACTCTCAACCACTGCGCCACCAGGGAAGCCCCTTATTTCTTTTTATTTTAAATATCTACCATGATTGTTCAATGGCATTTTGAATATTTTGGGGAATTCATTTGTAGTAGAATAATATTTCTTTTCATAATTATCTACTGCTTAAACTAGTTATTAGATGAGCCAGGTAATAGTCCTGAGTTTGGAAACAAGACCAGGGGTAACTTTTTTAGGGTCAGAGGATAGCTGTCTGAAAGTGGTTTTGAAATAAGAGCTCTGTTTATGAGAGAAAGAAGCCTATTCTTCTTTCTATGATCCTATGTAAAGAAATTATGTCATAGGGCTTCCCTGATGGCGCAGTGGTTAAGAATCTGCCTGCCAATCCAGGGGACACAGGTTCGAGCCCTGGTCCAGGAAGATCCCACATGCCATGGAGCAACTAAGCCCGTGAGCTGCAACTACTGAGCCCGCGTGCCACAATTACTGAAGCCTGTGCACCTAGAGCCCGTGCTCTGCGACAAGAGAAGCCACCACAGTGAGAAGCCTGCACACCGCAATGAAGAGTAGCCCCCGCTCGCTGCACCTAGAGAAGAGCCCATATGCAGCAACGAAGACCCGACACAGCCAATAATAAATAAATAAATTTATTTTTTTTAAAAAAAGAAAGAAATTATATAATAGCCCACCCCATTGCCAAACCAGAAACTGTGAGGTTTTGGCAATGGTTCAGCTCACAGATGACTGTTTCCAGGAAGCCTTCCCTAGCCCCAGGCTAAGTTAGTGATACCACAATACTTATGAAAACAGAATCACATTGTAGTCTTATCACTTGCTGACCATGTTTTTTTTTTAATCTCTGGGACTCTACTCTTTCTTCCTCTGTTCTTTCAATACATGGAGTAGTATAGTGCCTGGCAAATGTGTAGGTGCCCAATACATGTTTGAATGAATGAGTAATTGAATGAATATGGCATGATATGGCATAACATGACATGAATGTAGCTAGTGCAAATTAGAATAAGTTAAAGATCCAGGTGTACCCCAAGGAGGAGCAGCCGGGAGAGAGTTCAGGTCTAGTCACAGTTACTAGAAACTCATTCGTTGGGAGAGCAGAGTTAAGGGGCAAGAAATCTAGTCTCCAGAGGGAAACATTTGATAGAAAAATAATAGAGAGTGGAAAAAGTATATACTTCCTTCTCAGAGAAACATTTTTCTGTTGGTGAGGGATGGAGGCATTGGGGTATGGAAGAGAAAACCAGGTAAGATGCAGAATTATGCAAATAAATGCATTAAGAAGTAAAGATTCATAAACTGGTTTTAGGACAAATTCAGAATAGTTTCAAAAGTAATACATTTTATAGTTATTTAGCAAAATAAGTATTTTTCAATCACAATTTCATGTAAATATTAAAAAAATTTTCCTTTACCTTACCTTCACATGCAGAAGTTGGTTGTCAACTGCTATGAGCTGATTAAGATTCTCCAGTATTTCTAAGTCTCTTACGTCATCAATATTATTATTGCTGATATTCAATATACAGAGGGATTTCTGTAAGAAAGGTAACTAAATTAGGGTTAATAAATAGTCTAATTAAATACTATATATAGAAACCAGAAATCCTAACCTGTGAAAAATTAAAAATTTATCAGTTCAGGCTGTTTTGCTCTTTAGGCAAGAAAATAAAAATCCTTGGAAATTTTGTTTTTATGTCATATTATTTTTCAGATGGAATTTTTAGAACTATAGTAATTGTAATGTAACTTAGTATTTTTGTCTAAAGTTCCTTCGTGAGTCCAATTTTTCTCTTCTAAGATGTAAGAGAAATTTATAGAAAGAAGCCAAGAAAGAAGCAAAGAGAGAAAAAAGATATCCCAATAAGCAAATGATAACACAATATAGAAAAAATGCTTATTTCAGTTCAAGCAAATTATCATTTTGTGTTAAATATCACTAAGATTAGGGAGAAATAATTTTTTTGTTTGTTTGTTTTGGGGTTTTTTTGGCCACACTGTGTGGCATGTGGGATCTTAGTTCCCAACCAGGGCTCGAACCCACGCGCCATGCATTGGAAGCGTGGCGTCTAACCACTGGACTGCCAGGGAAGTCCCTAGGAGAAATAGTTTTTATCTTTATTTTTCTAAATAGGAAACATGACCAAGAATTGAAAGAATATCTGATTTTTATTTTTATGTCTATCTCTCCATATAGTTTTCTCTTGGTAATCCATATGTTCAGAAACCAGTTAAAATAATAATTATCTAATTAACAAGAAGTTCAACATCAGCCGTTAATGAGGACATAAATATACAATAGAGCAACACTAAATCAGAGCCATCTTAAAATCTAAGGCCTGGGATTCTCTACCAAGATGGAAACTACCCACCCAGGTGTCCACACATAGCTAACCTTTAGAGAAGATACTTCCTGATACTTTTTAAGACCTGATGTACAGCTTAAAAAGTATACCTTATATTTAGAATTTCAGAACTGCTTGAATCTGCAAAAATGAGCAAGCAAAAACGTTTTTGGTGATAATCTGTAATAAAACTATCCATGTCCACAGTGGCATGAGTCTGCTTGGTTCAGCTGCGGTTGAGCTGAGACAGTTGTTTCTATGGGATAGTAGGGAGGGTAGGACAGAAATCAGATCACTCCTTTCTTTTTCAATTTATAGCACTACCCCTCAATTGTTATACATTTCATTAAAAAAACCTTCTATTGCCCTCTGTTTTTGGTCCCTCTAAAGTAAAACCAACGAAATCTGTTCCATTTACATCCCTTGCCCCAGAATTGAAAGTAGCGTATCCTATCAAATCTCATTTTGAGGATTAGTAAAAGCCTCCACGGCACCCTCTGGCTCCCTGCTTCTCAACTCACTGTGACACCTCTATGTGATTTGACCGGTTGTCAGGTGACAGCTGGAACCTCATGTCTCTGCTCCCAGTTCTACCTGCTTTGGATGAGGCAGCGCTGTACGTAATGCAACCTACACTCAAATCAGAATCCAGGGAGAAAATGACTGATCATTGTAATGATTCTCTAGGTTGTTTAAATTTTTCCAAATAACTGTGCTTTCCTCTTTCCCTAGGCTTTTTTCCTAAAATTTTAAGTTTTGAATCATCATGATCACACCAAGGTCAAAATAGGAATGAGTTAACATCGGTATTAGAACTTCATACTTTATATAACCCTTTCTCATCCTTCTTTTGATCCTTCCAGTTACCCTAGGGGCAGGAATTATTATTCCCATTTTATAGCTGCTGAGTCTCTGAGACGTTATGTAGGAAAAATTAGTTTTAGCTCTCAAATTCTCAACTGGCCATATAAACATGCAGAGTATTACAATGTCCAGATATACCTTCCTTTTTTCATTATAAGCATTGATCACTATATTCTTTGTCAGAATAATCAAATTTGGCCTTACTGCCAGAGAATGAAGAGTTCTTGGATCAAACAGGAGCTTTTCTCCACGGGGAAGCCTCTGACTCTCAACATGAAGCTCTCTTAGTCCTTCTAAGCCTTCTAAGCCTTCTATGACAGTAATGTAGTTGCCTCCCAGATATCTGCAAAATATAAACCATTTTTTAAAATTTATTTTTTTATACAGCAGGTTCCTATTAGTCATCCATTTTACACACATCAGTGTATACATGTCAGTCCCAATCTCCCAGTTCATCACACCACCACCCCGCCCCCCCCATAAACCATTTTAAAATAGACATTCTGAGAGCATCATGGTCTAGAAGTGATAAAAACATAATAACAAAATCATGGAGCTATGTGAAAATTATACAGTTGACCATTGAACATTGTTGGGGTGTGTGGTTAGGGGCGCTGACCTCCATGCAGTGGAAAATCTGCATATAAATTATAGTGGGGACTCTGTATCTCTGGTTACTTTGCATTTGCAGATTCCACCATGGATCATGGCTTGTGTAGTCCTGTATTACTTACTATTGAAAAAAATCCATGTGTAAGTGGATCTGCACAGTTCAAACCTATGTTGGTCAAGGGTCAATTGTACGTGCAGAATGTTCTCTTTATATTGATTCAATGAAAAGTTTATTTATTTGATTCTTACACTTAATTAAGTTTGAGAAATATTTATTTTTTTGAAGTGAGAGAAATAGTCCTGTCTACCAGTGCTCCTGTTGTGTTGAAGTGCATAAGAATCACCTGGGTCATAGGTTTAAAAATGAAGATTTCTGAGCTTAACCTCCAGAGGTTCTGATTTGCTTACCTAGGTTGGAACCCAGCAATCTGCATTTTTTAATTGACATATAGTTGATTTACAATATTGTTTTAGTTTCAGGTGTACAGCAAAGTGATTCAGTTATATATATATATTTTTCAGATTATTTTTCCATTATGGGTTATTATAAGATATTGAATATAATTCCCTGTGTTATATAGTAAAGCCTTGTTGCTGATCTGTTTTGTATAGCAATCTGAATTTTTAATAAGCGTCTCCCACCCCACTTATTTTCCCCATTCTGAGGCCCTTGGCCTGCTTTTTGAGAAGCACTGATTGTTCCTCCAATCTGGGGAAATTGGATCCACTGGGCCTCATTGTTTAATTAAAATCATCATAAGCAGTAAATGCCTTTTACAATCAAATCTATATCAACATTATCAGTTCTATGACCCTACCTTTTTGAGATGTGTGATTCTAAAAGGCACAGAACTCATTTGGGTTCCATGGAAACTTTTTTCACCAGTTGAGCCTAAATAATCAGGTTTCAGGTATGTATCCCTATAAGCCCTTAAGACAACTCACCCTCCTTCAAAAGAAGTTATCAGGGTTAATAAAACACAAATTATCAAGTATTACATGTATAACAATCTATTTAGTACTAATAATACTGCAAAAGAATAAAAATGAGGCAGATAAAGGAAATGCGTGCATGCAAAAATATTACTGTAATGATGACAATTACATTACTTAGAAATAAAAGCACTTACAGTTTTTCCAGTTTCTTTAATGACCCGAGGTTCTCTATACGTGAAATACAATTGTTTTGTAGGTATAAGTGGGTCAGATTTGTGGCATAATTCAGGTTAGTGATTTGACTAATACAGTTATCATACAAATATAAAACACTAAGATTTTTGCAAAGAGAGAGGTCTTCCTAAAAGAAAAATAAAAACAGTTGATACTTAATTTCTCCTGAAAACTTGTGTTTTTAAGAAAGTTTTTCACTTAATCATTCTACACATTTCATTAAGGTTAATATAAAAGAACAGAATTCCTCTGTTCTTAACACAGTCAAAACGAGACTAGAATGATTACAAAATTAGTTCTAGGTTTTAGTATTCTGTAACCTTATCAGTAAAATTGTGTTTGTTAAGAAAGATTTTCCCAGGGCAAGCAGTTTTCCTTGGAAGCAATTAGGCTCCTCTGGAAGTTGAAGCATCTAACAAATTATTACTTCAACATTATGAATCAGGGCTTAATCTTTCTGTAGGATTGGAAATAAACTGTTGTGGTTTATAATACTGAAAAACCACCGGAAGTCATCTAGCTATTCAAGAACAATGGATTAATAGAGAAACTATGATAATGCTATTGAAGGGAATACCGTATAACCGTAAATTATCCTTTAATTTCTTTAGTAATATCTTGTGATCTCATAATAAAATAAAAACAGTGTATTCAACATGACCCATTATTGGAAAATTATATGAATACATGCCTAGAAAAAAGACTGAAAGGACATCACCTATATGTTAATAGTGGTTTTCTCTGCACGGAAGGATTACAAGTCAATTTCTTTCTTTTTATATTTATTTTATATGTATTTATATGTGTTTTATAAATGAACACCACTTACTTTTGAGGTAAGAAAATAAAGGTATTTTTAAAAGTCTGTCATTTCTTGTGTGGTGGTAGAGTTAGTCTAGAGTAAGTAGGCAAGAGGTAAAGTGAAATTCTGCTCAAAAATATCTCAGCTTTCATCAAGTCAACAAGATCTTTTAAAATACAGCCACATCTTAGGAACCGGTTGAATTATTTTAACCAGTTTGCTTTCCTCCTGACAGAGGTCCTCCACACTGAAGGAGCACTGATTGTGAGGGGCCAAAAGTACATTAAATGGAAGCTCTCTGGAGAAAGCTGTCTGTGATGGTATGATGAGCAATAAAAAGGAAACATGAGGTTTGGGCAGTTAGGGAAAAGGCTCACCTGGAAACTGGAAAGGAATATAGAATGGGAGCTGACGAAGGTCTCTGCAAAAAAAAAAAAAAAAAACAACCCCTGACTGTCTTAATTGACAGTTTTGCCTGGAGCTTCTGTGTTTTTTTCATTCATTCATTTGTTCAGTAAGTATTTATTAAAGCACTTAATATGAGTCGGGCACTGTACTGGATAGGGGATTTAGAGTGATGTGAAAAAAAAAAGACATGATCCCTGCCCTCATGTAGCTTATGCTTCCAAGAAAATTTTGCTTATCTGTAGTCTTTAGCATTTTATTGTAGACAACGGATACCAATACAAATGGCCTAAAAGGGTTATTGCTGCCTTTAAAATTTCCCAAATTAAAGCTAAAAACTAGCTTAGCACAGAGAAAATTAGCTTAGCACAGAGTATATATCCAAGTTAACATAATCTTGTCTGATATAACTGATATGGTATAACCTAAATTTATATAACCAGTCAAATTATGTGCAAAAAAGATGTCACTGTTCATGTTTTGAAATATGGTACTTACATATAATTCTTAATATTTTGATAGGTTAAAATTCATATTCCAAGGCTTTGGAATTATCCAAAACTAATTATCTTTGAAATTATTTTCCAGCATATACTTCTAAATCTAGTTTGCTACACTATAAAGAATTTTAGGGGAACATATATATTTAACACATATATTTAACAATTACAATGGTGTATTTTATAGAGGCTTACTTTTTAAAGTTTAACATCACAAGCAGGAAACTAAAATAAAAACATAATATAAAGCTGACTAATCAAAATATAGTTAAAAAGAAGGTATGCCCTGATACCAGTTTCTAAACTTTACATTGTTAATTATATAAAAATAGGAAATAATTTCACAGTTCTTACAATTGCATCTATATTTTTGGCTGAAAAATTTATATGAGTTATTTTCTTCAGGTATTGTAAAGTGGTTTCTTCTTTTCGGGGTTTAAGATTGCTCTTTTTGGCAATTAGATCCAAGGTCAGTCGAACCATGATTTCTCTATAAATCAAACTCTTGGCAATAGCTCTCTTCTGGTACCATGTTAAGAAGCAGGTTTAGGTATTTTTTTATGCCCAACTTTCTAAAAATCAAAGAAAAAAAGGAGTATTATCTACATAGCAATTTAGGAAAAATTATTTTGACTCACTCTGTAATTTTCTTACATAAAACTATTTGATAAACTAGTTCATAGACATTTTTAGGGATATTTAGGTTTTTTCTAAGTTTATAGCCTTAATTCTTTTCATAAAAATATTTAAAACAAAAATTGATTAAATCACCATACACATTCACTTTTACTTTTAAATCTTTTCCTCTCCCTAGTGTTGACTTGTTACTGTGGGCATCTTTTAAAGGATTATTTTTCTCTCTTGGAGTTGAAAATGACCTCAGTATCATTTAGTGTTCTCACATGAAGAAACTAAGGCCCAGAAATCTGTCTCAAACCACTCAAGTTAGTGACAGTTGAAAATGAGACCAAGTGATCATATTTATTAGTCTCCCAAGTCAGAACACATGGTATGGAAACCTTGAGCATATTCACAGGACAGTGGTGAAAATACTTTAAAATGGAGCTGGCCTTGACATTTTATGTTACTGCAACTGTAATTCAGAAAGACACAACATAATGCAGTGTTTCTCAACCCAGACTTGAACCCAGGGTTCAAATTTTGGCTCCACTGCTCACTGGTTAGGCAATCTTGGGCATGTTACCTCAGGTTCTTATAAAAGTAGGATAATGGTACCTACTTGCAAGGGATATTGTGAGGATTACATGAGATAATCATGTACAGAGTACCTGGTACATAGGTCAATAAATGTTTGCTGTCACTATGCTACAATTGTTTTGTTCACAGATAACTGTTCATTGTTTCACCTGGAATATATTAAGACTGTTGAATAAGGAAAACATGCTATTAATAAAATATTGCTTTATGTAAGATATCCATATGTGGTCCATAAGTTTGAGATAACCCATTGTTTTCAATCATCCAGAAAGTATAGCTATTTAAGTGATAAATCTCCCAGTTTCCCTAATTGTGTTTTATATTCTCTTATTCAATATGTAACCAAAAATACGGTTTAAAATTAAGCATTTTTACTCCAATGTATCTGGAATTTCACCAACCAAACACTTCAATTTGTGTGGTGTTCTGGACGTGAAATAAATGCTTAGGAGGAAAAAATGAATTTAGTGAAAGATAAATTTGTGTTCTCACACATTGGCATATAATTACCCAGGCTATATTATATAAAATGCCCACAATAAAGTATTTTAAGATATAGAATGTATCCTTAGGCTCTTCAGAATGCAAGATACAATCTACAGAATAAAATTATGAAATCTTCATAGATTTTTGAAATTTCCATAAATTCATTATTTTTATAACAAAAATTTAAGCTTATTGTTTACAGATGAAATTTCAAACATGACAAAATAATATTCTGAACAAAGTTTCTGGTTAAGTATAAGTAGCTTTTCTTAATCTTACCTTAAAAATATTTCATGATAAAGAATAACACCACACCCATGAATCCATAGGTCAGCTGATAATATAAAACATTACAAATACATTTGAACCCCTCTATATCTTTCTCTCGCTCCATTCTCAAATTTAGGGTTTATTCTAAATTTAGACATCCCTATTCATGTCTTTGTACTTTTGCTACAGATATGTGTGTATCTAAACAATACATGGTATTGTTTTTTACATTCATAAGTGGTATTATTTTGATTCCAACTTTCTTTTTAAAAAATATTTTGGTTGTGAGAATCATCAGAGTTGATGTGTATTAGCTCTAGGAAATATGCACTGTTGTATAAAATCCTATTGTAAGAAATGTATTTCTTCTGATGATAGATTTTTTGGTGTTTTAATTTTTTGCTTTTGCGGTGTTGCTTTTATGGTTCTTGTATATACAACATCTTTAGCACATGTGCAAGAGCTTCTTTAAGGTTCAAAACTAAGGATGGCTGTTCCTGACGTTTTCAGCCTTACTGTATATTGCCAAATTGTTCTCCAAAGAATTTTACCACTGGCGGTTAAGAGAGTTTCTGTTGCTCTACAATGTGTTTTACACCACTGTCAACCTTGATATTTGCAGTTTTTAACTTTTTGCCAATCTGATGGGTGTGATGTATCTCATTGTTTTTCTTTTCTTAGAGATTTTTATTTATAAAAATGAAACAAAAATGGATTTGAATTTGCCATTCGATGCGAGTCTTTTTCTGTTATTGACCATGTGGAATTCCTTTTCTGTTAATTGTGGTTTCTTATATTTTGCCTATTTTTCCTTTTGGGTTCTGTTTCTATAAATAATTTTTAGATACATGTGTATTTCTATCAGATACTAATATTTTATAGTAGCAAATATCTATTTCCAGGCTGTAGCTTGTTTTTTCTCCTTGATTTTTCAGTTTGTTTTTAATGGCATCTTATAAAAAATGGAAGCTGTATTTTTTTAATATAGTAAAATGTATCAAGAAATTTTTTGTTCATGTTTTATGCTTTTTGTAGCTTATTAAGTAACTCCTTCCCTATCCTAATTTTAAGAGAAAGACCTATATTTTCTTCTAAATATATTAAAGTTTTGCTTTGCATGTTTTGGTCTTAATCTAGAATTGATTAATGTATAAGAAGTGAGATAGAGACTTAATTTTATTTTTTTCTTATGGAGAACCAATTATCCCAGCATATATGCATGGTTCATTTCTCTTCTATTCATTTATGTATCTATCCCCAGGTCAACCCTGTCTAAATTAGTGCAGCTTAATAATATCACTCCACTTTGGTTAGTCTTAGTTCTTAACTCTTTTTTATTTTCCAATTTTTTTATTGTGGTAAAATGTAAAATTTACCATCTTAACCATTTTATAAGTGTACAGTTCAGTTTTACTAAATACATTTATAATATTATACAACCATTGCCACAATCTATCTCCAGTGCTCTCTTCACCCTGCAAAACTGAAATTCTATCCCTGTTAAACAATAATTCTCCATTCTCCCCCCTCTACCCTGGCCCAGGTAACCACCATTCTATTTTGTCTCTATGATTTTGATGACTCTAAGAACCTCATATAAGTAGAATAATATTTTATTTTTGTGACTAAGTTTATTTCACTTAGCATAATGTGCTCAAGGTTCATCCTTATTGTAGCATAAGTCAGAATTTCCTTCCTTTTTGTGATTGAATAATATTCCATTGTATGTATTTACCAGATTTTGCTTACCGTTCACCCATCTATGGACATTTGGGTTGCTTCCATGTTTTAGCTATTGTGAATAATGCTGCTGTGAACATGGTGTACAAATTTTCAATTCTGAAGACTGTGTTTTCAATTCTTTTTGGTATATATACAGAAGTAGAATTGCTGGATCTTATGGTAATTCTACTTCTAATTTTTTGAGTAACTGCTGTATTGTTTTCCACAGCGGCTTTACCATTTTACATTCCAACCAACAGTGCACAAGAGTTCCAATAACTCCACATCCTCGCTAACACTTGTTATTATCTGTATTTTTGATAGTAGCCATCCTAATGGGCATGATGTGGTATCTCATTGTAGTTTTGATATGCATTTCCCTAATGATTAGTGATGTTGAGCATCTTTTCATGTGCTTATTGGCCATTTGTATATCTTCTTTGAAGAAATGTGTATTCAAGTCCTTTGCTCATTTTTTAATCAGGTTGTTTTCTTGTTGAGTTGTAGACCCCTATCAGGTGTATGATTTGCAAATATTTTCAAGTTCTTTGCCCACTTGAGGTTTAAGAGTTCTCTATATATTCTGGATATCAATCCCTTATCAGATATATGACTTGCAAATATTTTTTCCCATTCTCTGTATTGTCTTTTTACTCTGTTGATAGCACAAATTTTAAAAATTTTCATGAACTATAATTTGCCTATTTTTAATTTTGCTGCCTGTGTCAATGATGTCATTTCTAAGAAATCATTGCCAAATCCAGTATTGTGAAGCTTTTGCTCTGTGTTTTCTTGTAAGAGTTTTACAGTTTTAGGCCTTACATTAGGGCCTTTGATCCATTTTGAGTTAATCTGTGTATATGGTGTTAAATAAGGGTCCAACTTCATTCTTTGCATGTGGATATCCAGCTTTCCCAGCCTCATTTGTTGAAAAGACTATTCTTTCTCCATTGAATGGTCTTGACACCCGTGTCGAAAATCATTTGACTGTACATGTCAGGTTTATTTCTACACTTTCTGTTTTATTCCACTGGTTTATTTTATTTATTTATTTATTTATTTTGCATTACACGGGCCTCTCACTGATGTGGCCTCTCCCGTTGCGGAGCACAGGCTCCGGACGCGCAGGCTCAGCGGCCATGGCTCACGGGGCCCAGCCGCTCCGCGGCATGTGGGATCCTCCCAGACCGGGGCATGAACCCGCGTCCCCTGCATCGGCAGGCGGACTCTCAACCACTGCGCCACCAGGGAGGCCCTATTCCACTGGTTTATATCTCTGTCTTTATGCCAGTACCGTGCTGTTTTGATTACTATAGCTTTGTAGTAATCAGGAAGTACAAGTCCTCTAGCTTTGTTCTTCTTTTTCAAAATTGTTTTGGATATTTGGATCTCTTGAGATTCCTTATGAATTTTAGGATACATTTTTCTATTTCTGCAAAAAAAAAAAACCCCAAAAAACAAACCCATCTTTGGGATTTACATAAGGCTTGCATTGAATCTGTAGATCACTTTGGGTATTACTGACATCTTAAACACTATTAAACCTTCCAGTCCCTGAAGAGGGGATATGTTTTCATTTATGTCTTCTTTAAATTTTTCAACAGTGTTTTGTAGTTTTCAGGGAATAAATCTTTCACCTCTTTGGTTAGTTCCTAGGTGTTTCATTCTTTTTGGTGCTACCGAAAATGGAATTTAAAAAAAATTTCCTTTTCAGGTTGTTCATTGTTTGTGTATAGACACGCAACTGATATTTGTTTGTTGACTTTGTATCCTGATACTTTGCTGGATTCACTTATTGGTTCTAACATTTTTGTGTGTGTGTATGTAATCTTTAGAGTTTCTACATATAAGATCATATCATCTGCAAACAGAGATAATTTTACTTCTTCCTTTCCATTTTGGATGCCTTTTATTTCTTTTTTCTGCCAAATATTTCTGGCTAGAACTTCCAGTGTGATGTTGAATAGAAGTGGTGAAAGTGAGCATCCTTGCCTTAGAGGAAATGCTTTCAGTCTTTCACCATTAAGTCTGATGTTCACTTTGGGTTTTTCATATATGGCTTTTATTATGTTGAGGTAGTTTCCTTCTATTACTAGGTAGTTGAGTGTTTTTATTGTGAAAATTCAGGTTGTTGAATTTTGTTAAATGTTTTTTCTGCATTATGTGTTTTTCTCCTTTCATTCTGTTAATGTAGTATGTTATGTTCATCAGTTTTTACATGTTGACCATCCTTGTATTCTAGGAATAAATCTCACTTATTCATGCTGTATAATCTTTTTAATATGCTGCTGAGTTTGGTTTGGTAGTGTTTTGTTGAGGATTTTAGCATCAGTGTTCATAAGGGATATTGGTCTATAGTTTTCTTTTGTTGTAGTGTCTTTGTCTGACTTTGGTATCACAGTAATGCTGGCCTCACAGAATGAGTAAGAATGTGTTCGTTTCTCTTCAAAGTTTGGAAAAGTTGGAGAAGGATTGGTGTTTCTCTTAAAATGTTTCATAGAATTCACCAGTGAAGCCATCAGAGCCAAGGCTTTTCTTTGTTGGGAGGTTTTGGATTACTGATTCAATTTCCTCCCTAGTTATAAGTCTATTCAGAGTTTTTATTTTTTTATTTTTTTAAATAAATTTATTTATTTATTTACTTTTATTTTTGGCTGCGTTGGGTCTTCACTGCTCTGCATGGGCTTTCTCTAGTTGCAGTGAGCAGGGGCCACTCTTCATTGCAATGCGCAGGCCTCTCATTGTGGGGACTTCTCTTGTTGCGGAACACGGACTCCAGGCGCGCAGGCCTCAGTAGTTGTGGCACACGGGCTCAGTAGTCGTGGCTTGCGGGCTCTCGAGCACAGGCTCAGCAGCCATGGCACACAGGCTTAGCTGCTCCGCAGCATGTGGGATCTTCCCAGACCAGGGCTCGAACCCGTGTCCCCTGCACTGTCAGGCGGACTCCCAACCACTGCTCCACCAGGGAAGCCCCAGATTTTTTATTTCTTCATGAATTAGTGTTGGTAGGCTCTGTGTTTCTAGGAATTTTCCTATTTCATCTAGGTTATCCAATTTTTGGCATACAGTTGTTCATAGTACTCTCATAATCCTTTTCATTTCTGTAGAATTGGTAGTAACATCCCTGCTTTCATTTCTCATTTTAGTTATTTGCATCTTCCTTTTTTCTTAGTCCATCTAGCTAAAACTTTGTCAATTTTGTTGATCTTTTCAAAGAACCAGCTTTTGGTTTCATTGGTTTTCTCTCTATTATATTCTCTATTTCATTTATCTATGCTCTAATCTTTATTATTTTCTTCTTTCTGCTAGCCTTGGCTTAGTTATTTTTCTAGTTCCTTAAGTTGTAAAGTTAGCTTGTTGATTTGAGATCTTTCTTGTTTTTTCTGTCAGCATTTATAGCTATAAATTTCCCTCTTAGAATTGCTTTTCCTGTGTCCCATAAGTTTTGGTATGTTGTGTTGTCATTTTTCATTCATCTCTCAGAATTTTCTAATTTCTCTTGTAATTTCTTTTTTGATCCATAAGTGCATTGCTTATTGTTAATTTTCCAATTTTCTTTTTGTTACTGATCTTTAACTTTATCCCACTGTGGTTGGAGAAGATACTTTGTATTATATCTATCTTTTAAAATCTATTGAAATTTAATTTGTGGCCTAAGGTATGGTTTATCCTGGAAAATGTCTCATGTGCATTTCAGAAGAATGTGCTTGCTGTTGTTGTTGGGTAGAACGTCCTGTATATATCTGTTAGACCTAGTTTCTTTATTATGTTGTTTAAGACCTCTATTTCCTTACCTTTGTTTGGTTGTTTTATCCATTATTGAGAGTAGAATATTGAAGTCTACAATTATTACTGTAGAACTGTAACAATTTCTCTCTTCAGTTGTCAGTTTTTGCTTCATATATTGTGTTTTGATGGTTTTTCATTAGGTGCATACATGTTTATCTCTGTCATCTTGTTACTTATTTTCTGTATGCCTTATACTGTTATTGCTCCTCGTTTTCTGTCTTCCTGTCTTATTTTTGTTGAGTTGATTTTTTGCAGTGAAACTAAATTCTTTTCTCATTTCCTTTTGTGTATATTCCAGAGCTATTTTCTGTGTGGTTACCATGGGGTTACATTTACATGTGGTTACATTTACCATCCTAAAGTTATATCACTCTAATTTGATTTATGCCAGTTTAACCTAAATAATACATAAAACTTTGTGTCTTTATAGCTCTGTCCCCACCTTTTTGGTTGTTGATCTCACAAAATTACATCTTTATACATTGTGTACCCAAAAACATAAACTAACGATTCTTTTAAATGCATTAGTCACTTAAATTATGTAATAAAATGTGGAGTTACAAAATAAGTTACAATAATACTAGATTTTAGACTCCTTGTTTTTTAAAGGTATTAGTCTGTTAAATCACGTAGAAAAACAAAAAGTGGAATTACTAACCATCTTTACAAAAATACTAGCTTTAGTAATTCCCCTTGTTTTTACATTTATTGAGATCTTTATTTCTTCTTGTGGCTTCAAATTACTATCTAGTGTTCTTTCATTTTACCTTGCTGGACTCCGTTGAGCATTATTGCAGGGCAGGTCTAGTGTAATGAACTCCCTCAGCTTTTGTTTCTCTGGCAATGTCTTTATTTTTGCCTCACTTAGGGAGGACAGTTTTGTCGATATTGGATTCTTTGTTGGCAGGTTGTTTTCTTTAGCACTTTGAATATATTGGCTCACTGTCTTCTGACCTGAAAGTTTCTGATGACTAATGTGCTGATACTCTTATTAAGGATTCCCTGTATGTGATGAGTTATTTCTTGCTGCTTTCAAGATTCTTTGTCTTTTGAAACTTTGATTGTAATGTGTGTCAGTGTGGGTCTCTTTGAGTACATTCTACTTGGAGTTCATTGAGCTTCTTGCATGTTTAGAGTTACGTTTTTCATCAAGTTAGGGAAGTTTTCAGCCATTATTTCTTCACATATTCTCTCTGCCCTACTCTCTCCTCTCTCTCCCTCCTCCCCTCCCCCTCCCTCCTTTCTGGGACTCCCACAGTGCATATGGTGGTCTGCTCGGTGCTGTCTCACAGGTTCCTTAGGCTCTGTTCAGTTTTCTTCAATACTTTTCAGCTCCAGAATTTCTCTTTAGTATTTATATCTATTTATTGATATTTCCATTTTGTTCATACATTATTTTCTTGACTTTCTCTACTGCTCTAGAGTTTTGAGCATCTTTAAGACAGTTGTTTTAAAGTCTTTGTCTAGTATATCTGCCACTGGGTCTTTTTCGGGGACAATTTCTGATGATGTAGTTTTTTTTTTTTAATAAACTTAAAAAAAAATAATTAGGCTGCGCTGGGTCTTAGTTGTGGCTTGCGGGATCTTTGTTGTGGCATGTGGGATCCTTTAGTTGCAACATACGAACGCTTAGTTGCAGCATGCACGTGGGATCTAGTTCCCCCACCAGCAACCAAACCCGGGCCCCCCACGTTGGGAACATGGAGTCTTACCCACTGGACCACCAGGGAAGTCCCTGATTATGTATTTTTGAATAGACCATACTTTCCCATTTCTTTGTATGCCTTGGTTTTTGTTGTTGTTGTTGTTGTGGAAAACTGGACATTTTAATCTAATAATGTGGTAGCTCTGAAAATCAGATTCTCCTCCTTCCCCAGAGTTTGCTGTTTTTGGTTATTATTTTTTTCTTTTTTCTTTTTTCTTTTTTTTTTTTTTTTTATTGTTACAGGCTATCTCTGTGCTGGGGATCAGACTGAGGTATAAACTTAAGGTCTTCTCAGGTCTTTTCGAAGTCTGAACCTTTCTTTTGGTCTGTACAGGTCACTTTCTATTTTTCCCTTTATATTGAGCTGCTTTTGAATGCCCTAGTGTTTAATGTCTGGTTCCCAAAAGGGGAAAAAGAGAAAAATAAAGGAAGAGGGGGGAAATAATGGGCAGTGGCCCTTTAAATCCTTCTGGAAGTCACTTCAGCCAGAGGGAGTGGGGCTTGCAACAGTGGGGAGAGGTACAACCTCTTTGTCTGCATCTCTGTGATCAGAAGCAGCAATCAATGATTAGTGGGCAGATCCTCAATATTTGGTGGATAGTGCTTTTTGCCCACTTGGCTCCTGTAAGCTGTGTGCAAGATGCTCCAGAAACCCCTGCACAGCTTCCTGCCACAGGGTTGGGTGTGGGGGATGGGCAGCTATTGCAGAGGTAAGATCTGAAACTGACCAACATGAACCACAGCTTATGCAGTCTATTGTCTAAGCCTTCCCCTGGAAGTTGTAAGCGTTCAGCAGACTCCAGCATTCTAAAATAGTTAACAGCAGACAGGTTCTGCCAGTGCAGCTGTTGTTTAGGTGGGGAGACAGATGTTCCCTATTCTGCCATATTCCCAGAATCCTCTCCTCCCTGACTCTTTCATATATATTTTTAAATCAACTTGTCATGTTCCATGAAAAATCCTGTCAGAATTTTGTTAGGAATTGCATTGAATTTATAAATAATTTGTGAAGCACTAACATCTAATACTGAGTTATCATTTCCATCACTATGGTATGTCTCTCCTTTTTTGGAGTGCTTCTTTAATGACTTTCAGTAGTTTTATAATTTTCTCCTAATTAAGGCCATGCATAAGGGTTTTTTTTAGAGTCATTTTTAGGGATCATATATTTTTGTTTATATTGCAGATGTCATTCTTTTAGGAATTACGTTCTCTGTAGCTAATGTGTCGAAATGCAATATTTTTAAATTATTTAAATATTTAATGTATTTTAAAAATATGATTTCTTTGGCCCATATTTTATAATTTTAGATACTTTTCTAGAAATTTCAAATATATTTTTTACACAATAACTGTGGTAAAAATGCACATTGTAAAAAGGTTATACATCCCAGGGTTTCTCCCTTACAGCTGAGGCAGGAGACTGCTGTACAGGTGGCCATGCAGTAACAAGCCTATACTATGAAGGAAGCAATGCCCTTTGGGAGTAACTTTTACTAATGGGAGACAGGAGCCATGAATGATTTATTCTCCCTTCTTTCCCAATAGACTTTTAAGAGACACAGCCATTTCAAAAGGTCCCTCTGAAAACATGCTGTAGACTTCTGCATTACACATTCTTATATTTGCTCTCCTTCCATCTGTCTCATTCCTTTTTTCCCTCTCTCTTCCTTCCCTGATATAACAGCCTCCCAAAAAGTGTTATCACATGAGTTTTTCCTTCAGACTCTGTTTTCTAACCTGGGCTAAAACAGAAAATTTGGATCATCTGAATCCTCATGAATGACCATGCTATAAATGGACTTTGTCTCTAGGTTCCAGTGCACAAATTGGTGTTTGTATAGAAGTAAAATTCTCTCAGACAACTAGAAAAGGAAAGAGGCTAATGTAATATATAAGTGAAGTATTTATTAAACCAGGGGAAGGCCAATGGACCTCATCAACAAGCTATAGGCAAACTTTCCAGGGGTTTGAATATGGAAAGGGAGAGAATTGAACCCATAACACACAATGATTGAGACTGTTAACTCAAAAGAATGTGCATTATAGCAATCAAATCCACAAGAGAGGATTTGGTTTCATCAAAACACCACCATTCATGTTGTTAATAGAATATTAAACTTTATTGGTACTGTAGTTTGTTTCAGAGATATTATAAGCTCCAGGAGTTTAAACTGAAATAATTATGTCAGCACTTGTGAGATGCCCTTGATTTTCTTTTAAAAGTGGTTCATTATTTTCTAAAGTTTGAGAAACTTCTTTTCCATTTTTCCCTACTACGTATCTCTGTACTCTCAGGGCTCCATTTGCTAGAATGTCTCTAGCTCTCCAGATCGCCAGTGGGGACAGCTTAGAGCTGCTATACAAGTTCTTTGGAAATCCATTTTAGTAGACCCCTTGTCTTTCATCATTTGGGGCTCCTACAGGCTAGATGCGGGGGACGTTTCCGAATTCAGTTTGTATATTTCCCTTAGGTAGCCCCAAACCCAGTGGCTTACAGGTGCTCTAAATCGCCGGCTGTGAGGCTTTCCCCTTTTCAAACCCACAAATCCCGCTTCCTCAGCTTCTTGGCTGCCACTCCACCCGTGTCTCCCTCCCCTAGAGCTGTTTCCCAACCTTGCCTGATTCTAGCCCTTTGTTTAAAATACAGACTTTCAGACTTTTTCTGGAATTCTTGATGTCAGGAGATAAGACTTAGTAATCTGCATTTTAACAAGTGCCCCAGGAAAGTCTTACTGGCAGGTAAGTTTGAGAAAAATGGCTCTAGGGTTTCCTCGGTTCCCACACTTCTCCCTTGAGGGCATCTCACCGTTCGCGGGATGAGCCGGGTCAGTAACTCAGGTTTGGTAAATTTCGCGGGTGCCAGGCCTCCTCGGCAGCCGTGGTGCGGTTGCTGGGCGACCAGACAGACGCGCCTGGTCGGCCGCGGCTCACAGGAAATCTCGCGAGGTCTCTGGAAGCGCTCTCCTCTGTGTCCTACCCCGGGCCCAGCCCTCTGTGTCTTGGTGGCCGGGGGTTGATGGGAGCCACTAGGCAGGGTACGAGTGGAGGTCGGTTAGTGGGATGAGGCCGTAAAGGCATCGGTCACATTAGCGTTTTCGTAGACCAACCAGTAGCCAGAACAATTTTTGGCAGGTCACCATTTCCCCCTACTGGATTATCCTTGCCATCAGCTTTGAACGTTTTAGTGCCCAGTTACCACGTTTTCCCAATAATAGGGCAGGAAACGAATTGTCTGAATCAAAGTACAGCGCATACTTCACCTTTCCTCTGATAAAATCCAAACTCCTTAGGGTGGCATTCCAGTCCGGTTATAATGACCAGCCTCACTGCTTGCCTCTTTCCCTCTTCAGTATTTACAATCTGACACTTGGCCCAGTACTAAAAAAATTTTACCCTCTCTCTCCTGCTGCTCAGGGTAGCAATAGGACACACCTTTCCTCCTTAATATTTGTTTTCCCTTTTAAGATTCAAGGACTCAGCTTGGAATTGGCGCATTTTTTTCTGAAGCCTTCCTAGGTACTCAGTCATGTTAAGTGATGCTTTTTTCTGCCCCCCAAACAACTGGGATATGGTAACTTCTTTAGCCTAGCACTTAACACACTACTGTCTGTTTGTTACCCATATCTCCAATAAGATGGTAAATTCTTTGAGGGTAAGGATTATGTCTTTTACCTTGCTATTCCCAGGACCTGGCAAAGTGCTTTGTACATTAGCAGTCACTCCCAAACATTTAGAAAATATATAATTTACAAATGAAGGAGAACAACAGTAGAACAAGTGGAAAGGCTGGGACTCATTAGGGGTATGGTAAAGTGAGCAATCTGAATTAAGGGACAGTACAAACCGGAAAACCGTAATAGCTCTGATCTTTAGGGTGGGGGCACTCTGGAAAATCATTGCTGTTCCTTGAACAAAGAAGTGTCAGAGTAGGAGATTTTTAGAATTACAAGGAGGCTTAGAGCCCACGTGGACAGTCCAACGTGCCATTTTGCAGATAAGGAAATTCTCAGGCCTAGAAAGAGAAAAGAAATATGCTGAAGGTGACACCTGAGGTAGCAGAGAGAGAATTTACCCTTGAGCCCCTAATTTCAAGCACAGATCCCCCTTCCTTATATCTCACTGATTGTTGCAGTAAGAGTAGCCTAGAAAGAGGGACAGAGGCATGGGGACAGATATCCTAACCCCATTCAGGACACTGTTGCTAATGTCTAGTTGTGAAGCAGTGTTGGCCTGTATTAGGGTGAAGGCAAAGAAAATGGCAAGGAATAAACAAATTTAGGAGGCATCTTGAAGCATGATTTAATAAAGAGAGATTGGATAGGATAAAGGGAGGGAGAAGTTGAAGATAATTCCTGGGTGTTAAGTAGAATAAAGGAACAATACTGGAGAAATTGGAGAGGGAGGCAAGTAATTTGGGGGGAAGTGGATGAATTTCCATTTACACATGTTAAACTTGAGGTGAGATATATTTAATAGTTTCCAGAATAGAACTAGTCATTGAAACCATGGGGTCATAAATGGTGGTGAGGAAGAAAGTGGGGAAAAGAGAAATAGTAAGTTAATAACTATGCCAACTAGTTTGGATGGAAGAAGGAAGCAAAGCTAGTTAAGACATCAAGAAAAATTTATCAGAGGTGACATTTGTTCTGAGAAGAACAAATAATAATTCAGTGATTTAGAAACCAGTAAATTAGATTCAGATACTAGGGAAAGAATTTAAGGAGGAGAGTACCTAACAGAATAAACAGCTACAGAAGGATATGACAAAGTAAAAGAATGATCAAAACAATATGGTTAAAACACTACAGCACAAATCAGGTGCCCGTCTTATCTATTTTAAAGGTCATTCATTTGGGAACAATAGATCCAGCACTATATGCAGGGCCATCCTATTGCTCTGTGTAGCCCTCATTTAACTTGCTGCTAACATTACTTTACTGGAAACATGTTTAGAAATGCCTCATTGAAAACCAGTTGCTCTGTTAATCTTTGTTTTATAACAGTTTCATATGTCATTGTAAAGCAGAGTATGATCTCATTTGTGGTAAAATTATATACATACTTAAATGTCTGAAAGGATATATGTCTATGTCTATACATGTATAGGTTTAGATGTAGAGCTGTAGATCTATACCTGTATCTATATCCCCAAATATTTAATAGTGGCTATTTTTTGGTGGTGGGATTATGACTGTTTATTTTTCCTTCTTTTTTAGTAATCAGGTTTTTAAGAATGATAACATTGTATTCTGAAAGTTCATTTCAGATTCTGCTGTTTGTAGAATTGAAAATCTCTTTGTGACAGCTAGTTTTTAAAATAGTTTAAAACGGTTGAATCGCTAATTAATTTTTTAATGCAACAAGTTGGAGACAGTATTTTCTCATTCAGATGTGAAATATAATTCCTGTCTAGTGACACACAGTGTTGAACAGTCATCTGTGTATTTTCTAATATGGCAGAAATCTGGCAGACTGCAAGAAATACTTGTCTTCAGTGCCACATCTGTAAATTCAGCATATAATACTCTAAGATTTACACTTTGACAGATGTTGAGAAATTTGTATTTGTTAAAAAAAAATGTGAGGTCTTGAGAATTATTTTAAAAGACACTCTTGGAAGAATATGCTAAAGAGCACATTTTCTGAAGCCTCCAATAGAGTTTCCAAGTAACTTTAGACAGAAACTCATTTTTTATTTAGAATACTGTTCTATGTATCTTTGTCAATTCGTATGTTTCCTGACCTTCTAGAGTACATACTACACAGAAAACACTTTAATGATTCCTTTCATTGAAAAACCAACAAATTAAAGGGCCCAGATGTGTATATCATCACATAACTCCATACAGAAATATCATTTATTGGAGTTAGCTCCTCTTTTTATTTTGACCTTGTAGACTGGTAAATATTAGTAAGTATGGTAGGCAGACTTCCAACATGGTGTCAATGATTTCACCTCTTGGGATTCATGCCCTTGTGTGAACCCCTCCCCTTCAGTGTGGAATAGACATAGTGACTTGTTCTAAGCAATAGAATAAGGCAAAGTTGATGAGATACCACTTCTGCAATTTGATTACAAAAGATTCTGTCTTGCTAGCAAACTCTCTCTATTGCATTTTTTGGAGTGCACTCTTTGATAGAGCAAGGGACTTATAATTTTGGAAAAAGTTTAGATTAGGTGTCAGGAACAGATCATTACTTATGTTTTAGGGATTTAAAAAAAATTGTCTTTCGAAACAAGGGTGGGGAACCTCTGTCTTCTAATAGAGATCCAAGACACTGCTTAAGTTTATCAGGCCAATAATAAGTTCAGGAAAAGTTTAATTAGTTGGTGATGGATTGAAGCTAAGAGTGAAACTCAGCTATGTAATACACTATAGTCTTGTGTTTTGCAAAACAGTTAGTTAAAATCAGTGAAAACATCTTGTATATTTGTATTTAACTGCTTTATTTTTTTGGCTCCTGACTGTTTTTTGGTTAGCTTGTTTGAAAAGAGTTCCATTCTTTCATGCTTGTTTTTGAAAATGGCTGGTGTATTTTTTACTACTGTGTATAGCCATTTGCGTATTTCTGCGGTTGTGATCCTTGATTGAAAAATTTTAAAAAACCTTTTTTCACTCTTGTTTTAACTCTATTAAGAAGTTTGTGAAAAGATTTTCATTTTATCGTAATCTTACGGTGAAACAAGTCAGCTTCCCATAAAAAGGCATAAACATTTAATTTTGTTATCCTAAAAACACATATTGTTAATGTTTCTTAAAAGTGAATAGAAATGTCCATTGCATTTATTTCTTCATTGAACAGATATTTACCAACTGCCTACCATGTGCCATTGTTCAAGGGGCTGAGGATGCCAAAGGTATTCTGATCAGGTGCCATCCCTGTGGCACTTACCATCCAGGAAGGGGAGACAGATAGTGAAAAAGTAAACAATTCAATGGTCAAGATGATTTCAGGTTGTGGTACATTCTGTGAAGGAAATAAATAGGATAAAATGACTGTATAACTGGGGTATAGAAGTGAGGAAGAAGGAGGGAAGGGGAGAGGTGTTTTCTTTAGATGAGAGAGGCTAGGCCTCTCTGGAAGCATAATGTGAGCTGAGACTTGAAGAATGAGCAGCTTAAAGAGCCAGGCCTTTGAGAGCCTGTGAGGAAGTGTTCCAGGCCCGGGAAGCAGCCAGTGTGAGGGCTCGGAGCTGGGAAAGAGCTGGATGAGCATAAGGACCCCAGGACACTGTGGCTGGAGCAGTGTGGAGGGGGAGAACAGAATGAGAGGAAAGCAGGAAATAGATCAGCCTTTAGGCCACAGTGATAAATTTGGATTTTGGTTTATAGCAGCATTTAGCTCATAAGGCAGAAGGCAAATTTTTCTTTTGTTAGTGAGAAAAACTATATTATATTTAGAGTTTGAAGGATAGAACAGTGGCCACTTATTATTATAAGTTGAAATTCAAAGTCTTGGTTGAAATGTAATGTTCTTTTTTTTTTTTTTTGCGGTACGCGGGTCTCTCACTGTTGTGGCCTCTCCCATTGCGGAGCACGGGCTCCGGACGCGCAGGCTCAGCGGCTATGGCTCATGGGCCTAGCCACTCCGCGGCATGTGGGATCTTCCTGGACCAGGGCACGAACCCATGTTCCCTGCATCGGCAGGTGGACTCTCAACCACTGCGCCACCAGGGAAGCCCTGTTCTTCTTTTTTTTTTTAATGTAATGTTCTTCTAGTGTGATATTAATGTGATGAATATAGTATTATCATAGATGTTCTTAGAAATCTGGTAGCGGGAGCCACCAGAAAATATATTAGAAAATATAATTTCTACTTGTGCTCCCAAATCTCAAATTTAATAGAGCTTTTCAGTTTTGCTCTTTACTGAAGTAGGTAAAACACTTTTTAAATTGAGTTACAGTTGATGTACAGTATTATATAAGTTACAGGTATACAATATAACAATTTTTAAAGGTTATATTCAATAGTTATTATAAAATATTAGCTATATTCCCTGTGTTGTATAATATATCATGTAGCTTATTTTATACATAATAGTTTGTACCTCTTAATCCCCTATCCTTCATTACCCCTTCCCCCTTCTCTCTCCCCACTGGTAACCACTAGTTTGTTCTCTATATCTGTGAGTCTGCTTTTTGTTTTATTCACTAGTCTGTTGTATTTTTTAGATTCCACATGCAAGTGATATCACACAGTATTTGTCTTTCTCTATCTGACTTATTTCTCTTAGCATAACACCCTCCAAGTCCATCTGTGTTGTTGCAAATGGCAAAATTTCATTGGTTTTAATGGCTGAGTTGTATTCCATTGTGTGTGTATGTATGTATACATCTAAATGTACACATACAAACACCACATCTTCTTTATCCATTCGCCTGTTTGATACATAGGTCACTTCCATATTGTATTGCCAATTACATATTGGCAATTGTAAATAATGCCACTATGAACATTGGGGTGCAACTAGTGTTTTTGTTTTTTTCAGATATATACACAGGAGTGGAATTGCTGGGTTATACAGTAGTTTTGTTTATTTTTTATTTTTTAAAAATTTATTTATTTATTTTTGGCTGCATTGGGTCTTCGTTGCTGTGCGTGGGCTTTCTCTAGTTGTGGCGAGCGGGGGCTACTCTTCGTTGTGGTGCACGGGCTTCTCATTGCGGTGGCTTCTCTTGTTATGGGCTCTAGGTGTGTGGGCTTCAGTAGTTGTGGCTCGTGGGCTCAGTAGTTGTGGCTCGCGGGCTATAGCAGGCTCAGTAATTGTGGCGCATGGGCTTAGCTGCTCCACGGCATGTGGGATCTTCCCGGACCAGGGCTCAAACCCGCGTCCCCTGCATTGGCAGGCAGATTCTTAACCAATGTGCCACCGGGGAAGCCCTGTTGTTTTTTAAAAAATACATTTCAGTTATATCTTTTAAAAAATATATTTATTTTTATTATTTATTTTCTTTATTTTTTTTGGCTGTGTTGGGTCTTAGTTGTGTCACGCGAGATCTTTGGTTGAGGCATGTGGGCTCTTTGTTGTGGCATGTGGGTTTTCTCTCTGTAGTTGTGGCGTGAGGGCTCCAGGGCATGTGGGCCCTGTAGTTTGCAGCATGTGGGCTCTCTCATTGAGGCGTGCAAGCTCAGAAGTTGTGGTGTGCGGGCTTAGTTGCCCCGCGGCATGTGGGATCCTAGTTCCCCGACCAGGGATTGAACCCGTGTCCCCTGTATTGGAAGGCGGACTCTTTACCACTGGGCCACCGGGGAAGTTCTGGTAGTTCTGTCTTTAGCTTTTTGAGAAATCTCCATACTGTTTTCCACAGTAGGGTAAAGCACTTGTTAATAAACTATTTTTAGATCTTGGGATAACTAGAAGTCCACTGTGTTGATGTCTGCCTAAATAAATTACAACAGGCCACAGTTCCTTAGTTTTAAGTAATGTAGTGTTTTACCTTGAATATTAAGACCAGTTAGAAAGTTTAAAAATAATCTCCCCTAGAAAGTGGTATTTGTGTATAATTCTCACATCTGTGGCATATCAAGTTAACTTCTCTGATGGTATAAAACTTTTCAGTTGACTGTAATTATTCAACACGGTATGCCCTCATACATAAGATCATAAATTAGTTTTTTAGTCTAATTTTTGTTACTTTATTTAAGCCCAGAATCTTAATAGCCTCAAATATACTAGAAACACATGCAAGAAATGATAGAAGGATTACATATGAATTGAAGTAAAAGATTAAAGCTAAATACATACATGTTTTAAAGGACTTATTTAGTGTCATCAATCATGCAAAGAGTAAATTGAAGTTTATTCAAATAATAAATTGAGCGTGGAGTATAAAGTCGAAAATTCTAGGAACAAAAATGAATCATTTAAATAAAACATTTATTTGCAGATGAGCTTACAGAAACTAAATTTTCAGGAAGGTAAGTAGTTTGTTATGCTTTGCAATGGTAAGCAAATTCATAGTTATATGATAGATATTTATAACCCTCCATAACCTAACATAAAAGTCACAAAGCTCTGTTCTTGACAATATATTTCTTTATGCATATGCTTCTTAGGTTATGAAAAGTACAACTGTAGTTCATCAAAATGTGCCCCAAGGCACAATACCATTTTACTCAGTCATTAGAAAGTTTAGCATAATTGCTTAGTATAATCCAAAGAAAATATGAGTACTGACATCAGGGACTCTCCAATTTGTTAGGCAATTGTTCCATAATTTTTGGCACCAAGATAATCCACATTTGAAAAAGCAATTAATCATTGGTGTTAGTTATCAAGCTATGATTTTAGCTGTTTCCTCCCAAATTTGACCTGAAATGACAGAGTTCCTTATTTTATTTTTGTAATATTCTGATTTCTGAGATCAAAAGTTTAAATATGCCAGTCTGGTTACAGTTGACCTGAGTTTTGTGTAACTAATTTTCTAAAATAAGTAGATCAGGGACTTCCCTGGTGGCGCAATGGTTAAGAATCTGCCTGTCAGTGCAGGGGACATGGGTTCAAGCCCTGGTCTGGGAAGATCCCATATGCCGCGGACCAACTAAGCCCGTGTGCCACAGCTACTGAGCCTGCACTCTAGAGCCAGTGAGCCACAACTGTTGAGCCCATGTGCCACAACTACTGAAGCCCGCGCATCTAGAGCCTACGCTCCGCAACAAGAGAAGCCACCGCAACGAGAAGCCCGCGCACTGCAATGAAGAGTAGCCCCCACTCTCCGCAACTAGAGAAAAGCCCTCACGCAGCAACAAAGACCCAACACAGCCAAAAATAAAAAAAAACAAAACAAAAAACAAATTTATAAAATAAGTAGATCACAACTTTTTCCTTATAAAGATAAATGGTATTTCTTCCAGTAATATTTGGATAAAAGGTTTAGAAATTTTTAGAAACTTACAGACTGATTACCTCAGAACAAATTACTTGAAGTCCTTAAGCTAGCACTTGGCCCTAAGAAGGTAAATTTATTTGCTGCTAAAATATCTGCTGTATTGAAAATTGACCAGAATGAGAGAACACAAAATTAGATTTTTAATTTTCAAATGCAGTGACATAGACACATCAATTATTAAACAGTGAATGAAATAATTACCCCATTGTAATTTGAACATAATCAACTTTTACTTATTTTATATCATATGGATGAGCAAAACCAAGAGCCATCACTCTGTGTAGTATATTTTTATATCTTCAAAAAACAAAAAAACACATTGCTCACCCATGTATGTATCTTGGAGTTTATAGTTAAAACAATCCAGAAATTTAGAAAGAAACCTTGGAAACTCAACAGTCTGTGTTCAGTTCATTTCAGTCAGCTACATGTGGATACAATGCAGACTTAGCAATATAAAAGAACTCTTCTCTGCATGCATGACTTATGCATCTGTACCTCATCACTCATAGAACAGTTCCTGGAAACTCTGAACCTCTGCAGTATGTAGCATTCCAACTCCCAAACAGTTCCTCTGATTCACTGTAAAGTTACTTATGTTCCTGCTCTTCTGTGTTTATTTTCAAGTGGCTGCACTATAGGGCAGTTTATTATTCTATTATACATTGCAGTGATTTTTCAAAATCCTGAATACCAGGTAGTCATACTAATTTGTGACAACAATCTTCAGACTTGATCCCTCAAATGGAGCACGTGATGTTTGGTCTCAGAGCTGATTTTCCAAAACAGAAACAATGGAGCACAAATGGTTTCTCTGCCCCTGTTGGCTCTTTGTTCTTGGCAGTACTACTGATTTCAAAATAACAACTTGTGTGGTGTCTTATTGTTAATCAATAAATAAAATGTGTGAATGACATACTTATATAACTGGACAGTATAACCTAAAAATGATACTAAATGCATAAATTCTCAACAATATATAGAGAAGTTAATGTTGTTGAATTGTTTGGAACTGGGACCTTGAGATATTAAAACAATCTGGAAAAGTTGGAACATGCTTGATTCTGGGATCTCGCTGTACCCTTATCTGGTCCCAATCCCCAACCCATATCCACTGACTTCTCTCTCCATCTCTGCTCCAGCCTGTGCTTCTGGCTCCAGTTTTATTACTTGGATATTGGGATTAAGTTTTTGATGATGATTGACATTTCCTGTATTTTATCACCATAGAGCTTGAGAAATTATCTCTGAAAAAATTTGAAGCTGAACAAAAACCAGACTTAGAAAATGGCCTTTTCAGCTCCTGAATAGCTCAAGGCTGTAAGATAACACTTTGCAGGAAAAAGCAATGCCAATTCATGAGTTAGTTTCTGAATGATGATGGCTGCAAATTGACCCTTAATTTCCTAAAATGTCAGTATTATGAATTGGAGCACTTATACCAAAAGTGATCATGACAATACATTAAAACTTAAAGATATACTTTAAAAATATTTATAAAGGTTCTTGCTTTTAATAAAATAACTGCATTTACAATAGAATGCAAATACTCTTTTGTGGGGCTATTTTTGCGTGGGCTGGACTGTTAAGCAGATGGGGTGTTGTTGGTTGCTCTGTAGTACCCATTTAGCCTTAGTGTGCAGTAGTCATGAATTTTGGGTGTTACTGACCCCACTCCCAGCTCCAGGAGTTACCCTTAATTGGTCTAAACCAGTCACTATATATATATATCTATATGATCCCAGGAGTGGGCTCATGACCCAAGTTAGACCAATCAGAGTGAAGTCAGAACCTTACTTTGAAAACCATGAGCAGCTTTTTCCCCGTGACTGGATGGTGTGGTGTGCAGCCAATGTGGAGGAATCTAGCTTGAGGTTTAGGTCAACATGTGGAGGGCACAGCAGTGAGAACCATTACTGGAAGCCTAATCCAACTATGCCTAAGCCAAGAGTTTGGACTCTGAAGTTAGGTGAACCCACAAATTCTTTGTTTAAGCAACTGTTTTTTTGTCATTACTTGCAACCAAGGCATCATAACCCAAATACTGAGTCCAGTGAAGTTAGGACTGACAAGTTTTCTTTTTCTGGCAATTCCCTGTTGTTAGCATAGGCATTTTCCATCACACCAAGATATCTTGATTAGATCACCAATGTCAAATTAAATGTGGATAACAGTCAAGTCTTGGAATGAAAACTGCTAGTATGTTTTCATGGTAACTTCAATGACTCTCTTTCATGTCAAAACTTCAATCCTTCAATCATGTCTGTCAGAGAAACCTCAACGAGTTTGTTATTGTTCCTAATTGAATGGCTCAGTATGAGCTGGTGTCACTGAAGGCTGTGGCAGTAAACACAGCTTTTAGCTGCTCACTGGAGGCAGTCATGATTTTTTTTTTAAAAGGGCCTAAAAATGGAGGTGAGGTTGAGCCATCTGAAATTGGGAGCCTGCTTTTATTTAAAGGGATACAAAATGAGACCAAAAATGCTACTATGTCATCAACTGTGAGAAAGTATTTGGATACTAATATTAATGGCTTCCTCATCTTACCAAAGACCACCTCTTTGCTAAATCTCATCAAAAACTTTTAGACTTTGTTTTCCTTGACCTCTGGGCCACATGTGAAGTCACCTCTTGTGGTCTCCTCTTCCTCTGACCATTTTGAATTTGATGGTTGCCATGTCTTGGGCCCTCTTCTCAGTCTTTATTGCCACAAAGCATCTCATCTGATCTCATCCAGCCCTCGACCACAGCTTTCTTAACAGAGTGCTCTTAGAAATATCCGTTTAGTACATTTCTGTTGTTTAAAACTCTTTTAACTCCCTACTGCTGTTAGGATAAAGTCCAAAAGGCCCCTGCAGAATCTATGCTCATCTTACTGAATAAAGTCTTGTCACAAGACAAATCTCTTGTCACTCCCCACGTACTACTCGACACTCTCAGATATAAATGAATCTCAGTTCTTGAAGTTTCTAGGTTCTTGCTCTCTGCCTCAGGCCTTCCACATATCGCTGTACTCTTTGCTTATAAAGGTAATAGCTTCTCTTACGCTTTTTCTGGCTAGTCCTCCTATCTTTCAAATTTCAGCTTAATGTAGGTCACTTGCTTCAGGAAGCCTACCTGGGAAACTCCTCTCGGGGGTAAGTGTTCCTCCTGAGAGTTCCCCAGCACACTTTATTTCTCCCTTCACAGCAGTATACTTGGGTTCTTGTTAACTTAGCCACCACTGGAAGTTCTGTGAGGACAGTGGCCAGGTCTACCTTGTTCAGAATATCTCCAGAGAGTAAAACCGGGCCTGGTACAGTAAAGGCACTTGGTGAATATTTGAATGACTAGATACCTGTGCTAGGCGCTGTCTCAAATTTAAGTTATTTGATTTTCAGGAAAGTAATTTATGGTGTGACAGTGTTTCACAGGAACATAAAAATGTTACATTAAATTGTATTTTTACTAACAGACTATCAAAAGAAGGTTTAGGCAAATTGAAAAGTGGCTCTGATAATATGGCAATGAAATGCTGCAATCTTTTGACTAATTTAGATAGGCAAGACTTTAAAAAACAGAAAGGTTCTAACAATATTTCCTTCCCTCATATTTAAGAACATTAAAGGATACTAGAAAAATAGTGTAACCCTCCCACAAAACAATGAGAGAACAATTTTATTTTAAAGAATTTTATTATAGGATGTTAATATTTAGGATACTTCAGAGCACCTTATTCCTCTAATCAGGTTTTTGGTAACTGGTTTCAAAGTGTTACTTGAGTATTTTTCTCATACTGGCTTTCAGGCAAAAGTACTACTTAGTGATTTTTTTAAGAGATGTTAATTTGATTAAACAGTTTATCCTTAATAACCTGAGACATCAATCCATGGATAGCTTCTATGGTAGTTTTACAGCTGGAAAGAAAAAAACACATCACATAATGTCACAAGAACTGAGAACTATTTCAAACATGCAAATCCCCCCTCCCCCATTTCCATCCTTGCACCCAAATAATGATTTTTGGTCCTATTCATACTCCACAAAATATACTATACCAATTTATAGTTTACTCTTTATAGTATACTATAGTGATTTTTAGCCTTCTGCATGTCTTTTGATCATTTCACTACTTACTAACACCTTCCCAAGAGAATGACAATGTAAAATTTGATATAATTCATAACAGTTAATTTTGTTATTTGTCAGAAGGTTTGGGAAAAGTTCTGTTTTAGAAGGTTACCGAAGTTATTTATAATTCAGAATTATAGATTGATTCCAATGTTACATTAAAATCTGCTGTTCCTTGTTGTTCATTACTTAGAATAATTTTAAAAAATGATTTTAAAGAATCTTATGCTTTTTTTCCTGAAATAATCACAAACATCCTTCAAACAATTCAAAGCCAAAGTTAGGTTAGTGGGTGAAGGACTTACATTTTAAAATTGATAAAAAAAAAACAAAAACAAAAAAAACGATAAAAACCCACCAAAATTCAGAAGAGATGCAATTCTTGTAAAGTTACCCCCAGAAGGAAAATTTTCTACTTTTGTACTACTACTTTTCTCCTTCCTACTTTTCTTCTTATATAACTACATTCCCACAGTGAAATTTTTGCTTCATAAGAAATTGAGATGTAAATGCAGATAAAATTAGACACTAAAAAATCAGACACATGTAAAGACAGATGAGCAAAATGACATACTCAGAGCAAGTATCAAAAGTAAGACCTAATGCCAAAGAAAAATGTAATTTTTATCCAGGCTACTACCTCTATACCTTTTAAAAACCCATGAAGAAGGGAATAAGATCATTGTAACCCAAGATGGCTTCTACTCCTAATACACCTTGCACCCTCCCTTCTCTCTTTTCTTTCCTATCAACTAGTCCAGTTTTTCTTAAAAAGGATACCAAAGTATTGGTTTACACAGATGTCAACATAGTCTTCCTTTCCTCTCTACCCCTAGTTATCACATTAAAATTCAAATTTTTGTGAAAGTAAATGTTATTTAGTAGTCTTCCCAACCCTGTATGCATCTGAAGGACCACATAATTATTTCATAAGTTATCAGAGAACATATCCCAACTTTGTTCCTAACAAATTCTTGTAGTGAAATTTGGGATACTAAACTACTGTATAAAGGATTATTTCAGAAAAATAAGAGAGATACAATCACTTCTCTGATATTTAGGGGTTTAAAACTTTATAAAAATTTGAAATTTGATAAACTTAAATCCTAATTTAATCCTTCAGATGATGATTAGGTTAGAATAGCTGAGGACATCCTTTTTGCAAGGTTTTGTCTTTGCTTTTGTTTAAAGATCCAGCAATGGATTGGTTTTCTTTCTTACACTTTCTAGCTGAACCTGGAAAAGGTGACTGTGAGTTTTTCATAACATTACCTAGACCCTTAAAAGCCTTTAACGTACCTATCTACTGTCTCCTAAATTTTCAAAGTCAAAACCTGCATTTGACAACTCTTAAAGGTCCAAATAAGTTAATATTCAGGTACCATTGTAAGTTATAAGTTTAACCAGTAAGGAATTTGAATCCTGTTATTTGCAAAACTTGAAAGAAAAAAAGTTAGGGGTAGGAATAGGTTTGCTTAACTTACCTGTCTCGTGTAGCTTTGGCAAGTTTGTCTTCTGACTTTCGGTCATGTGTTTCTAGACCCAACATGAAACTCCCTCGTCCCAGCTGGGCTTCTGACTGTTCTAATTTTTCAGACAAATCAAACACCTGACCGGTGGTATAGTCTGCATTCTGTGGGGAAAATGATATTGTGTCAATATATGATACTAGTTTATCATTAAAAAAGTATGTAAATTTTCTTCTATATAGAACGTTTCATTTACAAATAATTCCATTATGAAATCTAAGTGGATAGTCAGTGAAGGAAGAAGTCAAACTATACTTGCAAAAACTGATTCCAAAGCTCAAGCAGTTCAAGTGTAGAGTTTTTCACCTTTTATAATTTCAAGATTAAATTTGGAATTGTTCTTTTCGACTGCTTAAATCTAATATTTGTTATTATGAGAGGCTTTGAAGTACACATATCTGAGTCCAGGTTCTGGCCCTGCTGCAGATTAGCTGGGAGGCCTTGGGAGAACTCCTTTACTTTTCTGTGCCTTCAAGTCTTCTTGTAAAAATGGGGGAGGAAGGTGATAATTTCTATCTTAAAGCTATGTGAAGTGATGTATATAAAGCTCGTAGGGCTGTCGATGACACCTGGTAAAGCCTTAATAATTGTTAGTTAATTTTGTTACTTTTTCATGTTGAACTTCCAGAATTAGTATTTATGGCAATATTTTAAAAATTACATTTGTTTTAGCTTTTCTGATTATAAAATTAATAGTTAAACAGAAAATGTGGAAAATGTAGAGCAGTATAAAAAAAAAAAGGAAATACCTACAGTCCCTCCACCTAGCTATAGCCATAGTTATATTTCAGAGTATTGCTGTATACTCACAGGGACACCCACATTTGGTAAGCTGAAATATTATATAGGCTGTTAATATTTCATACATTTTTAAAACAAAAAAATTAATAATTACATATGTACACTTAACTGTAATATTTTTAAAAAACATTTTACTGGAATATCTTTATTCTATTTGCTCAGTCTGTACAATAGTGTATAGGAAATACAGTTCAATCACAAGACATTTAAAAACATTATTTGCTGTCATCATAGTTACTACAAAGAGCCCTTTAAAATGCTACCAGCTTTCCAATGGTTTTACAAACTTATGATATTTTTAAAAATATGCAATTATATTCACTTTTCTGGATCTAAATGGTTTAGGTCACCAATATATTCTCCCCCACAGATTTGGAGAAAACACTAATGTTTGTAGACTATGTCACGTTTGGAAGATTTAGCTCAAGCCATAAAAATGTAGGATGGCAGAAAGAGTTATACTATTAAAATGAAAAAATAAATCAATTACATTTCAAACACACAGAGAAATAATATAAATCAGAAAATAATTTTTTTCTTGTGGCTTTTAGATTACATGCTTTAGCTGGGGAAAGAGATGAACATATATTTATATATTTTTGCTTAGAATGCTTAGTAATGCAATGTACTAGGTATAAAACTACAAAAAAGGAGGAAATATAATTTAACCTTTTCTTGATTATTAATGTCCTCAATATATGCAGTTCTGGAATACAAGGACAGCCACAGGCTGAGTAAATAGGATTGTATGCTTTTTTTTTTTTTAAATAAATTTATTTATTTTATTTATTTATTTTTGACTGCATTGGGTCTTTGTTGCTGCCCACGGGCTTTCTCTAGTTGCAGCGAGCGGGGGCTACTCTTCGTTGTGGTGCGTGGGCTTCTCATTGCAGTGGCTTCTGTTGTTGCGGAGCACGGGCTCTAGGTGTGCGGGCTTCAGTAGTTGTGGCATGCAGGCTCAGTAGCTGTGGTGCATGGGCTTAGTTGCTCTGTGGCATGTGGGATCTTCCTGGGCCAGGGCTCCAACCCGTGTCCCCTGCATTGGCAGGCGGATTCTTAACCACTGTGCCACCAGGGAAGCCCAGAGCTGTATGCTTTTATACAAAGGTTCAGAAAGCTCCAGTCTTACTGTTTCCTCCCCTTGCCATCATGTGTCACTTCTGGCTGCTATTAGTATACTTGCCTCTAAGGAAACACCACACATGGGGCATTTAGCCATGCCTGGTACATAGGAAGCATTTAATAAATGTTTGCTATTATGATCACTCTCTTTCCTTCTAATTTGCTATTTCTGATGGTTGAGGATAAGAAATAACAGAAAGCTTGTCAGAATTATATTTAAAACCATAGTAAATATGCTCAAGTGAGGTCTCTTCCCATGAATACAATGAATCAAACAAACAGTAATTTATTGAGGCTTTACTATATGCCTAGTACTTTGCTAATTACTTTATATATAAAATATTTCATATAATCTCAGTGTACTTAACAATGTGGGTACTATTATCATTAGATTAGAAAAACTTAGTCACATTAAATAATGTTGTGAAGGTCACACACAGCTAGTAAAGTGGCAGAGTTGTTTCTGAACTGAGTTTATTTTATTCCAAATTTTGTGGTTCTAACCACTATGTTATACTGTGCTATATGAAGTAGCTTACTTAAAAAAAAAAAAGGTAAAAAAAAACCAAAACAAAACTGTTCCTTACTAAGCTATAGATAGAAGTTTGTTAAATATATATTCTTCTAAATGTTAGATTTTAATGATATATTCACTACGATTTTTCTTTTTTTTTTCCTGCTTAGCATCTGCTGCTTTAGGGTAGTGATGTTCTGATTTCCTTCTGAGGACTTTCTTAGTCCACATGCTCCTGAGAGTTTCTTCTACCCCAGCCCAGCAGTAAAGCACCTGCCCTGGCCCATGAACTCATGGTGTTCATGCCCTTCACCCAGAGCAGGTTTAAGGATGGGCATGTGAACTACAAAACTCCAGACACCATGAGGCTTTGCCTGGGAATATGCTGGGATGTGTGTGTATCTTGGTCTTTTCTTTTCAGTGTGAAACTGAGAGGCTGGGAGATCTAAGCTAATGCTGCCATCTTGGTTTTCACACGAAGTCTGAAACTGAAGCCAACTGACTTGAAATCAAAACTGAGAGAGGAAGACCAAGACCTCATAATATTGTCTGAATGCAAATTTAGGCTGTTCGTTAAGTCAGCCCTACTCCTGGACTTTGCAGTTTACATGATTCTCTTTTTTGTTTAAGCCAGCTTGGTTGGGTCTCCCGTCACTTGTAACCAGAGTCCTACCTGAGACACACAACAAAAAACAGTATTTGTATTTTTCTCTCTGTAAGTCTGTTCAAGGCAGGGAGAAACCTCACCCTCATCTGGCCACTATATTTGTATATATATTAGGCTTAGTCTCAGTGGTACACGACACAGATCTTGGCTTGGCCTAGTATCACAATCCACCTCTGGTCATATAGAATCTGCCCCCAGGCCTAATATCTTGGCCAAGTCAGATATAGCCTTTCCATGAAAAAAAGTTTCAGATATTAAACAACTTATGTAGATTGATAAAAAATTCAAACACATCCCTTGCAAGTATAGTACTTACAGTAAGCAAGCTAGAGGAACTCAGCGTATTCACCCAGTATTTATTCCACAAAAGCTCAAGCAATTTGCGATCCAAAGAGGATTTGAAATATGAGACTTCTAAGGCATAATATCTATGAAACAAAAGCACAAATCTAGTGAATAAAAAAGTTCAACCACATCATATAAAGGTTATGGCCAAATTTAAGTGAATTACATTTTATATCCAAATAGTCATATTTTAATTTTTTAGTCTAATAGAATAACAGGTAAACATGGTTTCCTTACTCTTCAGGGGTATGGTTTCAAATCTGATAACTAAACATTGTTGGGTTATATTTCTCCCCTCTGTAGAGCCCAGAAATTCCCAAGAAATTATCAAGAACTAATCAAAACTTCTGAATGACATATGTTTATCCATGTCATTGAGTTCATAAATTCCAGCCAATAGCACACAAACTTAATGAACTACCTCTCTAGGGTCAACTATAACTTTTGTTAGGTTTTTAAAAATATCAAAAATATATAACTGGGGCCTCCCTGGTGGCGCAGTGGTTGAGAGTCCGCCTGCCGATGCAGGGGACGCGGGTTCGTGCCCCGGTCTGGGAGGATCCCACATGCCGCGGAGCGGCTGGGCCCGTGAGCCATGGCCGCTGGGCCTGCGCGTCCGGAGCCTGTGCTCCGCAACGGGAGAGGCCACAGCAGTGAGAGGCCCACATACCGCAAAAAGAAAAAGAAAAAAAAAAAAAAAAAAAAATATATATATATATATATATATATATATAACTGATTCACTTTGCTCTACACCTGAAACTAACACAACATTGTAAATCAACTATACTCCAATAAAAATTAAAAAACAAAAACAAACGAAAAACCCCTGAAAATGTCATGTGGACTCCCCATTCCTCCCTTTTTAATCCCCTAATAAGGACCTACTGCTTTTTGGAAAAGCAAACTTTAAGGTAGGTCCTTAAACCACATAAAAGAATTACTGCTGCTTCCAAAGGTGCCTAGTTTATAATCAGGGATAGCAAGGAAAATTTGGTTAAATGTCTGAAACATATATATATATATATATATATATATATTTTTTTTTTTTTTTTGCGGTACGCGGGCCTCTCACTGCTGTGGCCTCTCCCGTTGCGGAGCGCAGGCTCCAGACGCACAGGCTCAGTGGCCATGGCTCACAGGCCCAGCCGCTCCGCAGCATGTGGGATCTTCCCGGACCGGGGCACGAACCCGTGTCCCCTACATCGGCAGGCAGACTCTCAACAACTGCGCCACCAGGGAAGCCCTGAAACATATATATTTTTTAAAGTAATAAATATTTAAATATCTCAGGGGCTTCCCTGGTGGCGCCGTGGCTGAGAATCAGCCTGCCAGTGCAGGGGACATGGGTTCGATCCCTGGTCCGGGAAGATCCCACATGCCACGGAGCAATTACGCCCGTGTGCCACAATTACTGAGCCTGTGCTCTAGAGCCCGAGAGCCACAACTACTGAAGCCCGTGTGCCTAGAGCCCGTGCTCTGCAACAAGAGAAGCCATTGCAACGAGAAGCCCGCGCTCGCTGCAACTAGAGAAAGCTCGCGCGCAGCAACAAAGACCCAAGGCAGCCAAAAATAAATAAAATAAATCTATAAAAAATAAATAAATAAAAATAATAAATATCTCACTATGTTCTGTACATCAGTGGATACAAAGAAACACAAGGGACTTGCTTACCTTAAGGAGCTTACCATTTTTATGGGAAATGTGGGGTGAATCCACAAAATGTTAAGTATATAATGATGTATGTTGAATAACAGTAAGTGGTGCTATGGTGCATATTTAAAATTAATCACCTGCCAATTGAATGTTAGAGATAATGAGTACTCTTAGTATAGACAGAACTGCCTGAGAAGCCCCAGGGAAAAGGCAGAATGTAGAGTAACCCTTACATGAGTCTACAGTGTGGATATGTTGTGAACGAGGAGGTAGCATAAGGCAGAGAGCACTGACTCACAAAAAGGAAAGTCATGAAGGGAATAATAAGTTAATCAATTTGCCTGGACAGTTTAGCAGGAGCAGAAGAATTATGTGAAGGGAAACCTAGAAAGCTATGTTGAGGTCTAGCTGGCAGAGGACATTACATAAAAGGCTAAGAAATGATCTTCTAGGTACTTGGGACTCATAGAAGGTGTTTGAGCAGATCAATGATATAGCCAAAGAAGTGGTTTATAAAGCTGGCTGTGGTAAGATGTGTTAGAGGAGACAAACTGGAGGCAGGGATACCACAAAGGATGCCACAGCAGCGTGGCAGATGTGAGGAGATAAAGGCTCACACTCAGGTTGGTGGTGTAAAAGATAAGCACACATGGATACAACAAAAAATTCTTGTTCATTCAATTCAGGAATGAAGAAATAAAAAAAGAGTAAGAATTTAAAGATAATTCTAAGTAAAGGCTTGTTCAAGATTAAGATATCCATGCATATGTGTATATGAAAGGGACACAGCTGTAGTGAAATGTGGAAGTGGAATAGTGTATTTCTTGAGCACTTATTATATCCTGGTGCTTTACATACATTCTCATTTAATCTTTCCTACAACCATACAAGGAAGGATTTATTATTCCCATTCTACAAAGAAACAACTCTAGAGAGTAAAGACCTTGTTCAAAGCCACAGAGTTAGAAAGTAGCAGCAAAAGGATATGGTAAGTTATGTCTATTATCAAAACCTCATGGTCTTAATTGTTATATCCAGAGTGTAGACATTTAAGGCATTGTTTAAGAAGTGAGGCCCTGGGAGTTGAGGGGGTTAGGTATGGGAAGAGGAGGCAGGGGCTCAAGTGGAAAGGTCAGCTTTAGAAAGGAGGGGTTGTACCTCTGATACTTTAGGGAAAAAGACATGAGAGGATGAGCACAGCAACATATTTAGATTTATAAAGGATGGAAAATAAGGGAATTCAAACTTGAGGGTCTAGAATAGACTTTTATGTTTTAAAATATATGGACCACCTTAATGTTATTACTGTTTTAATTCCGTAGGTTGATGCAATGAAATTTTTTGGTCTACTATGTAGTGATTGGCTGCAAATCTCAGTAGCAGAGTTGAAAACAAGGAGAATATTTAAAATTATTCGTGGAGCTAAATCCTCATCTTCTGTATGGGAAGTCAATAATAGATACTGCCTAGAACTGAAAATCAAGAAGCAGCACTATCAGCATGCTGTTTGAAGATACGGGGGTAAATACTTAAACAGAATAACTATAATAGTTTAAGTGACTGCCTCTGGGAGATGCGAAAGGGAATGGTACAAGATTGTTTATTTTATAATAAATTTCATAGAACCATGTGACTCTTTAAACTATGTGCCTGTATAACACTGATAACATACAAGCTAATTTAAAAAACACTTTGTGTCCTATTTTTACTAAGCCTCTTCAAAGTTAAATATATTTAGTATCTATATTAGATTCTATGTTTAAAACAAACTTTGGATGATGATCTAGAATTTAAGGTAGAAAAGAAAAAAAAATCAATATAAACTACAAATAATAGCTCATTGTCAAATAATTTAGGAAATGGATATGTAACGAGCCTGTACAAAACCCCTGCTCTTTCAACTTGGCACTATATTTCATTAAAGATTTGAAATAAAAATAAATTAAGCAACTTATTTGCCCTATGAAAAAGTTTACTCTTTATTTAGGAACTGATCCTAAGTAAGAGTATCTTTGAATATCCTAGTAATTCTAGGTTCAAAATTCTATGCTCTAGCAGTGCAGGTAGCTAGAATGCAGTAACTCCTCTTTGATAGGCTCATATTTCAGAAAAACAGGAAATGCAGATTTGTTTGGATACAGAAAGCACAGTCTGCCTCAGCCTTTTTTTGTTTCAAAAGCTGCTGCTGGTGGTGAAAGACGTAGAGCAGGTATTAAAGGTATAAGCTTTTGATACCACAACTCAATATAAATGAAAAAACTGTGAACTCTGAAAATGAAAGTATCACGGCAAAGGTGTTTCCATGCTTAGGAGCAATTCTCTCAAACAGGAATGGTTTAAGTTCTTTTCAGTAGAGCAAATTAAGTGATTTAATTCCAAACCTCTCATCGAAAAATAAAATAGAATCCTTTTTTCCAGAAGTATGTCAGGGATGACTGAAAACCAGATATATTTAAAAATTAAATTTTAGAAATTCTGTAATTTTCTAAGAATTTCTAAACACAAAAATAAGCAGTAGTAGCACATGGGTAGTTAAGGTATTCCTTGAAGTGGGATGGGAGGTATGGAGAAAGGGACACTAGTAATCATTTAAGCAACATTTTTCTTTTTTTGGGGGGGGGGTGCCCACCCTTCTATGTGCCATGTCCTATTTTAAATGTTAGGATACAGCAGTGAATTGATTCTACTCATGAAGTTCACATTCTAATGAGGTCAGTAACAACAAAACAAAAACATATAAGGTGGCGACAAGTGCTAAGAAGAAAAATAAAGCAGGGAAAGGTAACACCGAGTGACAAGAAGGTGCTAATTTAAATAGGGTGATCAATGAACATTCTCTGTTAAGGCAACCCTTAAACAGACACTGGTTGATTGAAATAGTGAGTCACATGGAAATAAGGAAGAATGTTCCAGGAAGAGGGATTAGCAAGTGCAAAGGCCCTGAGGCAGGAGCCTGCCTAGTACATCTGATAAACCATAATGAGGCCACTATGGCTGGAATGGAGAGAGCAAAGGCTCAGTGACAGGAAATGAGCTCAGAGAGATGGTAGGGGCCAGACTACATAGGGTTGTGTGGTCTATGGTAAGCACTATAGATCTTATTCTTAGTGAGACGGGAAGTTATTCTGAGAAGGAGGAACATGATCTAACTTACATTTTAATAGAATCTGTCAGGCTGACAAAAGACCTTTAAGGGGTGGGGTAAAGGTCAGAAGCAGGAAGACCACCTAGAAGGCTAGTGCTTTGATTTAAGCTCCAGATGGCTGTGGCTTGGGTCAAGGTGATAATAAGAGAGGTGGTAAGATACATTTAGAAGGTGGAGATAACTGTCTTCATTGGTTTAGCAGTTTAAAAAATTGAGATGTATTCAATAATTCACATACCATAAAATTCACTATTTTAAAGGAGTATACAATTAAGTAGTTTTTAGTATGGCTTCTTTAACTTTTGGAGTGAAACTGTTTGGGGAGAATTTTTGCTAAGTGGAAACTGGGTACATTGAATGCTGCAGAAATGCTAGTATCAGGCTGGTCCTGAATACAACTTCTCTCAACTGTTAAATTCATTAACGGGCCAAGTGTCTGGTACGTTGATAAAGTGTTTATGTATGTATGAAAGGTAAATAACATGTTAGATTAAAACAATTATTAATAAAAATTCAAACATCATCCTAAATTTGTATATTCTTACTATTATTTTAAAAGGTTGTGAAATGCATTTCATCGGAACTTTTTTTCTTATCTATAAAATTAGGGGCTTGGTCTGGATGATCTCTAAGGTTTCTTATGATGATTTTGGCATCAGATACATTTTTAAATTACTTACTGTTTGCAGTGTACACCAAAGTCTTCTATTTTATTAAGTGGGATAGTCTGGTACTCAGAAGGTCCTTCATCAGGAGGCTTGTAGCCCTAAACAAAAATGAAGAAAATAGAAGATTTAAACAAAACAAAACAGAGGAAAAACATATTTTCTATGCAGCTTTCTATTTATAGAAACATTAATTTTGGGGAGCCAAATACCCCCCAAAACATTAAGTATGTTGCTTATACCCTCCCTCAACCCCATTTGGTGGCTGAAGGCTGGATTTGGCTTATAGATCCATTTTTCTTGTCCTCAGGTGATACATACTTTTGCTCATATCTATCTCAGATTGCATGGAAGGAAGTAGATGGATTTAACTTGTTTCTCTAGTACCCATCAGAATGCCATGGACATACAAATACTTATTAACAGATGAAGACTGCTTTTCTAATAAAATTAACAATATGCAGCACAAGTGTACTGTCTTTTGCTAAGGGCAATTTGTGGTAGTTGGACTTCTATTTTGTAAATATTGTTAAATTATTTTAGGACAGGATGAGATACGAACCATAACACATCTTTAAAAATAAATCAAATATTTAAAATTTAAAAAAACTATAGGGACTTATAATTTTTAAAATTACCTTTGGGTATGTCCTAAAGGCTCCAAGATTCACTTTCCCTGCAGATATTGTTCTTGTTGGGTCAATCTACAAGAAAGATATATTTATATCTGCTGATTATAAAATCACTATATACTTCTATTTGTTTAAACATTATAAGCCTAGAAATACCTATGTACATATAACACTATATGCACACACACACATGTAATTAAAAATAATCATACAATAGGGGAAAAAAATAACCAAATTGAAAAACCACAGAAGTTCAACAGAATGGTTAAGTATAGAAATCTCATCGTTAGAGATTAGATCTAGTTATTATATTATTTAAGAGTATTAATTGAAGATTCGCTAATCTCTTTTTCAAGTTTTTTTTTTCTTTAATAGGTGAACAACTTCTACCTTCCTCATAGTAACCTGGATTGCATCTAAAACACTGAGCAGTGCAAGAGCTGCTCTAGCAATTCCTGATTTAATCAATTCAGTTAACATTGACTGAATGCCTACTATGTGCAGGGAACTGAGATATAGATGCTGTGTACACCCATCATCTTACAGAGTGGGGGAAGAGATGCAGAGAGGTTAAGTAACTTGTTCAAAGTTCCAGCTACAAACAGGTGGAATTCAGATTCAAGCTTAGGCAGACTGACACCAGAGCCTTGCTCTTTACCACACTGTTTTTATTTCTCTGTATACTTGCTTTAGTAAATCTTCATGAAAATTAATTAAAACTGGTTGTAAAAATACTTACTACCACGGCTACAAATGGTTCCTGGAACTGCTGATTGAGCATCTGAGTACTAACATCAATCCCAGAAAGCCAGCAGCCATAGCCAGGGTGGCTATGATACCAGCCAATTGCATTTTCAAGGCGGCCGACCTAACAAATGAACAGGGCAAAAGAGCTTGAAGTTCCTGTTTAATCTTAGAGACACCTGTGATTTGTCTGTTTACATAGTCTTACAGTAAAATAATAGTATGCAGAATAGTTAAAGCATATGCTGCTTTTAAATTAAAAAATATATATATTTTAGATAATACATGCCCAAGGCACAAAATTAATAATATACCCGTACAATAAGGTGATTCAGTCTCCTTACCACCTCCTTCCCCTCAACCAGTTTCTCAGCCCAGATGTTACCACTGTAGGCAGCTGCTTACACACCTGTCTTCTAGAGCTATTCTTTGCATATAGAATGTATAGTCTTTGCATTTATGTAGATTAATAAGAACACACACAATGGCATACCACCTACAGTGTTCTACACTTTACTTTTTCACTCAACAAAACATTCTGGGGTTTGTTTCATATAAATAAATATATAGATAACTAGTTTTTATTTTTTTAAAGGCTGGCTAGCAGTTCATTATATGGATATACCATAGTTTATTTAATCAGCTTGATATCCAGGTACATTTAGGTTGTTTCCAAATTTTTGGTTTTAAACACACACACACACACACACACACAATGAATGTGAGAATTGAAAAAAATTTTTTAAATTGAGATATAATCGACACATATTAGTTCAGATGTACAACATAATGATTCGATATATGTACATACTGTGAAATGATCACCACAATAAGTGTAGCTAGTTAACATCCATCACCACACGCAGTTACATATTTTTTTTCTTGTGATGAGAATTTTTAAGATCTACTCTCCTGAGTGAAAATTTATTTTTAAAAAATCCACATATAATTAAAAAATTAATTAAAAAATCTTATACATTATATCTAGTTGAGAATAACTTAAAATATAAACTTTAATGTAGTAACTTAAAATATAAACTTTAATGTAGAGAGAATAGTTTTAAATTTAGAAACTCAGAAGTAACTGTGAGACTCCTGCAGTTACCAAATTTTAAGGAACAGCATTTTTACCTGTTTGGCATTTTCTATGTATGCGGCCATGTACTCATATGCAGCAGCCTGAGCATTTACTCGGGTTTCAGTGCCCTCTACAGGCAAAGCAAAACTGTCCATAATGATCATGGTTTCACCATCCACCTTTCCCAGCATCAAGCCCATCACTTCCAAGTTGCCTCCTGATCTGGCATGCATCACCATTTTCAGTAGAGCCAATGCTGAGATTTTGCAGTACTTAAAGTAATGGTGACTATAAAACAAAGGCATGGTGTAATTAACTTTCTTATATAAGTACAATTTCAAGACAAGTTTTTGTGGAGATTAACAAATAAGTATTGAAGGAATTTATATTAATGGAATGGGGAGAAAGAGTGTAGAATGTGGGAAAGAAAAAGAAAGTAGAAAAGGACAGAGCTCTGGAAGGGGATGGAAATGATAAACATGTCATAATCTGGCAAAGTACCTCCCATGGGGGGAAGGGAAAAGTATGAAATAGTTTTTAAATATGCTATTCAAGTAGTTAGGAGGGAATTACATGACCAGTTCCATAGACTTTTTCTCCATTACTTTTGGAATCACCAAATCTCGGTTTCTGAATCTGGTTGGATTGCTGTGCTTCATTACTCTTGGGCCTAACCTTCCGGCCTAACAGTTAAGAATGTGGGCTCTGACATCCATCTGCCTAGGTTTGCATCCTTGCACTGCCATGTCCTAGCTGTGACCTTGAGACAACCGCTTAACATCTGTGCCTGTTTTCATAGAGCTATTGTTAGGAGGAAATGGAGTAAATGAAATAATGTATATAAAGTGCTTATCTTAGTGCGTGACACATACTAAAACTTTTTAAGTGTGAGCTGTTATTAGCATCATAAACCAATCTTTTACAGTACTCTCAAAGAACAGTGTGTTGAAGGTTGTGGCTTCTCTCCATGGTATTAGCCTCAAAATGCAAAATGTAGTCTTAATATCTTTAATTCTACTATGATGGCTATTTCAGTTTGTCATCTGTGGATGTGACCAAACTACTGTTGAATAAAATTACATTTCAGTCTCACTGATGCAGCTCAAGACAGCTAGGATGAATATAACTAGAGATACAATCACACAGTGAGGCAAGCTGATAGTTTCCAAATATTTAACGGGCTATATCAACCTAAGTGCACAGCCTACTGTAGAAATAGCAGACAACCAGGCAAACTAACCAGTCTGTAAAGAGTGGTCAGTGTCTTTGAGAAGCCTTTTTAAGATGTCTGCCCACAGATTTCAATCACAACTGAAAAATATGGAGACCTGGTCTTGGGAGTCAAGATATGAATTAAAATCTTCGCTCCTCTATCTACTGGGGAAAAAAAGACAGACACGGTTATTGTGCTTCTATTACATACATTCTAGACCTTTTTTTATACAAGACCTCATCTAATCTTTATGACATAATTAACCAGGTAGGTCTTATTTCTGTTTTACAGATTAAAAAAATGAAGATAAGTAAATTTTGTAGGGTCAATCAACTAATTAGTGACAGTTGTGAGATTTGATCTTAGGTCTGACTGTTGCTCACTTAAGAGTTCGCTGCCTCAGTGTAATCATGAAATAAGTTATTTACTATATTTGCTTGTTTTCATATATGCAAAAAAGGAATAAAAATACAGTACTGGGTTGTCATGAAGATTTAATGACATGGAAATTCATAGCTCAATGCTCAGCCCGTAGTAAGTACTCAGTAAACGTTGCTGAATCCAAATACGGACAGTTAAAGTTTGCCTTGTAAAAAACTGAGACAGATGAAATACGTTTTTTTGTTGTTGTTGACCACTACTTTCCTGTCTATCCATTAGAGAGACTGTGCTCCTTTTACTCTCTCCCTAACAATATCTGCTCTCAGAAAAGGATAAATGCTGTGGGTAAAGAATCCTCTACCTGTCATCACTCCCAGGGACACAGGAGTTTTGCTAAGGGGCGAAGAATCTTAAGGTCTTTTGATATAATGTCTAGCTTATGTGAACTGGTGGAGTAGCATTTTGGGAGACTGACCAGCCCCTCGTTGTGTTTCTGAAATAATTACCAGCAATCAAAAAACAATTAGAGATCTAAAAGATTATAGGCTAAAAGGTGGACCCTTGGGCTGACTCAGTTTCTGAAGATAGCTGCAGTCTCCAGCCTGAAATCAGCGGAAGATCCCAACAAAGTATATATCGACACAGGGTTCAAGGCAGAGTGTGGAGCGTATTGTGACAATATGGGTGTTGAGAAGTGAAAGCCCAAATCACCGCTTGTCGTTTTCCTCTTCCATTCTCCCAAGGCAACGGGTAAAAGAGACAGAAAGGGGAATCAAGCAAGCCCCAGTGAAGGGTCTGTGCGGGGATAAAAAGGTAAAGCAAAATTTCTCAGACGCTTACTCTTTCTCCTCCCTGCACATGAAAAGACAAGCTCTCTTTCTATCCCCTCCAACTCCCACTCCCCCTGGGTCTCTTAAACTCCCGCCACCCCGCCCTCCCCTGCGTTTCGCCAGGGACCTCCTCACTCCTTAGTCCAGGGCTTCGCCGCCAGAATTTCTTGCTGCTGTTTCTTGTCGTATTTGTAGATTTCATCGATACTCTGGGCTTCCTGCATGTTGTTGGCTAATTCCCACGTTTTCTGGGCCATACCACTCCCGGAAGCCGCCATCGCCGAGGAATCGGAGAAGCTGTTGCCGCCACAATCTAGACGCAACTTTGCCTCGCTGGGTTTCCGGTTGTGGGCTCCGGACCCGCCCCAGCACAGGTACAAACTCGCACTAGACTCTCGAGGCCGCCATGACACCTAGCACCGGAGGTGAAGTTGGTACGGACCATTCGGGAATGGCGGGGGTCCTTCGAGAACGCGACAGTATAAACAGCAGTTAAAGCAGTAGTAGAGACAGAGGAATCTTTTTATGGCTGAAATGAGAACGCGTGATCTTGGAAAACTGTACGTGTGAATTAGGACAAAAACGGTGATTACGCAGGGAATGGTATAGCCTCCCGCACCGGAAGAAGGGCATGTAACGTTACGCCAGAAACTGGAATTCGTTCGGACTGCGCAGGCTCGGCTTCAGCCATGTTAAAAATGGGTGGATCCATGGGCTTCCCTGGTGGTGCAGTGGTTGGGAGTCCGCCTGCCGATGCAGGGGACACGGGTTCGTGCCCCGGTCTGGGAAGATCCCATGTGCCGCGGAGCGGCTGGGCCCGTGAGCCATGGCCGATGAGCCTGCGCGTCCGGAGCCTGTGCTCCGCAATGGGAGAGGCCACAACAGTGGGAGGCCCACATACCGCAAAAAAAAAAAAAAAAAGGGTGGATCCTTAAGCTGGGACGGGGGAGAGAAGCCTTTTTGTGTGGGTGTATGTACTTTAAAGGAAATAAGTTTGTTGAAAGACTTAGAAAAAATAAAGGATGCCTGTGGAAAAACTGACCTGTTAAGTGGTTCTGAATGCTGGTTTTGAGAGAATAACACGTGAATCACTGCACATGAGTAAAATCCTGCGGGCGCGTGCTGGCCGGGCCCTAGACTTCCCTAGAGGGGCGTTCTCCAGCGTTCCGAGGGGGCTGTGGAAACTGGTGGATCGCTGCGGTCATGTCGGTTGGCGCTTTTGTAAAAAGTAACATCTATGCGAGGTGTTGGTGTACTGAAAGTGTCCGGTACCCAGTTCTTACAATAGTTCACAGTTTAATCTTCTGCACTAATCTATGGAACCACCTCTGTCCCCGAGGCCGGATTGGTCTACGGGGACTATTTGTTGTCATCCAAGGGTTAATACAGTGTTTAACTGTTTCATTTATTTGCTGCTTTTTGGTATTCTTCCTCTCCTGCTTTCCCCCATTCCACACTAGATTCCAAGCTCCAAATCACAGGAACCAGGTCTCTTATTCCTTGTTTTACCCGTAACACCTACCATAGATGTTCAGTAATGTTTTGGCTGGGAAAAAAGTGGAAAAAAAGCATCACAGTTCACCTCTCCAGCTTCATCTTTCTTTAGTTACCCTGAAACTTTGCATAAATGGTCAGCATTGCCTGAAGTGCTCTCCCCTTACTTTTCTGACTGGGAGCTCATATTAATATTTAAAAACACAGTTCAGCGATCTTTCTTGACTTCCTTCTCTCTCCAGTAATCTTCCTTCCACGGTGACTCTAAATGTCTGTAGGTGCTTCTGTAACTGTTACATTGCATTGAAATAATGTCTTTGTTTACTTGGAAGTATTGTTTTCACTGTAAGCTTCAGAGTGCAGGGCACTCCGCTCTGGGTTGTATCCCCTACTCCTAGAAAGGTGTGTGACATTTAGTTAAGACAAAAACATGAGAATTACGGAGTCCACACCCCCGCCTGAGGTTTTTGACATTAACTTCCATTTGAAGATAATTTGTCTTTCAAACCCTTATACAAAGTAACTTAAGATAAAGGACTCTTACTCCCACTGTCCTGGGAAGCTAGAGGTCTCTTTTCTAGCGGTAGTATATGGCCACTAAATATTGGGTGAACTGAATATGTTGAAATTAGTAGTAAAAGCCTAGGACAAAACGTTGTCTAGACTGCTGGGAGAGCAGTGATGCCCCGGAGAGGTATGCCAACAGTTTTTCTATCACTACCAAACCTACCCTTCCCTCGCCCTACCCAGCCCCCCGCCCCCTTCCAAGCTGGGGCTTGGAAGGTTTGGAGGGGACAGAATCAATTTAGCCTGGGGACGTGTCCCCCACGGTTTAACAGTCTCCAGGCGCAGCAGGGGAACCAGGTGGCTGAGTACCCAGGTCAGGTGTAGGCGAGCCCTGCGAACTGCTGGGCGTCTTGCGGCCTCCGGGGCGGCAGGGGGCGCCCCCGGCCGCGTGGCCTTGCCCCGCGGCCGTAGTGGGGCGGGGCCGCGCTTGGCCGTTGGCGAAGGGCGGGCGGAGGGCTCGGCCTGAGAGGCGGAGCCCGGGCTAGGCAGCCGGTCACCCTATTTCTGCGCTGGACGACCGCCGCCACCGCGAAGAACCTCGCTAGAGCGCTGTGCGTCTCCCCAACGCAAGCCCGGGAGCCCGCTTTCCTGAGTAAGAGTCCGTCGGCCGCAGGTGGGGAGCGGGCCTGGTGGGGTGTGGCCGGGGCTGGGTTCTCGGCCCTGGGGCGAGGGCAGGGCTTCGCCCTGGGCGGATGTCTCGCGGCGGCCGGGCTGGCCGAGGTAACGGGGTCGGGGTGGGGGTAGGTGTTCCCCGCCGACTGAGGTCTCGCGGCCGCCGGGCTAGGGGCGGTGCTCGAGTTACGGGGTTGGAGTCTAGCAGCAGCAGGGCCGGGGACCCGGGACCGGGTCAGGGCCTCGCTGCAACCTGGCTGGGGGGCGGTGCCCGGTTTCCGGGGACGGGGCTCACTGTGCGTGAGGATCTCGCTGTTGCAATGCCGGCCCGGGGCGGTGCCTTGGTTGTGCGGTCTGGACTCGGGTCTGGACCCCGGGGCTGCAGCTGCAGCCGCCGCCTCGGGTGCTGTTGAGACCCGGTTGCCTGACAACGCGCTGACGCTTCCTAAGGAGGCCGCCACTCACAGTGCCCAAAGACCAGTTGTGCCTCGGTTTTCGTGCCTTCCCTCCCCATCAGCCGCCCTCCGCTGCTTGGCTAAGCCTCCGAAGCACCTTTCCTTTTACTCGGTGCGGGTTAGTGGTTAACGTTTATTGAGTGCTTGTGCACCCAACGCTGCTTCTCAGTGCTTTGCTTTGCAAGTAAAATTTAATTACTACAGCCCTGTGAGGTCGGTGCTGTTATTAATCCTGTTTCCCTTCGGCTCCTTGAGCTTGAACCTCTTCTTTCTAATTGCCTTGATTTTAGCATTGTTACCTGGGATTGGAATCCCTTTTTTAGTAAATGTTAGCAATGGGACTCATCTTCTGAGAGAGGCTGGCTCTCAAGATTATAGGATTAAGAAGTTTAGCTTGGAATTTTGGGAAGACTAATTTCTTTTTTTTTTTCTTTCTTTCTTTGTTGTGGGGAGACTAATTTCTAAAGTAAACCACTACCTAGTTTCCAAACACCTCGGGAAATGCTAGAGCCAAATAGTAACCAATATGAGTTTGTAAAAAGCCAATTATCCTCAGAGAGGTTCAACTTTATATGAAAGAATGGCTTTTCATGTTGACAAGCAAAAAGGAATCCCATGGTAACCAATAGGATGCTGCTTTCTTTTCTGCATATTTTTTTTTACTAGGAGTAAACTGACTTTCTGCTGGTTAAGTTTATGCTGAATGTTCCCTAGGGATGAAATTTTGGGTCTCCTGCAGTACAGATAACCTACTGGAAGGGAGGTAAATTGATAGGGTAAATTGAAAAAGGGTGTTTTCAGTATACTGTTTCTCAAATGAAGTTTTTACACATGTGATTTAACTATTTCAAACGTGGAGCAGATTTCAGATTATCCCTTTAACGTCATTCTCACTTAAGTTCTGATTACTTTCCAGAGTGGGAGACAGAAGTGTTTGAATAAATGTTTTGGCAATTTTGCATAACCAAAAGGTTATCTAATTTATGTTACTGTCCTTAGTCACCATTAATGATGTATTATTAACAGCTGCTAACAGACTTAGTTGTGCCTTTATATATTTGCGCTCTCTCTGTATCTTAACCCTCAACCTCCTTTCTCCCCCCTGTAACATGGTATTTACTTCTTAGCAACATTTAGAGAGTTTTGTCAAAATTTGGATGTGTCCTTGGAAGTTGCTCATGTGGATGTCATCTGCCAGGAGAAAAAGATTGAGCACCTTTCACTTGGTGGAAAGATCTCCAGATGGATGGGAAATGAGAAACATAGTTCTGGTTCAGCTCATCCCTCCCTCTCTTTCTTCTAAGGGTTTTTCACAGGCTTCCCCCTGCACCCCACAGCCATATGTAATCCCACCCTGCTATTCTGTTCTCCTATGTTAGGGTCTCTTTCCTGACAACCTCTTCTTTTATAGCTTTAGAGATTATTTTAAAAACTGCTAACCCTTTTTTCTCCAACTTGGACTCTACTGTGAATTCCAGACTTATTCAAATTGTTTTCTTGATACTGCTACTGGGTCCTATATGGGTGGGTATCAGTCCCTAACTCCCAGTCTGGCTAGACTGAGCCACTGTGACAGGGGACATAATCTTGTCCAAATTTGAGGGCAAGGATCATATTTTATACTTTTCATCGCCCTAACATCTTGAACAGTGTCCTTCTTTGGGATGGGAGTTATTTTCCATTCCTAATTCTATTGAGGGGTGGAAATTTGCACTTCACTTGAGAGGGCAAAGGATGGGAGCAACATTTCCCCTTCTCTTTGTGATTGGTGAGATTGGGAAAAGGAATTGGGCTTACTCAGTTCTTTCTGGATCCTCTGTTTATTAGATTGACTCAGGCTTTGCAGAATGAGTATGTTCTGGTTTGCTTATATTTTCATCTATATAATAAGCACGAAGGGCCTAAGTTTAAGATTTAAAGATGTTGATTTGGATTATGATAAACAAGTATCAGTTATTGGTGATTTGAATCCCAATGTACTTCGGAGGCTTTTTTTTAAAAAAAGTGAGTACTGATGTATACAAAGACTTTGAGTTAACCCAATAAAATGTACTTAGAATATTCCTTTCCCCTAATGAGAATTAATAAAACAGCTATGATTTATTGATTTCTAAGTGTCAAAGGTGCCATACATTTTGTATCATTTTTTCTTCATAGCAACTCTAGAGTAGATACTTTCATTTTACAGATGAAGAAACTGAGGGATAGAGAGGTTAAGGAACACATTGAGGTCAATCACATAGAGTCAATTAGTGATGAAATTGGTTTCAGATCCATGTCTTTCAGTTAAACTGATTTTCTGAAAACTATTTATCATCTACATACTATGTGCACAGCTACTGGGGGGGGGGAACCTGGTAATAATATCTTGGAAAAAGTGTGAGTGATGTTATATTGTAGAGTGAAGAATAAAGAATCCCATTTAGGTTTCCTTAAGCTGATCTTTCTTATAACTTAATCTTTAAATTGTAAACATTTTTACTCTATTTTATACTTAGGCTGTATCCATTCATTCAATTTCTGTGATTCATTAAGTAATTCTTGAATAATTTTGTAGTTGAAATATGTTTTATATAAGTTGTCACATGTGTTTAGGAGTGAGAAGGAGAAAAATGGCCATGACAGCTAGAGGATGGCCTGTACTATCACCAAGGCCTTGGTGTTGCTAGGAACTGGCCTGACAATGCTTCTTAGGCTTGGTGTTCTTCTGTTGAAGATAAGCAATTGCACAGAAAATCAACGTCAGACAAAGCTGCTCTGTGTCCATGATGGGGCAAGAGAAAAACACTACCACTCCATAGTTATGTCCAACCATAGACGAAACATGAATGTTGTCCCAGCCACAAAATGCCAGACACCTCTCCCAACTGATTATGATTGCTGCTGTTTTACCTAGTTACAGCTTCGCTGTGGGTGAGATTTACTAAGAGGTCCAACCAAAGAATTACGCTCACTTCCTGACAGCATTTAATCCTGAGCAGAGCCCTGCTCCCTTAAACCCTCCCCCAAATCACCTAATACAAGCCCCAAACCTGTAAGTCTTTCCTAACACCTTCTTAAGAAGATACTCCAGCGTACCCCATGGTGGGCATTGACATCTCTCAATGCAATGAGTAATAAATCCAACTAGTTTAACTATAGTAGTGTTCCTGGCATTCTTTGTCTGGAGGGCATTGCCAGGAGAAAGCTTATTAGTATCTTTGACTCTTCAATTTAGTATTAGAGATACTATATTCTAATCGGATTAGACAGCAGGGCAAAATCAGAGATAATTAAATATGTACTTATATCTAATAAATTTCATGTTTTAGCTATGGCATGTTTTATGCTCACTACCACTGTTTAAAAATGTGTTTTATTGCTGTGATTACCGTTATGTGAAATCAATTCTAGAATTTATAATTAATGTTAAATTATTATAGTACAGGGAAATTCAAGTATCTATAAATTCAAAGTCTGGTTAAAACTAAGAAGTGAACGTGTTAAACTAATAATTGTTAACAGATGTTAGATAGCTCAGAGTGAAAGAGGCTTGTTAAACATTTTTTTTTTTAGATTTAATGACATTTCTGTTTAAATTCTTCATGAAGTCTTATAGCAAATTATATTATTATGTATGTATTATCCCACCATTATCTTTTATTTCTTTCAGACAAAATATTTAGGGAAATTAGGGGATTTTAAGAAGTGATTTTCTTTAACTTGAAAACTCTGCTGTTGAACTGTTTTGAATTTTTACTAGGAAAAATCTTTTGTGACAAATTGCACTTTAAAAATGGCTAAAGTATATTAACTTTTCTTGGTTTGTAATATATTTTGCTAAGGCCATATTTTAAAATCATTGTTCTTTTTGGTAGTAAATAATAGAATGAAGTTCACATTATGTACTACTTAACCGATATAGGTTTCAACATATTTCTTTTAGGTAAAACTTGCTTTTCTACATTTTTGCAAATTATTATTGTCCTCCAAACATTAAATTCAGTGGATGCTTTTTTCTCTAGCTTTTGCATTTGATATTGTTTACTGCTTTTTTTCTCGTATCTTTTTTTTTTCCCCGCAAATTATTTTGACTGGGTTTTGCTTTATATCCTCTTTTTATTATTCCTTCTTTGTACTTTTTTTCCAGCTTCAATTCTTCTGTTACCCCCTCAAGTGAACATTCCCATCATTTAGTTCTGGGTCATATTTTTTCACTGTATACCTTCATTTACCACAGCTTCAACTATTATTTTTAAAATTGTTGACTTTTAAATAAACATTTCTAATGTGGTTCTCTTGAATTTGAGTCTTGACTCTGCTGGACATTTCCATTAGCATGTCTGACTAGCTATAACTTAACACAGCTAAAGCAAACCTTTCCACACCAGCCAGCTTCTTCTGACTTATTTTTGTCCAGGATTCTGTTCACGTTTAGTTTCCAGGACTTAAAACTTTGGTCATCACTGGCTCCTTTCTTGCCACACATTGAATTAGTCAGTAAGTTTTATGGGTTTTTGAAAGATGTATTTAAAAAAATTAGTTTCAATGAGGAAAGGATAGATAGTCTTTTCAAAAAATGGTGCTGAAATAATTTCCATATACAAACAAAATTGAACCTTGATGACCCTTGCCTTACACCGTTTGCAAAAACTAACTTGAAATGGATCATAGGTATAAGATGTAAGAAATAATACATGGTAAGAGAGAAACTTATAAAACTTCTAAAAGAAAACATAGACAAAAATATTTGTGATCTCAGGTTAGGCAAAAACTTACATAGGATACAAAAAGCACAAACGATTAAAAATTGATGAAAAATGGATAAATTGGACTTCATAAAATTTAAAAACTTTGCTCTTAAGAAAACATCACCACACATGTTTATAGCAGCTTTATTTATAATTGCCAAAATCTGGAGGCAGCCAAGCTAACCTTCAGTGGGGTAAAGGAATGGATAAATCGTGTTACATCCAGACAGTGCAATACTATTCAGCACTACAAAGAAATGAACTAGCAAGCCATGAAAAGACAATGAGAAACCTTAGTAGTACGTGTAAGTGAAATAAGCCAATCTGAATAGGCTACATACTGTATGGTTACAACCATATGACATTCTGGAAAAGGCAAAACTATGGAGACATTAAAAAGGTCAGTGATTGCCAGAGATTAGAGGGGAGGAAGGAGTGAAGAGGTGGAACACAGAGTACTTTCAGGGCAGTGAAACAACGCTATATGATACAGTAAAGGTGGATATGTGGCATACATGTGTCCAGACCCATAGAATGTTTAACACCAAGAGTGAATCCTGATTTAAACTGTGGACTTAAGGTGATAATGATGTGACAATGTAGGTTCATCAGTTGTAACAAATGCACCATTCTGGTGGAGGATATTGATAATGGGGGAGACTATGCATGAGTCAGGGCAGAGGATATATGGGAAGCCTGTACCATATGCTCAGTTTTGATGTGAACCTAAAACTGCTCTAAAAAATAAAGTATTAAAAAAAGACATTATTAAGAAAATTTAAAAACAAACCACAGACTTGGAGAAAATATTTACAAAACATGTTTGATGAAGGACTTGTATCCAGTGTGCATAAAATTTTTTTTTACATCTCAATAAGAAAACAATTTTAAAAATAGGCAGAAGATTTGAAGACATTGTGCCAATGGTTATATATATGGATATATGAATAATGACATAAAAAGATGCTCAACATCATAGTCATTAGAGAAATGCAAATTAAAACCACAATGAGATACTTCTATATACCCAATAGAATAGCTATCAAAATGACTGAATATACCAAGCATTAGTGAGGATATATAGAAATTACAATCCTCATACGCTGCTGGTTGGAATGAGAGGAACAGTTTGGCAGTTCCTCACAGCGTTAAACAGAGTTACAGATAACTCAGCAATTCCATTCCTAGGTATCTATCAAAGAGAATTGAAAACACACAAGAGCCTCTACAGAAATGTTCATAGCAGTATTATTATTTTTTTTAAAAAATTTATTTATTTATTTATTTTTGGCTGCGTTGTGTCTTGGTTGTTGCGCTTGGGCTTTTCTAGTTGCAGTGAGCGGGGCCTACTCTTTGTTGCCATGCACGGGCTTCTCATTGTGGTGGCTTCTCTTGTTGTGGAGCACGGGCTTTAGGCACGCGGGCTTCACTAGTTGTGTCACGTGGGCTCAGTAGTTGTGGCTCGCAGGCTCTAGAGTGCAGGCTCAGTAGTTGTGGCGCACGGGCTTAGTTGCTCTGCGGCATGTGGGATCTTCCCACACCAGGGCTCGAACCCGCGTCCCCTGCATTGGCAGGTGGATTCTTAACCACTGCGCCACCGGGGAAGCCCCAATATCAGCATTATTCTTAAGTAAGCCCCAAAATAGGAGCAACTCAAATGTCTAGCAATGCGTGAATAATAAACAAAATATGATATTTCCATATAATTGAATACTATTTAGCAATAAAAAACAACTACTTACTGATAGATGCAACTACAAGGATGAATCTTGGAAACATTACATTAAGTTAAAGAAGCCAACACAAAAGACTACATCTTATATGATCCATTTATATTAAATTTCCAGATTAGGCAAAATTATAGAGAAAAAACATCTTACAGTGCCTGAGCCAGGGGTGGGAGTGAAGATTGACTACAAAGGGGCATGAGAGAACTTTTTTGGGTGATGGAAGTATGCTTGTGGTAATAATTGTACAACTGTATGAATTTACTAAAACTTATGGAACCTTTCACTAAAATGGGTGAATTTTATGGCATATAAGTTATTCCTCAAAAAAATCAACAACTTATGATTTTAAAAATCCAAGACTTTCGGAAAAAATATAAGAATTCATGAGTTCTTACTAATAATAAGCTGAAAATAAATATGGACAAAGGAAGGGCTCTTTAGAACAGAATGATTAGTGCCAACTTGTAAATATATATGCAGGGAGTGGTGGAATTGGAAAGTTAGCATTTTGCAGGCATCTAGAATCAAAGATTAGATCAATAAAGAATCACCAGTTGATGCTAAATCTTGGAAATTTGCATCAGGAGCAGGATATTTATATGGCCTAAAAATATCTTTTTATAGACCGCTTATTAGTTACAAGGAAACAGTAATGCAGAAATCAGTCTTGACCACCATGTGATAAAAAATAACATCACTAGTAAGGAGCAGGTGGACATGTGTCTCTAATTGTTAACACCTTTAGGACACATCACCACCTATGTAATGTTTCTTCTGATAATGCATAACCTGAATTTACTTGTGAAGAAACATCAGGCAGACTCCAAATAAGGACTATTCTATTAAAAAGAGTGGGTGGAGGGTGGGTGGTATCAAAAAATATTAGTGTCATAAAAGACAAAGTAAGGGTGTAGAAATGTTCCAAATTAAAGAAGGCTAAAGAGACGTAACAATGAAATGCTGTACCCAACCTAGACTGGATCCTGAACTGGAGAGAGAGAAAAATATGCTGTAGAGGACACAGTTAGGTCAGGTGACAACACTGGAACATGGACAGTAGATTAAAAAATCAATGTTACTGAAGTTGACAAATACATTGAAGTTATGTAAGAGAATAATTCTTTTTTTCTTTTTTTAAAATTTTTTAAAATTTATTTATTTTTGGCTGCACTGGGTCTTTGTTGCTGCGCGCAGGCTTTCTCTAGTTGCAGTGAGCGGGGGCTACTCTTCGTTGCAGTGTGCAAGCTTCTTGTTGCGGTGGCTTCTCTTGTTGTGGAGCACGGGGCTCTAGGCACACGGGCTTCAGTAGTTGTGGCGCGTGGGCTCAGTAGTTGTGGCTCACGGGCATAGTTGCTCCGTGGCATGTGGGATCGTCCCAGACCAGGGCTCGAACCCGTGTCCCCTGCATTGGCAGGCGGATTCTTAACCACTGCACCACCAGGGAAGGCCGAGAATAATTTTTTTTTTTTTTTTTGCTGTACGCGGGCCTCTCACTGTTGTGGCCTCTCCCGTTGTGGAGCACAGGCTCCAGACGCGCAGGCTCAGTGGCCGTGGCTTACAGGCCCAGCCGCTCCGCGGCATGTGGGATCTTCCCGGACCAGGGCACGAACCGTGTCCCCTGCATCAGCAGGCGGACTCTCAACCACTGCGCCACCAGGGAAGCCCCCGAGAATAATTCTTAATACACACTGAAACGTTTAGGGGTAAAGGACTAGGATATATGTAATTCACCCTCTGAATGACCTTAGAAAAAAATGTGTAAAGAGAACAAACTTGTGTGCACAATGGTAAAGCAAGTGTTGCAAAATCTTAGCAATAGGGAATGGATAAGGAGTATGCAGGTGTTCTTTATTCTATTCATATCGTAACTTTTTTGTAAGTTCAAAATTATCTCCAAATAGTAAAAGAAACTTTTAAAAAAAGTGCTTTGACTTCAGGGATTTTTTGGTGTATATGTGTGGATGGTGGTGATGGTTCATTTTCTGTTTTATTTCTTTTCTGATATTTTAAAGTAGGTTGTAGGTTTTGGGGCGAGTTGGGATTGAAAGCAGGTAGGCAAATTTCATTCAAGCTTGTTTGAAGTTCTCAATTTGATAACTGAGATTGAATACTAAATGTAGACAAAGCCTGCATGTTAATAATTAGCCTAAAGATATTCTGATATAGCTATGCTCACTGAAGGGCTTTAAAAAATTATTAAAAAAATTTTCTTTTAGTATCTGCAACATGGCTGATAATTTGGATGAATTTATTGAAGAGCGAAAAGCCAAACTGGCCAGAGACAAAGCAGAATTGGAAAGTGATCCACCTTACATGGAAATGAAGGTAATTTAATTTTTTAATGAATCAGTATCTTAAACATTTTTGAAATCTACAAAAGTAAATTTATTAGAATAGTTTTTTGTGTGTGTATTTTTCAGAATATACATTTGTTAAAATGTTTCTGAAAGCAGTGTCTGAAAAAGCTTTCCTACGTTTGATAGTTATTGAGACTGTGCTGGACTCTGAGAATATAGCACTAATCTAGACAGATGTGGCACTTTCTCTCATGGGCTCAGTGTATGTAATAAGATATAGAATGTAGATTAATCTATGCCATATGGTCCATCCTAATTAGAGTAACTGTATATATGGGCTTGCGCAAGACAGTCCTGCTTTGCTTGTTGTCCCAGTGTGTCGTCTGGTTTAAGCATTTGTCCTGGACAGAGTTATCCTGATTGAAATGATAGAAAATATGGACACCCTAATTATATAGGAATTTTACCCATATAGCTAATATTTATCGTGGGCTAACTATGGATGAGGCATAATCTTTAGAGGTTACATTGATACTTTGCATGAATCTATGAGATAAGTAGTTATTATTGTCATTTTCCAAATGAGTAAACTGAGGCATGGTGACGTTAAGTAATGAGACTTAGGTGACAGAGTTAGTAGAACTAGGCTTTGATCCCTGGCAGCCTGAGTCCAGCGCTTGTTCTCTTCACCATCACACTAGTTTGCTTTCTTTCTGTAATATCTGCCTTGTACAGGGAGCTGTGCCAAGGACTTCACAGGTATTACATCATTTAATCATAAAATCCCAGTGAAGAAGGCTGAATTTTTGTTGTTTTACAGATCCAGAAGATGAGGCTTAAAGGGGTTAAGTAATTTGTCCAGGTACACACAGTAGTGGATTCAAGATTGGAACCTTTATGTGTCCAGCTCCACAGTTTATGCTCTTAACCACTCTCCAGTACTTAGGACTAACTGACAGTGTACAGCTTTATTATAATTTCTAATATTATAGTAGATAGGTAATAATCTTTAAGTCTTAGGTCAAGTACCACCCTCTCAGTCAGGCCTTGCATTCCCTCCCTCATCATTTCTGGGACTCCTCACACTGTTCTGTTTCTTTCTATTGTTCCTCTGTATCACTCGCTACATATAACATAATCTAATTACGTATTACGTTTATTGTTTGTCGCCACAGTAGTTTATAAGCTCTGTGATGGCAGAGATTCTTTTGTATTTTTTTCACTCATATGTTTTTGATGTCCAGGACAGTGCCTGTTTCAGGAACTCAGTGAGTATTTGTTGATAAGTCAGTGAGCTAAATAATAGAACATTGCAATATTAAATACCTTTGGTTAACTCCTCAAACCTTACATTTAAATTTCTTCTATGGTGTACCATGTAATTCCATCAAGTTGTTTAATAAAAGTACTGAGATTAATTGTAAATTTTGTGGGTTTTTTTCCCCTCTGATTTTGTAAATATTATGTCTCTTTCAGGGAACAGCATCAGAGAAGCTTTCTGAAAACAGTAAAATATTAATCTCCATGGCTAAGGAAAACATACCACCAAACAGTCAACAGACCAAGGGTTCCTTAGGTATGTCATTAGCTGTGCTAAACTGACTTTAAGGTATTCTTATCAGGCTGTCATGAAAGAGCTTTGTCTTGTCAGAAAAAAAGGTAAATTTGGAATCCTAGTAAATAACTCTTTCCTTTCTGGAATCTTACATGTGACAGTATGGTCTACATATGAAATATAATGTATACTGAGAACCTTCTTCCCATTTTAACTGTTATTGTCTTGGTTATGATTTATAGAAATCATAGCAATAAGTATGTATCAAAATTGAAATTTTTTTTTTTTTTTGGGGGGTACGCGGGCCTCTCACTGTTGTGGCCTCTCCCGTTGCGGAGCACAGGCTCTGGACGTGCAGGCCCAGCGGCCATGGCTCACGGGCCCAGCCACTCCGCGGCATGTGGGATCTTCCCAGACCAGGGCACAAACCCGTGTCCCCTGCATCGGCAGGTGGACCCTCAACCACTGCGCCACCAGGGAAGCCTAAAATTGAAAATTTTGAATGGAATTTGTGTGTATGTGAGAGAGAAAGTGTGTTAATTGTGGAATAAACGTGGTGGACTTGTTTTTATTTAAAAGTCAAAGACATATGCTTAAAGGATACAAAATACTATTGATGACTATATTAGAATTGTAAATAAGTTAATATTTAGCTATATTGAGTCTTTGGTTATGGTTTGGTATGAAAATATTTGGGAAACTTTACCTCATTTTGGCTTGTTGGTAGGTGTACATTTTTTTTTTTTAAAGAAAATGTATGAATATTTTAAAAGTGTATCTTGTGAATTACTGATGATGACTGAAACTTTCACATAAAGGAAGTCAAATATGATGAGTTGCATTTGGTTAAAGCATTGTTCTCATGTGGATGATTTTTCATGGCCATGGGTGTACTCCTAAATTGTTAGCTGCTTTGCATTTGTATTCCACTGGGAATACAAGGGGATGTTGGCCAAGAGACTGAGTAGATAGTGGGCTCTCTGTCTCTACTAGAAAAACAGCTCAAAGTGAATGCCATACTTTTAATATCTCATATATAGATAATGCTTTCCATTCTGAGTCTGTTACAAATTATTGGCCAATATACAGGTTTAGTGAACTTAAGCATTATATTTTGGTCAAGTGCCTTAATCTCTAAGGCACTCAGTTTCTTTATCTGTAACATAAAAAAGTTGGATTATCTTCTAGCCCTAAATTTTTATGGATTGACAAATTTAATTATTCCAACAGGTAATGTTTTTAAAAGTTTGATAGTACGTTCTCTCAAGCACTAAGGTCAGACAGAATGACTGAAATTCTGGAGTTACAGTTTGCTTTGGACTGCGGCTCTCATGCCTTTGCAACCCGGCACAAGTTATTTAAGCTCCTTGTTTCCTCATCTTAAGAATTGCATCTATCTTAAAAGGTTATTGTGGCAATAATTGAATACATATGAAAAGATGACTGGCACATAATTGGTGGATAATAAATTTTAATTTCCTGACTTCTTTCACATTTTTTTAAACTAGGTTTTTGATTTTTAAGAATTATATTAAAAATTATTCTTTGACTATTACATTCACAAATGATGGAGAGTTTAAAGTCCAACTTACAGTCAGTGACTTCTCCCTCTTCCTTAATTGGTATCCTTCAGGGCTCTGTCCTAGGCCTCCTTTTCATTTCATGTACTTCCTGAGTGACTCATTCACTCACAGGGCTTTATTTATCATCAGCGCGTTCATTACTTCTAAATCTCTATCCCTAGTTCCCATTGCTCTTATGAACTCCAGACCCATATATCTAATATTTTAACATCTGTCCTTGGATGTTGTGAGCTCAGGATCAACATGTGCAAAATGAACTTTACTCCTCGCAAACTTTTACTGAGCTGGCTGTGTGGTCATCCTCGACTCCTCTCTTCCTTTTTGTATCCCATAGCAAATAATTACGTAGTTCAGCTGATTCTAACACCTGAACCTCAAGTAAGTTTACTGTTCTCTAATTCCACAGAGGTTATTTTATGTAGGCCTCCACTGTGTTTCACTGACATTTTTTTCTAGTGTTCTTTTTGTTTTACAGTCTAGCCTCCTCTACTAAGTCTCTGCACTGCCTGTTGATATCCTTCCAAAAACCAAATCTGATCATGTTAGTCCCTGCTTCAAACCCTTCAATGGCTTCTTATTTCCTGTATGATAATTTTACTCTTTTATTACTTTTACCAGATTATGTTGGCTGTTCCTGCCTTGTGCTCCTGTGACATTGGCTCTCCCCTTGAAGGATAGTTTTGAACTTGTTCAGCTCTGTTTTACTGCAGTGGCACACCAGCTTTCCTGCCATTGTCTATTCATTGCTTAACACAGTGTCTGGCATTTCAGTGCTTAGAGAAGATATTTTGAATGAATGAATGAAGGTCCCCATTGCAAAAATAAACAGTTCTGTTAGGTGTGTAGAATTTAATTTTTATGGATTGTTTCTTTTATTGCCAACCGAAGTAATAATTATTTTTGGTGCACATTGAATCTTACTAAAGAATAATATATAATTTGACTAATTTTGCACCTTATTAGCCTTCAGTTACTGATTTCTTGTGTGAATAATTGTGGCCTTAAGATTAGGCCAAATACTTCATTTTTGACATTAGGAAAAATGTAAAATAATTGGGCAACAGGGAGTTTTCCTTAAGTGGTCTCATCTAGGAATTATAAAACAAGCTGGTCTAAAAGGCAAACTGGTTAAAATTATATATTGAATTAAAGCTCTGTGACACCGTACTTTGAATGAATAATTCAGCCTCGTAGCTATCAGTAGTACATACACTGGCAGTGTTTGTTTTAGCCACAGTGAAGACAGAGTCTATTAATAGCTCATTGTACAGCTGCCACATCAGTGGTACAGCTGTCGTGTACCACTACAGTTGTACGATTTTGTAAATTCATTTCTGTTAGATGATGATATTCATGGATAATGCTTATCCACTGCGGCTCCTTCTTCCAACATTTGTGTAACACCTCTCGCAAAAGGATCTGAGGAGCATTACAATGACTTCTGACACCAACTACCCAGATTTAGACCAGACTTCACAGATTAAGACTTCTACAAGTCTTAATCTACAAGACTTCTCTTACTTCAGATACCATCTGCAAGTTTGGGGTCCAAAGGCCACCCTCACTTCTTAGTTAGTTATTTATCTATCTAATTTTTTGGCTGGATTGGGTCTTAGTTGCCGTGCGCAGGATCTTACTTGTGTGGCACGTGGGATCTTTTGTTACGGTGTGTGGGCTTCTCTCTAGTTGTGGCGTGCTGGCTCCAGAGTGCGCAGGCTCAGTAGTTGTGGTGTGTGGGCTCTCTAGTTGTGGCACATGGGCTCTGTAGTTGTGGTACGTGGGCTCCAGAGCGTGTGAACTCAGTAGGTTGCAGTGCGCGGGCTTAGTTGCCCCTCAGCCTGTGCGATCTTAGTTCCCCATCCAGGGATCGAACTCGCGTCCCCTGCATTGGAAGGCAGATTCTTAACCACTGGACCACCAGGGAAGTCCCCATCCTCACTTTGGACCAGCTGTTTCCACCACCTCCTCAAGTTTGATAACTCACTAGAATGACTCTCAGAGCTCAGGAAAGTGCTATACTTATTATTACAGTTTTATTATAGCAAAAGGATACAAATCAGCCAGCCAAAGGGGGAGATACATAGGGCCTGGTCTGGCAGCGTCCAAATATGAAGCTTCTGTCAGCCTCAGGGATGTGTCACCCTCCTAGCACATCAGTATGTGACAGTATAGAGTGTTGCCAACCACGATGTTCACCTGAGCTCTGGTGTCCAGAATTTTTACTGGAGTTTCATTGTGTAGGCATGCAGGATTGAATCATTGTCCATATGTCTCAGTCTCCAGACCTTCTACTTTCCTGAGGTCAGGCTGATGTCACATGGGTCAGAGGTCCAACCCTCCAATTACATATTTGATCTTTTTGGTGTGACCAGTCCCCATCTGTGTCATCTCTTTGGCGTAAACTATCTAGGGGCTCGTGAGTCACCTTATTAGTATCAGCTAAGAGGTATGTTCTGGGGACCTATCATGAGTAACAAAGACACTCTCATCACTCAGAAAGTTCCAGGAATTTAGAAGTTACCTCCCAGAAACCAGAGACAGAGGCTAGCCAGATTCTTTATTATATACAGCATGTACGTGGTTTAGTCCATATAAGCTGTTGAAATGGTGTCCTTGATAAGGAGTTTGTTAGAATAACTGAAATTTAATGAAATTATGAAAGAAGCAGCTGAAAATGATCTGTAAAAGCAAATGATATCTTCCATCTCTCTAAATCATTTCTAGGCATAATATTTGTGGTTCTTTTATTTAAAAAATTCTTAGACTTCTCTTACTTAGCTCATTTTCATGTTTAATAACAATTACTGAAGAGAAATGCTTATATTAATCTTTTAAGTTTAGTTCAGTCATACCTCAGTTAAAGATCATCTCCTGGGCTTCCCTGGTGGTGCAGTGGTTGAGAATCTGCCTGCCAATGCAGGGGACACGGGTTCGAGCCCTGGTCTGGGAAGATCCCACATGCCGCGGAGCATCTAGGCCCGTGAGTCACGGCTGCTGAGCCTGCGCGTCTGGAGCCTGTGCTCCCAACGGGAGAGGCCGCGATAGTGGGAGGCCCGCGCACCGCGATGAAGAGTGGCCCCCGCTTGCCGCAACTGGAGAAGGCCGTTGCACAGAAACGAAGACCCAACACAGCCAAGAAGAAATAAATAAATTAATTAATTTAAATAAAATAAAATAAAATAAATAAGATCATCTTCTAATCCTTTCTCTTCTTTAGAGAACTTGAACATTTTCCCTTAGACTGGTTGAGCATTATTCCTTTGATTTTGATGTTTTATATCCTGGAAGACATTTTTAATAGATGAAATAATGCAGTTAATACTTCCAACATTTTTTCATACATAAATATATTTTGACCCAACATCATAGATTTTCTGCAGTGCTTTTGAAATGTAGTTCCTGGCTCAGTGACAAGGATGAGAGCATTGCTGTATTTGGGGTTTTTTCCCTTGTATTTTCTATTAAAGAAATAAAGGAAAACATGCACATGGTAAAAAATTACAAAGAACAGAGAAGTATATAGCCTGAGAATTGGTGATCCTCCCAACCTTGTCCTCTAGTCTCTCTTGTTAAGCAGTTTCTTGTGTACAGTTTCATGACTATACTGTGCACACATGTATATAGCCCTCTCTTCTTTTTGTATATGGTAGCATAGGTCCTGTTGTGCGTTTGAAGATACCACTTTTGTGACGTATAGTATAGGGATGTGACCATGACCTCTTGGTTAAAAAGCAGCTTAATGCATCTGTTGAGAGACCTGGAGCAGCTACTGTCTGCTGCTAAGGTTTCCAGTACAGGCTGGCTGTTGGCTACTGTCTGGAACTTAGCTTGTAAATCGTTTCCTACACCTATAGAAAGAGTGGCTCATTGTGCCTATACTGTTTGTACAAACCACATGGTTTATGCAGAATACCTGCTTTCTGTCTGCAGAGTCTGGAATTTTGGTCCGTACTAGGCAGAGGGTGCCTAGGTGACCAGCTCCCATTAAAAACCTTGGGCACTGAGTAATGAGCTTCCCTGGTAAACAATACTTCACACGTGTTGTCACAACTTGTTGCTGCAGGAATTAAGCGTGTCCTGTGTGATTCCACTGGGGAAGAACTCTTGGAAGTTTGCACCTAGTTTCCTCTGGACTTTGCCCCACGTACCTTTTCCCTTTGTTAATTTTGCTCTATAATCTTTCATGGTAATAAGCCATAATTGTGAGTATAATGACTTCTGTGTCCTGTGAGTCCTATCAAATCACCAAGCCTGGGGATGGCTTTGAAGACTACCAACACAGTCCTTTTTAGTCTTTTTTTTCGGCTCCTTTTTAGCTTCCTCACCTCTAAACTTTGGACTGCAGAATCCATCTTTAACGTTTGTATTCCCTAGGTATTTTTTAATCCATCCACCGTTTCTAGGCAATATCTCTCACTCATATCAAAATGCCATTGATCAACCCTCCAGGCTCCAGAATGCACTAGATTTATTTTAGCTTTCATGCTCTGAAGTCATGTTTTGTAAATATGCAAGCAAAAAATGACAAATTATCTAAGTAAGAAAAAAGATTTTATTCTTGTTACTAGAAATTATTTGGTATGATTTTTAAAAATTCATTTTAAATACAATTATGCTCATGGAGACTTGAAAAAGAAAGAATTATAAGGAAGGAAAATTACATTGTTGTAATTTAAAAATAATACCAGAAAAAGATTAAAAAAATAGTACCAGAAAAGAAGCAACAGCAGAATTTCCCATTGCAGAGTCACTCTAGAGTTTAGACTAAGCTAAAAAATTACAGTTAATATAAAGATTTTGGAAAACAAAAGGAAATTGTTGTTTTTACCAATTTTTAGTTGTACTTTTAATTGTCATTCCTTGTAGCATATCTAGTCTTAGGTTTCTCTTATTATAAACTAAATCCCAGACATTCTACCTCTTTGCTTCAGTTTGTACAAGTCAAATGGATCCTTTGTAATAATGTCTGTATAGCTGAAGTTTGAGTACAATGTTCTCCTCAAAGTAGCTGCATCTGTTAAGTCACCTGCTTAGGGAAAGGCTTATTATTATTTCCTATATTTTGTCCTTTGATTATTTTTACTTAATACTTTATCGTGGTAATATCATAATGAAAAGAAGAAACTGTTTCATGGTAATTTGTAAAGTATTATGAGTGCTATGTTAGAAGGTAAATTAATTTTAAAAAGATTATACACTGTAGTTTTAAATATTTAACCCACAGCCACTATGGAAACCAAATACTTCTAATCGCTGTAGTTCTGAAACATAATGTTAACTTAGAGTCACTGATGTTGTTCTTGGTGAAGTGGCATCACTTCAAATGACCCTAAGGTGACACTAATGCTTTACTTGCCACTAGAACCGTGAGAAGACAACTGCTCTGAAAAGGTAAGTCTCACCATATTTCTCAGCTCATTAAGTCAGTTAGGATGCCATTGTTAATGCTTAGTTTAAAGTGAACAGAATATTTAAATTGTTCCATACAGTTCTTAATTTTAATTCTGTGACCTACGTCTAATACCATAAAATATTGGTACCAGATGACAAAAATAAGAATTAAAAAGTTAGTATTTTCTGTTGCCTAAGCCTTCAATGAATAAAATTATAAATAATTCCGAAGGCATTATGTATTCTTACTGTGTTTTAAGACAATTATTACAAATACTATTTGAATTAATAGTAAAAAGCAAATACTCATGATAAATAAAATTGAACTTCGTATGAATGATAATTGTAGGTGAAAATGAACCAGATTTTTCTTTCTTTTCTTCTTCATAAACCCACCAAGCAGAGCTGAAAATCAGCAGTAAAAGCCACCTTAAATACATGACTTAAAAAGCTGTAAATTACTTGTTCCGCTGAGTAGGAAAGCTGAGCATGTTGCAGGGTGCATCACCATTGTAGCATTGTTTTCTTTTCCCCTTTGACACAATAGAGCATCCACTGTGATCCTGTATAATGAGAGATACGTAACTCTGGTTACTAGTTATTACGCTTACTTTTTCTATACAATCAGACCACTAGAAGCAGAAATGAAATACTAAGAATAGTGTTCTTTCTCTTTGTTCTTCCTCTTACTCAGGCATGCATTCATATATTCTTTTACACGTTTATTCAGTGAACATTTTTTGAGTACAAGTTGTGTGCCAGGAATTATAAAATTGAATAAACATGGACCTTGCTTTCATTGATTTTATAGTTTAATTTCATATATGATACTCCATTCTGAATGTGAGAATCAAACCATTTTTCTCTTTAGGCTTGAATTCTGTATCTTTAAAAATAAGGTTTTTAAATTTCCTTTGTGAGGAAAGAATGCCTTTCTAGGATGATTTAAAGTTCCAAGCATATGGAATGCTTTAGATTCTTTTGGAAGAGAGTTGGGAGCATGAGTGAGAGGTGTCTCTAAGGAATCCTCTGTTATACCCCCTGTCATCAGGAGTTAAGCAGGCCAAAAGTGTTTATGAAGAGAATTCGGGTGTTTATGGTAGAAAGGGGAATTTAGTATTGCATAAAATAGACATCCATTTATATTTATACTACTTTGGCATTTTTGCCCCTGAAATATTTTAGTGATATAATAAAGCAGTGATATGACACAGTCATGATAAGTTTCCATCATTTAGCTGCATTGTGAGGAATAAGGCACAAAAAATGGTAATATCCTTATTGGTTTATTACCTACAGTCAGTTGTTTCATCTGTATTTCTTGTAGCTGACTCTTTAAGGAAACTTTTTATTTTGTTCAGAAATAATATTTTATACTATAGTATTGCACAGTAGGACTAAAAAAAGCGAGAGGGGCTTCACAAATCGAAATACTCATCTGATATCTGTGCTTCTTGATATAACATTTTACTATTAAAAATAATTAAAAGTATGTAATTTGATTTTAACAGTTTTATTGAGATATAATTTACATAACATAAACTTTACCCATTTAAATTGTACAATTCAGTTGTTTTCAGTGTATTTACAAGTTGTGCAGCCATCACTATTGTCATCACCCCAAAATATAATTTGATTTTTAAACTCTTGAATAAGGAAACCCTACTCAAAATGGAAGTTTTTCTTAAAAAACTAAGATTCTTTTACAGAGTTTCTGTTGGGATTATGAAAAAACTCTGGAAATGGATAATGGTGGTGGTTGCACAGCATTTTGAATGTACTTAATGCCAGTGAATTGTATGCTTGAAAATGGTTAAAATGGTAAATCTTATATCATGTACGTTTTATCACAATAAAAGTTAATACCCATTTATGTGAAATCAGAATTGGTGGCTTAACTTTAAAAGTTTTTGGAAATTTCAGCCTAAGCAATGCAAGGCTCTAACAATTTTTTTCAAACATGTTGTATTCAGTACCCCGTGATAAACCATAATGGAAAGGAATATGAAAAAGTATATATATGTATAACCAAATCACTTTGCTGTGCAGCAGAAATTAACACAACATTGTAAATCAACTATACTTCAGTAAACTTTTAAAAATTATAACACAGATACTCTTATAAGTTAAAAAATCACATTATTTTCACAGACTGAAAAACAGACGTTGAAGTTGTAGGTATTTTAAAAGAAATTTCAATAGAATTAAATGACGAAGTAAAGGTAATTGGCTTTTCTTTAATTTTGTTTGCAAGATGGCAAACAATGCAGAACCATTTGTCTAAAGGGGAAGAAGTAAATATAACACACCCTGTAATAGAAAGATATCTTTTTACAGATATATAAAAGTCTCCGGGAGGACACACAGACACAGCAATGTTGGTTGTTTTGGGCAGGAGAACTGGGTGGCAGAGGTTCATGGGAGGGAGGGGTATTTTCCATTATGTGAATGTATTACCTATTGAAACATTTCAAATGAAAAATTTATTATCCTGATCCAAGTGTCAGAATCAACATGACTGTGTTCCTTCCTACTGTGCTTTGTTACAGGAGATTGTATTAAAATTGAGATTGGGTTGAAAATGAGCTACATTGCTTAAGAAGTTGTTTTCTTTCTAGGGATTGATTATGGATTAAGTTTACCACTTGGGGAAGACTATGAACGGAAGAAACATAAACTGAAAGAAGAATTACGGCAAGATTACAGACGCTATCTTACTCAGGTAATGAGTTCTACTAACTAGTTTTATGCTTCAGAATTTACCTCCTAAATTTGTTTTCCTAAGGTTTTAGTCACATGCATTAATTTTTAGGTTTTTAATGGTATCTAGTGATGGGTATTGTAGCAAAAGTTAAGTGACACTTATACACATTCACACTGATAGAGAAAAGAACGGTGCTGAGAACTGGTGCCATGGAATAACGGACTCTTGACCTTTTAAGTAGGGCAGTGGGTTCCAATTGTAAATGAGATTGTAAATTCTTTTTGTTCATGTTTTGTGTAAAGTTGTCATGGTTTAAAATAGCCCAGTTATGATTTCCTACTACTCTCCTCTGCTCAGCCATGTATTAAAATGACATGTGGAGTTCTAGTTGCTAATTATTTTCTTATGAGCTAAGCTTATAAAGCTTCCTTCAGCATATTTCCTTAACCACCAGTCTTTGCTTTATAGTTTAATCTGTTTACTTTATAGTTTAATCCTTTTGCTTAGTGGAACTCTTGTTTTAAGTATATTTTGTTAAATTATATAATAGCTAAACTAATGATTTATTGTAAGTTTTTTTAATTTTTAAACATCTTTATTGGAGTATAATTGCTTTACAATGGTGTGTTAGTTTCTGCTTTATAACAAAGTTAATCAGCTATATGTATACATGTATCCCCATATCCCCTCCCTCTTGAGCCTCCTTCCCACCTTCCCTATTCCACCCCTCTAGGTGGTCACAAAGCACCGAGCTAATCTCTCTGTGCTATGTGGCTGCTTCCCACTAGCTATCTATTTTACATTTAGTAGTGTGTATATGTCCATGCCACTTATTGTAAGTTTTAAAATGCAATTTGCTTACTAGGTTATAAATGTATCTAAACAGTCATGATGTTTCTAGTCATCCCAAGATATTCTTTAGTTTTTTCTACTTTATAATGTTTATTCCAAATGTATAAATGGTCTCTTATTTATTCTGATTTGTACATAGAGAGAAAGGACTTTGAATACATTTTACCAATGGTTTGTTTCCCTTGACTTTAGGGTATTACACAAGCAAAAAGAAAGGTAGGGCTGCCTGCAAAATGCTCTCCTTTAATTTTTTTGTTTTGTTTTGTTTTAGATCTAGTAGCTTGTAATCATTTGCATTTATGATATTGTTGTACTCAAACTAGTAAGAAAAATAGTTTCATTTGTGATTCAGAGACTTTTGAATGGCACCATTTTGGATTCTTGCTTTTAGCAAAATGACACTATATATTATAAGTTTCCATTAATACAATCAAGTATTCTTTTTGATTCCTGCATTGCATTTGTTTCTGTTGCTTTCTTATTCATCTTTTAGAAATGCTCAGCAGCTATTGTAAGTCCATTTGTTTTCAGCATGCTAGTTTTTGTTCTTCACAATAATTATAATTGTGCTTATCACATTAAGATTAATAAAATAATGGAATATTCAGGATATTCTAAAATATTTTTGAACTGTGTGCTGTCAGTCTGGATTACTCAATATTTTTGCACCCAAACTTGTGGATTACATTTGTAAATTTATATTGGAAAACAAAGAAAACGTTTTATAAAACTGTTCTTAAAATGAATCTTACACAACCATTCATCATACAACCAACACTTTTTAAACACTTATGAAGATAAATCTGGTATGAATCCTGTCTTCAAGGGGCTTAGCATCTAGTTGTAGAGATAACATTCATACAATTCAGAAAGTGATAACTCTTAACAAGACAGATAAAATGATCAGGAAAGGGCTCAAGGTGTTATTTTGTAAGACATTATAGGATAGGTAGAATTTGGATATTCCAGAGGGTGAATATTTTAGAGGGTAAGGAGAGGAAGCTTTTCAGCTGGAGAGTAGTAGAATGAAGAAGGACTTGGAGGGCAGACTTTAGTTGTGTATGCATGAGACATATTAGCTTTACCAGCCTGACTGAGTTACAGTAGATTTTTTTTTTGAGAGTAGTAAGATATAATGATGTAGGTAGATAGAATAGGATAGATTAGAAGGCAGTAGATTTTTAACTTGATATGTATGATAGTTGTGAACCATTATATCTGCTTGAGCAGCTTGTGAGGAGCTTGATAAATTTGCTTTTGGATAGTTAGTTCTTCATGTTAGACACTGTTATTGTCTTAAATTACTGCTACAGATTTTTTTTTATATATTTATTTATTTATTTGTCTGAGCTGGGTCTTAGTTGCAGCATGCGGGATCTTCATTGTGGCATGCTAACTCTTAGTTGTGGTATGTGGGATCTAGTTCCCTGACCAGGGATTGAACCCGGGCCCCCTGCACTGGGAGCACGGAGTCTTAGCCACCGGACGAGCAGGGAAGTCCCAGATTTTTGACTGATCTCCTTGCACTGATTTTCAGTGCATTCTCCATGCTACTTTCCGGAATGATCCTGTTCTTACCGATTTAAGTACTTCAGTGTCTCCTCACTGCCTTCAGGATAAAAATCCAAATTCCTTAGCTGTGACACATGAAGTCTTTCATGTTCCAGCCTGCCTCCCTGGCCTTGTGCCTCATTATCCTCTCCCCTTCCGTACTGCTACTTATTGGGTGGAGTTTTCCTCTAATAGCTACTATTTTCACTTGTGGGTTTTACATTACTTTATAGATATAAGATTTTTAAAAAGAATGGCAGTGGGAGGTATGAGAAGAAATTGCCTTTATGAAGCACAAATCTTTAAATTCAAAGGGATGTGAAGGAGTTTTTGGTGTTGGATTGTTAAGAATATGGTTGTGGTAGAGGAACAGTCGTTTCTTAATATGACAAAGACAATTTTTGATTGACATCTGAGAAGGTGGGAGTGGAGAGGAAAGCAAGGGAAAAAGAAAATTCCGTAGGACATGGGGAGGTGGCTGCAGTGGCTTCCTTGACCCCTGGAATATGTACAGTTTACAAGTCCCATTCTTTCTGGATTTCTTGTGGCTTCCAGACTTTTGGTTTGCATGGATATTTAAATTAAAAAGTAATCAAATCTTAAAATTTTGCCAAGAAGAGCCACTAAAACAAATAACTACCATCTTCTTTCTGTTTTTTAGAATAAAAGACACTTGACCATCTAACAACACACAAAGAACATATTCTCAGGAGAAGTTTTTAAACTGAATCAGTAAATTTATATTTCTAGCTCAGACCTCTCTCCTGAACCTCCAACTCTTCTAGTTGGTTGCCTATTTGACATTTTCACTTAGAAATCTAGTGGGTATCTTGTGTGGAACATGTCTAAAAGGGAACTCTAGATTTCCAGTTTTCCCACTCCCATTCCCTAGAAGCCTGTAATATCTGTAGCTTATTCTTTTTACTTTTTACTTTTTTGGTTATAGCACTTACCACCTTCTAACATACCATATAATTACTCTTCATTATGTTTATTATTTCTTGTCAGTTTCGCCTGCTGGAATGTAAGCTTCAGGAAGGCCAAGATCTTTTGTTTTGTTCACGGATGAGTCCCAGATGTATTAAACAGTTTAGACATATTAGGCACTCAATATTTACTAAATGAATGAGTGAATGATTAAAATTCAGCATTTTGAAAAACTCACTGTATTGTCCTTATTGTTAATTTTTTTCATTTTATTGAAAAGTACAAACATCATCCTGGACCCATGTTGGGAGTGGGGAATTGCCTAATGAAGGAGTAAGGATGTAGTATCTCTGTATTCCCAAGATTGGAACTCTGAATGTGTTTTTTGGTACATGTATAACTCTACAGAATGGCTAGGTTTACAGTGTACTTTGGTATATAGGGATCAAACTGACGCAGGGATCTAGTCATGTGTCATATTGTTTCCTTGACAAATAAGCTTAGAATTTTGTATTACCAACTTTCAAATTAGCTTTTGTAGCACAACTTATTTGTAAATTCAGATTTAACAGAACCTTATTAATCAGTTTTATTAATTACTTTGTTCCTGTAATGTTTTGAATGTAACTCTATTGTAGTACATTATATTGTAGTTATTTGTTTCCGTGTTTGTTTCTTCAACTGAATTTTAAATCTCTTAAGTATAGGGAACATATGCTTATGGTTGTCTCCCTACTACCTATAAAAGTAACTGGAAGGTATTAGATGGTCAATAATTGCTTGTTTTATGAATAAATAAAAGACATGAAATTAGGTTAATAAGTATTGATTGATTTAATCCTCATAACGTAGTGATGTAGGTGCCATTATTCCTGTTCTACAAAGAAACGGAGGCAGAGAAGTTAAGTAACTTATCCAGATTATATGACTACTAAGGAACAGTACCAGAAAGTTGGTGGTTGTGTATATTTTTTACAAATCCCTTGTGTTTGTTTTACAGTGTTCAAAGAGATTTTACATTTCTTTATCCACCTTGATCCTATACCAGCTTTGGTAAGGCAGAGCAGATACCATTCTCATTTTACAGAAGAAGAAAGTCTGGGTCAGGGAGGTTAAGTGACTTGCTCAGTGTTGCACAACTGAGAAATGCTGGGGCTGGTCCTAGAGCCCAAGTCTTTGGATTCCTAGTCTGATGCTCTGTCTGCCACACTGTGTTACCTAAATGCTTAATGAGCAAGAATGGAGAGGCACATAGAGAAATAATGTTTGTAGTTTATGTCTTCTGGCATTTAAATAGATATCCACTAATATAATTATAGGGAAATTAGAAAATTCTCTTTTTTTTCTAATTACTTTTGGTATAGTCTCTATACATTTGTAGTTTCTGTTTTCATCTCCATTTCATTCTGTTGGTCTGTATAATGTAATAATTTAGAATATAGAATGTAAAGACATTTATGAAACATTTTATAAAGGCAATTAGGTAATATATTTTTTTAATATGTACATATACAGAAAAATTTTCTTTCCACGAGTGAAACAGATCCATCTACTCTGGGAGTTTCTCTTCCTATTGGTGAGAGGTTATCTGCCAAGGTAGGTGGATAGGAGTAGTAATTGTTGGTAGCAGTTTTATGAGGCATCAAAATCATGAAAGAACATACTCTTGATTTAAATGCAAAGAAGATTACATCATATCCCGTACTTGATTTTTTCAAAATCTGTGGAGTCTCTAGTGCTGTTGAAACAAGGTTTTTTGAATGTTACATTTGTAACTGTGTAATATGATATATTTCTTTAATATAATGATTAATTGAATATTCAGAATCCAGTTTTTTTCAGCATTCGTTTCTAAGCTATAAAGTTCATGGTATATGACACAATTATCAGTGAGATGAGCAGATGAGAGAGTATACTGAGCTTTTATGTAGGTGACATCTGGGGCTATTTGAATGTGTGTTCCCATCACAAATACATGTACATAATCTGAACAGGGCGTAGTGATTAAGCACTGTACACCTCTTGTAGAGACTCAAATTCCCAAGCTAGATCACAGTCATGACACAGTATGTAAGACAAGTGGACAGTTAAGTTTCAAAAGACAGCCTCGCTCTTTTAATACTTTTTTTTTTTTAGATTGTGCTGTTTCAATGATGTTGAAGGTATTAGGGCTTAAGAACATTTACTAATGCAACATGTTTGTATTTCAACAGAACATTTACGTTATAATATTTTACCTTTTTATGTTTAAAATATAACAAGGATCTTTCCTTAAACTTGGGAAAGAAATGGTTAGAAGCAGGTCTTTCAGGAGTGGGGTGGGGGACTGGAGGCAAGAGGTGTCCCTGAGAAGGAAAGTAGGACAGTAACCTGGGCAGATCTTGGAAACATGCTAATGATAGACCTCCTGGCAAACACATTCATATACTTACTAGTGGGAGAGATTTATTTACGAATGCTTTTGGCAGAGTGCACCTGGATTGTCTAGGATTGATGTTGGTAAACAAACCTAGAACTCAGGGACTTACAGGGCATGGCTCCTAGGAAGGTATCATCTAAGCCAAGTAACTACTGGCATATAAAATGGAGGTGTTTCATAATCAAAGCCACTCCCTTAGTATTAGAGACCTCATATGCTAATCTGGACTTAAGCATGTAGTAAATCTTATTTTAATGTGGTAAGAATGGACGTGGGGAATTGCATTGGTGGTCTCGGACCTCTTCCTGCTTCTCCTGTGCCTTACAGCTACTTCTGTCCTTGAAAATATTAGTAAAGCTTGATTCTGGGTAAAATCTCTGATTTGTATGAGTCTGATTTGACATTAGGTACTTTTTCCTGATGTTGAAGTTAACATTGCCTTTTGGTTTTCTATTTGAAGGAAAGGTTGAAACTTGAACGCAACAAAGAATACAATCAATTTCTCAGGGATAAGGAAGAATCCACGGAAAAGTTCAGACAGGTAGAAAAGAGTACTGAGGTAGGTTTTGCTTTTAAAGTAAATCTTTTAACACCACAGGTTGAATATTTGTCCTTACTTGAAAATATTTTTATATTATTAGACATTTCACTTAGTTTTCATATAAATATTTAAAAAGTTAAGCCAAATTGAATCGAACACAGGACATTTAAATTTTGAATTTTGTAAATGCTTTTATCTCATATTGAAGAACTTACCCTACTTTTTTTTTTTTTTTTTGCGGTACGTGGGCCTCTCACTGTTGTGGCCTCTCCCGTTGCGGAGCACAGGCTCCGGACACGCAGGCTCAACGGCCGTGGCTCACGGGCCTAGCCGCTCCGCGGCATGTGGGGTCTTCCTGGACCGGGGCACGAACCCGTGTCTCCTGCATCAGCAGGCGGACTCTCAACCACTGCGCCACCAGGGAAGCCTGAACTTACCCTACTTTTTAACTTCATGGAGGAGATTTAATTTTAGAGATTGGTTTTAAGTGAAGTTTGTTTATTTTTTATTTTTAAATGATGTTTTTATATTGACAGTTTCTAGCTCTGTGTGTGTGTGTGTGTGTGTGTGTGTGTATTTTTTTAACCCAAATTTAAGGGTGGTTGATGTTACTAGGGCCAAAAAAATTTAATACCTTCTAGATTCTTTGTGTTGAGAAGGAATTTAATGTGAAATATTTTGAAGCAATATTTAACTGCCAAAATATGCCTAATATCTCCCTGGCATAGTTTATCCTCTCTTTTTGTAGCCATCTATCCATATTACTGTTACCTATTTATTTGGTATTTATTAAGTTTTATTAAAGGATAACACTTCCTTGAAGGTTTTTTCCCTAAAGATAAGATGTTTCTTATGGGTGATCAAGCTTTAGAGTTGAGACAGTAAATAGGTTAAGATCATTTGAGAGTTTAATTGCCTTTTAAGAAATAGCATCTCTTTAAGATATTTTTCTTCTTTTTTTCTTTTTTAATTGGGCAGCACAAGAATCAAAGAAGTAAAAAGCCTATTAGTCAGGTTAAACCTGATTTACCTTCACAAATGCAGTCATCTTGGGAAAATTCAGAGGGTCCTAGGAAAGATGTCTTAACTCCTTCAGAGGCATATGAAGAGCTTCTAAACCAAAGACGACTAGAAGAGGACAGATACCGAAAACTAGATGATGAAATTGAATTAAGGAATAATAGAAGAGTCATTAGAAAAACTAATGAAGAAGTGGGCATTTCCAATAAAAAACATCAGAGGTTTGTCAGCAAGACTGACATTCCAGATAGAAGATTTCACAGGTTTAATGAGGATCCTGCTTTTGATAAACAGTATTATAGACCAGGCCAAGATCCTGAAGTAAGTGAAGAAATGGACGAGAGGTTTAGATATGAAAGTGATTTTGATAGAAGACTTTTGAGAGTGTATACAAATGACAGGTATTTACAACTTCATTTTTATCTTCTTTATTTGCTTAATATTATTCTTGTTACTTTTTATCATCATGTTAAGGAGACACAGTTTCATTTGATTTACATGATGCTTCAGTTTTAAGTTACACCATAATTTTATGTGCCACTGTAGGAACAAAGAAAACAGCCCAAGATGGGGAGAAAGGGGCCCCATTAAAAAGCTGGGACACTGAAAGGCTACAACCTTTATATAAACTTAAATGGGAAATAGACTTTCCCACAGAAAAGGACAGAAAAAAACCTTCCACTGTTAACCTTGGCACTGAGTGGAGGGAGTAAAAAGGGACTTCCCTGAGAATTTGAGCTGTAAGCCAGTACTGATTCAGGTTTTCAGTCTGAATTCATGCTGCCAGTATTGTACAAAACAACGCTGAGGCGAGAATTCAGAGTTATCGCGTATCCATAGTGCCCCTAGGTGACTGGCAGGAGAAAAATAACTTCTCCCTGCAATACGTGACTTACAACCAGGTCCAAGGCTCTCCTGGTTTCAGATGTTAAAATGTGGGGAAAAAAAGACACCTTAAAACAGATGAAATACAGTTTATTCCTTTAATATTTCTGTGCTCTAAGTACTTCTATCAACTTTTTTTGTTTTTAAGTTACTTATTGAATGTTTATTTTAGTGATATGGCACTAAGTTTTTTTGATCAGATTTTTAGATGCTTTTCAGTTCCTTTGCATGTTGTTTCTATGACACTATTTGTAATTTATTAATTGCTACAATGGGGTTTTATTAAGTCATTTGTCTTAATACTTAAAACTTGCTATATTTTAATCTAACTTTTGATTTGGAGATAAAAGTATGGTAGGATCTGATATTTTCATTGACTAGTCAACCTGTAGGGATTAAATGTAAATGTTGAGCAGTTCATGGGACCTGTTTCATTCATTAGTTCCAATAGATTATTTTTGTAGTATTTTAGAAAATTTTCTGAGACATAATGCTACATGTTCATTATTCTAATTATTAAATAATCATACAAAGCCTTTGCAGTTCTTTGTCAACTACTCTTTATTCTTTAGTTATTACGTCCTGCTCATCCAATCTTTTTAATATTCACCCTGATTTAGGTAATTTGACTGAAGGATTAGAATTTTGTAATGTCCATTATAGTTTATCTCTGATTTGAATCTAATTGTACTTCAGAAAATGCTGCGAATTCTGTAATGTGTTATATTTGAAAATGTTTATATCTGGAGGTAGTCAAAGGCTACCTGAACTCCAAGAAGTTTCAGTTAGGGAAATACAGATATTCTTGGACTCTTGGTACTGCCTTATTTGTACATGAGAACTTTTTTTTTCTTATGGTGTCAGTTTACCTTTAGAGTATAATGTAATGCGTATCTTTTAAGTTTGGAATTTCAAAAAACTTCTGATGGTTGTTGCTTTGTTTTTAATATATTTTAATCTATTATTTTTGTAATTACACCCTGTGATAATTTTATACATGAACTAACAAATCAATTTCAGCCTAATTATTTGATAACAATCTTATTGTTTTATGTATCCCATGAACGGAATGAACTGTTTCTATATATAATCTTCCCCAAGTAGTAGCTTAAGAATAGATTAAATATGTAGATGAGTGAGAATAATTCCTGTTACACATTTTAATGTTTTTACAATATTTCTTAAAAATGTAAATCATTTATTATACATCTTGTTAATGTGTAAACTCTTACCTCTCTAACTGTAAGGTTTTTCACATATGTCTCAGTGGCAGGTGAGGTTAAAATTGGATTTCTATATTTCAGATTTGGAGATTCCTAAAAGAAAAGATTTCATATTGAACATTAATTAGATTTTTTTCGCAGGCAGAGTGGTTGCTAGGAAAAATGACTCTACTTGTTAGTGAAATTTTTGAGACTAAAGAAGTGTGTAACTTCATTTGATCTCTTGATTTAACTATTTATTCTTAAAACAGTTGTTTCTTGGTATCCAAGGGGGATCGATTCCAGGACCCCTCACGGATATCAAAATCTTTGGATGCTCAAGTCCCTTATGTAAACTGGTGTAGCGTTTGCGTGTCATCTATGCACATCCTCCCTTATGCTTTAACTCATCTCTAGTTTACTTATAATATCTAATATAAATGCTATGTATATAGTTATAAGTGCTATATATTGATAAGTAGTTACCTGTGTGCGGGAAGTTCAAGTTTTGCCTTTTGGAGCTTTCTGGAATTTTTTCCCCCCAGATGTTTTCTATCCAAGATTGGTTGACTCCACGGATGCAGAACCTACAGATATGGAGGGCTGACTATATGCTGAGAAGTACAAAATTTTTCTTCATTCTTCTAAATTTCCTGTGTTCTCTTTTTTCCTTCTAATAGTCAACATGTGATAAATTCTAGTTTTGATTTTTAGTAATTTTTGATTTTTAGGTTTTTGGTCTCAGTTCTTTTCTAATTACCTTATAAACTTTTCCATATATCATTATGTATTTATTAATGAAATATTTTCCCCACTTTTGGAAGGATAAAGCCCAAGAATGATTTTACTTTCCTAAACTAATCATTAATCACTGGCAAGTGTTTTAAAATAGTTAACAGAATGGTTAGCACTTAGCTCAACAGTTGTATTCTGTGTGTGTGTGTGTGTGTGCGCGCGTGTGCCTGTGTGTATTGTTTGATACATATTTACCAATTTAAGTAAATTTATAATGTTTTAGGAGCTTTCTAAAGTTGAATATAATAGTCTATCTTATAATACTTTGAAATTTATATGCTTTTAAAAAAGATAGTCATCTCAATCTTTATTATTTAACTTGAGCTGTAGAAGTTAATATATTACCTTATTATGTTTTACTTTATAACCAATGTTAAGGAGTAAAAGAAATTTTTAACCTTAAAGAATGCTGTTTTTTAAATCTTTTATGTGATTAATGCAGTTAGCACTTCCAGTCTGTTTTACTCTTGATATTTGTTAGTTTGTAATCTTGCTCTATGTAACAAAATTCTGAAATTCCGCTCCATCTGAAATTCCGCTCCATCTGAAATTAGAATCTGAGATAGAATTAGAATCTGACTCAATAGATGGAGTGCTTGCTTACTTAGTGTAGGACATTCTAAGAAGTGTGCTTAATATGTAAGGTATAAATGAGGAGAAATAGCTTATTAGAACATGAGTTATTTAACTTGATATTACTTTTCTTCTTGTAGTAGTTACTTTTCATTTATACTTGGAAGGACCATTTTTATATTAAGTATTTTCCCCACTTTAAAGATGGGGTCAATATTAGAAAAACACTGTTATTGAATTAAAGTAAATATAAAAATTGGGAAAGAACAGAAAACAATGAGAAAAATGGTGACCAATATTTTATTTATTTATTTATTTATTTAGGCTGTGTTGGGTCTTTGTTTCTGTGCGAGGGTTTTCTCTAGTTGCGGCGAGCGGGTGCCACTCTTCATCACAGTGCGCGGGCCTCTCACTGTCGCGGCCTCTCTTGTTGTGGAGCACAAGCTCCAGACACGCAGGCTCGGTAGTTGTGGCTCACGGGCCTAGTTGCTCTACGGCATGAGGGATCTTCCCAGACCAGGGCTCGAACCCGTGTCCCCTGCATTGGCAGGCAGATTCTCAACCACTGCACCACCAGGGAAGCCCCGTGACCAACATTTAACAGCTCAGTAGTTTTCTTTTAATTTCTATAGTTGAGAGTACCCCTAATAGCAGAATTCATTCACATTAGATAAATTTTTACTATGAAACCAGGTGATGTAACCATTATGAATTAGATGATTTAAGTAAGGAGGAATTTGATTCTTTCTCCCTGTAAGTTGTGTCAGGACCAACAGATGGTAAATATTTTATTTTTATAATATGTCATTCTTGATAGTATAACCATTATAAATTTACTTCTGAAGTAGTTTTTTTGATTCTGTGGTTTATTAATGAAAAAAATATATTATTATCATTTAGGAGTTGTTCATTCACATTTAACTTAGCTGAAAATACCTGTGGTTTTAAACAACTTGCTTTTCTTCTGTAAGAGTAATTTTTTTAAAGATAAACTTGTGTTAATTTTTAAAATTAATTAATTAATTAATTAAAAAATTTTTGGCTGTGTTGGGTCTTCGTTGCTGCGCGCGGGCTTTCTCTAGTTGTGGTGAGCGGGGGCTCTTCTTTGTTGCGGTGCGCGGGCTTCTCATTGTGGTGGCTTCCTTTGTTGCAGAGCACGGGCCCTAGGTGCACGGGCTTCAGTAGTTGTGGCGCGCGGGCTCAGTAGTTGTGGCTCGCGGACCCTAGAGCGCAGGCTCAGTAGTTGTGGCGCACGGGCCTAGTTGCTCCGCTGCGTGTGGGATCTTCCTGGACCAGGGCTCGGACCCGTGTCCCCTGCATTGGCAGGCGGATGCTTAACCACTGCACTGCCAGGGAAGTCCCTCGTGTTAATTTTTAGAGTAAACTTGGCTTCTAGCTTATACCTGGTTTCTTTGGGCATTGAGATTTGAACCTAATTAACTATAATTACTGACCCATTTCTTCAAGGAAATAGAAAAAGCTTTTTCCATTTAACATAGCTTTAACTTTTTTTTTGTTGGTAGGATGGTGAAACTATTTTACAATTATTTTATTCCCTCAGTCAAATCTGATTTGCTATGTGAAAGGAAATAAATTCTTCCTTTTATGAGGTCTGTCCGTTTCTGAAAAAACTTTCCTAGCATGTGCCAAAATTCTGGACTCCCTGAAGGAAAGCAGGTGTTCAGCATAAACTCTCTTGCTTGTACCAACAGTTTAGGCACAGTGGGTCAGTCTTATCCGTTCTGAGAATGGTGGACTCCTCCCAAAATCTGTGTTCTCAGGTGCCAGCTAAGGGCCAGTCTTGCAAACAGGGCTTTCTAAGGGTAAGCAATCGCAGGCATGCTCTGTTTACTCTTTTCTACACTCTTTTCTACACTGTATTTATATAGATGCAGTATAAATAAATCTGGTTACCTGGCATTGTTAATTACAAATTTGAATTTAAGTTTATATTTACCTGTTCTTTAAGTGGTAGAAATAAGGAATGACACTAAACTGATGTGTCATTTTAAAAGAGAGATTTGAGCACTTAGGCTTTAGATATAAAATCAGCTGTGTTTTGATAAATTGAAATAAGTTTGAAATTCTTTTTTGAAAGGGATTGGGGAGGATTCTGTTTTAGATATGGATATAAAATGGAAGCCATTTATCTGTCATGCCACAGGTCATACATTATTAAGGTTACAGTTCTGGGTAGTCTTTTCTCCACAGGTGATATTAACAATATATGATAGAAACAGAGGATTTTATATGCTGCCTCTGTGGAGAGTGATAAGTTCCTTTTCTTCTAAAAATTGCTGTTTTTCTTAACGTGATAATCAAATTCACCTAAAATATTGAACAGTACTGTAACAACCATATTTCTTACCAGTGGTCCTCATGAGAGACAATATAGTTTGTTAACTCAAGAGCCCTGCAAAGAAATATGACTTATGAAATGCTGGTTTTCATGGGTGCTGATAAATGTTGGTATGAAAAGTCATGTTGGTTTCTCTGGTATGAGAAATTAAATTTTCCATGTTTGCCAAGTGGAAAAAAGATTAATTGAAAAACATTTAAAAGTTATTTTCTGAAAAGCATTCTTAAGAAAATAAAAGAAATTCTAATCTTTCTTTTTGTTGTTTATGACCTTGTGAATAAAGTGAACTAATTTTCTACCCATGTTTATAATGTTCTGTATTCACCTATTGCTAATATTTAGTATTTCATGTGATTTACAGTGTTAGCAAATGTTGTGGCTTGCTACATTTGATTTAATTTAATGGTAAGACTGCTGCTGTACTTTTAAGTTAAAAAGGTTTGTATATTCAGTGAAATAATTCCCAGAATCTATGAATTTTGATTAAAAAGTGATCTCATTTTGAAATTTGACTTATTATCTTCATGAGGGCTAGGACCATGTCCACATACCCAGTACCTAGATTAGTACTTGGCATGTAGTTGGTGCTCAGTAAATATTCTTTGAATAAGTGAATAATAAAAAAGTCTTACTAGTATTTGCATAGCTTTGATATTAAAAATTTCTAGAAGTTATATTGAAATAGTTTATAATAACCTCCCTTTGATTTAAAGACTATTAAATCTAAACTCTTAGCGTCTCTTATTAACCAGCAGATCATACTTGAGTCAAATGTCATTTGAATTAATTTTAGAATGTATTTACAGTAAAACTTCATTGTAACACTTTGTTCCCTTTAATATTTCCAACATCAAATGTAAAAACACCAAAGAGATAAGAAAAGTCCACTGTATGTGGAACAAGCTCTGTAAGCTAATGTGTTTTTAAGGATGTACGGGAACAGAAGAGGGAATGTGCCTCCTATGGAGTATGGTGGTGATGTCACAGAAAAGTCAAACATACGAATTTCATCTGCTGGAAATCAAAGGTATAGTATGTAATATAAATTCTGCCCTTCAGTCGTTGTACTGTAAAACAGCAACTGCTAAAACTGGCTTGCTGGAAAACTAGAAAGGTGTATAGTATGTTAACAGTCTCCCTTATCAGTGAGAAAGGAATTAGGGAGAAAGGGGAAGGGGAGAATTGTGTTAAATGAAACTTTATGGTACTTCACAGCATTCTTTTGAAGAGCAAGTTTTGATTATAAAGTGTGCCAAGGTGTTATGAGTCCCTGTCATTATAAAGTATATATATATTTGTTTGAACTAATGAAAGGAGAAATAAGTGTATAATTTAATGGACTAAAAATCAATTTAAAATACCTTGGAGTTATAGAGATGACGTAACTTGAAATAAATTGAAAATGTTCTTATATGAGTTTTCTTTTCAAAACTTTGTTTTTGATTTTCAACATATTGAGAAGATAACTTTTATGCTTACTTTGTAAAATTAGTACTCATACATAATTGTGTTATGTTGGAAAAAAAGGAAATTATATGCATTTTATATTCATGTTCTCTTTCTGTAGTTTTTATCATTTTGGTGGCTTTATTGTGTTGTACGTAAGGATAAATGGTTCCGAATTTATAGTGCATAATGAAGATAATATTGTCATGTGTCAGGAAAGGTGTCTATTTTCTTTGAAGAAAAGTAACACATAAAAATGCTTGAGATAGAGAATTTGCTATTTGAGTCTAATTAAATTTTCTTTGAGAGAGTTGTCTTTTTTTTTCATTGTTTCTTTCAAGGAAGGAGTTTTTTTAGAGATGATCTTCTTTTCAAAGTGCGGGTACAGCTATCATCCTTCTTTTTTAGGATTTATTTATGTATACTTATATTCATTTTCCTTACTGGGGTAACTGTTCTTATGAAAAAGGGTTTTATTGGGAATCTATAGAGTTAGTGAAGCTGGCTGAAGAAAAAGTTCACATATTTATAGAGCCTGAATGCATTGGGTTCCCACTGTATAAAGAGATAAAATGCCATGATTTTACATTAACTTTAAATTTTTTTTGTGTGTGTGGTACGCGGGCCTCTCACTGCTGTGGCCTCTCCCATTGTGGAGCACAGGCTCTGGACGCACAGGCCCAGCAGCCACGGCCCACGGGCCCAGCCGCTCTGCAGCATGTGGGATCCTCCCGGACCGGGGCACGAACCCGCGTCCCCTGCATCAGCAGGTGGACTCTCAACCACTGCGCCACCAGGGAAGCCCTACATTAACTTTAAAAACATATAACTATTATAGTATCCATAGTACTTTGAAAGGCCAATAACTCATACCTGCATTTCACTCTAAATTTTTGTTTCCTGAAAATTATTTGGGTTTTAATTCTTTTTGTTTTTTGTTTTTAGTGCTCGAGACAATGAACCATCCAAACCTACTAATCGAGAGATGTGTAGTCCTTTTGCGGGGATGCTCTTTGGTATGTACAAAAACCTCCAGTTGATTAGACTTTTGTGGAGTGTTTTATAAAAGGTCTTCGTGAGAACTCAGTGTTGTAATTAATACCACTCTTACTAATAATAGAAAACATTTCTCTAGTGCTTACTTTGTGATAGGCACTATGCTAAACATTTAGCATATTATATAGCTATTTTAATTATTTAGTGTATTATATAGCTCTGTGTATAATTTTAAAGCTAAATAACTTTTATTTAGTGATGAACTGTCTATTGATGATAAATAAATATTAATTTCAGTAAAATCTTTTAAATTCATATTTCACTTTGTCGTAGTGTTGGCTATTTCTTTTTCTTTTTTTTTTTTTTTTTTTTTTTGCGGTACGCGGGCCTCTCACCGCTGTGGCCTCTCCTGTCGCAGAGCACAGGCTCTGGACGCGCAGGCCCAGCGGCCACAGCCCACGAGCCCAGTCACTCCACGGCACACGGGATCCCCCCGGACCGGGGCACGAACCCGTGTCCCCTGCATCGGCAGGCGGACTCCCAACCACTGCGCCTCCAGGGAAGCCCTGGCTATTTCTTATATTCTATTTTATATGTGATAATTTCTTTCTTCATTTTTTTTCTTCTTTAGCTAGCACAAAACTGCCTTACATTTTAGTTCAGTTCCCCTGAACTAAACCTTTTTATCCTTTGATAAACATCCTTTCCCATTTTCTTTCCATGTAGTTTCTGAGAAAGTGTTTTGTTCAAATAATGATTATAATCCAGATTTTCTATTTATTTTGTCAGAAATGAAGGTCATCGCTTAAGATAAGCATGTTGATTTGCTATATTAACTTGTCACATTTAATTTGAGAAACAGTGTGAAGAGAGCATACTTCCTGTATGTAACTTTAAGTAGAAAAGTGGTCTCTTTGTGTAAAACTATTAGAAAAAATTGCCCGAAATTTTGTTTCAGTGAAGTATATGAAGAAATTGGATAATACTTTAGATTCATTCAACCTAAAAGCAGTCACTAATTTAAATTTTGGCTTAGAGATGTATAATTGCATGATATTCTCAGACTTTTGTTTCCTTGAAATGGTTATTATGAGAAAAATGGCATAACACCTAGAGTTTTATTCTAGTGTAATGTCTTTAAATGAGAATTGACCAATTTAGCCTATCAATAAGTCAGAGTAAAGGCTTGCTTCTTATGATGTATTTTGTTAAACATGGTAAAAATTGGAGAAATAGCTCTCTGTGTTGAGAACCTACTGACAAATAATTTTATCAATAAATGGATTACTCTACCCTGAAATTTTAAAGATGAATGGCATGAATTTATCATTAATGCAATGAGGGATTATAGATTAATGTTTGATAATAGAGTCATGTTTGGAATAGACTATTAAACTCTTGTAATTCAGTGATTTATCTCACGGTTGTATCTTTTTCCCCCAGCCTAAATTTGTGTGTCCCCTTAGGGAGCTTACTCTCTCCAGAGGCAGCACATTCCAACTTCACGTGGCTCTGATTGTTGCAGTATTCTCATTTCAGTTGAACTGAAATTTGTCTTCCTATAATTTTGCCCCAAGAACCTTGTTTGGAGCCTTTTTGCTTTATTTAAAGAATTAGGACAGCTGACTGCTGAGAGCAAAAATAATATATTATGGGGTTTCTAACAGAATCATGGGTCATTTAGAAGTATGTTTTAAAATTTCCAAATACTTGGGGATTTTCCTGCTTTTTGTCATTGACTGCTTGTTTAATTCCCTTATGGTCTGAGAAAATAATTTGTAAATTTCAATTATTTCAAATTTGAATTTTTTAAATAAAAATTTAAAAAGTAACTCAGAATATAGTCTTTCCTGGTGAATGTTTAATGTGTACTTGAAAGAGTGTGCATTGTGTGGTTGTTGAGTGTAGTGGTTTATAAATGTCAGTTAAGCCGATTGGTTGATAGTGATGTTCATGTCTTGTACATCTTTAATGACTTTTAACTGTTCTTCTACCAGTTGTTTAGAGAGAAGTGTTAAATTCTCTGACTACCTTGTTCTTAGTGTGGGGCCTGGAGAGATTTTCTCAGTGTTCTTGCACCTTCCTCAGTTTTTAGGGAGACCTGCCAGCCCCTGACAGAAGAGGGTGTCTGTCTTGCCATGCTTTTCCTTCCTCAGCAGTAGACTGCTGTAGCAAAGCTGGCCCTGTGCATTTGGTTCTCAGAAATGAGTATCAGTGTTCCTGCCCCTCTTCAGAGTGGTAGCCAAACTCTCCTTTATGCCTGTGGAGGATCTTTTTTTCTTTTATAAATTTATTTATTTATTTATTGGCTATGTTGGGTCTTTGTTGCTATGCGCAGGCTTTCTCTAGTTGCAGCGAGCGGGGGCCACTCTTTGTTGTGGTGTGCTGGTTTCTCATTGTGGTGGCTTCTCTTGTTGCGGAGCACAGGCTCTAGGCACTCAGGCTTCAGTAGTTGTGGCACGTGGGCTTCAGTAGTTGTGGCTCGCGGGTTCTAGAGTGCAGGCTCAGTAGTTGTGGTGCACGGGCTTAGTTGCTCCGTGGCATGTGGGATCTTCCTGGGCCAGGGCTCGAACCCGTGTCCCTTACTTTGGCAGGTGGATTCTTAACCACTGCACCACCAGGGAAGCCCTGTGGAGGATCTTATATGTGAGAATTTCCTGCTCTTCCTCTAACAGTAGCAGACCTTTGCTTTGTATGAGTGCAGAATGCTGGGTCCAAGGTTTTCTGCCCTTCAACCAATAGATTACTTTATATGAGAGAAGAGTCTGGAATGTGGGCATTGGTTTTCTATTGGTTTGTTTGTTTGTTTTGCCTCAGAATGGTGTCTTTTAGGTGTCTTGTGTTGCCCAATCTTCCGTCTCATAAGCATCTGGTAGGGGCAGCAAGTGAGTGCAGATTCCCCTTCTGCATTGCTATTCCAATCCACAGAAAGCCTTTAAGAATTCATTAGCATTTCAGTTATTTTCTTCTTACCTACTTCTAAGGTAGCTGCCTATTTCTCTGTACTCTGGTAAGGGTAAAACACTTGGGTTGTCCCATCTTTCTATGGATTGGTTTTTATACCCTTTGGAATTCAGTTTACCTGGTTGCTTATAACCTCAGCTCTCTGGTGAGCTTTTTAAAAGTTTTGATTTTGTAGATGATTGAGCTTTTTTCCATTGTGGGGTATGAGCAATGTTCTCTTGTGGCTTTCTAGTTTCTAAGCAGAAGTAGGACTCCCCATTTAGTTCTTTATAATAGTTTCCATTTCCTCCTCATTATATTACTATTTTCATTTAAATATTTGGGCATAGTTATGACAGCTGTTTAAACATTTTTGTTGTTACGTTATCTCTGTTGTTTATGTGATTTTTCTTTCAATTGATTAACTTTTCTAATCACTGTATTGAGTTTCTATTGCTGCATCACAGATTAGCACAAATTTAGTGACTCAAAACGTCACACGTTATCTGAGTTTCTGTGGGTCATGAATTTTATTGGGTCCTTTGCTCAGGATCTCATAAGGCTATAGTCAGGGTGTCAGCCAGGCTGTTTTTCATCTGGAGGCTTATGAGGGAAGAAGCCCCTCCATATTTTTCACTAAATTCATTTCCCTGTGGCTGTATAACTAAGGGCCCTAGTTTCTTACTGGATCTGCTGGAGAGTGCCCTCAGTTCCTGGAGGCCATCTGCTGTTTCTTGTCACATGGGCTTCCTCACCAAGGCTGCTTATTCTATCTTGCCAGCAAGGAGAATCTCTAAACTCAGTGAGGACTTTTATCTGATTATATCAGACCCACCCAAGATAATCTCCCTTTCGATTAATTCAAAATTGATTTGGGCCTTAATTATACACGTCTGCAGATTTCTTTCACCTTTGCCATAGTCATTGGCTAGATGCAAGTCATAGGTCCTGCCCACACTCAGGGAAGGTTTATACAGGGAGTCAGTGCTAGAAAGCAGGGAACATAGGATCTGTCTTAGAATTTTGCCTACCACAGTCATGTTTTTCTGTTACTTAAGGACCAGTCTTTCAGAGGCCTTATTTTAAATTTAAACTTAGCTGGGACATCTACAGTAGCCTTCGCTCTAGGAAGATTGTTCAGTCTTCCCGCTGCAGAGTGACCTTTCTCGGGCTCTTCCCTGAATACCCTTAGAGGATCACCAAGAATTCCAGTCTAGTTGGCTGGAGCTTAAATTTCTCTCCTCTCCACTTCGTTTGAGGAGGTCTGAGAATTCAGTTTATGTGTCCTCCGTAATTTTTTGCCCAGCCTAATGGAATTTCACTCTGCATACACAGACTAGTATAAGTCTGAAGGAACGCCTTTACAGATTTCTAAAGCCCTTTTTACGCTTCTTTTTGAATCTTTGCCCCAAACTTCTAGTCATTTTAGCTTTTCTGAATTTTGATCTTTTTTTTTTTTTGTGGTATGCGGGCCTCTCACTGTTGTGGCCTCTCCCGTTACGGAGCACAGGCTCCGGACGTGCAGGCTCAGCGGCTATGGCTCACGGGCCTAGCCGCTCCGCGGCATGTGGGATCTTCCCGGGCCGGGGCACGAACCCGTGTCCCCGGCATCGGCAGGCGGGCTCTCAACCACTGCGCCACCAGGGAAGCCCCTGAATTTTGATCTTTATCTGCTCAATTTAACATAGTTTCCCAGCTTTGTTTGGATTTTTCCCTCCCTGTACCCATGGAGATTGCATGCAGGCAGAAACAGGTGCCTGAAGGGCTCACCTCATTTATTTAACTTCTCTCAGGTATTACAGTTGTGTGCTACCTGTTGTCCAGTGTCTGAAAAACAGTTATTTCATATATTTTGCCTAATTTTATTATTATTTTTTTAATGGAGGGAGGCTGAGTTTTGTGTTTGTTAACTCCATCATGATCAGAAGCAGAATGGATATATATATACTTTGATTGTAAAACATTATTATTAACCTTAATGTAATTTATGTTACCCTTTGGGAGCTTCACTGTTGCTGACATCTGTCCTTAATGGGCAAACTCAGATGCTGTGTGTCCAACTGATGGTTGGGAGACTAATAATTTAGGTAGTAGAGAAATTTCTGGTTTGGTTGCATTTTTGATATCCCTCACGATTTGTGTAATGTTCCAGATTTTGCATATCTAGATTAAGAGGTTATTTTGTGTGATTAACATACAATAATAATAATTTTCTGTGGATCTAAGATGCTTGCATGACTGGATTTTCATGTAAGTGATACCAGAACGAGAGGTTTATATATTTTTTTCTGTAGAATTGAGGTAACTATTGAAGTTTTTTGAGCAATGTGTCATCATGATTAGTGTTGTATTTTAAGATAGTTAGTCTTACATAAGTGTGCTGGTTGTATTGGAGTAGGGAGGTGGGGAGGAGTTCTGGAGACTAGTTAAAAGGTTATTGCTGCATCAGGTAAAATATAGAGAGTTCCTATCCAAGGCTGATGGCCATGAGACTAGAGAAGAGGGTCCTCACATGAAGTAAATAAGAAAGCATGAGCCATCAAAGTTACAGTGGGGTTTTGAGGCTCGATTATTCGGCCAGTAACAGAAAACAAAGAAAGGCAGTTGCTTTTGAGATGTTCATTTTGAACACACTTGTTAAAGTTAAGGGGCTTGTGGGAGGTATTAGTGGAGATACTATCCTGATCTTTGGAAAGTGGGGATAGGAGTTAGAATATTCTCTTACTTAAGAAGGTTTTTGACTAACGTAGAAGTTTGGGAAGGATTAATGTGTCTTGGGTTTGACACATAGTAGTTATTCATAAATTATGAAACTAGTTGAATAGGTAATGATACATATGATTTACCTTCTATATTTGCTGCATACGTAGTAATTATACTCTTTGATATAATTAAAAATGGAGATTAAAAAACTGACTTTCCAGTTAGATGTATTGCTTAAGACTGCATTTTTTTCTTACCACTTTCTAGGAGGTGAAGATCGAGAACTTATTCAGAGAAGGAAAGAGAAATATAGGCAAGAACTATTGGAACAAATGGCTGAACAACAGAAGAACAAGAGACGGTAATGAAAGGTTTGCATTTTAAAAAGATGTTTTGAATTTAAATGCGTTTGTTTAAAATGACATAGTGGTGACTATTACATGGTAAAATAAGGGGATATTTTTCCTAATACGATTCAGTATTTGTAAATCATTCTATTTCAGTCTCCACATTGTAAATCAGCCAGGGTAATAAAACAGATACTATGTGGGTGTTCATTTTCTTTATCATAGGTAACAAAGGAGACTATGTGTTCATCCTATAACAGGCCTTGTACATACTTTCATTAATTTCTTCAATTTTAGGGTAGCATTTAATGTTATCTATATGCCCACTGTATTATCCCATATATAGTAGCAAATATAAAAGTATTTTGTCTTTTAACAATGAAATGGTAAGCACACGTATACATGCTGTATAAAAATAATCATGATAGATCCACAGATATTTATATTGTATACAAGTCTCAGAGTTTGTAATCTTTCATGTAGAAATACCTGTGAAAAAAAAAAGAAATACCTGTGAAATATTAATTCCAGTTTAAAATTAGGGATAGATATCTTGGTTCTAAGATAATTTGAGACCTGTCATCTTTTAGTTTTGTTTTGTTTTCTATCTTAGAGGAAGCCAATATCTACTGTCTGATATTAGCCATCTTTAACATCATTTTCTTAAAAACTCTTATTGGAAAGTATCGTTACTAATTTTTCATTTTTTTACCCTCCTTTTTGTGAACTGAAGATATACATGAACCTTAAAAAAAGTTTTTTATTTGTTTCACTAAGTAAAGATTTTGTTTTACTTCTCTACTTTATTCTGTGTGAATTCCTTAGACTTTGAAGTATCCCAGGCACTGGTTTAGAGATGTTTATTCCAAGGCAGTTTACATGTGAATATTAGTTTACTTTGCACCAAATCGGAAAATTTAGTTTTCAGAATTATTTAAGACTTTATTGTCAGTTAAAGGAATTACTTGTTTTTGGAGATGTTATTGCATGGACTTTGTGTGTAAGGTTGTTTCAGTAATGATAGTGTTTATTATAACTTTTTAATATATAAAACTTTAATTTTGTTTAGAGAAAAAGATTTGGATCTCAGGGTTGCAGCTTCTGGAGCACAAGACCCTGAGAAATCGGTAAGGGTTCCTGCCGTCTTTTTTTTTTTTTTGCGGTACATGGGCCTCTCACTGTTGTGGCCTCTCCCGTTGCGGAGCACAGGCTCCGGACGCACAGGCTCAGCGGCCATGGCTCACGGGCTTAGCCGGTCCACGGCATGTGGGATCTTCCCAGACCGGGGCACGAACCCGTGTCCCCTGCATCGGCAGGCGGACTCTCAACCACTGCGCCACCAGGGAAGCCCCCTGCCATCTTTTAATGTTTAATCTTTCATTCAAATAAGCCTCAAATGTAGTGGCAGGTGGAGATAGAACATATTGGGGAAAATGTATGAGTAGACCAGTTTGAACAGTAATAAACTAAATTCAGTTCTCATAAAACATTAAGTCCTAACTCTTACTTGTTTACTTCTCTAAGATAATTTTTCCTTTTTCATGTGTGCGTTTTTAAAGTTTCTTGTAAATTATTCCTTTCTACTTTATTTATGCGCACTATTCCATGCACTGTTTTAGTTTAATTTACAATGGATGGTAATAATGTTTTTCATTGTATCATGACCATTTTTCTTATGTTAGAGGAATTTCCAAAGGAACTGAAATCTTTAATTCCAGGCTTTAAGCATTTTAGTAGTTTTTACTTAATGTAAATCTAGAGGTAATAACCTTATTTTTACTTTAATTCTTCAATTTTCATAATTGGAATGAATTACACATATCATTGCAGTTGAGTAAGGAGAAGGTAATAATTTATTACTCAAAGGATACTTTTTTTTTAGCTGGATGTGTAGAATTTATTTTCTAAGGCAAGTTTTTGTTTCATCTTTAATGATTAAGAAACTTTAATTTCATTAAAAAGTTCATTCTTAAAAAGAATACAGCAACTTAAAATTACTCAGCTGTAGGCAACTTTTGTCTTACTTCTTCTTATGCTAAGTATATATCCTGTGGATTATTCATTTTAAAAAGTTTAATACTGCACCAGCATCACTCCTAGTGTGCTTTTTGACTGCTCATAGAGTAAAGCTTTTAGATTAATCTGAGAAATCATTCCTGAGAAATTAAACATGCTGGGAAAAAAGGATGAATTCCAAAACTGAATATATTTTCCTCTATCAATAAATACCTTTGAAATAGTTTTGACAATCAAAAATTTCCTTTTCAAATCTTGAACTTTTTAATGTAATATGGTGGCATGTTAAACTTTGCATTTATAGTTACCTTAGTGTTTGATGGACCTTCTTATTTATATTTAAATGACACAACCTTTGGAGTGTCAAGTTGCTTTATGAGAATAAATAAATAAAAATATTAGATATAATAGTTAGACCATTACTTTTGGGTTTACTTTTGATGTACACATCTTAGAAAAGGACACGTAAATAATGTTTTGGAGCGAGGGTAAGCAAACTGTAGCCTGTGGCCAAATCCAATTGCTGCCTATTTTTGTAAAGTGTTATTGCAGCACTCCCTCATTCATTTGCTTACATATTGTTTTGGTCTACTTTAGTAGTTGTGAAGAGACCACATGCCCTGCCAAGCCTGATATATTTACTAGCTGGCTCTTTACAGAAAACCTGTGCTCACACTGATCTAGAGAATACTTTGATGTTAGAATACTTTGATGGCAATTGGTAGTGAAGCAGCATAGTGTTGTAGTATAATAGAGTTTTATATTTAGAATTAATATCTGTCTCTAGTCTTTGCTTGATTATTTATGAATGGTGAGACCTTAGGTGATTTATGTACTTTCATGGAGTCTCAATTACCTCTTTTATAAAATAAGAATTGGATCTTCAAAATCTCTTATAGCTGTAAAATTGTGTTATTCTATGTCTAATTTAAGTGCCTGCTGGCAGTCTGGGATAGAGGGTCTTTTGAGATCCCTTCCACCTTTAAATTTATGATTACATGTAACAAACAGATTTTTTCTCTTTATTTTAGCCTGATAGACTAAAGCAGTTTAGTGTGACACCAAGACACCTCGAAGAGGCGATACCACCTGAAAGACCCAGAGTAGCTTTCCAGACACCTCTCCCTCCTTCGTCTGCCCCCTCTGTCCCACCCATGCCATCAGTTTACTCCTTCCCATCTCAAAATGAAGACTTGCACAATGGACTCAGCAGCACCCTTGGTGAAATGGTGCCTCCCAGGTGCTTGTTTAAAATGTTTTGTGTTTGGGAATTAGGTAAGGTATCATTATACTGTATATTCAGAAGGATTTGCTGAAGCAGGTAATGTTATCCTTCAGAGATTTTTGTGCAGTTAAAGGCTTCTGTCAAATAATTTCTGTTGAAATTTGTTTTCATTGTTGATCTTTTCTCTGTTATTATAAAAACAAGGGAAATCCTTATAACATTCTTTTGCTGTTTAAAGATGCTTCAGTGTTTTAAAAATGCATAACTAAGTATATTTATTATTTAGTTTTAGGTCGTATTTTGGAATATCTGTTTAACATATAAAACCTAGCCATTTTCAATTTTGTAATTTCCACTTGGCAAACATTGAATACTTTCTTCAGTTAATGCAGAAAACGTTTCTAATGTGACTGTTTTATATATATTACTTTATTTTAGTTTCTGTTTCCTTCAACTCTTTCTCTGTGATTACTTACAGGCTGTGCAACTCAAATACCTGAAATAAAGTGTTGAGATTATAAAACCTGTATTTAGGTATTAGGGTAAAGATTTGATTTCCATAGGTAAAAAGCATTGTGCTATACTGGACTAAACATAAAGAAAATCCTGTTAACATTGATATTTTCTGGTCTATACTTTCTTCTCTGAGTAGGATTTTCTCTTATTTTTGCTTACTATTAATGTATTAATTGTAGGATTGCATTTAATCAGGTGTTTTTCCTTTTTAACATTGATATTGTAGGATTGCATTTAATCAGGTGCTTTTCCTTTTTAACATTGATATTTTCTGGGCTGTATGTTCCTTTAGGACTTGGTATTATCTTTTATTTGCTGCTAACAAATTGTAGGACCATGTTTACTGTATTTATCAGGTGTTTTGTTTGTTTCATCTAATGGCTTCCTGACTCAAAGGACTAGGTGGGATTGGAATTACCAAGCATGGTATGATGATTTTAGCATTGATTTAGGGATTAAAATGGTTGGCTTCACTGCCTGGATTTTGGGCAGACCACACTTGTATTGAACTTCAGTTTTCTCATTTGTAAAAAGTAGAATAGTAACAGATATTTATATATGTGTGTATATATATATGTTTTTTAATCTACAGTTATAGTGTTGTGAGGATTAACTTTTATATCAATCTCTATAAAAATTTAAGATTTAATGATATTGACAGTTCCCTCTTATAGTAATTTTTCAACTGCTTTGTTTATCTATGGAGTGAGGATAGTAAGGTTAGACACGTTGAGTGATTAGTAAATATGAAAAATATTCATGACTGAAGAGAACTTTAATGCCTTCTCAGCTCTTCACAATATTTTGAAGTATACAAGGGAGAACCTAATATATACACTCAAAAGTGAAAACATTCTAGGATGCCTCCTTTTTCTTTCTGTTCATCTAAAGGAATTTGCCTTTTACATTTTAACTAATGGAAAATATTGCCTTGGTGGAAATACAGAGATACTTCCTACTCATTAATGAAGTGCTGATGTAGAGGTTTTTAGAAGTTTTAACTTTATGAAATGCTGAAAATTAACTCAGAAATTTACTGTTGATATTCAAGTAGTTTCTTTTCACATTATAGTTTAATTCCTTTGAAAGAGCAATATATTTTTAGAGTTAAAAAACTACATCTTTCTCCCAGTCAAATGGAACCATTTATAATCTCATTTTGTACCTCTTTGCCTTTTCTTGATGTTGTATCTTTCTTCTCTGTGACTAACTCACTCTAGTAGTGTGGCTGAAGCATTGCCTTTCCTAGAAAGCCTTCCTTATACTTTCCTCCTCTTCCCTATGTGATTTAAATATTCCTGCTCCATGTTCCTGTAGCATCCTGTGTCTACTCGTATTGTTTCATTTACTGTACTCTGCTGTAATGGCTGTTTATTTTTGTATTATTCCTGAGGGGCAGAGACCATGTTTGGTCAATACTGGCAGATAGTGACGAATTAGATGTTAATTGATTGAATAAGTGTTGTACCTTAACTCCTGACTTTTTTTCTTTTTGCTTTTTGAGTTATAATTTTTGGTAAGAGATTGAAGCAAGATGGTGGCTTTTCCTAAAGCAGCAATTAGATTTTCAGTAAGATTTTTGTAAGAAAATAATATCTTGATTTTTAAAAAATTTGCAGTGGAATATGAGAAGAATTTCCCAATTGTCTTTTGATACAGCATTGCACCTCTGCCTCCACCTCCCCTACTACCACCTTTGGCTGCCAACTATCGAACTCCTTATGATGATGCGTACTATTTTTATGGGGCCAGGAATACGTTGGATCCTAGTCTTGCTTACTGTAAGTTATCTGTGGGGTAAACATTATTTTCCAGTGGTTCAATCGGGAAAATTGGTTTTTGTGCAAGCAAAAATATATAAATGAGAAAAAGCACAGCTTTACTTAATTCCAATATTATATGTATATTGATTGAATAAATACTGTATTTTACAACTCAGTTATAATTCATAGTTATTTCCTTTTTATCTAGATTTAAGAAATATTTTATGTTTTCTTGCCTTGTTCTCTGCTAACTCCTAACTCAGAAGGAAATGTGGATTTTTTTCCTTAGGAAACATTTTCAGTATGTGACTTTTCCTTTAGAGATAGTGTTATTAAGTGGGTACTCTGAAACAAATGTGTTGGTTTTCTTTTAAGATGGTTCAGGAATGATGGGAGTACAGCCTGCAGCTTATGTTACAGCTCCTGTCACCCACCAGCCAGCACAGCCTATTGTGTAAGTACTTAAAATAATAATTTGTTTCAAGATTAATTTGTCTTCCATAGAACTTGTGTTATTCAATGTGTTCTTTTATTCTTCAGAACAGATATAACTTATTTTAATTTCCAATTATTACATAACTAGTATGTTCAAAGTATTGCTTTTAAGTCAGTGTTTCATAGAAAGCACATTTAAAAAATTAAGAATAACCTCACTTTTTTTCATTAGCAAAGTTATGTGTGTATAGTTATAGTTTTACATTTAAGTTCATGATCCATTTTGAATTATCTTTTGTATAAGGTGTTAGATTTTGATTGAAGGTCTTTTTTTTTTTTTTTTTCTCCTGCTTTATGAGTGTCCAATGGCTCCCAGCACCATTTGTTGACACGATTATTTTTCCTGGGAATTGCTTTTGTACCTTTGTCAAAAATGGGCATGTTCGTGTGGGTCTCTTTTTGGGATTCTCTATTCTATTCCATTGTTCTATGTGTCTATCCTTATGTTAGTATCACTTGAAAATTGTAGCTCTGTGGAAGTTTGGAAATCGAGAAGTATGAGTTCTTCAAATTTGTTTTTCTTTTCCAAGATTGTTTTGGTTATACTAGGTACTTTGTATTTCAATGTGAATTTTAGGATCAGCTGCTCAGTTTCTGCCAAAAGGCAGTTGAAATTTTGATGGAGATTATATAGAATCTGTAGATCAGTTTAATATTACCATCTTAATTTTTTTTCAATTTTTTGTAATGGTAACATACACATAACATAAAATTTATCATTTTAAAGCATTTTTAGTGTATAGTTCAGTGATGTTAAGTACATTCATATTGTTATGTAACCATCACCACCATCAATTTCCAGAACTGTTTTCGTCTTGCAAAACTGAAACTCTATACCTATTCACTATTCCCTCTCCCCTATGCCACTGGCACCCATATTCTACTGTTTCTATGATTTTGACTACTTTAGGTACCTCATAAAAGTGAAATCATACAATATTTATCTTTTGTGTCTGGCTTTTTTAACTTACCATAATGTTCTTGAGGTTCATCCATGTTGTGACCTAAGTCAAAATTTCCTTCTTTCCTTTTCTTTTTTTCCCACACAGCTTGCAGGGTCTTACTTCCCAGAATTTCCTTTATAAGGCTGAATAATATTTGATTGTATGTATATACCATATTTTGATTATCCATTCATCCACCAATGAATACTTGGGCTGCTTCCACATTTTAGGTATTGTGAATGGGCAACTATGAATATGGGTATACAACTTACCTCTTTGAGACTCTGCTTTTAATTCTTTTAAGTATATACTCAGAAGTGGAATTGCTGGATCATATGGTAATTCTATTTTTAATTTTTTGAAGAACCACTATACTGTTTTCCACAGCAGCTGTACCATTTTATATTCCCACCAACTGTGCACAAGGGTTCCAGCTTCTCCACATTCTCACCAACACTTATTAGTTTCTGTTTTTTTGCTAGTAGCCATCCTAAGGCAGTTTAGGTGGATCTCATTGTGGTCTTGATTTGCATTTCTCTATGATTACTGATGTTGAGCGTCTTCTCATCTGCTTTTTGGCTATTTGTCTATCTTTGGAGAATGTCTTTTCAAATCCTTCTCTCATTTTTGAATTGGTTACTTTATTTTTTTGTTGTTATGTTTTAAGAGTTCTCTATATACTCTGGATATTAATCCCTTATCAGATATATGATTTGCAAATATTTTCCCCCATTCTGTGTATCATCTTTTTATGCCATTGACACTATCTAGCAGTACTATAGATGCACACACATTTTTAATTTTCGTGAAGTCCAGTTTGTCTATTTTTTCTTTTGTTGCCTTGCCTGTGTTTAGTGTCATATCTAAGAAATCATTGCCAAATCCAACATTGTGAAGCTTTTGCCCTGTGTTTTCTTCTAAGAGTTTTATAGTTATGAGGTTTTACATTGAGGATTGTGATTTTGAGTTACCTTTTGTGTACAGTGTTAAATAAGGGTCCAGCTTCGTTCTTTGCATGTGGATATCGTTTTCCCAGCACCATTTGTTGAAAATACTGTCCTTTCCCCATTGTATGGTCTTGGCACCCTTGTCAAAAATCATTTGACTTTCGGGCTTCCCTGGTGGCGCAGTGGTTGAGAGTCCGCCTGCCGATGCAGGGGATGCAGGTTCATGCCCCGATCTGGGAAGATCCCACATGCCGCGGAGCAGCTGGGCCCATGAGCCATGGCTGCAGAGCCTGTGCGTCTGGAGCCTGTGCTCTGCAATGGGAGAGGCCACAACAGTGAGAGCCCTGCGTACCGGAAAAAAGAAAAAAATCATTTGACTTTATATGTATGAATTTATTTCTGGGTTTTCTGTTCTGTGCAGTTGGTCTATGTGTCTGTCTATATGCCAGTGCCATGCTGTTTTGATTACTGTAGCTCTGTAGTAAGTTTTGAAATCAAGAAGTGGGAGTCCTCTAGCTTGTTATTTTTCAAAATTGTTTTAGCTATTTGAGGTCTCTTGAGATTCCATATAAATTTGGGGAAGGGTTTTTCTATTTCTGCAAAAAAGGTCGCTGGGATTTTTTTTTGTGTGTGTGTGGTATGCGGGCTTCTCACTGTTGTGGCCTCTCCCGCTGCGGAGCACAGGCTCCAGACACGCAGGCTCAGCGGCCATGGCTCACGGGCCCAGCTGCTCCGCGGCATGTGGGATCCTCCCAGACCAGGACACGAACCCACGTCCCCTGCATCGGCAGGCGGACTCTCAACCAGTGCGCCACCAGGGAAGCCTGGTCACTGGGATTTTAATAGGGCTTGTATTGAATCTCTAGATCACTTTGGGTAGTTTTGACATTTTAACAGTATTAAGTTTTCCAATCCATGAACAGGGGATGTGTTTCCATTTGTTTATGTCTTTAATTTCTTTCAGCAATGTTTTGTAATTTTCACTGTACAAGTCATTCACCACTTTGGTTAAGTTAAATCCTGTGTAGTCTGGGTTTTTTTGATGCTATTATAAATAGAACTGTTTTTGTAATTTCCTTTTCAGATTGTTTATTGTTTGTGTATAGACATTCAACTGATTTTTTTGTGTTGATTTTGTATTCTGGTACTTTGCTGAATTCATTTCACTAACAGTTTGTGTGTGTGTGTAATTGTTAGGGTTTTCTGCATATAATATCATATCATCTGCAAACAGAGATAATTTTACCTCTTCTTTTCCAATTCGGCTGCTTTTTTTTAATATAAATATATTTTATTTATTTATTTTTGGCTGTATTGGGTCTTTGTTGCTGCACGCAGGCTTTCTGTAGTTGCGGCGAGCGGGGTCTACTCTTCATTGCGGCGTGCGGGCTTCTCATTGCGGTCACTTCTCTTGTTGCGGAGCACAGGCTTTAGGCACACGGGCTTCAGTAGTTGTGGCTCTTGGGCTCTAGAGTGCAGGCTTAGTAGTTGTGGTGCACGGGCTTAGCTGCTCCACGGCATGTGGGATCTTCCCGGACCAGAGCTTGAACCAGTGTCCCCTGCATTGGCAGGCGGATTCTTAATCACTGCGCCACTAGGGAAGCCCAATTTGGCTCATTTAAAAATTTTTTTTCTTGCCTAATAGTTCCAGTACTATGTTGAATAGAAAGGGTGAAAGCAGGCACCTTTGCCTTGTTCCTGATCTTAGAGGAAAAGCTTTTATTCTTTCACCATTGAGTCTGATGTTCACTTTGGATTTTTCATATGTGGTATTTATTATGTTGAGGTGGTTCCCTTCTATTCTAGTTTGTTGAGTGTGTTTATCATGAAAGGTTGTTGTTAAATTCTGTTAAATGCTTTTTCTTTATCAGTTGAGGTGGTCGTGTGTTTTTTTTCCCCTGTCATTCTGTTAATATTGTCTATTATACTCATCAATTTTTATATGTTGAACCATCCTTATGTGCCAGGAGTAAATCCCATTTGGCCATGGTATTTAATCCTTTTAATATGCTGATATGTTTGGCTTGCTAGTATTATGTTGGGGATTTTTACATCTGTGGTCATAAGGGATATTGGTCTATAGTTTTCTTTTCTTGTAATGTTTTTGTCTGTTTTGAAATCAGGGATATGCTGGCCTCCTAGAATGAGTTAGGATGTGTTTCCTCCTCTTCACGTTTTTGGAAAAATTGGAGAAGGACTAGTGTTCTTCTTTAAATGTTTGGTAGAATTCATCATTGAAGCCATTAGGTCCAGGGCTTTACTCTCTCAGGAGATTTTTGATTAGGGATTCAATCTCCTTATTAGTTATAGGTTTATTCAGATTTTCTATTTCTTTGTGATTTAGTCTTACATCTTAACTATATTAAATCTCCAATCCATGAACATGGATGTCTTAATTTATTTGGGGTTTTTAAATTTCTTTCAACAGTATTTTGTGGTTTTTAGACTAACTCTTGTTTAATTTATTCTAAAGTATTTAATACTTTTTGATGGTGTTGTGAATGGTCTTTCCTCAATTTCATTTTTATATTATTCATTGCTAGTTTATAGAAATACAATAGAAATGTGTATATTGATTTTGTAACCTGCAGTTTTGCTGAACTCTTTATTATTACTGTTTTTAGTGCATTTCTTTGCATTTTTCTGTATATATGATTTTTTAAAAAGGAATTTATCTATTTTTGGCTGTGTTGGGTTTTCATTGCTGCGTGTGGGCTTTCTCTAGTTATGGTGAGCAGGGGCTACTCTTCGTTGCAGTGCATGGCTTTCTCATTGCGGTGGCTTCTCTTGTTGTGGAACACGGGCTCCAGGCTCACAAGCTTCAGTAGTTGTGGGTTGCGGGCTCTAGAGCACAGGCTCAGTAGTTGTGGCACCCGGGCTTAGTTGCTCCGCGGCATGTGGGATCTTCCCAGACCAGGGCTCGAACCCGTGTGCCCTGCACTGGCAGGCGGATTCTTAACCACTGTGCCACCAGGGAAGTCCTCTGTATATATGATTATGACATCAGTTAATAGAGGTGACTTCTTCCTTTCCAATCTAATACTTTTTATTTCTTTTTCTTGCTTAATTACCCCGACTAGAGCTGCCAGTACAATGTTGAATAGATATTATGAAGGTGGGCATTTTTATCTTATTCTGATCTTAGGTGGAAGGCATTCAATCTTTAACCATTAAGTATGATGTTAGTTGCTGGTTTTTCATAATTGCTTTTATTAGCTTGAGGAAGTTCCTTTGTGTTCTTTTTTTTTTTTTTTTTTTTTTGCGGTACGCAGGCCTCTCACTGTTGTGGCCTCTCCCGTTGCGGAGCACAGGCTCCGGATGCGCAGGCTCAGTGGCCATGGCTCACGGGCCCAGCCGCTCCGTGGCATGTGGGATCTTCCCAGACCGGGGCACGAACCCGTGTCCCCTGCATCGGCAGGCGGACTCTCAACCACTGCGCCACCAGGGAAGCCCTGTGTTCTTTTTTGATTATTTTTATCAAGAAGGGGTATTTAGCGTATTCTTTCAACATTTTACTAACTTGGAAGTTGAATTTTGTGAAATGCTTTTTCTGCATCTATTGAGATGATCCTGTGGTTTTTGTTCTTTATTCTGTTAATATGGTGTAGTATATTTATTGGTTTCAGATATATCAAATCAACCTTGCATTCCTGTGATAAATCTCACATGGTCATGGAGTATAATCCTTTACATATCTTGCTAGATTTTTCAGTTTACTAATTTTTTGTTGAGGATTTTTATCTCTATTCATGAGTGTTACTGGTCTTTGGTTTTTGTTTTCTTTTTTTTTTTTTTTTTTTTTTTTTTCTTTTTGCGGTATGCGGGCCTCTCACTGTTGTGGCCTCTCCCGTTGCGGAGCACAGGCTCCGGACGCGCAGGCCCAGCGGCCATGGCTCACGGGCCCAGCCGCTCCGCGGCATATGGGATCCTCCCAGACCGGGGCACGAACCCGTATCCCCTGCATCGGCAGGCGGACTCTCAACCACTGCGCCACCAGGGAGGCCCTGGTTTTTGTTTTCTTTTGATGTCTGTTTGATTTTGGTATCAGGATGATACTAGCCCAATAGAATTAGTTGGATGCGTTCTTCCATTTTCTATTACTTTGGAGAGTGTGTGAAGGATTGTTGCTAATTCTTCTTTCAGTGTGGTAGAATTCACCAGGAAGCCAGTTGATCCTCATCTTTCCGTTATGGGTAATTTTTTGATTTCTAATTTAATCTCTTTCCTTGTCATTGGTTAATTCATATTTAAAATATTGTTCTTGCATCAGTTTTGGTAGTTTGTGTCTTTCTAGAATTTGCCCATTTCATCAAGATAATCTAATGTGTTGGCATACAGTTCTTCATAGTATTCCCTTACAATCTTTTTCATTTTAATAAGGTCAGTAGTGATGTTTTTTTTATTTCAGTAATTTTAGTCTTCTTATTTTCATTCTGGCTAAACATTTATCAATCTTGTTGATCTTGTCAAAGAATAAGCTATTGGTTTAGTTGATTTTCTCTGTTGTGCTCTGATCTCCATTTATTTCTCCACTAATCTTTTTATTTCCTTCTTTCTGTTTACTTTGGGTTCAGTTTGCTCTTATATTTTCTAGTTTTTTAGTGTCTTATTTTTTAATATATACACATTACAACTATAAATTTTCTTATTACTGTTTTAGCTTCATTTCTTAAATTTTATACATTGTGTTTTCATTTTTATTCATCTCAAAGTATTTTTCAGTTTCTCATTTGATTTGTTCGTTGATCCATTGGTTAGTTTGGAGTATGTTGTTTAATTTCCACACAATTGTGAATTTCCCAAATTTCCTTTTGTTACTCATTTTTAATATAATTCCATTGCAGTTAGAGAACATATTTTGTATTATTTCAATCCTTTTAAATTTATTGAGGCTTATTTCATGACCTAACCTGTGGTCTGTGCTAGAGAATGTTTCATATGCGCTTGAGAAGAATGTGTGTTATACTGTTTTGGGGCAGGTAGTTTTTATCAATGTGACTTAGATCTAGCTGGTTTATAGTGTTTTTTATTTCTGTTTCCTTGTTGAGCTTCTGTGCAGCTTTTCTATTAGAAGTAGCATATTGAAGTCTCCAGTTATTATTATTATTATTATTTTTTTTTTTTTGCTGTACGTGGGCCTCTCACTGTTGTGGCCTCTCCCGTTGCAGAGCACAGGCTCTGGACGCGCAGGCTCAGCGGCCATGGCTCACGGGCCCAGCCGCTCTGCAGCATGTGGGATCTTCCCAGACCGGGGCACGAACCCGCGTCCTCTGCACTGGCAGGCGGACTCCCAACCACTGCGCCACCAGGGAAGCCCCAGTTATTATTTTTGATTTATTTATTTCTGTCTTCAGGTCTGTTTTTGTTTCCTGTGTTTTGAGTCTGTAGTTACGTACATATATGGTTATAATTGTTATGTCTTGCTGACCAGTTGACCCCTTTATTGGTATAAAAGATCCTTTCTTTGTCTCTAGTAACAATTTTTGACTTAAAATATATTTTGTCTGTTAACAGTACTGCTACTCTTGTTCTTTTTAGTTGCTGTTTGCATGATATATATTTTCTGTGTTTTAACCTCAGTGTATTCTTTGAATCTAAAGTGTGTCTCTTTGTAGACAGCATACATTTGCATCCTACCTCCCACCCCCTTCAATTCTGCTAGCTTTTTTTTTTTTTTTCGGTACGCGGGCCTCTCACCGTTGTGGCCTCTCCCGTTGCGGAGCACAGGCTCCGGACACGCAGGCTCAGGGGCCATGGCTCACGGGCCCAGCCGCTCCGCGACATGTGGGATCTTCCCGGACCGGGGCACGAACTCATGTCCCCTGCATCGGCAGGCGGACTCTTAACCACTGCACCACTAGGGAAGCCCAATTCTGCTAGCTTTTGCCTGTATTTACATTTAATGTAATTCCTGTTAAGGTAGGATCTCTGTCAGCCATTTTGCTATATATGTATCTTTTAAAAATATATTTTATGTCTTTTTTGTTTCTCTGGTCCTCCATTAATTCCTTTTCTTTGATGTTAAATATAGCATTCCATTTTTTTTTTTTTTTTTTTTTTTTTTTTTTTTTTTTTCTTTCTTTTTGCGGTATGCGGGCCTCTCACTCTTGTGGCCTCTCCCGTTGCGGAGCACAGGCTCCGGATGCGCAGGCCCAGCGGCCATGGCTCACGGGCCCAGCCGCTCCGCGGCATATGGGATCCTCCCAGACCGGGGCACGAACCCGTATCCCCTGCATCGGCAGGCGGACTCTCAACCACTGCGCCACCAGGGAGGCCCTAGCATTCCATTTTAATTCTCTTGCTTCTTTTAGTGTAATTTTTGTATTATTTTCTTTGTGGTTTCCTTGCAGATTGAAATTAATATTTTAATTTAAAAGAACTGAGTTCATATTAACACCAATTTAATTTCAGTAGTATACAAAAATTTTTCTTTAATATAATGCCATTCCTTTCCTTCTTTTTTTTTTTAAATTGGCTCATTCTACTCCATTCCAAGCCTTATCTTTTTTTTTTTCACATCTTTATTTGAGTATAATTGCTTTACAATGGTGTGTTAGTTTCTGCTTTATAACGAAGTGAATCAGCTATACATATACATATATCCCCATATCCCCTCCCTCTTGCATCTCCCTCCCACCCTCCCTACCTTTCCTTCTTGATGCCATTGTTGTCAGACAAAGTGTATCTTTATACACTTAAGTTCTTCAACACAATTTTATAACCCTTCCTTCCTTCCTTTATGTAGTTGTCTTTTAAATCAGATAGAGAAGAGTACAGTTACAAATAAAAACATATTTGTAATATCTTTTTTAAAAAATTTATTTTAAAAAATTTATTTATTATTTATTTTTGGCTACATTGGGTCTTCATTGCTTTGTGCGGGCTTTCTCTAGTTGCGGCGAGCGAGGGCTACTCTTCATTATGGTGCACGAGCGTCGCATTGCAGTGGCTTCTCTTGTTGCGGAACATGGGCTCTAAACATGCGGGCTTCAGTAGTTGTGGCATATGGGCTCAGTAGTTGTGGCTCGTGGGCTCTAGAGCACGGGCTCAGTAGTTGTGGCACATGGGCTTAGTTGCTCTACGGCATGTGGAATCTTCCTGGACCAGGGCTCGAACCCATGTTCCCTGCATTGGCAGGCAGATTCTTAACCACTGCACCACCAGGGAAGTCCCATATTTGTATTATCTTTCATCTTTACCTATGTGGTTACTGTTACTGGTGTTCTTTATTTCTTTGTGTTTACTCCAGTTACTGTCGAGTGTTCTTTATTTCAACCTGAAGCGCTCCATATTTCGTATAAGACAGGTCTGTTAGTGATGACTTCTCTGATTTTTATTTAATAATGTTCTAATTTCACTTTTATTTTTGAGGCATAGTTTTCCTGGATATAAAATTCTTGGTTGACTTTTTTTTTTTTTCTGTTAGCACTTTGAATATGTCATCTCATTGCCTGCTGGCCTTCATGGTTTCTGATGAGCTGTTAATCTTATTGAAGATCCCTTGTATGTGATGAGTTATTTTCTTGCTGCTTTTGAGATTCTTTCTTTGTCTTTGGGTATGTTGACTATGATGTGTATAGATGTGGATCTCTGAGTCTTTTTTTTTTTTTTTTTTTTTTGCTGTACGCGGGCCTCTCGCTGCTGTGGCCTCTCCCGTTGCGGAGCACAGGCTCCGGACGCGCAGGCCCAGCGGCCATGGCTCACGGGCCCAGCCGCTCCATGGCACGTGGGATCCCCCTGGACCAGGGCACGAACCCTTGTCCCCTGCATCGGCAGGCGGACTCTCAACCACTGCGCCACCAGGGAAGCCCTCTGAGTCTTTTTGCTTTGAGTTTGATGAGCTACATATGCATAATTTCTAAGAAGTATGAGCCCTGGATAACCAGGGAAAAAGGAGAAAAGGAAGCTTAGGAGGAGCCTTCAGTTGCTAGGGAATCATTGGTCCTACTTTACCCAACACTTAGAACCTCTTACCTTTGACACAATTCCCATCACATGCCTCCATAAACAGGGCAAGGTTTTAGGGATTTTATTAGTCATATACCATCAATACCGTCAATAAAATCTATGACTCAGTGAAAAAAGAGAAAAGTGTGTATAAGTTTACGTATTTTTTCCATTTCTTTATTTTTACTTTTGAATGCTGGTTATCTTTGCTCTTTGTTTTATGTGCTTTCTTTGTGTACTCTTTCAGAAATATATTTCTTGAAATGTGGAAGCAATATCACTCTTTAAGCAAAAATGATTGGAAAATTGATGAGAGACAGAATTATAGGAGGATGATACAAATTTGTTTAATGGAGGAGGGTAAAAAGTACAGAGATTATTAATGAAGGTACCAGTGTCTGAGTAACAAAAAGGGAAATTCCCAAAGCAGTTGGTAAAATAGAAAGTGAAGATTAGGGACTTTCAATACTTTTCCATGGAAAATGTGAAGTTCATATTCATAAATGACAAAATATTCAAGGATATAAACCGTAAGTGGGAATAGGCTTGCAAAAAAAGAATGATAGAGACCTCAGATTAGGAATTGTTAGGCAAAATATAAAATGGTCATATTGATCATGTTTATATCAGGGCATAAGAAACTATGAAGAATGACCAACAGATTTGAAATAGAATTAACTAGATATTTTAGTAAAAATTTTAAATAATTGAGAGTAGTAACTCAATGGATGGGCCTTAATAGCAGATTTGACATACCCAAAGTGAGAATTAGTAAGTTGGAACAGTGGTTTTCAAATGTGGTTCCCAGAGTAGCAGCATTATGGGAACATGTTGGAAATGCAAACTCTCAGGCCCCATCCTACCTATGAATCAGAAACTCTATGCTGGGGCCCAACAACTTGTGTTCAATAAGCTTTCCTGGTGATTCTGATGTACACTAAAGTTTGAGAACCTCTGAACTAGTAGATCTGAAGAAATTCAGCCAGAATGGGGAGAAAAAGACATGGAAAATATGAAAAAGGGGGTAAAAATTATGGCACTATAAAGGTTCAAGCATAACTAATTGGAATTCTAGAAAAAGAGAATGAGATGAAAGAAGTATTTGAAGAGATGATATCTTAAAATTTTCTGCAATTGATAAAAGGTCCTAATCTATAGATTCTAGAAGGCTAATACCTCTCAAACAGGAGAAATAAAAGAATTCCATACCAAGACAATCATAGTAAAACTTTAGAACATAAATGAAATACAGAGGAACTTAAAATCCGCCAGAAAGGAAAGACATTACTTTCAAATGAACTCTAGGAAGGAATTCAGAAACTATAGATACCGTCAATTTGTTGAGATGATTTTATACTCAGCAAAGTTATTTTTCATGAATGAGATTGAAAGAAAAATATTTTAAGAGAAACAGCTGAATTTGCCACTAGCAGACCCTTAGTAAGTACAATTCTAAATGCAGAAGGAGTCACATAGGGGAGGTCTGAGTTACATGAAAGAGTAGAAAGAAAAAAATGTGGTAAATATGTAGATGGAATTAAATAAATATTATATATGGTAAAATTATAATGGGTTTAAAAGTAAGTAAAATTAAGAGTAATTAATAGGAATAGCATGTAATTTGGATGGGGTTAGATGGAGTTAATGTGTTTAAAAATCTTTGTATCATTTGTGAGCATTGTAAAGATTTTGATTAGCTTTAGTTTTTGATAAGTTATGTATGGGTGTTATATTTCTAGGATAACCACTAAAAATATATGGACAAAAGATGCAACTTACTAATGTGCTAGAGGGAAAAACAATCCAAAAGGAGGCAAAAAAAAAAGAGAGAACAAAAAGAAACATTGAAAGGTTTAAGGAGCCTATTTAATCTGATTGTAAGTCCAAATTAAATGGCAAAATTAAATTTGATGTTAGTAAATGGTAAAGTATATAAGTCAGAGAGAAAGCTTGTCATACTAGTTGCAGAAGCAAAATCCAAGTACATGTTACTTACAAGATATACTTGAGCAAGTGGTAGAGAAAAGTTGAAAGTAAAAGGGTACAGATATACTAGGAGAATATGAATTATACTAAAATTTGTTTAGCTATAGTAACATTAGATGAAATGAATTTTTCAGTCATAAAGGTTTGTTTGAGACAAAGAGGATCCATTTATAAAGAATAGAGGTTCATTTTAGCAGGATAATGTAACAAAAATTTTTATGCACCTGAAAACATCATATAAAAATTCATAAAGCAAGAATTTAAAGAACTTCAGGTAAAAGTTGACAAATATAGAATCCTAATGTGAGACTTTATTACTTCTTTTTATAAGTGTTAGATAAAGCAGAAAATAATAAAGTTAGAGAATAATTTACTTAACATAATTAACAAGCTTATTTTAGTGGAAATGTATAGAAATTCACCTCAAACTTGAGAGTATATATTTTTACTAATCTCACAAGAATATTTATAAAACTTACCACATCCTAGTCCTTAAAGGAAGTCTCAGTAAATTTTGGTAGACTCATATCCTATGGACCATTTGAAGTAGAAATCAATTTTTAAAATAACAAACCCTCGATATATTGGAAATTAGAAAACAGGGAACAAATTAGAAAATATGTAAAAAGGATGAAAATTAAAATAATTATCAGGCATCTAAAAAGTGAGAAAAAGAATAGCATAGTAAACCCAAAGAAGCAAGGAAAGAAATAATAAGAGAAATAAATGAAATAGAAATATATAATACTGAGGGTCAACAGAATCTAAAGTTCTTTGAAAAGACTATTAATAAAATAGATAATTCTCTACTGATGTTGGTCAAGGAAAAAAAAAAACCAAAAGTGAAAGGTATAAATAAGAAATATTAGGAATGAAAAAAATTGTCACTTTAGTTGTAGTTAACCTTAAAAAGACAATAAAAATATATTATGAACAAGTTTATGACAGTGAATTTGGAAATTTAAGTGAAGAAAAATTCCTATTAAAATTTAACCTAATAAAACTGATAAGAAGTAATAAAAAACATGGATAATATCAAAACTGTTTTAAAATTTGGGGGTCACAAGTTTCAAATCATCCTACAAAATAAGCTCTGCATCTAGATGGACTGGTTAATTACATCAGACATTCAAGGAAAAAAATTAATCTTACACAAACTAATACAGAGTATCAAATTCACACTGCTACTGAGACTATGATACCCTTGATACTCAAACCTGACAAGGCCAATGAGAATAGGAAGTTATAGGCTAGTTTCACTCACAGATAGAAGAATCCTAAAATTGAACCTCATAATGTAGAAAAGGATATTTCATCCCAAATTGCAATTATTCTGGAAAGTTGGGTGAATAAACTTAGTATTTCATATCAACTAAGAGTGTAGACTTTGCAGGCAGAGTGCCTTGGTTTGAATCCAGGTTTTACTAATCAGCTTAAGGCAAGTTTCTTAAGTTTTATTTCTTGTTTGTTATTTGGGATAATAATGGTATCAACTCATAGGGTTATTCTGAGGGTTGAACAAATTAAAATATGTAAAGCATCTAGAACCATGTCTGATATATACTAAATGCTAATTGGTGTTAGATATCGACATTATGGTAAAATCAATTACTGTAATGCATCATATTAAGAGAACGAAGAAAAAAGCTATATGGTTATCTCAGTAGATACAGAGAAAGCATTAATAAAATTCAATATGTCAGTATATTAGAGGGAGACCTGCTTACACTGAGAAAGTATAAACATGAAAAACCTACATCATATATTTTACTTAATGGTGAAATGTTTAAAATACTCTTTTTGAGATTGATAATAATGACTAGTGTAATTATTGTCATTACTTTTAGGGCTCAATAATTGTAGCAAGGTCAAAAATAAGAAAGGAAGGAAGATAGGTACAAGGATTAGAAAAGGAGAGAAAACTGATATTATTTGCAAAAGAATATACAGATAAAATATAGAATTAATAGGAGTGTTAGCAGAACTGATGAACACAAAATTAGTATATAAAAAGCAGTTGCAGGAAATGGTAATTTCTTAAAATGTTAAATGTCTACTTACCATACAACACTGCAGTTCCACTGCTAGGCATATATAAGAATGTCCTCTAACACCATATACAAAAATAAACTCACAGTAGATTAAAGACCTAAATGTAAGACCCGAAACCATAAAACTCCTCAAAGAAAACATAGAACACTCTTTGACATAAATTGTTTGTTTGGTTTTTTTTTTTTTTGCGGTATGCGGGCCTCTCCCTGTTGTGGCCTCTCCCGTTGCGGAGCACAGGCTCCGGACGCGCAGGCTCAGCGGCCATGGCTCACGGGCCCAGCCGCTCCGCGGCATGTGGGATCTTCCCAGACTGGGGCACGAACCCGTGTCCCCTGCATCGGCAGGTGGACTCTCAACCACTGCGCCACCAGGGAAGCCCTCTTTGACATAAATTGTAGCAACGTTTTTTTGATCCATTTCCTAAAGCAAAGGAAATAAAAGCAAAAAAATAAATAAATGGAACTTAATTAAACTTAAAAGCTTTTGCACAGCAAAGTAAACCATCGACAAAAGGAAAAAACAGGCTACTGAATGGGAGAAAATATTTGCAAATGATATGACCGATAAGGAGTTAATATCCAAAATATATAAATAGCTCATACAACTCAACATCAAAAAAACAAACAACCAGATTAAAAAATGGGCAGAAGGGCTTCCCTGGTGGCGCAGTGGTTGAGAGTCCGCCTGCCGATGCAGGGGACATGGGTTCGTGCCCCGGTCTGGGAGGATCCCACATGCCGCGGAGCGGCTGGGCCCGTGAGCCATGGCTGCTGAGCCTGCGCGTCCGGAGCCTGTGCTCCGCTACGGGAGAGGCCACAACAGTGAGAGGCCCGCATACCGCAAAAAAAAAAAAAAACCAAAAAATGGGCAGAAGACCTGAATAGACATTTCTCCAAAGAGGACGTGCACAGGGCCAACAGGCAAATGAAAAGATGCTTAATATCGCTAAGCATCAGAGAAATGCAAATTAAAGCCACAATGAGATATCACCTCACTCCTGTCAGGATGGTCATTAAAAAGAACACAACTAGCAAATGTTGGTGAGGATGTGGAGAAAAGGGAACCCTCCTACATTGTTGGTAGGAATGTAAATTGGTGCAGCCACTGTGGAAAACAACATGGAAGTTCTCAAAAAGCTAAAAATCGAACTACTGTATTACTCAGCAATTCCACTCCTGGGTATATATCTGAAAAAAACAAAAACACTAATTCGAAAAGATACATGCACCCCATTGTTCATAGCAGCATTACTTATCGTTGCCAAGATATGGAAGCAACCTAAATGTCCATCAACAGATGAGTGGATAAAGAAGGTGAGATTTATATACACAATGGAATACTACTCAGCCATAAAAACAGAACAGAATTCTGCCATTTGCAGCAACATGGATGAACTTGGAGGGCATTATGCTAAGTGAAAAAAGTCAGAGAAAGACAAATACTGTATTTGTCTTTTGTATGTAGAATCTAAAAAATACAACAAACTAGTGCATATAACAAAAAAGAAGACTCAGTTATAGAGAGCAAACCAGTGGTTACCAATGGGGAGGGACAAATTTTGGGGTGTAAGATAAGCTCAAAGATATATTGTACAACATGGGGAATATAGCCAATATTTTGTAATAACTGTAAATGGAAAGTAACCTTTAAAATTGTATAAAAAATAAAAAATAAATTTAAAAAAATCCCCCAAACAATAAAGTGCACATTTTATTTCTGCCAGCAAAAAAAAAAAAAAAAAAAAAGGTGATGATGTTGTTTTCGGAGATAGGAGCCTTTTGTAGTCTCTTTTTTATTAGTATAGTTTTATTTTAAAAATAATATTTGAGTTTATCTTTTATAATAAAGATATTTAAATATATTGTTTTCTTCAAAGTGGCTATTTTCCTGTATTTTAACATGTATTGTAAACAAATAGTACTTTATTCCTTGAGGTTTATATTACTGTAATATGTTAAAAAAATTTTTTTGATTCCTTGTAAGTTTTTTAAAATTTTAAATTTATTTGGGATAGTCACACTCTTTACTGTATTTATACTGTTTTATTCTTGAAATGTCTAGGAAGTTATTTTCAATACTTTATTTTGGAGCAAATTTATTGAGTAAGTCATTCGTTATGATATTACTAGAGGGACTTCCACTGCATTCAGAAAAGTGCGTAAGTAATATGTATATTGCTTGACGAATTATCACAAACTGTTTTTATTTGTATGTGAAAGTTTTACTTGCATGTAACTGCCACCTAGGTCAAGAAATAGATTCAGTAAATTTGGAAGTTCCATTAATTGTGAAAGCAGAGATAGGGGTCATTTACTTAAGGATTTCTCTTTGAACTGTAGAGAAACTCTTTCCCTTTTTTAAATGTACTTAAATGCCATGCTGTTTCAAAGGTGTGTTGCATTTTCTTCTTGTTTTGTTATAAATGAATCTGGATTATTGTGTATTTGATGTAGGAGTACGGTTGGACAGAATGAACTGAAAATTACAAGTGATCGAGCAATAAATTCAGGATTGTTTTTTGAAGGTAAACCAAAGCCTTCAAAACAGTCACTTCAGTCTTACCAAGAAGCTTTGCAACAGCAGGTATTCATTCATTTTTTTATTCATTCGTTTGTTTGTTCATCTAATGTTAAACATCTTATGTGTTAGTACAGTGGTCTGTTAAAACTCAGAGTGTGGCAGAGGAGAACAAATTCCATTCATTTATAATTCAGTGTGATAAGGTTTGATGCAGGTAGACTGGAATGCATGGGATAGGGAGAATAATTGCCTGGGCTGCTAGGAGGGCTTCACATGGTTGATGATATTTGAGTTGCATGTTATACAGTGAATAAATGTGAAATTCCTGGTGTATTCAGTGAATGGAATTGATGTAGAAGAAGGGGCTGGAGTGTTAGATTTTGCTGGATTGTGAAGGATAGCTAATAAGGGGTTTTCAGTTTCATCTTGTTACCAATAGCCAAAGGGAGGACATTTTAAACCAAAGAGTGAAAGAAATAGTTGATATGAGTAGATGTGGCTTTTAGGAAGATATCTGGTTCTGATATGGACGGTTGGGAAAGAGATGTGGCAGAGAAACCTTTTAGTAAACTATTGAGGTAGTCCATCCAGGAGGTAACAAGGTCCTGAACCAGGTGGGGAAGATGGAGAGGGTATCCAAGAGACAATTCTGGGGTTCCATTGATAGGGCTTAGATTTAGGGAGTGGGGAAAGAACAGAGGGCTTGAAGATGATTCTGAGTGTTGTAATCTGAGAGAATAATGAGGCTGTGAACTGAGGGTAGGGAAAAAAGAGGTAGAATGCTTAGGGAGGAGGATAATGTTCTGTTGTGGTTTGTAATGTTTGGAGAGGGTTTACTTAAGAGTAACTGTATCAGGGACTTCCCTGGTGGCGCAGTGGTTAAGAATCCACCTGCCAATGCAGGGCACACGGGTTTGAGCCCTGGTCCAGGAAGATCCCACATGCTGTGAAGCAACTAAGCCCATGCGTCACAACTACTGAGCTTGCACTCTAGAGCCCGCAAGCCACAACTCCTGAGCCCGCGTGCCACAACTCCTGAAGCCTGTGCGCCTAGAGCCCGTGCTCTGCAACAAGAGAAGCCACTGCAATGAGAAGCCTGCGCACTGCAACGAAGAGTAGCCCCCGCTCGTCGCAACTAGAGAAAGCCCGTGCGCAGTAACGAAGACCCAACGCAGCCAAAAATAAATAAATAAATAAATAATAATAAATTAATAGCTTAAAAAAATAAAAGAGTAACTGTATTAGATGTATGGGTTTTTTGAGGGGAATACTCATATCTCCTCCAGAGAGGACCCTGGAACTCTAGGTATATATTCACCTGAGGTACTTTTCTACAAAGTTTCACTTGGATTTCTTCCAAAGCTCAGTTTTTTTGTTCAGTTTTTTACATTGGGCAACCTCCTTGGAAGGTGGATTTTTTTAAAATTACAGAATTACCAACATTATTTTTGTGTGTGTTATGATTCTACAAACAAAAGACTGCATTTATCTGTCAGTTTTCAAATGAGCATATTAAAAACACCACTGACAAAACCAGATTTCCCAACTCTAGAATTTTATTTTATGTATGTGATAACTTCCTTGGCCTTTCTGGAGTAGTTGCTTAAATTTTCCATGCATATGGTTATGATTTTAAAAGTAACTTTCCAAAATGTAGATCTTTATTCATTGCCTATTTATGTTTTTAGAGACCAACCCTGTGCTTATACTTGACGATGATAAGACTGTATTTGTTTTTTATGCTTTCATAAAGTATACTTAAATAGCCCAACACTCTCCAGAGAGCTTTGAACCTTCAACAGCTTTGAATTTAGGGAATGGAGTTTGCCCAGGGTAGAGTAGGTCTGGTGAGGTATAGGAAGTAGTTGGCCCAGATCTCATGAGGTGTGAGGAGTAGTTTGTTGCTGGCCAGATCCTATGATAGGGTAGATGAAAAAAGGAAGTCGGGAGATTCTGTTGGTCCCCATGAAACTGGTGAGGTTAGGGAGGGAATGAAGCTGGGGGGTGGGAAGATGGAGTTGGTTTAGTCCAAAGTGGCACCAGTGGCTGGAAAGGACTCAAGTGACATGATGTGAGGGAGTAGCAGCTATATATTCCAGCTATCAAAGTGTTTTTAAATTGTTTTTATTTTATTTTATTTATTTATTTTTTTTGTGGTATGTGGGCCTCTCACTGCTGTGGCCTCTCCTGTTGGCGGAGCACAGGCTCCAGACGCGCAGGCCCAGCGGCCATAGCTCACGGGCCCAGCCGCTCCAGGGCATGTGGGATCTTCCCGGACTAGGGGCACGAACCCACGTCCCCTGCATCAGCAGGTGGACTCCCAACCACTGCGCCACCAGGGAAGCCCTATTTTATTTTATTTTTTTATAAATTTATTTTATTTTTGGCTGCATTGGGTCTTTGTTGCTGCATGTGGGCTTTCTCTAGTTGCAGTGAGCGGGGGCTACTCTTCGTTGTGGTGCCCAGGCTTCTCATTGCGGTGGCTTCTCTTGCTGTGGAGCATGGGCTCTAGGCGTGCGGGCTTCAGTAGTTGTGGCATATGGGCTCAGTAGTTGTGGCTCGTGGGCTTTAGAGCGCAGGCTCAGTAGTTGTAGTGCACCGGCTTAGTTACTCCACGGCATGTGGGATCTTCCTGGACCAGGGCTCGAACCCGTGTGCCCTACATTGGCAGGCAGATTCTTAACCACTGCGCCATCAGGGAAGCCCCTTAAATTGTTTTAAAATATATTTGTGATGTTAAATTTTATAGTGAAGTATACTGAAAAAAAAATCCAGTTTTTTCTCTAATAAGAAAAATAAAATCTGATATTAAAACTACCTTTTTGTATCAGAACACTTGTCAGCACTTATTATGAATGTTTCTTAATGTTGTTAAGATTCGAGAAAGAGAAGAAAGAAGAAAGAAAGAACGAGAAGAAAAAGAAGAATATGAAGCTAAATTAGAAGCTGAAAGGAGAAGTTATAACCCCTGGGGGAAAGGTGGAGGTGGTGCTCCTCTGAGAGATGCAAAAGGAAATCTGATAAGTATGTTATTTCCATTGATTTGTTGTTTTTAAGAGAAACTAAGTTTAACTTTTTAAAAGAATGGGGAGTAGAAAAAAGTGACAATCATAGTCGGTAAGGCAGGGTCTCTTTTTGTACAGCTTAATGCAAAAGAGGTATTTTTCAGATTATTATTCATTTATCTTTATTACAAAATTTTCACCTTCCAATGATAATAACTCAGTTGCAGAGAAAAGTTCATGTTAGTTGGCAAGTTTTTTTTTTTTTTTTTTTTTGTGGTACGCGGGCCTCTCACTGTTATGGTCTCTCCCCTTGCGCGGAGCACAGGCTCTGGACACGCAGGCTCAGCGGCCATGGCTCACGGGCCTAGCCGCTCTGCGGCATGTGGGATCTTCCCAGACCGGGGCACGAACCCGTGTCCCCTGCATCGGCAGGCGGACTCTCAACCACTGCGCCACCAGGGAAGCCCAGTTGGCAAGTTTTTACCCAAACTAGTAGTTAGAATTTTTAAAAGTTTTCTAGTAAAAACAGTAAAACCCTTATTGCAGTTTTTTTTAAAACTGGTAAGACGTTTTTAAAATAAGTGATCTGGTGTAGTGGGGGGATGTTATATTTAATTCATATATGCCACGTACTTGCACAATGCAGGGACTCCTTTGACAAAGATCTAGCCTCAGAAAGTTTTGGCAGGTTGCAGAATTATATTGATTTATCTTTCAATTATGTACTCTTAAAAATGTTCCATCTAGAAATCACACAATAAGCACTTTGAAAAGACGCTTTATATAACTTGTTATATATATTGGAATGGTCTCTGATTAGCTTTTAGCTTAGAATAAAAGCAGAGAAAGATAATGGTTTTTTTAAAATTGTTTAATTGGAAATGAGAAATGAATAATTAGAAACCCATTAAAATGGTAAAAATGTAAATTTCACATTTGGGTTTATGCTTTGTTGTAGGGATAGCTGAGTGATGCAATCAGAAGATTTTGAGGGGTACTGAGTTATTAGAGTTCTTAAGTATTATGCCTTTGATTCTTTGTTAAAGATGGCTTTTATAAAAAGATATATTTGAGGCCCAGTTAAATTAATGAGATAATTCTTTTCTTTTCCAAAGGATTTATTCCTTTCCTTTCTTCACCTCATAAATACTTTCCTCACAGTTTTGAAGACTAGAACTCTTACTCTCTCTTTATAGGTGAGATGATTTTAGGTGATGCATAGATAAGCATAGAAGTTAAATGTTTATTTGAATATATATTAGAAAAACACTGGTTTTCCATTAATGCATAGTACTATAACATTTCCTTTGAAAGTAAAGGCATTTAACGAAAAGTGCTCTAACAAAGAACTCCCATTTCTCAGAGGCTTAAGGCTTAAGGCAGTGTAAGTTTACTTCTCACTTAAGTTACATTCTGATGCTGTTTGGGTGGTTCTCCTCCAAGAGGTGACTTGGGAATGTGGGCCCCTTCCATTGTGTCGTTCCACCATTTTGGAGTCCTTTATTTCTAGCTGCACAGATGTGGTCCAGAGGGTGGGAGAACAAGTTGAGAATTTTGCTGGGGCCTGGCCTGAAAGTGGAGGAATATCACTTTTGTCTTTGTTCCATTGTTCAGACCTAGTTATAAGGTTCTAAAGTAACTGCTTGGGAGGCTGGGAAGTTTTGGTTTCTTTATACCCAGGAGGAGGACATGAGATTGCAAAGCATCTACCCAGTTTTTGCTATTAAATTTAAATTGTAAATTGATAGAAACATAACAGTTACCACGAAGGAAGTGCTTACTTATGTAACAGAAACTTTGGGAAACACTGGAATAATTTCCTAGAAGTTTCCAGCTTGCTCTAAGATTATTTCCAGTTCAGACAATACAATTACAGTGTTTTGTGTGTGTTTAATTGGTGGAAGTGAGTAGGATAAGTGTTTGTTTTGAATTACAAAATATTGTTTTAGAATTGCTTGACCTAACAGGAATGGAGCAAACTTTTCTGAGATTTTTACTTTTAGTGGTAGTGTTTAGTTTGCTTATTTAATGCTACAGTCATGCCATGAAATAAAAAAGGTGTGCTGTTTTATCAAATGCAGTGGAACTCTTTTTTTAATGGTATTTTCAAAGCAAGTAAACTCATCACTTAAAGAATATCAGTTTGTTTTGTATGTGGCTGTTATATTTTAGAGAGAGAGGGAACATAATTTTCCTATTTAAAATATGTAGTAAAGTTCAGTGTTTTGCTTTATTTCATGAGATGGCCAAGACCATATAAAAGGGGTTATGTTGGGTAACTAATTCAGCTGCTGGCTTTTCTAATTACTCCTGTTCCATCTTTGATCTTTTATTACAAACAAATTAAAGAAACTGAATGTTCACCATTATCTTCGCTCTCTAAGAAAGATCTCTTTATAAGGTAAACTAGTTATTAATAAAATATCAAAATCTTACTCATACAATTTTAACATAGCATCAACCCTTTTAGAGTAAATACCTCTCATTTTGATTACTTGTACTACACTTAAATTTTGTTTCTCAGTTCTTTATTCATTAAAATTCTTTATTCAAGTTCCCATAAAAATACTTAGTATATTCTAATGTCTTTCAATGGGTGAATGGATAAACAACTGTGGTACATTTACATGATGGGATGCTACTCAGCAGTAAAAAAGAATGAACTATTGATGCACAAAACAATTTGGAAGACTCTCAAGGGAAGTCTTAAGGGAAAGAAGCCCTTCTGTAAAGGTTACATACACATATATTCTGAAAATGACAAAACTGTAGCAATGGAGAACAAATCACTGGTTACCAAAGATGATAGCTGAGGAGAGGGAGTAACTATGATGGAGTTTTTGGGGGTGATGGAACTCTTCTGTATCCTGATTATTGTGATGTTACTTGACTCTATTGTATATTAAAAAATTTAAAAACCTGTACACCAAGAGAAAAATAGTAAAAAAATAAATTAAGAATAGTTAACCAATTTGAAAGATAGCAGAAATATCTCATAGTTCTAATTGATTAATAGCAAGATTGCTTCACATATATTTGGTTAAATATTTGTATTTCTTTTATGTATTATATTTGCCCCAGTTAGATTTATGTTTGTTTTTATGCTGTTTATTGAGACACAATTTGCATACAATAAAATTCACCCCTTTAAAGTGTTCTGTTCATTGAGTTTTGACAACTGATTTTGGTAACCACTGCCATAATCAAGATATTGAACATTTCTAACTTATCCAGCCCGATACCCTTGTCAGTCTCTGATCTGCACTCTGGCACAATAGTATTGCCTTTTATGCCTTTTTTTTTTTTTAACTTAGTATGATGTTTTTGAGATTTATCCATGTTGTTATATACGTCAGTAGTGTATTTCTTTTTATTACTGAATAGTATTCTGTTGTGGGGAAGCACCACAGTTGTTTATCCATTTACCAGTTGATGGACTTTTGGATTCTTTATAGTTTGAGACTATTATGAATAAAGCTGTTATAAACATTCACTTACAGGTCTTTGTGTGAACATAAGTTTTCATTTCTTTTGGGTAAATGCCTAGGAATGGAATTGCTGGGACATATAATAAGTGTATGTTTACCTGTGTAAGAAACACCCAGACCTTTTCCCAAAGTGGTTGTGCCATTTTGCATTCCCACCAGCAGAGCAGATTTCCTGTTGCTGTGAACCCTCATCAGCGCTTGAGATTGTCTTAGAAATTTGTCATTCTATTAAGTGTGTAGTGACATCTCATTGTAACTTTTTGTTTTGAAATAATTTGACTTACAGAAGAGTTGCAAAGATAGTATAGAGAGTACCTTTTACCTAGGTTCCCTTAATGTTAACACCTTACGTAATCTTGGCACAGTGATCAAAACTGAAAATTAAAATGGTTACAATACTATGAATTAAATGATAGACCTTATTTGGATTTCACCACTTTTTCCCCTAAATCCTTATTCTGTTCCAGGCTGTAGTCCAGGATCCCATGTTGCATTTAGTTGTCATGTGTCTTTAGTCTCCTCCAGTCTGACAGTTCCTCTTTCTGTCCCTTTTTTGTTTTTATATATATATAATAGCTTTATTGAGATCTAATTCCCATAACACACAATTTACCCATTTAAAATATACAATTCAGTAGTTTTTAGTATATTCATAGGGTTGTGCTAAAATCACACAATCAACTTTAAAACATTTTCCCCTTTGAATTGCTTTGGTACTTTTGCTGAAAATCAGTTGACCGTAAAATTATTTCTAGACTCTCAGTTCTGTCTCATTGATGTAGATGTCTGTCCATATGCCCTATTACTCTCTTCATTACTGTAGCTTTGTAGTAAGCTTTGAAATGGAGAGGTGTGAGTCTTTGAACTTTGTTCTTCTTTTTCAAGATTGTTTTGGCAACTTGACTTCCTTGGCATTTTCATATAAATTTTACTCAGTTTGTCAACCTTCACAAAAAAAGCAGGGTGGGATTTTTCATTGACTTTATAAGTCAGTTTTGGGAAAGCCAGCATCTTAATTTAACAATATTAGTCTTTTGATCCATAAATGTGGAATATTTATCCACTAATTAGTCTTAGTTAACTTCTCTTAGCAATATTTTGTGGTTCTGCTTGTAAACCTATTTTGTTAATTGTATACTTAAGTATTTAATATGTTTTGTTACTGTTTTAAAAGATACATATAAAAATTTCAATATCCATTTGCTCATTGCAAGTTTATTGAAATATAGTTGATTTTTGTGTATTGTCCTTGGTTAACTCACTCATTTGTTTCAGTAGTTTTTTTTTTTTTTGGCAGATTCTTTAGGATTTTTTTTCTTTTTTTTTTTATGTAGACAGTCATGTTATCTGTAGACAGAGTTTTATTTCTTCTTCTCCAATCTGAATGCCTTTTACTTATTTTACTTGTCTTTTCCCTGGTTAGGAACTCTAGTACAATGTTTAGAAATCATGACACCAAATCGTGAAGTTTGGTGGTTTGAATCATTTGAGGAATTTATCCATTTCTTCTGAGTTTTTGAATTTTTTGGCATAAAGTTGTTCATAATATTTTATTATTCTTTTAAGCTCTGTAGAATCTATAGTGATGGCTCCTGCTTCTCTTTTATTCCTGATATTTTTAACTTTTATATTCTTCCCTTTTTCTTAACCAGTTTGCCTAGATTTGCCTATTTGATTGATCTTTTCATAGAACCAGCTTTTGTTTTCATTGATTTTTCTCTGTTGTTCTTCTCTTCCTATTTCATTGATTTTTGCTCTTTACTATTTTCTTTCTTTTGTTTGCTTTGTGCTTTTAATTTTCTCTTCTTCTTCTGATTTCTTAGTGTGGAAGCTTAGATTATGGTTTGAGACCTTATTTCTTTTCTAATATATGCATTTAAAAATGCTACAAATTTCCCTCTGAGTACTGCTTTAACTGTATATCAGATTTGATATGTTATATTTTCATTTTCCTTCAGTTCAGTTTTCTAATTCTCCTTTTGATTTTTCTTTGACCCGTTGATTATTTAGAAGTGAGTTTTAAAAATTTCCAAATATTTGGATTTGCAAATGAAGCAACTACAAAGGCTTAATCTCCAAAATGTACAAGCAGCCCATGCAGCTCAATATCTAAAAAACAAACAACTCAATCCCAAAATGGGCAGAAGACCTAAATAGACATTTCTCCAAAGAAGATATACAGGTTGCCCACAAACACATAAAAAGATGCTCAACATCACTAATCATTAGAGAAATGCAAGTCAAAACTACAATGAGGTATCACCTCACACTGGTCAGAATGGCCATCATCAAAAAATTTACAAACAATAAATGCTGGAGAGGGTTGGAGAAAAGGGAACCCTCTTGCACTGTTGGTGGGAAGGTAAATTGATACAGCCACTATGGAGAACAGTATGGAGGTTCCTTAAAAAATTAAAAATCGGGCTTCCCTGGTGGCGCAGTGGTTGAGAGTCCGCCTGCTGATGCAGGGGATGCGGGTTTGTGCCCCGGTCTGGGAGGATCCCGCATGCCGCAGAGCGGCTGGGCCCATGAGCCGTGGCCGCTGGGCCTGCGCGTCTGGAGCCTGTGATCCGCGGCGGGAGAGGCCACGGTGGTGAGAGGTCTGTGTACTGCAAAAAAAAAAAAAAAAAAAAAACTAAACTAAAAATAGAACTACCATACGGCCCAGCAATCCCACTCCTGGGCATATACCCTGAGAAAACCATAATTCAAAAAGAGTTATGTACCACAATGTTCATTGCAGCACTATTTACAATAGGCAGGACACGGAAGCAACCTAAGTGTCCATTGACAGATGAATGGATAAAGAAGATGTGGCACATATATACAATGGAATATTACTCAGCCATAAAAAGAAACAAACTTGAGTTATTTGTAGTGAGGTGGATGGACCTAGAGTCTGTCATACAGAGTGAAGTAAGTCAGAAAGAGAAAAACAAATACCATATGCTAACACGTATATATGGAATCTAAAAAACAAAAAACAACAAAAAAAACAGTGGTTCTGACGAATCTAGGGGCAGGACAGGAATAAAGACCTAGACGTAGAGAGTGGACTTGAGGACACGGGGAGTAGGAAGGGTAAGCTGGGACGATGTGAGAGAGTAACGTTGACATATATACACGACCAAATGTAAAATGGATGGCTGGTGGGAAGCAGCCGCATGGCCCAGGGAGATCAGCTTGGTGCTTTGCGACCACCTAGTGGGGTGGGATAAGGAGGGTGGGAGGGAGATGCAAGAGGGAGGGGATATGGGGATATACATATGCATGTAGCTGATTCACTTTGTTATACAGCAGAAACTAACACAAGATTGTAAAGCAACTATACTCCAATAAAGATGTTAAAAAAAATTCCAAATATTTGGGCATATTTCCAGATAGCTTTCTGTTGTTCACTTCTAGCATATATTCTGTTTTGTTCAGAGAATATACTTTTTTGTTATTTCAATGTTTTTAAGTTTATGAGATTTATTTTATGGACTACCAATTATATTTTTATTTACCTTATAGACTGTGATCTCTATAAGTAAGTGTATATATTAAAAATTAGGTTAATTTGGAAATATGTACTGTACTAGTAGTGCCAGGATTGGAAATTTTCTTTAGCCCTCTGAATTGATTCATTATAAAAGAGTTTGTGTGTCAGCAGTAGATTGCTGAATAATCCTGGGCCAATGGTACTACTGTTTAACCTATCTTAGCCATTTTGTTTAAAATGTTTGTTATTTTCCACCAAAGTACAAAGAGTAACTTGTAAAGTTAATTTTAATTTCAAAGTATTCATTTAGGTTTATAAAAAAGCAAAGATTATAAAATAAAATAAGGAATGAAAAGAATTAATTACTATTTATGTATTGTTTACCTGTAGGTATCATATAATTTAGCCCTGGTCTGATAAATTGTTCAGAGAGTAGAATTATTTTCCCAGTCATGAATCTGTAACATTTTCTTTTGTTATTCCTTTCTTTGTAGAATTATTCTTGTAATGCTAGCAATATTATATTAAATGATATGATGATATACATTTGAAATAAATGCCCATTTTCAGTGATACCTTTTCAGTTGGCAAATTACACTTTTGACCAAATTGCTTTTTCAAATTTTCATATTTTAGCTGACTTCATACCTTTTATTTTACTGCCTCGCAAAAAGATAGACAAGGGGTGACCAATTGATTGACAAATCATCTTTTCCAATAAAAAGCAATATGGATTTGTTTTGATTGCTGAATCTGATAGTCTTGTCTTAAATAATAGATATGTACTCTGATGAAATTAATTTGCCTTTTATATAAATACATTGACTATTATTCTAATACTTGAGAAAACTGTAATCACAACAGTAAATTAAAACATGTTATTGACTTTGAAGTTTATTATAATGTTTACTTGTAGGATATATATCTCTTACTTTATAGTTTGTGTAGGTGAATATCAAAGTGATATTTTATTCCCTAATCTTTCACTAGTTTGGTAACAGAGCTCTGGGTATGGGTATCGTCTGGAAGGAGTGAGCTTAATATATTACACTCTTGTAATATAAAAAAGAATATTATATGTATAATTATTCATAGTGACTTATTTACATAGGCTGGTTTTATGTTCTTCTAGTGAATTGGATGACAATGAGATATTGATTTCCCATTGGAGTTATTTTGTTTCACTTTTATGACATTTTTGAGACCACAGCTATTCATTAGTTCATGACCTTAACTTCCCCATCATCTTTCTGGTTTCATTTACCTCCCATATTCAGATAGATCCCAGGATTTGGCTATGATTGCAGGAGTACCTAACTAATTCTTGCCTTACCACTCCTTGGCACTTGGAAGTTTTCTTGGAATCAGCCTTTCTCTGTGTTTTCAGCCAGTCCCTTCTCTCTTGCATTTTCATTTTTTTTTTTTTTTTTTTTTTTACTAATTCCTTCCCTTCCAGCTCTGAACATACTTTGGTTAACTTGTATTCTTAAGCACAAATAAACAAACAAAAACTCTGCTCTTGACCTTGCTGTACTTCCCTTACATAAAACACACTCCAAACGTAGTCTGAACTTGTTGCTGCCACTTCGTACCATCCTCTTACTGCTTCAGATTCTATAAAATGACGTCTAGTTCCTACTACCCTACTGATGCTACATTTTCAAAACTACCTGACGTCCTGATTTCTAACTGAATGGTTTTTGCTCAGTGCTCCTCCCCTTTGGATTGGGTTGACAGTTCTTGCCGGTGAGTCCTGTGCACTCTCTGAACTGCTGTCCTCTCTGCACCGGACGTTTATTGTATGTGTATTAGGAACTGGGTTATTCTTCTGGGTCTTTCTTTCTCTCTCCCTCTCTCCCTCTCATCGGTGCAGTAGGCAATTAGTTTAATAATTACTTTATTTATTTTTTGGCCACACCACACGGCATGTGGGATCTTAGTTACCCAGCCAGGGATCGAACCTGTATCTCCTGCAGTGGAAGCACGGAGTCTTCACCACTGGACCATCAGGGAAGTCCCCGACCTGTCTTAAAAGCAGCAGCAAGGATGTGAACTTTCCTGATTCTGAACTCTCTCTCTTTGGTAATGTTCATGTGTTATTTGCCATGTTCTATCTGGTATTCGAACTGTGCTTCATGTTAAAAATACATCCTTGAACATAACAGGCTTTCTGATAAGCACTTCTTATATCCAGGTTTATGTTCACGTTCACTGCTGCCATACTATCTCAGTTACTTGTTTTGTGGAGAAAAACTACTTTTTATCTTGTTAAAGCTTTTGCGTTCTATAACCATTCAGGTTTGTTTTTAAGATTGACTGGTTGTTTGATGTAGTCTTATGTGCTCAGATTTTTGCCGTGCATATGTGGTATCCATTGCTGTGTTTCCCTAACATGTAGTATTTTTAAAAAAACATTATCTTGCAGTTCTTGAGTCAGTAATTTGTGAGTGTTTCAGCCGGATGGTTCTGTCTCAGGATCTCTCATGGGGCTGCAGTCCAAGATGTCACCTGGGGCTGCAGTTGTTTGCAGTCTTGATTGGGACTGGAGATCTGTTTCCTATGTGGCTCCCTCACTCAACTCAGGAGGCCTCAGTTCCTTGCCATGTGGGCTTGTCTTTAGAGCTCCTTAAGTGTCCTTTTGAAATGGTAGGTGGCTTCTTCAGAGTGAGTGAGCCAATAGATCAAGCAAGGTGGAAATATATTGTCTTTCATGAAGTAGCCTCAGAAGTCATATACCATCATTGTGCATGCAGCATCCTTTTCATAAGAAACAGCCCACACTCCAGGGGAGGGGAATTGACCTCCATCTTTTAAGGGAGGATTGTACAAAAATTTGTGGTTATATTTTAAAACTCGACTCCACATGATACTTTTTCATTAGGAATACTAATAATGTTAGGTAAATTTCACTATGACTTGTTTTGAATTGTTACTATGTTTGTTCTGTATTTAAGATATTCAAAGTTCTGAAGTAACATAGATATGAATATGGTTTTTATGGGTTGTCAAAAATCCATATACTCTTAAGTTCTCTACTGATTTTGACTTTATTTTGTAAGGTTATTTTTTGAAAAATTTCTTACAAGTTTTGATAATTTTGTTTCTGTTTTCAGGGCACCAAGATACCATTGAATTATTCCAGCTCTGTCCTATTGTTTTTCTCTCCATTTGCCTACTTTAAGAAAATGTATTAAGTATACTAATTATAGAAATGCATTTATTGAAATAAATGGCTTATTTTTCCCTCTCAGCTGATTTGAATAGGATGCACAGACAAAATATAGATGCCTACCATAACCCAGATGCAAGAACATATGAAGATAAAAGGGCTGTTGTATCTCTAGACCAAAATTTAGCCACTTCAAATGCTGAGAACCTAGAAGATTCTGCAAATAAAAACTCAGGTTTTTAATCACATTCTATTCTTTTGTTTTTGTGGGGTTTTTTTTACATTTCTAAAGTTGTTCAGTAGCATTTCTCTTCTATTCTCCAAGAAAGTTCTTATGATTTTGAGAATTTGGTTACTCTGAGTCAGGAAGCATAACACATTATTCATGCTATTTACAATAACTTTTCTACATAGGCACTTTGAAAAAAGTGAATAAATACATTTTGCTCCTTAATATGTATTTCTTCTCAGCTTTATTACTTGCTTATGTATACTTTAGCTGCTGCTAATACTTTTGTTTTGCTGATGGGGAGGGCATTTCTAAAAATCAAATAGTCTTTCTACCCATACAGAGTTTGGTAAAGTTTATGGGTTCTTTTTTTTTTTTTTTTTTTTTGCGGTATGCGGGCCTCTCACTGTTGTGGCCTCTCCCCTTGAGGAGCACAGGCTCTGGACGCGCAGGCTCAGTGGCCATGGCTCACGGGCCCAGCCGCTTCGTGGCATGTGGGATCTTCCCGGACCAGGGCACGAACCTGTGTCCCCTGCATCGGCAGGCGGACTCTCAACCACTGCGCCACCAGGGAAGCCCAGTTTATGGGTTCTTATACCATCAGAATTAGTTTGAATTAGTGAAATCATATCAGATGTATGATAAATTGTACAGTGAAATTCATTTTTTTTTGTTTCATAATCAGTTGCCCTCCCTTATAAAACCACAATATACAAAGAAATAAATGAAGTAATTAAAAGTTTACTGTGACTTCTGGTCACATCTGCCTTTCATAAGCAAATATCTTTGATTTGCTATTAAACAGGGTCCTTTAATTAAAGATTCTGTAAATTGAAGATTATTCAATATCTTTCTTTATGACTTGCCAGGAAAAGTTGTCATCATCTTTCTTTATCAAGTATATGTGAAAGTATGTTACATATTTAAAATTCAAATGAAGTTTAAAGAATATACCACCTTACACTGTATTTTGGTGCCTTTAAAAGTTACCATTTTTTTATGACAAATTCTCTTTTGTTCTTTCACAGAAATTTTAATTTTAGACTAGAAAAGAACTCTATATTAGGAAGTCTTTCTAAAATGTCCCTGACTAATCATTACAGTTTTTTAAAAACTTAAAAATATTTTTAATGCATATTGGCCAAATAGGCAGACTAAATGGTGAGTTCTGATTAGAATTACTAGCCTTGCATCTTTCAAGCCTTTGATGGTAGCACTGATCTCTGCAGCCTTTTTGAACACTTCACGAGATGTGTGGTTGGTTGTTTCCATGGACAGCCTGTATCACTGTTTGATCTCTAATTACAAGAAAATGCTTTCCTACTTTGATCCACAATAGATTTTTACACAGCGGATCTAGTTTTGATTTTTGGAGTACTAAAATTAGAACTTTTGATTTTGATGAAATTACTAATTTGGCTCTCACTCTGAGTCTGTAATAATTCAGTGTACAATAGCAGCATCAAAACACCTTTCCATTTTATTGAAGAGAATTTTGACCTCTTTCTGATTATCATTATTTTTCTCTTCATTGGCTTCTGCTTCTGGTAGTCTTTATTGAGATCAGTGGTAGAGATCCCTTCTCTATCCTTCTCTTCCACACCCTGTATTGTTTGTAGTCCTCTCTTAGCCTAGAACTTTCTCTGTCATAGTACTAACACTTTAGGCATCTAGCTCTGCTTACAAAGCAAAAGCACTGGAAAAATCAAAGCTTTCCATGACCCATTCCCAAGAAGGAGCACAAGCTTGATGATTGAATATGCATAGCAGAATTTATTGTCTATTGCCTTTCTGTACACTACCAGGGTTTTGGTGCAGCTGTTGTGGCCAGGATGCTCTAGTTTAAGAAATCATATAAAATCATAAAATGTTAAAATTTCCTTTTGTGAATTGAAATTTCCTAAATTAACTTTCATTCCCTAAGAATTCACCTAAAACAGACTTTCTGAATGCAAAAAACTATTGAGAGTCACCTAATTTGTTGGTATGCCATCATATATGTGTAGGAGTGTGTGTGTATACATATGTATGTGTGTGCAGACATACACATACATATGTGGCATGTAATATTTTAAAGGCTTTAAGGGAACTTGAATATACCTGAGAGTTGAATATTATAATGTATACTTAAGGTTCATTATCCTCTAATGTTTTGTCTTCATTAGGCCTGTTTCTGAGACCCTTCTTAATGTTTGTTGTTTTTCTTTTACTTTATGGTTCTTGGATGAAAAACCATGTTGATAAAGTCCATACTAATTTGGCTTAAATTTATTTTTTCGCTTGTTATGATGCCTGAATACATTTTCATTCTCTTTGTTTAGAGCATGTGTTTCCCTTTGGTTTTATTTTTATAGTGTTTTTATATTTGAAAGAACTTACCTTGCCTGCCTCTAATAATATTTTTCTCTAATTGCCTCAATGGTTTAGAATTTGAGTGATCATCAAAGTGAAACAAACTACTCAGTTTTGGTTTGCTAATCAGCTTTTCCACCATAACATAAGATTTTAATGTTTAGGTATTGATTTGCCTTTCTGCTGATCTATTCAAGTAAGCATTAATAAATTTAAATACAAAGGCAAAATAGACCTAAATGACAGCTAAACTGCAAAGCAGTTGTCCTGCAAATACTATACGAGTGAGAGAAATAAATGCTTTAGATTGATGGTATAAGGAAACTAAAAAATGATATAAAAAGTTATGTGAGGCTTACACACCAATTTTTTTTTTCTGCATTCGAAGAGACCCCTGGGGTCTAATTATTTTCCAGGTTGCTTTTATGAAATAATTTTTTCCCTTTCCCAGAATGTTTAATACTATTTATAGGTAATATATAGCATAGTTTTATTTTTCATGTTAATATCTCACTAATCTGATAGAATTTTTAAATAAAAAGTATTGCAGTGATTAAAATACTTTAATTTGTAAAAAATGTTTTTGGAGCTAACTTTCTAATCTGTTCTTTAAACCATGGATGGGAATCCACTTTTGGAATTACTGATTTTTAAAAACAATTTTAGAAAATTTTTGTATGTGTATACATAATACATTTTAGTGTATAATTAAGCAGTGTTCTTAAGAAAAGGATATTTATATTCATAAATAAGAACTTAAACATGTACTTTTTTTTCTCTCTATAAATTTTACTTTAAAGCCTTTGCTGCAGTGAGAGTTGCTTACGTTATTAGCTTTTCTGTTTTCTTGATGTCTTTCAGGTATAGATATGTTATGCTTTTCCAACTGTGTATTAACTTTATTTTAGTTTCACCATTTTTTTTCTCTCTTTACTTTTTATCTGGTCTTTAGATTCTAATCTCAGCCTTCTTCTGAGTTTAACCTCTGGAGTTCCATATTTAGCACATTGTTTTCAAGATTTGAATTTATTAGCAAAGTCTTTATTCTTTAACCTTTATGTTTTCTAAGCACTGGCTAATGGTATGTTTTTGAAAAATTTCCCTTTCAAGGTCATATGCAAACACAGAGCTCTCCTTTTGCTCGGGGAAATATTTTTGGTGAGCCTCCAACTGAACTTCAGATTAAACAGCAGGAATTATACAAGAATTTTCTTCGTTTTCAGGTGAAATGCTTACTTGATCACAGTTTCAAAGTTTCATAAGAGTTTTTTTAAAACAATTAATTATTTTTGGCTGCATTGGGTCTTTGTTGTGGTGCGCGGGCTTCTCATTGCGGTGGCTTCTCTTGTTGCGGAGCACGGGCTCTAGGCGCATGGGCTTCAGTAGTTGTGGCATGCAGGCTCAGTAGTTATGGCTCGCAGGCTCTAGAGCACAGGCTCAGTAGTTGTGGCGCGAGGGCTTAGTTGCTCCGTGGCATGTAGGATCTTCCCGGACCAGGGCTTGAACCCTTGTCCCCTGCATTAGCAGGTGGATTCTTAACCACTGTGCCACCAGGGAAGTCCCCATAAGAGTTTTAATAAACTAAACTTGCAAAGATTTAATCCACAAGATAAAGAATAAATTCTAAAATGCCATGAGGTTACTAAAATATCTAATTTATATAAGATATAAATTACATTATATTATTATTTATATTATTATACTATTCTACTTATGTCTGAAAAAGGAATAGGGAGACATGTTAGGTATACCAGTTGACTTAAATTTTATTAAATCATTAAGTGTTAAAGAATGCTGAAATTTCTAAAAGTGAAACACTTAAAATGTTCACCTATTAGGCATAGAATGAATCTTTCTAGATGTTTACATGTGTTAGTAGAAAATAATTAGTTTTTTGTAAATGATTTGATATTCTTGACTCAGTTGTATAGTTTGTAAATAAATAAATATTAAATGTAATCACATTTTGCAACTACTTGCCTCATTTATATATATAAGCAAATAGTATTTAAAGTACTAGAAATTGCCCAAAGGAAGATACTTGAGCATCAGGTGTTTATTAAGCAAACAGATTTATTGAACTCTCATACTGTGGCCACCCTTGGTATGGAGCCTGAGGTGAGTGAGAGGCCTGCTCATAGCGGGCTCACAATATTTTCTCTCCTTACCTCCCTCCCCTCCATACCCACACTTACATCCCAGTGTCAGATTAATCCTGTGGCCAGGTTAATCTTCCTTTGGTATGACTTCTCATGTTTTTTTTCTTTATTCAAAACCTGACAGTAGCGTTTCTTTTCTACAGAAAATGTCCATATTCTTTATTCTGACACTTCTGGCTCTCCAGTCTAATCCCAACCTCTTAAACAAATTCTTCTTACAGAGATTCTATTCAAACATGCCATCTTTCTGATCCTAATTATTGTGGACTTTTAAGGCAGTGACATAATGGATGTAGTCTTAAGGATGATTGATCAGGCATTACTGTTGAGGATGTATTTTTGGAGGATTTAAAAGACTGGAAGCAGGGGTGTTTTACTAGAGTGGTGACAGTGGAAATGGATGGAAAGACCTTTCTAAGGATCGACAGAATGAATAGAGATATTGACTGTAAGAGAGTAGCATCAGAGATCCCAAGGATACTGGCCACTCGAGTCAGGTAGCAGCAGATTGAGGGTCACAGAATCACCTTTTGAACTTGAAGGACCCTCTGGTATATTGCCCATGATGATAGCAAGTCAAAATTATGTAGTTCCTATTATACTTACTGAGTGTTAGCGTGGTCTAGGGTAGAATTCAGGGAAAAATAAGTCTTGCCACTTTGTAGCCTGTTATTATTTATAAGATAGTTTTACATATAGTATCTTATTAAACCTCAGTACTCTCTGAGGAAGTTATTACTCTTTTTATTTTATGACCAACTAAAATACAGGATGAGGCTCACCTTTGGTGGCAGAGCTTGCAAGTTGTGAGGCTGGTGCTTGAACCCAAGTCTCCTGACTTTAAGTATCATATCTAGAGGTACTACAGTTACGTTTCTAGCTCTAGGAAGTCTTTCCTCTGGGAAAAAGCTACTAGTAGTGGGGGAAACTTTGACTGTATTAGTTTCAGAATAAGTTCAACCTTCACTTCTCCCACCGTATAAAACGGTGGTTTATGTATTTTTCTTTTAGCAGCCTCTTAAAAATGCCCTTTTTGCCCCCAAACAAAATCTAATCCAGAACTCTATGAAAATGTAAAATAGCTAAATGGTATTTATTTTTAATATCAACAATATAGTGTCAGACAAAAAGAATCCCCAAACTTAAGTGTTAAAAGAAATGTTATAAAATGTTTAAATCTGTGCACAAAGATGGCAAAGGAAGCCTCAGCTCCATGTCTGCATAAATGTTATACCATTAGTTTAAGCTAGTGCAGCAGAAGTCTTCATGTGGTTAAAATTTGGTAAATAACACATGTGAGTGTTTAGATGTCATTTTTAATTGCAGCTTTAAAAATAATTAACAAGTTTAATAAAATATTTGCAGGACGCTTGAAGCACTTTTGTGTTACATGGTTTGAAAACCACTGACCTGGATGATTGATAGCTTTTTTCTTTCCATTGAACTTCTGTGTGGCATTTTTGTTGGAATGATATTTCTGTGGATTCATTAGGTGTGAGGTCCATTTATGATTGTGGCCCATTAATGGAGAAGTGACTTTGTCATTGTGATTTTTTTTTTTTCATGGAGGAGGAAAAAGGGGGAACTGAGTATTAAATGTGAGGTTTTGTTGTATGGATCATAAATGATGTTTTCTCTAGGGCTATTGTAATTGAAGATGTGATTACATACACACCACTTAGTATTAAATATTAGGATTGTACATATTTAATAGTGTTGTGAGAAAGAAATGTTGGAAAAAGCCCTAGCATGTAAAATCATGGCACATATAAGAAGACTACAGTTCTTATAGCTCAAAAGTTTGTCAGCACTAAATACAGCAACCTTGAAGCTAGAGGAAATACAGACAAGAACTATAAAAATAATATGAATAGTCATAATCAATCCATACTTAAGAGGGACGGAAATCTATTGTTATCCTTAAACCAGCATCATGAATACCCAGTACCTGTGCTGTCGTTCTTCTCTATCTCATTCATGGAGGATGTAGACTATCTGTTAAGGTCCTCTTCCTTTCAGATCTTAGACTCTGTCTTAGAATATTCCCCCAGAATACTCAGCACTGCAGGCCCCAAGTGGCATTCAAACAAAACTTAGTTATGAATTCTTGTGGCTAAAATCCTCATTTACCTTGCCAGTAGATAGGAAAGGAGAAAGGCCATTCTAGGGAAGCGATTCCTACTTAAAGAGTGATTGCTAAAATATTTCACTGTTGTTTCAGGATACTAATCACGGCAAGGAACTTTGAGATGTTATAGTAGCAGTCATTATAGAATAATGTAATCATGAATTATTTACTAAGTACCTTCTACATAGGAGGAACTTTTATGTTTTTTATATACATTATTTCATTTCAATTCTTTGAGTACTACCTTGAGGTATAGATGTTAATAACTCTTTTTACCAGATGACAAAACTGAACAAGAAAGTTTCTTAAGGTCACACAGTCTGATGGAGCTGGAATTTTACTCAGAGCTCTTAACATTACATCATGTGGCCTCCCTAACAAAATATAGGAAACTGAAAAATTTAGGAACTTATTTTTACTTACAAAAGAGGGCACAAATGTTGATAATAGGGTAAATTAAGTGGTATTCTAACTTTTCAGTAGTTTCACAAAGTAATAACTACGTTTAATTCTTTAGATTGAGGAAAAGAAGCAAAGAGAAGAAGCAGAGCGAGAGAGATTGAGAATTGCCGAAGAAAAAGAAGAGAGACGGCTTGCAGAACAGAGAGCACGAATTCAGCAAGAGTATGAAGAGGAACAGGAAAAGAAAAGGGAGAAAGAGGAAGAGGTGCGTTTTTACCTACTGTATTTTTCTACTTAGTCCGAAAGTGAACTCCTTATTTTGACTTGAAAAGATATTTATTACTTACAAAGGAGAAGGGATCCATATCCATTTGTTAGATGCTATTTTATAAAAATGAAAGACTAAATTAAGAAAAAAGATAAATGGTGACTCTTTTTACAGATGAAAAACAGTTTAGGCCAACTAGGATGTTATAATAGATGCCTAATATTTTATTGTTAAGCAGACAACTTTTTTATTTAAAGAACACTATATCATCTATACCTTCAATTTTATCTCTTTATTTCAAACAAATATGAACTATAGAACGTGTGTATGGAGTGTATATTTTTCTCTTTATTTTAAAGCAAAGGCTGAAAAATGAAGAGCTTATTCGGTTAGCTGAAGAAAGACGAAAAGAAGCAGAAAGAAAGAAGAAAGAAGAAGAAGAAAAACATAACCTACAACTTCAGCAGTACTATGAAAGAGAAAATATAACTGGTGAAGAAACAAAGGTAAGTTTCAGACAAAAATGTCTATGGAACCCGTAGTTCAACCCACTTTCACTGTGAGAGTGGTGGAGTAGTTAGCAAAAGGGAGAGAGCAGAGAAGGTGCTTTTGTCTCTCCTTTCGTCATAGTACTTTTTCTGGGTGCAGTGCACTGAACTTCCTGTACTAGGTGATGTCACTGTGCTGCGTTGTATTTTCCCTGCTATGAACAGAATAGGCTTACTTTTGTCGCCATTCTTAGTCTTGTTCCCATAGTCCGTAGACTAGCATCCTCCAAACTGTTCATGACACGACTGAAGGTGTTTGGAAACTTTTGTAGCAATTTTTCAATGTAATTTTATGTCTGTTGAATCTATAAAATAGTTGGGCTTGAATTGTATAACATCTTTTAAAAGTTTTTATTTATCTAGTACAGTTGAGCTTTGAACAATGCAGGGATTAATCTGTGTGTGTGTAATTTATATTTGGCCCTCCATACCTGCGGTTCCTACACACCTGCACATTCAACCAGTCACTGACTATAGTACTGTAGTGTTTGACGAAGAAAAACATCCCTGTATAAGTGGACCTGTGCAGTTCAAACCCATGTTGTTCAAGGGTCAACTGTAATTCAGTCTTACTCTGTTTTACACATCTGTCCACAATGGATTGGAAATTAAAAAAGAAACTTGTGGCTCACCACAGACTGGTTTGAAGTCCATGTCTCTGAGATGGGGGTTGATGTTCACACTTAGGCATGTGAGTCAAAGTTATTAGACAGGAGTTTTCTCTCTAGAAAGCCAGTAGGCCCTTATGAAAATCCAGTTCACATCCTTGCTCATATTTCAAAGCTATATTTAAAATTTTGTTTGTATAGTATCACTAGGGACTTATTAAAAATGTGTCTTCCGGGTCTCATCTACAACGTATCTGATTTACTAAGTGTGATTTAGTAACCCTTAGGGGTTTGGATGCAGTTGGCCTGTGAACCACACCTTGAAAAACCCTATGTCTTATATGTTTAGCCCAATTTAATTTTTAAAAAATTGTTTTCAGAAATTTAGATTTATACAGACATGATTTCTTATAAGTAGAATTGACAAAAAGATTACTTTTAACCAGTGTGCTCCTTGGGTGTATTTATGATGTGATTTGCTACATTGTTCAATGTGTAACCTACTGTAGGTAACATGAGCCATTTCTGGTGCAAATACACTCTCTGGATTTCTCACCCCAGGGTTTTATGATGATAGAAATAAGTATTCACAATTTGAATTTGCTGAAATGTTGTTTAAAAGGGAATTTATAGGGCCTTCCCCGGTGGCGCAGTGGTTAAGAATCTGCCTGCCAATGCAGGGGACACGGGTTTAATCCCTGTTCTGGGAAGATCCCACATGCCACAGAGCAACTAAGCCCATGCGCCACAACTACTGAGCCTGTGCTCTAGAGCCTGTGAGCCACAACTACTGAGCCCACGTGCCACAACTACTGAAGCCTGTGCACCTAGAGCCCGTGCTCCGCAACAAGAGAAGCCACCGCAATGAGAAGGCCGTGCACCACAACTAAGAGTAGCCCCCACTCGCAGCAACTAGAGAAAGCCCATGTGCAGCAACGAAGACCCAATGCAGCCATAAATAAATAAAAAGGGAATTTATGAGTGAGATCTGTATTTTTTGTTTTATTTTCAGTATTGCAGGAACATTAGGCAGTATCCTTCATTTTTAGGATATATATAGTTGCTCATCCTTTTAAAGTATCATTGAAATGTCATATCATTCATATTTCTAATTGATAAAGTTTGTTTTTTAGAGCAGTGTTTGGTTTATAGCAAAATTGAGCAGAAAGCGGAGAATATTTTATTGTAAAATTGATTGAGAATGAAGGTTGTTAGTTTCTCACAGTTGTGTTTCTGCCACTTTCTTATTATGTCTAAGAAAAAAGCTATTTCTTAGGCATATGTAATTTTATGACTGTTATAGTTTAATTGTGAAGTACCATAAAGTTTTAGACCAGCTTTGTTCCATTGAATGCATTCTGCCCTCAATTCTGAAATTCTCATTGCTAGCTGTCATCTTTAAATTTATGTAGGCCTGATACATATTTTTGTTTACTCTTAGTTTTTACTTTCGTGTCTGCATTTAAAATTTTTCAGTCTGTATATTTATTTAGTTTGTTAAAATTTGTTTTTTAATCCTAGTCTGAGAGTTATACTATCATAATCAATATATTTGATCATATTAATTGAATTTCTGACTTTTTGGTTTTTGCTTCCTTGACAGTTACTTGTTTGTCTGTTTTTTTTGTTTGTTTTTTTTAAATTATGTGGACTATGCTTTCTTTGCTTCATTCTCTACAGTCCTTTAGAAGGTTTAACTTGTCTTTATAATTCTGCCTGTGGTCACCTAGAGTTTTTTTTTTAAACTTTGTCATATACTTCTAATTTTATCAAAGTCACTAGTGAAAGTAATATTTGATTTTGTACTGTGCAAAATGAACAATTTAACATCCACATTTATAAACATACATTTATTATTTTTATCCAGATAATTCTTATTGTATTTTGTTGGGAGTTTTTATGTTTTCAGCATTTTGATTTTAATACGAAGTTGGGAACTATTAGCTTTATTACACTATAACCTGAAACCCTGTTTTATTTCCTTACGGAGACATAGAAACTCTTATCATGATCTGTGATGCTCTTGGTGACAAGAGATCTAGATTTTAGAGATGTGTGTATGTATATATACACACACATACATGTTGGGATGTGTGTATATATACATACACACATAGACATACGTTGGGGTGTGTGTGTGTGTGTATATATATATATATTTTTTTTTTTCTCCCCCTCAGCACTTGAGACAGCCTTCTCCTGTAGTTCCTGCTCTTCAGAACAAGATTGCAAGCAAACTCCAAAGACCTCCTTCAGTTGACAGCATTATAACTTCCTTTATTCAAGTATATACTCTTTCTTTTGATTTATTCATCTTCACTAAGTTATCTTGGATTGCGGGTATTGAATGAGATTTTCTTATTCATCTTACTTAGCTAGATTACATTTTTCACGTCTGAAATATAGATGATGTTTACATTGATTTGTCTGTTCCTTCAGTTATAAATGATAATACTTGGTGCCCCAAAGTTTAAATTCTTTTGACAAATCATAATTTAGCAAGTGGTACTTGTCCAGGCCCCTCAGGAAGGCCTTTTCTCTGGTAATATGTCTTCTAGCTAGCTGTAGCTATGCTAATAAAGTCCCTTATACTTTAGACTGAGCTACAATCAGAAAAGCACCAGGAAAATGTTCCAGAAGGGTTGATCCTTGAGTTGACTCTTGAGGAATGAGTAGGAATTTGCTATAAAGAGGAGGAGGAAGAGGGACTTGCAGCATATGCAGAGTCATGGAGGGAACTGTAAGCCAAGTGGCATGCATGGAGAATACATGGTTTGTTCTGGCCTGCTGACATCTCACCAAATGGCAGAGGAGGTGAAGGCTAGAATGTATGCAGGGTGTTGTAGGGAGTGCTAAGGGGTTTGACTTTATTCCATAGGCCAGTGGATATTAAACAGGCTTTTTACCAGAATAGACAAAGAAACATATTAGAATGTCTTCCTCAAGCCCACCCTCTGAGATCTGATTTGGGAGGTCTGTGGTAATGTATGGGGATTCATGGTAATATTTTAAATAGGAGAATGACATGGCCATGTTTGCCTTGCATAATGTTCTCTCAGGCATTGGTGGAGTGGAGATATATTATGGAGGCTGGGCAAGACTGTAAACATGGAGAAAAGTTAAGATGCTTTTGCAGAAGTCCAGATGTGACTTTGAGGACCTAAACGAAGGCAGTGACATTAAGAACTAAGAAGGGGTGACAACTTGAAGATATATTTATGAGATACAGATAGCGCTGTTTATTGACTGTGGGTGACGGGTAGGAGTCAGTGACAACTGCCAGGTTTCTGGTGAGGGTTATATAGAGTAGGCAGCTGAAAATACAGGTTGTGGCCAAGGAAGCCGCTCTGCACTGGGTTCATAGTTTTGGAAACTACTAACATTATTGCTTGTCTAATTAGTATGATTGTCTAGGATGTGTTCAGGGGAAGTAAAGAGGGCTGAGGATGGAACAGTAGGGAATTACCAACATGTAAGAAGCAGAGCTAGGAAATAGGGAGAGTGGCAATGATATCAGTTGCTACTGGCCAAGTAAAATAAGGGCTCAAAATGCCCATCAAATGCATCACCGAGGGATCACTTGGTAGGAGAAGCAAAGGCTGTGTAGTGAGGAGTGAATGGGAATGAGGAAGCAAACACCGTATGCCCTGCACATACTGTTTTTTAAAGAACGGCTATGAAGGAAGAGAATGGACAATAGATAGTGAGTGATGAAGGGTGAGGTAAGTTTTTTTAAAAATGGAGAGATTTTTAAGCACAGGCTGTTAGGAAGGTGGTTGGAGAGAGGAAGAGGGTGGGCAAAAAACAGTAATTGATGGAGGAGCTGAGAGTCACTTATCAGATACAGAGTACAGGTGAAGGGATCATCTTTGGATGGGGCAAGGCCTCTTTCATTGCAGTGGGAAGAAAAAATAAATGTAAGTAAGCTTATAGATAGAGTGGTGGGGAGTTTGGTTTCTCTTACATATAGTTACTTCAAAATAATTCCTCTCTTAAAGCTTCTGAATAGGGAAGACATACTGAGTGTATCTTTGTTGTGATTGTTAAACAGGAAAGTTCCATGTCCAGGGCACAGTCTCCTCCGGTACCTGCCAGGAAAAATCAGCTTCGTGCAGAAGGTAGAGTTGACTATTAAACCTGTAATCTAGACTATTTCTGTTTTTAACTTTTTGTTTTGAAAAACAGACTCACAAAATATCATGAAACAGTATAGAGAGGTGCTGTGCACCCTCCCCCCAGCTTCCCTCAGTCGTGCAATATCACAACCAGGAAATTGGCATTAGCATACTCCACAGACCTTCATCAGGTTTCACAGTTTTCACATGCACTAAGTTACGTGTGTTTGTCTGTGTGTTTGTAGTTCTATGCATTTTTATCATGTGTAAGTTGTGTAGCCACCACACAATCAAGATATAGAACTGTCCATTACCACATAGGAACTCCATTGTGCTGCCCCTTTATAGTTACACTCCCCTCTCCCCCCCCAAGAATGTTTCTTACCATTTGAAATTCCCGTATTATCAGAAATGTGTTTGTGGGTCTTAATGATGTTCATAAATATGATCTATATATATAAAGCATTAAAAATAACTTTCATAAAAATGTCACTGAGCATTTTAGCTTTATAAGTCAGGTTATGTTTAACCTTTTATTCGTATACATGTCTTTATTTTTCACTTATCAATGTGAATTTGCAGAGGAGAAAAAAAATGTAATTATGGAATTATCAGAAATGAGAAAGCAGCTTCGTAGTGAAGAGCGGCGTCTGCAAGGGCGGTTGCTGCACATGGACAGTGAAGATGAAGTTCATATAAGGCAAGTTTAGAATTGCATGTTTTGTTTGTTCTTGTGTTCTTTTCTGTCAGGATAAGGAATCGGAACATATCCAATAATTCTACAGTTTTGGCACAGGATTAATTATCTTTATCATAAAGCCACATCTGTTAGAATTTTGCACGCTTGAAAAAAGTTTTTAACGGATTATTGGTGAAATTGTAATGACTGAAGTAGCCTTTCCCTCCCCCCAAAAGAAATCTAGCTAAATAATTACAGTCTAGTGGAGGGACTCAGTATAACTAATTCAAAACAGTGTATGATTTTTTTAGTGTGTTTGCAGTATGTGGTAGGTTTTCTTTTTTGGCAGAACAGCTCTTTCTTTAATTAGCTAATGTGCTATTTAATTCACATTCTTCAATTTTATGTAGATAACATTGCCTTCATAAAACATTTCTTCACAATTGTAAAATCTATTCACTGTGAAAATATGGGATATTTAATGAATATTGATTTAAAACAATTTTAATTGTCCTTCCGTACTTCCAGTAATATATTTATGACAATGGTGATGACAATGGTGGTGTTGATAGGAGGAAGAAAGAAAAAAAAGAAGAAAGAAGTAACACTTTCTTGAAGGCTAACCAAAAGTGTTATCCCTAACCATGGCATCTTTAATAGGATTAGTGATAAATCAGTATTGGGAACAGGCCATTCTTCACACTCTATCTTTAAGATAGTTTGCCTCACTACAGAGAAATCACTGAGTGAAAGATAATTGACTAAATTGGGACTCAAGTACAGAAGGCAGATGGATGCAGAAGTTCCTTTGTAAGCTAATCTAAGTGATAAGGAAGCCCAGGATAGGAAAGAGATGGTGGAAACAAGACTAGAAGAAGACATAGACTAGACAATTATAAAAACAGTCTCCTTACTTTCCCTTTCTCGGTCTTCGAAAAAGTCAGGCATAGAAACTTGGTCCTTGAGAGGAAAATGATAATAGGAATGGAAAACTTCAGAGATGGAATAACCATAAACAGTTACTTTTTAAAACTATTTTTTACATTTTCCGTCAGCAGTGTATTGTTTTCTGAAATACTTATTTTCCAGGAAAATAACTTAACAGACTACCAAACATTTCTGATCATTTTTGCTAAAAGGACTCATAAATTTTCTAAAGCAATATTCTTCAAACTGCAGGTTGCAGTCTTTTAGTAGGTTGTAAAATCAATGCAGTGGGTAACTACCACATTTTCTTTAAAGGGTGTTTATCTAAAAAAAATAAATCATTTATTTTGGCATACTTTTAGGTTATAGAAAAGTTGCAGACATAGTGTAGAGAGTTTCCATACACCCCTCACCTAGTGCTCCCTGTTGGTAACATCTTACATTCCCAGGATATGTTTGTCATGACTAAGAAGCTGACATTGGAACATTACTACAAACTAAATTCCAGACTTTATGGATTCCTCCAGTTTTTCCATCAGTGTCCTTTTTCTGTTCCAGGATTTAGTCAGTACAGGGTACCACACAGCATTTAGTTGTCGCATCTCCTAGTCTCCTCTGTTCTGGGACAGTTTCTCAGTCTTTCCTGTTTTTCATGATTGTGACAGTCTGGAGGGGTATTGGCCAACTATCCTATAGAATGTCCCCCGGTCTACATTTGTCTGATGTTTTCTCATGATTAGGCTGGGGTTAAGGGGTTTTGGAAAGAATGGCACAGGGTAGCCTTCTCATCACATCATATCGGCAGGTATGTGACATCCATATGATAGCCCTGGAATCACTAAGTTTACCACACTGGCAAGAATTGAGAGGTGGTGGGAATAAGCTCCATCTCCTGGAGAGGGGTTATCTACATATATTATTTAGAATTCTTCTGTAAGAAAGATTTGTCCCTTCTCCTCTCTTTATTTAGTTATTCAGCCATTTATTTATATCACTGTTGTTTCATGTATATTTATTTTGTACTTTGGGTTATAATGTTATTTATAACATTATAACATTATGTTATTTATGTTGTTGCTCAAGTTGTTGCAAATTTGGCCATTGGGAGCTCTTTCATGTTGGCTCCTGTGTCTCTTTGACACGTCCCATCCTTTTGTTTCTTGAGCACTTCTTTACTTTCTGTTTCTGCAAGATGCTCCAGGCTCATCTTGTATATTCCCTGTCCCCTGCCCTGGAATCAGCCATTTCTCCAAGGAGTCCTGGTTCCTCTTGGAGAGTGGTATTTAGAAACCAAGCTCTCAGTGGGCAGAGCTAGATAATATATGTATATATACCAAGTCATAAACATGATCTGTAATTGTTCCTGTGTCTATCAATTTGTGTACACGTTAAATTCATACTGATATTTCTGACTGTAATCCAGGATGTGGTAGGATTTTAATGTAGCATGTTAACCTGATTAATTATGCTTTGCTTAGATTTTTGTTGGCATTCTCTAGGTATGTTCTGGCTAAGTAAACAAGGTGAGGAAATTTCAAGATACAGACTGGCTAGGTAATGGAATGTTAACCCAAGGTGGTAATTTTCAACAAAAAATTCTTCCATAGTAGGTCAACTACTTCTTAGTAATAGAGAGGTCAGTATAGTTTTTCTGTATTTACTTTCAAGATGTTATAAATGCCTTAACTTTGGCAGCTTTCCATATTCCAGACATGCATATTCCATTAAATCTAATGGATCATTGACTTCTTATTTATTTTCTTTATTTTCATTCATAAACTGAAGACTGTGCTCTCTTTTGGCAAACCAATGTAAGAAAGAGAAGCCAGGCAGCTTTTCAGTTTTCTCACTTGCAAATCTTACACAATAATTTCCACCCCATGAGATTCTAGTGAAGAATAAATAAACGTATGTATTTGAAAGTACTTTGTAAATTCTGTGTGCTAACTTAAGTTAGATAATATATGTTAGAATTACCATAATTTAGCAAGAATTGGTTAAATACATTTAACTTCGGTGTAGTGTTCGATATGTATTGTGATCAGAGACATCTCAGTGTTGGTTCTTTATTCCAGTTTTATAAATAGTTTCACAAAAAGAATCTCTTATTCATTAATTAATTCACCATATTATTGAATTCCTAATAGTGCTAGGCACCCCCAGCTCACATGCAAAGAAGAGCTAATAACCTAATTCCTAACTGAACAGCCTACTTAACTATTAGCATTAATGGTATACAGGAGTCCAATTTAATGGCCTCCTAGAAGCCTTTTTAGTATTTGTTTTGCATTTTAATGAATCGCTGTTGCAGTTCCTATCCCCCTAGGTGGTTCACTATTAGAGGTCTATGTCAGCCTTGACAAGGTGATTTGGTGAAACCTTCCCCACAAAAGGAAACCCCAGGAGAGCAGGGGGCATTGCCTGTGGGGATCCCAACTCTTCCCGTCTAGGTGCTTAGGGAAGATTTAGTGAATAAAGACATGAAGGCAGGAGTCTGGCAAACTTCTAGCTTAGAGCTACATTTTAAAAAATAGAGGGGACCCACCTAGGGCTGAGGGAAACAGCAGCAAATACTTTATTTTCAGGGCTGGAGATACCATCCCCCATCCCTGTTCTCTATTATCATCACTCCCCCAAAGTCCTAGCAGATAACTCCCTTACTAAGCTACCTGCCTATTTTGCTAACTTCCTAGGTTAACAGAGGAAGAAATATTCTTCCAGAAATAGAGTATTAATTAACTAATTAGGTGTCAAGTTCCTGGAAAGCCCACTGTAAAATTAGTGTTGGGGGACTGTGGATAATACCTATTATTTGGGGCAGCATATTTATGCTGTATTTCTCTGTATAATTTCTGTTTTAGGCTGAGGGGAAGGTAACATTTATTGAGACCTAGTACGTGTCAAGTACTATGCAGGGTACTTTACAATATATAATTTCATTTAATCTCATGCCCACAACAAGACTAAAAGGGTAGACATTATCTGCATCTTACAGATGGTGCAGTCAAACTTGTAGTAAGTAGCAAAGCTGGTCTTTGAATCTTGGTTTCTTTGACCAAAGACTAATCTTTCTGCTACACGAACATTTTAAGGTAAAGCTAACTCATCTGTTCTTCCACTAAGATACTTTGCTTCTGAGCATTTTGAAAGATTACAGTGACCTTATAAATACCCTGTTTTTTTAATACGAGGAATTGAAATAACAGCTACTAGAATAAATTTTTATAATGTATTGTGGTGAAAGATGCCAAATTTCTTGTACAGGGAGTTAAATGTCAACTCAGATTTTCTTCCCAGAAGACACTTTTATCATAATTTGTCATTTTCTACAGGAAAAGAGAAAGGAATCCCATGGATGTATTTGACATGGCCAGACATCGGTTACAGGCTCCAGTCAGAAGACAGTCACCTAAGGGCCTAGGCACTACTACTTTTCAGAATATTCATGACTTTAATGAGCTGAAAGATAGGGGTGAGTAGAATGCTGCTATTTTAATGATACAGCAAGAGTGTCCTACCCATATGTAAGTATCTTTAAAGACGTTTGTATCCTTTTTCTAAAGTGAAGTTTCATTTATGGTATATGTTTTAAGTGATGGTGAATGAAACTTCTGTATAGTTCTTCAATTCACCAGTCTGGTGGATGGACCTTTAGTTTGGCTAACGGTTTTGTTTTGGAGGGCATACAGCTCTTAAAGCCTCAGGAGTGGATTAGATCGGTAAAATAGTGTGAAGAGTGGCACCTGACATTGAGTGGAGGATGGACAGCCAGATGAGCTTAGTAAAGAGGCGGAGAAGGCAGAGTCAGTGGCTGGAGCTTGAGCAGGAGAATGTGGTGTCCTGAAAGCTGAGGGAAGAGAGTGTATCGGGGAGGAGGGACCACGTAGAATGAATATTGGAAGGTGTCAGGTGGATCAGAGGTCACTGGTGACCTCAACTAGATCTTTTTTGGTGGAATTATGGGATCAGAAGCCAGTTAGCTTTGGAAATGAGGACTGAATAAATAGGAAGCAAAGTGTTAGAGGCAATGAGCAGAAGAACCCTTGGAAGAAGGGTGGCCGGGAGGGGGAGGAACACAGGGTCTGGAGCTGGAGGAGCTTGTTAGGCAGCTGATGCGAAAGCTGTTACAGGAGGAAGAGGCTTACAATAGAGGGGAGGGAGGGGACGCTGTTGGAGAGAGGCTCCCTGAGTAGAAAGGAGGAAATGCAGGACTTCTGAAGGAAGGGAGTGGGGAAGATTTGATGCAGCCACTGAGGAGGAGGAGAGAAAGCTTACTGGGGACGTAGGATCGCCAAGGTAACAGAGGCTTGGGAGACGGAGAGGAACCAACATGTGTGTTGCCTGTGAGTTTTCTTCAGGTGCACTCGCAGAGCGGCTCTTGGGGTGGAGGAGGCGGGTTGCTGGGTGGTGGTTTTGTGACTACGCCACATGAATCGGAATTTACACTTTTCTTCTGCTTCTTAGTTTTAAAAGTAATACCTATTTTAGAAAGTTTTGAAAATTCAGAAAGAGGGAAAAATCACTTTACTCAAATCACCTAAATATAAACACAATATTTTGTGTATTTACTAGTCTTTCTGAGCTTAATTAAAACAAAGAAAGTAAAATGAAAACTAGATGTAATTGTTATTTAATTTGGTTTTTTTTCACTTAGATATACATGTGTCATCAATTACATATACCATAGTTACGTTTTTATTCTATCATTGATTGATTACTTATTATATGCCAGGTATTTATATTAAGCCAGTAGGTCTCAGGGGACTTCTTGAGGTCAAAACTATTTTTTTTTTTTTTTTGCGGTACGCGGACCTTCTCACTGCTGTGCCTTCTCCCGCCGCGGAGCACAGGCCCTGGACGTGCAGGCTCGGTGGCCATGGCTCACGGGCCCAGCCGTTCCGCAGCATGTGGGATCTTCCCCGACCGGGGCATGAACCCGTGTCCCCCGCATCGGCAGGTGGACTCTCAACCACTGCGCCACCAGGGAAGCCCCAAAACTATTTTTTTTTTTTTAACATTTCTACTGGAGTATAATTGCTTTACAAAACTATTTTTATTATAAACGAAGACATTATTTGTCCTTTTCATTTTTATTCTCTCCTGTGTGTACAGGTTTTCCAGAGCATATATGGCATGTGATGACTTCACTGCTCTGAAGCTAATAGAATATGTTTCTGTATTCACGTTTTAAAAATTTCTTAGGTTTAATTTCTAACATGGTGTGTGTATGGGGCAGTAAATAAAAGCTCTTTGGGGTCCTTAACTTTTAAGAGGGTAAAGAGGTCTTGAGAACAAAAAGGTTTAAACCGTAAAATTGAGCCATTCATTTATTTCCCTGTTACCACATGTAGTCCTCATTGATCATATGGCTTAGTTGTTGATGTCTCTTGTTTTTATAGAGAGGAAAATGAGTCTGGAAGTGGGGAAGTCCAATCCAAGCTCATGTGTCCAGAGTCTCTTCTGTTAACCTTGCTCTTAATCATTTTCTAATTCTTAGATATTCAGCATGCTTCTCATTTCCCACTACTGTTACCAAATCAGGTCCGGCTGCTTGTTGCTTAAAAAAAATCAGTGCTCGCAAAAGTTGGTGGAAAGGAAAGTTGTTTTTAATCAGAATGCTGACAATCTGGCGAGATGCTGGACTCAGGGTCCCCCAAAAACCATCTCTGAAGATTCTGCTGGGCCATGAAAGTTTTTAAAGGGAAAGAGGGAAGTCATCTCAGTTAATCATTGGGACGGGGTCAGAGTCATCGCCCTCCCCCACCGTGTGCAGGCCTGTTGACTACCCATGATCATTGTTTAGATGCTATTTTATTCACACAGTTTGTGAGATTACTGAAGGGGAAGCTAGGGAAGAGATCTGGTCATCTGTTAATTACTTATTCTTCATTTCTACTTCTTTGATCTACAGAAAGAACCAACACATTAGGCAAGGTATCGTGTGATCAAAAGATTTGAAAGGTGTGGGTGCTAAGGCTGGAGATGAAGAGAGCATGGGGGTGCCTGGGTTAAGGTTAGTGACAGACAAAGGGGCCTCCTGCAGAGAGCTCTTTCCTGCCAAAAGCTGCTTACAAATCCCCACTTGGCAGAACATCATTCCATTTCTGTGGGATCATGCATGAAGGTCTTTGTAACTTCTTCATGCTGACATAGGGTGCTGTATTCTTAGAGTGGAAGTTGTTGGCATGGGTCTGTAGCATCTCTTTGCTGGCAGTTGTAGTTGCCCATTTACATATATGGGCAGAACAAGCGACTGCTCAAGGCAGAGCAGTTTATGTCATGGCTGCAGCCTGATCATCATGCAGTCGGCTTTTTCCCTCTGGTGGCAGTTACAGTATCTGTAAAACAACTCAGGAATGTGCATCAGGCACTGAGTCTGTGACTCTGTTGTCCTGATCATTAGCTGCTTGAGCCTGCTCCTTAGTGACTCAGGGAGGCCTGGGAGACTTCAGCTTCTCTATAAACAAGAGGCAGGAGACAAGGAGGGGCCTTTGTACTTGGGTCAGGGGCGGGGCATAGGGTTCTGATTAGTTCCACTGTGGATCGAAAGGAATAATATTGTCAAGACTTTTTAAATGTGTGAACTATATTTTTATTCTCAAGATTTAAAAATTAAGGTTTAACGTTTTCATTCTGATCAGTTGATAATTCTTGAACTTGTGGCATAGGTGAATTCTTAGACTGTCATTTCCTGCAGAAACGACATCCCTCCTAAAGCTCCAGGCAGCCTGCATTTATCTTGTTTTCTTTTTTTTGGCATGATACTTACAAATATTAATTGGCCAATAACATTATGGTTTCATTTTTCCAGTGTATTTTAGGGATCGGCTGTGATTCAGTGTCTGGTGGCTGCCTGAGTTACAACCATCTGAATAATTGCATGGATGTACCTGCACATAGTGGCAGGCTCTGGGTGGCATCTTGGGGGAGTGGGAAGGTCAGGATGGAGAATGTGGCAGTCAGCTGCCGCTCGCTCTGGGGGCTCCCTTATAATGGTGATAAGTTTGTGAAAAGGCATTTATTTAAAGAATGTTAATTTTGTGTTCATTAGTTTTATGATGATGTCCTTTGACTTTGCTGATTGATGTCTCATTATATTGTTCCTATTTATAGTGAAGTTTTATAAAATCTCATTTGGAAACAAGATTTAACTTGGTTATATAACTTATTTTTGTACCAGATTCAGAAACACGAGTTGATTTGAAATTTATGTACCCGGACCCTCCAAGGGATTATCATACCTTAGAGATTCAGCAGCAAGCCTTGCTAAGAGAGCAGCAGAAGAGACTGAATAGAATAAAAATGCAGGAAGGTGCTGAAGGTAAGAAATAATCATTGCTATTTCACGCAGTTTCAGTGGGTTGTTTGCGTTGGCTTTCATTCTCAGCCTCTGGTGTTGATTTCAATCCGAGGCAGGCTCCCTCCACGGGCAGCTGCACACTCACATGCCCCTTTTGGCCTGTAGTCCCTGAGAAGAATAAGTCCCAGAGAGGGCTGTGATTGGCTTGACTGGGGTATGTTATTTGTGCACAGGAGAGGCCCAGCCACTCATGATAGCCAGGAGGATTGAGTACCTTGACTAGGCCAGGTGACATCTGTACCAGGGGAAGGAATGCTGGGCAAACACATCGGTGTCCTATGGGACATTTCTCTACTGTGTGTGTCTGTGAGTTTTGATATAGCATAAAATCTTTAAAGCTTCAGACTGGGCTATGAGTATATTTCTTTGTAATTAGCCAATCAACAGATACTTACTGAGTGCCTACTATGAGCCTGGGTAGTGACCCATATCCAGGGTATATGGTGATGAATGAAATGTGCCACTGCTCTCAAGGAGCTTATACTCTGTTGGAGAATTTAGATGCTTAAAAAGTGTGAGTGTGATGAATGTTGCAAAGGAGATACCTAGGGTCCTTTGGGAGTGTGTAACTGGGGGTGGGGTGGGCAGGCACCTAGAGGTGGAATGGAGCTAGTGGCCTCAGAGAACATCAATGGGCCCTATTGACCCGGGTGTCCTGCATGACTTTCACACATATCTCACCAGCTTTGCCTGCCTTCAGGCCACTGAGTGCAGCCATGGAAAATGAGTCATAAAAATGCAGCAGTTAGGTAACAAGAATATAAGGAGATGGTCCTAGCTGTTATTTTCAGGAAAATTCAAAACCCTACCTTATTAGCAGGCTTGTCTGACCTACAGAATCTGAAGAACCTATTTTTGACTACATGAGAGTATCACAGGAGTAAGTGATGTACCACTTTAGGCCCTGATCACAGGTCAAGGCTTCAGTAAAGACTGACAGGGAAAGTCTTCCCTCCATCTTGCATAGAATTTTTAACAGTGGTCTCACTGATCACCCTCTGACAGCAGAGTAACCCAAAGTCTGTGATAAACAGTAGGCATATCATCAGGAGAGAAGAGAGAAGCAAGTACAGTCTTCAACCTTTACACCCATTTTGGTGGCATTTTTCGTTAGGAGACCCAACTGATGATCTGATCTGGTGTGATCTTGGCAACTTGCGCTGATTAGCCCAGAAGTAGTCCCCATGTGGAAATAGGTCCATTTTGGGACTGAGGGTATCCGTCCCCTACAGCAACTACCCCACAACTTCTACCAAACACTGTGATGACTTAATTCATAAGAATATGGTTTAACTATATAAAACAATCAAAAACGTGGGTATAAAATATTTTAACAAGGAATACAGGCTATCGTTGGCAGCCTATTTATTCCCAAAGGCAGTAGCTAAAAGGATAAAGTGCACTATTGAGAGGAACACATAGGAACCCTGGTCATATCAGAGGGGCCTTTGGGATACCTGATCCAAAATCTCTGCCCCGGAACCAGGTGCCTGGAATTGAATTCAGTTTCCTTCAATTCCACGTGAGGGAGTTGTTTAACTCTTCTCAACAATTTTCTGCACAGATTGTAGAAATATGAGGGGAGATGGTTATTTTTCTTTAGGCATCAGTTTTAAATTCACAATGATTTTACTTTTTATATTTATTACCTGTGAATGGGAGAATTTTATCCAACTAGAATGGATTGGACGCTGGGTTATATTTATTAATAAACAAGTAGTATCTTAAAAAATTCTGAAATGTGATCATTGAAAAGTAATCTCCAGTAAAGAGTTAATTACAAAAGCTATTCTTTTTTTTCTTTTTTTTTGCGGTACGCGGGCCTCTCACTGTTGTGGCCTCTCCCGTTGCGGGGCACAGGCTCCGGACGCGCAGGCTCAGCAGCCATGGCTCACGGGCCCAGCCGCTCCGCGGCATGTGGGATCTTCCCGGACTGGGGCACGAACCTGTGTCCCCTGCATCGGCAGGCGGATTCTCAACCACTGTGCCACTAGGGAAGCCCTACAAAAGCTATTCTAAAATTTATTTTTATTTTTAAAGTATTTTCTAACCTTTTGTTTTTGCTCTCCATTGGCTACAGTTGACTTGGATGCTGTCCCAAGCACTAAAGAACGAGACCACAGAATGGTAAGAAAAGTTATAATTTTTCAAGCTAGTTTTTGGGTGATAGAAATTTTTAGGAGTATGGTTAAGTGAGTATTCCAATTTTGAATTCTTCAGGAATACTGAGTTAAGAAAGAATTTAAAACTTGTCCCATCAGTGTAGTGGGTAGCTAAAGAGATATTAGTGTAATATGTAGAGAAAGCATATTGTAATGAGTAAGAACAAGACTCTAGGGCTAGGCTGTTCAAGTTAGTCTGTTTTTAGCTGTGTGACTTCAGGCAAGGTATTTAATCTTTCTTTGCCTCAGTTTCCTAATCTGTAAAGTGGGATGATAGTGTTTGAGGGTGGCTATAAGATTAAAATCAATTAATATCTGCAGGCACTTAGGGACAGGCCTAGTATGTAGTAATTTCTATATAAATGTTTATTAACTAAATAAAAAATAGCTCAAAGGCTGTTTTGAGGATTAAATGAGATAATATATTAAAAGCCCTTATAGGGCCTGTGCCATAATGAGTGAGGTCAGTTACCAGCAGTAGTGGAAGTAAGAGTCTATAACACATGTAGTGGTGAGACCTATCAAGAAGATAAGCAAGGTAAGGGCATAACTCTTACCCTGAGGAAGTGACTATCAAGCAAAGACTGAACAGAAGGAATGGGATGAGCCAGTGTTCATTCCACAAACATTTGTTAAATACTTCCTGTGGACCGGCTAATGTTCTAGGTGTGTGTGGGCACAGGAGTGAACAAAAGGGAACAAAAACCTTTGTCCTCTGAGGGCTTACTTTCTAGAAAGAAGGAGAGACAGTAGACAAAATATTTAGTGTGTTGAGTCGTGGGGCTCTGGATAGCTAGGAAGGGGGCACTGGGAGGACCAGAAGGAAGGGTTTACAGTCTGAAGGACAGTGAGCGGGTAGGGCCTCACTGTGAGGGGTAACATTTGAAAAAGGACATCAGGGAGGTGTCGTGTGAAATGTCGGGGGACACATCTGGAGGAAGAACCTCCCAGGCAGAGGCCCCGGGCAGGAGTGAGCCTCATGTGTACTAGGAGAGCGGGAGTCCCGGGGAGCCTGGACCTCCAGGAGCAGGGGTGGGTGGGAGCAAAAGAGGCGGAGAGTGATGAGCAGCAGAGCCTCAGGGGGCCTTAGGGTGTTGCCTTCTATGCTGTGAATGTGATGAGAGGCTTCCAGAGTTTTGAGCAGACATGATTGGTTCCATGTTTTAACAACTGCCTGCCATTCACTGAGAATAGACTGAGGGGGACAGGAGGCTACTGCTATAATCTAATTAAGAGATAAGGTGCTTTGGCCTGGAGTGGGAGCAGTGGAAGTCAGAAGTGGTTGGATGTGCTTTGAAAGGAGATAGGATTTTTGACATATTGGATGTGGGGTACGAGAGGAGTCAAAGGTGGACTTCAAGGTCTTTGGTTGGAGTTGCTATTTACCGAGATGAAGAAGCAGGAAAAACGGGTTTCAGGGTGAGGGAGAAGGTGAGGAACTTAGTTATAGTCATGGTAAGTTTGAGATGCCTGCTAGACAAATAGTTGGAGCTGGTGAGTAGATGGATAAGAGAGAGAGCTTGAGGAAAGACTGAGGTTGAAAATAAATTTAATCTTCCTCCACACTAATGATACAGGTAGTATTATCCCCATTTTCAGATTATAAAAGTAAGACTCAGCTGGCTGTTGGCTGCCCAGCGTTACCAGTTGGTAGCTGTTGGTGCTTGGTTTTGAAGTGATAATGGTGATAGCAACGTTGCAGTAGCAACACTCTGTACTTGACCTTTATTTGCTCTGAAGTTCACAACAAGGTATGCTTATCCCCATTTTACATAAGAGGAAACTGCTAGCCATGGCCACACAGCCAGTGAGCAGAAAAGCCCATGTCTGAATGCAGGCTGGACTCCGGAGCCCCTCCCTGTCCCTGTACCACATTGCTTGAGATGTATGGACACCTTTTCTGAATACCCTGTAGGTTTCTCTGTATGTGGCAGCCATATTTCTCAGTGAAAAGATACTGAAATTTAACTTCTGAGATTTTGATCAAAATCCTGGATTAATAACACCATATTTTGCTGAGTAGAAACTGAGCATAAGCCAACAGTTGAACATGGCTGTTACAAAAAAAGCTAAAAAATTTGGGGTTCACCTCCCTAGAAACTGGATTATATGGAAAACGCAAAGTGAAACTGGGGAAGAGTGTCAGGGAGAAGATAGGGCTGAGGTGGGCTTTGATCACTCTCCCCTGTGTGTGGAGGACTGTGATGCACAAGAGAAGCTGGGCAGTGTGTATGCAGTGCGAAGAACAGCTGGTGAATATTAGATGCTATTATTACCATTACTGTCATGCTGGAAAGCGGACGTAGAGTCAGTGGGTGTTAAATGTAAAAGAATTTAGTACATGGAAGAACTCAGGGAAAGAGAAGAACTTTCTGATAACCAATGCTATGTCTCGGTGGAATGCATTTCCTTAGAAATTAATGGACAGCTCTTCACTGGAGTATTCTAGCACACCCCAGAAATCTGGAAGGGAAGTGCAGGGAGGTGGTGTTGGGTGACTTTAGGTTCCTTCCAATATGTAAGGTGACATTCTTGTAAAACTCTCTATATGTAACTTTCTTACCTCTACTTTGAGAGCTCACTACAAGCCCAACCCTAGCATTACTTTCCCCCACTCCTATGTCCCTCTCTGTCTGTGCTGTGCCTTTGTGACAGCTGGTGTCACATGGGGCTGTCATCATCTGAGGGTATGCCTCTCCCCCATGGCACTGTGATCCACTCCAGAACAGAAACTCGTACTCATCTTTGTATCTCCAGTTCCTAGCACAGAGGAAACAGTAAGTGCACTAAACAGATTTATTGGAGAGAATGAATGAATCTCGACAGTGGTTTAAAGACTTTTAAGGTTAAAGTGGGTTCACTGCTTCATACTCTATTATATCTTTATCAGCAATAATGTAACTTAATAAAAGGTCTTTCCTGTATTTTCTGGGCGCTGGAATGTGGTGGAGGAGGGAAGCAGTCCTACCTCTCCCTCTCCTCTTTTGCTAATTTTGGGGAGAGTGTGGAGACTTGTGCCTGAGTACAAATTTGCTGTTTTTCCACACAGGACTAATAAAAATAGTCATTAATATATGTTGTTTCTTTTAGCCCAGAGATGACACTAATGATTTCTTGAAAAATTCATTACTGGAATCTGATAGTGCTTTTATTGGTGAGTATATTTATTTTACCAACCTATTTCTTTAAGCGTTATTTATACTTATTTTAAGTGTTTTTCTCCATACTTAAAAAATCAGTACTTTACTCTTTGTTGTGCAAAATGGTAAAAAAAAAAAGGAATATTTTGTTTTACTAATAATCATCAAATATAACTTAACAAAAATTTCAAAATCAGATACTTAATACACACACAAACACACAAATGAGTACAAGTAAAACTGGGGAAATTTGAATAAGATCGGAGGATTTTATCAGTATCTTGGGTGTGAGGCTGTTGCTCCTGCTGTACAGAATGTTACTGTTGTGGGGAACGAGGCAAACTTTACAAGGGGTCTCCCTTACTGCTTACAAGTGCATGTGAATCCACAGTTACCTTAATAAATATTTTAACAAGCCATAAGAATATAACTTAGTCTTGAGAAGATATGTGAAGGTACATGTACTGTAATAGACACTTATAGTTGTGTACTCTGATCATAAGCATTTCTGCTATCCTTAGGGCCATCAGGGAATTCTCCCTTCTACATGTTAGTTTTATGTCATGTCAATTATTTTATATTTTCAAGTGATCAACGTTCCAAACTAGCCTATATTTCTTTCTCAGTTTTTTCTTTTCTAATGAGTTTTTCTTTTGCAAGGAAGTCATACTGTGGAGAGTGAGTAAAGATAGAGAAATCAGTAGGAAATAGGGATGGGAAGACAGCTCATTAGACATCAGGGAGATGTGACCAGTTACTGCTAATAATGAAGACAGTCTGGGGCACTCAAGACAGTGGCTCGGAATATTTCATTACATAGACCTTATACTAGACCAAAGATATGCAGTCTGTCTTTTTGATTAATGGTCACCACACGTATCCCCTAGTCATGACTGTTGCCACTGTTCTGATGAATGTGGGTAAGGCTGGTAGTGTGAATGTGTTTTGTTTTTTTTTTTTTTTTTGAGAAGTCACAATCTGCCAAATACAACTTGAATAGGCCTACATCTATTAAAGAAATTGAAAGGGGGGGGGAAGTGGAGAAATGTTGGTCAAAGGGTACAAACTTTCATTTATAAGTTGAATATCTGGTGATATAATGGACAGCATGGTGACTATAGTTAATAATACTGTATTTTATACTTGAAAGTTGTTATGAGAGTAGAACTTTAATGCTCTTACCATAACAACAATAATCACAAAGTGGTAATCATGTGAGGTGAAGGATGTGTAAACTAGCCTTATTGTGGTAAACATTTCACAATCCTCACGTTGTGTTCCTTAAACTCACACAGTATGTCAATTATATCTCAATAAAGCTAGGAAAAAAACCCAAATTGACTGTGATAACAATAAAAAAAGAAATTGAATCAATAATTAATAACCTTCCAAAACAGAAAACACCAGGCCCAGATGGGTTCAGTGGTGAATTCTACCAAACATTTATACCAATTCTCTACAACCTCTTCTAGAAGATAGCAATAGATGCAATACTCCTAACTCATTCTATGTGGCCAGCATTACTCTAATACCAAAACCAGATAAAGACATCATAAGAAAAGAAAACTACAGATCAGTAGCAAGTTGAATCCAACAATGTATAAAGAGAATTATACACCACGACTAAGTAGGATTTATACCAGTTATGCAAAACTGGGTTATATTCAGTATAATTCATTCAAATATAATTCATTGCTTTAACAGGCTAAAGAAAAAATCTTCATTATCATCATTATCAATAGATGCAGAAGCATTAAACAAAATCCAACACCTTATTCATGATAATTGTCAGCAAACTTAGAGGGGGACTTCCTCAACTCCCTAGAGAACATCAACAAAAAACCTACAGCTAGCATTTAGTGATGAAACTAGCAACTTTTCTGCTAAGATAAGAAACAAGAGGAAGATGTCCCCTCTTACCACTCCTCAGCATCATTATGGAAGTGCTAGCTAATTCAGTAAGGCAAGAAAAGGAAATAAAAGGTACACAGAGTGGGAAAGGATAAATAGTACTGCCTTTGTGCACAGATGACCTGATTGTAGGAAATGTGAAAGAATCAATCCCCCCCCACCAAAAAAAACCCCAATATTAATAAGCAGTTATAGCAAGCTTGCAGAATACGAGATTAATACATAAAAGTCAATCATTTTCCTATATACCAGCAATGAACAAGTAGAATTTGAAATTTAAATGCAATATCATTTACATTAGCACCTCCCAAAAGAAATATTTAGATGAAAATCTTACAAAACATGAACAAGATCTATATAAGGACAACTACAGAACTCTCATCAAAGAAATAAAATAACTAAATAAATGGGGAAATAGTCCATGTTCACGGATTGGGAGACTCGGTATTGTCAAGGTGTCAGTTCTTCCCAACTTGACCTATAGATTCAGTGCAATCCCAATAAAAACCCCAGCAAGTTATTTTGTGGATATCAACGAACTGATTCTCAAGTTTATATGGCAAAACACCCAGAATGGCCAACGGAATGTACTGAAGGAGAAAGAACGGTCAGAGAACTTCAAGACTTTCTCTAAAGTTACAGTGATCGCGACAGTGTGGCACTGGCCAAAGGACAGGCGAATAAAGACCCCAGAAATAGACCCAGACAAGTACAGTTAACTGTTCTTTGACAAAAGAACAAAGGCAGTACAGTAAAGATTGGACATCTACATGCAAAACAGTGAGTCTAGACACAGACGTTACACCCTTCACAAAAATCAACTCTAAATGGACCACAGACCTAAAGGAATCGGGCTCCCTGACCTCAGACTATACTACAAAGCTACAGTGATCAGAACAGTATGGTACTGGCACAAAAACAGAAACATACATCAATGGAACAGGATGGAAAGCCCAGAGATAAACCCACGCACCTATGGTCACCTAATCTGTGACAGAGGAGGCAAGAACATGCGATAGAGAAAAGACAGTCTCTTCAATAAGTGGTGCTGGGAAAACTGGACAGCTACATGTAGAAAAATGAAATTAGAACACTCCCTAACACCATACACAAAAATAAACTCAAAATGGATTAAGGACCTAAATGTAAGACCGGACACTGTAAAACTCTTAGAGGAAAACACAGGCAGAACACTCTGTGACATAAATCACAGCAAGATCTTTTTTGATCCACCTCCTGGAGTAATGAAAATAAAAACAAAAATAAACAAATGGGATTGAAACTTAAAAGCCTTTGCACAGCAAAGGAAACCATAAACAAAACAAAAGGACAACCCACAGAATGAGAGAAAATATTTGCAAACGAAGCAACCGACAAGGGATTTATCTCCAGAATACACAAACAGCTCCTGCAGTTCAGTATCCAAAAAACAACCCAATCAAAAAATGGGTGGGGGCTTCCCTGGTGGCGCAGTGGTTGAGAGTCCGCCTGCCGATGCAGGGGACGCGGGTTCGTGCCCCAGTCTGGGAAGATCCCACATGCCGCAGGGTGTCTGGGCCCGTGAGCCATGGCCACTGAACCTGCATGTCCGGAGCCTGTGCTCCGCAATGGGAGAGGCCACAACAGTGAGAGGCCTGCGTACCACAAAAAAAAAAAAAAAAAAAAAAAAATGGGTGGAAGATCTAAATAGACATTTCTCCAAAGAAGACATACAGATGGCTAAAAAGCACATGAAAAGATGCTCAACATCACTAATGATTAGAGAAATGCAAATCAAAATTACGAGGTATCACCTCACACCAGTCAGAATGGCCATCATCAAAAAATCTACAATGAATGGTGGAGATGGTGTGAAGAAAAGGGAACCCTCCTACACTGCTGGTGGGAATGTAAATTGGTATAGCCAATATGGAGAACAGTATGGAGGTTCCTTAAAAAACTAAAAATAGAACTACCATATGACTCAGCAATCCCACGCCTGGGCACATACCTGGAGAAAACCATTATTCAAAAAGATACATGCACCCCAATTTTCACTGCAGCAGTATTTACAATAGTCAGGACATGGAAGCAACCTAAATGTCCATCAGCAGAGGAACGGATGAAGAAGATGTGGTATATATACACATACAATGTAATATCACTCAGCCATAAAAAAGAACAAAATAATGCCATTTGCAGCAACAAGGATGGACCTAAAGATCATCATACTGAGTGAAGTCAGACAGAGAAAGGCAAATATCATATGATATCGCTTATATGTGGAATCTTAAAAAAAAGGGGGGATACAAATGAACTTTTTTACAAGCCAGAAGTAGAGTCACAGATGAAGAAAACAAACTTTTACCAGGGGATAAGTGGGGCAGGGGGAGGGATAAATTGGGAGATTGGGATTGACATATACACACGATTATATATAAAATAGATAACTAATAAGAACCCTCTGTACAGCACAGGGAACTCTGTAATGACCTATATGGGAAAAAAAGCTTTAAAAAAAAGTGGATATATGTATATATATAACTGATTCACTTTGCTGTACACCTGAAACTAACACAACACTGTAAATCAACCATACTCCAATAAAGCTTAAAAAAAAAAAAAAAAGGACCATAGACCTAAATGTAAAATGCAAAAACTATAAAACTCCTAGAACGTAACATTGGAGAAAACCAGATACAAAACCAGAGCACAACCTATGAGAGAAATAATAGCTAAACCGGACTTCATTAAACTTCAGTGCTCTGTGAATGACGATATCAAGGGAAGAAGACAAGCCACAGACTGGGAGAAAATATTTGCAGAAGACACATCTGACAAAGGACTCTTATCCAAAGTACACAAAGAACTCTTAAAACTCAACAAGAAACAACCCAATTAAAAGATGGGCAAAAGATCCAGACACTTCACCAAAAACAGACAGACAGATGGCAAATAAGCATATGAAAAGGTGCTCCACATCATTTGTCATTAGGGAAATGCAAATCATGTGTCATCAGGGAAATAAATACCTGATGGGACTTCCCTGATGGTCCAGTGGTTAAGAGTCCGCCTTTCAGCGCAGGGGACATGGGTTTGATCTCTGGTGGGGGAACTAAGATCCCACATGCCCCAGGGTAACTAAGCCTGTGAGCTCTGGAGCCTGTGCACCACAACTGCTGAGCCTGTGTGTCACAAAGAAAGATCCTGCATGCCGCGGCTAAGACCTGATGCAGCCAAATAAATAAATATTTAAAAAAAAAAAAAAAAGGCCAAAATCCAGAACATGGACACCACCGAATGCTGGCAATATGTGGAGCAATAGGAACTCTCACTCATTGCTGGTGGGAATGGAAAACAGTGCCATCACTTTGGAAGACAGTTTGGTGGTTTCTTACAAAAGTAAACATACTCTTACGATATGATCCAGCATTCACACTCCTTGGTATTTACCCAAAGGAGTTGAGACTTATGTTCCCACAAAAACCCGCACACAGATGTTTATAGCAGTTTTATCCATATTTGCTAAGACCTGGAAGCAACTGAGTTGTCTCTGAGATGAATGGGTATATATAAATATATATATAATATACAGTGGTAGACCCAGACAATGCAATATTATTCAGTGCTAAAAAGAAATGAGCTACAAAGCCACAAAAAGACATGGAGGAAACTTGAATGTTTATAAGTGAAAGAAGCCAATGTGAATAGGCTACATACTATATGATTCTAACTACATGACTTTCTGGAAAAGGTCAAACTATGGAGGCAATAAAAAAAAAAAAATCAGTGGTTGCCAGAGGTTACAGCAGAGGGAGGAATGAATGGATGGAGCACAGAGGATTTTTAGGGCAGTGAAGCTATTCTGTATGATACTGTAATGGTGGACCTGTTAAAACCCATAGAACATACAACCCCAAGAATGAACCCTAATGTACGCTATGGACTTAGGCGATGGTGATGTGTCAGTGTAGGTCTGCGGGGCTGCTGGTGGACGGGTAGGCTATGAGTGTGTGGTGGCAGGGGGCACACAGGCATTCTCTGTGCTTCCCACTCAGTTGTACTGACCGTAAAAACTTGTAAGTAAACTGTTTCAAAAAAATAGCAAGTGAATTAGTGGTGGGGTATAATAAAGAAGTCAGAAAACTTCTATTTTTGGAGTTTTAGAAAATCCCGTATCTCATTCAATAGAATATAGTTATTGCTGCTTAAAAAAAAAGCTATACACGTTAACTTTCAGAAATTTGAATATCAATTATATATTAAATGATAGTATTTTATCAATGTTCCATTTCCTGAATGTGGTAATCAGACTGTAGCTGTGGAAGAGACAGCCCTTGTTCTTAGATGGCGCCTGATGAAGGATTTAGGGACAGTGTCATGATGCCTGCAGCTTACTGGTTCTGCAAAAAGTAACCACCACCCCCTCCCCGCCACTGTTTCTAGTTATAAACTAATTGTGGCAAAATAAGAAATGGTGACTTTAGGTATTCATTGTATTATAGCTTTTCCTTAAGTTTTAATTTTTTCAAAATAAAGTTGGGGAAAAAATTCTAAATGTTTTAAGTAATAACATTCATCTCCATGGTCAAATAGGCTGTTGGCCCACTTTGAATGGCTGTGATCCAAAAGAATGACAATTCCAGGTGTTGGTGAGGATGTGGGCACACTAGAACCTTCTTACAATGTGAAATGGTTCTACCTCCTCCAAATGCTAAAACATGGTTACCATAACACCCAGCAATTTCACTCCTAGGAATATACCCCAAAGGAATGAAAACGTATGGCCACAAAAAGACATGTACATGAACATTCATAGTAACATTAATAATCTCCAACGAAAAACAGTTCAAATGTCCATCAACTGGTGAGTGCATGGGCAAAGTGAGATAGATCCATATGGCATAGTATTACTCAGCAGTAAAAACAACAACAAAAAACAGAAAAGAACTACAGTTGACCCTTAACAACATGGGTTTGAACTGCATAGGTCCACTGAACAGAGTTTTTTCAATAAATATAGTACCTGTATTTCCATTTTACAGATCTTTAAGTGTGGGGGAAGTCTGTGTTTGATTAGAGATCACAGTATTTGGAATCTTTAGAAGTAGGGGTTTGAGTCCTGATTCAGTCCACACAGTTTCAGCTTCCTGCCCTTGGGTGAGTCATTTATCATTTCCTTTGTTTTTGAGGCAGATAGCAGTATGTGGATTTTCAACTGCACAGGGGGTCGGCATCCCCAATCACCATGTTGTTCAAGGGTCAACTGTACTGATACACAGTACCACATAGATGGACCTCAAACACATTATGCTAAGTGACAGACACAAAATATTACATTGTATAATTCCATTTATATGGAATCTCAGGAATGGTAAATCTCCAGACTGAAGGCAGATCAGTGTTCACATGGGGTTGGCAGGTGGGAGTAGGGAGTGATTTTGCCAGTGAGCACAGGGGAACTTTTTGAGCTGACAGAAATGTTGTAAAACTTTGTAGTGATTGTGCAATTCTATAAAAATCACTGAACTATGTACATTTATAGTGGGTGGATTTTACTATATGTAAATAACATCTTAATAAAGCTATTAAAAGACAGTCTTGGTTTAGCTCTGAATAAAAAGGTGTGAAATGGTGGATGTTTAAGGCTTCTCCCTGTGTGGCCTCTAGGTGCGTACGGCGAGACGTATCCTGCCATTGAGGATGATGCCCTCCCGCTGCCATCACAGCTGCCCTCTGCGAGGGAGCGCAGGAGGAACAAACTGAAAGGACTTGACTTTGTACGTATGATATGTCCTTTTCTTTTTTCGAGTTTAGGAACGAGAGGTCTGGGTTCTGACCCATGCTAAATTGGTGTAGTCCAATAAAGAGAGAACTTGCTCTGGAATAAGGTGGACATTGGTCTGAACCTAGGCTCTACCACCAAATGCTGGATGACCGTGAGCAGGTTATTGGACTCAAAAGGTCATCTGAGTTACAGCCTATCTGTAACATTCCTTTTATTGCTGAATAATATTTCATTGTATGGATATTCCACTACTGTTTATCCATTCAACAGTTGATGGACATTTGGGTTGTTCACACTTTTTCTGTTATGAATACTGCTTTTAACATTTGTGTACAAATTTTATAATGTTTTCATTTCTTTTGCTTGTGTGTGTGTGTGTGTGTACACACACATACCTAAGAGTAGAATTGTTGGGTTACATACTAACTACATTTAACATTTTGAGGAACTGCCAGACTGTTTTCCAAAGTGGCTGCACCATTCTACATTCCCACCAACAGTCTATGAAGGTTCCAGTTTCTCTACAGGCTGGCCAACATTTGTTAGCGAGTGTAAAGTGATACTTCATTGTGGGTTTGATTTGTATTTTCCTGATTAATGATGTTGAGCATCCTTTCTTGTGCTTCTTAGCCATTTGTCTATCTTCTCTGGAGACAGGTCTATTCAAATCCTTTGCCCATTTTCAAATCAGGTTGTCTTTTTATTGTTGAGTCCTAAGTTCTTTATAGATTCGGGGTACAAGTCCTATATTAGATATGTGACTTGCAGATATTTTCTTGATGGTGTCCATCGAAACACAGAAGCTTCTAATCTTGACAGAGGTACAGCTTATCAATCTTCTTTTTTTGCTTGTGCTTTTGGTGTCGTATCTAAGAAACCATTGCCTAACCCAAGATCATGAAAGTTACTTCTGTATTTCCTTCTAAGAGCTTTATAGTTTTTGCTCTTAAAGTTAAATCAGTGAATCCACTTTAAGCTAATTTTTGCAAATGGTGTGAGGTATAGGGGTCCAAATTTATTTACACGTGGATATTGTTATTCTGGTACCATTTGTTGGAAAGACTCTTCCTTCCCCTAGTGAATTTTATTGGCCTTTTTGCCCATAAGTATAATAAGGGCTTATTTCTGGACTCTTCTGTTCCATTCATCTATTATGTCTATCCTTATGCCAGTACTACCCTGTCTTGATTTTTTTAAAAATTTATTTTATTTTTGGCTGCGTTCGATCTTTGTTGCTGCACATGGGCTTTCTCTAGCTGCAGTGAGCAGGGGCTACTCTTCGTTGCGGTGCACATGCTTCTCATTTCAGTGGCTTCTCTTGTTGCGGAGCACGGGCTCTAGGTGCACAGGCTGCAGTAGCTGTGGCTCACAGGTTCTAGAATGCAGGCTCAGTAGTTGTGGCGCATGGGCTTAGTGGCTCCGCGGCATGTGGGGTCTTCCCGGACCAAGGCTCGAACCCGTGTCCCCTGCACTGGCAGGCGGATTCTCAACCACTGTGCCACAAGACGGAAGCCTCCCGTCTTGATTTTATAGCTGGACTGATTCTTAGCCCCTACGTTGCAGTATTTTTCCTTTTGTGTTTTATAATTCCCCACCTTTATCCAGTCTGGCAGCATTTATATGTTATCACAAATGCTATACCTTCATCTAAGCCTGCATGGATAAACATCAGGAGTTAGGAATATAAATGCTATACAGATTTTCATTTGTTTTATTTTGTTCATCACACTATACATTTATCAAGGGCAAGAACCTGTTTTGACTCACTGGTTTATTCTGAACATATTTCACATTAATGATCGTTTCTTAAGTTCTCTTTTCTTAATTACAGGATAACAGTCATCCTAACGTATCACCTGATGGTCTCTCTTTAAAATCTGTATCCAGTGTACATATCGATCAACTTAGAATGAGAAACGAGGAACGAATGCGAAAACTGAATGAACTTCAGAATAAGCCTGTTAATACAGGTAAATGGCCAAGTTTAATAGCCAACAGCAGATTCTGTGAGAACTCTTAAACCTGCTTCGTGGAAGTTTTCACTAATGGCTGAGGGACAGAGGAAATGAGTTTTGAAAGCCCTTGAGTTGTAGGGCCTAGAAGAACACAGTAGCTATTCAGCAAAAACAGGACAAAGGATTAATTTTGCATCAGATTCTTTCTACCAGAGGGGGTACCCTTTTTTGAGTGGATTCTAAACAGATAAGTTTCTGTGTATTAAATATATCCGGGCTTTGCTTTCAGCAGGGAAAATGTTGATTAGTATTGGCATCTCGCTTCCCTACTGAAGTGAGAGATTATCAGAAGTCAACTTTAAAACCTTGAGTTCTTTGTGTAACCCGTCTATTATAAATGTGTAGTACTACAAAGAAAACTTTTTTACCTTTTTACTTGGCCTTCTGTACATAAACAGAAAATAGGTATGTTTTGCTTTAAGTCCAAGTATAGTCTTCTCATCATGCTGGGCGTTGCCGTCTCTCACTGCTTTGGTGAACAGCAGGTTAAAGCTCATCACTGAGCACAGGCAGGCAGGATGCTTCCTCGGGCAACTAACGAGCGCCTCTGCCAGCCCGAGGCCAGCTTCCTTATGGAGATGCTGTTAGTCATTAGGATAACGGGACAATATTAGAGTAATAAGCCTTATTAATTCGCTTTAGCAAATAGCAGAGGTGGTCTATTCGGACAATTCTCTTTATTGTGTTAAGCTTCATTACAATAATTTTCTAATAGCAGTTTTCTTAAGATCTTTTTTTGATTAATATTTGTTAATTTAAAACTATACTCAGTCTCTAGGAGTAAGATGTCATGCATTCTGATGGTGGTAATTTCATACCAAATACCAGCAAACATGGTAAACTGATAGAGCAGTACTTTTCATATCATACCTGGAAAACTGTGGACAGTGGGAAAGGAATGCTTTCTTTTTGGCTAAAAGGCATTCTAATCTGTACTAGGAATTACCTATTCCTCAATTTCTTTTAGAACCAATAAGTTCAATTAATATTTAACAGGGATATACTTGAGAGAAAATAGACCATCTGAAAACTCTCCTCTTTTTCAGAAGGCTTTCAACTTCTAAACATTTTTGTTTTTTTAACATTGTCCTTTCAAACAGGAGCTTTTTGGTACGATGTGGATTGATTACTCATTACATTGAGTGCATATGTCCCTTTGCTGAGGTAATAATCCTTCAGAGACCAGGAGATGTAATTTAAAAAAACAGAGAAATTGACATCACAGGATAGGAAGACAGATTTTCCTATTATTATTATCTAATAAGTAAAATACAGATATAGAAGTTGAGTATAACCAGTTAAAAGAATGCAGCGTAAGAGCTATATCTCTTAATGGAGTAAACACAGCCTCTTAGATAAGGTATAAGAATGGAAGTAATTTCATCCCGTCTAATGCTTTCCTAGAATGACCTTATTTCCTCGAAGCAGTGTTATAGTCAATAGGCTAGGAGTATTTCCAAAACCTTGCTAAATTAAAAACAAAGTTTTGCATGGCATCCCTCAGGTGACAGAGTAAGGCTGCTGACACTTCTACAGTCAACATTTGGTGCCATCTCCTTTGCTATCCTTGAGTCCCTTTGGGTGCTGGTACCAGTACCATGGAGTCACCTTGGTCAGTTGATCGTTTATCATTTCTGTTCCAGGGTTTGCTTTCCTACCTCTAAAAGGAGGAAGTCTGAACAAAACAGGACAGTTTAGAACACAGTACTGTGGGGAAGCGCAGAGCTCTAATGGGTTAGACTACAGGAGACCTCTGTTCACATGACCTGCCTGCCGCCCGTGTTACCTGAGTCATGTCTCTTTTGCCTCCGTTAGATGATGAGAGTTCACTGGTTGACCCTGATGACATCATGAAGCACGTGGGTGATGACGGATCGAACTCTGTAGCATCTGAGCCCTGGCTCCGCCCGGGCACCTCAGAAACGCTGAAACGATTCATGGCAGAGCAGCTGAGGCAGGAGCAGCAGCAGGTTCCTGTAAAACCAGGCACTTCCACTTGGCAGGGCCTGTCTACTGCACACGGTTAAAATCAATCTGTGCTGGACCCAGTGGTGCCTTTGAAGGTGAAAGGAATGTGAAATCTGAACCTTAATGGTATGTGCTACTTTTGGCCCATACTTGGCAGTTATTTATGTTCCATCTGTATATAAGGTGTACTTTTTTCCATGATGATGTATATGATGTATAGTATGTATATAAATAAAAGGACATGATTATTAATTTATATAATGTAGAATTGTATAGAATTACTTTTGCACAAATTTTGCCATAAATCAGGATGGTAATGAGCTCTTGGAATCAACTACCGTATGTGCATTATTTAAAATTCTGCTTGTCAGTAAGATAAGGTGAATAAAACACAAGTGTCTTAACAGTACTGTAAAACCAGAATACTTTGTCATATGTACATTTGCTATTGTTATCACTATTCAGAATAATTTTTCATTTAGTAAATATACTGGTTATAGCTGTTGCTATGTAATGAGAGAATCAAATGTGCTTATTTCCATGTCATTTATTGACTACTGATTCAGTATAAATGATGGGAGTTGTTAATGATTATATTCCCGTGAGCCATGCTCTTAAGTGTCACATCTTTCTGCCTCTATTTTTGTGCCAATGAAGGCATTACGTTTGCTATTTATATGATTTAAGTACTTCTTGATAAAAATAAATTATTTTTATTACAAATGTCAATTTCTTATTTTAACTGGAATTGAGGTTTCTAGACAAGGTGTTCTAGAAGTTGAAGAGAGGCAGGAACACCCGGGGGTAAAGGATGGGGATTGGAATCCTTGCCGCACCACTGTGGACCCTTGGGTGAGTTAGTTTTTCCAATCACTCCCTCCCTAAGAGGTGCCTTTAAAAAGGTAAAGACTAATTCAAATTCTTGGAAATAATTCTTAGAGTCCAGCACCGTGACTGACAGCTAAGAACACCCCCAGGTATCGATTGCACGTTTCCACTGATGTAAGTAATGGGACACAAGATCAGATCGGTCTACCTCAAGTGTGAAACTTCTGATAGTTTGAATTTCAGCTGCATGTAAATTGCATGCTAACGTTTGTAATCGAATCATTTATTTTAAGATTTTTCTTCTTATATCGTCATCTGAAAGTAATATGAAAGCCTCTCTCTCTGCTAGAGAAGAGTCCTGATATGATACCATAAAGTAACAAATCGCCAGGTCATTTGAAACACTTACCCTCAGATAGGCCAGAAGGTCACGGTGGCTCCTGGCTCTAGCATCCAGCTGGGCTTGAGCAGGGCTGTATCTTGGGGGTAATAAAGGTAGTGCACTTATAAATGCTCTGTTCACAGTGACTACTCATGATCTAAGAGATGCTACAGCAAAGACTGAACACATCTCCTGTTTTTTAACACAACCATCAAAATAAATAGTCGTCTTGACATGTTCTATTTTCCTTTTCATGCTGTTGTACCACTCATCTTGGACTCCGAGGACACACGATGGCAGCCTGTAAACTGCTCCAAAGTTAACTTCAACTTTAGCTCCTTCTCTCAGGATTCAAATAGTGCAGCCTTAGTCTGGGTTAATAAATACACAAAATATTAAATTATGAATAGCCTATAGTTCAGAAAGCAGGATATGGCGGAGGCTCTAATGCCAGAAGCTGGAAAGAAACTATCAGAACTAAGGAACACATTTACATGTAGCTGTGAATGAGAATATCCTTTCCCTAGTTGCATGGCTTTTAATTAAAAAAAAAAAAAAAGTCAATGAAACATGGGGCTGTGGATTACACAGGTTTTGATTGCACTGATGAAATAATCCAAAAACTTTATTGACCTATAACCTGATTAGAATATGCCAGATGAGAATCAATATTGTACAGAAAGTTGTACAGAATTTTTTTACATAGAAAACTTTACATCTGTACCATATACATTTTATCCATCTGAAAAAATTTTCTACATCCACTGTTAATACGGAATGCTTGACAGTCCTGTCGTTTTGTTTAACCATCAGAGCACAATTCACAGTATGAACACATTTCCAGTAAATCTAACCTCCCCAAACCATGCCAGATTTGTTATTTTAATATATTCAACATTACATTCTGTACGGAGAGTAAAGTCTAAATCAGGCCCCGCCACCCAAAGGAAACAGAAACGGACGTGACAGCGACCGAGAGTCAGTTTGCAGTGATTCAAGCTTCGGTCCACGAAGGACCACGTTCCGTCTTAACGGCTCATCTGTAAAAGCCCGAAGAGGAGTGTATTACAGGTGGTTATGTATGTCGGCAGGGATACTTTCTACCTTCTTTGTTGTAGATCATGACAGGTGTCAGCCACAACAGCTTCTGGGCTTGTGAAACCCTCAAAGTAATCACCCCCGAAAAAGGGCAAAACCCAAATCCCCACAAAATAAAAGACAAAAAGCTCAACCCAAATGTTTAGTGCATTTGACAAAATATCTCAGGTACTTAGCAAATGAATAAGAAAATAAAGAAATAAAATAGAACAGTGCAGGAAGAACTATATAATGTTTAAGATTGTTATCTTACAGACCTGCATCTCTGTACAATTTTTCACAGAAGGATGATTACCAGTATCTCAGATAGCCTGAGTGTGCAAAAATCTTCAGAATAAGAATACCATAGTTGCTTAATATCTTTTACCATGAACAATAATTTCTTCTTCTCCCCCCAACCCCCAATTATAAACATTTTATCCTTCAAAATACAGCTCTCCTGAGTTGTACTTCTTGCAGAAGTTCAAATCTTTACATCTAGAGTTCTTTGGGTAAGTTTCACTTCCACACCTGCCAGAAATATGTGGGGCTCTCCCTGCCACTGAGGACAGGGAAGGACACGTGAGCATATAAGCTGACACTGTGGAGAAAAAAAGCTTGTGAACCCAACACGACAAACAATCCATCAGGTTACAAAAAGGGACTGGAGCGCTGCAGGTTCGAGCTGAAGTTCTAAGCTTCTTTATCAGTAACCCTTAGACACTGCAATTCAGAGAAACCATTTTTCAGGTAGGAAACCTCAGCTCCGGGGTCCTTTTGAAGAACGGAGGGATGTAAACGCCAACAGAAAAATATTAACTTCCCATCATTGCTTGTTTATTCCAAGTTCCTGTTCAGGTGGTTGTGATATCTGAAAAACTACTCCAATTCGCAGAAAAAATCTTCTAAGAACAGCACGAAGTTCAGGAATCAAGTCAAATTGCATAATTTCACATAAGAGAGGGTAGTAGAATGATGCGTGAGCTTTAAACTGGGGGGAAACGAATTTCTCTGTTAGTAGTGCTTGCACTGCAAACCACAGAACCTCAAAGTGCCTTGAGAGGCAACCCACTTGGGGGCAACGCCCTGATGGGTGAAGACCGGAGACGCGTCTGCATAAAGCAGTGATTATTGATCATGCAATTGAAAGACTGAGAAGTGTTCAAAACTTAATACATACATTATTCACTTGGTATGTATGTATGTATGTATGTATGTATGTATGTATTTATTTATACATACATACATACATACATACGCGGGCCTCTCACTGTTGTGGCCTCTCCCGCTGCGGAGCACAGGCTCCGGACGTGCAGGCCCAGCGGCCATGGCTCACAGGCCCAGCCGCTCCGCGGCATGTGGGATCTTCCCAGACCAGGGCACAAACCCGTGTCCCCTGCATCGGCAGGCGGACTCTCAACCACTGCACCACCAGAGAAGCCCAATCTATCCTTATTTTGAAAAACATTTTCCATTACATTTCCTTGACAAACGTACGACAAACGTTTAGTATTTATCATTGTTTTCCCTGGGTAATAAGCAAAAGAAGGAAGCCAAGCAAGAACCACAGCTGAGTTTTTATAAGCTATGGGGTATTGAAACTGCATCTTTTATTTGGTAAATAAAATTTTAATTTTTAGGGAAAATTCTACCTAATACTGCAATACAAAATATGAGGTCTCCAGGCAAAGATTATACATTCCATATTTATAGTTCAACTGATCCACTTTGTATTTTTGCTGTAGTTCTTTAACCTCTGGATACTAGTCGCCTATTTTCTGTCCTTTTCTGCTCTCCGCACCCCACAAGTTACAAGTAAGCAGTAATGACACACCGTGGTCAGAAAGCAAACTGTGGAATAAAGCAGATGGGTGGGAAGTCCTTCTCGGCCACTTGGCTGTTGGTGCCTTAAGTTACTTCTCCAAGCTTTACCTGGCCCACGGGTCAGAGGGATACACACGTGGACAGAGCATGCGGCTTGGGATGGCTATCTGTGGGGCACCAAGTAGCATTACATGGCCTCTACGGGGTCCCAAACACCACCATGGCCTGACGTGTCAAAATTCAGGCCACCGGACTAGGCATTTTTAAACCTATTCAGGGATCACAGTAGCCCGTTTCCATTTACGTGGGCTGAAAGTTGCTAGATTTTTTAAAGAGTGAAATGCGTATTTCTGAAAACTATATATATATTATATATATATATATATATATATAATATATATATATACACACACACTGCTATACATTTATATTTCATCTTTATTTCTACTGGCTTAAAAGTCTTAAATGAGTTTATGGCCCATTCACTAGATGCTCTGGGTCGCATGGAACAAATCAAAGTGCCAAAGGAATGGCTGAAGCCTGGAGCACAGGCCTGGGGCCCAGACGCAGCAGCCGTGGTCGGGGGCGGATGGAGGGAAGGCTGGTCAGCAGTTTTTTTGTTTGTTTTTTGTTGTACGGTACGCGGGCCTCCCACCGCCGCGGCCCCCAGGCTCCGGATGCGCAGGCTCAGCGGCCATGGCTCACGGGCCCAGCCACTCCGCGGCATGTGGGATCTTCCCGGACCGGGGCACGAACCCGCGTCCCCTGCATCGGCAGGCGGACTCTCAACCACTGCGCCACCAGGGAAGCCCTGGTCAGCAGTTTTGAAAATGGGGCAGAAGAGACTTCAGGGGGCAGGATGGGAGTTGACCATGTGCGGGAACCCGAGTCGCGGGTCAGGGTGTCTTTAGGATCCCTCCCCTACTGAACCCCTACAGAATCGGGGTGAGGAGGGAGCAGGGAGCGCCAGTGAGGTGCGAGCAGTGGGGGCCGCAGCCCGGATGCCAGCGAGGCGCCGGGTGCCATACTTACCCTATTGTCGCTGATCTTCAGGACTTTAGTGAGAAACAAAAGCAGTAAGTTAGTCCAGGCTTCCCGATGACTTTCCGATGTGAGGGTAAGGAAGTAACTCAGGGCTTCACTGCAGACACTGGAACAGAAAAGGTTCCCTGTCACACATGCTCGCACACCTGCTGGTATGACATTCAGAGAGAACAGCTGAGACGAGGAGGGCGTGGCTCTTAGGAACCTGCCAGACTCCATGTGTTTACATTAACTGGAGTGTCAACATAAACATTTATACGTTATCCAAAAAAAGGTATCAGAAGAAGCCACTGCAGCTTACCAGGAAACGCACAGTTTCCAAGTTTCGTTGAATGCAAAGCCACCGTGCAGGAGCGCGTACAGGCTTGGCATCAGGAGACCTGGGCTGAAACCTGGGGTGACCCTTCCCCTCCTGCATTGTGACCGGGATGCTTCTGGGCCTTAACAGTCTCATCAGCAAGATGGGGAAACAGAGCCCAGGTGGCCGCCTGGCATTCTAAAATGAATTTAATTGGTCTCTGAAAACATCTATTCCCCCAGGAGGACACAAAAATACAATGTAGGGGCTTCCCTGGTGGCGCAGTGGTTAAGAGCCTGCCTGCCAATGCAGGGGACACGGGTTTGAGCCCTGGTCCGGGAAGATCCCACATGCCGCGGAGCAACTAAGCCCGCGATCCACAACTACTGAGCCTGCACTCTATAGAGCCCGTGAGCCACAACTACTGAAGCCCGTGCGTCTACAGCCCAAGCTCCGCAGCAGGAGAAGCCACCGCAATGTGAAGCCCGCGTACCGCAGTGAAGAGTAGCCCCCGCTCGCCGCAACTAGAGAAAGCCCGCGCGCAGCAGCGAAGACCCAACACAGCCAAAAATAAATAAATAAATAAATAAAAACAATGTAAACAGCAGTATTCCTTCTGAATGGCATGTTTCATTCTTAGCGTGAATTTAAATTCTAAAGGACAGAATCTTAACGTGTCATGAAGTAAAAATGGAGTGCAAACAAAACATCAATAGAAACTCCACACACTTGTTCAAACTAAATGCAGGCAGGCAGGTTTTCACATTCACAGATGGATCGGCTTGTAAAAATAGAGCTATCTATGGCATGAAGAAAAGCCTAAAAATTACAACGTTTGAAAATTTTAAGACATAGAACTTGCTCCTTTGTCCTGTAGCAGCAAAAATGGACGTAATTTGCTTGCATCTCACCAACTGTGTGAGAGCACGTTCGTCTGTAAGACTGTTTAAGTTCCACAATCTCTTCCTCTGGCCCCAAGGTATCCGCTTGGCCGGGCAGGGCTGCGGACTCGGTGGTGTGTGTCCATCCCCATCCCCGCCCCCCACACACCGCGCGGCCCTTCCCGCTCTGAACCGAGCCGCATGGGCCGAAGCCGGAAATCCAGCCCCGAGTCTTACTTTAAAAGCCTCTGCTGGACCTCCTCCCAGGCGCTGGCCCGGCTCTCGTCCATGTACATCCGGAAGAGAATGCGCAGCCCGCAGGCCAGGCTGCTCGTCTCCTGCTTCAGAAGGTTGGGCTTGGATTTGCCCTTGAAGCCTGCAGAAGGGGGAAGGGCCGCGTTAGGGAGGAGACGCATCTCACGTGGAGGCAAAACAGCCCGCGTGGAGCCCGTGTGCGTCCAGCCGTGGCGCCCAGGCCTCGCGCCCTCCACGGGGTCAGGGTCACATGGAGAAGGCGCTGGAACCTGTGCGGGGAGGCGGGGGAGGTGCCTAGTCGGGTATTTTTGCGTTTAGAACTCCCTCCCCTCAAGCTGGGGACCCGAGATACAGAACAGCTTTGCCTGGGAAGGCGCAACTCTTCAAAGGAGACACACTTCAGCTCTGGGCAGCCTGCGCGGGCCACACCCCCGCAGTGGGGAGAATGGGCCAAAGGTGAGCAGCCCGGCGCGGGTGGTGGGGGGGAGGAGCCTGGGGAAGTGAAGAGCCTGGTGACCTTGTCAGGAACAGTAACTTGGGTTGAATAAAGGGGAAAAGGTAAGTACGGACTACTCCTTACAGAAGTGAGGCTGTGAACGGGGCAGAATGAACAAAGCCTGGGTGGGTTTAATGAGGAGCTAGAGACACTGGGGATAAACTAAGTCACGCAAACGTAGGGCATCCCCCGCTCTGCCAGAAGAGTCTGGTGTTTCAGGAACGGCAGCTCTTCCTCCTTTTTCCTGCATGTCTGCAGCCTCTCACTCTCTGGCACCATTTTGCACCTAATAGGCACCAAGTAACTATTTCTTAAATAAAAAATCAACTATGTCAGTAAAATTATTATAAAGCTTGTTTTTTACTTAAATTTTCCAACGTGTTCAAAAACAAATCCACCTCCCACTTCAAAGCCCTGCACTTCCCTTCCGAGGTCTGGCCTCAGGAGAGGGCCGCTTGCCACACGCAGCCGGTGTCGACAGGAGGGCCCAGACCGGGTAAACAAGACGAAAGACAGTTGTCTGACTAAACACGGGAGAGACCCATCTACCCAGGCAGCTACCTGGCTTTTTATACACCAGAGAAAGGCCTGTGGTACGGCGGCGCGGTTCACTGGGCAGGCACGGGACCCCATCCACAGCTTACCCGCCTTCCACAGAGCCGTCCTCTGGTCATTGTTGGAGTTAAATGCTTTTGCAAATCTGTGTGACTCCAACAAGCAGTCCAGCAGCTTGAAGAGTTGTTGCGATGTTAGAAAGCGATACATTCCTTGGTCCTGAGTATCAACTCGAACGTCAAAGTCCACGGCATCTCTCTTCGGGAAACAAACCACCGCAGCACATGCACCCAGTCACAGGTCAGTGAATTTAGATCTCAGGGCTCCCCGAAGACCCGTTTTATGAGCAAAAGCCACAGAACTTCATCTGTGCTGCCTCAACAGAAAGGGTCCACCCTTTGCTATTCAACTTCCAGAAGCTTCATCCTGTGCATCCTGGTGGCCCCCAATGCCTTCAGCTCCCTCCCCACCGTTCCTGACCACAGAGCTCTGCACCCACCAGACCCGGCCTCTCCCCCCCCGCCCCACCCCGTTCCTCGCCCTCCCCACGTCCTCGCTTCTCTTCACCAGTTTGAGGCCAGGGACTGTGAGTATAAATGTTCTCGTGCATAACCCCTCACCTCCTCTTTTCAGTAACTGGCTGGCAAAACCGCCTACTACGTTGTACCGCACAATACACACGACTGGAGAAAAGCAGGCTTTCTCTTTAAATCCAGGGGCTCTGGGTGCTGCCCTGCAATGCCTCCACGCCCTCCCAGCCCACTCTGCTGGACGCCTCACTCGCGTTTTTCTCTTCTCTCCTCAAGGACCTAAAACTTTCTTCCTAGCCTCACCTGGTAGATGACTTTGCTTCTATCTCAGTGAGAAAACACAAGAATCTCCCACAGACTCCGGCCACCAGACAGACCAACGTGCCGAGACTTTCTAACCCACCCGCTTTGCGTGCCCTCCTGTTACGATCGCGAACTGTCTGTGCTTCTATTCCAGGCGCCCCCCCCCCATTCGCTCTGAAAGACGCTCTAGCAACTGTCCCTCCCTCTTCTGCACTGTCTCTCTCTCTCTCCCGGAGGAGAGTTTTCCGGGCTGCCATACTGCCAACCTTAGTGACCAAACAAAGCGAACCCTTCCTTCTCTTGAGCCCCTCATCCTCCCCCAGCGATTAGCCCATTCCTCTGTACCCTGTCTTAACAGCGGAACTCCTTGACAGACTTATGGATATCTGCCGTCTGCAATTCCTCTCTTCTCGTGTACCCATCTTAACAATGCTTTTGTATCAACATTACAATTGAACACAACGTCAGGGTCAGCCAGAGTCCACCAAATTGCTGGAGCAATTCTCTAGGGCAACTGTCGGGTGGCTGCTCACCTGCCCTAAGGAGCATCTGACGGGGCTGATCACACCCTTCTTCTCAGGACACCCTCCTCATCTGACCTGCAGGGCAGCACTGTCTCCCGGTCTCCCCCTGCCTCCCTGGCTCTTGTCCTCAGGCAAGAGGACAAGAACCTGCCTCATCACCTGCGCTCTAAACCACGGAGGCCCCCCACTCGGGCCCTGACCCTCCTCCCAGCTCTGTCCACTTCGTCAGTCCCACGGTTTAAAATGGCATCTATGTGGCGATGGTCTCTAGCTTGACCTCTGCTCTGCAGCCCAGACCGTGGCGCTAACTCCCCATTCAACAACGAGCAGTGGCCCTCGCACCCGCTCACCTGCGCTGCGGCTAAGTTTTCCGCGTCCTCCTTCTTACTTGTGGCGGGAAAGAACACGATGCTGTCGATGGTCTGGATGAGTTCCAGCTGCACAACACATTTAATCAACAGGGCGGCAAACAATTTTTGTTCTGGAAATTCTGTGAGGAAACCCACCCCAATGCACATGCAAACAAAAATTATTTTGAATCCTTTATAATTTCTATGACATTACAATGCTAAGGAAACATTAACACGTATGAAGGTAACCTGCACACATCACACTGAGGATAGCCTGCTTCTGCACATAAGCACTACTCAGTAAAAGCTTCATTTAATCGATATTTAGAAAAGCCTTAGAAAATTACCTTTTTAAGTAAACAAAAATATTCAAAATGACTTAGAACAGTGAATATGTTCAAGAAGGTTCCACTACAAATTTTAAGACTTAATAATTATTCCTCAATAAAATGTATCAAATGGATTAAAAGCTACAATTTTAATAGCATTTACTGCAAACCCAAGTTTGACCTTTAACTATAGGTAATACAAAATCCTCAACCAGAAGAAGACAAGGGGAGCTAGATCTGTGAGGCAGGAAGTGAGGGGCAGACAAGAACTCTGACCACTGGGACGACACTGTGGGTCAACCAGAGCACATGTTTTCTTCGGATCCAGGTGGGTAGCTGTAACTAAAATGACCCCATGTTTCCAAAGGGATTCATAAGCACAGAAGTCTATGAAGAGTTCCGCTGAGTGCGTGACCATAAAAGTAAGCACACTGGAAGCAACCGGTGCTCAGGCACTGCGTCCCTCTGGCCTGAACGACTGTGCTCGACGGGCCGTTTCCTTAAGGAGAGACATGATCATGGAAGGGTTTCCACTTCACTGGCCATTGGGTAAGCAAACGTAGAAATAAGTGCAAGGTTCAGAGCGACGACTCAACAGCTGAGGAGCTGTGAGACCCGGCAGCGCTGGCCCAGCCCCAAGGTCGGCTCTCAGGGTGGCTCTTCGGCACCTGCACAGCCGCCCGTGGCGAGGGCGCTGCCTGTCCATTGGCCTCAGGGCAGCGGCTCCAGCACTGGACGACTGGACAGTCCTTCAGTTTTTTCCCACTTTGCTATTATTACAAACTCCCTTTTCTGGCACCAGTTTCAAGAAGTTAGTTTTTTTGTTTTGTTTTGTTTTTGGCCGTGTGGGATCTTAATTTCCCGACCAGGAACTGAACCCGGGCCATGGCAGTGAAAGCGCCAAGTCCTAACCACTGGACTCACCAGGGAATTCCCCAATTTCTACAAGTTAAATTCAGGTTTTAGGGATTTGGGGGAGATAGCAAAACAACTTGCTTAAAGTTATTCGTATTTAGGTCATAACGACTCCTTTCCAGAGAGTGTTCAGAAATGCTGATGTACTGAACATTTAGTTCTTAGTACCAGATCTCAAGTCAAAAAACGTAAGAAATCCAAGACACCCCAGTTCGGGGGGCTGCAGGAGGAACTTGGTCTCATCAGCAACGACCAGCTGCACGTTTGGGGGACGGTACCTATTTGAACAAATTTCGTTCACAAGGGTTGACAGTGCCAAGGGTCATATTAGGCGACCATTTCACTGGGTCACCCAAGGACGGGGGCAAAGCTGAGCAAGGACGAACAAGGGGGAGGGCGGGCCCTGGGCGGAGCCCAGCTGGGGCAGCGGTGGCCTCTGCGCGTGAAGAAGGAAGGAGGGAGCTGCCCCTGGCACAGGGTCACGGCGACACCTCCCCACGGGCACAGCAACCACGACTGTCCCCTGGGCGAAGGGAAGGGCCCCTGGGACACAGTGAACTCTTCCTCGAGGACCTTGAGGGGGCGGCACAAGGAAGGAAATGCCAGCCCTCAGGTCAGAAGGGCGGGGCGCAGCGCTCTCCACTCCGTTCGAGGGACGATCCCAGATCAGGCAAGTAAAAACCTGTGGACCGCGTCCTTCCCTTACAAAGCGAAGTGTATGTAAGTTCAGTCTTGGGGCTGAGGGAGAGCAAAGCCGTGTCCTCACGGCACCTTCCAGGGCCGACCAAAGCTGTGAGGGACCCTGACAGCTGCGCTCCAGAGCCCAGGAATGAAAAATGCAAACAGGCCGCTCATCACCACCTATCTCCCTTCTAAGGAGCAAGACACAGTGACTGAAGCTGGAGGCTCCTTTCAAGGAGGACACCAAATCTGTCGTCCCTCAAAAACAAATGTAAACACCTAGGATTAATAAAAATTCCCTGAAAAAAATTAACTGAAAAGGGATCGATTACCCAAATGTAAGAGCTACAAGTGTAAGGCTCTTAAAAGAAAACCCTGGGGAAAATCTCTATGACCTTAGCTTTGGCTATGGATTCCTAACTATGACACCAAAAGCATAAGCAAAACAGATAAACTGAACTTCATCAAAATTTAAACTTTTGTACATCACAGAATCATTATCAATAAGAAGTAAAAAGACCTTCAGAATAGGAGAAAATAAATATTTGCAAATCATATATCTGACGTGGGTGTAGCGTCCAGAGTACGTAAGAAACTCTTAACAACTAACAACAAAAAACAAACAACCCAATTAAAAATAAGCAAAGGACATGAATAAATATTTCTCCAAAGGAGATATGCGAACGGACAATAAGCACATGAATACTCAACATCATTAATCATTAGGGAAATACAGAGTAAAACTACAATGAGACAACACTTTATACCCCCTAGAATGGCTATTATTAAAAAGAAAAAGAAAACGGAAATGTCTGTGAGGAAATGTCTCTGAGGATGTGGAAAAAATGCAGTTTGCTGGTAGGAATACAAAATGGTGCAGCCACTGCGGAACACATTCTAGGGGCTCCTCACAGAATTATCTTATGACCCAGCAAGTCCGCTCCTATGTGTACACCCAAAAGAATTAAAAACAGGTGATCAAACAACACTTGTACACAGAGATTCACAGTAGCATTATTCATTATAACTAAAAGGTGCGACAAACCCAAATGTCCACCAGCAGATAAAAGGATAAACAAAATGTGGTATATATCCATACAAAGGACAATTAGCTATAAAAAGGAATGAACTACTGATCCATTTTACACTGTGGATGTACCTTGAAAACATTATACTAAATAAAAGCCAGACATAAAAAGTCATACTGTATGATTCCATTTACATGAACTGTGCAGAATGTACAACTCCACAGACACAGAAAGCAGACTGGAGGTTGCTAGGGGCTGGGGAAGAGGAGAAGTGGGGGCAACAGCATAACGGTTATGGGGCTTCTTTTGGGGTGAACGCTTTGGAACCAGATACAGTGGTGACTGCACAACGTGGGGAATGCGCTAAACGACACCGAACTGTTCACTTTAAAAAAAACGGTTACTTTTGTTATGTGAATTTCACCTCAATTTTAAAAAGCAATTAAAGTTGTCCTGTTTTCCTCTAGGGAGGAGGTCCTCTTTCCTCTGTGAACCAAGTTAGTAAAAAACAGAAGGGATTCCCCTATTTTGTGAAAAGAACCGAAGAAAGTGAGGGGAGGGGCAGCGCAGTGCTCGGAGGGCTTTGCTCCTCGATGCCCTGGCCACGCCCTCTCTCCTCTCAAGACCCATGTGCTTCAAACAAACATCAGCTGAAAAGCACTGCAGAAAAAAACCGGTCTTGTAGGTGTCAGCAGAGTTCCTGACCATCTGCCGGGGGCTGTCCAAGTTGGAGCAAACACAGTAAGGAAGTGACCACACAATTACAGTATGTGTTTGTTAATAAAAGTAAGAGCAAAACTTTCATGTCTTGCCTACATAGAAGAAAATACACAATTTATTTTTATTAAGAGAAATAACTCACTTGCTGTGGGTTTAATTTTGCTGACTTCTTCATTCACAGTAGAGACAGAAGCCAGTGGAGCTTGCTGTCTATTATCTGCAGATCTTGGCTGAATAGAATCATGAATATCTACAGATTTCTGTGATATCGTATCCTAATAAAGTAAAAAAATTCATTTTAAGTACAATGAATAAAGCTTAACGATGAAAATAGTTTCTATTACACTGCTTTTAAAAAAATTACATTGTGTCCCTATGAAAATCACATTGTACACACTGCAATGATGGACATACTGGGTAAGTTATTTAATATTACCTGCACATGGATAAGAGCTGATAATCTTTTAGAGAAAAGCTTCCTTTCTGACCCTCACTGAGATCAGGCCTGACACCACCCAAGAGCAAGAGACAGAAGTACTAATAAGCTTCACTACATGGAAACACTTGTCAGCAATACCCATGAATTGTCATGAAATCAAAACAGAAACACACATGGTGGGCAGGGGTTTCTGCGAGTTTTGTGTAGGCTGAGCCCAGGAAAGCTTTGTAGGGGTGCATTTAGGGAAGGATAGGATGTTGTCACCCAAGAAACCATCAACCAGAAAGGTCAGTGAGAAGGTGACCAACTAGGAGAGCAGAACATGGAGGGAAGCTGAGGTTCAAGTCCAACAGAGCCACTCCAGACCCGGCTCCAGCTGTGTGTCACCTTTGGGAAAGCAATGGATCTTCCGGAGCCGAGGTTTTCTGATCTGGAATCTGAAAATGGAGATGACACTTTCCTTGCAGGTTGTTAAGGATTTGGCAGTAAATCCTTAACGCTTTAACAAGCCTTTGACACTAGAGGTGTCAGACGATATATGGTAGCTGACATTACAGCTTTACTTGGTTCCAGCAGGAGACCAGATGCACAGCCAGGGCAGCTGCAGCTCCCGGACGGACCCAAGGAAGAGACTGAGCAGCCTCGAGGGGCACCGCTGGGCCCACCGCATCGGCCCAGCAGCAGGCAGAGTCGCCGAGCGCGCGCCCCAGCACACGCTGTTCTAACGACTTCATGTGCAGCAGCAGATCTAATTCCCACCGCAGGACTCACTTTAACAGGAGGTTAAGTAACTTGCTAAGGCTGTAGAGCTTGTCAGTGCAGAGCCATGATTTGATTTGGGGTCTGGCGTCACAGCCCACCCTGCAAACTACTACACTGTACAGCAGAGGGAGCACAAACAAAAGCCCCCAGAGCAAGCGGGGAGCGGGCCAAATTTAAGGAAAACAAAAAAACAAGAGCAAGCTCATCCTGGGCTGGAAACAGGACGTCATAAGTGGTGGAGTCTGTGATGAACGAACAACTCCAGTGGATCAGGGTCACGGAGCAATGCGGGCCCGATATGCCACATGTCACAGTTCTCAAGACACGTTCAGAGTGGTGCTCTTCTGTGAGACCTAAGTTTTAGCCACTGACAATTAGTTAAGAAATTAAAAAGCTGTGGGGGACAGATCAGGTCAGTGGGCATAGATTTGCTACCTCTGGCTTCCTGGGTTTAAAATTCAGTAACATTAGTGGGAGAACAGCAGAAATCTGAATAAAGCCAGATTGTAGTATTGTTTCAATAGTAATTCCCCATTTTGTTAACTGCACCGTGACTATATATATTTACTTATTTTATGGAAAACACACTAAAAATTTTAGGGAAAAAAGGGTGTGTTATTTTCAAATTATTTTCAAAGAATCCAGAAAAATGTAGGCAGGGAGGTGGGGGAGTGAGAGAAGAGGGAGGTGCAAATAAGAAAGCAAACGTAGTACAGTGATAACACTTTGAGAAACCTGGTGTGATGGTCAGTTTCCTGCGTCAATTTGGCTGGGCTGTAGTAACCAGTTATTCAATTAACCACTATTCCAAGTGTCGCTGTGAAGGCATTCTGTGGATGTGGTGAACACTTACAGTTACGGCTGTAAGTAAAGGAGACGATCCTCAATAATATGGGTCAAGTCTCATCCTGTGAGTTGAAAGGCCTTAAGGGCAAAACTGAGATTTCCCTAAAGCAGTTCTGCCTGTGGACTACAGCTGCCCAAGAGTTTCCAGCCTGCCCACCTGCCCTACACTTTCCAACCTTGCCAGCCCTCACACCTGCTTAAGCCAATTCCTTGAAATTAAGGGGAAAAAACATATAGGGATACATATACATATATATATTACACACACACACACACACACGTATAGATAAATATGGACACACACAGGTGTAGGTTATCTCCTACTGGCTCCATTTCTCTGGAACTGGAGAACACTGACTGATACAGATTTTGGTACCATGAAGTGGGTGTGGCCATAACAAAGACCTAAAAGTGTGGAAGTGGCTTTGGAATTGGGTAATGGTAGAGGCTAGAAGAGTTCTGAGGCGTACAATAGAAAAAAACCTAAACTGACCTGAAGAGACTGTTGGTAGAAATATGGATGTTAAACTCAGTTCTGGTGAGGATTCAGAAGGAATAATGCCTGGTAGAGAAAGCTTCCATCATCCTAAAGAATATATATATACATACACACACACACACACACACACATATGGTCATGACTAGAACGCTGATAGAAATATGAACATTAAAGGTGCTTCTGGGGCTTCCCTGGTAGCACAGTGGTTAAGAATCCACCTGCCAATGCAGGGGACACGGGTTTGAGCCCTGGTGCGGGAAGATCCCACATGCTGCAGAGCAACTAAGCCTGTGAACCACAACTACTAAGCCTGGGTTCTAGAACCCATGAGCCACAACTACTGAGCCTGCGCGCCATAACTACTGAAGCCCACGCGCCTCGAGCCTGTGCTCTGCGACAAGAGAAGCCACTGCAATGAGAAACCCGCGCACCACAATGAAGAGTAGCCCCTGCTCGCCGCAACTAGAGAGAGCCCGCGCGCAGCAACTAAGACCTAACGCAGCCAAAATAAATACATAAATAAATAACTTTATTTGAAAAAAAAAAAGGTGTTTCTGGTGAGATCTCAGAAGGGAATCAGGAACGTGTTATTGGCTACTAGAAGGATGGTGATCTTTGTTATAAGTTGCAGAAACCTTGGCTGAATTGTGTTGTACTACTGGGTGGAAAGTGGAACTTGTAAGAGAGGAATGATTCAGAGGGCAAAGCTGAAGCACCAGAGGGAGAAGCCATGGGCCCAGAAGGTAGGGCAGGGTACCAAGCTACAGAAATTATCCTCAGGCCTTGAAACTTAATGAATTTGCCCTCCTGGGTTTTGAACTTGATTAGGAACAGTGACCCTTTTACTCCTTCCAAGCTTCCCTTCTGGAATGAGAATGTTTACCCTGTGCCTGCCCACCACTATATTTTGCAGCAGTTACTCTGTTCTACAGGTTCACAGGTCCACAAATGAAGAGAAATTTTGCTCCAGAATAGACCACATACCTGATTTAGATGACTTAGATGATGAGATCTGGGACTTTTGATAAGATGATATTTACATGACATTTTGGACTTGGTGTTGATGCTACACTAAGTTGAGACTCCGGGGATGTTGGGATGGCATAAATGACTTTGCCCGAAAGACAGACATGAATTTTGGGGCACCAGAGGATAAATAATGGGTTAAACAGTGGCCCCAAAGAGGTAAGTCCAAGTCCTAACCTTTGGTACTTGTGAAGGCTACATGGAAACAGAGTCTTTAAAGTTAAGGATCTTGAGACGAGATCATTCTGAATTTGGAAAGGACCCTAAACCTAATGGCTAGTGTCCTTAAAGGAGAAAGGAGGGAGAGATTTGGCTTCACACAGCTACGTTAACATGGAGGGATGTGTGTACAAGCCAAGGACGCCAGGGGCTGTCGGCAGCCACTAGAAGCTAGAGGAAGCAAAGAAGGCTTCTCTCTAAACACCCTGGGAGGGAGTGTGGCCCTGCTGACGCCTTGAGTTCGGACCTCTGGCCTCCAGAGCCGTGACAGAATAAATTTCTGTTGTTTTAAGCCACTAAGTTTGTAGTAATTTGTTATGGCAGATCTAGGAAGCCAATAAGCTGCGTGAAGGGTCTATCAGAATTCTTTAAACTGCTTCTGTAACTTTTCTCTAAGGTGAAATTATATCAAAGTCGAAAGTTTAAATAAAATAACATCCAATAATATCTTCAGCTTGGTATGTAAACCCTTATGTAAACTGGCACCTGCCTCTTGCGCTCTCAAGATCCTTTTACTCTGTGTCAAGACCATCTATATTTTACGACATCTTTTTAAAAGAGCTGGGCTCATATAAAAGAATCTGCCCCACGGTAGAATACTTACCACAAATAGTTAAGTAATTTAATATATGCTTTATCTGTTAAAACTTACCAGCTGTTTTTCACTCACAGGAGACGGAGGTGCAGGAGCAGCTTCTCCAGAAGCAGGACGCCAGGTCAAGAGCCTTTAAAACACCAAAATCACACCAGTCACTGAGAGTGTGAAGCACGCCGCATCCAACATGTTTTGAAATGAAACGAGCTGGGAAGCAAGTTCAAGGTGTCCTACAAATGATCCAGGTGCCATCAAGTCATTTAGCAAGACTATGTCTTAGTTTCCCAATCAGTAAAAACTCCACTACAATTCAATTCCAAACTTATCCCTTAGAAAAAGATGATAATTAACCGTAAAATACAGTATTTACAATATTGTAATACAAAATACAATAAATTTGCTTTAGATTATTACATTTACAGTAACTAAAACAAATGCTGAGATTTTCTTTTTTTCAATTCAGAACCACTGCTTGGTTTAATCTGGATGAATAAAATCTTATTAAATCACTTCATTATGACCCAAATTTTAAATCATGAGACTAAAAGTTTGGGTATATAAAAAATTTAATTCATGTACTTGTTATGGTTTTACAGGAGTCTGATTTGCAATAAACACAAATTCAAAGAACACTGAGATATTTTAAAAAGGATTTCTGTTATGAGAAATCACTAATTACTATCAAACCTTTCATGTCCATCATTCAATATACAAATATAAAGTTGTATAAAATCTTCTTACGCATGTGGAATTGTGGTTTTGAAGATGTCCAGTGTGCAGTTACAAGTTTTATCCCAGATTTCTAGGGTAAATTTTTCACCATTCAGAATAACAACATTCTCTAAGCAGTTCGTACCAGATCGTGCTAACTGCTCATTGTCTAGAAAAGAAAAGAGCAATTCATTTGTGTATTACCAGGGTCACATTTAACACTTTGTGTCACTTATCTGGTACAGACCTACCTTGCTGCACACACCAGTAGAGCTGGGCAAAAATGTCATCCAAAAGTACATCACTGAGTACTTCTAAATACTGGGTGAACACATCGCAGATAGCATAAAGCGCATGATTACATGTCGTTGTCATCCACTCAGCTTTCTACAGGGGAGACAGTCATTAAATGAAGGTCAGGCCATTCATCAACTACTAGAATTTCAAAGAAATATGTTTCCATATTTAAAACGTAAGTCTGTAGGTTCCTTTCAGAGCACTAAACTCCTTGAATGTGACATTCACCTCAACTTTATATCTGATCTATTTCTCTTCATTATCCCATAACCATCTGCATATAAAATAACTATTTTCTGCACTGTTTTATTGAAAAAAAAATCACTGCATTGTCTGGCTGTTAACGCTATGACTTTTCAAACAATTGACACTAATAACAACAGTTGGTCTTGCTCCAGAATATGACAGAACGTGGAAGAAAAATAGAGGAAGGCAATGACAAGAATTTATCCAAGTGGGTTAGCATAGGTTTAAAATAAAATGGGCCTAAGTAGGAGACTCCCCTGGTGGCGCAGTGGTTAAGAATCCGCCTGCCAATGCAGGGGACACAGGTTCGAGCCCCAGTCCAGGAAGATCCCACATGCTGAGGAGCAAGTAAGCCTGTGCTCCACAACTACTGAGCCTGCGTTCTAGAGCCCGCGAGCCACAACGACTGAGCCTGTGTTCTAGAGCCCGCGAGCCACAATTACTGAGCCCGCACATCACAACTACTGAAGCCCATGCACCTACAGCTGGTGCTCCACAACAAGAGAAGCCCGCACACAGCAACGAGTAGTCGTCCCCACTCGCCATAACTAGAGAAAGCCCGCGCAGCAACAAAGACCCAACACAGCCCCCCCAAAAGGGGGAGGGAGTGTAAGTAATTTCTTTATTTTTCTCAAGTGGACTCATCTGGACTAATTTTTTTTTTTTTTGTGGTACGTGGGCCTCTCACTGCTGTGGCCTCTCCTGTTGCGGAGCACAGGCTCCGGACGCGCAGGCTCAGTGGCCATGGCTCACGGGCCCAGCTGCTCCGCGGCATGTGTGATCTTCCCAGACTGGGGCACGAACCTGTGTCCCCTACATTGGCAGGTGGACTCTCAACCACTGCGCCACCTGGGAAGCCCCTGGAGTAATTTTTATACATGGTTTTGTGCCAGGGCATAAACATGTGTCTACGTAGTCCACTTTATAAAATGTTTTAAGAGTCTACCTGTAGATCTAAAATAAAATTTTGTGCAGGTCAGAGAGGCCCCCAAATTTGCATTTAATACACTATATGGGACAAAACACGAAGACCTGATGTTCTTTCCCACACTTACTGAAACACATACTGTAACTGGTCTGTAGTAAAGACTTTGAAATAAATAAATAAACACGCATTCCTTCTTCAATTCAGAATAAGAAGCCCTATGAATACTAAGGAGAGCTACTGATGTTTTACTTGTGACAACATTAAAATGAGGAAAAGACACTGGAAGTTCAACAAAAACACTGAAAACAAAACCCAATTCATTAACTCACTTCTATCCCCAAATTGCATTGTTTATAAAGACTTACTACTATATTATAATGCCGTAAAGAAAAAATTTCTAGGATTTTTTTCTGTTCACCGTGCTTAAATTTGAAATACTAAAATGTATTAGGGAAAAAAAGAACCTTCTGACTTCACTGTGTTAAATGAAAATCTCATGTTCTCTTACCTCTGTCTGCTGTTCTGGCAATTTCATGTTGTCAAAGATTCTGAAAACAATTCTAAATAAATCCTGCCACCAGTGTTTTTCATAAGTGTGGCCGTAAGTTTTCATTATTTCAAACATTACTGTTAAACCCCTAAAATGATAAAATGTAATTAGGAAAGCTATAATACAAAAAAGCATACCACATTAGTATCCCCCTCCTAAAACAGTTTTTATAGTTAGTGCACAAAGCTACTGAAAGCAAAGTTTAAAACTGGTTTTAAACTAACACATGATACTGAGCTTTAAAAAAATTTAGGTTGTAAAACAGGTTTCTTTAGGATGCATCATTTAGGAAAAAACTTTGTCCAAAGGACTTGGCCTGAAAATTTTTTCTTCTACTTTTCTTCCACTCCCACCCCATCACTCCAGCATTTCAAAAATGTAAATGGAATTATAGATTGAGAAAGATCATCATTTGGGTGAATATTAATTTTGTGGCACTGTGGCCATGGAAATCAGTCTAAGAACAAATAAAATGAGATTTTGGAAAATCTTTTTCAAAGAGCTGTAGGAATTTTTAGTTGACACTCTAATTGTTCATATAATATCCTCAAACTGAAGGGTTTATCAAACTAATCCACTAAGACACTAGTGTGGGCAGGGTGGCTGTGTCCTGCTGTCCCCCAGGCCAGAGCAGCACCTGTCACACCGCGGCACACAGTTAAGTGTTCCCTGAACAAATAAACTGCTCTCATACCCCATTCTTCTCTTCTGAATAAGTGTTAAAACTAAACTCAAAATTGCCTTCTGATTCCTTATTACCTTTCTTGAAATAATGCCTTCATGTCAACAGTAAAAAGCTTGATCTTTTCTCTATACAGTTATTTCTTCTAGTAAAATATAGGTACCCTTCCACTTAGAAAAGGTTTATATTTCGAAAAGTCTGACAGTAAGCCAGAACAAAATTTCCTTTGAAACACTCCATAAGGACTGGTACGTGGTCTAGTTCATTGGCTGCTGTGCTACCCCCGGGCCTCGTACATGCCTGATACATAATAGGCTCTAAACAAGTATTTGTTCAATAGGTGTGTAAAATAACATTATGGTAGTTCAGTCCTACGGCAAGTTCACAACAGTTTATTTGATCTGTAAGATACCTAATGTGTAAAATCAGAAGTAAAGGAACTACAGTAAAGGGATTCCTGTGGAAGAAACACACTCTGTCTTCCCCAGGAGAACCGTGTCAGAGTTCCATGTCTCCCCTACAATGGGACAAGGCTCCCTCTTCCTCCCACTCCAAGTAAACTGGATGCTAACTAACCCCCAGAGCTGGGGTGAGTGGATGTGAAAATCCTGTTTCTTCCAGGCCCCCAAAGCAAGCACAGATCTAGAGAGGTTTCCAAGGCTTTTTACCATGGAACAAGTTTTGATGAATACTTAAGTTGCTGGTGTAGGGAAAAAGAATGGGTAGGGCTCCAGGTTAATTATTCAACCCTAAATCTACAAAATTTTGAGGGACTCAAATGAGAATGCATTTGAAAGTACTTTGTAATTAGTGTGTTATACAAATCGTAGTGCTGCATTTTAAGGTGTAATCTAAATAACTGCCTTTACAAATCCTGGAATGAGGCAAGAAAATCAAAGCCATCACTGAACAAAGTTAACTCATATTTTCCCTCTTTTTTACCAACTAGAACATCCCTTTTCTCTTCTCTTTAACAACTAAACCCATCCATAATCTGAACATAGGATAGGGTGAGAAGCAAGGTAGTGTGGTCCCAGACAAGGACAGGCTGAGAGGCTAAGAAAGCAGGTAGGTCTACGTCAAACAGACGTCTACAAATAAACAAGGGCAGGGAGCGGGGTGCTGAGTTTCCATGACTCGTCAGTTATGACATGTTCGTTGCTCTACTGAAGTGGCTGGACATTTGAAAGCTGTATACCTAAATAATTTAGAGTTATATCAACTGGGGGCCATCTTGAATTTTATCAAGTTTCCTAACAGGTCCACTGACAAAAATTCCTCAGTGCCTACATGTGAAATATAACGTCATATGTGCTGGTGATTACTAAATTCTATAACAAGTTTCCAAGGTGTGAGTCATATTTTGGATTATTTTCTATTTCACAAAATTTGTTATAACAAATAGCACTATAAAAGTGAAACATTTCTTAGGCTATAAAACAAACTTAACCTTGGCTGGGGATAGGTGTGGTTCTGGCGTAAGTGGTGGAAGGAGAGATTCATTCTTTCATTATATTCTATCACTGATTTGTTACAAGTCTATACTACCTTTCTGATGCACTGTTGAGAGACGTTAGGATACACAAGTTGGTCATTTCAATTTGGCCATCAAAAATACAGGGTGAGAAAAGCAATACTATGGGATTGATGTGAACTCTAACAAATTCATAACAACTTCTTATAACTGTAAGAAGTGTGCACTGAGTACTTGTCTGGTTACATTATACCCATAATAGTTTCTTTACAAATGGACTGGATATTCATATAGATCTTTTATTGAGAATATACTTTTGAAAGAGTTCAATTCTTTTTGAACAGGCCTATATTATTCAAAACTATGTTACTGGCCAGTCTTCAAAAAGCAACGGTTCTTCACCTAAAGTCCACCAAAGACATGCATTTGGAAATTCTTTTATCATTCATCAGAAGATGAATTTTGGTGCTAACTTCAATTTCTGATTGGAAACAAATGTATGAAAGACAGAATGTGTAAATTAACATAGAACCTAAAACTCAAAGTAGGCCACAGTCAAATTTTAAGGAAAAGTAATTTATTTCCATTTTTTATTGTTGCTCTACTTAACATATTTTAAAATCTGCCTATCGAATAACTACTATACTTAATAAAATTGAACTGGCGTTCATATAAGTTGATTTGATTAAAGTAAGAATAAGCCTCTCAAAATTTCAATTTCAAGTACTGGCTGTTACCTGGTTCTCACATCTAACTTGCATCTGTTGATGACACAGGACAACTCAAAGAGAGCTGGGAACCATCCCCTCACCCACACCCTGTCTTCAGGTGCCACGTTCATGTCGTCACTTGTGTATTCCTTGAAAGCCTTCAAGAAGAAACGCAGGTTTACTAAAGGCAAAACATAATACCTATACATTAAGCATATTATTTCTCCAAAATTTTTTTTAACACTTTACTAATCAAAAGTGAGCAATTTGATAACTTAAAAAAAGATGGAGATTACAACTGCCTATAGAGCACTGGACTAGAAACCAAAAGCTGCTTTCAGCTTCAACTCCATCACCAGTTTTCTGCATTATTCGAGTTTCCATTTTTATCATTTAAATGGTTATTACATCATGCAGCCATGCCACCACACCGGGGAGGTGTGAAGATCAAATGAGTAGATGTACACGAGAAGAACTAAATACCCCACAGGTCCGTGTCAGTATGTAGTAAAAATCTATGAAGCATCACTGCTCCTTAGGACAGTTACAAGATAGACTCAGATATGCAAGTCAGAGCTGGCAGCCAGGCTGCCAATTCAACCTTTCACTTCAGTGCTTAAGCCTACACTCATCCACGGTCAACCTCAGTATATTAAGGTAATGGCTAAAAACACAGGCTTGGGTTCAAATCCTAGGTCTCCTTTACTATCCCCTGCATGCAGGGGCACATTTTTAACTTCCTTGTGCCTCAGATTCCTTATGTACATGGGGCTACAACCCAACCTATCCCATAAAGCTGTTATGGAATATTAAACAAGTTAATACACGTGAAACACTCAGAAAAATACCTGACATCTTCAACAAATGTAATCATAACTCAGATAATTCTGAAAAATAAATACTTCATATCCCCTCAATTCCCAAATAAACTTAGATCTCTGACTGGAAATAAATGCTCAGTAACATTTTGTTTACTAAATGATGCTATACCTGAGGTCTATCAGACACATATTTTGCACAATGGCGAATAAGTCGAATTGCTTCCATACTTGTGTCTGGGAAAGCTGCATTGCATGCAAATTCAGACAAACATTTCACTGCATCCTGGAAAGAATCAATGGTTGCTGGAAAGTGCTTTTCAAACACAAGGGCTATACGGGAGAAAAACACATAAATATAATTATCAACTTTCAGCTTTTCTTAATTATACCTCAAATACACCAACCTCTAGATGTAATGGATACTTCTTAAAGATTAAGGGTTTTAATGTCCAATAGACATTGGTTCCAACGTCTGTCCTGACCAGTTACTTGACTGCCTTGAGTAGTAGAAACAGGGAAACAGGTCTGTGTTTTGTTTACACTATAAACCCAGTACCTAATAGAGTGACTGGTACACAGTAGATACAAAATCAACGGTTGTTGAGTGAATATTCAAAATTACATTTAATCTCTCTGTATCTGTGTTTCTTAATCTATAAAATGGTGATAATAATATGCACAGGATAGTGGTAAGCACTAAATAAAATGTAAGTAAAGTGCTTAGCACTGTACTTAGTTTACTTAATTCAAGCAAGCACTCAATAAATGACAGCTATGATGACGTCATCATTCTTGATGTTGATGACATCATTATCTTCTAGAGAGGCTTAATTTAGATCCTTAGTATTTTATTCTTCTTTAAAGTCAAAGGAGGCTGTGTAGTGCAGTGGTGAAGAACAAATGCTGTGCTTTAAGACTCTCTGGCTTTGCATCTCAACTCCATCACTCACTAGTTTTGTGCCTTTAGACAAATTACTTAACCTCACTGGGTCTGAGTTTCCTTATCTATTAAAAAAAAAAGAGAGAGATAATAAAGATATTTATCTCATACAGTTACTGTGAAGACTGAAGAAAATGCATGCAAAGTGTTTATAGTGCTTGCCATATAGTAAACATTCGATAAATGTTAACTCTAACATTATAATGATGATAATACTGTCACTATTTACTCTGCTTCTGTAGGCAAAACTTGGAAAACTTAAAGCCCATAATTTTATACTTGAATTATCTTCTGAACACATTAGAGTTTTGTTTTCTTTAACTTGAACAGAGCTTAGAGAATACTCACTGACAATATGCCCCGTTGTTTGGAATGCAAGTTCAACTATGCTTTCATCTTGATCAGATGCCGCTAGATGAAATACAGAGAAAATGTTCTTCCATCCAGACCGAATGTTAGCAGCTTGAGAATTAACCATCTGTGCTATACACCGTACAACCATATCTCGAATTGTTGGAGACCTAAAATATTAATACAATTGCTTGGATAAAACTCATCAGGTTTTTTCCCTTTTCTTCTGTTTTTCCCCCTACTGTGGAAAATAAGGTATTTTTCTGATATTAAGCAATTCAACAAATATAATACCTGTTCCGTTTCATTATATGTTCAAAAGGTCTTAAGAAATCCTTCTGGAATCTGAAATTAGCAAGCTCCCCTTTCTCTAAGAACTTCATTGACAATTGCCTCAAGGAGTCTACTGCAAAAATAGCTACATCTTCATTAGGATTACAGCCAACCTGTAATGGCAACAGAAATACAGGGTGCTAATATCAGCAGTGAAACTTGCTAATTCTTTATTTTTTATTTTAGAAAAAATATGTAATTAATAGCATAGATAGGTAAACTCAAAGATTCTCCATAAAGGCACTAAGTGTGCTAACAATATTTCTCAACAAGAAGAACATATTTTAACTAAATTCTTAAAACCTAAGAGCAATTATTTCTAAAAGAAAGAACAGGACTCAAAGGGTTTTCGAAATCCAATTACAAAAATGTAATAAAAAACTGCTTGGAAAGGAAAAAGGTCTCAATTAGATTATGATAAGGAAATTTTAAACAACAAAAAATTACAAATTAAGCAAATCCTATAATTACTCAAATACCTTATTAAAATGATCTCCAATAACTTCCCAAATTCGAGACCACTGCAATCTTATTCTTCCCATGTTGTAATATGATATTTCTACTATTTTTTGTAGACTAAACATTCTTGGATGTGTAGTGGAAAGTAATTCATCCATAGACACAGCACAGAGCCAACGGACAAAATCCACTATAACATAAATAGATTAACATTTTTAAAACTTAACTTTGAAGTCTTTTAAGCCAAAAATCAGTTTTTAAGTGGAGTAAATGTACATACTTACCAATAGCATTTCCATCGAGCCTTGTGGACCCTGTAAATATTCTAAAGAAAAAAATATAATTCAAAAACTTGTAACGTCTCACTTCTGATACATCAATTCAAAAGTAAGTGGCCTGGGGTACGAGCTACTTTTATCTGTTTTAAGGGAACAAAAAATCAGGTAATCAAATGAATATTTTTATCATGTATTTTAGTAACAAGTATAGCTTGGATGTTCCTCCCTCCCTCCTTTGTACCGAATGATATATTAGAGTACACATACGTTGTTGTAATTTTATTAGTAAATTTATAAACACTAGGAAAGGTATCTTATGAGAGTCTTAGAATAAGAAAAATGTTAAGTTGTAAAACTAATAATTGGCATACACAAAACAAGATTTTTCAATTTTCCTGAGTATTTACCCACATTAAACATGTTCTTAAAATGAAAACTTCTACTTTATTTTTATAAGCAATGTGTGTTTGATTAAAAAACTCACTTATGTTAAATTACAAATGGTTAATAGAACCTTGCAAATAGTCTCCAACAGTTTAACCAACAAGTGGCTAACCCACTTTTCTTACGGCATTCAAATGGTTAGAGCTAAGCTATGCTGTCCAGCTTTGCCCTGCCTTCTTCACTGAGCTCTTTTACTGTGCTTCAAAGTTTCATAAAAGATTTCAGCATAAACATATTAGTCCTCTTATTTTAAAGTCTGCATTTTTATCCATGTTCCGAGTTTGTAACCAAGGATTTGATGTGACTTCCAGGATGAGCTCATATTCCGTAATTTAAAATGTACATCATAGTATTTGCACAATAAAAAGGAAACCTCAAAGGCAGGAGCAGGTCAACTATTAAACTTAGAAATAACAGTCGTCATAGTAACAGTAATAGCTACCAACAATCACCAGGTGGATACTATCCTAACTGCTTTATATATATATCCACTCACATAATAATCACAATAATGAGGTGTGTATATACTATTATATTCCCAATTTTATCAACATAGAAACTGAGGCACAAAGATATTTAATAATTTTCTGAAAGTCACAGGACCAGTAAGTGTTAGAGACAAGAATGAAACCAGGACAGGCAGACTCCAGAGTCCACCCTCTCAACCATTTTGCTATACTGCCTCACACTTACCTGAGCAAAACATAATTTAAACATTTAAAATACATTCTAGTTTTTTCCTACTACCACTGTCTAAAAATTCTGGGTATATCATGATTTTTCAACCTCAACGTCCTTGAAGGTCTATGCATCCTGGTAATGAGTAACAAAAACAAGATAGGAAAAATGGCTTAAAAACTGACGATGCAATAACTCAGAATCTGATCTCCTGCTAAAGGGGTATCTTGAGATTTCCTATATTGCTCTTATCAGTAGAACAAAACAACAGTTCAAAAATCTGACTGAAAACACAATCTGGGAGAAAAAGTAAGAGGAATGGGGCCCCACTGAATCCACTGGTTAGACTGGATCCAGAAATTTAAAATATACCCAGCCTACAAACCTCTCACATGAACAAAAATGAGATTCGCTAGACTATGCATTAGGAATGTCATTAAGCTGTTTCTCAAACTAGAGGTATTCTCATGGAAGGCAATGGCTATAAAAACCATACCACAAAGAAGGTCAAAAGTAAACAGTACAGGGGAAACAACAGGAAAAGGAACAGAAGAAACGAGAAAGCTTTTTTTCTTTTTTTTAACTGAGAAGGAAGCAAATGACAAAGCATATAGTTTGAGTAAAGAACAGAAGCTGAGATGGCGATTATATGCAACTCCAGGGGAAAGCAGCAATGACTCCTCTAAACGTGGTGAGATGGTGAAGAACAGAGGCAACAAGAACAGAGGAGATCATCAGCAAACAGGTTCTGGAGACTCAGGAGACACTGGAACGGAGGTGGAGCGTGCATCCTGAAACAGGGCATTTAAATTCCTACTCACTTGGGTAGCCTCTGAGGGGTCACTCTATTTCTAGTAACGCTCCACTAAAGATAAGCCATATGGTGGAGCACAGCAGTCTGTGGAGGCATTTAACGTTAAGCCTTAATATACTAAGGCAGGAGAACAGAGTTGTGTTTCACAGAATCATCTATGAAATGGATTCTACATGCCATGTATGAGAAGCAGACAACAGAAGCATGAGAATCTTGTGTGTTAATATTAAAAGACATTGCCTGAGAAGTACGAGTAGGAAAAAAAATTGATAGATTACTGAATTCATTCACATTATGATAGCAATGTAACCATGCAAAAAAAAAAAGATAAAACTTGCAGATTCTGGATCAAATAAACTTTTAGCTGTATGCAACATACAGGCAGACTAAATTACTGTGTATTTAACATTTTCATAGTGAAAATATCAGAGGTAACATTTACTGCTCGGACCCAAACGAAAGATGTTTATGAGCAAACACAGCTGGGGAGGAGCTGTCCATATTTTCTGATAGGTGACAGAACATTCCAAAGTGAGGGACGGGTCAGTATAAAGCTAGATCTGGTGTGCTTAAAAAACAATAATAAAAATAAAAACTATGGTACTAAATAACTGTTTTTTAACTTTCAGGGGGTAAATCATTCCTGGACAAAATCCACCCCTGCAATGTTTAGTAATACTTATGAAGTATCTGGTTTAACAATGCCTAGCAAATGTTTCCCTAGCAAATCCTAGAGGATCAGGTACTCCAGATTAAAGTGTCCTATATTCTCCTAAATTCTAACAGTACAGGATTCCAAATACAAAAGTGAAGATAATCAGAAAATTTTACCATTTTAAAGCTTCTGATGGAACCACATATATTTTTCCATTGATTAAGAAACAGAAGCTATATATAATTAAGCAAAGAAAAATTATTTTATTTTCCATATTTAGTTCCTATACTTGTCATAACAGATTATCCAGAACAATAGGCCTAGGGACAGAAAAATGACTTTTTTTGCTGGACAAGTACAGAACTTTCCAGGATGATGCCTGACAATACTCTCACCACTGTCTTGAATACCAGGGATATCTCACTGAATTAGCTTATAGACTAGAATCAGAATATTACAAATAAGAATAAACTCAGATACTCAGAAAGGAATTCAGAAGAAATTTAACAAGGAAGTGATATGTACCACATAAGAATAAAATAATCTTATAACAAATCAAAGAGGTAACTTTTAATGCTTTCACTATAAAGTAAAATTTAAATATTGAGCCCTTGTATAAAACTGGACATTGAATTTATGTTGTAGAAGTATCTGGTGATGATGAGTTTGAGACAACGAAGTACTAACAGAATTTGTGCTAAGACTCCTCTGAAACAGCACACATTCTTAAAACGGAGAGGCATATCATTTGTTCAAATGAGTGACATGTCTCCCTGTAACAAACAGTGGACAGCTGGATAAATCAGAACTGGCTTTGGTCATATGAAATATATTAAGGAAACAGACTGTTGCCTGAATAGATTCTCATAATGACAGTGAAGATGATTTTCTGGATGGCTAGAAAACCATTTGGAAGATATCTATCCTAGTAGTAGAAGGGCAGATATTACACTGCTCTGGAGCTGTACATGCAGGCAGAGAGGTTGAACACACTCAGAGATATGCTGCCTGAGTGTATATCTCGGTGCCACCCCTCCAGATTCTCTACTAATGAAAGGGTTATGGTAATAATCAAGACAAGATTAGCCTGGTTGTGAGAATGAGCAAATTATCTAATTCCCCTCGTCTCAGGTTCCTCATTTGTAAATTGAGGACAATAATAATACTTATCTCAGAGGCTGCTGAAAGGATAAAATGAAGGAACACATGGAAAGCACTTTGTTTTCTTGGTTTGTTTTAAAGTGAATCGGTTATACATATACATCTACCCAACTCTTTATTAGATCCCCTTCCCAGAAAGCACCTGGAAGAGTGCCAAGCAGCACATGCTAAGCCTCTGAGTTGTATAGTAGGTATAAGATGATACACAATCTTTTTTCAACCTTCACAAGAGAAAGGCAAATTACCTCCTTCCCTCAAAAAAAAAAAAAAAAAAAAAAAGGAAAGCAAGTGGCCATTGGACATGAAGAATTCTTTTCAAGGATAAAGTCCCAGGGAGCACTGCCAGGGCCAGGAGCAAATGAACACTTGGGTCTGTCCATACTTAGAGCAAAAAGGTTTTATCCAAAGCAAAGTCAAATAATGGATCAGCATGCGTCTCTAAGCACCAAAAAAATTACAGTACCTATTATATTTTTGAAAGTTTCCATCAGAAGTGTTAAAAAAAATTTAAACATCAGTGTTGTAAAATGTTAAGTTTCAATTATTTGGGCATCCATCTGGAAAAAGCTCATCTTCAAAAAAAAAAAAACCACTAGATATTGTTTTACACACTGGGAATTTTTAAAATCTAGAATAAACTAAATATTCTATAGCAAAATAAACCATAGTATAGATTTTCTTTTAGAAAACAAACTAAAAGTGAGGAATATCTGGTAATGTAGATAATATACAAATTCTGAAATCCTATTCAAAGAAGTTTATAATGAGAACTGCCAGCAAACCCCTTCATTTCACCCATAATGCAATCCTGTATCATACACTCAAAAAGACAAATTATACTCTATTCTCAAACAGGGATAATAAGGGAAGTACATTTTTTATAAAGGAAATTTTAAAAAAATAAAGAAAAAAAAGAACCGTGTTTTTTCTCATCAAGGTTACAATTTCCCTAGTGCCCACTAATGTCTATCACTTAAATTTTCATACTGTTTATCTCCTTCCTATATTCTATGATTTGAAAGCAAAATTATAGGTACTTCATCATTTAAATCACAGCATATCACAATACAGTCTTATATTACTTAAGAGAAGATGTCTTGGCAATAATGTTTCTCTTTTAACTAGCGAGCGGATACATCTAAGTGCTACAGAATTAAAACAGTGTCCGTCTGAGAAGGGAATAAAGCAAGCACCTTACCTATCTACGGCAACGACAACACTCTGAGAACTGGTCTCTCCAATGGATTCCTGAATACTTGCTATCTGCTTCCAGTCCACATTTCCTCCAACTGCCACACAGGAAAGAGAGGCATTTCAGTTTGAAAAGGATTCAGTGGAAGAGCACACGTTCAGTTCTAAAACACATTTCTGAAATCAGTTATTTTCCTAATGAAAGAAATCAAGCTTTGGGGGAGCGATTCTTTTGGTATCAGTGACCATTTATCAAGGCCAAAGGTGCTTACTGAGCTATATACTAAGTGGTATACAGACATGGTTAAAGACACAAACTGTGTTTGCAAAGATCACACAACTTAGGGGCACTGAGAATTTTGATCACAAAATTAATGACATTAGGAATAATTTCCCTCACTGTTTAAGAAGCACAGCACTAACCCTAGTTCCAAAGATATCTACTAATGGGCATCCCTGGTGGCGCAGTGGTTGAGAGTCCGCCTGCCGAGGCAGGGGACACGGGTTCGTGCCCCGGTCCGGGAAGATCCCACATGCCGCGGAGCGGCTGGGCCCGTGAGCCATGGCCGCTGAGCCTGCGCGTCCGGAGCCTGTGCTCCACAACGGGAGAGGCCACAACAGTAAGAGGCCCATGTACCGCAAAAAAAAAAAAAAAAAAAAAAAAAGCTATCTACTAAGGAGGATTACCAATTCCATGTATCGATAATTAGATCTCCCCTGTAATGCAGTCTCCAGTCCCATTTACAAATGTTTACTGGAAATTCTACCAGTATGCTGTAATATCCTCTTATTCAAAAGAATCACCCATCTTTTCCCCCAACACTGGTTCCATGTGTTAGGTAGCAAAACAACAATTTCCCCAGTTTTCAAACTCTTAACCTTACAATCATCTTTGATATCCTTCCCTTCCTCCACTTTCACTACATCTTTCTTTTGGGCTGTTTTTCATATGATTCATTCATTTTCATTCCTACTCGGTTTAGACCGTTGTAATTTCAGGCCCAGATTACTATTACTATATATAACAGTTTCCTCACTGCTTTCCCTTTTGCTGATTTTTCCCCTCTTCAATCTCTCCTTTCTTCTCTTGGAGACTAATTTTCCTAAATTATCACCTTCATTTTGCTTACTATTACTTTCAGGACAAAGTATAAACCTTTCAGCCTAGCGCTTAAGGCAGTTCCCTTCAACATTCTTCCCAATACCTGTCTCTATTCAGGCCATCCCACAACTACCTAAAATTTATCTACCAAGACCCAAATTTGAGTTCTCAATGAAGGATTCCCCTCCACTGTTTCACCTTCCTCTGTAAGTATTTAAGTTTATACTTAAATAAATACTGCTCAAATCAGAATTTCTTCCATTTAGTTTCTTATTTAAATTACTTTAGGTGTGTTACTGTTGCCTTCTCAGCCAGATAAAAAGTTTCAAGATTAGGAACCAAATCATACACTTTCTTTGTATTCCTCTACTCAATATTAAGTCCAAAGCAAATGCTCAACAAATACTTGTTGACTCGATTAACTAGACACTCAATAAATGACTTTTTTTTTTTTTTTTTTTTTTTTTTTCCTTTTTTTTGCGGTATGCGGGCCTCTCACTGTTGTGGCCTCTCCCGTTGCGGAGCACAGGCTCCGGATGCGCAGGCCCAGCGGCCATGGCTCACGGGCCCAGCCGCTCCGCGGCATATGGGATCCTCCCAGACCGGGGCACGAACCCGTATCCCCTGCATCGGCAGGCGGACTCTCAACCACTGCGCCACCAGGGAGGCCCAATAAATGACTTTTTGAATGCAAACATTAATAGACGATGTTATTTAAACTAGCTGAACTCAAATTCTATTCCAGGAACTGAACAAAGTGAAAAGAATGTGATCACTGTCCTACAGAGTTAACAATTTACCAGGAGAGACAGACTTACAACCAACTTTAATACAATATAACAATTACTTCATGGCTGAAATGAACTAATTACATATAATACAAGTGTTGTTAAACAGAACTCATTTTGATAGGGGAAGGGAGAAGGCGGGTGTTAGCTCACAGAAAGGCTTCACATGACAAAATATTAATTCAAGTTAGGCCTAAAAGGATGATCATATGGGAAAGAAAGGAGAAAAAGCAATTCAGGAAGAAGGAGCAGCATATATACAGTAATGGAAGCATGCACGTGCAGGTCATGTTTCAACACACTTGGGTGAAGCCATAATGGAGGATGATTCTGGCAGAGGACAAAGAAGGAGAGAAAAATGAGCAGTAGGAGATGAAGCTGGAAAGACAGACTAGAAATAGAATGTTAAGAACCTTGACTGTCACGTTTAATGCACTACTTTTGAAAACAGGGAACCATCAGAACTTTTAGAAGACTGACATGATCCAACCTATTTTCTGAAAAATAATTCTAGTAATATCTGCAGAACACAGTGAAACAGGCAGAGCTACTGGAGCCATGGAGACAAATTAAGAGTCTATTTCCATAACACAAGTGAACAAGGATGAAAGCCTGAAGTAAGTGACAACTGGGGTGGTAGGGAAATAGTGTCAAGCCACACCTGAGGTATGTAGCACATTACAGGAACTTAATGAAGAAGAATCTGTGAGAAAAAATAATGCCAGTCACCACATAACTTCCTTTGTGTGTCAAATGAATGTCCTTCCTATAGAGATTTCTATACCTTTTATATTTAAATATTGATATAATAATTTGTAATCATTAATAATAAACCTACTTAAAGAATATTTAAAATGCCTAACAATCCAAGAACCAATTTCATAAATATGTAAAATCTTTCAGGGCTTCTCTGGTGGCGCAGTGGTTGGGAGTCCACCTGCCAATGCAGGGGACACGGGAGTGAGCCCTGGTCCGGGGGGATCCCACATGCCGCGGAGCGGCTGGGCCCGTGTACCGCAGCTGCTGAGCCTGTGCTCTGGAGCCTGCGAGCCGCAACTGCTGAGGCCCATACACCTGGAGTCTGTGCTCTGCAGAGGGAGAGGCCACTGCAATGGGAAGCCCACGCACCGCAACGAAGAGTAGCCCCCGCTCACCGCAGCTAGGGAGAGCCCGCATGCAGCGGCAGGGACCCGACACAGCCAGAAATAAAAATAAAATAAAATAAATAAATTTATTTTAAAAAATCTTTCAAACATCTGTATAACAGTGTAAGTAACAGGCTAATAATTTCAGTTTTACCAAAGAAATTATTCAAAAGCACAAATATTTAGGTTAACTAAGAACAAAGATGTAGGTGCTGTGATATTCATGTAAGATTTATATGATTAAGCAATTGAATTTTTAAACTTTAATATATACCATAGAAGAACAGTATGCATATAATTCAAACCTAATAATCATATGCTATGTATTCTTTTCTTTCTTTTTTTAAAAAATAAATTTATTTATTTATTTTTGGCTGTGTTGCGTCTTCGTTGCTACGCCCGGGCTTTCTCTAGTTGTGGCGAACAGGGGCTACTCTTTGTTGCAGTGCGCGGGCTTCTCACTGCAGTGGCTTCTCTTGTTGCGGAGCATGGGCTCTAGGCGCACAGGCTTCAGTAGTTGTGGCACGTGGGCTCAGTAGTTGTGGCTCGCGGGCTCCAGAGCACAGGCTCAGTAGTTGTGGCGCACGGGCTTAGATGCTCCACGGCACGTGGCATCTTCCCGGGCCAGGGCTCGAACCCATGTCCCCTGCACTGGCAGGCAGATTCTTAACCACTGCGCCACCAGAGAAGTCCCATGCTCTGTATTCTTAATAACTAAAAGCTTCATGTTTCCAAGAAGTGAAAGTGCAGATGTGTATCACAGCAGTAAGAAAGTCAGATAAACACACACTCAGCCCTATTAACCTGGTTACATGAATATGTGGAGTATGGGTGCTGTTAATAAAGGAGGGCATTGAGTTAGTCTTTAAACAACACATTCTGTACAGACTAGACCAGCTCAGTCATCTGTACCACGTCCTCTTCTAGCTGCAGTTCTGACCACAGCGTCCTGAAGAAAGCATCTGTCTGAGTAGGTGACAGGGCACAGCTGGAAGGGTGGACATCTGCCACACTGGGCGAGCTGGGAACTAACCACTGAGATAAGCTGAAGGGAGGGCTCTGCCCAACAGGGGCCGCGTCAACAGAGTGGCTCCCTCTAGGACACAGATTAAAACCTGAGAGACCTGATCACTTTGCAGTGAGTGGAGAACGCAGCAGGCTGAAAAGAGAAGTGGACGACACAAGAGGAAGCCTATATAAAGCATGAGAGAGGTGGAAGAGTATGGCTGGTCGCTTGAGTGGCTTGGAATTTTTAACTCATTTCCAGATTCCAAGTGTATATTTTAATATAAATTCCCTTTTCCTGAAGGGAGAAGACAGCTCATCTCATCTCCTTGCAACCTAAGTAGCACAGCAGCACAGTGATCAAATTAATTTTAATTCATTTTCAAGTATACCACTAAGCATTATCAGCAGTTATTATTTCTCTTGTTTTACTAACACTGATAGAAGATAAAATATTCCACTGGTATATTATCTTTAGTGTAACCTACTTCTGTTACTTGCCACAACTGAGCCCTGGCAACCTCAACTATCTTTGGTTGGGCTTTCCTCCACACCCTAGGCCTTATTGGGAAAAAAAAAAGCAGCTTTCAAAAGCTGCTGAATCAATCAATGCACATTCACTTCACTTGCCTGTAAATATTTTTCATTTGTATCTCATTCTGTCTGCTGGAACAATTATAGTTCTAATGTCTGAGTCAGACTTCCAGGTTACTTCCAGGTTACATACGTAACCAACCACGCAGGTGCTCAGGCAGTTCTAAATCCTGCAGCTGGCTCACCAAGTTATCGGGTCTATACTTGCACCTCCCAGAATCACAGAATCTAAGATACAAGTGAGGTACAGGCTGCACTGCTGGCTGCCACAGCCGGATTACCACTGGGAACTAACTGTTCCAGTCCAACCTGAAGCCACAACATGGTCCTCGTCTTTACTTCCTTCTCTATGGATTGTTTTTCAAGCCTGAAATTCTTCTAAATTTCCTAAGAATTTTTATTGCAAGCAACAACAGAGAAATCACTAAATCATAAAAAGATAGAAATGTCCAGAAATACAATGTTACAGTACAAAGCCTCAAAAGGTAAAGGGTGGGACTTCCCCAGTGGTGCAGTGGTTAAGAATCCGCCTGCCAATGGAGAAGACACAGGTTCGATCCCTGGTGCGGGAAGATCCCACATGCCCTGGAGCAACTAAGCCCGTGTGCCACAACTACTGAGGCTGTGCTCTGGAGCCCGCACCACAACTACTGAAGCCTGTGTGCCCTGGGGCCCGCATACCACAACTACTGAGCCTGCAAGCTGCAATTACTAAAGCCCGTGCACCTAAAGTCCATGCTCCGCACCAAGAGAAGCCACTGCAATGAGAAGCCCGCACATGGCAACAAAGAGTAGCCTTCGCTCGCCGCAACTAGAGAAAGCCCATGCGCAGCAACGAAGACCCAACGCAGCCAAGAATAAATAACATTATTTTTTTAAAAAAGGTAAATGGTAAATATTCTTAGATCTCAGGTTTATTCCGTCTTGTTCTCTTTAAGTCATGTCTCTAGATTTCTCGGTTGGAAGTGAGGTAGGGAGGATGGATAAAGAATAATCCAGAAACAATTATTATACCAGCCACTGTACTAAGTCCACTTATATATATTTTTATTTAATCCTGACAACTCTGTAAGTAGATATTACCATTACTTCGCAAAAGAGGAACCTGAAGCTCAGAGAATTAAAGTAACTTGCACACAGTAAAGAAGAAATATGGAAGAAGTCAAACCCAGAAGTATGGTATTCAAAGTGAAAGACAGTCTAAACTTGGCTTCTTCCCTGGTGGAACTCTTTCCATTTATGACTAAAAATGTATTGTCTTTGGTTCCTGTGTACCCATTTTTGTTAATACCTTCCTTTTTTTCCTACTGGGTTAAATCCGGAAGGTCCTGGCTATACTGAGCTCATGGGGAACCATGGGAAAGTTTCCACACTGGCATGAGTTTGGTTATGTCTGCACAGCACCTTTAAAAAAATATGAACGTGAATGCTTTCTCCAGTTGCCCCAACTATTTATCATCTTAAGCCTTCACTCATAAATGTTATCTGCTTAGTCTTAAAAGCTGGTAATTTTTAAAATATATATATATTTTCAGGTTATTTTCCATTACAGGTTATTACAAATATTAAATATAGTTCCTTGCACTATGCAGTGAATCCCTGTTGCTTATCTATTTTATGTACAGTAGTTTGTATCTGTTAATCCCATATTCCTAATTTTTCCCTTCCCCCCTCCCTATTCCCTTTGGTAAATATAAATTTGTTTTCTATGTCTGTGAGTCTGTTTCTGTTTTGCATACAGACTCATTTGTATTATCTTTTAGATTCCACATGTAAGTGATATCATATAATATTTGTCCTTCTCTGTCTGACTTACTTCACTAAATATAATATTCTCAGTCCACTCATGTTGCTGCAAATGGCAATATTTCATTCTTTTTTAGGTAAAAGCTGGTAATTTTAAACTGTACCTTTCTCCCACTCCCAACTGTGAGATTATGACTAATGGTCACTTAATATTGGAAACTAGACCAGGCAAAAAAGACTTACAATGTCACCTTGCTTTCCCCTCATAAGGTTAGTCAAAGGGCATTTTATCCTATCCCTCTAATTCTGTTTTATTGCTACAACAAAGCTACTTATATTGAGCAAGTTAAAAATAAATTTTGATACTTCATAAAAATAATTCAAAAAATTCTCACCTAGCCCTAGACCCACAAATTCATCAGGAGCCTGATCTTTTGTTCCAGTAAGAGATCCTTCTCTGCCTCGCACTGTTCCAGAAATGTACCGAGGTTTCACTCCAGTTCCTATAAGTTGTGCAAGCTCCAACTGACTGATGCACTTCAGAATCTTAATTACAAAAAGGAAAAAATTTAAATTCCATGTTACAAATGTTCGCAAAAATATTTAAATGTACTCAGTCACGATTTAAACATAGGCTACATTATAAATCATTATAAAAAGCTAAATGTACTTACCCTGAATGTACTAAACTAATTTTCTCCCCAAACACTTAAGCATGTCAGTGATACACTGTTTAGCATGAACTCATTTTATAAACCAGATTGCAAAGCTGAAAATAAAGGAAGTGCTTATACCTCATGCCATGAATTTCCTAGATAATTTCCATCTGTATGAGCCACTGTGATAAGTGTTTTAATTGTGTCAATGTTCTTCTGTTTCATTTCAGTAATCCCAGAACTCACTGTAAGTAAGGTAAATCTTGCTAGCGCCTGGACATATGCATCTCTTTCCAGCTATGAAAAAGAGAAAAAGCAAACTTACATGGTTGTAAACACAACAGGGTAATCCCTAGTTCCCTACTGACAAACTGTTTACTTGTTTAGTAAGTTTTTAACTAAGTCATGACATACATATAATACCTCAAACTGTAGTTTTTTAAATTTTAAGATGAATGAAGCAGAAAAGGATGAATTTCTAAAACTGAAAGGCAATGGAGGTGTCAAATCAAGACAAGATTTTAGTGACAGTAATTCATATATATAGTAAAAATTCATTGAGCATTTATGTTTCAAGTGACTGTGTTAACTAGCAGAAACCTGATTTATAAATTTGTTCATTTTTTCTCTACAGTTAGACTGCTTTTTAAGCTATAACATTCATAATTAAATGTGAAATGGTTTTTAAAAAGAAAGCAGGCAAGCATTGGCTAAAATTTATTATCAGACAAAGCATATAAATTACTAGAAGGGACTGTCTTCATAAAAATTATTTTCTAGATACTTGGGTCTCTTAAAGATAACTTGTTCTTAGGATAGGTAAAGTTATAAAGTAATATATATATATATATATATATATATAATGTGAAAAATATATGATTCAATAAATAAAAACATGCAACACAGATAAGATATTCAAATTGCAATACAGGAATTCAAACTCTTGGAAGCTTATTACATAGCTAATATTCTACAGAGAAAAAAACTGCAAACCAAAGTTATTATGACTAATTTTAGACACATCAATAAACAACTACCCTGTTCCGTCACAGCTTCTTGGAAACGTAAACATCAAGACTCATTTAAACTCCATTATAAACTTGAAATTCATTTTTAATAATTTCAACACAAGAAATAACTTAAACTGTAGTAATGACAAAAGTAATTTACGTTTTCCAGACTGGCTACAAAGGCAAAATTCTTTGTTACCTGAATGCTGAAAATGCATGCAATTCTGATTGCACATCTTATACCTTCCAGGCAAAGAGAGGCTACTTCAGTATCATCACAGTCTTGTAGACCCACACTGAACGCAGCCAGAAAAGGGGTCCAAGCCAACTAGAAAAATTAAAAATTTGAAATACATCACAAACATCAAGTGATAATTAAACTTTATGATAGTACTACATTAACATTTCTCAGATTTCAGGCAACTTGAGGAAGTTCTGGAAAAAAAAAAGCAATGAGTTTCTTGGCATAGTTACTTGGAAAGCTTTCTTAGACACAGGAGAAACTATATAATGCTGCCTGGGTTTAAATAAGCGGGAGAACAGAATTATAAATTTGGGAGAGGACACTAGGCATATTTTAAGCACAGCATCTATAAATTATTTACATTAATGAAAAATGGGAACAGTCAATACTCATAAATTATATTAATTTTACCCCTGACTTCAGAACTCCTCTCCCTCTGTAAGCTGTGTCTCTTGCAATATTTCATGGACTAATTTTATTTCCAAGAAAATCCTTTTAACCATTTTCCACTTGTAACAGTTACATTACTCTCTTTTCTTTAAGCCTGCTCTGTGGACATCATTTAGCTTTATTTTTTTTTTTTTGGTAGTCAAATATTTTACTTTGAAACATGAGTGATATCTCTGGTTCCTAGTTGGACAATATTTTAAAATACAGTTCAATAAAATACATCTTGATTACAGACTATGAAAGCCAACAAACACTAAATTTTAACAGAACTGAATACCTTGTGAAATTGTAATGTAAAATAAACAAAAAAAGAGAGCTACCTCTGACTACTGAAAATCCTCATATCAAATCATATGTGTATATACTGGTGTGTGCATGTGTGTGTATAACTTTGAAATGTCTGATACAAGAGTATTCGCTGCTTTTAATAGGTCAAAATGAAGCAAAACTATATATCCGTATAGCCATACAGATGAAAAATGTTTATACCAGTGTGGTACAGAAAAGACAACTGGAATTTTTTAAAGATCTAAAAAAAGTTTAGCACTATTAAGAAAAACAGAATCGCCCAAAGCTTTGCTTACGATGTCAGAAAGTTTAGAAGTACAGGTGTAATTCCTCAACAGAGGAGCATAAGCCACAGCACCTGACTTCCAGTCGTAGCCTTGGTGCTTATTTAACCTCTTTTTTTCTGAACCTCATTTCTTCCCCTTTAATACCTGGACTGACACTACAGAGAGATGCTGTGGGAAGCACAGGAAGTGCAGTACCTTTAAAATACAAAGCACCACATTAAAGTAATAAATTACACATCCTATTATAAGTGAAGAAACAGCACATCTATTTGGAAACCTCTGTAATATTTTATACAAGGAGAAGTATAAGGTTCTTAAGCCTGTGACAAAAGGTTTAACCCCACTGCAAATTAAAGACAATGACTTGTCTTATCAAATTGTACCTAAATAACATCCAGAGGAGAGTGAAATTGTCCCCTCAAATGTATAAATCTCTATAGAAAACAATCTGGCAATATGTAAAAAGGTTCTTAATAAGGTTTTCATCCCTTAATATTATATCACATTCTAGGAATCTCTCCTTTATTCCTTTACTCAGCCAATGCTTATTTACTGAGCACTAACTACAAGCCAGGAATTGTGCTAGACATTGGGAGAAGTCAACAGAACAGATGTAGTCCCTTGCCTCATGGAGCTTAAAGTCTAGTAAAGAAATAGACATTCAGTTTTAAAATAAATAAAGGTATAAATACATACTGTTATAAATACAATGAAGGAAGAGTATAGCACGTTATGAAAAGGGACCTAATCTAGATTAGAGGCGCCAGGGAAGAACTCTCTGAGAAAGTAACATTTAAAGTAGAGGGCCTCCCTGGTGGCGCAGTGGTTGAGAGTCCGCCTGCCGATGCAGGGGATGCGGGTTCGTGCCCCGGTCTGGGAGGATCCCATATGCCGCGGAGCGGCTGGGCCCGTGAGCCATGGCCGCTGGGCCTGCGCGTCCGGAGCCTGCGCTCCGCAACGGGAGAGGCCACAAGAGTGAGAGGCCCGCATACCGCAAAAAGAAAAAAAAAAAAAAAAAAAAAAAAAAAAAATAAAGTAGAAACTACTCAGGCAAAGAAGGAAAAAGCATCCTAGACAAAGGACACAGCCTGTATGAATGCTCGGAAGAGAAAATAACTTAGGACCTTCTAGAAACGGAAAGAATACCAGTGTGACTGCAGCACAGTAAGAGACAAGAACTCGAGCGACGAGGCTGAAGGCAGGTGGAGCTAAACCACACACGGTCTACAGACCCTTGGCATGTGTTAGGTTTCGTCACAGTTGCAAAGTCAGTGAATGGCTTTAAGGAAGAAGGTGACAGTTCATTTTGTATTTTAAACATTCTGGCCTCTGTAAGTGGATAAGAGAAGCACAGAAGTAGACATAAGGACACCAGTCAGGAGGATGTTACGGCGACAAGAGTGAGAAATGAAGGTAACTGGAGACGGTAATGACAGTAGAAATGGCAGTGAGAGGAAAGGTTCTTAATTCTAGCTTAGAGGATTAGTTTAAATAAAGGATAACTAATCCAGAGAATACATCATTAAAAGCTATTTATGAAGAATTTTTAATGATATGGGGAAATACTTATGTGAGAAACAGCAAGATACAAAATTCTATACCTAGTAGGATCACAACTGTTTAAGATAAAAAGTAGTATGTAAACATATTAACAGAAATTTTTTCTGAGTGGTGCAATTATGGCTGGTTCCTTATTCTTTTTGTTTTTTTCATCCTCCACCTCCCGTCTACCAAAAACATTTGAAAAGAAAAACAAAATAAAGGTATAAGATTATTCAAAACAAAACAAAAATCTGCTTTGTAATTTATTTCATAATAAAGAGAAAGTATATCTTATATTTTGACATCACTTTCTACATTACGCCAAAAGGAAGGCCAGTTATACTCCACTGTTCCTTCTAACGTTATCTCCCTGGCATCCCCGCTCGCGTCCTGTACCTCTCCATCGACTTTTAGAAAGATCACTATCACACAGTCCTTGAAGTAGGGGTAGAACTGTATAATTTTAGAACTGAAACCTTGTAATCATCTTTTACTACCCATACACATATGCAGTTATGAATGAGAACTCGAATTATAATCTTCAACCTCCACAGACCATCTAACCACACCGTGTCACAGACAGAAATGTACTTAACCCATTTTTCCTTCTCAAACTTGACTAGACTCCCCTCCACTTCCCTACAATCCTTATGATGCACTGCTTACTCCTTCCGGAATTTGAAGAAAGGATAGAAAAAAAGAATAGGAAAATGAAGACTGAATGGGAAATTGAATTTTAAAGAAGCAGTAAGAATCATTCTTACTAGATCTATAAACATAAGAAAGCTCCCTTTTGTTCCTGACTCTACTTTCTGGGCCCCAGGAATACTCAGAACCCTCGGCTTAGTTCCTGGGCCAGAGCATTGAAAGAGAGCAGGAGGCTCAAGATCACGTTGAGATTTCAGGGAACTCCAAAGCTCTAAATAGAACTCAGAGGAAACCAGGCCAAGGCTTAATTCTCCAAAAATCTTTCTGTTCTTAAGATCACACGCCTATTAATTGCTAATCATGCATACCTTTTCTCATTCTCTTCAAGAAAAATTTTATATTTGCAATCTCCTAAATAATATGGCTTTCACTTCTGGGTGTATACTAATGGGCTATATCACTGTATTTCCTTAACTTAAGGATATGCTGAACAGGACTTCCCTGGTGGCACGGTGGTTAAGAATCCACCTGCCCATGCAGGGGACACGGGTTTGAGCCCTGATCCGGGAAGATCCCACATGCCACGGAGCAACTAAGCCCGTGCGCCACAACTACTGAGTCTGCACTCTAGAACCCGTGCGCCACAACTACTGAGTCTGCACTCTAGAACCCGTGAGCCACAACTACTGAGCCCGCGTGCTGCAACTACTGAAGCCCGTGCTCCGCAACAAGAGAACCCACCGCAATAAGAAGCCTGTACACCACAACGAAGAGTAGCCCCCACTCGCTGCAACTAGAGAAAGCCTGTGCACAGCAATGAGGACCCAATGCAGCCAAAAAATAAATAAATAAATAATTAAAAAAAAAAGAATATGCTGAACAGCAGTATATATAAATATATATACTGCAAGCAAAAGTTATTAGTAACTCTTACCTTAAACATAGGTCTCACGTGCTCCAAATGTGTCGCACTTGTGAAAGGTGCTTGAACATGGCTCACGGCCTCCATGAGTGCTTTAGCTGTCTTGGCCATCTGTTCCATTTCTAAGTTATACAGAAGTCTTCTTTGTTTTTCACTGGCTACATCTGAAACAACAAACACTATTAGCGTTTAAAATATAAAGCCTTTAAGAATGCTATTTTGATGTTTCAGTATAAAATAATAAGCACTACCAATGAATACTAATTCAAAATAGTCCTAAGAAGCCAGACACGGAAGGTCACATGATGTATGATTCCATTTAGATGAAATATCCAGAGTAGGTAAATCCATAGAAGCAGAAAGCAGACTGGTGACAGCCAGGGGCTGAGGAAAGGTAGGGAACATGGAAAAACTCCTTAAAGGATACGTGGTTTTATTTTGGGGTGATGAAATGTTTTGGAACTATACAGAGGTGGCGGTTACACAACACTGTGAATGTACTAAATACCACTAATTGTTCACTTCAAAATGGTTAATTTTATGTTATATGAATTTCAAAAATGAAGGAAAAAAATATCCTGAACTAGGAGGCAGGGATACATGGAAAACCTATGAAAATGGAAAAGAGTAGGTACAAATCTGTCACAATGAAAGTACTAGGGAAACAGCCCAAACATGGGCTAGAAGAGAAGAGAGGTAAAAGGCAATGGTATCCTCCCATGACACAGGCTTGAATGATCTCCTGAGCTGATAAGAAAACACTGGCCCTAACACTTGGGGTGATTTCAGAACTTCAGCACACCACCAGCTCCTTCCCATACCCCACTGCTCAGTGATTTCCTACCACCACATGGAGAAGAGGCCAGAGAATGAGGGATATGAAGATGTTACTACACGGGTGTGAGGAAGAAAGTGAAATCAGATAATTGGCATCTACTTAGGTGTGAAAATGAAGCCTTGATCAATATACTTAATTTCTTCAGTAGAAGCAAATAACACTACCAAGTAAACTGCTGATTGGTGCTGGACTGCAGCAAGAGCCGAGGATGCCGAGTTCAAGGTGTGGCTTTGCCACTCCTTGGGTTTTAGGTCTAGAGAATTAATGAAAGTTTTTACATTGCACTCAGCTCACAGATTCTATGATTCTAAGTTTCCTAACCTCTCTGCACTTGTTCCCTCTTCTATAAAATGAGGGAGAACTTACTACAATTCCTTAGAATCATTCCCTATATTCCCCAAAAGATAAGGCCATTTATACTCCACTATTCCTTCTAACATTATCTCCATAGCCTCCGACTCTCATCTGATAATTCATCAACTTCTAGAAATACACGTATCACACAGGCCTTTTTGATTCTCTCCTGTTGATAGAATTGTGCCACTGCAATCTGTTCTTTTAGATGAAGCTTGAGAATCCACTTCCAAGTGGAAGCTGCTCAGAAAGGCAGGAGTTCTCTTTCCATATTATATGACTGAGCCACTACCCTCACCTCATTCCTGCAGGCAGCTTTTTGCTCTAATTTACACCACCATCTACATGCACAGCACGTGGAGACTGGAGCTAGGCCCCCTGCCAGCTCCTGACGCTGGTCAGATTTGGGAATGCCACGGCGCTGTGACTTGTGGTGCATCTGAAGTAGTGAGTTCCAACGCCCCCCGAGCTCCCCCATGACCCTAACCTTCCCCATCTCCTTGAATCACCCCTACTTCCAGCTTCTGTTTATGTGTAATGATAGGTGAACCAATGGAAATAAGTCGCTGCAGGTGACAAGGAGGCAGTAAGAAGGAATGAGAGCGGAAATCTGACTATTGGGGTTGCCTCGCCCATCTCTCTGATCTCCAAACACGTGCTGAGATCAACTGCTAAATGGACAAGTGTGTGTTAAATGCACACTAATCCATGCATATTATGTAGCGCTAGCACTTTCCATTTATCACCGGTCAGTGCTATCTTTCTTCAGGATACGGGAAAAAACACAATCAGATCAGCAAACTGTATATTATAATACTTTTCAGTAGAATAATACTTGATCTACTCTAAGTAAAACACTTTTCAAGAATCCATATTTTTCCTCCGAAACAATCAGAATTCAGTTGATTTGGACACTTACTTTGTTTACTTGATTTTGTAGGGATTGTTAGTTCTTTTGTTTCTTTCATTGATATCTTTTTTCCAGCTATTTCATCATAGATGGCTGATAGATACTCTTCAGGAAGATCTTTACTGTCATTGATACCTCTATTCATCTTAATGTACTGTTCCTTTGTCATTTTATTTTTAACCTAGAAATGAAAAAAAACATTATTATTCCTAAAAATTAACAGGAAAATACTCATATGAGAGAATTTACAAACACTTTGAGGAGTAGAAAGTGGAAAATACTCAACAAAGCAGACATCAAAATGAAAAAAGGAAGTCACAGAAAATAAGGACAATGTAGGAAAGACCCATCCTGACAATATGCTAATTCACCTTGCTCTGAGGAGCACGTGAGTAATCTGTAATAAGAAAACAGGGAGACTGAATAATGAAATTCTTTGTTTTTGCCCAAGGTTTAAGAGCTCTAGTCAGAGTCTTTAAAAAAGGACCATGACAATTATTAGACACTTATGTTACCAAAAAGGTTCAAATCTTAGTTCAGAAGAACATAAATGTGTTTGCTAATGATTTAAAAACTGATTTTATGTAACAGTGGATGCAAGAATAACAAGAGCTGAAATTTATTTAAAATCAGAGAGCAATCTCACTGACTCATCATGGCCACTGAATATTAGGTGATCTGGGCAAAGTATCCTTGGAACATCTTGTCTTGTTTAAGAGTATGCTGAACAGGAACATCCTACTGCACACCCTGATAAGTCTTTGGAGTACAAATCTGTAGTACATAACATGGTAGCCCTGTCGCCAAACTTGGGAACTAGCACAGACAAAGTGTTTGTGCTTTATATCCCTGAAAACCCAGATGGGTAAAACCTGTAGGTCATATGATGTCTCTGAAGATACATTTACTTAATTAAATATATTCCTACCACTTTCCATGAAGAATTTAAGGCACCTCTAAAGATAAGTGTCCTGTAAATTTACAAGAAGGTACATAGAATGACAATCAAGTAAGTCATCAGAAGTTTGCAAAAATAACTATAGAGAAACCAGAATGTCCAGAGGATATAACTGGGATACAAACATTTATTTAGTTCTGACTACTCTGCAAACAGATCTTTCCAGTACGTCAGAAAGCGTGAGAGGAGCACTTCTCCTACAAAAAAGTAAAAAATATTACCATAAAAGTTTCCAAATGTAATTTATTATTACTCAAGGGAAAAAAGCTCTAACATACTAAAACTTTGAAAACTTACCTTGAGTCATGGCACTTAAAAAACATTAAAAGAAAGCCATTTCACCTGAAGTTCTGATGAATACTAAAAAAGCAATGACCCAGGGATACCAACATATAAAAGACCACCCAAGTGCTGCCAATAAGAGGCTAAAAGAAGAGTAACATCACCGGAAATTTTGAACATGGTATAATGTTTTAGCATCGTGTCAATGAGAGACAAAGACAAGCCCTGGAAGAAAATCTGAAGTAGCAGCAAAGTATATTTGTGGATCTGGGCTGGGAGGTAGGGGTAGGAGCTCCAAGCACGTTGGAGAAGAGACTGCATTAATTGCAGATACACAAAATGAAAATACACTGCTCAAACAGAAGACTTCTGTCACAGTGGGATTCTGGAAGTAGTGTAAAACATAATCCTACTTTTCTTCTCCTGATTATCTTTTACAGAACATTTTACTCTTGACTTTTACTCTCATGTTCTTAAATTAAGCTGTGCCTAATTAAGTTTTAGTGCTTAAATCACTTAAAGCCAATCGTTACTACTGACGAAGATTAATAAACAAAAAAGTTAAACATGCTCTAAATGTATTTCAAAAATTAAAAAAAAATTGTCTCACACTATCTATAAATGGTAGTTTACTAGAAATATTCTAGGTGAAAAAGGAACATAAATGACTTGTTAAATTAACCTATATTTTAACTCTGAAAACAACTAGGAATGAGGAGAATTAGTTTTAAGGAATTCCTTTAAAGTTACCCGTGTTCTTTAAAAATGACATAATTTGTTATAGTTCATATAGCCCTGTATCATAAATCATAGAGGGTCCTAATTATGGGTTCAATTTTCTAACAGTCCACTTAGCTTCACAGGAACTCACAAGCTGCTTAAAACTCTATAATTTTTAAACTCATAAGCTGTCTTAAACCTTACAGTTTTTCCAAGACATCTCAGATTAGTAATAAGTATATAGTTTATTTCTCATCATAAGAGTAATACCTATCATTAGAAGCCTATCCCTAAGAAGTATTAAGAAATTCTTACAAATAGGTTTATTTATAAAGATAATTTTCCTCAAGTTTTTGGAAACTATGCATAAAATACCTAAAACTTTAAAAATAATGTTTTTGTTACTGAATATCAGAAATCAAGTGACAGTTCCTTAATATTTAAAGTAAAGGAATTACAATTTAATGAAGCAAATGAAATTTAAACGCTTCCTGGATATCTGGTATTTTAAAATTATGGTTAATTTTTAGGTGTAATGGTACTGTGGTTATGTTTAAATACAGTATTTCTCTTTCAGATATATATACTGAAATAAATACAGATGAAATGATATGATACATGAGATTTGCTCCAAAATGACCTGGGGGAGAAAAGGGATATATATAGAACAAGACTGGCCATAAGTTGGGAGCTGTGGAAGATGGGTGACAAGCACATGAAGGACCCACTATACTAAATGCTCTGTTATTTAAGTTTGAAATGTTAAAACAAACAAAAGATGGTTTATATGATGTTTTTCCATGTTGTAATAAACACAGGCAGAAGAGCTATAAGCACATTCTTAGATTAAAATTTATCTGAAGTTTTATACAGCTGTCAATCATGAGAAAGACAAATACAGATTTTACGAATATCTAAAAGTCTAATTAGAATTACTACCAGAAACTGCATTTGTAAAATGTACACTACACCAAATTAAATACCCCAATTTGGTGAATGGTTTAACTAAATTAAGACTAAAATTTCAACTATTACTTACTGAATTCAAAACAATTTATTTAATTTGTACTATTTATTGTAAAACTGGCTTGGAAGAAGACATACCTGTGGACTGTGAAGATCTGTGGTGAGCATGATAATTGAATAAGCCAGAACATACGCAGTATCTGCACTAGCAAAAAGGGTTTGTCTGCAAAAATAAATGTTTCGTGTTATAAACTTTTACTGTTTACAGTTAGCATTTAAATAACTCACCTCAAACCCCGTGTCACTTTTAGTTTTCTCTTTCAGGATTTATGTTCTATCTCATATAATAATTTTTATGGAATTGTCTCATCACTTCCAGATCGTATATAATCTAAGTTTCCTGGGGCAGGGGATTATGAATCACCTGATACTCGCCGGAAGAGGGTCTTGGATATAGTCAGCAACCAATAAGTACTTGAATCTGAATCCTGCTTACCCTTGGTTGCATTCTAAGTATCTTGCAGCAAATTTTTCCATCAATCGATCAATTTTCTGAGCTTCCCCTGGAAGACGGAATCCTTCCAGAAACATACGAAGGGCTGAAACAAAATCCTTTCCTGAAAAGTCATGTTGGTCCACATATGCATACATGACTTCTTTGTTAAATTTATCATTATCTCCCAGGAATTCACCCACTTGAGTCTAAAGAACAAAAGACAGAAATTGATATCCTAATAGACTTACATCTCCTACACAGCCAATTTTTTAAAAAGCAGAAAAAAATCCATAAGATCCACAGGCTTTAACCACAGGGTTAATTAACTATTTCAAACGTGAAGTTAAAAGTTAAACATACTAAATGTATTTATTTAAAAAAAAATCAAGATATTCTTTTGAGTATAGAGAATAAAAAAGCAAAATTAAGAATAGCTAGCTTATTTTTACATACTTAGGAGGGCACCTTAAAGGGGCAATAATATTATAATATTATTACAATATTATTAACTTAAACAATAATTTTACAGAAAAAGTCAGAATGAAATAACGTGGAGTTCTTACAGAGTCTAATCTTTCCTCCTGATGTAAGAACTGGGCAATATCTTCCGGTGTAGTGCCAAGCATCCCTTGCTCTTGGAGGTACTGTATTCCTCTCTTTGGTTTCTTAGTAAATCTAGATGATGTTAAAGTTAAAAGGAGCATTAGAAATAGAAAACCATTTGTATTCCCTGAAAAGATCTAAAACTACAGTGAATTAACTTTGTAGCACTTAGAAAACAGAATTTTACTTAAAATAATCAATGCATCATTATTGTACAAAATGTACAAAAAATAATATACTATGCAAAGTTTTCTTTGAAAAGGATCTCAAATGGAAGGCAACCTTTATCACTGATATGGATCATTTCACAGATTATGTGAGGTACTGCCATGTAGCAGATGAACTCTGAGATAGCTCATACTTTAATAAATATGTTCTCCTTAGTGCTCAAGTAAGCTTGGCTCATTCTCCTTATACCCACTAATTATTTCTAAGTTTCCTGCTTTTAAAATACAGAACTTGAATTTTGGTGACTGTTTTAACCACAACCTGATGGCATCATTTCCTTTATGGAAAAAAAAATTTATATACCCACACTGATTGGACTGACACACAAAGCCTTTCTCAATATGGCTCATTTCTTGAACGTATTTACAAAACAGGAACGGACTCATAGACTTAGAGAATGAACTTATGGTTACCCTGGGTGGGGGGAAGGGTGGAGGGAAGGGATAGTTAGGGAGTTTGGGACTGATATGTACACACGGCTATATTTAAAAAGGACAACCAACAAGGACCTACTGTATAGCACAGGGAACACTGCTCAGTGTTATGTGGCAGCCTGGATGGGAGGGGAGTCTGGGGGGAATGGATACATGTATATGCATGCCTGAGTCGCTCTGCTGTGCACCTGAAACTCTCACAACATTGTTAATTGGCTATATTCCACTATAAAATAAAAAGTTAAAATAAAAAAATATATAGTTCATTTCTCTCTCATTTACTCCCACATAGCCCTTTCCCATTCCCTAAACATAAAGGATTTGCAGCGTCTATTTCCTCTATGTGCCCTTTGCCTGCTTCACTCACTGGGGAATTCTCCTCCATGCTTGAAGATCCAATTCAAATGTCACCTCTTTCTTTCCAAATCATTTACTTTCTACTTTTATTGTTCCAATAATTAGTTTGGTACCTCATCACCGTCACCTGGGTATTGCAGGCGTTCTTAACTGGTCTCCCTGTCTCTTGTTTTGCTCACATTACAATCCATCCTTCAGGCTGCTGGCAAAGTCATCTTTCCAAAACAGAATCTAATGCTGCTGTTCCTCTGCTTAAAATCCTTCAACAGTATGCCAACGCCAAAAACAAGACAAAACCTCCTTTACACAGAGAATGAGGCCCCTGTAATCTGGATCCAACTCGATGCTCTCGTCTCACCTCCTACTTCTACTCGTCCACCCCCGCCCCTGCCACGCTGAATAGTAATAGTCCTCAAAGGTTCTCCCTTTCCTCTGTGCTGCTGCACATGCCATTCTCTTTGTCTGAAATGTCCTTCCCTGCTCTGTCCTCCTAATGATTCCCGTCAAGTCCTAATTAAACCGCTGCCACATACATAAATTAAAGTCAAGCATTTTTCCCCGAGATAAACACATATTTAATATATATATTAAAAATATGTAATAGTCAAAATGCAACAAATAATGTATCCACAAAGTGAGAACACAGCACAGCAGAGGAAATGTCTAATTAACAGAGATGATCATGATCTACTTCCTGGGAAGGTGACTGTGGAACGGAGCTTTTAAGAATGATTACATCTTTTATAAACAGTCAGAAAAAACATCCCAGACAGAGAGGTCATACTAATACAGGAGGGCATAAAGCAGCATCATATTATAATAAGTAGCTCTGTATTGTTGGAAAAATGAGGTGAAATAAAGAAGCGGCAGGTGATCTAGTTTAGAGTCCAGCAGATTTAAATCATGACGGGTATTATATGCTATTACAAGAAGCTGTGGCTTTATCCTCTAAGAGGAAGAGAGGGGAGAAACAGAAGTAGACTTTCATTCAAGAAAGATTACTCCAGCTAAGTGTAAGAAAAGACTAGAGAATAAATAAGACCAAAGAGAGGCAAGCCAATTAAAAGAGTATACTAGTCAAGGCACCAAATGGTGACGGTTTGACTTGAGCTAACAACTGGGAGACAAAGAGAATAAATTGCAGAGATATTCAGGAAGTAGGATCAGCTGGATTTAGTGACAAATTAGATCTAATGAGGAAATCTAAGGTAAATCCCGGGATTCTGGCTCATAAACTTAGTAGCGTGCTGGGGTTACTAGCCTGAATGGGAAATACAGAAACAATAGGGTTTTCTGTTTGTCTTTTGTTTTGGGTTGTACTGGGGAGTCGATTATGGAGACTGATGAATTTGGTTGTGGACATGCTGAGTGTGAGAAGCTATGCAATGTCCGGGGAGATGTGCAACAGGCAATTACAGATGCGTCTGGAGTTCACTGGAGTTTTTGTGTTAAAAATAACACTTGGGGGGGCTTCCCTGGTGGCGCAGTGGATGGAGTCTGCCTGCCAATGCAGGGGACACGGGTTCGTGCCCCAGTCCGGGAAGATCCCACATGCCACGGAGCGGCTGGGCCCGTGAGCCATGGCCGCTGAGCCTGCGCGTCTGGAGCCTGTGCTCCACAACGGGAGAGGCCACAGCAGTGAGAGGCCCGCGTACCGCAAAAAAAAAAAAAGAAAACAAAAAAAACAAAAACACTTGGGAACTGTGAGATGTTACCATATAGTAGCTGAAGTCAGAGAAAGCACATGATCATCTAGAAACTACAAAGAAAAGAGCTGAGGGACAGACCCTGGAAATGCTGAGATGTATGCCCAGGATGAAGAGCCCATAACAAGACTGCGATGGCGTGGTCAGGAGGTGGGACAGAAGGACAGAATGGTGTCCGGAAACGAACAGTCCCGGAAGAGCATCCTGGGAGCACAGCATTCGCACGGAAGTGTGAAGCAGAAAGCAGGCCGCGTGGCACTGGAGGAACTGGAGTGGCAGAGGAGAAGTGGAGGCCGGGGGACGTCTGCTCTGGGCCCTGGGAGGACTCCCTCTCACTCCTAAGTACTTCGAATTGAGCGGTCCTACCTTGGCAGCACTCTGTACAACACTCCATTATGGACTTCACACAGTACCATTAAAAAATATATTTTGCCCATACTTAGACTGTAATCTTGAATATAAGGACCAGTACCTTCATGGTTCTTGGCACACAGTCCCAAGTACCAAACATGTAGTTTGCTGAGTGACCAGCAGAATTTCAAAATGAGTATCTGTTTGCACATACTAGACGTTGAGACCCCCAAAACAAGGGCTGTTTCACTCATGAGGTTTCCCCAGCACTCTGCATAATGTCTGGAACAGATGGGACTTTGATAAATACTGACTGAACAGCTAGAATAAATGAAGTATTGATGGCTATTTCCTGAGGCTATTTTTGAGATTTTATAATTTTACGACAATGAATACGTGTACACTTTATCAACTTTTTTTCTTTTACATTATCAGTGAAAAAGGGCACCATCAACCACTGCTTAAGACTGAGGAAGAAATGCTTTACAGAATTAGCAAGTCAAGTAAACATATAAGAGAATTTTTTTTAACAGTTTAGATTCATGGATCTAGATTCATGGAGAAAGGCCAGCAAGTTCAGTTTTCCTCACAGCATCTCTCTGAAAGAAGAGAGGGGCAGTAAGAGGAAGGAAGGTGATTCAGACAGGAGAAAGTCCAGGAGCAGGATGACGGCACACAACTCACTAGGAAACTGATTTCACAAGGTCAGGGTCTGGGAGAGAACCCGAGTTTGAAAAGGAGGTTATCACCTTACTGACATAGAACAATTCAATCAATAATGATAAATCAATAACAAGAGTAGCACATTTGTAACTGAAGTGGAGAAAATATAAACCCTACAGAGGAGCAACACTAGCAGAAGTTCCATACTTTAAGTGTGAGTTATCATCTGCTTAGGGAATATAATGCAAGATTTTATAACTGAGCTAAATAAACAGCGCAAAATGGCACAGATGATGTTTGCCAACAACACATAAAGTATAGTGCAAAATGAATGCACATTACAAGGGTCTGTTTCGAGTCACTAGATGTCTTAGATCCAGGAGAGCTGTGCTCCATTTTATTCTCAGAAGGATGTTAATAAGAAGGGACTAAAAATAATCCAAAAATGTAAAGAAACCCAGGATAAGGGTGGCCCAGTACTGGCAGAGGGATATTCGATAACATTTCTCCTTAACATCGGACACTCACAATTCTATCCCTTGTTCTATTATTTCTTTTTGCTGCTTTAGGACTTCAAATTGTTCTGGATTATCAGTGCCAGACATCTGTGTGCTGTAGCTGCCTATTCCTGATGATGATGTTGACTCCAGGGAATTTAAACTTCCGTATCTGTTTATTGTCTCAGGGTGTTTTATTTCACTCGTCTCTTGCTCTGAGGGTTTTTCCTGACCTGTAAGTAGAAAAACTGATTCAGTAAATTATTCTGTCAAAGGAAAAAAATGTCTCAAATAAGGCAAGCTATTTCCATGTTGCTTAGATAGCTACTTAATACAAATAACGTACTAGGTGCCGTAACAGATAATACATACTTTGATACTAAAACACACTGCAATTAGTACAGGTACAATCTGCATCATTAGGAGTTCTTTTTGCAACTACAGTGCTGAGTATCCACTGGGTTTCTGCTCTCAGCTCATGTCTCTCAAGGGACAGTTTTCCCTCAAAGGACTAAGATAACACCAGGATAGCCCTGCAGCTACGAGTTTTTCTCTGAGTAAGGGTGAACGTCAAACATAAATGAACAATTCAATCTTCTTAAAACATTTTTGGCTTTTATATGTTTCTTCTATAATTATCCTTTAACAAAGTTGCATAAATATGATTCACTTTAATATGATATTCAAAATACTTTTAGGAAGATTTAGAAAGAAAAAAGTTTGGATAACTAAGCTGGGAAATTCATAATTTTAAGTTTGTTATTTAACTCAGAGAGAACACTTCTTTCACCAGCTAAATGAATAAAGATGTCAGGAAACTGGCTTAATGGCTTCTGCAACTATCCTCCAAAGCATCATTTAGAATTCTACTCAAATGTCATCTTACCAAGAGTTGTCTGAGAGTTGGGATTCACATACTGATCCTTACTCCATTCAACCATACACTTCAAAATTGACACTAAGCATTCTAAACCTTTTTTCCTCAGGCTCAGCTCCTACAAAATAATTCATAAAGAGAATAAAAACAAACAAAAATCTTTTAAGGAAAATACACAGCTCTTCCTTGGCAAAGTTCAAATTTCAAAATGTTTTTAAAGTTCTTACCTGAACATTACTCATACCGAGTTCTTGACTGCCTCGTCCTTGAGCAATTTTTGATAGATCATTTACTAGTCTTTCAAATATGTTTGCTGCATTTAAGTCACAATCATAGTTTACATAAATATCCACTACACTCTGAGCATCTGTAACAGTACAATATGTTAATTTTAACAAAAGGCATCTAGTATATGAATATATTTGGCCTTTTAAATATCTCAGTAAGAAAGAGATAATAAGGATAAATTCAACTACCTGCACAAATCCTTGTCAATGTCTGAATAACCATCCATTTGTGGTCAAATGAGCTGGTAGAAGTCTCCAAAATGTATAGGAAAATTTCTTTAAAGAACACCTGTGATTAGGGAAAAACCTCCATTTAAAATGTTGTTTATAATTCATATATGTGATCACTTTTTAAATATCCCAAAGCTGCAGAGCAAAGATCAGGACCCAGGGTCCTGGAGTTCCACTCCTTTTGAGTTCCATTTCTGAGACATCAGGACTTAACTTGGGTTGGTCACTTATACTGGCCCTTGCAGTAAAGAGCTGTACTTCCTATCACTCTATTTTGTTATCACACAGCCACTACAAAAGAAATCTGCAAAAATTTGGAGTTCTTCTGGGAGATTATTTCTTAAACATATTTACAAAACTAATAAAACTCCTATTTCATTTTTAATCCCCCACAGAGCATAAGCTATATTCTGTTCATCAGTTATATTTTTCAGACATTATAGTACTGGGCAAGCCTAAGTGTCCCTAGATTTTAAAGTAACTGACGTTGTCATCTACACAATAGAATGTTACAGATGCTCTAACTCCCATATACTGTTATATTTTTATAATTACTCACACAAGTGGGAATCTCTTTTGTCTGAAAACTACAAACTATTTCTCACTATTCTTTACACCAAATAATGTCAAGCACAAAGGATTTAGTCAACCTTATTTTAAAAATTTCTATTTAAGAGCTAAGAATTTTCAGATTCATATTATTTATTTTGGAAAAATGACTACAACTCAAGAGTGGATGAGTGAAAAAGAAAACCTAAAACAACATATTAACATTTATGGAACATATGTATTATGAATACAAAAATTCATATTTGTAATTTGAGACTACTAACATCTTATCCCCCCAAAAGGACAAAACACCCTTGTGATGTGCTTTTCTTTCACAGAATTCAACACATTTCTATTACTTGCCTAATGTCAGCATTTCCTGTAAGACTGTAAGCTCTAAGAGGGTAGAGACAAGGTCCCTCTTGCTAAGCATTGTGTCTACACTGCATGGTAAATATAGTAGGCATTCAATACATATTTACGGCCACAATTCTCAAACACTGCACCAAGTCACCCCAGAATGCTGCAGCAAACTCAGAGGGATGCCGTGAGAATTTCCGAGGGAAAATTCAGAGAGAAATACATCTGCTGGATACCTCAAAAAACTTCACAGTTTCAACATCAATTAGATCACATGACATTCCTTTCAATGACATCGTTATTTTTGCAAACCTGGGGTTTAGTGGTTGCTAAGATAAGAAGCAGGTACTGCATGAAAATCAATGAAGGAAATGAGGGTGGTAATGTCCAATTTGATTTCAAAGTCTGAGAAGTTTGCAGTATCCTATAGGCTCTCATACATTCCAGCAGTCAGTAACTGTTGACTATTTAAAAATGAAATAAAAACATTTTTTCTTTCAGTTTATGTGTGCTTCCCCCCCCACCCCGCCCTGCCCCCAAATGCAGACTTCATTGTTAAGAAAAATACTTGTTAAGTTGTTTGGACCTAACTGCTTAATAAATGGAACTGTTAGGTATTTCTTCTGGAGTAAAGTACACCATGAAAAGATTAGAAACTCTAATGGTGCCATGGATCAAGAGAGTTTGAAGCTCTCTGATTTATGGGATAAATAAAAAAAACCCACAGATTTGGAGAAAGAGGTGGGAAAAAACCTTTAGCTACTGTCTACAGGTTATCAAACTGCACTAATATGCAAAAGCCTATTATAGTAATTTAAGACACCATGCCTATCAACAGGGGCTCTAAGAAAAACCAAAATTCTAAAGAGTTATAGAGCACGTATCATGTAATACATGTAAAATAACAGTTCTATCATAAGCACTTTGTCTTCACATAATTTCTCTTGAAAAAGTGTGTATACACTGTATTTTCTGAAATAGATATGTAAGTTAATACCCAAGGAAAAACCTCATTAGAAAAACTCTAAGATTCATTCTCATAAGATGAATCTTCACATAACAACAATCTCAATTTTGTTTTGCAAATTTAGGTTTTCACATGTTGGGTTTCCTCCAAGTGGAACACAGCTCATCTTGCATTTGAATATGTTCAGTACTTTCAAAAGCATATCTATATTTACCTTGTTTTATCCTCATAATCTCCCCATAAGGGACAATGGAGGTTGAAATAAACCTGATCTCTTTAAAAAAAACAGATTATTACTACAACAATTTTAATGAGAATCTACCATCTATGAACAGACAGGAAATTTCTTAGAAGTATTTCCCTTTAAATTCATACTTACAAAATTTTTGTATGTTAAATTTACTTTACAGAAATAGTAATCACAACTTAAATGATTTTTATGAGATCTGGTTCCATAAGAATTTATACTTCACACAGTCATCTAAATAGTACTTAAAGAAGGAGAGTCTCAGAGAAGTAATTGAATGCACAAAGTCTTCCAAAATTCTCTAATGTCAATTTAAATGTCTCATCATCGAATGAAACACTTTTGGCTTGTTACAGAAGCAAAAGTTCCACAAGTTTTTATTTTAAAGTCTCTTTTATTTGTAGTTCCTGAAGATAATGAGAAAAAACTATCTAAAAATAGTAACTTCCTAGTTTTGCCTTGCATTATTTTAACACACATATGGCAAACTTCTAAAACTTGACAACATATATGCACCAGAAATTGTTTCCTGTCCAAAAATATGACCCAAATTTTAAAAATTTTCACTTAAAATACCAAGACCTTATTCTGTCTCATTACCATAATAATGTTCCACATGAATTTTAATAGATACTGTAGAACCTTTATAATAAAGGATAATATCAAAACTCTGGGAAAATAATGATTTATCCTTCCTGTGAGCTAATGAATTATCAGTCTTGAGTGAGGATTAGATATAAAAATTAAAACGTAACCTGCACATATCAAACATAATATAAAGGCAAAAGACTAGCATAAAAGTATTTCTAAAATATACCATGTCCCAACCAAAACAATATTTTAACAAAGGACAAGCTGGAAAAAAAATCCATTCAATCAGTAAAACAAAGTACTGTTTTTAAATACTGAATTATTTGAAGGTAAAAACAAAAGACCAAGAAATGGTACACTTGCACAATACATGCGTACATGGTTGGGAGATTCCCTAATTTCATTTTGCTAAGGCTCTGGAAATATTTTAGAATGACATAACTGTTATTCTAGTTCCAAAGATGCTGAGAGAAAACTTTTAGGAATATAACAATAACAGATATATTGGGAAAAAAATACAAAAGTTAAAATTTCAAATGTCCTAAAATATAACTCCTAAAATATAACTCCTCTTTAAAGTACCAAAAACTTAAATGGCTTAAAACCATGTAGACAAAGTGTTTATTTAGAGCTTTCTTTTAAGGTAACCAAGTTCACTATTACGTATCATATACACAATGGCAAAATTATTGTGAGGACCAAATTAATTCAAGACAATTAAAATCATTCATGGAACTACTTATTATACATTCCTTGAAGGCAGAAGCTTATGTCTTAATTTGATTTTGCATTCTTAGTGCTTACCTAGTGCTTAGTAGTACTTTGTAGGCACAGGGTACATGATAATACACAAATATTTCACATTCTAAAAAACTTTCCAGTGTATTAAAACATGATTTAACATGAAAACAAATGAAATAGCCAACAATACTTAAATGCAGAACATACCTCAATCTGCATCTTCAGATGCGTCTTGAAGTTTGACAACAAAGTAAGAAATATGGAAAGGGAAAGCTCAAAAACCTCTGGAACAGAAGAAACTCCATTTTTTGAGAGTGCAACACACAGATACTGCTTAATAGCATTAATAAACATCTCATTTGTCCTGAAAATAGGTCCTGCATTCTGCAGAATGGACAGAAGTAACTGCAATGAAAGAATCTTGGATCGTAACTCATGAGACCTAAAATATAAAAAAGAGGGCACAGTGTATGGACAAGTTCAGCATTACGGTAATAAGAGGCTGTTCCAAAGATATTTCCTGTACCACATAATTTCAAAAACCTTTACATGGGAAGAAACAGAAAACTCTGCAACATAAATAAGGAAGTACAGTACATAAATAAGCTTGGCCACTAATAATGGTTAGTTCCACTGATGTTCTCCTTCTACCACATAATTTCATGAACTTTTTAAATGGGAAAACAATCACTCACACATATTTAACATCAACCTACTGTTCCTTTGAACAAGAAAAAAAAATTTAAAGATTTATGTCTTGTTCCTTTCTTTCACAAGTATATTTCACTTTTTAGAAATCAACATGAACTTCTCAGATTAAGGGCCATATTTAGTATAAATAGGTTCCAATGTACTTTTTTCCTAGTTATGCTACTCAAAAATCCTAAACACTAATTAAAAGTTTTGGTGCATTACCAAATTAAAGCATTGCTTCAGGCTTACTTTTTCTGTAACCATCGAAAACTCTTTTTTTAACAAATACATACAAAGAGGCTTTTAGAATACTTGTACCTCTTGGTAGCTTACCCATTTATTCTAAATATGTATTTTTATATAATGAAAAGCTGAAAAACACATTTAAGCTTAAATTGAAAACTGTATTTTTCTGATCAATATACTGTGCCACATTTCTGATCACTATCTAGAAGTTTAATGATCAGATTTCACAAATACAATTTTTCTCCCATTGAAACAGGTTTTTTAAGCCCCAGAGACCAAGGAGATTGAACCCAGGCAACTTTTCAAATGCAGAACACATTTAAATGCTCTAGCCTTGGTTCTTTTCTTTATTTATTCCAAATTGTACTCAGTCACATTTACACCGCATAGTAAACTTAACTGCTCTTGATTTCTACCTTAAAAATTTTGTGGTTTTAAGTGTCAAGTGATTCAAGCACCTAAAACTCTATCAAGGAATATTTAATTTTAGGTAAATAGGAATCACAAAAAATACTGCCATCTTTGAAATAAAACTGGAACCAATAATACCATTAATACACAGTCATGTTTCCAAGATGCCTTTGTCTCTGAAACTAAGAATATGTACGTGCAGCAAATGCAGTATTACAAAACAAACAAACAAAACAAAACAAAACTTAGATAAATCAAGTTAGAAACAGTGGGAGTAAGACTTTGAATAACAGCTATAGGAAAATATGGAGTGGGCCAGGTATTCCCTCTTCACGTTGAGGCCTTCCAAGGCTTATCCACTACTGCTACTTCCTTAGTCTACCTCACATTTATCACCCTTTTTGCTCAGTTCCAATAGAAGCTAAAACCTGCAGCTTATCATTCTCCAACACATGAGTTTTCTTATAAGTATGTTTTATCTTTGTATCCACAGCATCTAACAAAATGCCTCGTTAGTATGTGCTCAAAATAATTAACGGATTTATTCATGCATTCATCTAAACATTAAGTATCTACTATGAATAGGGCATTAATCAATGAAAAGATGATCAAATGATTATCTGATAACACAATAAAGTATACTTCTGACAGGCAAAAGAAGCTGGAAATTACAGGTCTGAAGTTTTTTGTGGGGTAGTTTCAAATTACGATTCAAGCTTAAAGAACATTTCCTGGATCATCATCTTAGCAAGGCCACAAAATATAAAGAGAAGCAAAGACAAAAAGGAAATTATATAACTACAAAAGATCATTAATTTTGGCAAAAAAAAAATCATTCAAGATAGAAAACCATATATTCTGGAAAAAGAACAGTTTCTAGGGGTGGAAAATTTGATCTCTTTCAGAATTCAATTCCAATATTTAATGACTGGTGGTCGAGAAGGTTTTCTTTACGTTGAAACAAAATTTCCTAATATCTCTGACTTAAGCCCACTACGTAGGAGGATAATTTACATTATTCGTCACAATAATCTTTTGTAATATTAAAGGTCTGATTTGGGGAAACTAAACATCTGAGGCTTTTAAGGTCACCAACATTTTTAAATCATGGGAAAAATGGCTTTCAGCACTAGCACCAAATTCTAAAGTTATTTTCTCCTTAAAGTAGGTCTTCATCAATCCAGAATGATAGGTCAAAACTGTCATTCCCCCCCCACCATAATGAAAATAAGAAACTGAAAAAATTTCAAATATATTCGTATAAAATATATAGGCTATAATCAAGTTTATATTGTAATTCGAACAACCTTAATCCTTTTTCTGTAGTGTTTGTATTTTCTAAATATTTCTGACTCTCAGGATTTGGGCCTAAAAAGATAAGAGTTTCAGGCTTCTGGGCCTAAAAGATGTTTCTCACTGAATCAGTACAATGTGACAAAACAAAACTGTAGAAAGTATAACAAATGTGGTTTCCCAAAACTTATAAAGTTTTTATTGTAACTGTCTCCAGTCTTCCTCCTCAGTTGACACTTAGAAACTGAAATGCTCTAGAGTTTTAAAAATGAATTTCCCCCTATTTCAATATCCCTTTCTCAAAGTCACTCAGGCTTCTCCAAGCTGACTTTCTCCAGAAAGTTCTCCTAAAACTGACACGCTATATAAAACATGATGCTGCAACATCAGAGGAGCAGGGCTCTTTAGTAACTCCCAAACTCAACCTCGAGCAGGAAGTACTTGCACTGGAATCATTTAAACAGAAAGATATGTGACAACTTATGACTTAAAAAAATGGCACTTACCTACCGTTTAAACTAATATAATTGATGGGAAGCAGACAAGTGACTCCTATGTTAAAGTATTTCCTGCTCCCCACGGGAGAAAGTTATCATCGTAGGGCATTTTTTCAGACCTTAATGAATATGTTATTATCTTTCATTAAGACTTTTAAGATTTATTTCTCTTAGGTTTTATTACCTTTCAAGTAGTAGCTTTCAGAAGCCTAGCATGAGGCTACACGTAAAGGGCTACATTAGTACCAATGTTACTTACAATATTAAAATAATAATTCATTTAATCATTCAATACTTGATGAGCACCTACTATGCACCAGGCACAATTCTATAATGCTGTTGGTGTGCTTTTGGAAGATAGTGTAAGGTATCTACTCTAGCAATTTTGAAACTCACTGTTTTTTAGTACATGTTTTAAAAAGTAAAATAACCTCCCACATATTTTTTAAAGGTCCTAAAAGACAAAAACAAAAGAAAACCCAAAGACTATTTTACAGTAAGCCTCAAGATTAAAAAGCTGCATTTGTCAGGCAGAACAGCTGAGGACTTACTTTGGATCTGGCGGTCCATCCGACAGTGGTTTCATTGACAGTTTACACAATGACCTGAATACTAGAAAGGCATCCTTTTGTAAAATGTGGGAAAACTTAGCACCAGGTGAAGGTCCCGAAGAATTTCCAGATTCCTAAACAAGTGAACACACCATGTAAATAAAGGCATCTGCCAGTGCAAATCATTTCAGCCTTCTATATATTTTATTCAATTCAGTTATATGTGGGGGTCTACTGGAAGGAAAACTACATGAGGAATTTGCCATACTGTTTTTCTTTATTGTGACATGCCACTCCCACCCCCAACAATAAATACCTTAAAAAATGCATTCTTTTAAGATATGCCACCAAACTCTTAAAATGTACCCATTTATATTATTACTAACAAAACCTAGCACATCACGGTGTGACAAGATACCTCATCCATGGCCTGAACTACGCTTTCCACTACCTGTCACTGGGTGTTTTATGTTTTTGTCCTATTTTATTTTTTATCTACTCTGCGCAGATAGACATAAGACAATGGAGACTGTTAAGGTAACATTTAGAAGTTATTAATGGATAAAGGTCAGCAAGGCCAGGAAAACTTACCCCTATGTATGGGGCAATGATTTAGGGTAGGACTCCCTTATCTAAAAAGATAAGGAAAAAATACACAAAATACAGGGTCGGAAGGAAGAGGAGGACCCTATCACCACCACAGTATGGATTTTATTGTACCCTGAGCAAAGGTAAGACGAAGTTCTCGAGATCTCCAGAAGCTCTTTCTCCTCCTAGTATACTAGAATTATCCTATAAATATGTGATAGGAATGTTCTTTTTAAATGTAATTTCAGTGGGGGAGGAGGAAAGATGTGAACACATATGAGACACACCTTAGAGGTGGAAATACAGCTATCAATATTGTAAGGGAATAAACTGCTCTGATTTATATCAATGGAAAAAAAAACCAAACTTTTTATTTCCTCAAACTGAAATCAGCCAGCATTAGCAACTGGATATATTCACCACAAGGTGTTGGTAGCAGCCTATCAATTTGTAAGATTAAGAGGATTTCTCCTCTATTTCTACCTGAGTATCATTGGAAGAGACAGACAATCTGTCATCAGGTAAGGACGGTGTATATGCAACAGAAATTGGTGTTCCTGGAATTCCATTTGCTTGAATATTTTCACTGTCACTACCATCCTCTACGGTTCCAATGTTGCCATCTGCACTTGCATTTATGGTAGTCCTTTCTCCCATATCTAAAACGGTAAGAAGAAAAACCATGCAAACATATTTAACTTAACTGAAGTGCACTGAAAAAGCATAGACTATTTAAAATGAAACAGTGGCAGAAAAGCAATGCGAAGTAAGATGTATTGGCACCATTTAAAGGTTAGCGTACTTACTAGTAAGTATGCATTTGGAATATATCCAAACATGATCCTTAAGTAGCTCTGGCAATGGAACACACTCCGCTGATGAAAGGCTAACAGAATGTGCTAAAACAGAAGGTTACTTTTAGCCTATATTAGCATTTACTAAACTGAGTCCTAATGAATGCTAATGCCTTAAGATATTTAAAGAAATTCTTTAAAAAAATCCCATTTTCAAATAAGTTTGGGAAATGATGGAAAATAGGTATCTTTATCATAGCCTTTTTTTTTTTTTTTTCTTTTTGTGGTATGCGGGCCTCTCACTGTTGTGGCCTCTCCCGTTGCGGAGCACAGGCTCCGGACGCGCAGGCCCAGTGGCCACGGCTCACGGGCCCAGCCGCTCCGCGGCATATGGGATCCTCCCAGACCGGGGCACGAACCCGTATCCCCTGCATCGGCAGGCGGACTCTCAACCACTATCATAGCCTTTAATTTGCTAATACGCATTGAGTTCTCCAAAGGGGATATACAATATGCAGTGTTTCCAAAATTTATTTTACCACGAGATCCCAACCCTCTTTTCAGAATACCTACTAATACCTCTAATAACATATATTCTTTGGAACACAACTATGGAAATAACGGCTGTGAATATTCTTCAGTATGTCACTCTGAGTAACCTTACCTGTGATTAATATACGTAGAAATAAATGACTTCTAGTAGGACAAACATAGACAATGCAAACAATACCAAGTTTCAGGACTACTCTAGGTGTAATGTATGTTACTTTAAAAAAGAAAACTTCATAGCAGCACTATTTACAGTAGCCAAGATATGGAAAGAATCTAAATGTCAATAGACAGATGAATGGATAAAGAAGATGTGATTGATATACACATATAAAAACACAATGGAATACTACTCAGTCATAACAAAAAATGAAATTTGAAGCAACATGGATGGACCTAGAGATTATCATACTGAATGAAGTAAGTCAGAAAGAGAAAGAAAAATGCCACATGATATTACTTGTATATGGAATCTAAAACATGACACAAATGAACTTATCTACGAAACAGAAACAGACTCACAGACATAGAGAACAAACTGGTTGTCAAGGAGATGGGGGAATGGGGGAGGAAGGGATTGGGAGTTTGGGATTAGCAGATGCAAACTATTATATACAGGATGGATAAACAACAAGATCCTACTGTAAAACACAGGGAACTATATTCAATACCCTGTAATAAACCATACTGGAAAAGAATATGAACTAAAAAAAGAAAAAGGAACACATACATGTCTGCGGCCATAACTCAGTAGCTATCTGGCAGGAAACTGCTCCTTTCATGCTGCCAAGTAAAAGAAATTACAGGCTAGCATGAGGGAAATACAATGTACTAGAAGGAGCACAGATTTTGGAATACGAAAGACCCCTGCTGTTTCAATCATGTCTCTACCACTTAACTGGAGAAGTTATTTCACCTTCTTCATAAGCAACAAAGATAATAATGTCTCTGAGGAATCACCAAAACACACACACGTGTACAGTACATAAAGAACACAATTGGTTCTCAATAAGGGGTAGTAGCTCTTATTAATTTTGCTGATAACTGATAACATGTGCCCAATTTTTTAACTGATTTGAGTAATGAAAGGAGTGTACCTGGTAATACGCTAATGTGTGACACACTAAATACTATTACAGCTTTCTATATATATGTAAAGAATGCTTATATATATGTAAAGAACTCTCTGGAAGAAGTCACAAAAATTTAATAATGATTATCAGAAACTGGTGACTGTTCCCCAAAGCACTTACTCCCAACCTTTTTCTCTGTACTCAATCACATCGCTTTCCACTGCCCCTCCTCCACCTTCCCTTAATAAACAACTTCCGCCTTCTACTTAAGCTACACAGATAATTTAACATAGGCTTCCTTACTCTTCCTCACCCACCATAAAGTTCCTTAACACCAACAATCATCTTTTTCTTCCCTCTCATTTCAGGGAAAAAATATTCCTTCACATTTCTAAGGTGAATCATTCATTCACCCTCAAATCTATCTCTTCTTGCCTTCGGTAGTGTCCTTCTCCCCTGGATATTTTCTTGAAACATTACATTTTCAATTTGTGCACAAGACTGGATCTTCCCCAATACTCAACCAACACACTCACATCTTTTCACTATCAAGACGTAACCTTCTTTCAACTTCCGCCACACACCAGCTACTGTCCATTTTTCTTTTCTAAATCAAATTTCTAAAGAAATAATTAATATTCATTGATAATACTTTCCTTCTTAGGAAATTTCTCAAACGAATTGAAAACATTCTCTTATTTTATTTTCAGGCTTTGAAGCCAGACATCTTTGGGTTGGAGTCTTCACTTTACCACTTCTTACAGGTTAGCTTAATCTCTCAGTGCCTCAATTTTCTCATTTGTAAAAAAAAAAAAAAAAGGGAATTGTAACAGTACCTAAACATCCCAGAGTCTGGGGAGGATTAAGTGAGTCAACACAAGTAAAGCACATAAAATCATTGGGGATACAAAGAAAGTACTTAACAGTTAGATATCATTATTCTCTATGCTTTTTTCCTCTAATTCTCTAATTGTCCCCTAAACGTTAAGTGCAGACTTCTGTTTACAAGGTGGTGAGTTGAGCCCACTAATTTACCTTCTTCTTTCACAAATCCCACTGAAATTACTAGGGAAAAAATATAAACAAGAAATAGTCTTTAGTAGCACTGGAAAACTAAGGAGGATATAATCAACAGACCAAAATCTTGAAGGAATTTCTAAAAATTAAGGTAAGTTCATGGGAATTCCCTGGCGGTCCAGTGGTTAGGACTCGGTGCTTTCACTGCCATGGCCTGGGTTCAATCCCTGGTTGGAGAACTAAGATCCCATAAGCCACGCAGCACAAACAACAACAACAACAACAACAACAAAAGGTTCGGATGGAGGAAGAAGGGAAAAGCCAATAATATTCAAATGCCTGTGACTGAACACATGCAAAGGACAGAGCTACCTGAGAAGTGGTTGAATTGTACCATGTGGGTTCCAATATACTCCAAAGCCTAGACAGAATGCCAAGGGTTACGGCGTAGGAGGGAAGAGAGCTTGGGAAACCAGGCCAATGTCTACCAACACAGCTGTCAGCAGCCACGATCATCTAGAATGTATCTGAGCTCAGCCTGTTAATTAAAGTGGAGGATTTGCTTGGTAGGTGTCTTAACCTAAGAAGTAGGGTAGGAGGGGAGAGAGCAGCATCCCAGCTAAGGGGGAACAGACAGTGCTGAAATACACACTGAACAAGCTAGTACAGCAGTGAAATCTAAAGTTCTAGGCTTCCACTCTAACCACCTGTTTCTGCTTAACTAATGCTAAATAAAGCCCTAACTGAATGAAGGCAACCTAAGATTTCCTGGCAAAGGCTGGGAGAATGGGAACAAACCAAGTTTGAAGAACGCACCCCCCACTCCTGACCCCAAGGCTAGAATATATAAAATGCTGAAACAGCAATTATCCCAAGCTTCACATGGCTTCAGTGTGTGCTCACAACACAGCCCAAGGATCACCAGGATCCCCCCTCTGCTCAAGGGAGGCATCTGCTTCTTTTAGTTAAGTTCTCAGCTGGGAAATAAGGTCTGCCTTTGGACGGCAGTCACCTGGCAGACTCTGGAGAGGAAAGCCTCATGAGAAATGGAAAAGCAGTGCACAGAATTACTGAGAAAGCTCTTTATATACTGATCAAATCTGGTCTTTCTATTCTTTAAACAGACAGAAATGTAAAGTCTACACTCAAAAGTAAGGACAAAGGTCAGCAATCTGAGCAAATGGTTTCCCGGTGAAACATTTTACAGCTGGAACAATTTTAATTAGTACTCCCAGAGATGTGTGAAAGACTACTGCAACAATAAATAAGCGCAAAGCGCTATGAAAAAAGGGAGCTCAAGAAAAAATAGGGGTTCTTGGAGACCAAAACAAAATTACGGAAAGAAAAAACATACACTGGGAAAAGCAGTAGAATGGACATTAATGAATAAAGTATTGGAAAGCCCCTTGTAACATTTTCTCTGAATGTAGAATCATAAGACAAAACGATGGACATTAGGAAAGATTGTCAGAGCAATAAGGGATATGATGAAAAATACTCAACAACTGTATAGTGTGCGATGTGGAAGGGAAGAATGGAAAGAAAGAATAGCTAAAAACATAATAGAAAAATCACTAGAATGATGAAAAGTTATGAAAAGAATTCAACAGCTAGCCCTGATTTAAAAAACAAAAGTAAAATCACACCCAGGCACACACACAAAAAGATAAAAAGTATTTTTTAATAAACTAGAAATACAGGAAACTTACTAAACGTGATAAAGAGTATCGTCCAAAACACGAAAGCAATCATCAGACTTACGGGTGAAATATAGCAATAATGTTAAAAACAAATGAGGATTCTTGCCACCATTAACCCTACTCAACATTTTCTTGAGGTTCAAACTAATGTTATATAACAAAACTGAGAGAACAAAAATGAAGTGTAAGTATTATAAAGGAAGAAACAAAGATAAAATATCATTACTCACCTAGAAAACCCAAGATAACCAAATGAAAAACTTTTAGAAACAATTACTAAATAAACTTACTTTTTGAACTGAATGAACTGGTTCTAAACTTTGTGTATACATTTAATGAAATATATAAAAAACTGATGGGGAGGGACTTGCACTATAAAGATCAACATATACAATAAAGTTAAAATATTTTAAAGAATTCAACACTGGATAAGAATAAACAGCTCAATGTGACTGTACAGAAAACTCCAACAGAACCATTTTGGATAAAAGTGGGATTTCAAATTAATTAGGAAAGGAAGTATTATTCTAGGTTATAACTAGCTAGCCAAATCTCATACCAAATAGAAAAACAAATTTCAGATGAATTAAAAATTTAAATTAAAAAAATGAAAACAAAAGTATTAGAAAAACATGGTAGAATATTTTTATAATCTTAGGGTTGTAAAATCCATTCTAAGCAAGACAAAAACAGAATCACAAAGAAAAAGGCTTTATTTGTTAAATTTTTTAGGTATGGTCAAATATCTGCTGAGAACAGTAACAACAGAAGCAAAGGTAAACAAAACAAAACAAAGGCTGACTGGGGAAAAAATATTTACAATACAATGAACAAGGGTTAATTCCTTAAGATGAAGAAATCTTGAATTAAGGAACAAAAACCCATCAAGAGGGAGGGGATATGGAGATATATGTATACATACAGCTGATTCACTTTGTTGTACAACAGAAACTAACACAACACTGTAAAGCAATTACACTCCAATAAAGATGAAAAACAAAAAAAAGAACAAAAACCCAAAAAGCTGAATGGAAAAATGGGCAAAAGATAGGAATAGGCAATTCAGAAAAGTATAAATAGCCCATAGACACTCAGCTGCACCACATGAAATTGCCAGTATTTGATCTACAAAAATAATGACTGCTTCCTATGTTTTTACCGTGCAAATAATCAAAGAAACATAAATTAAAACAGTAAGATATAGTCCATCTATTAAAGTGATGTTAAACAAAACACTGTATATAAATTTTAAATGTTCATACATCTTGGTCAAGTATTTCTTACCCTAAAGAAAAGTGCAAAATGATATCTATAATATGAATGCTCCATGAGAGCCATGCAAAGCAAAAACTCGTAAATAACCTAAATGCTAGTATTAATAGGAGATTATTTAAATAAATTATGGACCACCAATATAATTAAGTACAATATGACATGAAAGGAAAACTATAATTTAGTATGTGACAACAGCAGATTATAAAACAGTAAGTACAGTATGTTCCCATTTATATTTAAATATATGAATGCAGACATGCATGGAAAATGTTATAAAAAAACTTTTTAAAGAGCAAAAAACATATCAAGGTCAGAAGACTTGGGCAAATAAGGAACTGAGAGAAAATATTTGTAAAATATATCACAGAATCCTAATATATAAAGGATTCTTTGAAATTATGGGGGAAAAAGGATAAAAACCTGACAGAATGAACAGAAGGCATGAATAGATGACTCCCTAAAAAAGATATACAATGGCCCTCAAACACAACAAGATATTTAATTTCACTCGTGGAGAAATGCAAATTAAAACCAAAGTAAGATACAATTCTCACCTGTCAGGTTGGCAAAAATTCAAAACCTTAAACTCCACTGGCAGCTTGGAGAAAAAGGCACTCTTGTATGTTGCAAGTAAGAGTGCAAAACAATACAACACCTACGAAGAGAAATTCAGCAAAAGCTAACATACCTTCACATTCATTTACCACTTGACCTAGTAATATTACCTCTTTGAATTTGCCCAGAGGACCAATCTCCACAAATACGAATACAGATATACATGGTTATTCACTGCAGCTTTATCTGTAATAGCAAAATACTGGAAACAACCGAAGCTCCTGTCAGCAGGGGACTGGCTGAATAAACATATACTCACATAATAGAGTATTATGCAGAGAGCCAAAAGAAAAAAAGAATAAGAGAAATCTCTATCAACTGAAATAGAGGGATTTCTAGTATATATTAGGTGAAAAAAGGGGAAGACACAGAAGATATACAGTGTTCTATCAAAAAGAAAGAGAAATAATCATAAGTATTTGCTTACTTCTCTGGGGAAACACACACACACATTATAAAACCAGGGGTCCCCAACACCCCCCCCCAACACCCCAGGCCACACGGCACGAGGTTGAGTGGTGGGTGAGCGAGCGAAGCTTCACCTGTATTTACAGCCGCTCCCCATCGCTCCTGTTACTGCCTGAGCTCCGCCTCCTGTCAGATCAGCAACGGCATTAGATTCTCATAGGAGCGCGAACCCTACTGTGAACTGCGCGTGTGAGGGATCTAGGTTGTACGCTCCTTACGAGAATCTAATGCCTGATGATCTGACGTGGAGCTGAGGCGGCGATGCTAGCGCTGGGGAGCGGCTGCAAATACAGATTATCATTAGCAGAGGGTTTGACTGCACAGAGACCATCATAAATTAATTGCTTACAAACTCATATCAAAACCCTATCAGTGAGTGGCAAGTGAGAACAAGCTCAGGGCTCCCACTGATTCTGCATTATGGTGACTTGTATAATTATTTCATTATATATTACAACGTAATAATAATAGGAATAGGACTTCCCTGGTGGTACAGTGGTTGCGAATCTGCCTGCCAATGCAAGGGACACAGGTTCGAGCCCTGGTCCGGGAAGATCTCACATGCCGCGGAGCAACTACACCCGTGTACCACAACTACTGAGCCCATGTGCCACACCTACTGAAGCCTGCACACCTAAAGCCTGTGCTCTGCAACAAGAGAAGCCACCTCAATGAGAAGCCCGCGCACCGCAACGAAGAGTAGCCCCCGCTCGCCTCAACTAGAGAAAGCCCGTGTGTAGCAACGAAGACCCAATGCAGCAATCAATAAAATAATAATAATAGAAATAAAGTGTGCAATAAATGTAATGTGCTTGAATCATCTGAAACCATCCCCCTGCCCCGGTCCGTGGAAAAATTGTCTTCTACGAAACCAGTCCCTGGTGCCAAAAAGGTTGGGGACCATTGTTATAAATTACAAGCTTATGAAAGTAGTTACCTATAAGGCAGGTCAGCAAGGGAAGAAATGGAAGGAAGAGTTCTCTGAGTAAATATTTTATATAATTTTTACTTTGAATCATGTAAATGTTCTTCAATTTAAAAAGTTAAATCAATAAAATAGTTAATACAAGTAACTTCTGAACACAGTACTCTCTTCATCCTTAGTAAAATATATTCAAAGGACACATATGATTGCAAAGAAATCTGAACTTTAATTAATCAGCTTGTTCTTGGTAATGGCACACTGTTTCTGCAAATTTAGGTTTTCACTGTGGAAAAAGAAACACAAGTACGAAATGCAGGAAGATGAAGAGAAACCTTGTGGTGCTGGATGTGAATTGGAACTAATAAGATGATCTTGTGATTGTGTATCTCCTGTTTCTGTCCACTGGAAAAGAGTAATAACACCCCAGTAGCAATGAGCATACCTAGTACCTAGGCCTTGGTCTCTAAACACAGTTGCCCACTAAAAAGAATAAGGACTCCTAAGAACTTGTTGATTCCAGGGCTGGGACAAGGGAAAGCTGAAGGTGAACCTACAGCCTCTTACTGTCCCAGAAAACAAGGAAATGCTCCAAGACTCATGCAATCACATTAAAAGGACCCAGGGGCTGGCCTGACGGGACTCCCACTGGCCAGATCAGGAACAAACAATGACGACGGTGAAGGACTGTAACACACTGAGCACAGGGAGCTGCTCCTCTCCATATAAAACTGTTAGTTAAGATTAGAATCACGAAATCACTATATGGCAATCCATGTAATATCCTAGGATCATCAAGGGATTTTAAAACCAGTAAGTGAAGGGATCTTGATATGATCTCAAAGTATCACTCACAGATTACTTATTAATTATAAAGGGGAAAATGTTCCCTTACAATGAAGAGAGCTGGTGGTCATCTTGAACCAGGTGATCAAACATTATCACCAACAGGGGGTAACGTAATTATGCACCAATTTATATGATGTAATAAGAAATACCAACATTACCTATGCAGTATTTTTGCCAAATATGTTTACTCTAAATCAAAATAAGGAAACCATCAGATCAAACTGTGCAACATTCTACAAGACAGTCTTATACTCTTAAAAATAAAAGTAAATGTTATGAAAGATGGAAAAAAAGGCTAGAGGACTTGTTCTCAACTAATGAGGCCAAAGAGACATAATCAAATGCAGCAAGGGTACCCAGAATGGGTTCTGGACTAAAAAAAGAAAAAAAAAGGATATAAGAAACACATTTGGGGACAACTAGGAACACTTTAAAGTGTATTTATATCAGATAGTCTTACAAGAGTGTTATTTTTCTTAGGTGTGGAAATGGAATTGTGGTTAGGTATGAGCATGCCCTTATTCTTAGAAGATATATGCCGAGTCATTGTAGGGGTAAGGCGTCATGTTGTATATAGCCAACTTTCAAATGGTCCAGCAAAAACAAAACACACACACAGGTCTACTTAAAGACAAGTAAAACAAATGTAGCAAAACTGTTAATAGTCAGTGATCTAGAAAAGGACCTACAGTTTTCACTGTACTGTTCCTTGAACTATTCTCTACGTTTGAAAGTTTTCTAAGTAAAAAGCAGAAAAATGAAAGAACTTTCACTCCACACTCTGTATTCATATGTATCGGAGACTGGCAAAGGGCCAGACAGTAGACATTTTAGGCTTTGCTGGCCATATGATCTTTGTTGCCACTACTCAACTTTACTTTTGTACTGCAAAGGCAGTCACTATAAGCAATACATAAACAAATAAGCATGGCTGTGTTCCAATAAAACTTTATTTACAAAAATAGGTAGTGGGCCAAATTTGGTTCATGGAACATTATTTTCCAACCCCTAATATACATTATAAAATTTTAAGAGAATGTGTGGGTACCTAATACTTTCTTTCTTCCCTTATTATAAGTTTATGGTTTTTTGAAAAATTCATATTCCCCAAGACCATGCTCTCTTCTTTAGCCTCTACACTTTCCCATTTGGTAATCTACTTCAAGTACTAATTTTAACATAATGACTCCCACCTATAACACCTGCCTTGATATCTCTTAGGCCAGAGTTCTATATTTCCATTATATATTTCATAAACATTTCCACATGAATGGCACACCTGAAGGTCAAATGCAAAGTCAAAATAAAAATTAGGACCTTTTTTCCCCACGCCAACGTCTACTCCAATAATTCTACCAATAGTACTACCACCCACTTACCCATTTAGGCTCAAAAACTGGGAGACTGCCTGTGCAGAAAAGAGCTAACATAGCATGCCTGAGACTGCCTATCCTTAGAAAGGCCTGCTTGCAAGGCTGGCTCTTGGCTGGAACCTTGGAACTTACACTTTGGGAGGATTCTCACTCTTCCCAGAACTAATAAAAGTGGCTCACTGTGCCTCAATAGTTTGTACAAATAATGTGGTTTATGCTGGAACACCAGCTTTCCCTCTGGGAATCTGGAATTTTGGTATATGCAGATAGAGAGTGTCTATATGATAGGCTCCCCCAAAAAACTTTGGGCACTCAGTCTCTAAGGAGCTGCCCTGGTAGACAACACTTCACAATTCAATGCTTGAGGAATTAAGAGTTTCCCATGTAACTTCACTGGGAGAGGAATCCTGGAAGTGTGCACCTGATTTCCTCCAGACTTTGCCCCATACACCTTTTCCCTTTGATGATTTTGCCTTGTACCTTGACTCACCGCATCACAGTGGTGAGTGTAACTATATGATGAGTCCTTCTGGTGAATCACCAAATCCTGATCTTGGGGACTTTTGACACAGTTTTTATTCTCTCTTTCACCTAGATTTCAATCAGTTGCAAACTCTTCTTGATTCAACTTCCATTATCTCACTTTTCATTCACTTTTTCCTCTCTATTTCCACTGTTACTGTCCTATTTAGGTTTAGATTACTGCACTGGTCTTTTACTGGACTTCATATTTCCCTACTTAGCTTCTTAAAACATTATTCTGATTACTTCATTTCTTAGTTCTAAAATCTTCAATGGTAACTTATTCTCTCTTAGAACGAAGTCCAAAATCCTAAAGCTGGAATTTATAACCATCCATTGGTTGGCTCCAAACTACTTCTTCAAACTTATTTTCTACCATATGACACCACATACTTCACACTTCAGCCAAAGCACCACCTGCCAATTCCCAAATCATTCTCTCTAGACTTTAGCTAACAGTTTCCCATACATCAAACACCACTCCCTATACCTGCGTGAATATCTATACAGTCTAAGTTCAAGTGTCACCTCCTACATGAAGCCCTCCTGGATAATTTTAGCTGGAAATACCCATTCTTTTTTTTTGAATTTTAATAGGATTTTAGCTATTTCTTTCTAGTGACACTTATCTTACATTCCTATTCTCCAGGACCCCTTTCCTCCAGAGCATATGGTCTATTTCAGATAAACGTTTGTGTCTCCTTACAGTGCCATACAATTGTATGTGCTTCATAAGTATTCGCTGAATGAAAAGATGAATGAAAAATTAAGAATGCAATCAGATGAATACTTGCTTCTAGTGTTGTACTAAAGAAGGAAATATATTCTTAGAAATGATGTTATAAATGGAAATCAGGCATGGCTGAAATAGTACTATTCTCATTCAAGAGCCACACTGTACATTTAATCATATTTCTAGAAGTACATGTAGCAAGGTACTATGCTTAGTCCTGTGCGAGGTACCATGAATTAAATAAGCTTCAGTGGATTGGTCTCAGATCTAATCCTATCTATAATAATATTGTTCACAAGAAGTGTGAGTGAAACTCCTAACAAACTTAAAAAAATGTTTATAATACAATCCATGATAGGACCTGCCCCTCTATCAGCTATGACTTGGGTCATGATAATAAAGGTATAAGAAATCACAATTTTTCCAAAGATACAAAATACTAAAAACCAAATCAATTTAAACATTTTCTAGTTTATAAAGTTTAACACATTTAGGAGGATGGAAAATATACCCTTGCCCTTCTCCCAGCAAACATAAAAACAAAAAATGAAATGGTAATCAACCTTTTTTTTAATGGGGTGGGGAACAGTGGGTTTTTATAAACAGATTATAACTGAAACTGGAGAAAAAGAAAGTACTCATCTATAATCAAATAAATTTAAATATTTTTTCTACACACAATTTTTGCCTTTTTTGTTTTGCATATTATAAAATAGTCCCCACAGTCACATGAAATAACATAAGACAGAATAAACTAATTTCAAGTCAAATACAGTACCTCCAACGATGACGTTCACCATTTCTTCTACAATGCTCTGCACAATGTCTCGTGGCTTTTCCTCACAGTCATGGTTTTCTCCATCATATAATACATCATTTTTAGATAATGCTTTAAAAAAGAAAAATTCAAGAAAACAGTATTTTAGTTTTTTGGAAACTTTTACTAAACATTTATAATGAAAAAAATCTAAGAAATTAAGAATAAAAGAAAAAAAAACAGATATATGAAACTAGAAGCAATTACATGTTAAACCTTCAAAACTTTTAACCAAACCATATTTTAAAGTATTTTATCATTTCAAGTCAATTTCAACAATATTCGTTTGACAAGCTATTAAATGACTATTCAACTTAAATGAGTTTTCTAGATTATTTAAGAACCAAAACTTTTAAAAGTATTCTGAATGAAACATTTCTAACATGTCCCACACTTATCAAATAATATCAAATGTAATTAAAGCTTGTTTTGATTAATTAGGCTCACCAGTAATCACAAGCTCATCATTGTGCTCTAATATGATAAGGTCCTTGAAGAACCAGAGACAGGGCTATCTGAGCTCTTCCTTACTATTTTTTCCCCAACATACTCCACATATCCAATGTAAAACTAAATTTAGTAAGTAAAAAAGAATTCATCTCCCAATTTAACATTAATCAAAAACAGACATAACTACCAATCAGAACTTCTGAACACACAAGAAACTAATAAAACTTGATAGCCCCAGTTAGTTTGTAGCGACTACTGCAGATAAAAATACAGTTTCCCCAGGATTTTCTGAAATGCTGAAAATATCTCGGGAAGGCTCAGTTAGCACTTTATGATGCTTTGGGATCTGGGTCCCTGTTCTGGGAGCCACTGCCCTACAGCAAATGGCCTCAGACTGCATGTGAGCTTATGGTGCTACTGTCTACACACACCCCCAACTCACACTACTATGAAGGACCACTACTCAAAACTCTGACTTCCAGAAGTCTGTCCTCCCTGTGTTCACTGCTCCTCATCTACTGTTTGCTGCATTCTACAAAATACTGAATGTCACAGGAGAAATCTGATAAATAAGCATATCAAATCAGTAACATATTTTATAAAAAATTCAAATACAATAGCATTTAGATTCTTCTGTGGAGTAAAAACATATAAATGTCTTGACATACAATCTTTCCATCTTTCTTAAATTTTGTATTCCTGCACTCAAGTTGGCTAAAGTTACCAAGAGTCTAAAAATTAACAGTTTCAACATAACTAAATACACAGTCACTAAAATGTGCACAAAATGATTAGCAAATCAAGTGAATTCTCTTATAAATTATGACAGAAATAGATTAGAGTAACAGTGAATAATACTTATTGCATATGGGAAATGATTATAGAAGTTAACTTTTATGTCCAAAGTCACACAGCCAGTAAGTGACAGAGATGGGATTCAAAGCAGATAATCTAATTCCAGACCATGCACTCTCAACCAACGGCTCACAAGCAAAATTTTCATTTATATCAGCTATCGTGAGAAAAACACCTTTAAAAATAATCACGACTATGCCACAGGAATTATGTCTTATTTATAGTGCTGTATCCTAAAAGGTACCTACAGTGGTACCTACTACACAGTAGATGCTTCCACCCCTTGGGTCTCGGCCTATGTTGTTTCTTCTGTTAGAAAACTCCCTAAATTTTCTGGCTAGGCAATTCCTTCCCTTATCCAAACAAGATTCAGCTAAAGCATCACTTTCTCTACAAAAGTACTTCCTAACTCTCTTCAGCAGAATTATCTTATGCATGCCACTTGCAGGATATTTATCACATTACACCTCATTTATACATGCCTGACCTTCCAGGCAGACCATGAGCACCCTAAGAGCAATGGCTACATCTTCATCAGCTTTTTTTTTTTTTTTTGCAGTATGCGGGCCTCTCACTTTTGTGGCCTCTCCCGTTGCGGAGCACAGGCTCCGGACGCGCAGGCTTAGCGGCCATGGCTCACGGGCCCAGACACTCCGTGGCATGTGGGATCTTCCCGGACCGGGGCACGAACCCGTGTCCCCTGCATCGGCAGGCGGACTCTCAACCACTGCGCCACCAGGGAAGCCCTTCATCAGCTTTTTTAACGCCAAGTCCTAGCACAGTGCCTGGGACACAGTATGCTAAATCAATATTTGCTGAATGCAGGGATGAAGAAATGGAGGAATAAATAAAGTTCCAGCCTTATTATAGATTAGCTCTTTGAACAGCTCCTTTATAAGTTTACAGTGAAAGTAGGGGAAATTTCAGCAAGCGCAGGCTAGAAAAATGTAAATCATATAGGCAGTATAGATTCATTATTAGCTTGAGTACTAGAAATGCTTGGTTTATCAAAACTGTCCCCTTTAAAGTAAATGCTAAATAAAGTACTCTTAAAAAGAGTAAAAAGGCACCTATTCATGACACTGCTGATATTCAAACCACTGTTATGTTATGGAAAAGATGTGGTTAAAAAAAAAATCAAAAGCTAAAAATATACTATAGAAGTCTTTCCTCAAAGTAAAGTAAAAACACAGAATTCAGATGAATTGTAACTAAGCCCTAACCATCCTAGTTCTACAAAACCACACTGGAAGGCAACAGAATTTCCATCATTTTTGACACCAAGCTAAGGAGGAACAAAGGGAAGAAACTTGTTTCCGGGCAGTTTTATAGAACAGCTAAAGCTGAGAATAACGTTTGGGGAAAAAATGACTGCATGTGATTATTTTTAGAGAAACACATTTGTAAAATAAATAAATGCAATTTAATTTTTGTAATCCTGTAACTTTTTCTTATAAATTTACTGAGAAAAAAGCACCGTCAGAGAAGATCTAAATCTTATCGATCATTACACATCAGGATATAAAAATAAATATTTTTGTATGCCAGGTGGTTATTCAAAAGATGTCTTTTCATATTTTAATTTCAGTCCTTTTTTTTTGACAATAGTATCTTGTGAACTTATAATGATTTCCTAAAATTTTCAGTCACATTCCAGAAAACTCTACTAAATAAATAGGTCTCCTGTTTGCTATGAACTAATTTTAAGAAAACTTTATCACCTAGGATGGACAAAGTCCACAATTACCGCAACGTGCCTGATACCCATTAAGTCATATCACCCTTTCCACGTTTCTTTACCAAAAATGCCCTCCTGCATTCTTCCCCCAACACACACCTCCCAACCCCTGCAAGCCCTTCTCAGAAAGATTACTTTCGGCTGCAGCTGCCTGATCAGCTTCAGTCTGTTCATTTTCTGCACTGGAAGTATCAGATCCATTTTCAGGTTCTGTATCATCCTGAAGGCTTTTATCCACATCATGTGAATGGGGATCAAAGTCCCCTTCATGTTCCTGGGATATATGATCAACAGTCTGAGGTGGCAAATATCTAAGTTGAGGTGATTCAGGCTCATGATGGCTTACTGGAGACTGCAACAGATGATGATGCTGACGATGCCTTTCTTTTTCCACTTGTTTGGCTTCCTGCAACTGGAAAGAAAGAAAATAATTTCCAATATTAGCAAAATAAGTTGTTTAAAATTTGGAGGGGTAATGTTACACTCAACTATAAATCCTTCATAGGAGCTGCCACCTTGTCTCTAGGCTTAGAAATCGTGGTCCATCAGAAATAAAAAACTAAAACATACTAAAAACAACAATAGAAAACAGTGGTTACTTCTCAGGGGCATGGAATTTGGCAAACAAGAACAGAGATGGAAGTCTTTCACTATATCCTCTTGTCATTATTTTTGGTGTTTGAATGATGTAAATGTACTACTGAAACAAAACAAAATTAAAAACAAATTAATTTTTAATAACCTTAGAATGATAACTGGACTGTTGCCAATGTAACAGTAGATTTACCTAAAATCAAATAAAAGCTTCACTAAGGGAGGAAAAAAGTGGACAGGGAAATAAAATACACACACATTCATTTTTACTTATATATACAGAAATAAGTCTAGACATTTACACAAGAAACTAGTAATAATGGTTACCTTTGGGGGTAGAAGTTAGCAAATGACCGAACTGGAAACAAGAGTGAGAGGGAACCTTTCAGTGTGTACCTTTCTGTAGCAGGTTCTTATGTCACCTTGCCAAATGTCTTTTAATTAAAAAATAATAGTTACATTTAATAAAATTGCAACAAGTACTTAAATGCCTCTGCCCAATCAGTCATCTAATAAGAATGAAAAAACTTTATAAATGTTCCAGTTTTATTTTAGGAGACCTAAATTATTATGTACGTAATACCACGTGTAAAACTGGTTCACTTACAAGATGCTAAAAACAGTAACAATCAAGATCACAGGGTTTCATTTTTTAGCACTTTATTGCTTTTAGACACATCTCTTTTGATCCTCATGACCTAATAGGAATCATTCTCACAGAATTTCCACAAAGATAAATATTTTAGTGTCAAATATGAACATTTCATATTCCTAGTAATATTCTAGGTTATGAGGAAATACCAGAATTAATCATATGAATTTATAAAACAAATTTGAATTAAAAGATTTTAATGCCCAAAAGGTACGAAAAAACTTATAATCTGTAATGATCTAAGTCCCTTATTTTACAGATAAGGAAACTGATGGGCATGACTAGTTGCACACAGTTGGAATCAGAAGAGACTTCTCGGACTTCTCAAAGCTTTAGGCCATTCATGAGAAAGTCCATTTCCAAATTAACAGTGAGGAACCTTTGACTTGCAGTCCAATCTCACCCTCAGCCTAACTTCAGCTAATCCGTACCATGGTTTAGTAGGGCAAGCACATACTTTGGAATTACAGACAAGCATAATGTTGAATTCTAGTTTTTTTCTACTTATTCCAGAGTTGTATAAACTCTAGAAAGATCCTTGGGAAAAAAGAGGAACTTAACTTTAAACATTTTCTATACACTTTCACACTTTCTAGAGTAGGGTTTCTCAACATCAGTACTATTGACCTTTGGAACAGATAATCCTTTGTGGTGTGTGTGTGCACGCGCACCGGGCGCGCTGGGGGAGGTGGAGGTTGCCGGGGTACTGCAGGGAGCTCAGCAACATCCCAATCCCTATCTCTAATGGGTAGAAACCCATTACAGGTCATGACTCACCCCAGTCATGACAATCAAAAGTGTCTCAAATGTGGCTTGGGGGGCAAAACCACCTCCAGTTGAAAACCACTGTTACAGAGAAAGAAATTAGCAACTTCCCTTGTGAAATAATTTTAGAACTGAACATTTTATAGTGAATTTCATTTGGGAAGGGGAGGAAAAGTTATCAGCCGTATATATGAATGAATTAGACTTCTAGCTTCGAATATTTTAGCAAATGTGGAAAATTATTCTGCCTCGCCTTTTTAATTTTCTCTCTCCCCTTTCTGACTTTTCTAATTATCCATAGCACCGAACTAATATGCCTCATGACACGAAACATGTTCATAGCCTTTATCATAACTCAGTTATATATTTATTTGTGTGATTATTTAAGATTCATCTTTCCCCTCTATGTCTGTAAGAATTTTGAAAGTAGTGGTGATACAGTGCTGGTATTTTGCCCAGCATGGTACAACTGAGAACTAGAACAGTGCCAAGAACATACAGGGAATGTAGTAAAATTTGCTGAACAAGTCAAACCAATAAAACTTATATTTCTTCTATTAAAAAGTGATAAAATTTCATTCACTTCTTTGAAAAAAAAGCAGCTAAACTATTATATGTGATTACAAAATATTAGCAATAATCCAATGTCAATACATAGGAGAGTACATAGGATAGTGACTGAATAGACTACAGTACATGCTCAAGTACTCTGCATCTATAAAAAACAATGAGGAAGATCTAAGGGCTGATATGGAATGCTTTCCAGGACATACTGCTAAGTGAAAAGAGTATGAAAGAGTATCCAGAGTATGTGTGGTAGCCAGCCTTTTTAAGATGGCCACCAATGATCTCTACCTCTTGATTTTCACTTCTTTGCAGAGTCCCCTCCCACACTGTGCCAGGGATGGTCTGGGTGATCACTTTTTTTTTTTTTTAAAAACATCTTTACTGGAGTATAATTGCTTTACAATATTGTGTTAGTTTCTGCTGTATAACAAAGTGAGTGAGCTATATGTATACATATATCCCCATATCCCCCTCTAGGTGGTCACAAAGCACTGAGCTGATCTCCCTGTGCTATGTGGCTGCTTCCCACTAGCTATCTATTTTACATTTGGTAGTGTATATATGTCCATGCCACTCTCTCACTTCGTCCCAGCTTACCCTTCCCCCTCCCCGTGTCCTCAAGTCCATTCTCTATGTCTGCGTCTTTATTCCTGCCCTGCCCCCAGGTTCGTCAGAACCATTTTTTTTTTAGATTCCATATATATGTGTTAGCATACAGTATGTTTTTCTCTTTCTGACTTACTTCACTCTGTATGACAGACTCTAGGTCCACCCACCTCACTACAAATAACTCAATTTTGTTTCTTTTTATGGCTGAGTAATATTCCATTGTATATATGTGCCACATCTTCTTTATCCATTCATCTATCAATGGACACTTAGGTTGCGTCCACGTCCTGGCTATTGTAAATAGAGCTGCAATGAAGATTGTGGTACATGACTCTTTGGGTGACCACTTTTGATCATAAGGTAGACAATGTAGCTTCTGCCTTGTTCCTCTCTTTCTCTGCCCAATGAAGGCTTTAAATGACTTCAGCCCCAGTTGATACTGTGATCCACGCAGCCAACTGCAACTTCATGTGAAATCCAAGCTACAATCACCAGCTAAGCCACTCTTGCATTCTAGACCCTCAGAAATTGTGAGAGATAAGCAGCTAAGCTGTTAGTTTTAAGCAGCTGAAGTTTGGGGTAATTTGTTATGCAGTGACAGATAACTAATACAGTATGCTACCTTTCATATAAGAAAGGTGATACATGAAACCATACGTGTATCTGCTCATTTGTGCTAAAGAAATGTAGAAGGATAAACCAGAAACAATAGAGATTAGCTACATCCAAGGGGTAGAAAGAAGGGAGGAAGAGGATTGGAGTGATAGGAATGAGGAGTATTTCTGTAGAGCTCTAACTCTTCTTTTTTTAACATTTTTATCGGAGTATAATTGCTTTACAATGGTGTGTTAGTTTCTGCTTTATAACAAAGTGAATCAGTTATACATATACATATGTTCCCATCTCTCTTCCCTCTTGCGTCTCCCTCCCTCCCACCCTCCCTATCCCACCCCTCTAGGTGGTCACAAAGCACCGAGCTGATCTCCCTGTGCTATGCGGCTGTTCCCACTAGCTATCTATTTTACATTTGGTAGTGTATATATGTCCATTTATACACTACCACTAACTCTTAATTCATAGTAGTGTTTAACAGACTCAAAAAATAAGCAATTAAACCAGAATGTGAGGAGTACTGAAATGGAAAACAGGCAGTAACAAACGAACTTAACTGTATTATAAAGTAATAAAATTATCCTGCTGAAGAGTATGGAGAAGAAAAGAACTAACCTAAGTAACTTTGGAAAATAATATTTTGAACGGATACTGTAAAGCTAAAGACAAAGAAAAAAACAAAACCCAATAAATATAAATGCTATAATGTACCTAGTAAGTTTGCTTCTCACAGTGTTATAAGTAAGCAATTCTAAAACTATTATATGTGTGTAATAGGCCTGAACAAATAATGTATCATAAAAAATGAAAGCCTTATTTCTCACTGTTTAGAGAAAGTTACAAATAAGTAAAGGGAGAAGGCTGAAATGAACCCTGTGGTATTGGCCCGGAATCAGAAGCATCAGTATGAACACACAGCTTTTAAGACATACCGATGGGCAGTCACACACGGGGTGGGGGAGGTGGGGTGACTGTACACATATGTATTTCCTAGTTCAGTCTGCTGGGAGGGCCTAGAAGCAGTAACATCTCAGCTGCAGTGAACACACCTGGCACTCAGATCTTGGTATCCAATTACCATTCTCCAACTGAAGGAGCCAGGGCTCCCTGTTTATGTGTCTACTACTCCAGGGGGGAAGCAGAGAAAATTCAAAGTGAGCAGGGAACATCTTGAGATTCCAGAAAGTGAAGAGGAACTAAAAAAAAGGATGGGGGCTATTGTCAAAAGGACAGAAGGCCAAAGCTGGAATAACTGGGGCAACAGAATAAATGACGATAGAACTGGATTATAAAACATAGAATAAAATAAACATCCATGAATACAGATTGATATAAATAAAAAACTGAATAAATAAATAGGAAAGGAGAATAATTCTGGCTAATAAATATAGAAAGAGAGAGAAACAGAAAATCACCACCAGGGAAACAAAGCAGTAATAACTGTTGCCAGTCAGATCCACCAATGGATACTCAAATTGGGTGTGGGGGAATATGAGGAAAAAAACAGGATATTTGCATAGTCTGAAAGTATCTCTCCTGAGATATTTATTAAATGTAAAAGAATAACTTTTCAGTGGAGGAACCTGGAAGATACCACCTTAACTAAGTAATCAGGGTTACTTTATTTAATAGTACTATATCAGTGTTAATTTCTGCTTCTGAACATTGTAACATGGTTATGTAAGATGCTGCATTAGGAAACCAGAGTAAAGAGGATCTCTCTGTAACTATTTTTGCAACTTTTCTGTAAGTTTACAATCAGTTCCAGATAAACAGTTAGAAGTTGTTTTTTAATTATGAAGACCTAGATAATTTTTAAAAAAATGATTCTCTAGCTGCTGATCTCTTACCCTCCTCCCCAAATATATTTCATCACTATAGAAATTTTATTTTTTAAAGGCTCAATGAATAATTTTATACCAGAATAGATCAAATTAGGTAACTTGATATCTACATTATACTCATCTACTAAGCTTGAGAGCAATAAAAATATCAATTCATAAACACTTCCATGAGGATGATGGCAATCGATATCTTTCAAATTCTATTTGTGAACAATTCAAAATGTATTTTATCCTACGTCAAGCAAGTCAGTAAGCCTCAAAACAAAAACAATACCACAGATCTCCAGTCCGTAAAACTGTTAATGAAAGACATTTTCTTCACAGGCACAAAAGATTTCACTATATTTTCATTAAAATCTTTTCTATAGTTGATGCCTGTGGTGTTCTATATAATCTCTCTCATTTTTTAATACTTACTGCTTGGTTTTCCATGCGTGCAAAGATAACATTTAGCATCTGAGTAAGAGTAGCTTTGGCTGTTGTCTGATTGATGAGATTTTTGCTTGCTAGATAGATATTGTAACATGTTCTCACAGCTTGCAGTACAGTTCCTTCGTGAATTTCTATGTGTTGAGATGTTACTGCAGTAAGTAAAGCCTTTAAAAAAAATACAGTTAAAGCAATTTTTTTTTGCGTCCAGAGTTTCAGCACAAAAATACATTGGTATTTTTGTATTAGAATTAAACATTGCAGACACCATTACCACTTTAAGGTAATGTACACAGATTTTCTACCTGCCTTCAATATATCATCAATTGTTAAAAAATTTTATGTTTTCCCCATCCTGGTTGTAGTTTCCATATAATCCTCCCAAACCCAAAATGCTAAAAAACCATTCAACTAATTTATTTCAGTCCGAGTTTCATTTTAATAGAATAGTATTTTGGTCTACTAAAATGCATAGCATTAATACTCTGTCATAGTGTAGCACAGAAAGGCTTCATATGATATATCTGTTGAACTAGATGTCAACTTAGGGAGGATACATATTGTGCCTTATTCACTTTCAAATTTTTCTGAGATCTAACTTACAGACTGAACTCAATGTGCTGTTGTTATTACTGTTGCAGATGCTTACAAACGTTTTAAAATGAAGCATTTAAAATAACCCTAAGGTGAATCCTCCAATAAAGTGAACAGCTATAATTTCTGTGAACTGTCGTCACACACTAGGTTACTCAATTTCTCAAAAGCAAGGACTCATATCTTTTGTCTTTCTATGTTGCACAGTGCTATGCAGGGTCGGCACTGAGCACATACTAAACAAACCACAACTGACATGAAACTGCAAACAACAGGCCAAACTGAATAGCTTTATTAGAATAAAGACATTTTATGACTTATGAAGTAAGTGCGGCTATGAGACTGAAAGGCTCAGAAGGGGTGAGAGACACACGTAAAGGACACTCCATACATGTAAACGAGTTCAAAAGTACTAACAGTACAAGAAAGTTTTTACTAACAAATAAACATGCCACCACTACTATTAGCAGCAACATTAAACCTTCAGTATGTATAGTAGACTGAACACACAAACGAGTCATGTTTCTTTAAAGGAATTTAATGATCCAGGTTTACCACAGCACAAACTCAGGACAGGATTTAGCTGAGCAGGTTCAGCAGATGGACAGGTGCAAGGGAAGCAGGAAAGCTGGCGCACACGGGACTAGACTACAAGCGGCCTGACAGTAGTAGAAGGAACTAGAAGGGTCACAGGACCTTGACACGGAACCCTAAAGCTCAGAAGATAGAACCGTGTTAGAAACTGGGAAGCTCTGGAAGACTCAAACGGGGGCCTCCAAAACATGAGATTTGGTAATGATTCTTCTCCTAGTGAACTCCGGGCATTCAACAATAAAATCCCCTGATATGATGGAGTCTAAAAAGCACCCAAGTGACCTCTATTATAGCTGGAAAGCATATAAAATGACTTCTCCAAATATTTTCAAGGTAAGAGGCGTCTGATTTAAAAAAAATATAGATTATGAATAACAAGTTCGTTTTTGTAATTAATTACCTTTATTATTTGTAACTGAACTCCTTCATCTGTTTGAGGACCTTGGAAACAGCCACAAATTGTTTCAATAATTCTATCAATTAATTTTTTGCCTGGTGTTGTACTATCTGGAGCACTGCCAGTCAAGTGCCCATAAGCAATAAGTTTCTGAAACAGAGAAAGAAAATAAAGATCCTAATTAAGCTAACAAATATATATATATACTAATTAAATACACATTCAAATTACGATATACAATTGAACATATGTTATAAAGTTTTTACACAAAAATATTAAGGTACAATCAAAGCCAAGGCTATACCAACTTTTCCTAAAGAAAGCTTTATTAGCTATAAACATGTGAAATTATTTACACTTGTAATAATCACAAAAACAGAAAAATAACCATAGCAAAACCATCAGGCAATACTTTGAGAAAGGCAGGGCTTAGAACTTGTCTCTGGTGAGTTCTAACAGCTTACGGCTTTCTATCCAAACATTACTGATACTGCTTTTGTGAAAGCTACCTTAACACGTTCAAATGACCCAAAATCTTTTTCCAAATTAGATCTGCGAATATGCAGAAAACCATTTCCAGACACTGGCTGCAATAAATCACGGATTTGTTCATTCATCATTACCATTATAACCCTGGAAGGAAGGCCTTAGATATTAATTTTTCAGAGAAAACAAGGTCACAGATGAAATGAACTTATCCTTATATGTGTGTCTGTGTGTGTAAGTAAAACAGGAAGACAGAAAGGAATTTTTCTGACATAAATGAAGGTCAGAGCTAAAGTTTCACAGTAAATATAAATACTAAACTGTTAATATTAACCTACTGCTTTACACAAAACAGTAAGCATCCAGTAAAATCAGTGCAAATAATGAAGTATGTAAAATCAGCAGCAGGTTATGACACTTCCATTATTGATAACCCTAGTAAAGATTTTGTGTCTCACTAAGCTAATGATTTCTGCTATCCTTAAACTGGAAACATCTTTTTGCAACTCTTGTTTCTCTTGAATATAAGCAACCATTTGGTTTCTTACCACAAAAAGAATAATCAAGGCTTTCATGGAAAATGTCTGAATCATCAGTTGTGAGTACTACTTAGAAACACATTCAAATTAGACGGTTTTTGGATAGTGCCATTTCATACATACCTGTAAACAATCTAGAGATGTACTAACTATGCGGGGACACTTGGACTGGCATGCCAATTCAAAGGGCAGGAAGTACTTGTCTGCTTCAATAAAATTTGTCTTTGATTTCACTGGTGGAAGGGTGCCTGATCCAGCTTTTGCTTCTCCATGAGGAGGACTAAATGAAAAAAGAAGAGTCTGATTAAAATATCACATTCATCATATTGATGATACACTATGTCAGTTCTAAAAAGCAAAGCACTTTGCTAAACCAATTTTCATTTTCCCATATTTCATGAGGAAACCAAAGCCCAAAGAAGTTAAGTGATTTGCTATAGGTCATAAGCTAGTGGCCAGAGCTATAATTAAATGCAAGAAGAAATTTTTAAATTAATTAATTAATTTAAATAAAGTAATTATTTAGGTTATTAAATTTTTAGTAATCTTTCTAAATATGAATCAAAGTCTTTAAGCAAAGACTTTAAAAGCATATCTTATGGTATTTCAGAAATACCCTTACTTGCTTATTTATGAGGCCTTTTTATATTTATAAGTATGCTTACCATTATATTCAATATTTCTCAAAAATCATTTTTTTTAAAATTGATTTTATGAAGATCACATGCAGAAAATTTGCCACACTAAAATACACATGATTGTATTGTTATTTTGGCCAAGACTGACAAGTTTGCAAATTAAGGAAAAAAACCCCACAAACCTCTGCTTTTCAGTTTCCGCTTTTATTTCCTCTGGGGAGGGAAAAAAGAAGCATACATTAGAAAACTTGACAAGGGAAAGATCATTAACTAATTCGATTTGATTATAGGTTTTATAAATTATAAATTCTATAAGAAGTTGGGAGAATGCACTTTCAAAAGAAAATTAGGTACTAGAATTCTGTTGCAGCCAAATGTATTAATTTATACAAATAATTCTATAAAACTATATGAACAATATACATTAACAACCACAAGGATAGGGTAGAATTACAGATGACTAATTCCCAAAGCATTTCCTTTTCTCCAAGTAGTTTTTTGGGGGGTGGGGGGTCAAGTAACTCTTTACATTAACCAGAAGCACTAGGATTAAGAACAGAATAATACGTATGCTGTATTCAAGTGACAACATATAAGGCACATGTTGGGTTAGGGAAAAAAACTCAATATACCCCCTTTGGGATTATCTCAAGGAGATTATCAGGCCAGGACTATAATTTCTTGATCGTGTATATATGTGTTGATATTTAACCAATTTTTCTACTTAGGACTATACAAGGCACTGCAAAATACACATGCTTAATTTAATAGGAAATTTTCCCTTTTGCTGTTTATATCCATAAGAGATGAGGTAAATTAGATAAATTCTACCTGTAATAGAAGAACCTTAAATTTAATGATAAACTGGGGAATCTGGTTAATTGATTAAACCTGTTTGAAATCTGTAAGAAAAGCATTCAAATATAACATTAATAATTACTACCACTGCAGCCAACAGTTGTTGGGAACTTACTATGTGCCAAGCACTGTTAACGTTTTACATGTACTAACATGTTTAAACCTTATAACAACCTTATGAGGTTTGTACTATCATATTTCCATTTTAAAGATTAGGAAACTGAGGCACAGACTTGCTCAAGGGCTGCATGGCTTGGGTGTGTGACTACTCTGGTTTCATTAGGTGTCAAAACTAGGTAATCTAACTCCCAGATCCCGGTTTTTTAAACAACTCTATTACATAGGTGTACCTATGAATATAGAGCAAAATGAGTTAAATTTGGTATTATAAACAACTTCTAGCCCATAAATAAATAATTATTGAAAGCTATCTTGGGAGTTCCCTGGTGGCACAGTGGTTAAGAATCTGCCTGCCAAGGCAGGGGACGTGGATTCGAGCCCTGGTCCGGGAAGATCCCACATGCCGTGGAGCGGCTCAGCCCGTGCGCCACAACTACTGAGCCTGCACTCTAGAGCCCGCAAGCCACAACTACTGAGCCCACGCACCACAACTACTGAAGCCCATGCGCTTAGAGCCCGTGCTCCGCAACAGGGGAAGCCACCGCAATGAGAAGCCTGCGCACCGCAATGAAGAGTAGCCCCTGCTCGCCGCAACTAGAGAAAGCCCGCGCGCAGCAACGAAGACCCAACACAGCCAAAAATAAATAAATAAAATTAATTTATTTAAAAAAAAAAAACTATCTTGTATGAAGCACCTCCCACGTACCAGAAATTACAGTAAGCCCTTTATAAAGTGACCCTGCCAAATTACTCTGTCATTGCGCAATTTATTCATTACCTACTCTGTGCTAAGCACTGATATTTGGTATTTCAGTCTAGTACTCTGTGGACCAACGCTCCTTCCATTTTACCAGTGGCAGGAGTAGAAGGGAGACAATGTGAAAATATTATCTGGGGATATTTAAAATACTACTAAATAAAAGTTCACAATGTCTGATATTTAAGATCTGCTTATGGCTACTAAAATTGTACAGTTTACCAAAAAATGTAATAAAAATAATTTAAATCACTTAAAAATACAGATGAGAGGGAAATGATATATTAACTGCCCCAAATCTTCATAAAATTTTTAGAGGTATTTTTCAATTTAAAAACATTATTATTATTATTTAAGAAGCTGAGGTATTGCTAAAAACCAGGTAAGGTAGAAAAAAGATGTGATGTAAGAGAAGCAGGGAGATGAGCGACAGTTTTTGCATAAAGTGAATTTCCATTTATACAATAGTTAGTAAACAGAGTATTCTGGTTAAGTAAATAATACATTAATTAAGAATATCAGAAGTAGGGCTTCCCTGGTGGCACAGTGGTTGAGAGTCCGCCTGCCGATGCAGGGGACACGGGTTCGTGCCCCAGTCCGTGAAGATCCCACATGCCGTGGAGCGGCTGGGCCCCTGAGCCATGGCCGCTGAGCCTGCGCGTCCGGAGCCTGTGCTCCGCAATGGGAGAGGCCACAACAGTGAGAGGCCCGTGTACCGCAAAAAAAAAAAAAAAAAAAAAAAGCATATCAGAGGTAGTATAACATTTTAAAGAGCACTGTGTTTTGATAACACCTGTCAATAAGATAACCTGTCACTAAATAACCCTGTGACCTTAGGAAACAACCCTCACTTCACTACTTAGGTGATTGCAAAGGTACTTACAATATATTCTAAGACATGGATCAACAAGTATGTCTCACATGCCAAAGCCAGCCCATCACCTCTTTTCATACAGCACAGGAGTTTAAGAACAGTTTTTATAGCTGAATATTTGTGATCAATTTGATGATAGGGAACACTAACTCTGAAGCCCAATGAAGAATAATGTTACCCCCCTAAAAGAATTCCACTCTTCTCATTAGTAGACCAGGGTTACAAAATTTATACTCAATTGATCTTATTTTGAATTTCATTAAGAAAAAATGTGTGTAAATCTGTTTTCTCTTGTTATGTTAAGTGCTACAATATCCTTGACTTTTCCTCTTGGCCCACAAAGCTCTTTACGTAAAAAGTCTGCTGACCTTTGCTCTAAAACACTATGGTTCAAAGGATCCTATAGACTCTATGAACTGTTTCATTCTATGATTCCATTATATTTTAAATGTCCACATTTAAATAGTCTAATAAAACATACCTAACACAAGTTGAATGTAATTTTTCTCCAGTAATTCATATCATACTATAACATTTATTTATATCTATTTATCTACCTATCTCCTTATTGTAAATTATACAAGGCAAGAACTGTTCAAACTAATCTTTTTTTTTACAAAGAAATAAAAAACACTTTCTCAGTGTTTCTAATGTTTTAAATTACTTTGAACTAAACATGAGTTTTCCTATTTTTTTCCATTTTCCTATAACACTTTTAACCCAGAGTCAGAGTTTTTAACGTTTTGACAAAATCTTTAAAGGTCATAGAACTATGACAATTTTTCCCACTGATTATTAACATAGCTTGCATGTTTTCAGCTTGCAAGGTTATCTTCATGGTCCTGCAAAATGTTTATATTTTTACAGTCTTCTGAAGACTTGTATTCATCTTAATATACTTCCTTTCAAAGCCATTCAAGGCCACTTAAACTGAAAACACTGAAAGACACCATCACTAAAAAGATTAAAAGAACAAGTGGCAACAGAGGAGCGGTAGAGTAAGTATTTATCAAAATACTGAAAGTAACAATATTACAAACCACGGTATTTTAAAACACACTGAAAACAATTTTAAGTATGTAATACTACTTTATATTTGTGCAGCAACAGAGTTTAAAACACTCTTCTATACATACCTAATTTTAGCCTCAATTCCTCACTTTATGGATAAGGAAACCATAGATCAGATTAGTTTAATAATGGCTTAAAAGTCAGCCAGCTGGTAAGCAGTGATCCAGAAACTAGTGTCTCTAGTCTTAAAGTAGTGTATTACACACTACACAGTGTGCTATATTTAAGCAACCTTTTATTAGCTGATGCAGGTGAACTGAAAAATTCAGGGTAAACATATTGTAGAGCAGTGAGTGGTTCTCAAAGTGTGGCCCCAGGACCAGCAGCATCAGCATCACCAGACACTACACCAAACGTACTGGATCAGAAACTATGAGTGTAGAGCCCTACAGTCTGTTTTAACAAGGCTTCAAGGTGATTCTAACAGACAAACAAGTTTAAGATCCATTGCTAGAAAGTGGTTAAAAGAAATGAGTGCCAGACGGTTGGGTTTCATCCACTATGTCCACATCCATTTATTGTACCTTTAAGACTTCTTGGACTAGTGTTTGAGCCTATGCTAAAAAGGAATTCCTTTTCAGTTTTCTTAACTTATAATAAATGCCCAGTCACACAGCCTTTGAGGAAACTGCCTCTCTAGTTTAATGAATTAGGGCTTGAAAACAGTTTACTTCAGGTTGGCCTTCAACAGTAGAATCAAGAAGTACAGTTGACCTTTGAACAAGGTGAGGGTTAAATTATAATCAGCCCTCCATTTCTGCTGTTCCTCTGCATCCACAATTCAATCAACCACGGACTGTGTAGTACTGTAGTATTTACTACTGAAAAGTATCCACGTATACGTGGACCCATACAGTTCAAACCTGCTTTGTTCAAGGGTCAACTGTAAACTAATTAATTCTCAATTATTAAAGAAAAAACATCCAGAAGAAAAAAAAATATTGAAGTATCAAATTAAGAAGTAGCATACTCAAACTAAAGACCACTTGGTGCTTCACTGTGAAATATTTTCTTGTTGAAGTCAGAATCATTACAAGGATGACCACAAACAGCAAAACAGTTTTGACATTGCTCTGGAAACACTGGACAATACAAATAGACAATACTGGATGTGATAAGAAAAGTCATCACTCCTGAGCTGATATAAGATAAAAACCAGACACTGGATTTGTTTGTTTAGTGATATTTAGGTTTTTAAACTATGTAGTCGTAACACTTAAAACAAACTTTATTATTGAAATTCTTTCAGGAATTCTTTTCTCTCTAGCCACCAACTCCACCTATCCCTTCAGAACTATTTTTATACAATCTTTTTAAAACCTTATAAACACAACCACTGCATTATATATAGAAGGAAAGATTAAAATTGGAGGAAATGGGTCATTGTAAATTAGCATAAAAGTATAGATTTTAAAGTATTTTGAAAGAAACACAAATTTCATTCCTTTCAGGTACATTAAATTCCTGAAACCAAGTACATTAAATTACTGGAACAGCTGATAAGGCACAGGACTTAAGGAACAGGAAAGAATGATTTATTAAAAAAATAACTGATCACAGGCAAGTTATGTACATGACTTCCTAAGTATATTCAGTATTTTCTCTCATATTTTTACTATCAAGTTGCTTAGCAGCTTTCTTTCCTGCATTGACAGTACAAATATACACTTCAAAATGATATTTATACAGAGCCAACAAACTGTATCATCTCTACACCAAGCATGATTGATATTACCTCTCACGACACCTTTGGTCTTACAGCATAGCTTGCGGAGCAACAGCACATACTCAACACAAACTAAACTGGTAATCTAAGGAAACACAAGGTCAAATGAAGAGTTGTTTTTTTTTGTTAATCAGTTTTTGCTTTTTAATTAATTTATTTTTGGCTGAGTTGGGACTTCGTTGCTGCACACGGGCTTTCTCTAGTTGCGGCGAGCGGTTGTGTTTATAGGGTTTTAAAAAGATTGTATAAAAATAGTTCTGAAGGGATAGGGGGAGTTAGTGGCTAGAGAGAGAAGAATTCCTGAAAGAATTTCAACTCTTTGTTGCAGTGCACGGGCTTCTCATTGCGGTGGCTTCTCTTACTGCGGAGCACGGGCTCTAGGCCTGCGGGCTTCAGTAGTTCTGCCGCGCAGGCTTTCAGTAGTTGTGGCTCGTGGGCTCTAGAGTGCAGGCTCAGTAGTTGTGGCGCACGGGCTTAGTTGTCCCACGGCATGTGGGATCTTCCCGGACCAGGGCTCGAAACTGTGTCCCCTGCACTGGCAGGTGGATTCTTAACCACTGTGCCACCAGGGAAGCCTTCAAATGAAGTTTTTAATAAATACATTAGAACTTACACATCCAATGTGCTGTCTCCTTCAAAGCGGTAACGGTGGGAGGGTATGCATCAATTATCATAATACTGCCAGTATTCAAAAATATATGTGGAATTCATTGTTTGCAGTTCTCTCCTGCCTGCTTCCTTCTTTTATATGAATAACCTCACAGAGGAAAAATTTCTAGAAAGGGAGTCAGATTCTCGCCAATTAACCCGAAGTGGCTTGGAGCCAAGCATGAGTAATGGTATGTGACTAGAAAACAGAAGTTCTCAACTTCAGTGCTTCTGTGAACCAATGTCAAATTGTGTGTGTGCGAGCAGTGTTTTAGAAAAAGTACATAACTCTCATCAGATTCTGAAAGAAGCCTGTAACCCAAACTATAAAGATGATACAGGATCAATTAAAAGCAGTAATTTGGATCAATGATGACTATACGTGAAAGCAATTTTAAACAAAATATTTATAAAACATTGCATAAATGTAAGGAATCACTTTGAAAAATAACATTCCTTTGGATGTCTATATTCTGCTAGGTTTACTTTTTCAAAGCCAAACATGTGACTTTAGCATCACATTTCAAACAGTTAAGGATTAAATAAAATTACAGGAGTTAGGGCTTCCCTGGTGGCGCAGTGGCTGAGAGTCCGCCTGCTGATGCAGGGGACACGGGTTCGTGTCCCGCTATGGGAAGATCTTACATGCCACGGAGCGGCTAGGCCCGTGAGCCATGGCCGCTGAGCCTGCGCGTCCGGAGCCTGTGCTCCGCGACGGGAGAGGCCACAACAGTGAGAGGCCCGTGTACCGAAAAAAAAAAAACAAATTCATACCCTAATTAAAAAAAATATTCATACCCTAATTAAAAAAATACTCTGGGAATTTCCTGGCGGTCCAGCGGTTAGGCCTCAGTACTCTCACTGCTGTAGGCCCAGGGTCAATCCCTGGTCAGGGAACTAAGATCCCTCAAGCTGTGCGGCGCTGGAGAAAAACAAAATAAAAAATACTTTATTGCTAAAAACTGCTATCAACCATCCAACCTTCACCTGGCGGAGGGAGTGACCAGGGTGGTGGGTGCTGAAGGGTGGGGCGGCTACAGCAATTTCCGAAAATCAGACGACAATGAAGTTTGCTGCATCGATTGACTCTTCCTTTCAGGAACAATTTCTCAGCAGCATGCAGTGCTGTTTGACAGTATTCTACCCACAGCAGAACTTTCCAAATTGGAGTCAATCCTCTCAAACCCTGCTGCTGCTTTATCAACGAAGTTCATGTTATATTCTATTGAATAAATCTTTTGTTGTCATTCCAATAATCTTCACAGCAGCTTCACCAGGAGTAGATTACGTCTCAAGAAACTACTTTCTTTGGTCATCCATAAGAAGCAGTTCCTCATCTGTTAAAGCTTTATCATAAGACTGCAACAATTCAGTCACATCTTCAGGCTCCATTTCTAATCTTGGTTCTCTTGCTATTTTTCCACCACATCTGCAGTTACTTCCTTCCCTGAAGCCTTGAACTCCTTAAAGTCCTCCATGGAGGCTGGAATCAACTTCTTCCAATCTCCTGTTAATGCTGATATTTTGACCTCTTCCCATGAATCATGAATGTTCTAGAATGGTGAATACTTTCCAGAAGGATTTCATTTACTCTCCCCAGATTCATGAGAGGAATCACTACTATGGCAGGTATAGCCTAACAAATGTTATTTCTTCAGTAATAAGACTTCAAATTCTTGATCCCTGGGCTGGATGATGGATGCTGTGTTATTAACAGGCATGAAAACAACATTAATCTTGTTATATTGAATACATCTCCATCAGAGCTCTTGTGTGACCAGGAATACTGTCAATGAGCAGTAATATTTTGAAAGGAATCTTTTTTCCTAAGCAGTAGGTCTCATCAATGGGTTTAAAATATTCAGTAAACCATGCTGTAAACAGATGTGCTGTCATCCAGGCTTTGTTGTTGCATTTACAGAGCACAGGCAGAGCAGATTTAGCATGATTCTTAAGGGCCGTCGGATTTTCAAAATGGTAAGTAAGTACTGGCTTCAACTTAAAGTCACCAGCTGCGTAAGCCCCTAACACAAGAGGGTCAGCCTGTCCTTTGAAGCTTTGAAACCAGGCACTGACTTCTCCTCTCTAGCTATGAAAGTCCTAGATGGCATCTTCTTCCAATGTAAGGCTGTTTCATCTACACTGAAAAGCTGTTGTTTAGTGTAGCCACCTTCATTAGTCATCTTAGCTAGATCTTCTGGATAACTTGCTGCAGCTTCTACAGCAGCACTTCCTGCTTCACCTTGCACTTTTATGTTATGGAGGCGGCTTCTTTTCTTAAACCTCATGAACCAGGCTTTGTTAGATTCAAACTTTTCATCTTTTCACCTCTCTCAGCCTTCAGAGAATTGAAGAAAGTTACGGTCCTTACTATACATAAAATGAATATCTAATAACGACCTACTGTATAGCACAGGGAACTCTACACAGTACTCTGTAATGACCTATATGGGAAAAGAATCTTAAAAAAAGTGGTTATTTGCATATGTATAACTGATTCACTTAGCTGTACAGCAGAAACTAACACAACATTGTAAATCAACTATACTCCAAATAAAAATTTTTTTAAAAAGTTACAGTCTTGCTCTAGATTAGGCTTTGGCTTAAGCGAATGTTGTGGCTGGTTTGATCTTCCATCTGGACCACTAAAACTTTCTCCATACCAACAAGGCTGTTTCGCTTTCTTATCATTTGTGAATTCACTGGAGTAGCACTTTTAAATTTCCTTCAAGGACTTTCCCTTTGCATTTATGACGGAGCTGTTTGGCACAAGAGGCCTAGCTTATGACCTATCTCAGCTTTCAACATGCCTTCCTCACTAAACTTAATCATTTGTAGCTTTTGATTTAAAGTGAGAGACATGCGACTCTTCCTTTCGCTTGAACGCTTAGAGGCCACTGTAGGGATGTTAACTGGCCTAATTTCAATATTGTTGTGTCGCATGGAATAGGGAGGCCTGAGGAGAGGGGGCGAGACAGGGGAATGGCCAGTCTCGGTGGAGCAGTCAGAACACACACGTAAGTTTGCAGTCTTATATGGGCATGATTCGTGGTGCCCCAAAAACAATTACAATAAAAACATCAAAGATCACTGATCACAGATCACCATAAAAAAATATAATAATAAGGAAAAAGTGTGAAATATTGCGAGAATTACCAAAATGTGACAAGAGACATGAAGTGAGGAAATGCTGTCGGAAAAATGGCACTGACAGACTTGTTCAAAGCAGGGTTGCCACAAACATTCAATTTGTAGAAAATGCAGTGTCTGCAAAGCACAATAAAGCAAAGGGCAATGAAACGAGGTGTGCCTGTATACACTATGTAAGGAAACGGATCCTGTCAGTCTTATGCACCAATGCATTTTTGGTTCTTACCACAAGTTGCACATAATAATAACACCTAATATCTACTGAGCAGTTAGTTACCAAGTGCCAGGTTCCACTGCAGGTGCTTTAAAATACCTCATTAGGTCCTCCAGCAATTTTGAGATACATGCTATTATTGTTCTGAATGTATATGGGAGAAAACAGACACAGATACGTGACACACCCAAGGTCACACACTTAGTGATAGTGCCAACGTTATTAAACCTGCATTATCATACTGATAGAAGATACCCAATAAAGAATTGTTGAATGAATAAAAGAATGATCATAAAATTGAGTTAGAGGAAATAAGTTATACATGAAACAAAAAATTTCAAGGTACTTTCAGGCCAGTGATATTGTCAGAGGATAGTCTGTAGACCTCAAAAAAATCCTAAAATTCATAAATACATCTATGGCAAATACAGTTGACCCTTGAACAACATGGGGATTAATTCTTATAACTTATAGGCAGCCTTCGGTTCCTCCTCATATCAAAAGCTCAACAGTCCAAACTGCAAATTTAAAGTCCACTTGTGCCAAGATCTTTCTAATTTTTAAAATAATTAAGCACTAAGTTTCAAAGAACAAGAGAACAAGAGACCAAGAGAGTAGAAAGTAGTAAGTAACAAATAATCAGGAAAGCCCTCAAAAGAAGGTGGTATTTAAGCTAAACCTTCAGGGGCAAAAAGAACTTAGGGAGGTATGAGGTAGTGAAAAAAAAAGGTAATGACAAGGAGCAAGAGAAAGAAGAGCTGAATATGCACAGGGTGTTATTCAGTCAGTAAAGATATAAACCCTTCAACAAAGATATATGAATGGCTAATACGCACATAAAAAGATACTTGACACCATTAGTCAAAGGAAATGCAAATCAAAGCCACAATGAGACGCCACTTCACAGTACTAGAGCAGCTATTCTACATTCTAGAGATATACAATAACAAATGTTGGTGAGGAGAGGGAGAAATGGGAGACTCTCATCATTGCTGGAGGAAAATAAAATGCTGCAGCCACTTTGGAAAACAGTTGGTAATTTCCATAAATTTGCCACATAACCGAGCAACTGCACTTTTAGGTACCTATCCAGAAGTGAAAACACACATCCACACAAAGACTGGCATGTGAATGTTGAAAGCAGCATTATTCATAATCACTAAAAGATGGAAACAATCTAAAGGCTCACCAATGGGTGAATGAATAAACAGAATATCAATTCCATACAACAGAATGCTATTCAGCAATAAAAAGGAACGAAATACTGATACATTGTAGAACATAAATAAAACTCAAAAAACATGCTAAGCAAAAAAGTCATACACAAAAGATTGTACACTGTATGATTCAATTTACATGAAATATCACAAAAAGGCATATCTAGAGACAGAAAGTAGGTAAGTGGTTGCCCGGGGAGGGAATGGGAATTAACAGTTAATGGACATGAGGGATTTTATAAAAGTGATGGAAATGTTCTAAAACTGATTTATGGTGATGGTTGCACAACACAGTAAATTTACTTAAAAAAAAAACCCATAGTTGTACACCTGAAATGGGTGAATTATGTGATATGTAAAATATGCCTCAATAAAGTTATACTAAAACAAAAAAAGACATATACCTGATTGGAATGAAAGACTTGTAACAGAGTAGAGAACAAATGACATGTTATGTGTATTCTATAACTGAGTAGCTCAGCTAAAGTAACTTGGCTAAAATGTAGGCAGCTGAAAGCACAAGAAAAAAAACAGCTCCCATAACTGCAGAATAGTATTGGGTTGGCCAGCCAACTTGGAACGAACTTTTTGGCCATCCCAATATTAAACATGCTCCAGCCAGTATCTGGAGACAAATTTTTGTTCTCCACAAATTATTCCTCTCAGAAAAAAGAAAGGTATCTTATTCTTGAGTCCTTTTTAAGTCTCCCATTTCAGAGTATTCTTCCATTTTAACAGATTTTAAAAACGTTTTATTACAGAAAACTCCAAAACACATTCAACAGTAGAGAATAATATGATGAATCCCCATGTCCCATTATCCACCTTCAACAGTTACCATGTTTCATCTATACCCTCCATGCACCTCATGCTCCCCTCCCCAATGAGCTCAACTAAAGCAAATTTCAGGCATACTATTTAATTTATAAATACTTCAGTATGAAGTTACCTTTTAAATTTCTTTTAAAACATAATTATAAAAGTAACCATGATCAGTTTAGAAAATCTGGAAAATACAGAAAAGCATAAAGGAGAAAAAAAACACCAACCATTATCTCACAATATAGATATAAACCCAGTTAACACTATAACGTAGAATATTTTTAGAGAGAACTTTTTATTAAAGTATCAACATAACATACATGGTGGAAGGTGTACAAGTTATAAGTATTCAGTTCAACAGACTTTCCTTCACAAACGTGAAGGAAAGTGAAGTGTATCTTTACTTTGAAAAATTAAATGACTTAAACAACTATTTTAACATTATGTACATACTTATGGTTCTGTAAATAAATTTTATAAACATCTCTTTCCCAACCACAATGTAGGGGATAAGATCTTAACATTTACTGACTATATGTACTGTCTCATTTAATTCTATAATAACCCTATGAAGTAGGCATTACAGATGAAGAAAAGAGACCCATGGGGCTTCCCTGGTGGCGCAGTGGTTGAGAGTCCGCCTGCCGATGCAGGGAACACGGGTTCGTGCCCCGGTCTGGGAAGATCCCACATGCCGCGGAGCGGCTGGGCCCGTGAGCCATGGCCGCTGAGCCTGCGCATCCGGAGCCTGTGCTCCTCAAGGGGAGAGGCCACAACAGTGAGAGGCCCACGTACCGCAAAAAAAAAAAAAAAAAAAAGAAAAGAGACCCAAAGAGACTTCGTAACTTTGTCTCAGATTTAATAAATAACAGAATCTGGATTAAAATTTAAAAACTGCCTATCAGGGCTTTTTCCACCATACCATGGCATCTATCTGAATACTATAAAGAAAACAAAAAGAGAATGCGGGTCCTTCCCTCTCATTCTAAGACTACTTCTTCTTTCTGCTTTTTATACAACACTCATGGCCACCACAGATAATTTAAACAGTAGTAAAATTTTTATGAAAGAGTAGCTTAAGTAAAAGAAGTACAATGTGTGTGCATTACTGCAGCAAGCCTTAGGATAGGAGGTCACCAAAGTAAAAAAAAAACAAAAAACAAAAAACAGAGAGAGAGAGAGAAGTCTTAATAACCAAACAACTCAAATTTATTTAGAATTTTATGTGTTTATTAGCAACTTTTACTACTAAAAGTTTTCTTTATCTTTCTAAAACTAAGACATATTAAAAAAGGCAAATATATGGACCCTTACCTTACACCATATACAAAAATTAACTCAAAACAGATCAAAGATCTAAATGTAAAAGCTAAAACTTTTAGAAGAAAATATAAAGGAAAAGCTTCATGACACTGGATTTGGCAATGATTCACTGGATATGACACCAAAAGCACAGAAAACAAAACTAAAAATAGACTACATCAAAATTAAAAACTGTGCATCAAATGATGTAATCAACAGAAAAGGCAATTTAAGGAATGGTAGAAAAATATTTGCAAATCATGTATCTGATAAACAGTAAATACCCAGAATATATAAAGAACTCCAACAACTCAACAACAACAACAAAATCTGGTTTAAAATTGGGCAAAGGACTTGAACAGACAGCTCTCCAAAGGAGACAAATGGCTAACCAGAACATGAAAAGATGCTCAACATCACTAATCCTCAGGGAAGTGCAAATCAAAACCACAATGAGATACCACTTCACAGCCATTAGAATGGCAACTGTCAAAAAAACATAAAGTAGCAAGAGGTAAGGATGTGGAGAAATTGGACCCCTTGTGCAGTGTTTGGGGGAATATAAACTGGTGCAGCTGCTATTGAAAACAGTGTGACAATCCCTCGAAATATTTAAAATATAATATGATCTAGTAATTCCACTTCTGGCTATACACCCAAAAGAATTAAAAGCAGGATCTTAAATATTTGCACACTCAGGTTCACAGCAGCATTATTCACAATGGCGAAAATGTGGAAGTAACCCAGATCTCCATCAACAGATGAATGGATAAACAAAATGTGGTATATACAGTTGACCCTTGAACAATTCAGGAGTTAGGGGCACCAACTCTCTGTGCAGTGGAAAATCCACATATAACTTATAGTTGGCCCTTTGTATACGTAATTCCTCCGTATCTGTGATTCGTCCCTATCTGTGGTTCCATATCCGCAGATCCAACCAACCGTGGCTCATGTAGGTCTGCAGTATTTACTGGTGAAAAAAATCCACATATATGTGAACCCTCATAGTTCAAACCCATGTTGTTTAAAGGTCAACTGTACATACAATGGACTATTATTCAGCCTTATCAAGGAAGGAAATTCTGAAATATGCTACAACATGGATTATTAACCTTGAAGACATGACGCTATGTGAAATAAACCAGTCACAAAAAGACAAATACTGTATGATTCCACTTATATGAAGTACCTGGACTAATCAAGTTCATAAAGACAGAAAGTAGAATGAATAGTGGTTGCCTGGGGTTCGGGGTTAGGAGAGAGAGTGGAAAATTGTTCAGTAGTAACAAGCTTTAGTTTTGCAAGATGAAAAAACTTCTGGAGATGGGCTGCACGATAACGTGAATGTACTTAAGATTATTGAACTGCACAGTTGAAAATGGCTAAGATGGTGACGGTGAATTCCCTGGCAGTCCAGTGGTTAGGACTCGGTGCTTTCACTGCTATGGGCCAGGTTCAATCCCTGTCAGGGAACTAAGATCCTACGTGCCATGCAGCACAGCCAAAAAAAAAAAAAAAAAAAAAAAAAAACAGGCCAAGGTAATAAATTTTATGATACGTGTACTTTACCAGAATTAAAAAAGACACTTAGATAATTTGTTTGGGCCAAGATGAAGTAAGCGCTATTCCTCCCTCTTATAACTAAAAAATCCTAGGGCATGTAATACAACAAACAAAGAAGACTCTGATGGTAGAAAGAAGGCAAAATGCCTCAGGACCTTGGGATTTGAGGAGCAACACAGTGAATTCCTGGGTTTTCTTTGCGTCTCCTATACATCCTGGATGGCATGCTGAAGAAGCCTGCAACCTGTAACTGCCAACAGGCACAGACCAAAAAAAAAAAAAAAAAAAAAAACCTCAAGAAAAGCCCCCTCTCTCCAGCCAAAGGACAGGGAAAACTTTTTTTCCCTACAGAACAGAAAACTTTTTTGATAATATGTGCCCTACTCTAGCCAAAGACGAAAGGAAAAACTGCACTTGTAGTGTCAGTGAGGCTAAGAGGCGAGCTGGGCGAGTTGGACTTATGGTCCTACCTGGTGGCAGCAAGGCAGGACAAGTGACCCTGAGCTTTCCCCACTAAGGTGGTGTCACCGGGGCAGTTAAACTTCCAATCCCACAAGGCAGCGAAGAGGAAGAACGGAGTGATGCACTGTGAGGACAGTTTGGCAATCCTCTTTCCCAACAGGGATAGTGTCAGAAGGGTCCAGGAAGAGGAAACTGAATTTCAACTCCCAGCCCAGCAGCAACTAGACAGTTTAAGTAGGCCCTTTGCTTTCATCTACACTGGTGTTGCTTGGACCTGTGCACTATACCTAAACAGAGTGACTGCAAAATGAATATTAAATAGGATCCAGAATCTTACAACATAACATTGAAAATATCCAGTATACAACTGAAAATCATCCATCATACCAAGTACCAGGAAAATCTTAAATTAACTTTGATTAGCAAAGAGAACTGACAGGTGCCAACTCCAGGTTGACAAAGATATTAGACTTATCTAACAAGGATTTTAAAGCAGCCATCATACTCTACATGGTACTCCTTTAATTCTAGACACCTATGAAAAACATATCAGTACAATCTTTTGAAACCTTTTCGTATAAACATTTATTAAGGAATTAAGAGTAGAATCTCACAAAAGTAATCACAACAATAAAGAGATGGACACATACAATTTAAAAAACTATTTTGAAATTATCTTTTTATTGTTGATTTCATATTTAACTTCATTATATTCAGATTACTGGTCTGTATTATCATTTCTCTGAATTGTGTTGCTATTTTCACAGATATCTAGTAAATTTTTATTAATGTTTTACATTTGCTCAGAGGTAATGTTCATTCTGTGATTGTTTTTTTGTTTAAGTTTCCTCTTATAGATCTCACTCAGTAGAGGTCTTGTTGAAACATTTTATCCTTACCAATATTTATGGGCTTAATATATGATTTTATAATTGATGTGTTCTAAAATCTACTTTTGTGATGGCAAATAAATCAGGCACAATGGGAAAAAAAGGCAGCCATCATTAAAAACAAAAACAAAAAACTTCATGAGCAATTTTAAACACGCTTGAAACAAATGAAAAAAAAATAAAGTCAAAGAAAAATTGAAGACAAAGAAGAAACAAATGGAAATTTTATAACTGAAAAATACAATACATAAAATTTAAAATTCACTGGATGAACTCAATAGCAAAATAAATATGATGGAGGAAAGAAATCAGTGAACTTGAAGACAGAACAATAAAAATTAATCTGAATAAGAGGTAGTAAGTATACTGAAAAAAATAAAAGAGCTTCAGGGACCTGATAACAATAACACAAGATGTATTATTCATATCAGAGTCACAGAAAAAGAGGAGAAAAGAGTAGGGGGCTGAAAGAGTATAGATGACCACTGAACAACATGGGCTTGAACTGTACAGGTCCACTTATATGCAGATATCCACTTATATTTATTTTTTTTTCAATAAATACCACAGTACCACACAATCCATGGTTAAATCCACGAATGGGGAACCGTGGATATGGAGCGCTGACTATAAAGCTATATACACAGTTGATCTCACACGGGAGTGAGGGGGTTGGTGCCCCTAACCTCCGCACTGTTCAAGGATCAACTGTATATGAAGAAATAATGGCTGAAATCTCCCCCAATTTGGCAAAATACACAAACCACAGATTCAGGAAGCTGAGCGAACCCAAACAAGATAGGAATCCAAAGGAACACATGCGAGAACACATCATAAACTTCAGAAAATTAAAGACAAAGTCTTGAAAGCAGGTAGAAAAAAAATGACATATTATTTGTAGAAGAACATGATTCAAATGACAGTGGACTTCTCATCAGAAACTAGGGAGGACAACATTTGGAGGCAGTGGCACATTTCCAAGAACAGAAAGAAAAGAACTGTCACCCAGGGTTCCATATTCAGTGAAAATATCTAAAAGGAAGAAAGGTAAAACCAACACCTTCTCAGAAAAAGGAAAACAAAAGATCTAGAAGATCACCACTAGATCTACCCTAAAAGAAGTTCTTCAACTGGAAATTATCATAGAGAAGAAAGTTTGAAACACCAAGAATGAAGAAAAGGTAAAAACATGGAAAATGTAACACCATACTTTCTCCTCTTGAGTGTTCTAAATTACGTTAGATGTGTGAAGTAAAAATAAAACATTGTCTTATATGGTTCCTAAAGTATGTACAGGAAGTATTTAAGACAAAAATACTATAAGGAGTTAAGGTAAAGGGATCTAAATAGAGCTAGCTAAGGTTTCTATAGATTACTCAAATTAGTAAAGTGTTGACATCAGTATACTTTGACAAGTTATGTATGCATAATGTAATACCTAGCACAACCATTAAAAAATCAAATACAGAGATACACTCAAAACTCTAAGGGAAAACCAAAATGGAATTCTAAAAAAATGTTCAAGTAACCCACATGAAGGCAGGAAAAGTGACATACAGGGGGAAAAAAAAAGAAGGAATAACAAAACACAAAAGTAAAAGGCAGAATTAAGCTCTAATATAACAATATTACATTAAATGTAAAAGGCCTAAACATAACAAAGACAGTTTGGCAGACTAGATTCAAAAAAATATGAACCAACTATAGGCTATCTATATCAAACTAACTTCAACTATAATGATACAAGAAGGTTAGAAGTAAATGAATAGAAAAGGATATGCCACTTAAACATTAATCAAAAGAAAGCAGAAACGGTCATATCAATATTAGACAAAGTAAAACAACAACAAAAAATGACCAGGAACAAAGGACATTACATAATGATAAAAGGTTGATAAAAGGTTGCACACACGTGCAGGATTGCTATGTAGGATTACATAGCAATCCTACACGTGTGTGCAACGAAGAGCTTCAAAACACATGAAGCAGAAACAAATATAACAAAGAAGAAACAGACAAATCCACGATTCTAGTTGAAGACTTCAACACCCCTCTTAAAATTAACAGAACTACTAAACAAAAACTTCAGATATAGAACAACACCATTAATCAACAGGATCTAAATTTATAGAATGCTCCCCTCAACAATAGAAGAATACACATTCTTTTTAAATGCCCATGAATATCCACCAAGACGGGCCATAAAATAAACTTCAAAAAATTTAAAAGAACTGACATTATACAGAATGTATTCTAGCCACAATGGAAAAAAACTAGAAATCAAGGGTGGTAACAGTAAGATTTCCAAACACTTGGAAATTAAGTAATATACTTCTAAACAATCTAGGGCTCAAGAGGAAGTCCAGAATGAAATTTTAAAAATACAGAAACTAGGGCTTCCCTGGTGGCGCAGTGGTTGAGAGTCCGCCTGCCGATGCAGGGGACACGGGTTCGTGCCCCTATCCCGGAAGATCCCACATGCCGCGCGGCGGCTGGGCCCGCGAGCCATGGCCGCGGAGCCTGTGTGTCCGGAGCCTGTGCTCCGCAACGGGAGAGGCCACAGCAGTGAGAGGCCCGCATACAGCAAAAAAAAAAAAAAAAAAAAAAAAAAAAAATACAGAAACTAAAAAAACAACAAAACTACAACAAAAAAATTTCATAGGACACAGCTGAAAGGTGCTTCAAAGGGAGATTTATAGCTATAAATGCTTATATTAGAAAAGAAGATCAAGGGGGATTTATTCCTGGGATGCAAGGATAGTTCAACATACACAGATCAATCAATAAGATATAGCACAGTAACAAAATGAAGAATAAAAACCCTATGATTTCAATATATGCAGAAAAAACATTTGACAAAATTCAACATCCTTTCATGATAAAAACTCTCAAAAAATTGGCTATAGAAGGGGTGTACCTCAACATAATAAAGACCATATATTACAAACCCACAACTAACATCATACTCAATGGTGAAAAGCTGAAAGTTTTTCCTCTAAGCTCAAGAACAAGATAAGGATGCCCTTTCCTGCCAACTCCGTCCAATATAGTGCTGGAAATCCTAGCCAGAGGTATTAGGCAAGAAAAAGAAATAAACGGCATCCAAAATAGAAAGGAAGAAATAAAACTGTCTCTATTTGCAGATGATATGCTCTTATACATAGATAATCCCAAAGATTCCACCCAAGAACTGCTAGAACTAATAAAAGAATTCAGTAAAGTTGCAGGATACAAAATCACTGTACAGAAATTAGTTGTGTTTCTATACACCAACAATGAACTAGCAGAAAGAGAATTTTCTAAGAAATCAACTCCATTTACAACAACATCAAAAAATACAACAGTTAGGAATACATTTAACCAAGGAGGTGAAAGACCTGTACACTGAAAACTGTAAGACACTGATGAAAGAAACTGAAGACACAAACCAACAAAGATATTCCATGTTCATGGATCAGAAGAATTAAATACTGTTAAACTGTCCACACCAACCAAAGCAATCCAGAGTCAATGCAATGTCTATCAAAATTCCAATGGCATTTTTCACAGAAACAGAAAAGACAATCCTGAAATTTGTATGGAACCACAGAAGACCCTGAATAGCCAAAGCAATCTTGAGAAAGAAGAACAAAGCTGGAATCATCATACTTCCTAATCTCAAACTATATTATAAAGCCATAGTAATCCAAAGCAGTCTGGTACTGGCATAAAAACAGACACACAGATCAAAGAAACAGAATTCAGAGCCCAGAAATAAGCCCATACATAAACTATGGTCAATGAATCTTTTACAAAGGATCCAAGAATATGCAATGGGGAAAGGACAGTCTCTTCCAGAAACTGGTGCTGGGCAAATTTGAGAGCCATATGCAAAAAAATGAAACTGGACCCTTATCTTACATCATACACAAAAATCAACTCAAAATGGATTAAATATGAACATAAGACATGAAACTGTCAAACTCCTAGAAGAAAACACAGGGATAAGTTTCTCAACATTGGTCTCGTCAATGAGTTTTTTGGATTTGACATCAAAACGAAAGCAAAAATAAACAAATGGGACTATATCAAATAAGAAGCTTCTGCACAGCAAAGGAAACGACCAATAAAATGAAAGCAACCTATGGAATGGAGAAAATATTTGCAAATCACTTATCTGACAAGGGTTAATATCCAAAATAGACAAGGAACTCATACAACTCAACAGCAAAAAAATAATCTGACTAAAAAATGAGCAAAAGACCTGAACAGACATTTTTCCAAAGAACACATACAAATGGCCTACAATTACATGAAAAGGTGCTCAACACCACTGATCATCAGGGAAATGCAAATCGAAATCACAATGAGATATCACTTCATACCTGTTAGGGTGTCTATTAACAAAAATCCAACTGATAACAAATGCTGGCAAGGATGTGGAGAAGAGGGAATCCTGGTATACTGCAGGTGAGAATGTAAACTGGTACAGCCACTATGGGGAACAGTATGAAGGCTCTTCAAGAAATTAAAAATAGAACTGTCATATGATCCAGGAATTCCACTTCTGAGTATATACTGAAAGGAAACAAAATCATTATCTCAAAGAGATATCTGTACTCCAAGTTCATATTATTTACAACAGCTAAGATACGGAAGCAACCGAAGTGTCCATCAACAGATGAATGGATAAAGAAGATGTGGTATATAAATACAATGGAATACTGTGTATGTATTCAGCCTTGAGACAACATGGATGAAGCTAGAGAGTACTGTGCTAAGTGAAATAAGCCAGACAGAGAAAGACAAATATTGCGTGGTTTCACTTAAATGTGGAATCTAAAAAAAACTGAACTCACAGAAACAAAGAGTAGAATGGTGGTTGCCAAGGGCTGGGGTTGAGGAAAATAGGGTTGGTATAGAGTACAAACGTTCAGTTATAAGGTAAGTATGAGGATCTAATATATAATGTGGTGACTACAGCTGATAACACTGTATTGTACAATTTAAATTTGCTAAGAGAGTAGAACTTAAGGGTCCTCACCAATCAATTTCAGCATTTTTTTTTAAATCGAGAAAAGCTCTCAAACCTAATCTCTCACCTTAAGAAAGGAGGGGAGGCAGAATAAACCTAAAGCCAGAAGAAAGAAATAATAAAGATATGAGAAGAAATCAATGAAATTGAAAACAGAAAAGTAGAAAAAATGAATGAAAAAAGCTGGTTTTTTGAAAAAATTTAAAAATTAACAAACATCCAGCAAGACTGATAAAGAAAAAAAGATACAAATTGCCAATACCTTAAGTAAAACAAAGACCAGACATTAAAGGGACTAGCACAAACAACTCTATACACATAAATTTGACAACTGAGATGAAATGGACCAACTGCTCAAGAAAGTACAAACTACCACAATTGACCCAATATGAAATAACCTGAATAGTTCTACAGCTGTTAAAGACATTGAATTCCTAGTTTAAAAACAACCAAAATGAAATCTCCAGGACCAGATGGTTTCATTGAAGAATTCTACCAAATGTTTATAGAAAAATTAACACCAATTCTATACAATCTCCTTCAGAAAATGGAAGAGGAGAGAACACTCTTCAACTCATTTTATGAGGTCAGTATTATCGTGATGATAAAATTGGACTGTTGTATAATTAAGAATTTGGTTGGTTTTGTCCCTGGTACTGAAAGGGAGCCTCTAAACCCTTGGAATCTCCCAGTCAAAGGAGTATCTTTTTATTCATGCTGTGCCTCTAGGGCAGTTTCAGGATAGCGGCTAACCATGCCAGAAAGACCAGCTATGTGGCTTTCAGTTACATGATCTCCGCCTGACCTCCAGAGAGGGGAAAGGTGGATTGCAGATTGGGTTAAATAATGTGGCTAATGATTCAATCAATCAAGCCTATGTAATGAAACACCAACAAAACCTCTGGACACCCGAAGCTGGGGTTAGTTTCCCTGGCTGGTGATACACACTGATGTGGTGGAAGGGTGATGCATCCTGAGGACATGAAAACTGCATTTGGGGCTCTCCCAGACCGTGCCCTAAGGGACTCTTACATGTTCCTGATTTGCATCCTTTATAATAAATCATAATCGTAAGCACAGCACTTTTCTGAGTTCTGTGACTTGTTCTAGCAACTTTGAGGGGATAGTGGGAACGTCCAATTTGTAGCCAGTTGGTTAGAAGTACAAGTGGCCTGGAAACTGGGACCTTGGGCCTGGTGTCTGAAGTGAGTTTTGTGGAGGACTGTGCCCCTAACCTGTCAAATCTGACCTGATCCCAGGTAGTCAGTGTCAGAATTACACTGCAAAAGACAGTAGAGAAAAAGAAAATACAGGCCAGTATCACTCATGAGTAAAGATATAAAAATCCTCAACAAAATATTAGCAAATAGAATCTAGCAACCTATAGAAAGAATTATACATCATGGTCAACTGAGATTTATTCCAAAGATCCAAGGCTATTTCAATATTTTAAAAAATCAACCAATGTAATCTACCATGTAAACAGGCAAAAGAAGAAAAATCACATGATCATATCAACTGATACAGAAAAAGCATCTGACAAAATTCAACATCCATTCATGATAAAAAAAAAAAAAACCTCTTAGCAACCTAGCAATATAAAGAAACTTCCTCAACTTTTAAGAGTAGCTACAAAAAAACCTACAGCTAACCCCAAATTTAATGGCAAACAAATTGATGCTTTCCCCCAAGATCTGGAACAAGGCAAGAATGGCTACTGTCACCATTTCTATTCAACTTTGTACTGAACATCCCAGTCAGGCCAATAGGCAAGAAAAAGAAATAAAAGTCATGCAGATTGAAAAGAAAGAGATAAAACTATCCTTATTCATGGGCATTCCCTGGCAGTCCAATGGTTAGGGCTGTGCACTTTCACTGCCAAGGGCATGGGTTCAATCCCTGGTTGGGGAACTAAGATCCCACACGCCTCACAGCGTGGCAAAAACAAAAACAAAAAACCCACTGTTCTGTCATATAGAGTGAAGTAAGTCAGAAAGAGAAAACCAAATATCGTATATTAACACATGTATGTGGAATCTAGAAAAATGGTACAGATGAACTGGTTTGCAAGGCAGAAATAGAGACAAAGATGTAGAGAACAAACGTATGGACACCAAGAGGGGAAAGCGGCGGGGGGGGGGGTTGAATTGGGAGGCTGGGATTGACATATATACACTAATATGTATAAAATAGATAACTAATAAGAAGCTGCTGTTTAAAAATAAATAAAATAAAAAACAAAAAAACAAACACTGTTCTTACTCACAAATGACATAATAGCCTAAAAAAATCCCAAGAAATCTGGAAGAAGAAAAACTCTTAGAACTATAAATGCATTTATTTTGCAAGGTTTTAACACACAAAATAAATCAAATTTCTATATACTAGCAATGAACAACTGGAAACCAAAACTTAAAAACAAATACTACTTATAATAGCTCTCCCCAAAATGAAGTTCTTAAATATAAACCTAACAAGTACAGGATGTATAATGAAAGAAATCAAAGAAAAACTAAAGAACTAAAGAATAGGAGAGACATATTCATGGACTGTAGGACTCAAAACAGTAAAGATGCAGCCGCATAGCACAGGGAGATCAGCTCAGTGCTTTGTGACCACCTAGAGGGGTGGGATAAGGAGGGTGGGAGGGAGATGCAAGAGGGAAGAGATATGGGAACATATGTATAACTGAGTCACTTTGTTATAAAGCAAAAACTAACACACCATTGTAAAGCAATTATACTCCAATAAAGAAAAAAAAAACAGTAAAGATGTCAACTCTCTCCAAACTGATCTACAGATTTAACCCACTGCCAATCATAATCCAGCAGAATTTTCTGTAGACAGATAAGGGAATTCTAAAATTTACAAGGAAAAGCAATGTAACTAGGAAAGATAAAATAATTCTGATACAGAAAAAAGTGAGAGGAAACACAATATCTGATTTTAACACTTTAAAGTTACAATAAAACAATGTGGTATTGAAGAAAGGATAGACACAGAGCCCAATAAACAGAATAGAGTCCACATACAGACCCACAGAAATATAACCAATTGATTTTTTGACATAGGTGCAAAGGCAATTCAATGGAGAAAGGAGAATCTTTCCAACAAACGGTGTTGGGACAGACATTCAAAAAAAGTTAACAAATTGGACTTTATCAAGATTAAAAACCTTTTGTTCTGTGAAAGCCACTGTTCAGAAAATGAAAAAGTAAGCTACAAAAGATATTTGCAAATCACATATCTGCATCTGTGTGTGTGTGTGTGTGTATATATATTAAGACATACAGGGCTTCCCTGGTGGCGCAGTGGTTGAGAATCTGCCTGCCAATGCAGGGGACACGGGTTCGAGCCCTGGTCTGGGAAGATCCCACATGCCACGGAGCAACTGGGCCCGTGAGCCACAATTACTGAGCCTGCGCATCTGGAGCCTGTGCTCCTCAACAAGAGAGGCTGAGATAGTGAGAGGCCCGCGCACCACGATGAAGAGTGCCCCCCGCTTGCCACAACTAGAGAAAGCCCACACACAGAAACGAAGACCCAACACAGCCATAAATAAATAAATAAATAAATAAATAAATAAATAAATAAAAGACATACAGTATATTTATTTTAAAACTCTTAAAACTCAATAGTAAGAAAACAAATAACCAAATTAAAAAATGAGCAAAAGACTTAAGACACTTCACCATAATAAATACACTTTTGTGTATTGTGTATTTGCATGGCAAATAAATACACAAAAAGATGTTCAACATCATTACCCATTAAGGAAATGCAAATGAAAAACACAATGAGATACCACTGCACACCTACTAAAATAGTTTAAAAACAGTTAAAATAGGGACACCAGCAAGAGTTGGTGAGAATGCAAAACAACTGGAACTCTCAGACACTGGTGGTGGGAACGTAAAATGGTACAGCCACTTTGGAAAACTGAAAGTTTCTTATAAAGTTAAACATATACATACCAAATGACCCAGCAATCCCATTCCTGGGTATGTACTCTAGAGAAGTGAAAACTTATGTTCAAATAAAATCTATACATGAATGCTTACAGCAGCTCTAGTCATACTGCCAGAAACTGGAAACAACTAAGATGTCCTTCAATGGGTGATGGATAAACAAACTGTAGTACATCCATACAGTGGAATATTATTGAGCAACAAAAAGGAACAGACTGTTAATACATGCAACAATTTGGATGAATCTCAAAGACACGCTGAGTCAAAGAAGCCAGTCTCAAAAGCCTGCATTCAATGTATATGACATTCTCAAAAAGACAAAACTATAGTTGACAGAGAACACAGCAGTGATTGCCAGGGGTCAGAGATGGGGAGAAAGGTGTAATTATAAAGAGATATCAAGAGAGAAAATTTTGGGATACTAGAACTGTTCTGTATCCCAATTATGACAGAGATTACACAAATCTTTACACGTGTTAAAATTCATGGAACCATACACCAAGAAAGAAAGAAAGAGAGAGAGAGAGAGAGGGAGGGAGGGAGGGAGGGGGAAGGAAGGGAGGGAGGAAGGAAACACAATTTTACTTTATGTTAATGAAAAATATAAAATTAAAAAGTGAAATAAGATGCTCAGGCCCATGTCCAGACTTAGCAAATCAGAATCTCCAGTAATGTGATGCAGCTGGTTGCATTTTTAAGATGCTCCACAGGTGATCTTGGTATATAGCCAAGGATGAGAACTGTTATAACTTCTTGAATTTGATTTCTCCATTCTTCTATTTCTTTAGGTCAGGCCCTCATCTCTCATCAGGCTTACTGACTCCTTATCTCCATTCCTGAGCCCTATTAGTGCCAGAGCGACCTTTATCAGAATGAAGTTCAAGCTCTTTAGCATGGCACACAAGACTCTCCAAGATTCGGTCCTTGTCCACAACTCTCATCTCTCTGCATGCCCTCCCTTGCATTCCACACTTCAGTAATAAAAGAACACTCTAAATCCCCTGAAGTGATCTGCTATTTCACACCTCAAGGCTTTTGCTCAAAATATATCCTCTGCCTGGAATTCTACGCCACCCACCAATTGTCTGGCAGATACCTTTCAAGACTGCTTCTGTCATGTGTTCTATGTCACTCCCAACTAAAAATCTTTCAGCAGTTCTTTGTCCATGTTCACCATCACCTATAATACTGTCCATGCACCTCACCTCCTCCCATTCCCGCCTCACATTTAAGACTCTTAAAATGCCAATCTTCTGGTTAACTGCCTCCCACAGTTCATGTTTTTTCACTAGTCATGCCTTAGCTAATGACTTAGCTCCTCCCTCCCCAGAATTCTCTTCCTACCCATCTTTTCCTGGTTCATACCCATTCATTCTTCTAGAAAAAAACAGTTATCATCTACAAGAAATGTTCCCCTGCACTCCCAGACTAAGGTAATTACACTTCTCTATTCCACACCTTCCTCTGTTATCATTATCACAACACTTACCTTATTATTTTAAAATTATTTCGTGTGTCCATCTCCCTCAATTTGCTCCTTAACAGCAAAGGCCATCCTCTATTATCTTTCTAGTTCCCAAGCTTAGCATAAAATCTAGAACAATTAGATACTCCACAAACAAACGTTTCTTGAGAAAAGCAATAAATGAGAGTACATTTACTGGGCAAATTAATATGTATCGCCTTTTCTCCAAAAGGACCTAAGTTGTTCACTACATGCTGATAACAGCTAAACTTCTATTTACAGCTTAGCTCTAAGCTTCTGTCATAAACAAAAAGCAAAAACAAAGTTATAAACAACTGTCAAGCAAGCATCTTTACTTAGATGCCCCATATGCACCTCAAAATCATTTTAACCTTAACTGAATCCATTTTCTTCCTCAACTCCTCTCAAATGTGCTCATTTTCTTATATTGCCATTTTTGGTGAATGAATCAAACAGACTGAAATAACCCCATTGGAAACCTCAGAATCATCCTAAATGCCTTCCTTTCCCTCATTTCTCACACCCAAACAGTTAGGAAGTCCTGTTGATTTATGAGATCTAAGCTCCCGATATTGGGCCTCAAGTTTAAGCCCTTGCCTCTTCAAACCCCAGCTATGGCAACAGTTTATTAATATTGATACAATGGTCTCACTGCCTAAAGCTCTGAATCCCAGCAATTTATTTTTCATAATGCCAACAAGGATCTTTCTGAAATACAACATCATCATTTCACTCCTTTGCCTGGCATGAAACTTTCTATAAGAGAAAGTCTAAATTCCTTAGGACAGCATAAAAGGTCTTCAATAATCTAGCTCCTGCTGTCTTCCCCAGACTTACCTCTCCTCCTCATCCACTCTATCCAACTATAACCTACAGTCAATGAACTTCCTGCAGTTCTCTAAGTGTAGCCACACTACCTCCTACATCTGTGCCCAAGCAACTCATTGTACCTATAACGTTCTCTCCTATAGCACAGTCATCTGGTGGTTTTCCAAGCCTGAGGTCTAAGGTGATTCCTCTATAAAGCTGTACCTGGATGAATTTCCCCACCCAGCCACCACTCCTGAAAAGAACTGATCAATTCTTTCTTTGGGTTTCTACCAATTTCATATATGTCTACCACAGCACCTATTTATCACTTACAAAATCTATTTATTGCGATCTATTTCCCCCAAGGAGGCTACAAGCTCGTTGAAGGCAGGCACAATATATGAATAATTTCTAGCATCCACAGTATCTAATACTGTTAATATACACTAAAGGTGTTCAATAAATATTTATTAATGAAAGCTAAAAAGTCTATATTGGTTTTTAACCTTGGGATAAAATCAGAGTCAACGACAAAATTTAATATACAGAACATCAGCCACATAGAGACAAAATCCACTAATTTGCTTTTTTAACAGAAAATAGCTAATTAATGGGCAAATACAGAAAACAAGTTATCATCAAATTATAAAGAGTGCTTTACATGCAAAGTAAAGAAGCTCGTTTTTAATACTTTCTCACCTCACCATTCTGTACCTTTCTATCTATTCTTTCTTACCCACAACCTCATGCCACCCTTAGGTTAGGTAAAGGAGATTCTTTCAGGCCTGTCCCAGTCCTGTTTGACTTGTAATGTCCTATGTTCCAAAATTAATCCATTCTCTCCCATTATTCAGTCAAATCTCTCATTCCTTCCGTGTGACAGAACTCAGGTAGATATTGAAGGCAAGAAAGCATTCTCCAGAAATCTAAGGACAGCACCAACGTATGAATAACTGATATGTTTAATATTCCCAAAGATTATTTGCATTTTAAAAGAAGCAATTATAAATACAAATAAATATGGAATTGGTATAATGAGAGAAGACTTTTAAGAAAAAATTTCCCAATGGGCAAGGAAGGGAAGGAAAACAGAAGTTCATCTACTCAAGACTAACCAAGTTGGGATCAAGTAATAATGGAATGGGCAAAAATTCTGGCTTAACAATTGCAGGCAAGCACTTATCAATATGAAGTACGATGATAATAACATTTAGAACTCACAGTATTATTCTGTGACTCACACAAAATATGAAGGAAAATACCTGATAAATGGCAGGTTCTCTGTAACTGAAAAGAACTTGGTATCCAACTCTAAAAAGGGTGTAGACCCAATAATTTGCAGGACTAAGTCTATGCCAGCTAACACTACTGGACTTTCTAAAGATGGCAAGAAATCCTGTACCCTTGAATCAATTTTTCATACCTTTTCTAAATGTGCTGATAAGGCCACAATGGATACATACATGGAAATGAGATCTTCTGAAAGCTATATACTTTCCTTAACTTGAGTTCATTTGAGTTGAAAACCAAGGCTTTCTTTGTGTTTTGGAAGATACAGCAACCAACGAGGTTCTCTCAAAAAGACATTTTAATTAATACTTAGGTAGACTAACAGAGGCATAAATTACAAGTATTTCCTAGTCAAAAGTCCAGCTGAGACCAGTTATTCTCTCTCCATTTTGAGGACTCAAAATGAAACAGGACATGACATTTTACCTGGAAAACAAAACAATGTCTTTCCTGTTATCACAACCTAATGAGTGATGAAGCCCAGAGTACAATCAATTTGTAACTGATAATTAGGTATACTCTAAGCAATACCAAAGACACTTAAATTGTCCTGTGTTCAGTTAGATGACTTACTGGTAAATAAATATGACTGTCATTCAGTGATTTATCTTAGATGTCAGGAATCTTCTTTCTTGGTTTTTATTTTCTACTTCAATATGAAGCCCACTATTTATCTCCGTGGGGTTCCCGCCCCCCACTCTCTTACTCTACATTTAAATACCTCAGGCGTGGAGAAGAAAATAAACAGATAATATTTTTCCATTACAGAAAAGTTCTTTAGACGCTTCAATGACATACACTTCTAACAACCTTATATTTTACTGTAATTCTACCACAAGAAAATGAAACACGGCTCTCAATACATCTGTCAAAATTTCCTTGTATTTGCAACACTTTTTCTATGTATACCTATACATATTTGTTCTAAAAAATACTATTATATATTTGTTCTAAAAAGATACTATTACATAATCTGCTTTTTCTACTCCCTCAGCTTCCCGTATCAATAAATATATTTCCAGCACATATTCCTCAGTGTTTAGCAATTATAAAGAGCACAATGACAACAAATAACATACAAGGGAATCCCCATAAGTTTATCAGCTGATATTTCAGCAGAAACTCCACAGACCAGAAAAGGAGTGGCACGATACATTTAAAGAGATGAAAGGGGAAAACCTACAACCAAGAATACTCTACGCAGCAAGGCTCTCATTCAGAGTCGACTGAGAAATCCAAAGCTTTACAGACAAGTAAAAGCTAAGGGAATTCAGCACCACAAAACCAGCTTTGAAACAAATGCTAAAGAAACTTCTCAGGGTGGAAGGGGGGAGAAGAGGCTACAACTAGAAACAACAAAATCACAAATGGGAAAGCTCACTGGTAAAGGCAAACATACAGTAAAAGTAGGAAATCATCCACACACAAATATGATATCAAAAACAGCAACTGTGAGCAGAGAAGAGTACAAATGCAGGAAATGGGAATTGCACTTGAAATTAAGAGACCAGCAACTTAGAATAACCTCGTACATATAGACTGCTACATCAAAACCTCATGAGAAATGCAAACCAAAAAACTACAAGAGATACACACACAAAAAAGAAAATGCAACCCAAACACAACACTAAAGATGGTCATCAAACCACTAGAGACGAGAACAAAAGAGAATGGAGGAAAAAAACCCTACACGTTAACAAACCTAAAACAATTGAGAAAATGGCAATAGGAACACACGTATCGATAATTACCTTAAATGTAAATGGATTAAATGCTCCAACCACGAGACACAGACTGGCTGAATGGATACAAAAACAAGACCCATATATATGCTGTTTACAAAAAGACCCACTTCAGACCTAGGGACACATACAGACTGAAAGTGAAGGGATGGAAAAAGATATTCCACGCAAATGGAAATCAACAGAAAGCTGGAGTAGCATTACTCATATCAGACAAAAGAGACTTTAAAATAAAGACAATTACAAGAGACAAGGAAGGACATTACATAATGATCAAAGGTTCAATCCAAGAAAAAGACATTAACAATTGTAAATATAATACATGCACCCAACATAAGAGCACCTCTTTATGTAAGGCAAATGCTAACAGCCATAAAAGGGGAAATTGACAGTAACACAATAATAGTGGGGGACTTTAACACCACACTTACAGCAAGGAACAGATCATCCAGACAGAAAATCAATACGGAAACACAAACCTTAAATGACACATTAGACCAGATAGACTTAATTGATATTTATAGGACATTCCATCTCAAAGTAGCAGAATACACTTTCTTCTCAAGTGCACATGGAACATTCTCCAGGATAGATCACATCTTGGGTGACAAATGAAGTCTCTGTAAATTTAAGAAAACCGAAATCATATAAAGCATCTTTTCCTACCACAATGCTATGAGATTAGAAATCAATTATAGGGGACTTCCCTGGTGGCGCAGTGGTTAAGAATCCGCCTGCCAATGCAGGGGACACGTGTTTGATCCCTGGTCCGGGAAGATCCCACATGCCGTGGAGCAACTAAGCCCGTGAACCACAACTACTGAAGCCCATGCACCTAGAGCCCATGCACCACAATAAGAAAAGCCACCTCAATGAGAAGCCTACACACCGCAACAAAGAGTAGCCCCTGCTCGCCACAACTAGAGAAAGCCCGCGTGCAGCAAGGAAGACCCAAAGCCCTACCTACCTCAACATAATAAAGGCCATGTATGACAAACCCACAGCAAAAATCATTCAAAACAGCGAAAAACTGAAAGCATTTCCTCTAAGATCAGGAACAGACAAGGATGTCCACTCTAGCCACTTTTATTCAACATAGTTTTGGAAGTCCTAGCCATGGCAATCACAGAAGAAAAAGAAATAAAGTGAATACAAATTGGAAAAGAAGTAAAACTGTCACGGTTTGCAGACGACATGATACTATACATAGAAAATCCTAAAGATGCTACCAGAAAACTACTAGAGCTCATCAATCAATTTGGTAAAGTTGCAGGATACAAAATTAATACACAGAAATCTCTTGTATTCCTATACACAAACAACGAAAAATCAGAAAGAGAAATTAAGGAAACAATCCCATTCACCATCGAATCAAAGAGAATAAAATACCTAGGAATAAACGTACCTAAAGAGGCAAAAAAGCTGTATGTGAGAAACTATAAGATACTGATTAAAGATATCAAAGACGACACAAACAGATGGAGAGACATACCATGTTCCTGGATTGGAAGAATCAATACTGTGAAAATAACTACACCACCTAAAGCAATCTACAGATTCAATGCAATCCCTATCAAATTACCAATGGCATTTTTCAAAGAATTAGAACAAAAAATTTTACAATTTGTATGGAAACACAAAAGACCCCGAATAGCCAAAGCAACCTTGAGAAAGAAAAACAGAGCTGGAGGAATCAGGCTCCCTGACTTCAGATTATACTACTACCAAGGTACAGTAATCAAAACAGCATGGTACTGGCATAAAAACAGACACACAGATCAATGGAACAGAATATAGAGTCCAGAAATGAACCCACACACCTATGGTCAATTAATCTATGACAAACAAGGCAAGAGCATGTGATGGAGAAAAGACAGTCTCTTCAATAAGTGGTGCTGGAAAAACTGGACAGCTACATGTAAAAGAATGAAATTAGAACACTCCCTAACACTATACACAAAAATAAACTCAAAATGGATTAAAGACCTAAATGTAAAGCTGGATACTATAAAACTCTTCAGAGGAAAACATAGGCAGAACACCCTCTGACATAAATCACAGCAAGATCTTTTTTGATCCATCTCCTAGAGTAACGAAAATAAAAACAAAAATAAACAAATGGGACCTAATTAAACTTAAAAGCTTTTGCACAGCAAAAGCAACCATAAACAAAATGAAAAGACAACCCACAGAACGGGAGAACATATTTGCAAATGATGTGACCGACAAGGCATTCATCTCCAAAATATGCAAAAAGCTCACGCAGTTCCGTATCAAAAAAACAAACAACCCAATCCAAAAATGGGCAGAAGACCAAACAGACATTTCTCCAAAGAAGACATACAGATGGCCAAAAAGCACATGAAAGGATGCTCAGCATCACTAATCATTAGAGAAATGCAAATCAAAACTACAATGAGGTATCACCTCATACTGGTCAGAACGGCCATCATGAAAAAATCTACAAACAATAAATGCTGGAGAGGGTGTGGAGAAAAGGGAACCCTCTTGCACTGTGGGTGGGAATGTAAATTGATACAGCCACTATGGAGAACAGTATGGAGGGTCCTTAAAAATCTAAAAATAGAACTACCATATGACCCAGCAATCCCATTACTGGGCATATACCCTAAGAAAACGATAATTCAAAAAGAGTCATGTACCACAATGTTCACTACAGCTCTATTTACAATAGCCAGGACACGGAAGCAACCTAAGTGTCCATCAACAGATGAATGGATAAAGAAGATGTGGCACATATATACAGTGGAATATTACTCAGCCATAAAAAGAACTAAATTGAGTTATTTGTAGTGAGGTGGATGGACCTAGAGTCTGTCATACAGAGTGAAGTAAGTCAAAAGAGAAAAACAAATACTGTATGCTAACACATATATATGGAATCTAAAAAAAAAAAAAAGGTTCTGAAGAACCTAGGGGCAGGACAGGAATAAAGACGCAGACACAGAGAATGAACTTGAGGACAGGGGGAGGGGTAAGGGTAAGCTGGGACGAAGTGAGAGAGTGGCATGGACATATATACACTACCAAATGTAGAATGGACGGCTGGTGGGAAGCAGCCGCATAAGCACAGGGAGATCAGCTCCGTGCTCTGTGACCACCTAGAGGGGTGGGATAGGGAGGGTGGCAGGGAGACGTAAGAGGGAGGGGATATGGGGATATATGTGTATGTATAGCTGATTCACTTTGTTATACAGCAGAAACAAACAACATTGTAAAGCAATTATACTCCAATAAAAATGCAAGGAAAAAAAAACTACTATGAGGTATCACCTCACACCAGTCAGAATGACCATCATCAAAAATTCTACAAACAATAAATGCTGGAGAGGATGTGGAGAAAAAGAAACCCTCCTACATAGTTGGTGGGAATGTACATTTGTACAGCCACTATAGAGAACAGTATGGAGCTCCCTTAAGAAACTAAAAATATAGCTACCATATGATCCAGCAATCCTACTCCTGGGCATACATCCAGAGAAAACCATAATTTGAAAAGATACATGCACCCCAACGATCAGTGCAGCACTATTTACAAAAGTCAGGACATGGAAGCAACCTAAATGCCCATCAATGGCTGAACTGATAAAGAAGATGTGGTACATATATGCAATGGAATATTATCCATAAAAAAGAATGAAATAATGCCATTTGCAGCGACATGGATGGACCTAGAGATTGTCATGCTGAGTGAAGTAAGTCAGAGAAAGACAAATATCATATGATATCACTTATATGTGGAATCTTAAAAAAATGGTACATATGAACTAATTTACAAAACAGAAATAAGAGTCACAGATGTAAAAAACAAGCTTATGATTACGGGGGAGGGATAAATTGGGAGACTGGGATTGCTATATACACACTACTATATATAACACAATTAACAAATAAGGACCTACTGTATTAGGACAGGGGACTCTACTCAATACTCTGTAATGACCTATATGGCAAAAGAATCTAAAAAAAAAGTGTGATATACGTATACGTATAACTGATTCACTTTGCTGTACAGCAGAAACCAACACAACATTGTACTATACACTATATGCCAATAAAATGGTTTTTTAAAAAAAGCACAATGATGAATAAATTTGTACATCTATCCTCACAACATATATCGTTATTTTCTAACAATTTTTTATAAGTAGAATTTGAGATAAAGGGAATGAGAGAAAGGAGTGGATAGATGAAGGAGACAGGAAGGAGAGGAAAAAAAAAAAAAGAAAGAGAGGGACTTCCCTGGTGGTGCAGTGGTTAAAAATCTGCCTGACAATGCAGGGGACACAGGTTCGATCCCTGGTCCGGGAAGATCTCACATGCTGTGGAGCAACTAATTCCGTGTGCCACAACTACTGAGCCTGTGCTCTAGAGCCCGCGAGCCACAACTACTGAAGCCCGTGTGCCACAACTACTGAAGTCCACGCGCCTAGAGCCTGTGCTCTGCAAGAAAGAGAAGCCACCGCAATGAGAAGCCCGCGCACTGCAACGAAGAGTAGCCCCCGCTCACCGCAACTAGCGGAAGCCCATGCGCAGCAACGCAGACCCAACACAGCCAAAAATAAAAATAAATAAATAAATTTATAAAATAGAAAGAAAGGTGGAGTAAGACACAGATTTTATAAAAACAAACATGTAAAACAGTATGTCTGAGTTTACTAGCAGAGTTGCTGTTCTATAATTTTCAGCAAATTCCCATTACTTAGGTTTACCTAGGCTGAACTTGCAATCTTAACACTTAAAATTCCTTCTTTGGAAGCTTATTTTCTCTGCCTAGAAAATCACGGCATTTTAAAAAATCTTTAATTTAAAATAATATTGCTAAATTGAGACTTGTATGAGTCTCTTTACACATTGAGTTTTTTTTTCTTCCTGGAATATAGCAGTTTTCATACACAGGTGTTTTTCAGTGCAGAAGTTTTCTTCAGTATGTCTTTGATTATTGCTTTGTTCACAATTTTTAATTTTTAATTCTCTTGTTTTATGTTTAGGAAAAAGAATTATCCATGTGGAATAGTTTTGTTTTTTGACCTCCATATCTGCCTCTTTTCTCTCATTCTTTTAGCTTTGCTCTTTCCTCCTGGGTATAGTGACAGACTGTCATCAATATGATTTGCCACAACATAGTATATTTTCCTCCATTTCTGCAAGTTAGTGGTCATTTTGGAGATCACATCAAGGGTTGTTAACCAGATGTCAGGTTACCCACTGATTATTTTAAAATCATCTCCATTGCTTTAAAATTTGTCTTTATGAATCAAGAATGTTTTCATACATCAATGCTGACAAAGATTCTGAGGGTTTGAAAAGGAGAATGGAAGGGAGATAAGGAGAATTAGGTAGGGTTAGGAAATGAACAAAAAAGGAATGGTTCCCAAAAAAAGGGAACTGAAATATTCTGATAATTTTTTTAAAGGAAAAATTCAGGATAAAAATTAAAATTTTTTAAAAATGGAAAAACTGAGGAAAAGCAAACATTTCTTGACATTTAATGTCCAAACTCAAAGATTTTCATTTGCTTATCCATCTTCTGGAAAGCCAAATTATTAACAGTGACTATCCTAGACAAGGTATTTGGGGACATTAATTTACTGAATCACCAAAATCTTTACATTAAGAAGTTTTAGTCAAGCAAACTAGTGAGAGATAGATATTTTTATTACACAGAATAGCAGTACGCATGCATAAATGGCAAAATCAAACAAAGCTCCTTGTTTGTTATTAATGAAAGATTATATAACCTTAAGAAATGTCAAAAATAGAAAACTTCAATAAGACCAAATCAGCAGAAACCATTTGGGGGAGTATTAAAAAAAAAAATCAAGAGATATTCAATTTGACATAAAATCTAAAACTGTTCAGTATCATAAATATAATTTTAATTTAGCAATAAAACAGAAAAAAAGACATTTTTCATTCAAAACAAGAAAAACCAACCAAACAAAAAGAATTACAATGGTTATGATTTGAATGCCCAACTTTTTTATAGGGAACCAGACTGGGGCATATTGATCACCTAATCAAGTGTGCTTTTTGAAATGTAAAAGAAAATTAAAGAACCGAAACAATCTTTGTTTTAACTGTTTCAAAAGGAAAACAGCTCAAGAAGGTATAACCACATAAAAAAGCTTGATACAGTACAATTTGGCACATTCGTTGACTTTTTAAGGAAGCATATGCTACGTATTTCTAACAAAAGTACCTTTCCTTCTAATTAGCCATTCAAGTCTTTTCCAATAGCCATAAAAATGGGGGTTGGGTGTGGGAACAGAGAGAATAAAATACTTTCACTTCATATATTCAAACACATGGATTCATCACTGCATTTAGGAAAAAAGTACATTTTGGTAATGTATTGATAAGTTTAATTTCTGTCCATGTCTCTTCTGGCAAAATATCTGTAGGCACAGTTAGTATTCACTGTAAAACTTCTGTTCTCTAATCATTATAAAATACCCATTTCGGACCTGGTATATACTTGAAAAGCTAAAATTATTAACAATTAATTGTTAACTTAATTATTAACTGGTCTCAAACATACTAAACCTCATTCCTATTCTTCACTATTACGATGCATGTGTTCCATTTTCATTTCTAAAGATACAAGCACATTAGAAATTACACATCATAAGCTTTTGATTATCACTGCATTAAACACATTCTCAATTATCATGTAAGAATTAACCCAACAAAATTGATGAAACAAAATAATCAACTTATTCCCAACTACACCACTCTGTATCTGATATATAAGAATATAAGGTAAGAAATGCCGATTAAGTATTATGTGAATAAGTTGCTAAGAGAATATACAAGAAAGCATTAGAGAATATAAAAGAAAATCCTAAAATTATTTGGAAAAAGAATCAAGCAACATTACAAAAAAATATGTAAGGGGCAATGAGCACTAGTCAATCCTATCTGATACAATGTTAAAGCAATAAACAGAATGACTGATGAAATAAGATGTGATAAAACGCATTTTTAACTTACTTAATAATTGCTTTTCAACACCTGACTATAAATTCTAAAAGAGAAAGTGAACTTATTAAATACATAACGCATTATACCCTAATAAATCTGAAGGAAAAAAAGTATGAAAAAAATCAATTAATAAGACATACAGAAAACAAAAGTATATCTATCTTAACTATAAAAGGTAGTTTTTATGTATTTGATTCCTACTTTTAGAACAGAAGAGAAAAAAAAAGTGCAAAGGAACGATGAAAAAGAATGGTTACATTAAAAAGGGATCAAGGGCTTCCCTGGTGGCGCAGTGGTTGAGAGTCCGCCTGCCGATGCAGAGAACGCGGGTTCGTGCCCCGGTCCAGGAAGATCCCACGTGCCGCGGAGCGGCTGGGCCCGTGAGCCATGGCCGCTGAGCCTGCGCGTCCGGAGCCTGGGCTCCGCAACGGGAGAGGCCGCGACAGTGAGAGGCCCATGTACCACAAAAAAAAAAAAAAAAAAAGGATCAAAACCAATAATCTAAAGAGAGTGAATATGCTTATTTTCCTCATACTGTGCTGTACACCTGCACCCAGCACAGGTGTATTTATGGCAATTTTGCCTAAGGAATGAGAACCGTAAATGACCATACTCTAACCCAGTAAGCTCCATCTTAAGGTTTAAATAATTCTGCATACATAACACTCAATAAATTTTGCAGGGATTAATAAAAGAAAACTCTGTGCAGCAAAATTTAAATGTAAATGCTCCCAAACTCAAAAAAAACAAATGACACCTTATTAAAATGCTAGATAAGAAGATACATAGATACAACATACAAAAAAATGCATATGACACAATGAGACCATACAACTGAAAATTATGACAATTACACAATAATTACATTTTTATACTTATAAAAGAAGCCACTGAGATATACCACCAGTTATTTTTAGGTAAAGCCTTATTTGTATTTTCCCATGACATTTTAATAAGATTTGGTTTTTATTTCAATTCTTAAAATGATTTGAAATGCTATAAACACTAAGATAGAAAGCAAGTGAGAGTATTTTTAAAGGGTTACGAGTACAAGTACAATAAAAGCTAGCCTATCCAGAATCCTTGGGAGTCACACGACAGTTGAATTTTCCAAATGGCTCAAATGAAAATCTTAGTTTAAAATTTTGTTAAAAATCTTAGAAAGACACAGAAAAATACACATGAATCTGCCTGACTTTTTAGGCAAAACACAGAATAAAATGATCTTTTGCATGATGGACTCAGGGATGCCATTATGAGCGCACATAAACACCCTCAAGAGTCACGGAAGTGTACAGAGCAATATTTTCATGTATTGCTGTTGGCTGACTGTTTCTTTGTCTATTATGTATCTTGCCCTTTGTCTTTTCTTAGCAGTACCTTTCTTTCTATGGACGCCCTCGTTTCCCGTTTTGTAATTTGTTACTTGTAAACAGTTTTGGGATTAAGGGTGCAGTTCAGGACAGCCAAATTAAGCCAAAAGGCATATTCCAACGCTGCCAAACACAGCTCTAAACCTCAGTTTCTTCATTTGCAAAATGCAGAGAATAATAGCAGCTAAGCACATAGGGTTGTTTTGACAACTAACTGAGATATAGCCAATGAAGTATTTAATTGGCAAGGAACTTGGAATACAGTAAACATTCAATAAATGTTAGTTATTCCTTTTCCTCCTATTATTGCCTCAGAAATTAAACAGCTCAATTTTTGGAAGAATACATCTGTTCATGTGTATGTGTATAGAATAAAGTCTGGAAAAAATGCTTCAAAAAGCTAACAGTGTTTCAATGAAATAACACTTCCTATTAACTACGATGGCTAAAACCAAAAACAAAGACAGTAACAAATGCTGACTGGCAAGGATGTATGAGAAACCCAAATGGTGCAGCCACTTCGGAAAACAACTTAGTTTCTTAAAAAGTTAAACAAAAAAGTTATCTTATGACCCAGGAATTCCACTCCTAGGTTTCCATAAGAAATAAAAAATTAGGCCCACATAAAGACTTATACACAAATATTCATAGCAGCACTGTTCATTCAACCCAAATGCCCATCAACTGTGAACAAATAAGCAAAATATGGCAAATCCACATTATGGAATACTATTCAGCAATAAAAAGAAATGCAATATTGGTACATGCTACAACATGAATGAACCTCAAAAACATTATGCTGAGTGAAGTCAGACAGAAAAGACCACACTTGTATGACATATAGTTATACGAAATGTCCAGAAAAGGCAAATAAAGACACAGAAAGTAGATTAGTGGATGCCTGGAGCTAGGTACGGCAACATGGGTTAATTGTAAATGGGCACTAGGGCTCTTACTGGGGTGATGGAAATGTTCTAAAACTGGATTATGGTGATGGTTGCACAACTCAGTGAAACTCAGTAAAAATTATTACATTTAAAATGGGCATATTTTATAGACTGTAAACTATAACTTCAATAAATTTTTTTTTTTTTTTACAAAGGTAACAATGGTTATCTCCATTGTCGTGGGTGATTTTTCTCCGTAGTTTTACTTTTGAAAATGGTCTGAAGAAAAGGATTTGTTTATTTAAAAAAATAAAAAATAAACTGCCAATTTTATTGGACTTATGTGTAATTAAAAGTAAACTGAGTAAAGGCACAAGGGCTCTCCTCTAAGTATATAGTGCTTGGTTTTCATGATACCTACTTTGTTTGCTTATATATTTATTATTTAATTTCTCAGCAAGGTATACAAAGATGAGGGTTATTAAACAGCTGATTAGTGAATTCTCATTGTATACCTTGTTGGATTCAAGTTGAGAGAGAAAAATGAACTGTCCCACATGGAGTTTTCTAAATATAATTCCAGAGGTAATACTGTGATATGAAGAACTTTTAAAAATTGTTTTTCACAACCCTGCCTGAATGAGAAGATAACATAGGCTCTTAGACTCATGTTGTATCAAGTCTTAATCTAAGCAAGACAAAAGTATCAAAAGTGGAACACAAACCTTTTAAATGCTTGGGCCCATGACTCTTTTTTTAAAGAGGTTTCTCAAGATTCATGAACACTAAAAGCCTCAGAATAACTCCTTTCTACATTTATGAAACAGAGACCAGCCAAAGACAGTATTTGACTGTTTAAACATGTATAGCTGACACTTGAACAACATGGGTTTGAACTGCAGGGGTCCACTTACACGCGGATTTTCTTTAATAAATGCTACAGTACTACATGATCCAAGACTGGCTGAATCCAAGTATGCAGAACCCCTGATGATGGGGGCCGGCTGTAAAGTTATGCTTGGATTTTCAGCTGCTGGGAGGGTGGGTGCCCCACAACCCCCACTGTTCAAGTATATGATGCTGTGCTCTAACAATGGAAGCTCAGATATATCAAACTGGGTCTGAAAAGTTAAGATAAAGGGAACTTTTACTAGTTTCCTAGGGCTGCTTCAAAAAACTACCACAAACATGGTGGTTTAAAACATTAGAAATTCAGTCTCTCACAGATCTGGAAGCCGGAAGTCTGGATTCAAGGTGTTAGAGCCATACTGCACTGAAGGCTCCAGGGAAGAATCCTTCCTTGCCCTGTCCTAGATTCTGGTGACACCTGGTGTTTCTTGGCTTATGGCAACATAACTCCAGTTTCTGCCTGCCTCCATTTTCACCTGGCTTTCTTCCTTTGTGTGTCTCTGTGTCCCTTTCTCTACGTATAACACACCAGTCACTGGATTTAGGACCTACCCTTAAATCCAAGATGATTTCATTTCGAGATCCTTAATTAATAATATTTGCAAAGATCCTATCCCAGAAACGGACCAGATCAACTGTTTACTGTAATTGAAACTATGTGAAAGGCTCATTCTCAGGAAAAAACCTCACTGGAAAAAAAAACTGACAACTCAAATTTGAAATTGTTTTGTGCCTTCTCAGTAGAATGTGTCCTATCATTTAAATTGTGTCCTTTTCTCTGAAAATATCCTATTACATCAGCAGGAAATTCTATCATTAAAAAAATTCTAGGGCTTCCCTGGTGGCGCAGTGGTTGGGAGTCCGCCTGCCGATGCAGGGGACAAGGGTTCGTGCCCCGGTCTGGGAGGATCCGACATGCAGTGGAGCGGCTGGGCCCGTGAGCCATGGCCGCTGAGCCTGCGCGTCTGGAGCGCCTGTGCTCCGCAATGGGAGAGGCCGCAACAGTGAGAGGCCCGTGTACCGCAAAAAAAAAAAAAAAAAAAAATCTAAAATACATATAAAGGGTTGAATGAAAATGTTTTACTATATAAAGTTTTTTCCCAAAGCTGTTTCTCTCCTGGTGTTCCCCATGATGGTGGATGCCTTCTCCAACAACCTTGTAGCTCTGGCTATGATTGTTGTCATGCAACCAACCCATCAGCAAATCCTGTCAACTCCTTTAAAGTATATTCCAAATGCAACCAATCATCATTCCCTCCACCACCACCAGCAAACTCTAAATCACCAACATCTCTGGCCCAAGTGAGCCTTTTCAAATGTAAATCTGCTTTGTCACCCCCTGTAAAACTCTCCAGGGACTTCCAGACGCAATAAAATCCA